>NC_083895.1:43788504-44998164 GCF_032452875.1 Bos javanicus | reverse complement strand
GGATTAGTGAATCGTCAATAGATCCGGTTGAGCTAAGACAGCTGGAGTAAGCAGACCACACATAGGCGCTGGTTATTTTGGCTTTTGTGGTGACGTGGCGTGATTTGTAGCTTGGCTCTCGGCCACTGTGACACTCACAGAGCCTGGTCAGCTGTCACGGTTTCATGCTCTTTGCTGAGTGAAATGACCTGAGTGTAATTTTATGGTGCATGGAAAGAACACGGACTCTGGAGTCCCACAGACCCCTTGGGTCTGGCCCTGCCATTGCTTACCACCCACGGGAACTTCTCAAGGCTTCCTCCTGGGTAAAATGAGGAGGGACAAACGCATCTGGAAACACGGTTGTGATTACAAGCCTAGATTCTATCTCAAGGGCCTGGCCCAGGGCCTGGCGCATAGTAGGCATCCAGTAAATGGCCGTTTGGATTTGGGGTTGGGAAGCCCACCCACTGTGTGCAGAAGCCTGGACCTTCCACTGCCTGCTCCCTCCTCTCCCTGGCTCCTAGTCCTGCGGGGTCTTGACCTTGCGCGCCCTGGCTCGGCCACACCTTTGCTCCCCGGGGTCCCTGCAGCAGTTTTCTGAGCACCCTCGCTGCCCCAGGCTGCCTGCTCCAGGCCCACTTCACACAGCAGCCGACGCCAGGGAAGCTCTGGTTTTGTCACATTCCCAGCCACATGTGTTGATGATTTCTCACCCCCGCTGGAGCCTGGACCAGAGCCCCTCCGCATCAGCCCCGCCCACACGGCAGCCTCAGGGATCACCGCTCCTCTTCCCGCGCTGTGATCTAGTGCCCAGGAGCCGGGCTCAAGCTGCCGGCCCCTCCCCGCCTCCTCGCCCTCAGTATCTCTCCTTTCTCCGCATCACTCTCCTCTTTACTCTCCCTCTTCTCTTTATCTGTTCCCTCCTCCCCTCCCTGTCCTTAACCTCCCCATGACCCCCACTGTCCTCCTCCCTGCTCCTCTGGCACCTTGAATTTCCCACAACCATGCCACACTGTCCCGAGCCTCTTGCGGAGCCTTGCAGTGGACACAGCATCCTCGGACTGCACTCCCCCAGGAAGAGAAAGGCCATGGTCCAGAGCCCAAGCTCTGGAGCCAGTGCTGGGGACTGAACTGCCTGTGTGACCTTGGGCAGATCACTGCACTTCTCTGGGCCTTGCTTTCTCAGCTGTGAAGCTTTTGTGAGTGACTCCATGCAGAGCGCAGAGGATGACTATGTGTTTTAGTCTAAGCGGGAGCTCTTTCTGTCATGGAGTTGACAGCCTGGGGGGTGTCAGATAAGATGAGCCATCATGCTGCCCCAAGATAAGGGCAGTGTGGGTGCGCTCAGAGGACAGGAGGTGCTTCACCAGCCAGAGACCCAGGTGCGCCAGTGGCTGCCCTCCAGAGGCCTTGGCTATCGATAACTTCCAGCCCCCACCTTCCACGCTGCTGGACACCTTTTGAGCACCACACCAATCTGTCCACAATTCTCATTCTAGTTACTGCCACCTCCACGGGTGACAAATATGCTCTACAGGAACTACCCCCATCCCTTCTGGACTCCACACACACGCCTCTCACTTCCGTCTCAGACTTCCTGGGACCAGCGCATGTGGCAACACCCATGGGGATCCACTGAGCACTCACACAGGTGTGGCCCCAAAGTGTAGGAGTCTGTGTACCTGGGACCATCCCCGACCTGTGGAGGGGGACAGCCAAAAGATGAGCTATTCTCCACCTGAGTCCCAGGAGGACAATTCTGAAAGGCATTTCAAAAAGTTCTTCGAAAGTTTCTGGTCAGGTGGAGAACCAGTCCTCCTTAGCAGTGGGTAACCCGTAATGCATCCTTGAGTTACCTCTTATGTTTTCTCTGCCCTCTTTCCTGATCCTACACTTCACATTCCTGGGATCTCTCCCCAATACAACTACTTACATCAGCCCTTTAACCTGGTCTCTACTGGAACCACTTACCCTAAAATCCCTAGCAAAGGTTTCCCTTGGGCTGACTGAATGCCTTGGGCAGGGAAGCCTGCCACATCCTCCAATGCTTCTTAGTAGGTAAGTCCCCTTTACCACATTGGTACCAAAGTAAAGAAATAAGGATCAGGCATGGAGAGTGGAGAAGGGCATGGCAACTCACTCCAATATTCTTGCCTGGAGAGTCCCATGGACAGAGGAGCCAGGCGGGCTACAGTCCCTTGGGTTGCAAAGAGTTGGACAGGACCAAGCAACTTAGCATGCGGGCACACAGGGAGAGGGAGACCAGGCGCTGGGTCCAACCAAGAGGGATCCAGCTGAGGCTAGAATCCAGGTTGCTGTGTTGAGGCTTCCAACCCCTAAACATAATATGTTACTCTTATTTAGATCTTTGATTTCTTTTCTCAGCATTTAATAATTTTGGCATATGGATCCTATACATGTTTTGTAAAATTTATACCTAAGTATTTCATTTACTTTGGAGCAATAACCAATGGTATTGTGTTTTAAATTTTGGTTTCAAGGTGTTCATTTGTATATGTAGAAATGCAATTTACTTTTGTGTGTTGATCTTATATTTTGCAATCTTGCTGAACTCATTTATTCTAATTTTTTTGTGTATGTGAATTTCTTAGGATTTTCTGTGCAAACAACCAAACGGTCTGCAAATAAGAACAGCTCTATTTCTTCATTTTCAGTCTGTAAGCCATTTCTTCTTCTTACCTTATTGTAGTGGCTAGCACTTCAATTATGTTGAAGAGGAGTGGTCAGAGCAGGTATCCTTTCCTTGTTTGACTTTTCACCATTGAGTAGGCTTTTGTAAATGTTCTTTATTGTATCAAGTGGTTCCTTTCTATTCCTATTGTGTGCACGCATGCTCAATAGCTCAGTGTCTCTGACTCTTTGTGATTCCATGGACTGTAAGCTGCCAGGCTCCTCTGTCCGTGGGATTCCCCAGGCAAGAGTACTGGAGTGGATTGCCGTTTCCTTGTCTAGGGGATCTTTCTGACCCAGGGATCAGACACATGTCTCTTATGTCTCCTGCACTGGCAGGCAGATTCTTTACCACTGAACCACCCGGGAAACCCCCTATTCCTAGCTTACTGGAGAGTTTTCTTTTTCTAATTGTCATACATAGGTGTTATATCTTGTCAAATTTTTTCCTGTGTCAATTAGTATGATCATATGATTTTTCTTCTTTAGCCTATTGATGTGGTGAATTATATTGATTAATTTTTTTTTTATTATTTTTTTTTACTTTACAATATTGTATTGGTTTTGCCATACATCAACATGCATCTGCCACGGGTGTACACGTGCTCCCCATCCTGAACCCCCCTCCCTCCTCCCTCCCCATCCCATCCCTCTCAGTCATCCCAGTGCACCAGCCCCAAGCTTCCTGTATCCTGCATTGAACCTGGACTGGTGATTTGTTTCTTATACAATATTATACATGTTTTAATGCCATTCTCCCAATTTTTGAATGTTAAATAAACCTTTGTGTACTTGGAATAAATTCCACTTACTTATGCTCCATATTTCTGGCCAATTTACCTCCCTGTTCTTTATTCCCTCCCTGGAGTCCACTGGGACCAACTTACACTGACTATATCCCTGACCTTGGAGCCTCACCACAAGCTCAGCACTGCTGTCCCACATAGCATAGTTCCTGGGTGGCTGATGCTGGCTGAGCTGAATCTGAGTTCACCGCATGTCCTTGAACTTAAAGCACAGGCTGCTAGCCTTTCTTTGGAGAGGCCCACTGGGAGTCTCCATTCAGTTTCTATCAGTCATCATCCAGCAGGTCCACCCAAATCCAAATCTCTGGCTAGAAGAACACTGTAGCAAAAATCCAGCACGTTCTCATATAAATCCAGATCAAATTCCATTAAGGCTGGGCTGGAGCATTTCTGGGAGCAGGCAGAAAACAGTTCTATCATGCGTTGGTTTACTGTTGCTTCTCTCTTCTTTGGAAAGGCAGAGAAAATAAAGAACCATTGGAATCCAGTAGCAAATGCTTAGTTGTTCAGCCATGCAGCAAGCCGACCTTCAACACAAACCACTATGAACTGGTAGCAATGTTTAATCATTTTTCATAGTCGCTAATGAAAACAGTGCTGCTTCTGGCTGCGTAGTTCAAAGTGCCCAACAAATGAGCTCTGAGTCCCGGGCGAGAGCTCTAGATCTGGAAGGTCCTGGATCAACTAATGATATACCTTGTGCAAAATTTAAACCTCCCAGTAATGTCCATGCGTGTGACCTAATGGTACTATAGAGATTTTAAGATTGGTACATATATTAGTCACTGTAATTAAAATCCTGGAGTTATATTATACGTTATTTGTATGGCAGTTTGTGATGTGTTTAAAGCTCCCAGTTTCAAAATTATTAAAGCTACTGTCCCTGGGTTGGCCAAAGTGATAAGGAAAGTAAGAATGTGATCTTATTCCCTTTTGATGGGGCCGGCCGGGAGGAGGATGCGTGAGGGATTTTCTTATAAAGAGACCAAATGCCAAATAAAAGAATTCCAGCTGTGCAACAGGAAAGTTGAAATGGTTTGTTAGGATCATTAATATTGCAATGAAAACTAATTAAACCTGGAGCTAGAAGGAGTTCATTAGTGGTTTGGAGCCAAAGATTCTGCTTCTGCAGAGTCGGTTGTAGCACTGGGGAACTTGGAAAGTTGGCAGCTGGGCATGGGGTCAAGCGGCCCTCTTCTTTTTGTAGCTTCTGAAATTGGGCTTCACTAATGACAGGCACTTGGCAGACATGAGCCAAGAAATTTCCTTGGAGTACCGGAAGTGCCCCTCTGGGTGATGTCACACCTGTCTCGGGGTGGGGGGTCACCCCTTGCAGGCTACTGAGACTGAGCCTTTGAGGACAGAGAAGTGAGCCTTTGAAGATGGCAAAGTGGAGGGGAACTGGGAGGCTTTCTTTCTAAGAAATGAGAAAGGTTTTCACATTGCAACTCAACTCACTTCAAGCCATTAAGAAAAAGAAAGAAACGCACGCCTTCAAGGCTGGTTTTGGACCGCTGAAGAGCTTCCACACGCCTCCCACTTGCTTTTCTCAATGGTCCTCATAAAACCACCCCATCATCTCTTTCTCCAGGTTGTTTCCTGAGAGACTGGAGGTTGTTTCTGTTGCAGGTTGGGTCTGCCAGGCAGCAGACTCTGAGATGGGGGTTAGCTGGCAGGATCTCTATTAAGGAGGGCTCTTTGGGGCCAACCCTGTAGAAGGAGGTGTTAGCAGCAGGTATGGGAAGAAGGAGAATCAAACTTTGATCTTGTCTGACACTTCTGGGAGCTGTGGGGCTGGAGTGGCCCTCCAGAGGTGTCCTGATTTGGGTAGAGATGGCCAAGTCTTCACCCTTTGGCTTCGATCGGTCATTGCATGGTGGCCACCCTGGGAAAGGTGGGACCTGGTGCCTGGCAGCTCTGTGCTGACATGACTTGTGAAGGGACCCCTGCTCCTAGCACCCCAGCAGCTGGGGCGGCAGGTCCTTCCTCCCTGGGGCTTCTTGGCAGTGCGCAGCAACATTCTCTGATATTATGTTCGTCATCATTTCCTTTGACTCCAGCATAGTACCTGGCATACCTGGCATATCATAGGATTTAAAAATTTTTTTAATTTTTAATTGGAGAACAATTGCTTTACAATATTGTGTTGGCTTCTGCCGTACATCAGCATGAGTAAATCTCAGGTGGACCGATGTCCCTCCCTTGACCTTCCATCCCATCTCCCACCCTGTTTCACCCCTCTAGGTTGTCAGGGAGCACAGGGTTGAGCTCCATGTGTCATACAGCAGATTCCCACTGGCTATCTATTTTACATATGGTAATACATATGTCAACAGACTGGTTCCAAATAGGAAAAGGAGTTCATCAAGGCTGTATATTGTCACCCTGCTTATTTAACTTATATGCAGAGTGCTTCATGAGAAACGCTGGGCTGGAAGAAGCACAAGCTAGAATCAAGACTGCTGGGAGAAATATCAATAACCTCAGATATGCAGATGACACCACCCTTATGGCAGAAAGTGAAGAGGAACTGAAGAGCCTCTTGATGAAAGTGAAAGAGGAGAGTGAAAAAGTTGGCTTAAAGCTCAACATTCAGAAAACGAAGATCATGGCATCTGGTCCCATCACTTAATGGCAAATAGATGGGGAAAGAGTGGAAACAGTGGAAACAGTGGCAGACTACTTTTTTGGGCTCCAAAATCACTGCAGATGGTGATTGTAGCCATGAAATTGAAAGACACTTACTCCTTGGAAGGAAAGTTATGACCAACTTAGATAGCATATTAAAAAGCAGAGACATTACTTTGTCAACAAAGGTCCTTCTAGT
This sequence comes from Bos javanicus, assembly GCF_032452875.1. NCBI lineage: Eukaryota > Metazoa > Chordata > Mammalia > Artiodactyla > Bovidae > Bos > Bos javanicus. Next base: position 44,991,858 of record NC_083895.1, on the reverse strand, counting down.
CAAGGCTATGGTTTTTCCAGTGGTCATGTATGGATGTGAGAGTTGGACTGTAAAGAAAGCTGAGTGCCAAAGAATTGATGCTTTTGAACTGTGGTGTTGGAGAAGCCTCTTGTGAGTCCCTTGGACTGCAAGGAGATCCAACCAGTCCATCTTAAAGGAGATCAGTCCTGGGTGTTCATTGGAAGGACTGATGTTGAAGCTGAAACTCCAGTACTTTGGCCACCTCATGCGAAGAGTTGACTCATTGGAAAAGACCCTGATGCTGGGAGGGATTGGGGGCAGGAGGAGAAGGGGACGACAGAGGATGAGATGGCTGGATGGCATCACCGACTTGATGGACATGGGTTTGAGTGTACTCCGGGAGTTGGTGATGGACAGGGAGGCCTGGTGTGCTGCGGTTCATGGGGTCACAGAGAGTCGCACACGACTGAGTGCCTGAACTGAACTGAATGCGCATGTTTGCATGCTACTCTCTCGGCTCACCCCACTCTCGTCTCCCCCACTGTGCACGCAAGTCTGTTCTCTACATCTGTGTCTCCATTGCTCCCTGCAAACAGGCTCACCAGGACCAGCTTTCTAGATCCATGTATATGCGTTAGTATATGATATTTGTCTTTCTCTTTCTGACTTATTTTACTCTGAATAGTAGGTTCTAGGTTCATCCACCTCTTTAGGACTGACCCAAATGTGTTCTTTTTTATGGCCAAGTAATATCCGATGGTATATGTACCACAACTTTTTCATCCATTTATTTGTCGGTGGGCATTTAGGTTGCTTCTATGTCCTGGCTATTGTAAATAGTGCTGCAATGAACACTGGGGTACATGTGTTTTTTTCAATTATGGTTTTCGCAGGATATACACATCATAGGTTTTTAATAAATATTTATTAATGCAGATGGAATATTTCTCTTTCACACAGAAAAAACCAAGACTTGGAAAGTGAAGTAAATGGAGGAACTAGAGTTAGAACAAAGGTCCCTCTAACTCCCAAATCCCAGGCCATTCTCTCTTACCTCTACTTATGAACAATTAAGTCCATGAAGGAGGTCATTGGGTGATGAGCATCTGGCCGCTGGTACAAACAAAATCAGCTTCATCTTTCAACATCCAAAGAAGATAACTAGGCTTTCTCTCTTTCAAGCCTTTCCCTAGCCCTGCCTTTGAGTGGAAGATTGTAACTAGGGAATCTTGTCACTGGGTCTCAAGAGGAAGAACAGAGCTTTTCCAGCAGATCAAATTAACCTGGCCTTGAGTTTGAGGACCCCCAGAATGAAAGCTGGACCCTGCTGTCCACCCTATGTCTGGACAACTTTGGCCAGCCCAAGGGGCTGCTTGGTCCTGGGGTATAAGCAAAGAGGACAGGACACGTGGATACAAAGGCCAAGGGTTTCAGGCAGCTTGCCTCGAGCTGCTTTTGGATAGACTGTTACAAGGTCTCAGCCTCTGTGCTCGCATTGCAGGCAAAACCAGAGCAAAGAGTAATTTTGATAACTAAATGTACTAAAAATGTTTACGCCTCTAGATTTTCTGGTCCTTGGATTCAGCACTTCTGGCGTGCCATGAGTGGGTTAGAAAAGTGCCAGCATCCTGTCCCCCTTGGCCCTGGGGCAGCGGGCAGGCGTGGGGGAGAGGCAACTGATCACCTCCAGTCACAAGCAGCCTCTTTTGTCTACTTCCGTGTAACCCACGTGTGCCCTAATTTAGGAAAGGGTGAGATGTGACATTTAAACCACATTGAATATTGGAAGCAAGAAGTGCTATGCATTGTAGTAAGGATCTTCCACAGTTTCCAAGTCTAATCCCACGACCCAGAGGAAATGGCTTGCTCTCTCCCGGGGCTCAGAACAGCCCTGTTCTGAGATCCTTGAGCCTCTCATTCAAACCTCTCATCTTACAGGTGAGGATACCGGGGTCCAGGAAGGTAAACGCCTGGGCAATCGGCATGGGAACAAGGTAGGTGTAATTTGACATAATTAACTCTGCTCATTATCCTGGAATGACCCATAAGAGATCATGAAATGTGATAATTATTTAATCATATACTTTAACTACATGGTATATTTGATACATTGTATAATTATCACCATCATAATTAATGGTGGTGAATTCTTCTGTAGCTAAAAGCAGTCTGCTGAAGGGAGCATTTAAATATCTTTTTCTTTCACGACAAGGCTAAGCCTAGGCAGATTTTTCTTTTTGTAAATCTTATCTGCTAGTTAAAAAAAATTATTTATTTGTTTGCCTGCGTTGAGTTTTAGTTGTGGCACATGGGACCTTTGTCGCATCATGTGGGGACTTCGGTCGCAGCTCGTGGACGCTGTTTGTGGTGTGCAGGCCTCAGGAGCTGTGGCACGTGGCACATGCGCTCTGGAGCACACCCGCTCAGCAGATGCAGTGCTTAGGCTTAGCTGCTCTGTGGCATGTGGGGTCATCCCAGACTAGGGATTGCATCCGTGTCCCCTGCACCGCAAAACAAATTCTTAACCACTTGACCACCAGCGAAGTCCCAAGCCAAGGTAGACTTTTACTTTTTCTTTAGTCCCAGGCAGCAGAGAGATGTCATGAAGAACACACTGACCCTAATTCTCAGTCTTCAGCCATCATTTCCCACTGGAGGGGAAGAGCACACTCCAGGACACCTGGGTGTGTTCACAGTGCTGGAAAAGTCTACCCGACTTTACTAGAGGCCCCCAAATTCCCCAATTTCAGAGGAGTGAAAAATTTAGCAGTCCGCCTTTGTAGTCCGCCTTTCAGAATCATTGAGGTAATTCATAAGGCTTTGGATTAAGTTAAAATGCAATCAAGCAGAGAAATTAAGTCTTGATGGTTTAAGAAAGTCTGGAGCCAGACTCCCCAGCATTAGAAAGGCAGTCCCATGGTGACATTGCAGGGCAGGATTCCCTCTTTTTCTTCACACCCTGGCATATAGCTTTCACCCTCAAGGTCACTTCACGGTCCACGCTGGTGGAAAATTCCAGCCATCATGTCAGCGTTCCAGGCTGGCAGCCAGAAAGAAGGTAGGGGTGCTGGGGAGACAGAGCTTTCTCTTCCCAGTTGAATACATTTTCTGGCATTCCCATAGAGCAGCTCATTTTCATTCCATTGGCCAGAAACAGTCAGACTACCTTTAACTGCAAGGGAGGGAGGTGAATAAAGATTTTAGCTGGTATATCTTCTCTTAATTAAAAACCAGGGTTCTATAACTAGGGAGGAAAGGAGGATCATGGTTGGTGTAGATAATCACTGTCTCTGCCATGAGATTCCAGGAGATAATGGGCGCCAAGTCTCCAGCCAGTGCCTGGAACGTGCTTCAGTTCTTATTTATTTAGCTATCACTTATGCAGCACCTACATCTTAGCACAGGGGTTGTCCCTACTCTCAGGGAATTCTTGATCCAGGGCTCAGCCAGCAACAGAGGCACAGCATTCTCCAAGTAGACACAGCCTCTGTGATGGATGTGCTTTACATCAGTGGCATCTTTGTGGTTTTCAAGACGTGGGCCTGCAGGTCTGGTCAGCCAAGGTCTGTGGGGGTTGCCTATGGTCTTCTAGGGTCCTAAAGCATTAAGAATGTTTTGGTGGCTGCTTAAAGGGGATGTTCAGGCTAGGCAGCATGGTTTGGTGGGAATGGTACAGGTTGGGAGCCGGACACATCTGGCCTCGGATCCCACAGTGATGCTGATGCTGGCTCTCAACATGGTGAGCCTGGTTCCTGGTCTGGGAAATGGGGATAATGCCCCTTACCTGGAGGACCATCAGGAGAATAGTGTCCGGCCCAGCTCTTGTCAAGATGCTGCTGCTGCTATTCTGCCAGGAACACTCCCTGGTTTAGGGAAAGAATGTAACTTTATAGTAAGTTCCACTTCGTGGTTTAGTCACTAAATCACGTCCGACTCTTTGCTACCCCACGGACTGGAGCCAGGCTCCTCTGGTGAAGAGTTAAACAAAACTGTGCTCCATCCATACCATTCTGATTTGTAAGGGTCTCTTAAATGATAAGGATGTTGACTCCTTTGTCATATTTGTTGAAACTACTTTTTTTTCAGTTTGTGTTATCCTTTTATTTTTTAAATGTGGTATTTTTGATATAGCATATATAAGCTATATATATACACATAGATTGTGCAGCTTAATCTATCACATTTTCTTCTGTAGTAATTTTTATTGCTGACCTTAGAAGTGCCTCCACCATCCTGATATTAGTAATTATTGACATATATTTCCTTCTATTTTCTAAGGTTTCATTATAAATAAAAATTCTATTTGATGACTAATATATTTCCTTTCCCCTTGGGTGTGATGCTCCTTTTATCATCTTCTCAGTTCTTACATATTTTGAAGATTTCTTTCTGTGCTTACTTAGTCTCTTCCATTGATCTGTTTGCAAATTCTTCCGCCAATAAAACACTTAATTGTTGGAACTTTAGTACACATTTTAAAATTTGGCAGAACAGTTCTCTGTTCTTTTAAGAAATGCTTCCAACATTTCCCAGTTGTTTATTTTTTAGATGTTTAGAATTATTTTGTAAATATTTGTTTCATTAAAAAATTCTACCACTATATGATAGTAATTGTCTTAACTATTTAATTGGAAAGCAATTAACTTTCTTCTTTCTTCCTTTCTTCCTCCCTCCCTCCCTCCCTCCCTCTCTCTCTCTCTTTCTTTGTTTCTGCCTATCTATGGGGCCCTGTCGTAAAGAACCTGACTACCAGTGCAGGAAAAATAAGAGATGTGGGTTCAATCCCTGTTCTCTTCTTACAAAGATAAATGGCATGAAAAAGGGGGTGCTTCAGCCTCAGCATCAGTCCTTCCAATGAACACCCAGGACTGATCTCCTTTAGGATGGACTGGTTGGATCTCCTTGCAGTCCAAGGGACTCTCAGGAGTCTTCTCCAACACCACAGTTCAAAAGCATCAGTTCTTTGGTGCTCAGCCTTCTTTATGGTGCAGCTCTCACATCCATACATACAGCATTGGGCACTGACCCCACACAAAGTTGATGCTTTGCTGGTGGCCTTCCAGCCCCATCGTTCAGGGCCGAACCCACTCCTGTCCTGACACCCTGAGCTCAGGCCCCTGGACTTGAACCCTACACAGCAGCTCTCTGAACAGTGGGCTTCTGCCCCGTCACTGGGAAGTTAGGCCCCTCCAGCTTCCCTAGGCTCCGTCTCTCTGGCCAAGTTCGGGTTATGGCTCCTGCTCGAGGAGGACCCCCTTCAAGGCCTGAGTTCAGTGCCTCTTCCCTCCAGCCACCCTTCCCTGTCATCTCCCTTCCCCGGCAACCTCCTCTCCAAGGTCCCGGAGGGGCCCACTCTCCTCAAAGGCCGAGCGCCTGACCAACAAGCAGCCGCTGTATGTTTCCCACTTCCAGCTACGTTCATTCATCTTCCCGTGCTGCTCACCCTTCCCATCTGTGGCCTTGAGCTCCAGAGCCTGACAGGCAAATGCCTGACCAGAGCCCTGGGGTGGGAGTGGGCGGAAGGCTCCGCTCGTTCTCATCCGTGAGCAGCTGGGCCCAGCCTGGCCCGACGCAGAGGACCATGGAGACCCAAACTTGGCTTTGAGAGGACTCCCGGCTGAGCAGCCCCAGCAAACGTTGGATCTCAGTTCCTCTAAAGTAAGAGGAGTCCTTTCTCGCTTCCCTGGGGTGCCCTGCGAATGAATTATTTACTATTCGTAAAGCACTTTGTAGGGTTCAGTATCATTACACAGGGACCACAGGGCTCAAAAGCAACCCTGGATGCCTGACAGGGTGGTTGTTACTATTAAGCATTTATATAGCACTTTACATTGGCCAAGTGCTCCCAATCATTTATTAGTTAATTCTCCCAGCACTCTGGAGCCGTCAGTGGACTCTGGTTGCCATTTCTCCAATCTGGAGACGAGGTTCCTGAGGTCAGGCGAGGCCAGATGCCTCGTGTAGGGTTACGTGGCTCAGGTGGCCCGAGTCACTGGCTCTGCCTTTGACCCTTGACTACCTGTGAGTTTCACGTCTTACAATCTTGTTGTCAGCTCACTCTAATCTCCAGTGAGGTGCCCTGGGAGTGGATGCTCAGTTGCTCAGTCACGTCCAACTCTTCTGTGACTTCATGGTCTGTAGACTGCCAGGCTTCTCTGTCCGTGGGATTTCCCAGGCAAGACTATGGGAGTGGGTTGCCATTTCCTACTCTGGGGGATCTTCCTGACCCAGGGATCTAACCTGCATCTCCTGCATCTCCTGAATCGGTAGGTGGATTGGATGGCTGAAATGCATGACCTCAGTGACACTCCAGAGGCTGCTGTCAATTTACAGCCTCATGAAGGGATGAACACTGGCTTCAGAGTCAAAATCTGGTTGTATAATTTGTAAGATGGGTGATTATGAACACATTTCTTAATGCTCCCAAGACTTGGGGTCCTTGATTATTAAGTAAGAATAGAAAAACCAAAGAGGTTGTTATGAAGATCAAAAGTGTTAAATAAAAGAGGACACAGCATAAGACAAAGCTTCATACTTGTTAGGCAAGCCTCTAAGGACTGTCATGGCACAGTCAGACTTCAGCTTCGAAGATGACACAGGCTGGCCCATGGGAAATGTCATAAAGGAAAGCTTTGGGTCCAAGAAATCCATGGGACTCTATCAAATTCTTGCCTTCAGCTTGGGAACCTAAGAGTAGAAAGGTGAGGAAAAGGGCAAAGCTGGAGCTACCACTGCTTCCATTGCACATGAACGCATCATGCTAGTTAGAACCTATGCTAGTCAAAACCCAGTGAGTTTTCTCATTCAGATCAGATCAGATCAGTCGCTCAGTCGTGTCCGACTCTTCACACCCCCATGAATCGCAGCACACCAGGCCTCCCTGTCCATCACCAACTCCCGGAGTTCACCCAGACTCACATCCATCGAGTCAGTGATGCCATCCAGCCATCTCATCCTCGGACGTCCCCTTCTCCTCCTGCCCCCAATCCCTCCCAGCATCAGAGTCTTTTCCAATGAGTCAACTCTTCGAATGAGGTGGCCAAAGTACTGGAGTTTCAGCTTTAGCATCATTCCTTCCAAAGAAATCCCAGGGCCGATCTCCTTCAGAATGGACTGGTTGGATCTCCTTGCAGTCCAAGGGACTCTCAAGAGTCTTCTCCAACACCACACTTCAAAAGCATCAATTCTTCAGCGCTCAGCCTTCTTCACAGTCCAGCTCTCACATCCATACATGACCACAGGAAAAACCATAGCCTTGATCAGATGAACTTTTGTTGGCAAAGTAATGTCTCTGCTTTTGAATATGCTATCTAGGTTGGCCATAACTTTCCTTCCAAGGAGTAAGCATCTTTTAGTTTCATGGCTGCAGTCACCATCTGTAGTGATTTTGGAGCCCAGAAAAATAAAGTCTGACACTGTTTCCACTGTTTCCCCATCTATTTCCCATGAAGTGGTGGGACCGGATGCCATGATCTTCGTTTTCTGAATGTTGAGCTTTAAGCCAACTTTTTCACTCTCCTCTTTCACTTGCATCAAGAGGCTTTTGAGTTCCTCTTCACTTTCTGCCATAGGGTGGTGTCATCTGCATATCTGAGGTTATTGATATTTCTCCCGGCAATCTTGATTCCAGCTTGTGCTTCTTCCAGCCCAGCGTTTCTCATGATGTACTCTGCATATAAGTTAAATAAACAGGGTGACAATATACAGGCTTGACGAACTCCTTTTCCTATTTGGAACCAGTCTGTTGTTCCATGTCCAGTTCTAACTGTTGCTTCCTGACCTGCATACAGATTTCTCAAGAGGCAGGTCAGGTGGTGTGGTATTCCCATCTCTTTAAGAATTTTCCAGGGTTTATTGTGATCCACACAGTCAAAGGCTTTGGCATAGTCAATAAAGCAGAAATAGATATTTTTCTGGAACTGTCTTGCTTTTTCCATGATCCAGCGGATGTTGGCAATTTGATCTCTGGTTCCTCTGCTTTTTCTAAAACCAGCTTGAACATCAGGAAGTTCACGGTTCACATATTGCTGAAGCCTGGCTTGGAGAATTTTGAGCATTACTTTACTAGCGTGTGAGATGAGTGCAATTATGCAGTAGTTTGAGCATTCTTTGGCATTGCCTTTCTTTGGGATCGGAATGAAAACTGACCTTTTCCAGTCCTGTGGCCACTGCTGAGTTTTCCAAATTTGCTGGCATATTGAGTGCAGCACTTTCACAGCATCATCTTTCAGGATTTGGAATAGCTCCACTGGAATTCCATCACCTCCACTAGCTTTGTTCGTAGTGATGCTTTCTAAGCCCCACTTGACTTCACATTCCAGGATGTCTGGCTCTAGGTCAGTGATCACACCATCGTGATTATCTGGGTCGTGATGATCTTTTTTGTACCGTTCTTCTGTGTATTCTTGCCATCTCTTCTGAATATCTTCTTTTTCTGTTAGATCCATACCATTTCTGTCCTTTATTGAGCCCATCTTTGCATGAAATGTTCCTTTGGTATCTCTGATTTTCTTGAAGAGATCCCTAGTCTTTCCCATTCTGTTGTTTTCCTCTATTTCTTTGCATTGATCACTGAAGAAGGCTTTCTTATCTCTTCTTGCTATTCTTTGGAACTCTGCATTCAGATGCTTATATCTTTCCTTTTCTCCTTTGCTTTTCACTTCTCTTCTTTTCACAGCTATTTGTAAGGCCTCCCCAGACAGCCATTTTGCTTTTTTGCATTTTTTTCCCATGGGGATGGTCTTGATCCCTGTCTCCTGTACAATGTCACGAACCTCATTCCATAGTTCATCAGGCACTCTATCTATCAGATCTAGGCCCTTAAATCTATTTCTCACTTCCACTGTACAATCATAAGGGATTTGATTTAAGTCATACCCGAATGGTCTAGTGGTTTTCCCTACTTTCTTCAATTTAAGCCTGGATTTGGCAATAAGGAGTTCATGGTCTGAGCCACAGTCAGCTCCTGGTCTTATTTTTGCTGACTGTATAGAGCTTCTCCATCTTTGGCTGCAAAGAATATAATCAATCTGATTTCGGTGTTGACCATCTGGTGATGTCCATGTATAGAGTCTTCTCTTGTGTTGTTGGAAGAGGATGTTTGTTATGACCAGTGCATTTTCTTGGCAAAACTCTATTAGTCCTTGCCCTGCTTCATTCCGTATTCTAAGGCCAAATTTTCCTGTCACTCCAGGTGTTTCTTGACTTCCTACTTTTGCATTCCAGTCCCCTATAATGAAAAGGACATCTTTTTTGGGTGTTAGTTCTAAAAGGTCTTGTAGGTCTTCATAGAACCATTCAACTTCAGCTTCTTCAGCGTTACTGGTTGGGGCATAGACTTGGATTACTGTGATATTGAATGGTTTGCCTCGGAAACGAACAGAGATCATTCTGTTGTTTTTGAGATTGCATCCAAGTACTGCATTTTGGGCTCTTTTGTTGACCATTATGGCCACTCCATTTCTTCTGAGGGATTCCTATGCGCAGTAGTAGATATAATGGTCATCTGAGTTAAATTCACCCATTCCAGTTAACAAATATTAACTAAGCACCTACTACGAGCTAGACACAGTTTGGGGAGTGAAGGATTTGGCAGTGACCAAGCGAGACAAAGAATGCTGACTAGGGAGTGAGTAGGGGATCATGTAGGAGAGGGAGGGGATGGTACATGCAAATGCCCTGAGGAAGGGAAGCCTTCCGGATGCCCAAGCAACAGAGAGAAGGGCCCGGTGACTACAGTCAGGGAGGAAGTGGTGAGGAGATGAACTGGGTGAGGACTCAGGAGCAGCTCCCACGGAGTCCTGAATCTCAGGGTGAGGGGTGGAGTTTTCTTCCCTGTGCAATACCTCTGAGGGGCTGTAAGCAAGGAGGCGATGTGAACCTTCAGGTCGCTTTGTGCATCATTACATCTTCAGCAGACAGGAATGTGAGCACTCATCTCTGCCAGACTGTTAATCTCTCAGCTCCAAGAAGTCCAAAGTGTGTTTACTTAGTGACAGAGATGGAATGTGTGTGTCCCACCCTCTCCTTCCAAACCTTATCCTCAGTGTGATGGCATTTGAAGGTGGGGCCTTTGGGAGATGATTAGGTCATGAGGGTAGAGCCCTCATGAATAGGATTAGTGTCCTTATAAAAGAGACTCTAGGGAGAAGACTCTTGAGAGTCCCTTGGACTGCAAGGAGATCCAACCAGTCCATTCTGAAGGAGATCGGCTCTGGGATTTCTTTGGAAGGAATGATGCTAAAGCTGAAACTCCAGTACTTTGTCCACCTCATGCGAAGAGTTGACTCATTGGAAAAGACTCTGATGCTGAGAGGGATTGGGGGCAGGAGGAGAAGGGGACGACAGAGGATGAGATGGCTGGATGGCATCACTGACTCGATGGACATGAGTCTGAGTGAACTCCAGGAGTTGGTGATGGACAGGGAGGCCTGGCGTGCTGCGATTCATGGGGTCACAAAAAGTTGGACATGAGTGAGAGGCTGAACTGAACTGACTGAACTGAGGGAGCCCCCTTCTCTCTTCTACCATGTATGGGCACAGTGAGAATATGACTGTCTATGAACCAGGAGGCAGGCCTCCATCAGAGATCAAATCTGATGATGCCTTAATCTTGGATTTCCCAGCCTCCAGAAATGTGAGAAGTACACATTTGTATTTTATAAACCACACAATCTGAATGGACCAAGCCACTTAGAACCTGTCTGAAACACAGCCCAGTGAGGGAAGCCCCACTACCCTCATATCCATGACAGCTGGTGAATTCTCATAAAAATCCACCAGTCTCGGTGAGATGAAGCAACCATGCAGCTCCTTGGCTCCCACCTGCTGGTCCAGGGCTGACTGAGATGCTTTGTCCTTCTGTACTCAGCGTCTTTTTCTGTCTTCATATGTGAGATTGTTCAGACTGGCTGTAGAAGGGTGGTCCATCTTTCTTCTCTTCCTGGTGGTCTGGGAAAATCTGCTACCCACAAAAGCACTCCCTCATCTCAGAAATCAGACAGATGCTGGTGAGTCCCAGATCCCCTTCCTGGGACACTGGCATAGACTCTTACATCATGCAGGGCAATCTGTGTGGGAATCATTGAGCTTTCTAGGAAGGATGTCCTGACCAGCAAGAAGCTTGCAGTCTGGTTGGAGAAACAAGACTTCAGTGTCGTAGAAACTGGATTGAGCGAGTTGTAAAGTGTTGTGGCTGGAAAGAACCTGAGCATCCTCTGGTCGCTCAAGATAAAGGCTGCAGTTACCAGGTCATACTTCATTAATTACTGAGTACATCATCCCAATAATGTGTGGCTAGGAATCTATGCCCAGCCTAATGGTGAGTTTCCTTGAAACCTCAGTAGTAGGGGAACCCATTGTGGAGAAGCTTTTGAGAAAAATAGGGCTGAGGCCTGAGATCATAAAGGAAGCCATGAAGCACTCTACATCTATTTATTTTTTAACCTTTAATACAATAAAACAAAGGCAGCGTACTAAGTAAAGACAAAAGCATTGGCCTCTTACACATCATAAATTTGTGATAGCAGCAAGTTTATAATTAATTTCCATTTACCATTCCTTCCTTCCTGAAAATCTTTAGGTATCTCTTCCTCACAATTTCAGCAAGATGCTTATAAATTCACTTGGCATGCATTCAGAGAACATGTTTAAAGGGGATAATATTTTTGAAGTATTTTCCTATCCGGCAACTCTTCATGCCCTGGGCTCCCCACCTGTGTTGGACAGAGTTCTTACCAGGAGACAACAAAATCTGTCCAACAAAATCCCCCATCAGAAAGGGGATTTTCAAATCATATTTGTTTGCTTACAGGACCTCCTGGGAAACCAGGGAATGATCTTGGCTGCTACTCAGTCAGGAAAACTGCCCAAGCTCACACAAGACTATTCTAGTAAAATACCACGGCCGTTGCCACACCCCGCTTGACACCTATGACGCCAGGCTCTCCAAACCCCATTTCCGGGGTGGAGAAGGGTCAGGTGTTCCTGCACTCAGACTTCTGGAGGATGCCACGTGCTGTCGTGTGGCCAGAACGTCTTGCTGTTCACTTCATTTTCCAAGTCGGTGTGTCAGCCTGGCGGACGCTCAGTGGTATGTGGAACTCTCTCTGAAATATAGTGTCTAGCCCAGAATAGGAAGCTCGTGGGGGTGGCGGGGGGCAACTAACAGGGCCAGCCAGCCCCCCAGGGCAACAGTGGGGAGGGGGCCGCAGACACAGGCTGATTCTCCACCCGCCTCTGCCACAGCCTGACTGATCAGGTTTCCACCTGGGGTGGGGCAGCAACAGTTCTCAGCACTTCAGGCAGAAGGCAGATATTAACTAGAGCTCCATGTCATGACTCAGCTCTGACTTAACAAAGTAAATGCTTGTTTGAGTCTCTGACAGGACAATGATCTTAAGAGTCAGGATTTGTAGAGAGAGAAAGCTTCTTCTAAGTTCTTGAAGCTCCCATGAACATGTTAGCAGCCATGCCTAGGCAACAGGAACATCAAGGTTACAGTAACATATTGGGTAGAGAAATTCAGGATATAGTATAATCATAGACCCTGCTACATGTGAAAGCAAAGCAAAAAGCTTACCCCTTCTACTCTAGTGAGCTATAAAAAGAGAAGAGAGAAAGAGCCAGGAAACATTGGCCAAAAGTAGAATCTTCATCTTCCCCTTCTTGGGGATACAATTTGGTGGGGTTGGGGTGCTTAGAAACATTTCTATACCACGCCCCCCCCCCCCACCCCGCATATCACTTCCTGCATTTATCCTGAAAGGCTATGGCCTTAGGAGAGGAGAGGTAACACTTCATCCCCACGCTTGACCTGCAGTGGGAGCGATGGTGTGCCACTGGCAGAAGAAGAGGCTGGTAGATGAACCACAGGGAGGGCGCCTGGGCAGCCTCCCAAGCTCTTCCATCTGCTGGTTCTGTTGCCTCTTTAGCTCTCAATTCTCTACTATATCCTCTCTATCTGACCTGTCAAAACAAGGAAGTAAAAAGAGGAAGGAGAGTCCATGGAGGATGGCCCAGGAAGCTTCAGGGGTTTGGCCGGCAAGCAGTGAGTACCACTCCCACCGCATCTTTGACCAGAACCAAATCACATGACATCCCGAATCGCAGGGGAGTCTGGATGATGTAGTTTGGCCGTGTGCCCAGAAGGAAAAGGAATGCATAACAGAGTTCCTGTTCCATACCAAGGATGCAGATGTGCTGTGTGCCTTGGTGAGAGGGCACAGTGGCAGCATGGGGTGGAGGAGGTCTAAGAGATGTCTTGAGCAGGCACTCTGTATCCAAGTGCAAATGGAGGAATTCAGAGCTCTGCCCTGGGTGCCACAGGATGCCCTGGGGCCAAGTACAGTGAGAGGCTATCTGATGGACCGCACCCCAGGTAGAAACCTGATCAGTCAGGCTGTGGCAGAGGTGGGTGGAGAATTAGCCTGTGTGTGCGGCCCCCTCCCCACTGTTGCCCGGAGGCACGTATACCCAACACATGCCCAGGTTCCATCTTGGTAGGAAGGAATGGGCCACGTATACCCAACACACGCCCAGGTTCCATCTTGGTAGGAAGGAGTGGGCCACGTATACCCAACACACGCCCAGGTTCCATCTTGGTAGGAAGGAGTGGGCCACGTATACCCAACACACGCCCAGGTTCCATCTTGGTAGGAAGGAGTGGGCCACGTATACCCAACACACGCCCAGGTTCCATCTTGGTAGGAAGGAGTGGGCCACGTATACCCAACACACGCCCAGGTTCCATCTTGGTAGGAAGGAGTGGGCCACGTATACCCAACACACGCCCAGGTTCCATCTTGGTAGGAAGGAGTGGGCCACGTATACCCAACACACGCCCAGGTTCCATCTTGGTAGGAAGGAGTGGGCCACGTATACCCAACACACGCCCAGGTTCCATCTTGGTAGGAAGGAGTGGGCCACGTATACCCAACACACGCCCAGGTTCCATCTTGGTAGGAAGGAGTGGGCTGCTGTCTTTCACCTCTCCTCCCACTCTCTTTTGGATCCACTTCTTTTAGGATTGGGACAAAGAAGAAGGTTAAGGGGAAAGGTTTCTGAAGTGGTTGCCTCATTTTACATTCCCACTAGCAGTGTATGAGGATTCCATTTTCTCTACAATTTCCTTGACAATGCTTGTTGCTATCTGAGGTTTTGTTTCTAGCTGTCCTAATGGATATGAAGTAGTATCTCATTGTGGTTTGATTTGCATTTCCAGGATGACTGACCATGATATTTTCATGTTTGTTACTGATAAAACCTGGGTTAGGGGGGTTTGACTGCAGCCAAATTCTACTCAGCTCTGCTAGAAAAGTCAAGAGTACAGGTACTGGCTGGGGTTGAAGGTCAGGTTCAAGTGTCAGAGACAACTCTTCCTTTCATTGTCTTTCCTGTGACCTTAATTCATTTAGAAGCTTGACTCACTTGGCTAGGTAGAGCTGGAATCGCCCAAATTTTCAGTGGCCAGCCAACCAGCTCTCTCCTCTGGTTCTCTCTTTCATTTATTTTAGGCTTTTTTCCCCCCTACACCCCAGCCAGGCCTCCCCAGACCTCCTTCAATACCTCAGGATAGCCAGAGCCTGTTGGTTGATGTCAGAATGGCTGAGAAGAATTCAGGGATCTGATTCCACACAGTTAGGCTATGAAGGTCATTCCCAGAGGGGCTGAGTGTGCCTGTGAACAGATTACATGTGATAATGTATGTTGTAGCAAATTATATGTGATAATGTATGTTGTAGCAAATCTAAGTGTTCTTTTCTTATGTAAACCCCTTACTGCCTTCTAAGAAGCATGGGTGTGCTAATTGGGAGTGTTTTGTTTGCTGAGTGCAGTTATCACGCTCTATGCAATGGCTTCCCCAGGCCTGAACACAGTATTGATTCGGGTGTGTGAGTTTAAAGGCAGAAACCAGGAAATTGTAAATTGCCTTCCTTAATAAAAAGGAGTGGCAAATTGAGTGGTCTTGGGGAAAATCTAGGAACAGGAGGTAGTAAAGAGGAGATTTAGAGCAGAGGTTGGCACACGTTTTCTTAAAGGCCAGATAGTAAATATTTTAGGCTTTGAGGTCCATTCAGTTTGTCCTGGGTTCTCAACTCTGTAGTTGTAGCACAATAGCTAGTCCTAGATGGAGCCTAAATGGGTAGGCTGTTTCAGTAAAGCAGGTGTCTGTCGTCTTCTAACCCCTGGAAAGGTAGAAGGGACAGAATGGAAGATGGGTAGGGAAGGGACGGAGAGAGAGAGAGAGAGACTGAGAGTTCATGACTAGCAGTTGAAATGTAACACTTGGCAAAAGAGACAAAACTAACAGAAACCTTCCAGCTGTGGCTCCGCACACCCACCTTTGTAGTGGACAGGTTCTTTGTGATGAATGCAAAAAAGCGCTGAGTGTTGCCTTGTGGCTGGTAAGGGCGGGGTGAACACAGAAGCGGTATCCGGAGCACCCAACAAAAGGGTCAGTGGCAGAGAGTAGTTCTCAGCTCGGTTCTTATGCCCGGGAAACTCTTAGTATAATATTCAGATGATTCTGACCAGAACCGACACTGTGATCCAAATGGCAGGGGTCTGACTGTGTCTCTAGAAGACCCTGTTGTTGGTGGAGAACTTGTTTGATTTATGAGTCTGCTCATCTTATCTGTTTTGGAAAACCCCATCAGGGACACCTTTCCACATGAACACTCTGCTTTCCTCATCAGGGCTAACTTCAGCACACTTGGTACATGATTGCTTAGAAAGTATTGGAGAGATGAGAAATGGGGAAGAAGAGGCAAGGCTGAGGCAGATGGCCTCTGGCATGGGAGATCTACGTGCCTTTCAAAGGAGGGCCGCCCGGTGGATGTCAGTGTGACTTAACCATTTCTCACCAGTTGGTGAGCATGGACTGCTTGTGGGGACAATGTGAGTATCAGACCCTGGCAGGTTAATTTATTTGGAAATCTGTTCTTGGAGAAATAGATCTACTTTTTTTTCCCCTGTAGAAATAGAAGTTATGTCACCTTTTTTCTACGAATTAGCTTTATTTGGCTGCCATAATGTCCTACTTTTCAGTCATGAGACTGTTGACTTGGTGGTTAAAACAGTACAAAAACCACATCACCCATTTTTAAAGCTGGTTATTTTGGTCATGAAGACAGAGCCAGAATCTTTGTTCTCTTTTGTAGTCTTTGGCAAATTATCTCGAGACAATGTTTTCACATTATTTCTATTTTTTACAAATATAAATATCCTGTTTTCTAAACAGTTGATTGCCTCACCAGGATGCGGGCTTTTCTTAGAATGTGAGAGGCAGCAGGTGTATTGATTGTCTGGTTACTACCGTCTATGGGGTCGCACGGAGTCGGACACGACCGAAGCGACTTAGCAGCAGCGGCAGGACATTGTTACACGTTCTCCTTCATTTAAAGTGAGCTTTCCAGGAAAAACGTTTGATGCAAACATGGTATAAAGGGTAATATCTTTATTACTCAAAGAGCTCGTGCAAATGTTGAAGAGCATTAAGACCCCAGCAAAGGCATGGAGACAGAACAACTCACAAAAGGGAAATCAGAAAGATGCAATTAACACAACCCCAGCACCAGCTAAAATATTAATGCCAACTCCCTATGGTTAGTCTCATATGGTGTAGATTGGTACTCCTTTTTGGAGAGCAATCTGGCAAAATGCTTCAGGATTCATGTTTATGATTCCGAAATCTCATTTCTGGAAATCTTTCCCAAGGAAAGATCCAAAATAGGGAAAAAATCTTATATTTTTGAGTTCACTGCATAAGCAAGCTATCAATACAAGTTCAACATTAGTGAAATGAGTTAGTATATTATCTGACAAAGTAATAGGCAGCCATCCAAGAGTCAGTTATGAAGACTAGATAACATGAACAGTAAAATGGCAGAATTAAGTGGTCTGTACAACACAAAATACACATCATTCCAAAGTCCAGAGGAAATATACAACAGTAATGTTTCTTTCCAGTCTTTGGAATGACGTGGAATTAAGAATAACTTTGTTTTATAAAGAGCTTTTCATTATAAAAAATTTCTAACATACATGGAGAGAAGGGAAAAAATGCTGATAAACCCATCACCTAGATTTCACAATTAGTAACCTTTTGCAATATTTGCTTCATGTAAGTTAAAAAATCTTCAATAAACAATAATTTTTTAAAATGCATAATCCACATGTCACAACAAGCAACATAATTTCTTTTGTGTGTGTCTTTTCAAAAAAAATTGACATAATTTTGACTTAAAGTTGGAGGAACAATAGAATTTTTATATACTCTTATTTGGGAAGATTCCCTGGAGGAGGAAATGGCACCCCACTCCAGTATTCTTGCCTGGAAAACCCCACGGACGGAGGAGCCTGGTGGGCTGCAGTCCATGGGGCTGCACAGAGGCGGACGTGACTGAGCGACTTCACTCACACTCACGCAGCCTTGTTCTAGAATACCCAAATGTTCACCATGTGCCTCGTTTGCTCTGTTCGTCTTCGCCTCCCCACAGTCACCCCGTGTTATTAAAAAAAAAAAACGCTTGTCTTAGTCTCTTCCAGCTGCTGTAGCTGAAATAGCACACCGAGCGACTGAAACAATTATTTATCATATTCTGCGCGCTGCAAGGTCTAAGACCAAGATGCTGGCAATTTCAGTTTCTGGTGAAAGCCTACTTCCTTGTTCATAGACTGACATGTTCTTGCTGTGTCCTCACGTGGTGGAAGGGGCAAGAAAACCTTTTGGGGTCTCTGATATAATAACACTAATCTCATTCAAGAGGGCATCACTCTTATAATGTAATCACCTCTAAAGGCCCACCTCTAAATACCATTGCACTGGGAATGAGGTTTCAACATATGAATTTGATTGAGTGATATTACCATGAACTCATTTTGTTGTTTAGTCGCTCAGTTGTGTCCGACTCTTTGCCACCTCATGGACTGCAGCACGCCAGGCTTCCCTGTCCATCACCAGCTCCTGGAGCTTGCTCAAACTCATGTCTATTGATTCAGTGATGCCATCCAACTATCTCATCCTCTGTCCTCCCCTTCTCTTCCTGCCCTCAGTCTTTCCCAGCATCAGGGTCTTTTCAAATGAGTCAGCTCTTTGCATCAGGTGGCCAAAGTACTGGAGTTTCAGCTTCAACATCAGTCCCTCCAATGAACACCCAGGACTGATCTCCTTTAGAATGGATTGGTATGATCTCCTTGCAGTCCGAAGGACTCTCAAGAGTCTTCTCCAACACCACAGTTCAAAAGCATCAATTCTTCGGTGCTCAGCTTTCTTTATAGTCCAACTCTCACATCCATACATGACCACTGGAAAAACCATAGCCTTGACTAGAGGGACCTTTGTTGACAAAGTAATGTCTCTGCTTTTTAATATGCTGTCTAGGTTGGTCATAACTTTCCTTCCAAGGAGTAAGCGTCTTTTAATTTCATGGCTGCAGTTTCCATCTGCAGTGACATTGGAGCCCCGAAAAATAAAGTCTGCCACTGTTTCCACTCTTTCCCCATCTATTTGCCATGAGTGATGGCACCAGATGCCATGATCTTAGTTTTCTGAATGTTGAGCTTTAAGCCAACTTTTTCACTCTCCTCTTTCACTTGCATCAAGAGACTTTTTAGTTCCTCTTCACTTTCTGCCATAAGGGTGGTGTCATCTGCATATCTGAGGTTATTGATATTTCTCCTGGAAATTTTGATTCCAGTTTGTGCTTCTTCCAGTCCAGCGTTTCTCATGATGTACTCTGCATATAAGTTAAATAAGCAGGGTGACAATATACAGCCCGACGTACTCCTTTTCCTATTTGGAACCAGTCTGTTGTTCCATGTCCAGTTCTAACTTGCTTCCTGACCTGCATACAGGTTTCTCAAGAGGCAGGTCAGGTGGTCTGGTATTCCCATCTCTTTCAGAATTTTCCACAGTTGATTGTGATCCACACAGTCAAAGGCTTTGGCATAGTCAATAAAGCAGAAATAGATGTTTTTCTGGAACTCTCTTGCTTTTTCCATGATCCAGAGGATGTTGGCAATTTGATCTCTGGTTCCTCTGCCTTTTCTAAATCCAGTTTGAACATGTGGAACTTCATGGTTCATGTATTGCTGAAGCCTGGCTTGGAGAATTTTGAGCATTACTTTACTAGCATGTGAGATGAGTGCAATTGTGCGGTAGTTTGAGCATTCTTTGGCATTGCCTTTCTTTGGGATTGGAATGAAAACTGACCTTTTCCAGTTCTGTGGCCACTGCTGAGTTTTCCAAATTTGCTGGCATATTGAGTGTAGCACTTGCACAGCATCATCCTTTAGGATTTGAAATAGCTCAACTGGAATTCCATCACCTCCAATAGCTTTGTTTGTAGTGACACTTTCTAAGGCCCACTTGACTTCACCTTCCAGGATATCTGGCTCTAGGTGAGTGATAAAACCATTGTGATTATCTGGGTCATGAAGATCTTTTTTGTACAGTTCTTCTGTGTATTCTTGCCATCTCTTCTTAATATCTTCTGCTTCTGTTAGGTCCATACCATTTTTGTCCTTTAATGAGCCCATCTTTGCATGAAATCTTCCATTGGTATCTCCAATTTTCTTGAAGAGATCTCGAGTCTTTCCCATTCTATTGTTTTCCTCTATTTCTTTGCATTGATCACTGAAGAAGGCTTTCTTATCTCTCCTTGCTATTCTTTGTAACTCTGCATTCAGATGCTTATATCTTTCCTTTTCTCCTTTGCTTTTCGCTTCTTTTCTTTTCACATCCATGTAAAGCTTCCTCAGACAGCCATTTTGCCTTTTTGCATTTCTTTTTCCTGGGGATGGTCTTGATCCCTGTCTCCTGTACAATGTCATGAACCTCCATTCATAGTTCACCAGGAACTCTGTCTATCAGATCTAGTCCCTTAAATATATTTCTCACTTCCATTGTATAATCATAAGGAATTTGATTTAGGTCCTACCTGAATGGTCTAGTGGTTTTCCCTACTTTCTTCAATTTAAGTCTGAATTTGGTAATAAGGAGTTTATGATCTGAGCCACAGTCAGCTCCTGGTCTTGTTTTTGCTGACTGTGTAGAGCTTCTCCATCTTTGGCTGCAAAGAATATAGTCAATCTGATTTCATTGTTGGCTATCTGGTGATGTCCATGTATGGAGTCTTCTCTTGTGTTGTTGGAAGAGGGTGTTTGCTATGATCAGTGCGTTCTCTTGGCAAAACTCTATTAGCCTTTGCCCTGCTTCATTCCGTATTCCAAGGCCAAATTTTCCTGTCACTCCAGGTGTTTCTTGACTTCCTACTTTTGCATTCCAGTCCCCTATAATGAAAAGGACATCTTTTTTGGGTGTTAGTTCTAAAAGGTCTTGTAGGTCTTCATAGAACCGTTCAAGTTCAGCTTCTTCAGTGTTACTGGTCAGGGCATAGGCTTGGATTACCATGATATTGAATGGTGTGCCTTGGAAATGAACAGAGATCATTCTGTCATTTTTGAGATTGCATCCAAGTACTGCATTTCAGACTCTTTTGTTGACCATGATGGCTACTCCATTTCTTCTAAGGGATTCCTGCCCACAGTAGTAGATATAATGGTCATCTGAGTTAAATTCACCCATTCCAGTCCACCTTATTTCGCTGATTGCTAGCATGTTGATGTCCACTCTTGCTGTCTCATGTTTGACCACTTCCAATTTGCCTTGATTCATGGACCTGACATTCCAAGTTCCTTTGCAATATTGCTCTTTACAGCACTCGACCTTGCTTCTATCACCAGTCACATCCACAACTGTGTGTTGCTCTGGCTCCATCCCTTCATTCTTTCTGGAGTTATTTCTCCACTGATCTCCAGTAGCATATTGGGCACCTACCGACCTGGGGAGTTCCTCTTTCAGTATCCTATCATTTTGCCTTTCATACTGTTCATGGGGTTCTCAAGGCAAGAATAGTGAAGTGATTTCCATCCCCTTCTCCAGTGGACCACATTCTGTCAGACGTCTCCACCATTTCCCGTCCATTTGGGTTGCCCCACGGGCATGGCTTAGTTTCACTGAGTTAGACAAGGTTGTGGTCCATGTGACCAGATCGGCTAGTTGCCTGTGATTGTGGTTTCAGTGTGCCTGCCCTCTGATGCCCTCTCTTAGCGCCTACTGTCTTACTTGGGTTTCTCTTACCTTGGATGTGAGGTATCTTTTCACGGCTGCTCCAGAAAGCACAGCCGCTGCTCCTGACCTTGGACATGAGGGTAGCTCCTCTTGGCCACTAACCATCATCTTGGTTACTGACAGTAATTTAACACCATCTGTTACCCTGTCTATGTCCAATTTTCCCTGATTTTCTGTAAAGTTGCTTACAGTTAATTTGTTCAAATCAGGGTCCAAACAAACTCTTATTTGGTGGTAAGTCTCTTAAAGGGGTGCTATAATAGCACCCCTTTTTCATGCCATTTACCTTTGTAAGAACTGAACATCTATCCTATGAATTCTTCACATTTTGGGTTTGACTGATTTTTTCTTGCAAGCGTCATTGAACACGTCAGATTTCCTTTAACAGGCAATTAGACTCAGTTACTTGGTTATGTTCTGGTTCGGTTTTGTTTTGAAAGGGAATTTTTTAGATGGCGTTCTGTTCTTCCTATTATATCGTATCATAAGGAGCATGGCATCTGGTGAAACCACTCTGAGTGATTACTGATGACTCACTGATAGGTGATCTAAGTCTCTCTTATTACAAAATCCCTGTCAATCTTTTCCCAGTGGGCCTTCAGCCGTTGATGAATATCATCTGGATTCGTTTTCTTGTGGTGGCAGAACTGTAGTTTTCTAATTCCCTGGCCTTTTATCTGCTCCTACACTTTATTTAATGCTGTAATGTACTTGTAATTAAAAATATAAATACATAAGAATGGAAGTTTATGTCACTATCAGTAGTAAGCTGAGACCAAATGGCATTATCCATACAGAAGATTTTAATCTAGTTTCCCAGATAGTCTCGTTACCATGCCTCTTGGGAGTGCACTAAAGTTTCCAGAGGCTGAGGGCTTATTTTGGGAAAGCGTGTGACCGGTTAAATCCCTTCATAGAAAAGGAATTAAAATGCACACACCCTGTCACTCAACAATTCTATGTTGATACTAACGCCAGTGAAATGGCCATCTTTCTCAGGGCAATGACTTCTGTAACCTTACGACAGAAGCGTTTTGGGGGGCCGGCTCAAAGATGGAAACCAGGAGAGATGCACCAGGAATTTCACTACAGCAGTGTTTGCCACAATAACAAAGTGTAACAACCTCAGTGTGAATGGAGGAAGGGATAAGTTAAAGGTAGCAGAACAGAGCATGCAAACAGAACAAGGTACAGCAGGCGAAAGGCACTGGAGCTATCTGAATCAAGAGGGATAAAGCTCAAAAACTTACTGTTGAGTGAGAAAATGAGGTACAGAAAAATTCATTTTCATGTCAGTTACGAAAATAAAAATATACCAAATAATATTTATTTTTTATGGATAGATATGTATCTATGTATATATGACTGCAAGACATGAGTTGAAGGCAAAATGAAATATAATACAGGTAGCCACTGGGTTGACGAGAGGGCAAAGGACCTTACATTTAGCTGACGTGTTCTAACACTGTTTTTTAAAAGAGAATATGATACTTGTGGGATTGTTTTTTAAAAGAGTATAAGCACAGAAAAAGATGGAGATGAAACATCCTGAAGTAGGCACAGTGTTTCACTGTCTCACATATGGGTCATTGTTTCTTTTTTCCCCATTGCTTTTTGGTACTTTTAATTTCCAAAGATTGTAAAAGGGCAGAACCTTGCTCTGCAGTAGCAATAGCTCATCCAAAAAGGTCCCTGGACTGTGATGTGGTGGGTCCATCTGAACTGGCAGATCTCACTGGAGTGGGTGTCAGTCCTGTGACTGTGGTGTGTCTCAAGACCCAGTGGGCTCTTGCAGTCTGGGACCATCGGAAAGCCATGTCTTCTAATAAAAACCTGTCTGCCCTTTTCTCAGAGGCAAAACCCTGGATCCTCTCTCTGGCTTCTTTTCTTCTCCCTCCCTCCCCACATGCAAACAATCCCCAAGAGCTGAAGTCCCACTTTCCTCACAGCTTCCCCCTCTCCCAGCACTGCCCCCGTCTCTCTAACCCCTCTTGTGTGGACTCCAGACTGGCCTTCCTAAATCCCACAGCGCATGTCTGTCTCCCAGGGGTAAAGATTCTTGGTAGTCCCTTATTGAGGCTGGGACAGAATCTCAATAACTTAGCCTAACACTTGTGGTCCTCTCTTCAATCTGACTCCGGCCTTCATTTCTTGTTCATCCCCTTCTCCTTCCCGTCCTCCGTTGACTCCTTTCCTCCAGTCTGTGAACAAGAATCTCTCACTAGAGCCAAATAGTCCACGTGATGTTTCTCAAACCTATGGCTCACCTTCCCCTGGCTGGCCTGGAATGCCCTTCCCTCCTGCCTGGCCCTCACTGGCTCCTCTGTGATCCACTCTCAGTAATCAGTCTCCCCTCTGAGCTCTCTCATCATGTATTATCCATGCCCTCATGCATTCCTTTTATACCTACTATAAAATAATAATAAAGTAATAGCTACTGCTTATTGAGTACCTCCACGTCAGGTGCAGACAGAGTTACTAACCAAAGCCATTAGTTTGATGGAGGGCCAGAGGGATGAGAGGCCAGGAAAGGGTTGGCAGGGCCCCAGCCATCTGGTCTGTGGCTGGAGATGGACTTTCTCAGCCTAGAGAATTCCTTGGGCACAGGAGAGTCAAACACAAGAGGGTCTACCTGAAATTATTTGGGGGAGCCGAGATGGGCAATATGTGAAGAGGCCATTTTCTGTGATGTCAAGAAGGGGCCAGGTTTGGGATACACCCAGCTGTTGTAACTGGCTGTTGTAACTGCCCCCTTGAGAACTACTTCTATGCTGACCCACAGAGGGTGTAGGATTCTAGCAACAGGGAAAGGAACAGAGGCCTTCACCCCGACTCTCCTCACTTGGCCCCACTCCCCTGACTACACGGCAGGCTCTGAAAAGCAAAGAGCCCTGGAGTCCAGCTGCCTGGCTCTGGCCCCTCCTGCCCCAGCTAAGGGTCTGCCCACCCCTACAGCTTCTGGCCCTATGGGCACACTGCTGCTTCGCCCATTACTTGAAGCTGAAGTGGGTGAGCTCCTCAGCTGTCCAGGCCGCAAGTTCTCTTTCTATAGTCTACAGCCCATCTTCTGCCTCCAGCATCTAGCTGTCTCTAGTCCTTTGCTCAAAGTGGTCACTGTGCTTCTTGTCTCAGGGCCCCAGGTTCTCATCAGCTTGAAGAGACAGGATGGATGCTCAGGCCCTGGGCTGGTGGCCTGAATAAGCTTTTATTTAGGGCTTTGCCTATTTCTCCAGGTGGCCTATATGTCCTTCAAGATAGGGCTCTGAGTCCTTAACACCAAACATCCTTAGAGAAAAAAGCAACAACCTGATTTCCAGATAGAGCCAGGGGAATTTTCCCGGTATAGACCAGGGACCCAAGCCAGAGACACTTAAGGAGGCTGCAGGAGCCTGTCTTGGAGGCAGAGGACACTCGAAGAGCAGCCTTCTGGTCTCAGCGTGGGTGTGGCCCCTTTCAAATGCCCAGCCTCCTGCCAGCCACCAGGGGCATCTGCCACTTACCCGGAAGCTTTGGGAAAGGCAGTGCATTTGCGGGGCATTCGGAATGCCATCAGCTTCCGGAATGGATGACGTGGAGTTTGCACATGGCCGTTTTATTCTTACTCCATGTTTCTGGAGAAAGCCTAATGGCTTCAAGTGCTCCTCTCTGCTCGTGAAATTTAAAAGGGGGAACAAGAGCACACGTAATTATGATCCCACAGCAGGGCAATTGGCTTGCCTCTGCCTATTAGGTCCCATTAAAGATGTAATATCTCTGGTGTCTCAGGAGAAATTCCTACTTATTTATGCTTAGTATTAGGGCAAATATTAGTTAGCATCAAAACAGGATGCAGTTAAGTCTAATCTGATGTCACCAGCAGAGCTTGCCTTATAAACAAAATAAGTGGCAATTACTTTCAAGCTGAACTAATAATTTTTTCAAGTGATTCCATTTGGTGTTCTTCAGAAACGTTCACCGAAGGAAGGTGTGTTCCAGGCAAATGTGCAGGGTGTGCTTTTTAATCATACTTTATTTAAATGTACAAATGAAGGCTGCGGGGCTGGCTCCCCTCTCCTCCTCCCTAGGTTTTCCTGTGGGACAGTAATTAGGAAATATGACCCAATATAGGAAATGAGCATTGCTGCTTTTATGGGGATTTTAAACCAAATGGCTCTGCTCTGGTGACTGAAGGAGTTGCTCCCAAGAAGCCCAGTGGGCTGCTCCAGGCTACCTGTAATTCAGACCTTTTGGAAAATGGCTCCTTGTTCCTCTGGGAAGACCTTTCTTGAGAGAAAGAGGGGAATACCCGGGAGAGGACCTGCGGCCAGGACCCTGGGTGAGGAGCGGGCCCAGCACTCAGCCTCGCTGCACGTGACCAGGCAGGCTCTTCAGGCGGTAGTCTGGGGGCAACTCCCCTCTTCCGCACTGTGGTCTTCCTGGCAGCCACTGGCTGCGTGCTCTGCTTTATTTCAGTCTTTAGCAGCTGGGCATTCAGCACATTCTCCAGAAGCAGAGTGTCCCTAGCCCGGAACTTCCTCTGGTTGCAAATGTCACCCCCAGGCAAGACTCTCTGTGCCTTGTTAAATGTGCCCTTAGTCTGACAGCCACACAGCTCTCAGAGGGCTATACCTAGGCCCTCTGGGGGATAGACGGGGCCATCCATCCCTCTGTCCTTCTGGGAGAGGCAGCTGCTTCGGGGTCTCACCCATGGGCCTTATCTCCGCAGCAGAGAGCTGGCCCCACCCCTACACTGGCAGGCACGGGGGGTCATGCGCAGGACTGCACCTCCAAGTGTATGTGAGCTGAGCACTCACCTCCCACAGGACCCTGGTCCCACATCTGCTTCTCTGCAACAGCGCCAGCCGGGGTTGGCCCAGGCCATGAGGAAATCTACAAGAGCTTCAGATTCACTTCCCGTCCCAGGTTCCACCCTCTCTTCGCGTAGCTCCATCTCACTACACCAACAAGGGGCACTCTCCATGGATCAGGTCTGGTGAGGCCCAGTGGCAGATTCGCAGAAGAACGAAGCCCAGATTCTACCTACACAGAACCTGCACTTCTAGTTTAGAGAAACGGTAACAGATAATAGCCGAAGACACCCAGGCTGAGATGAATACCCTGTGGTAGGTAGAAAGTGGTCTAGAGAGGCAATCATGTCCATTTGGGAGGATGAGGGAAACCTTCAGGAAGGAGGCAGTATTTGCAATCTTAAAGGTCAGATACAATTCCCCTTCGAGGAGCTGGTTTCCAGGGATGATATTCCAAGCAGAAGAAGCTGCAGGAGGAAAGACGTGGAGCTGGGATGTGAGGGGCACTTAGACAATGCCAGGTTGGTGGCCGAATTAGTTACGTTTCTTTTACTGAAGCACCGACTGCTTGTGGAGGCTAAGTGGCACAGATCAGCGTGCCAGCCGTCATGGGAGACGGGTTGGGGTACAGCAACACAGGTGTCTGGGTGGGACAGAGGTCTGGGGTGGCAGTCAGGTCCTCCAGGGCACTGCCTTGAGTGCCTCTGAGCTGTCAAGGGTCGGCTCGACACCAGCACGTTCAGTCACTCCCCTGCCAGAACCCCCCAGGGGCTCCTCATCGTGCCCAGGGGAAGTCCAAATGCCTCTGCTTAGCACATCCTGAAAGTCTCTCCCTGAGCTGCCCTTTCCCCTTCCTTCCACCTGCTATTACCTTTTAGAAATAATTTCCTCTGACTCTGGCAGAGCCTTCTTGGGAGCTGAGGTAGGCAGGCCAACTAAGCTCCCCACAAATCGTTGCTCTCCAGGAGCACAGAGCTGACACCCCGGCGCAACCTTGCTTCCCTGGTCTGTGGGTAGGCACCTGACCGACTGTGCCTAATCACATTTGTTCTAGGAACTTGGAGAAGGGCAGAGGCTGGGTCCCACAGGGAGGGCCAGTGAGGTCTGGCTGAATGCTACTATCGTATATTCTCCTGCTTCTTGGTGTTCATATCTTTCTCAGATTCCCTGAGATATGTGTACACGTATAGATACAGATTCCCTCTGTATTACTTGAAAATAAGTATTTACACGCGAATTACTTCACCCTAAACACTCTGCAAGGCAGCTTCTAAGAATGAGGATAATCTCCGGGAGTGGAGGAGGACTGGGGTCCCTGTAAAGGCTTGGCCTCAGGAGGTGGCTCATGGTTGCCGATCACTGAGCCCCTGCTCCCTTGGCTGTGCAGTGGGCTCCATATGTGTCCCCTGACAGGCAGGTGTCACGGGACTCTGCTGTTAATCTCATTGACCCTTAGGAGCTGGCCACACTGAGGCCACTGGCTGCCAGATCCCAGCCTCACCAACTTTCCTCTGCAGCCCAGAGGTGGGAGGCAGAATGTCATTGAGAGGGCAAGGTCCAGTCCCAGCAAAGAAAGGGGGTAGCCTTCTCAGGTTAAGAAATATGCCCAGAAACAAATCTTGTAAGAAGTTCCGTCTACGGGCACACATGTTTGGAAACATTTTGCCTGCCACGTGGGTTGGTAGAAATAGAATGTAATGAAACAGCAGAAATCAGTGGATCTTCACGAACACATCACAGTCAGCAGGAAGAATGTGTCTTGGTCAGCAAGACGGCAGGAGATACGGGGCTGATAAAGAGGAAGGGTAGCTGCAAGCTGATACTCTCTCAGCCTCCAGTGGGAGGCCCGGTGGGAGACGGTGAGAAGCTTGTGGGTGGCAGAGATGGGCCTCCTTGGGGAGGGTCTGGGCTGTGCACTGAGGTGACACTGAGCCTGCCCTGAGGCGCAGGGGGTCCTGGCTGTGCTTGGCCACCACGGGTGTGTCAGTCAGCCGTGTGCACACGCTGCCTGTCCTGCCCTCAGAGTGCTGGGCGGGGCTGCCCTCTCTTTTCCTGTGGCTTCTTTGAGCTGGTGCCACGCCAATGACAAGGGCCGCCTGCTGCCTTGACTGCTTCTCTCTGACCTTCACAGCGCGGAGCCTTTCCTCAGAAAGAGAGCAGAATACAGAAGCAGCCTCCCAGGGTCCGATCACATCACCCTCTTTACCCTTTGCCTTGAAATATTTGAGGGTCGCAGCCATCCACTCGACAACTATGTTAAGAGTCACGGGGTGTTATCAGCGAGCAGCAATAACACAGCGGGCTGCCTGGAATTTTTCCCTGGTGTGTATCTGGGAGCCAAAGCATTCCAACTCTCCCTGCTGGGAGATGGTCATACCCCATAGGCAACAGCTTTCAGGTCTACTGACGAAGCTCTTTGAGTAGAAGAATAGAAGTATTATGTTTTCAAATGGATGTTTCGTTGGTCACCTAATCTTAAGACTGGAAGGGCCTCCTTTAATTAATCAAAATCACTTAACAGTAACAGGGCTCAGAGAGGGACATTGACCTGTCTGGAGCTACTCAGCAGGCAGTGGGGTTTGGGATTCTGATCAGCGGCCGCTGTGCCACGGAGGCAGGCATAAATAAGAACAGATGAATGGGTACCTCGGGGGAGGGCTGAGAACCAACGACTTCATGTTTTGCCCCAGTCCACAGGATACTGCAGAAGACTCTGCAAGCTAGAGCTATGAGAAAGTAAATCTTGACCCACAGAGATTCTGGTCCCAGCTTCCCACCTGGGCCTCCGTCCTCTGATGGGGCTGAGTGAGTGGGTGGAGCTGCAATCCATCCTCTGGCTGGCTGAAGTCATCCCTCATTATATTGGCCAGAGTCTGTCCCATGAGCCAGTCCCTCTGTCTTCCTGACACCCTTTCTTACTCCTAGGCAGCCAAATTTGTTGCTTTTCAGGTTCCAGAGCTGTGTATATGGGGGCAGGATGATGGCACGACGGTTAGCATAGGTTATAGCATCACACGCTACATGCACGCTAAGTCGCTCAGTCATGTCCAGCTCTTTGCAACCCTGTGGACTGTAGCCTGCCAGGCTCCTCTGTGCATGGGATTCTCCAGGCAAGAATCCTGGAGTCGGTTGCCATTTCCTCCTCCAGGGGATCTTCCCAACCCAGGGACTGAACCCACGCCTCTTATGTCTCCTGCACTGGCAGGCAGGTTCTTTACCACTAGCACCGCCTGGGAAGCCCACACAGTATCACATAGACCGGGTTCAAATCCCGGCCCTGCTGTGCAGTTGTTTGACTTGCTCCCCCCGTGTGCAAACGGTGGTCGTTAGAGCTCATTACACGTGTCGTGGGGGCCAAGTGGGGAGATGAACATGCAGCCCAGGGCATGGTGCCTGCTGCACAGAATGGAACCCAGTGACTGGCGGTTTTTAACACTGGCCTCAGACACTTGCGGTCTCCTGGAGAAGGGCAAAGAGGCTTTAGAGGCCAGAGGACCTGAGGGTACATCCCAGCTCTCTCCACATGTCAGCTGTGTCCTTGGGCAAGTTCCTTCGTCTCTCAGCCTCAACTTTCCAACGCATCCGGACATGTTGTAGCTGCCACACGGATACCTGCCTTGTAGGAGAAAATTTGAGGGTCAGTGTGAACACATACTTGAAAACACCTCCTTTATCTTTAATTTTATGACACTTGATGCCAGTGTTAATATTTGTTAAGGTTTGGCTGACTGAAACTCTGAAACGATAAAGTAACTGCATTTGCTACACGTATTTGGAGATAGTCATTCAAGCTCATCAATGAAACTTTCTAAGTTCAGATTCATTATGATCTGTTCAGACTTATTTGTTTGTATGTTTGTTTATTTTGGGTTCCTGAGACACACCATAAAGTGAGAGTTGAAAGTGTTCTGGAAGGAGATCAGAGGCATCAAAGAAAGAGCATGAGGTCGGGGTGTTTATTGCCTCAGATCCCTCCTGGCAGTTGCCTTGTTGTGTTTATTATGTGCAAGAGCTTGTCCCTCCTTTTAGGGTTCACTGTCATCGGGGCTGGTGGCCAGGCATGATGACAGGCAGTGACACCATACAGGGAAGCTGAGTGGCAACGCTTCAAGGCGAAGCATCCTTAGGGTCTCTGTGACCCGAGTCCAGCATGTGGTCTGTCCTGCCAGCACAGGGCTGCAGCCTGTGTGGAATGCCAGGCCACTAAGCCAGCTCGTCAAGCAGGTTGGTGACACACACTCAGGGAAGGAGAATTCTGTTTTGTCCAAAGGCGATCACGGGACCAGAGGTGTGAGCTGCTCGCTGTCTCTACGCGAACAGTCTCAACAGCCATTTGGCTTCGCTTCTACACTCACCAGACACTAGAGCTCTCATTTTCCCTCCCAGCAATTAATAGAGGAGGCAGCTAGAGCTGTTTCAGGGAACATGAGGAGCCACTCAAAGTGGCCAAATTGTTAGCAGTCAACAATTTGCTTGGAAATACAGCATAGCAATAAGGCTTCATTCCAGGGCAGCCGCGCTTCTAACGCAAAGGCAGTAGGTGTTGTGTGCATGTGTGTTTTTTCTCTTGAGAAAGTAAATTAGTTAATACCAACGAAGTCGTTAGAACAGGGTCTGGAATGAAGCTCCGCACAGTTGTTACATGTTGTGTTTATTATGCGCCAGAGTTTGCCCCTGCCTTCAGGGTCACTGGGGCCAGTGAGCACCCAGGAAACAGGTGCTGTCCTCAGGTTAGCCCTTGCACTAACTTCACCAATGATGATTTTCCTTAGTCTCATCACGTGTTGTAAAAGGCACAGGTTTTAGAGAGACAAGCCCATGTTTGGATTCTGGTTCCCCTTTATATTAACTTTGACAAAGCCCCAGCTCTCTCCAACCAACCCTGATATCTCCCATTTGGGCCTCCCACACTGTTGGAAGTGGAGTCCATCGCCCCTCAGGCTCTGGGCCAGATGCCTCGTCCGCCAACACTACGTGCCAAGAAAGCCGTGCGTGGCACTGATTCCACCTTCCCAAGGCCCTGCATCTTTGACCACTGTGCCCAGAGACCCTGATCTCCTGGGGGGGGGGGACTCTTTCCAAGTGTAACACTGATGCAGGGGTGAGACCCACCCCTGAACTGAGCTTCAGACAACCCACTCACACACACACTGTTGAGACAGGTCAGGGGAGACTCACGGGGAACACCATCCTGCAAAACACTGAGGTCACTCACCGATTTTTCTTTTTCCGGAAGTTTCTCTCCAGACGCCTTGCGCTCAGTCCACCTGTTGGCCCGTCCCTCAAGGGCCCCCACTGGCTTCTCACTCCTCTTTTGCTGCTGCACTTCTCTCCTCCTGTCTGCACTAGAAAACACACAAACTCCAAGTCCTTCTCCCCGGAGTTGTATCCAAGTCATTTGGGCGCTCAGCAAGCAAAATGGCCTTTTATTAAATGGCATTCACCTTTGCGAGAAGACAGCCAAGGATATAAATGACAAAGTTCTTTATTCTGTTGCTTGAGTGGCTTTTGTTTGTGTTTTTCTCCCAAGATGAATCTCACACAAATCCTTGGGTGCAAAGAACTCTTCTGGGAGGTGAGGCCCAGGAGCAGGAAAGGAGGAGGAAGGAAGGTGAGACTGGGAAAAACTCATAAAATGTGTACAGCACGGGGATATCTATGTGTTCGGCAGAGGCTGACCTCTGCAGGAATCTCCGTGAAGCATTGCCAGTCAGAATTGTCTGTTTAAAACTCAAGAGGCTGGAGGATGTGCGTTCCTGTCCCCCATCATTTGAGTTGCCCAGAAAGTAGTTAACCCCCACATTTCCAGACTACTTATGAGCTAAATGGGATGCCACTTCTACAAAGAAAGCTCAGAAGCAGAGGCAAAGAGACCCAAGGGACGCATGCTTGGAACTGTCCACCTGCTGTGGCTGAGCGTGGAGGTGGCCAGGTCTGTGTGGAACAAGACGCTGGTGGCATCTTCTGCATAGTGGAGCAGTGCAATAGCTCAGTGGCTCTTCCTCCCCTCTCCCCTGCCCGTCCCCTGACCCTTCATACGGTTGGCTCATCATGAGATGCTGAGCACGCCTGGACTCCAGCCAGGTCTATCTCTTATCCTGGGATTCCACTTCCCTACCTACAAAACATGGTGCAGTGCATGTGGGTGTCCCGTGCTGACACCAGGAACAATGATGGATGAGCTGGAGGCTGTCTTCAGCCCTCAGGGAGAAGAGGAAGGGCCAAGGAGGAACTCTGTGCCTGTGTGGCCTGGGGGTGGTCAGTGGCCAGGAGGAGCCAACTGCCAGCCTCTTGTGCTGCTGTGACTGTACAATCCCTGGGATGAGAGGTGAGGTAGGCAGGGAGGATGTGGAGGAGCTATCCCCTGGGGGGTCTTTGTCACCAGCAATTGGCTGAGCCAGCTCTGGGGCAGAGTGTCCATGAACCCCGTTTTCTGGCCACTGAGGGGTGGAGGTGGAGGTAAGGGCCAGGCCAGGGAGCTGCTCAGCTTGAGGAAGTAGGAGCACAGGAGTGGGCCTAATCCAGACACAGGTGGATTTGGGGCCAGACCCTTCTGGATGGCCCAAGGAGCACAGAAGCATAGATAGTTCTGCTTCTGAGGCAGCCAGGAAGTTGGTGAGGACCGTGGTTGGGGCAAGGGGGATCAGTGTGAGGCCTTCCTACTGTGTGCAGACCCTGTACTGGGTCAGTGAGGGAGCTTCAGTGTGGGCAGGTGTTCCTTGCCACCTTAGGGCATCAGCTCACACAATGCCAGGCAGGCCTTGCTGTGAGCATCATCCTGATCTGACAGATGAAGAATCTGCAGCCCAGAGAGGTCAGTGACTTGCTTAGGTGACACTGTGCATAACTGGGGACATGGGTCCTGGGACTCAGACAGTCTGGGTCCAGGGTGGGTTCCTGACCATGCACAACCCTGCTTCTTTCTTGGGCTTGCACTGCTGTATGACGACCTTGTGGGACCTCAGCTCATCCTGCTTCCATGTGAGCCCTGCTTCCAGACATAGTCAGTAATGGGCAGAGTCAGCACTTACTGCCCCAAAGCTCAGAATTCCTGTTTAGGGCTCAAGAATGGCCTGGATCCCTAGGGTCTCAGCCCCAGATGCTTAGGACATGGCTCAGTTTTCTCTGTGTTTGTTTGTTTGTTTTTTTTAATCAGAGAACTATTTCTCCAGCCCAATACTGCTCACATCTTCCTGCTTGTCTGTTTTTGATCATGGGCTCTGCATGTTTTCCTCATATCCCCCCAACTCCCAACTTTAATTAGAGAGCACAATTGACTCACAGCCTCGTTCCTGGCATCGACTCCCCTGGCACTCCCTGCACTTGTGTCTCAGCTCTTTCCAGAGAGAATGACCCGAGGATATGAGGGATGGCTTAGAGCTCAGGTAATCAGTGGGATGGACCTCTGAGGACAGGAGAGGATGATGCCACCCCCAGAACCACAAAAGCTGCACAAGAGACGACGTCTGACCCTGGAGAAAGCTCTTCCCAACTGCTCCGAAGCAGGCAAGGCTCAGAACAGGATGTGATGAGAACACTAAATTCCAGTGGAAATGACAGAAGGATGTCGATAAACGGTAGATATTTGTCCCAGTTGAGGCCTAACGCAGAAGCTTGACACAAATGGTGCCTTAGCGACTTGCACAAAATAAAATGGAATGAAATCTTGAAAGCAAAGGAAAA
Organism: Bos javanicus; assembly: GCF_032452875.1. Classification (NCBI taxonomy): domain Eukaryota; kingdom Metazoa; phylum Chordata; class Mammalia; order Artiodactyla; family Bovidae; genus Bos; species Bos javanicus. The sequence continues at coordinate 44,958,294 of NC_083895.1, read as the reverse complement.
ATACGTAAAACATACTCAGTTCCGTGACTTAGGTTGCCGTGCATTTTCAACAAGGTTGGATGTAGGTTTTGTGAGCAGAAGTCACCAGGGGGTTGGGTTGAACACAGAAAGTGATTCTCCCTTGAAAATCTTACTAGAAAAATCTCCTGGGGAAATCTCACCACAAAGCCCACTTGCCAGTCCGGCCATGATTGGCAGGCATTTGCTGGTGACTGAGGTGGATAAGGAATCTGCCTGCCAGTGTAGGAGATGTGGGTTCAGTCCCTGGGTTGGTAAGATCCCCCGGAGAAGTAAATGGCAATCCACTCCAGTATTCTTGCCTGGGAAATCCTACGGACAGAGGAGCCTGGAGGGCTACAGTCCCTGGGGTCGCAAAAGAGTCAGACACGACTTAGCCACAAACAACAACATCAAAAAGGAGGATGGGACTGAGGGCTCTTTCAGGAGTGAGACCACTACTGTGACATCAATAGAAGTCAGGAAAACAGAAAAGTTGAGTGGAGGAGTCACTGACTTTCCCACAGGTTAGTAACCCAAACGAAGCAATTTTTTGTCATGTTGCTGCTTCGTCACCATCATTGTTCCCATGAATTTTTGTGACCATCCTGTGTAAACAGATTTTGTATATAGCTTTCTCCTCAAATGGCCTTCTCCGTGTTAGCCTTTTGTCAAACTTACTGTTATTAATTGTACTCTAGCCTATCAAATGTTTGTGTCTCCTGATTTGGTGTGTTCCTCTTTGAACATTTGGGTTATTTCTATTTTTCACTATTAAAGGTATATTTTGTGCATTGGGCTGTTTTCCATCTTTGAGATTATTTCTTTGCAAAAGATCCCCAGTACAGTTCACACGGCAAAGAACACAGTCATTTTGAAAGCTTTTGTTGAAAATGACCAACTGACCTTCTCAAGGAGGCTCTTTTTAGTTAGTTACCATCCCTGGGCTCCAAAATCACTACAGATGGTGACTGCAGCCATGAAATTAAGACGCTTACTCCTTGGAAGGAAAGTTATGACCAACCTAGATAGCATATTCAAAAACAGAGACATTACTTTGCCAACAAAGGTTCGTCTAGTCAAGGCTATGGTTTTTCCTGTGGTCATGTATGGATGTGAGAGTTGGACTGTGAAGAAGGCTGACCAACCTAGATAGCATATTCAAAAGCAGAGACATTACTTTGCCAACAAAGGTTCGTCTAGTCAAGGTTATGGTTTTTCCTGTGGTCATGTATGGATGTGAGAGTTGGACTGTGAAGAAGGCTGAGCACCGAAGAATTGATGCTTTTGAAGTGTGGTGTTGGAGAAGACTCTTGAGAGTCCCTTGGACTGCAAGGAGATCCAACCAGTCCATTCTGAAGGAGATCAGCCCTGGGATTTCTTTGGAAGGACTGATGCTAAAGCTGAAACTCCAGTACTTTGGCCACCTCATGCGAAGAGTTGACTCATTGGAAAAGACCCTGATGCTGGGAGGGATTGGGGGCAGGAGGAGAAGGGGACGACAGAGGATGAGATGGCTGGATGGCATCACTGACTCGATGGACGTGAGTCTGAGTGAACTCCAGGAGTTGGTGATGGACAGGGAGGCCTGGCATACTGTGATTCATGGGGTCGCAAAGAGTCGGACACGACTGAGCGACTGATCTCATCTGATCTGATCCCTGGGCAACCATGAAGTTGCCATCGGGCGCTTCCTTACAGCAGAGGCTTTGTCTTCTCTTTGTTACTTTCTGACCCCATTCATTTATTCAATATTCATTGAGCCCCTGCTATAGAACAGGATTTTCTGTGTGTGTAGTGCAAACAAAAATGATTCTGACATCCCTGTTCCTCAGAGAACACACAGTCTAGATGAGAGGGCAGATGGAGCAGCAGCAGTCAGGCGCCACGTTTCCCGTGTCTGTGGCTGCCCAGAGCCCAGCACAGAGCTAGGCCACCCGTGTGGACACGTCCATGGTCTTGCTCCCACTACACCCAGTGAGTGAGCCCAGTGAGCTCCTCCCAGGCTCCTACTTTCCCCTCATTCTCTCTCCTCCCACCTCCTTCCCAGTGCCTCTTGGAGGACCCTTGTATTCATATCACGTAACTCTCAACTCTCGAGTTCATAATGTGCTTTCAGCTTCTTACCCAAACCATTCTACCTTCTTCAGATGGACCAGGTAGTCAAATTGCCTAATTTGTTTTATTTCCTGGGGATTCTGATTTTGTCCTCTGCATCCCAGGGACCCTTTCATGAGCTCCCAGAGCCTCTGAGCTGTTTTCTCCACATGTCTTAGGCCATCTTGAGTTTCTTAATCCCCACCCTGGAGTGCAGAGAGGAAATTTGCATCGAGGCTGCAGCAGCGTAGCAGGGATGTGCTGAAGCCCCTTGGAGCAATTCCGCCATCGCCATGCTTCTCAGATGGGCTTTGGGAAAAGATGTGGGCAATGGCCTTTCAGAGAATTAAACAAATTAGGGTATTTTGGGGAAAAGAAGATTGTTTCCTTGCAGCTTCGTTAGGTGCAAGCTGTTGGCCTGGAGTTTTAATGTTCTCTTCAATTTTTCTGTGTCATAACCTGCTTTGAGGTAAGAACTGTTCATTTAGTTTGATTCCCCTCTTTTTTTCCCCAACTCTTGCACAGAGGTAAAGTTGATAAGAAGGAAGTAGTTTCTTCTCAGTCCCGGAGGACTGTAACAGCAACACTTTAGCTTGCCTCTAATTACAGCCACCATGACAGTTCATATGTTGTAGCAATAAAAATAACCATAAACCTTACATAATCATTAAAGTTAAGCAAACAGCCCCTCACTGCATCATAATGCACAGGTACTTGCTAATAATCCAGGAACAGCATCGGGGCATTCAAGGAACATCTTTCCTATCTCCACAGTTTCTTAAACAACTTTAGAGACATATTTTTATTAAGTATATGCAAGGCAGATGATCTTAAACCTCAAGAAGAGTGTGCATAATAATTGTGTACTCTTCTAATGCTCTCCAAAGACCTATTCAGAGTCCATTCTGAAAGACAATAATATATCAAGAAGTTCTGCAAACTTCCTCCTAATGAAGACATGCCAATTTGAGACCAAGAATGTGGCCTCTAAGGACAAAATAACCACCGCTCTCAGTCTCTCGGTGTTTTGCTACTTTATTTCAGAGTGATTCAAAATCTAATTAAATTTCTAAACTCTAATGAAATTACAGAAGAAAAATCATTTAGGATTATATTATGTACAATTACTCACAGCTGAAAATTACACTTACCCTCTTTCACCAGGATGGAGTCTCCTGGGAAAACCCTTGTTATTTATCCACCATGTAAATCTGACACTTCTCTCACTATTTACAGGTGGGAGGTAAAGCTGAATTAATTAAATGTATATATCCTGAACTGCAACAGATATGTGGGGAGGGAGTCCAGAAGAGAAATGGACTGAGATTTTCTTAACGTAAGAAAGGCTGGGATTGGGTGAGTAACTGAGCTACCAGGGAAGCCCATGACTGACACTAGATTCTGTCTAAAAGAGAAGATGCTCAGAGTCTGGGATCTCTTGGGAGAAGAAACATCACAAAGCTTTAGAAGATGAGCCTAGGGTGTAGGATGTTCTTTCAAGTTATGTTTAGCTTTGAGAATCTTTAGCTTATTTTTCTGCAGGTAAGTGAAGACCTTGCTACCAGAAGTTTGCTTAGGGATGGTGGCCTGAATTTCTGTTTTAAAAGGGCTTAGTAATGTGATCCATTCAGGCTAATATCATTAACCAGATGCTTTTGAGTCTTTAGCAGCTGATTAGCAATTTCCAGGAATGCATCTGCTCAGTTTTTTTTTTTTTTTAATTTCTGTGAATAGGGAGTTTTGAAGATGCCTCCATAGATACAAGTATTATCTTGTATTGCGACAAGTTGGGCTGTGGTGGACTTGGATTTCTGGGAATATAGACTAAGTAATTCAGATCTTTCCTCTTATTAAGAATGACTGGAAATGCTAGACAAAAAATAAATTTTAAAACATCTGTTTAAAGTTGTCAGAGAGCTAACAGGCAATGAAGTATGAGAACAAGATCTGGGAGAAGAAATTCCAAATGTGCGTGGAACTTGACAATTTTTTCTCCTGGAGGCATCTTTCAAATCCAGAAGAGGTGACTGGGAGGCTGAGAAGGGAGGGGAGTGTCAATGACTTTGGGGGGATAAAACCAGAACCTACTAAGAAAGAGGACCCTTGGAAACCCTCCTAGCTTTGGGTCTGTATGGTAAAGGGCTGATTCCTAGTAGAAATAGTGGACCAGAAATAAACTGCTCCTCAAAAGGAGTAAAGTCCAACTTTTATTCATTTTAGTCTCTGGTATGGTATTCAGTGTTGCAATTTTTGCTAGTGAAGCATAGGATACTGTCAAAAGATATACAGATCTACTTGAAGGAATATAATATCATCCTAAACTTAAAATTATTTTGTTTCTCTAGTGTTCATATGTAATATCAGGGATTCAATAATACAACCAGGTGTATGAAAAGATAAAACACAGTGGAAAGAAAATAAAAACAAGAAAAATAAATAAATGAATTAACTTGATAGATTTTTCTGGTTTTAAGTCATTCTTGAATTCTTTGAATACACTCTATTTCATTACAGTTTATTAGTTTATTTTAAAAGTAAGTAGTTGATTTGTTAATACTTTATAAAAATCTTTTATCTATATTCATATGTGAATATTTGTTTTAATACTGTCCTTATCTGATTTTAGCATCATTAATATGAACTTTTATTAAAATGAGTAGGACAGGTTTTAGCCATTTTTTTTCTGTAAAAGTTTGTATAAGAATTATTTGTTCCTGTAGAATTTGGTAGAACTCATAATCACATGTAAACATGGGTTTTATAAAGGTGGGATGTCTTCGATCAATGTCTCAGTTTTCTGGATGGCTATGGTACCTTTAATTTGTCTATGTTTTTCTTATGCTAGTTTTGGCAGTTTATATTTTTACCAATTTTTGTCCATTCTTTGAGGTTTTTAACTTGCTTTTGTAGATCTTTATAAAATTTTTAAAACCTCTCAGTTATGTAATCAGTTCAGTTCAGTTGCTCAGTCATGTGTGACTCCGTGTTATAGTATCTTTTTATTTTTATGTTATTTCTCTTTCCCCTTTGATAAGTCTTGCTAGAGGTCTATTATATCAGCATTTGTAAAGAATCAGTGTTTCGTTGCTTCTTTGTATCGTGTAGGTTCTTTCCCCCCTTCCTACCTTAGTAATAAATCCCTAAATTTTATACAGGGCACATAGATCAAAGACTTTATTTCCAATCTCTTTGCATTTAAGTCTGATCATGATTAATTTCTTGCCAATATGATGTAAGACGAAATATGCTACACAATTTGCACTCTTTCTTTCTGAGTGTGAATGTGTAAGCATGAATCACTTTATTCAGACTGCTTACTTCTTGCTTATTTTTGTCTATTTGATGTCTCAATTTCTAAAATAGATATATGACATTCTCCAAGTATACTTGCTTATTTCTCTCTGCAATTCTTTCAATTGTTCCTTTATATATTTTGAGATTGTATTTTTAGGTGCCTGCGTATGCATGATTATTCGGAGAAGGCAATGGCACCCCACTCCAGTACTCTTGCCTGGAAAATCCCATGGATGGAGGAGCCTGGTAGGCTGCCGTCTATGGGGTCGCACAGAGTCGGACACGACTGAAGCAACTTAGCAGCAGCAGCAGCATGCATGATTATTATACTTTCTTTCATCATTTTTACCATATGTGTAATATCCATCTTTTCACTTCTGTGATTTTGCACCTTAAATTCTGCTTTATTTAATGTTAAAATCACTCCTCTTGTTTTTTGTATTTGTCTGCTAATTTTTTGTTTCTAATTTTCAACTTTTCATGAATTTCTTTCTAAAATAGATCTTTATTTAACAACAAATAGACAACATATTGCAGAATTTAAAAAAATTTAATGTTAGTGTTTATCTTATAGTTATCCCTACTTGCATATTTAAATAATATGTATACAGAAAATGTGCTTATAAAAACATGTAGAGCTAAAAGAATTTTTAAAAAGCATGGCTCATCCCCAGCACTGTTTCTCCCCCCAACATGTTTGCCTTTTTCCCCATCTCAAGTCATACTGTTCAGTGAGCAGTATTCTAGCAGGAACATTAGCCACGGAGTTAGACCTTTGAGTTTGTGTAAGGAAGGAGAGATTCCATTTTCAAAATATTTATTTATATGGTATCTTTTAACACCAACAAAATTGGTGTTTATGCTAATTTCTTGTGATTCCAGGGCAGAATCTTAGCTGCAAATTGAGCATTTCTGGATAACTCGAGGCTTACTTCCTAGGCAGAGAAGCCAGGAATGATTTTAATTCCTTCTGAGAAAATAAGGTGGAAGGGGAGACTGTTTGCTGGTGTTCTCTAAGCTTCTTGCATCACCGAAGATGTCCAGATAGCCGATGTTCTTTTACTCAAGATTGAAGTTAAGAAACAGGCATCTGGGTTGTCTGTGTTTTTACCAGTCGTCAAATTTGATAAATGCCAACTTTTGCAACCTTCTAAAAACTACGGGCTGAGAGTGAAGTTCTTCTTTTTGACAGGGAGGGAAACGCTGCATGCCCCATGGTTTCCTGATTGTCGCACAGCATGCAGATGGCTGAGCACGGGTAAAATCGAAAGCCCACCCCGAGAGAGATGCTCTGTCCCTGGAACTCCCTTTGAACTGCGCTCTTAGCAAGCTGTGCCTATGTTTCTTTGACCAGGAGCCCCTGAGGCAAGGGGGTGTTATGGTGTCCACGGCTTCTTCAGAGTCTCACTGGTAGATATCCAGCTCCTTAGCTTCCCTGAAGCACTGGGAAAAATTTGAGAATGAAAATTCCTTTTTGGCTTTGGTGGTTTCATTTTTTCAAGATTGATTACTCTAATAATGAATTTTGCAGTAGTATCTTAATGGACTTTATCCTTTTTATGATGACCTGGCCATATTTGAGAAAATTTAGAATTGCAATATTATTCTTGGATCAGTAACGGAACTGTATACAGCCATGCAGAGATAGGGGAAGAAATTAAGCCATGTGTAAGTTAAGGCATAAATATACATATGTGTCTGTATATATATATATATTTTTTGGCTGTGCCACATGGTTTCTGGGATCTTAGTTCCCTGAGCAGGAATTGAACCCAGGTCCTTGTACAGAGTCTTAAACACCGGACCACCAGGGATCCCAAATTTTTATAATCAGAAAATAATATTGAAACCACATCACATGTATGGTAAGATTTATGGATCACATTTATATATAAGATTCTCTGTGGATCATCCCCAAAGGTACACATACCCTTACTTACTGCAGTGTTCTTACTTACTTCACTCTGTATACTAGGCACTAGGTTCTTCCACCTACTAGAACTAACTCAGATCTGCTCCTTTCCACGGCCGAGTGATGTGCCATTGTGTGCATGTACCGCTGCTGCTTTGTCCATCCCTCTGTCGATGGACATCCAGGCTGCTTCCATGTCCCTGCTCTTGTAAATAGTGCTGTGACAAACATTAGCGTACACATTTCTTTTAGAGCTGTGGTATTCTCAGGGTACATGCCCAGTACTGGGATTGCTGGGTCATGTGGTAGTTTTATTCCTAGTTTTTAAAGAAATATCCACATTTATTGTTCTCCGCAGTGGCTGTATCAATTTACAGTCCCACCAACAGTGCAAGAGAGCTCCCTTTTCTCCACATCTTCTCCAGCATTCATTGTTTGTAGATTCTTTTGATGACGGTCATTCTGACTGGTGTGAGGTGATACCTCATTGTAGTTTTGATTTGCATTTCTCTAAGCAGAGGAACCAGAGATCAAATCGCCAACATCCACTGGATCTTGGAAAGAGCAAGAGAGTTCCAGAAAAACATCTATGTCTGCTTTATTGATTATGCCAAAGCCTTTGACTGTGTGGATTACAATAAATTGTGGAAAATTCTGAAAGAGATGGGAATACCAGACCACCTGACCTGCCTCTTGAGAAATCTGTATGCAGGTCAGGAAGCAACAGTTAGAACCGGACATGGAACAACAGACTGGTTCCAAATAGGAAAAGGAGTACGTCAAGGCTGTGTATTGTCACCCTGCTTATTTAACTTATATGCAGAGTACATCATGAGAAACGCTGGACTGGAAGAAGCACAAGCTGGAATCAAGATTGCTCGGAGAAATATCAATAACCTCAGATATGCAGATGACACCACCCTTATGGCAGAAAGTGAAGAAAAACTAAAAAGCCTCTTGATGAAAGTGAAAGAGGAGAGTGAAAAAGTTGGCTTAAAGCTCAACATTCAGAAAACGAAGATCATGGCATCCGGTCCCATCACTTCATGGGAAATAGATAGGGAAACAGTGGAAACAGTGTCAGACTTTATTTTTGGGAGCTCCAAAATCACTGCAGATGGTGACTGCAGCCATGAAATTAAAAGATGCTTATTCCTTGGAAGGAAAGTTATGACCAACCTAGACAGCATATCCAAAAGCAGAGAAATTACTTTGCCAACAAAGGTCCATCTAGTCAAGGCTATGGTTTTTCCAGTAGTCATGTATGGATGTGAGAGTTGGACTGTGAAGAAAGCTGAGTGCTGAATAATTGATGCTTTTGAACTGTGGTGTTGGAGAAGACTCTTGAGAGTCCCTTGGACTGCAAGGAGACCCAGCCAGTCCAGTCTGAAGGAGATCAACCCTGGGTGTTCTTTGGAAGGACTGATGCTAAAGCTGAAACTCCAATACTTTGGCCACCTCATGAGAAGAGTTAACTCGTTGGAAAAGACTCTGATGCTGGGAGGGATTGGGGGCAGAAGGAGAAGGGGACAACACAGGATGAGATAGCTGCATGGCATTACCGACTAAGTAAGGACATGAGTTTGGGTGAACTCCAGGAGTTGGTGATGGACAGGGAGGCCTGGCGTGCTGCAGTTCATGGGGTCACAAAGAGTCGGCCATGACTGAGTGACTGAAGTGAAGTGAACTGAATAATAAGCAGTGTTGAGCATTTTTTGCGTGTGTTTATTAGCCATCTGTATGTCTTCTTTGGAGAAACGTCTGTGTTGCCCGTTTTTTGATTGGGTTGTTTGGTTTTTTTGTTATTGAGCTGAACCACTGTTTAATTGTAAAAGGTTTTGAACCAGAGGGCTGCAGTACTGACCGTGCTTGCCTACAACCTTTACCTTTCTTTCCCTGGCAGCAGGTATCTACACCAATTTACTCATGAAACTCAAGCAAGATGATGACGGTGAAGGCACACAGTTACTGGAATAGACCCTCCTGTCCTCTTACTATTTCATCAAAGATATGAGCCAGTTTAGGTTGGCTTCTATTTTCTACTTGTCATGTTCTTATTTTTAATCTTCATTCATTGTATGGTGAGCATTTTTATATATACATCCTCGTGGGTGGTGGTGGTGGTTTAGTCACTAAGTCTTGCCTGACTCTTGTGACCCTATGGACTGTAGCCTGCTAGGCTCCACTGTCCACAGGATTTCCCAGCAAGAATAGAGGAATGGGTTGCCATTTCCTTCTCCAGGGGATCTTGCCAACCTAGGGATCGAACCCGTGTCTCTTTCATTGCAGGCAGACTCTTTACTGCTGAGCCACTGGGGAAGCTGCATATGCATCCTTGTACATGTGTTCAATCCTTGCTGTAAACTTTGTTTCTTACAGTGGGATCAACGGGTCGAAACTTGTGTAAACTTTTAAAGCTGTAGATGCTTATGACTAGAATGGTTGGAACAATTTAAAACTTATCAGACAACTGTGCCAGTATCTACATTTATTTCAATTATGCAATCTAATAAATAAAAAAAAATTTCTTTAACATCTGTGAATTATGAATAAGTAGACTATATAATTATGATTCAAATCTTTTGGTCCTTGTCAAACTTTGGGGAGTGGAAGGGATGCTATTATAGCTACACAAAGATAATGGACATAAACCAGGACTTACCTGGCAAAACTCAGCATATGGCCTTCCTACTAGTGAAGCATGATAACCCATGCAGCTGATTAGGAATTAAAGAGCTAGAATGTTGCCTCTGCCACTCACCTTCATACTCCTCCCCTCATACCTCATCTCCCGAACTTTTTGTTTATAATTTTAATGATTTTTAGAAATATTATTCAGTGGAAAATGCGTGTGTTCTCTGGCTTCTTCATTGCTTAGTTTCGCTTGCTTCTGTACTTCCTGAAAGTGGAATCGCTCCGCTGTCCTCTTCTGCACTCTGCTTTCTCACACATCATGTTCTGGAGTTTTATCCGAGGCGTCTCTGTCATCGTACTTCGTTTTTCACTTGTTGTTCAGTGGCTCCGTCATGTCCAACTCTTCGCGACCCCGTGAACTGCAGCGCGCCGGGCTTCTCTGCCCACCACTCTCTGCCCGAGTTTGCTCAAACTCAAGTCCCTTGAGTCAGTGATGCCTCCAACCACCTCATCTTCTGACACCCCTTCTCCTCTTGCCCTCAAATTTTCCAGCATCAGGGGCTTTTCCAACTTATTAATAGTTATATAATATTCAATTGTAAAATTCATCATGAATTATTTACCCACTCTCCTGTTGATGGATTTTGTAGTTCTTTCAAGATATTTTTTGCTATCGCAAATTAAACTCTGTGAATATTCTTTTCTATGTCTCTGAATGTACAGGTGTAAGAGTATATCTGGTTATATCTTCAGGAGTAGAATTGTTGAATCACATGGTAAATCTTCAACTTCATCAGAGAATAAAAATTGTCTTCAAAAATGTTATATCACATTTTTTCACATTCTCAGCTTAACTTAAGCATTACCCAATATTTTCACCCATCCTCATTAAAGTATTAATCAACAAATAAAAAATGTGATACATTTAAAGTGTACAACTTGGTGTTCCAATGTATGTATACATTGTGAAATAACAGCCAAGCAATGAACATATCTGTCCCCTCAGTGTGTGTGGGCATGTGTATCGAGAACAATTAAGATTTACCCTCTAAACAAATTTTAAGTACAGAACTATGCATTGGATAACCAGACTTATTCATGTAACTTGTGCCCTTTTAAGTCCTTTTCTAAGTATTTACATCTACTCATTTCCTTTTAATTCTTATTTTACTTGCGGTCCACAAATTTGATACAAGATGTTTTCATTATTATTCAGTTCTAGCTGTTTTTTAATTTTCATTGTAACTTATTCTTTGACTTATCAGTTACTTAGAAATGCATTTTTAAATTTCTAAACACGGAAACGTAAGTGTATTTTTGGCCACTGTTACCTATTTCAGTTGCGCCATGGTAAGAAAGATAGGCTGTTTGGCACCTATTCCTTTGAAATTTTTGAGAATGGCTCCCTGGTTCAGATTTTTTTTGTAAATATTGTATGTATGGTTGAAAAGACAATTTTCTGTTTTTTTGGACCAGCCTTCTATTTAAGCGTGGTACATCAATACGTGATTAAAAATCTCCCCTATACTTAGTTTTTTACAAAGCCTCCCACAGTCTTGGCGGATTTGACGGTTTCTCCCGACTAGTGGTGAAGAATCTGCCTGCCAATGCAGGAGATGCAAGAGACGCAGGTTCCATCTCTGGGTTGGGAAGACACTCTGGAGTAGGAAATGGTAACCCGCTCCAGTATTATTGCCTGGAGAATCCCATGGACAGAGGAGCCTGGCGGCTACAGTCTGTGGGGCGGCAGAGAATCAGAAATAACCAAGCAGCAGCAGCAGCTTGACTAATACTGTAGACGCGCGTGTCAGTCGCATGCACTGTGGCTGGCGCTAAGCTGCTGGGAGAGGACAGACGCTTCCTGGGCATGAGGGGACCACACTGGAGCAGGGACAGAGGCTGAGAATATCAGAGCTGCAGAGCTCTTTCTCTGTTTGCTGGCAGAGCAGGTTACCTCCCTACCGCAGGTGAGGTCCACAGCTGTGCTCTAGGCTGGAGGCTGGGCTGGCTCAATCTGTGTGAGCAAAGTAAAGTGACTCCTTTACTCAATAAAAGCTCTTGAGACCCTCTGCTGTGTCAGGTGTGGGGCTCAGCGCTCCGGCCCCTGACCTCACAGGCTCCCGGTCTAGTGGGAGGCGTCCCAACACCTGTGAAAGAGCAGCCCAGGTTAAGAGCTGGGCATTTATTGTAGGGGCATGGGGTGGGGTTAAGAGCTGGGCATTTATTGTAGGGGCATGGGGTGGGGTTAAGAGCTGGGCATTTATTGTAGGGGCATGGGGTGGGGTTAAGAGCTGGGCATTTATTGTAGGGGCATGGGGTGGGGTTAAGAGCTGGGCATTTATTGTAGGCTCATGGGGTGGGGCAGCCCATTCTGGCCCGGATAGCACCAGACCACACTGAGACTCCAATCACTCCCAGGTCCACTGGCTAGATGATGTCAGGCTGTCTTTTCAGATTCCAGCTTTTGGGACCATTTTGAGATTCTGTATTTTCCACTCTTCTACTCAGGTGGGTAGCAGATGCTGCATTTTCTGCTCTTAGGAGGTTGTGGCTGGGGGAAAAAGAAGAAGCTGCTGCAGAAACTTCCCTTTGTGGGTTTAAATATGAATGCTTGAGCCCTGGAAGAGATCACGAGAGGTATTCTAGAGCAGAAGTTACACACTGCTGTGCGGTTTGACTTGCCACACGTGAGGGCTTCCCCAGTGGCTCAGCAGTAAAGAATTCACCTACAGTGTAGGAGATGCAGGAGACACGGGTTCCATCCCTGGGTCAGGAAAATCCCCTGGAGAAGAGAATGACTACCCACGCCAGTATCCTTCACAGGAAAATCCCATAGACAGAGGTGCCTGGAGGGCCACAGTCCATGGGTAACAAAGAGTCACAGACGACTGAAGCGGCTGAGCACGCACACATTTTAAAATTCAGTTCAGTTCAGTTGCTCAATTGTGTCTGACTCTTTGCGACCCCATGAATCGCAGCATGCCAGGTTGCCAAAAATTGCAAAGTCTGATGTCACATCAGCTTGGGACCTCTTTGTGTATCTGAAACCTTGGGCCCACCTGAAGCTCCCCTGGTGTGTTTTCTGCAGCCCACAGCCATTGCCCATAGATTATTGTGTCTGCACGGGTATTTTCTTTCAGTTCGCTTAGGGGAAACTGAAATATCTCTTCTACAAATGTCTCCATTAAGTGGGATAAAGATTTTAAAAGTCCACTTGTTTCAGGCGAAGCAAGAGAGACTATGTTTCCTGGTGCAAGTGAAGACTGAGCCAAAGTGTTTAAAGTGAAATAAAGTGTATCTGGGTAAAAGGATGAAACTTAAAGGCACCAAAATGCAGAAAACTACATTCCCCAGAAACATTCTACTCCATTCATGTGGAGGCTCAGAGGAGCGAGCACGGCTGTTCTGAAGGGGTCCTGTCAGTGGGTGTCAGCGGCTGCCAGTGCAACCTGATGGCCTCTGGCTGGACAGATGGACCTTGGCAGTGGGTGGTGCCCACCCATGGATGGCACAGTGTGGTGTGAGAGGCACAGACTGCCAGCCAAAGGCTTGGGCTCAACACCCAGCTGAGTGGACCCGGGGTACCACACACCTCAGTGATGACGTTCCCTCCTCCATCAAAGGAAGGCCAGTGCTAACACCTGACTCAGAGGGCTGGGATGGGGGTCAAATAAGCTCGCATTCTAAAAGTGCAAGTGCTCACTGAGTTAGCTGCATTAGGGATTTGGCTGAGGGATCCCAAGGAAAAAAGTGTTCAGTTTCTGCCCGCTCATTTAAATGGAGCTCTACAACTGTCATGAAGCTGATTTATGTTTTTGCGAGTGACATGTGTTGCACACTGGAGTTGGTGCCTTGGTAGTTAAGAATGTGTCAGGGAGGAGTATGGAAACGCGTGACCCCAAATTTGCGGGCTGCGTCTGTGTCAACAACCAAGGGTCTTCCGAGGTTGGACACTTGACCTGAATCTGTGAACTTGCATGGGAAAAAATCCCATCTCTGTCCTCTAAGCTCTGATGGAAACTTAGCATTTCCTGCTAATGCACGTGCAGCCAGTAAGCCACAGTGCCGTTGCCACATAGGTGCTTTTATTACTAGTAGGAGCAGTGAATATGTCCACCCATATTTCAGTTGTTAGAGACATCTCTTAATATCACGGCATCAAGATCGTGGTAGTCATTTCACTTGATGCTACGCCTTGTTATTTACTGTATGGGTAAGAAGCACATGCATTTCTGCATCACAAGTCTGTTTTCTAGGTATTTGGATACTTGTGTTTCAAAGTAACTGGTTTCTTTTAGAATCCTTGTGTGTGTGTGTGTGTGTGTGTGTGTGTGTGTGTGTGCGTGCGCGCGCGCGCATGTGCTAAATCACTCAGTCCTATCTGACTCTTTGTGATCCCATGGACTATAGCCCGCCGGGTTCCTCTGTCCATGGGATTCTCCAGGCAAGAATCCTGGAGTGGGTTGCCATTTTCTTCTCCAGGGGATCTCTCTGACCCAAGGATTGAACCCCTGTCTCTTTTGTCTCCTGCATTGGCAGGCAGGTTCTTTACCACTAGCGCCACCTGGGAAAGGATCCCTAAGTGCCTTATTTGGGGTACTTAAAAATGTTATTCTGGGAAGAAATCCACAGGCCTCTGGAACCTAAAGGAGTCTGTGGTCCTAAAACAGTGACTGGCCACGCTGTGGGCTTGGGGGTACTTTCTGTCCTTGCCTCAGGCTGGGGGGCTGGGGTTACTGCAGGAGTTGTACCTCCAGGCAGGCCAGCTTTGCCCACATCCCTCTCTGAGACTTACCAGCTGGGGTCTCTGGGGAAGAATCTGCATGCAGTCACACTTGTGTGGGGAATATCATAGGAGATAATACTGGGTAATGATCAGTACTGGTCCCCGGGTCCCTGCCCCCCTTACCCTAGATGCCCTCATTGCGGACCAGCTCCCTTTGGCTGCCTGCACTTGCTGGGATGGCAGGGCTGAGAGGCACTGAGCAGTGCTGGGCTGTGGCGGCAGCTTCCTTCCCCGTCTGTCACGTGGGACTGGGCTCCCGTTCCCCAGAGCTTTAGGTCACATAGCCCCCCTTTCTGCCCTTTAAGAAGCCCTGAGCAGAACGCCAACATGAGCTCTGCGGTCAGAATGCTGACAGTCCTCCTCCTCCTTGGTAAGTGGTGTGTGGAAAGGGGGCTCACGTTCCCCTTTCTTGGCTGGGGCAGGGGCGCTTCAGTGAGTCAGAAACTGGGGCTTGCTAGCCCACTGGGGCTCAGTCCCTCAAGAACGCATGTGTCCCTTTGGACAGATGGCTTTTCTCACTTTGATGGGACAGTGAGAAAAGCTTTTGGTCTGTTTCACTCCAGCTGCAGCTGACAAATGCTTCTGGGAGTGCAGAGGACAAGAAGTTTCCTGTGGCAGAAAAAGCTTTGGGGCTGCTGCTGCTGCTAAGTCGCTTCAGTAGTGTCCGACTCTGTGCAATCCCATAGACGGCAGCCCACCAGGCTTCCCCATCCCTGGGATTCTCCAGGCAAGAACACTGCAGTGGGTTGCCATTTCCTTCTCCAATGCATGAAAGTGAAAAGTGAAAGTGAAGTCGCTCAGTCGTGTCCGACTCTTAGCGACCCCATGGACTGCAGCCCACCAGGCTCCTCCGTCCCTGGGATTTTCCAGGCAAGAGCACTGGAGTGGGGTTGGGACCTAGACAAATCTAGCTTTAAACTGTGGCTCCACTGCTGACAAAACAGAGCTCCTTAGAGTCTCAGTTTCTGAACCAATAAAAGGGAGAATAATAATGTTTACCTTCTAGGATTGTGTGAAAATTAAGTTAAATTTAATTAAGTCAAATGAAAATAATTATGTAAAATGGGAAAATATAGATATGTAGATGCTTTTCTATTGTTAATGGTGAATCAGTCTTATTATGCAATAAAGCATGCTCTTATTTACTCAGAGGTATTTGTTTTCTAAAGTCGGTTTTAATCCTGTGATCAAAAGAGGAAAGAAGGGAGAGAGGCAGAGACTAATAGAAAAAGAGGGAGATGATATAGAGGGAGAAAAATCAGGCCAGAGAAACAGACAGGAAAAACCCAAAAGAGATAGTGATCAAGACAGGGTGATGGTTAGAAAAATGCATAGATAACAGAAAAGGTAAGAGTCTTGAGACTTTTTGCAAAATCCTCTTTAACGTCAACTGTTATTTCTTAAAAAGGCAATGGATGTCTGTCATCTACCCAAAGAAGCTCTTTGCCAAAACTTGCACTGAGTCAAGACTCAGGCAAGCAGTCTGTCTCAATTTAACGTTCTGTCTCTCGAGTAACAGCCTATATCCTGGACACGGGGAAAATTATTCTCATGGGCAGGACTTTGTCTAAAGCCTGCACTGAGCCCAGGAGAGAATAAAGTCCTTGGCCTCCAGGAGTGAGCACGTCAGACAGATGGCAGCCCGGCCTCTGCCGGTTTACACGTGGGAATGGCACGAGAAACAACTGGTGGTGGTAGTGAAAGGACGGTGAAAGCCAGGCAGCCGGGACTAAGGGTGTGCAGGGCAGACCGTGCGAGGTGTGCCTGGCTAAAGCGACAGAAGGCAGTGCAAGTTTTCACCCTTGTTTCTGCTTTTGACTTACGTAGATACGCAAGCCTGGGAGGAAAAAGTTAAATTTAAGGAGCCTCTTGAAAAAAAGGTGCAAATTATACGAACAGGCAATTCACCGAAGAATGACAAATAGAAATAAACTTTTAAAATGCTCACACTCACAAGTAACAGAAGAAATAATAACGTCAAACATTTTGGAGTGCATCTGATAAGCTGCATAGTCATATATATCCTGCTCAATACTTTACATTAGCTCATTCTGTCCCCGTGACAACTCTGAAATTCGACCCCCTATTATCTGAGTTTTATGGATGAGGTTTGCATTGTGATACTTGGCCAAAGCATCACAACAATTTAGGGCTTTCAAACACCACTTGTAGAGAGAGCAGTGGTTAGCCTTTTGCGTCCAGCTCTAAACGCTCTGCATGTGAATCCTTGCTCTGCTCTTTACGAGCCCAGAGAGCATGCGTAGGATATTCCTCCTCACTCTGCTCAGGTTTCTCATCTGTAACTTGGGGATGAAGATAGTACCGACCCCACAGGTTGAGAGAATTCAATCTGTTATCATATTTAAAGCATGTAGCCAGTATCTAAGGTGAGGGGACCATTCGTTATTGAGTACCAGATTCTGTAATCACAATTTGGTAATTTGTAGCAAATGAACGGAAGAGCCTGCAGTCCATGGGGTCACTAAGAGTGGGACACGACTGAGCGACTTCACTTTCACTTTTCACTTTCATGCATTGGAGAAGGAAATGGCAACACACTCCAGTGCTCTTGCCTGGAGAATCCCAGGGACGGGGGAGCCTGGTGGGCTGCCGTCTATGGGGTCGCACAGAGTCGGACACGACTGAAGTGACTTAGCAGCAGCAGCAAAATGTAAGCTGTTCACAGCCTTCTACCCCAAAATTCCACTTCCAGGAGCTCATCCTAATAACCTAATAGGGTAAAAGCTCCCTAAAATATTTAGCAGGATGCTATTCAGCACGGCTGATCACAGCGAAAATCAGAAACTAATGATTACCAGTCGGAATCCGGCTAAATCAATTACGCTCTAAAATTTCCGATGAATCCCCTAAGTTTCAATGAAAGACTTACCTTTCTCAGAACTGATCTGGGTAGAAGAGAAGAGACAAAGTCATAGTTACAGAGCTCTAGTTATGTCGTCATATTTTGCACATGTTTTCTTACCTTTCCAAAAATTGACAGGAAGGAAATACAGCAAGTGGTTAAAAGTATCCTTCAACTCTTTTTAGGAAATAGGATTATAGGTCATCTTTCAGTTTCTGTGTTGGAAAATTTCATAATGTTTATATATATTCTTCATTCCAATAAGTACATTTCTATGAAGAGAAAAATAACTACCCACCTATTGAAAATTGTAAGACAAACGGCACTTTCCCTTTATGGACTGGTGAAAGTGGCCTAAGGATTATCTAGTGTAACCCATGAACAGATGGCTTGTGAAGGCAGGTGACCGGGCTGGTCATCCAGGGTATATGTGAGAACTGTGGACGAGAAGGCTGTTAGGGACACAGCGAGGCAGAGTGGCATCTCCACCTTGCCACCTCGGTGCCATCCGGGCTTGCCTGGGGCCAGGGAAGAGAGACCAGATCCACTGTTTCCCACACATGGAGTAGTTGGAGAGCTTTTGAAAAACCAGTCCTCAAATATTTTGAAACTATTCTTAAAACTTAGATCAAGGTGACAAACATTCATGGACACAACACCCTAAATTAACACATTGCAAAAAAAAGAAATTTTTTTAAGATATCCGTGTTTGAAAGGAGATGGGTAAATACACACATCCATCGGAGAAGCAGGGCGTCAGGGATGCCGTTGAGCCCTTTGTCGCCCTTGCTGACTCGTCTGCCTCCCTCTTGCCAGAGGAAGCAGCGCGCCTGCTTTGACTGTGCTTCCTTCCTGTGTTGTATTTGAGGTGTTAAAATGTTGACCTGAGTGCTCTCACCGCATGGGTAACATCTGTGTCATCTACCCATGCTGAGCCTGTGAATCAGGTGTCTTCACCTCAACTATCTCTATGAGTCTGTTGAAACACCACACAGTAATTTCGTTGTCCGCTCCAGTGCTGACCCAATTCAGGTTGTTGCTAACGTTTCTCATGACAGCTGTTGCTGCGGTGAGCTTTCTGGTCCTGTCTCCTAGGGCCTGTGAGCAGTGTGCCCCTGAGGAGGCACGCCTGGAAAGGACTTCCTGTCATTTCTATGCGTGATTCTCCTCTTACCGGAGTTGCTCTCCACCAGCGAGGTCTGGATTATCTATCCTGCTACTGATTCAATAAAACTTGATATTGTCACATTTCTAAATTCTTTTTGCCAGAGTTGTGAAATATTACCTACAAGGGTTTAGGTTATACGTTTCTGATTGCTAGTGTGAAGAACCGTTTTCTGTGTACTTATCAGACAGGTTTCTTTTTCTCTTCTTGCTAGTTTAACTTGGTTACTGGTTTTTTATGTAATTTTTTTCTGGATATTAAGTTTTTGTTTATGCCATGCATTGCAAATATTCTCTCTTATTATTGCTTTTCTTGTCTTACTGCTTTTCTTTTATACTTGTGGTATTCTTTGCGGAAGTCTCTAAATGTGATACAGTCAAATTTATGTCTTTTCCTTTTTGTATGTTTTGTTTTTCTGTCTCGCCTAAGAAACCTTTTTTTTAAACTTTAAAAGTGGTTGAATGTTTCATGATTAGGTCTTTAATTTATCTGGAATTTCTTTTTGTGTAAGGGCTAATTTTAGTTTTTTTCTTCATGGAATATTAATTGCCCTATCATCTATTTAATCATCTTTCCTTTTTCTCCTACTTTTCAATACTTCTGTCCTCATCTAATACGTGTCTGAGCTCTTCATGAGCAGCATCATTACACCCACTTTGCAGATGAGGAAACTGAGAAATAGAGCATGATTGCTAGTTTACCAGAGGGCAAGGGAAGCGAGGACGCTGGGGTTCACACGGGAGTGTTTCGATGCCCAAAGACTATGTTTTGGGCCCATCAGTCAAGAATAGAAAATGGATCATCAGGCAAAAACCAACAAGACTTTTCAAACTATCCTTTCAATTTTTTATTTAAAAAATAATATCAAACCTAAGAAGAGTTGCAGGAATAAGACTAGTACAAAAAGAGTTGTACGATTTGCTGATTTCTTTAACAAATTACCTCGCTTGCTTTACCAGACGCCCTCTCTCTTTCTCTCTGTAGGTAGGGAGAACGCATGATGAAGCAAACGTGGTTATGTGTAGATCTGCATTTATAATCTCTAGTGATCTTTATGTAGATAATAGCTATGTTTTTATGAAACAGAAAATATCTATTACATATAGTAGATATATTTATACATATACATATGTACAGAGAGAGATGCATTTTTTTCCTGAGCCACTTGAGATTAACTTGTATACATCACTTTAAAAAAACCCTAAATACATTAATGTGTATTTTTTAAAACTGAAAATATGGTTCAGTGGTAAAGAATCCTCCTGCCAATGCAGGAGATGAAGGAGATGAGGGTTCAATCTCTGGGTCAGGAAGATCCCCTGGAGTATGAAATGGCAACTCACTCTTATATACTTGCCTGAAAAATTCCATAGACAGAGGAGCCTCGTGGGCTACAATAGTCCATGGGGTCGCAGAGAGTCAGACACACACACTGAGCAACTGAGCATGCACAATCTCTCACAGAACAACAGTCACAGGACGGTTATCAATTCAGGAAAGTTAGCACTGACAAAATTTTTCATGTAATCTATCATAGACCAATATTTCGGGGGACCTCACAGTGATCTTTGCAGCTTTTACTGTGTCTCAGGCAAGAAGTCAGTGGCGAGGATCTGGTGGTGTGTTTGGTCGCCACGTCTCTTTAACCTTCTTTAATCTGTAACATGTCCACAAATTTTGTTCACCGTTTATGATACTGATGTTTGAGGGTTTCTGTCCCCTTTTTTTCATAGAACATGCCTCAATTGGGAATTTGTCTGATATCCCAATGATCAGATTCCAGGGATCCATTCCCCATCAGAAAACTCTGTAACTGATCTTGTGTCCTTAGAGTTTCACATTGGGAAGTGTAGGACAGCTTCCTGAGAGAGGCTGATGTACTTTTGACATAATGATAAAAGACTTACAACCAGGTTTTGGATAATAGTTGTCACAATTCTAAATAAAATTTGCCACTTAACTACCAAACAATCAATATTTTAAAATTTTGTTAAAATATTGCCCTAAGAAGAGCTATTGAAAATATCCAGTGAAATTTCTAGGCATTTTATTAGAGGTTTGCACCTTCCTTTCTAGAAAGCTGCTGTATAAAATATTCCTGTAGACTCTAACTCCCATCCAAATGTCAGCCATCTGTCTTCGTTTTAATTCTGTTGGAAAGTACCTGCTGAAATCTATGTATTATTATAATCATGATAATAAAAGAAATACAATATCACTTTAATTATGTTCCAGTGCCTAAAACATTCTTCACTGGAGGAGGCAGAGTTATTGAAGAGAGCAGAAGCTATTCTCCCCCCTTAATTTATAATGAAAAGATGGCAAAGGCCGGGGTAGAGAATTAAATTCGTTTTTATCTTACAAGTCAAAGTCATCACTTTATGCCTTGGCTCTTACTCCCTGAGATCTTTGTAAAAATCTTTCCTGACAGCTTTTCCCCTGTTCCAGATTCTTGCCAAGACAATGCTTCAGAATCACGTGGTGTGTGCGTTCCAGTGAGAAAGACTTCCTGCTGTATTAGTTCTCTTTGACTATGTAACAAATGATCATAAATATAACAAAAGAAAACATGAGCTAGAGTCTTTCTCAAGTCAGCAGAGGGTAAAGGAAGGGGCTGAGACCCCAGGAAGGCAAGGAGAAATTTCCTGGTACAGTAAGAATTCTCTGTGATTTTTATCCATTTTCTAATTTGACTGCTTTTTTTTTTTTTTTTTTAACTGTAGAATCTTAAGAGTTCTTAGTATATTTGGGGTTGGAGTTCTTTGTCAAATATGTGATCTGCAAGTACTTTCTCTCAGCTTGTCTCTTCATCCTCGTCACAGGGTCTTTTATAAAACAAAGCTAGTTAATTGTAACTGCCTAATTTACTGGTTTTTTTCCTTAATGTATCATGATTTTGATAGCTGAGTTTTCACCAAGCTCTAAATCTCAAAAATTTTATCTTACATTTTCTTTTAAAAGTTATATAGTTTTATATTTTATGTTTAAATCTATGATCCATTTTGAATTCGTTTGAGAATTTAAGTCAAGGTAATTTTTTCTTTTTCTTCCTTTCTGTCTTTCTTCTCTGCTCTTCTTTCTTTCCCCTCCCTCCCTGCCTCCCTCTCTCCCTCTTTTGGATACCCAGTTGCTCCAGCACCATTGGTTGACATAAAGGTTGTCCCTCTATTGAATTGATTTTGCTTGCTCCTCAAGAATCTGTTGGTCGTCCTTGTGTGAAATATTTCTGTGCTATCTTCTCTTTTCCGCTGATGTATGTGTCTGTTGCTCCGCCAGTGCCACGCAGTAAGTGTACACCTTCCAGAATGGGAGTCTGATCATTCCTACTTTACTCTTCCTTTTCAAAAAAAATTTTAGCAAGTATAGTTCCTTTACCTTTCTATGTAAATATCAGAATAATCTTATCTATATCAACCAAAATCTTTCTGGAATTTTGATAGAAATTACATTTAATCTATAGATCAATTTGAGGAGTCTGGCATCTTTATTATGTTGAGTTTTTCATGAAGTCAGTATGTATTACTAATTATTTAGGATGCTTTTAACTTTCTCTCAGCATTATGGAATGTTTAACATATTAAACATTGTATATATATTACCAGACTTGCACCTGAGTGTTTTTGTGAGTGATTATAAATTGTACGGTATTTAAATTTCCTCTTTCTATGTGTAGCTGTTAGTATATAGAAGTATAATTGATTTGCGCATGTCCATCTTTTCTCCTGCCCCCTTGCTGAATTGACTTATTAGTTCTAGGATTTAATTTTTAGATCTTCCTACATAGACCATTGCCATTTCCTTCTCCAGAATATCATCTGCAGGGACAGTTAATTTTTTTCTGAAAAGTATGCCTTATATTTCCTTTTCTTGCTTTATTAGATTGGCAGGGACTTCTAGTAGTATGTTAACAGGCATATTCTCTATCTTAATGGAGAAATATCTCGTGTTTCACCATTAAGTATTCAATATAATATTAGCTGTAGGGATTGGGGTAGATATTCTTTATCAAGTTGAGGGAATTTTCCTCTCTTCTTAGTTTCTGAGAGTTTTTATCATGAATGGATGTAGAATTTTGTCAAATGCTTTTCCTGCATCACTTTATATAGTCAGGCAATTTTTTGTTCACTAGCTTGTAATTATGGTGGATTACACTGATGGATTTTTGAATATCGAACCAGGCTTGCATCTCTAAATAGACTCCATATGTTCATGATGTATAATTCTTTTATCTTGTTGAATTCTATTTGATAATATTTTGAATCTATATTCATGAGGGATACTGATTTGAAGTTTTCTTTTTTTTATATTTAATTTTGTCTGGTTTTAATGTCATAGTAATGCTGGCTTCATAAAATCAATTAGGAAGTGTTTCCTTTCCATTTTCTGGACGGAACTGTGCAGAATTGATGTGAATATTTTCTTCAAACATTTGCTGGAATTCTCTCATGAAATTGGTCTTGCATATTTCTGGGAATTTGTAGATTATGAATTTACTTTCCTTAATAGGTACAAGGCTATTCATCCTATTTCATTTGGTTGAGTTGTGATATTTGTACTTTTTGAGGATTTGGTTCATTTTATCCAAGTCATCAGGATTTTACGTGTAGAGTTTTTCATGGTATTCTCTTATTAACCTTCTGAGGTCTGAAAGATCTATATGACTCTGTTTCATTTCTGCTCTTGGTAATTGGTATATTCTCTCTTTTTTCCTTTGTCAGTCTTGCTAGAGGTTTGTCAGTTTGATTGATCTTTTCAAAGAACCAGGGTTTTGTTTTGATGATTTTCTCTACTCTTTTGTTTCCAGTCTCTCAGACACACGTCCCTGACCCTAGAGATTCCTGAAGGGAAGGGCCCTGTGAGGTGAAGGCAGGAGGAGCGACCTCAGCAGAGTGTCTGTCCAGAGGAGTATTCCCCTGTTCCTTGCACCCTGGGTGGGAGCCACAGCTGAGAGGCTCAGAGCTGTTGCTGACCTGGCTAACACACTGATCAGCAGACTTCTTCACTTGCTCTCAAATTAAAGCATGCACGCTTCCTCTGTAAAGTCATGTAAGCATCTCTGTCACACCCAGACACTCATTTATCCACCAGAATTGCTTGAACTGCTCCTTTTATTAAATTTGATTCCATTAAATAAGCGGCTAATGGTTCTCAGTAAGATGAACTGGGCTTGCGCTCTCCCTGTTGTCTGAATGAAGCAGATGAGCAGCTGGGGGAGTTTTTGCCTGGAACCTGACTGCACCCACCTCAGAGACCTGTGCAAATCTTTGGACCATGTCATCAAGGAGTTGATGTCCAGGTTTTGAGGTGAAGGACCTAGAACTGGACCCATGGGCTATACCAAGGGACTGGAACACATGGACATCAGGGCTATCTGTTATGTTAACCAAATAGTGATTTTCACCTGACTCTGCCAGCACACAAAAAGTACATGATTTCAGGCCCCAACCTGAAGGAGCTGACAGTCCATGGAGAGGGCAGTTGCAGTGTGTTAAGTTAAGTGCTGAGATGAAGGAGCAGGAAGGGAACAGAGAGGAGACCTTGAACCAAGCTAGAGTATCCAGGAAGGCTTCCTGGAAGAGGAGTTTTCCTGAGAGCAATTTGATTATACCTCTGCCTGACTAAAATCCTTCAGCAGCTTCCTGCTGTTGCCAGGACTGACAAGCATTTATGTGGTCACTGGGCCTCCCTAGCCCATCATGTGGCCCATCCCAGGGCTCCTGCTCCCCAACTCCAAGAATATCCACCAAGTTCCTGTCCAGTCTCCTGTCCAGTCTCGTACTGCCTCTGTTGTGTGAGATATGTGCCAACCCCCGCCCCCTCCAACCCCAGGACCCCAGAGATGCTCTCTCCCAGTGCTGTTTCCATGCCTGTTTGGTATCTTGCTCCCTGCTACACTGTCACCTCGGTCAGGTCAGGGATCCAATCTTGCCAGCCACCGCTCAGCTCATGCCCAGCAGCTGCACTTGTTTGAGTTGGTCAGTGCATGAAGTAGAAGCTTGGCTTCCAGGAGCCACTCTGCAGGAACCGTGAGCAGGGACAGAGCTGGTTGGCCTGAGGGGACTGCGGGAAGGCAGTGTGGGCTGGAGAGGAGTGTGAGCTGCAGCCAGGGATGATGGAGGGGTTAGCTGGGGGAGGAAACAGGTCTTACCCTGAGGGCATTTTAGCAGCCCTGGAAGAAGAGCCACCCCACTGCCTCCCCGAGCAGTGTAGCAGGTAAGTTAGTAGTAAGGAGACCACCTAGGAGAGAGTACAGGCTGGATGTGTCTAGGGCCTCACCAGCAGGGTCTGTGCTGGCGTCTGAGGCCTCGTTACACACTCACACCAGCTTTCCCACTGCGCGTGGCCTGAGGTCAGGGTTTGGCCCAGGTGCCTTGTCTGTCACAGCTTGTACTGCAGAAGACGATGTAGGACCAACTGGCTTGAGGCTGTGTGGAGATAGCCCTGGGCAGCTAAGCTGATCCAGAGAAGGTTCTGGAGATGCTCAGAGAGGGCCCCTGAGGCGACCCTGGGGTACGAAGAACAGAGCCCCACCTTACAGAGCTGTAGGTGAGCCCTTGTCCCTGAGCCACACATGACACATTAAGAACCTGTGCTCAGCCTGGAGCCACAGCCTGCAGTGTGCGCTGGCCTGAGACTCTGAGGAGCCTGGCTGGCTCGGGTTCAAATCCCAGGGCACTCTTCTCCAGCCATGTGACACAACACGGCATTCACCTCCTGGGACTTCCCTGTAAAAGGAGGACTGTGGTCCCCAAGAGAGACTCCTGCCCCTACTTGGCTTTAGAGCTCCCCCCCCACCCGCCCCCAAAATCACACACACATACAAATGCAATTTTTCTTTTTTTGGTTGTGTTCGAAAATCCTTGAAAGTTCCAGAACTGGGTCAGCACAGAGACGTAAGGGAGGGACCTGTCTGAGTGTGCTGGACAGTGGAGTGTGAGGGAACTGGGACCACAGCTTGGTGGGGAGCTGTGAACTACAGACTGAGGGCAGGCTGCTGCTTTTATTTCAATGGTTGAGGGCGTTCCTATGTAGATCCAACTCCCGGGTAGCTCCACTTCCTCCCTTTACTTGGTGGCCAGTGTGGGACCATGTCTTAATGCTGCCCAAGAGTCCAATGGGAAGAGCAGGGTGTTGGTTGGTGTGAGGCCCTTGGGGGCGTCAGACTGAGCCAGGCTCCATCCTGAATCCTGGGGATCTGGTCTTTCCAGGAGGTCCAAGTCAAGCCTGATATCCCCCTGCTCTGTTCAGAAGACCTTGGCAGCCCTTGGGGCCATAGACAGGGCTGAGCTTTCCTTTCCAGAAGGTGACCCCTGGACAGCGGACCGCGGGGCCATGCTGGAGGAAGTGGGCTGAGCCCTGTGTGTGGCTTGATCTCTAATCTTTAAACATTTAGATTTGTGGTGTGCCCTGGTTTCTGCAAATGTTAGAAGCAGCCTTTAAAAAGATAACTATGGTGGAAATGCCTGACACAGACCTTGGCACACAGTACGGCCCAATGATGGCCACAGATGGCTCGGAGTTGCCAAGCTCCCTGGACTTTCATTGACTGGGTGTGGCTGTTTCCTCTGCAGCTTCATGGCCCCTTCCCTGAGGGCTAAGCCAGCTGTCATCCCACAGCCCCGCCCCCTGGGCACATGCCCCCTTCCGCCAAGTCCCCGAGGACTCCAGAGCGAAGCTTCCCAGAGACTGAAGCGCACACTATGAATATTGCATGAATAATAATAACCCCACCACTTAGCGGTTATGCAACGCTTTCCTCTTCCACAATACTTTACCATCATTAATTAGTTATTCTGCACTGCTTCCAGCCTCCCCTGCTCTCTCTGCAAAGGCGGCCCTGAGATGGCTCCTGAAGACAGGCTTTCTCTGGTCTGAAGCCCCTGTGTTGAGTGGGTGGGCCGTCCCCCACCTGGGACCCCGCAGTCTCTCAGAGGCAACAGCAGGGACCTGAGACCTTGAGGGGGAGGGCCTTCTCCTTTCTGATCCGAGTGCCTCTCCAGAGCCCCTCCTGATATGTTCTGTCCCCGCCTGTCCTGCAGCCCTCTGGAAAGCTGAGGCCGTGTCAAGCAGTGGCCAAGTGCCCGTGGAGGATGGTTCCTGCCCACACTTCAGTCTACACCACCCACCTGTGAGGGGATCCTTGCAGTCACAGTCCTTGTGTGGCCAGGCAGGCTTCCTGTGGTCAGCCCCACTGCACAGGGCCCACTGAGCTGGGAGCCATGAGGGGCCCATGGCCATTGGCTGAGCAGAGGCAGAAAGGGGACACAGATGTTCTGGTTCCAAGCATCACACCTTCCCATCCACCATGGAGGCATAGGTAGGTTTCATGTCCCCCCTCAGAGACATTCAAAGATGGAGCAATCCCAACCACTGGTGAGTGTAGAATTGACTGGGTGTTCCAACCAGGGGTCTTCTGACCCAGGCTTTCCTGGACATCACTGCCCACCCCACCAGGACAGCCTCAAGCTCCTCCCAGCTTCCAAGCACCTCTGACCCCCTTGAGGATTCAGCAGGTCTTTTGCTGGGTATGATAGCATTTATGCATCGCCAGTCCTCACTGAGCGTGGCTGGAACTCCCTGTGGCCTCCTACCCCTTCGGGAGCACTCTGAGGGCCTGGAGCACCCTTGCTTCCACCTGGGGCCAGAGCCGGCTCCCTGCCTCCAGCCCCTCCATTAGCCTGGAAAGGTATTGATCAGTTGGCTTCTGCAGCTGAGTGTTTTAATCCCAGTGTGTGAATCTTTAAGAATTAATTAGCAAAGATTGCTCAGGAAAAACAAAGTGGGCACAAGGTTTGATACCGTCTGGTCACCCACATTAATGTTTTCCTCTTAATTATGAGGCTATTTCTGGAAGCTGGAGGCGTTTCCCCTCGTGTTCTATTGCCTCAGATGGGCTCCTCCATCCTTCTGGTGGCCTTCCGTGGCCTCCTGCTTCCGGGTCCTGCCCAGCTGCCTGTCCCATCCGCGTCCTCTGGGAAGCACTCAGAGCCTCAGTTTGCCCAGGCCCCTTGCGGCTCTGACCCACGGAGCCACTTTCTGATTCCCAAGGCCTCATCCTGCTTTTCCTTTTGGTTTTGAACGTGCTCACTTCTGGGGCCTTCACGGATGCCCCAGGCTGGCTCAGGTCCCCTTACTCCTCCTGGATGCTAACAGCTGTATGCTTCTCTGCGTTGGGAAGAACCCTCTGCATGGAATTCCTTACTCACTGCCCATCTCCCAGGAGTCAGGGCCCACTGCAGTCCAGGGCTGGGAGGTCCTGACCTGGGTTTGGGAGTGAAAGGTCTGTCTGGTTCAGTGTGCTCTTGCCCTGAATGGGGATCCCTGGAAACGAAGGAGGCATGCCCAGTCTCCATGGCCCATCGTGGAACCATCTTTGCTTTGTTCTAGATCCTCTGCATGCCTTCTGTTTTCCATCTCTCAGACCTGTGCAGCTTTGCAGGTTTGAGTTTCACCCAAAGTCTAGGTGCTTTCACGGGAAGAAAGGAATGCCCACAGGTATGGGATAGGAATGACAATGCCCTGTTTACTTGAAGTTTGGCAGCTGCGGCCTCTTTACTGAGACGGGAAAAGGGTATTGAAGAAGAGCAATTTCAAGGTGGTTTCTAGGTTTGTGAGCCAGGAGCCCGAGGTTAAGTCACAGAATGTCAGAGGAAGGCCGTAGATCCCAGCGCAATGCCAGCAGCCACTGGGAACAGGGGCCGCTGCATAACCCAGACCAACTCACAGTTCTCTGGCATCCTGCTCAGGAGAGGACTAGAGCCTCCATCCTGTTAGGGTTTCACATGTCTAATTTCTAGCATTTAACAGCCCCGGGGAGGGGCAAAAGGGCCAGGGCCATTGACCTGGATTTTTCTGAGAAGAAGACCCATCTGTGAGCTCTGAGGAGGGATGGGATTGCCAGCGCCCACAGTCCCCAAACCAGCCCAATTAGAGAAATGTGCCCTGAATCCTACTGGGACCTCAGGGTCAGCTTCCATTGCAGGAAGGTTTGGGACAGATGGATGAAAGAAAGCTGTCTGAGTGAGTCCATTCTATGTGTCAGGGCCCATGTTCAGGTGAGAAGAGCGAGGTCCAGGCTCTTTTCATGACGTGAAGCATACTGAGAGCATCCCCACTCGCTCCGCACGTCCACTCCCTTTCTAATCCTCCCTCCTCGTGGGATCTGGCTGTGTGGTGCTTGGACCAGGGCCTCAGGTGTGTCCACAGCAACAGCAGCCACGTGTCCCATCTGTGTTCACACACGGCCCACAGGTGTTCCTGGCCTCAGAGTCACAGGAGCAATGCTGTTACATGATCTACTGCTCTGTGGCTGAACTTTACTTCCTCCTGAGCCCTTATTATATCACTTAGTGCTGTAAACTTGATCTTATCACACAAGCCACTTCTGGTTTAACAGTAATTTCGGGGAATCTTTCCTGTCAGTTCAAGATTCTCCCCTTTCACCTTCTTCTTGCACCTCCCTGGAGGAGAAACTAAGCTCCGAGGAGTCTCACATATCATCCTGGGCCTGGGGAGGAACTGGGGCTAGGAAGTGTGTCCTTCGTGCCCTAGAACATTCTGCAGGACAGTACAGACAGGGCAGGGGCAGATATTGATAAGGTTGCAGGGGGATCCTGAGCCAGCAGAGAGCAGGGGACTTCCAGAGGAGGTGGCTTTGTGCTATGTCTTGGAGGATAAGTAAGAGCTTCCCATGGAGACGAGGAAGGTATTGCATCAGACGGCGGATGTGCAAAGGCCCAGAGGCACACAGCTTTGCTTAGTTGGTGGGTCATAGTTGGGTTTATCTGAGGCTGTGCCGTGAGCTCCTGGTTCACAGCCAGCACTCTCTGCTGTGTGAAGGACCTGCCACCTAAGTCATCAGGACGCTTGCAGGTGACACTTACTTAGCTCAGGTTAGACTATAAGATAAAAGAGGTGTTTCCTTACTGAGCTGGCTGAGAAGTCAAGAAGAGGTGCTTCAGGCACAGCTGGATTCAGGGGCTCAAAACCTGTCTTAGGTTTGGTCTTAGCCTGACCTTCCTGGTGGCTCAGTCAGTAAGAGTCTGCCTGCAATGCAGGAGACCAGAGTTCAGTCCCTGGGTTGGGAAGATCCCCTGGAGAAGGAAATGGAAGCCCCCTGTGCCTGGGAAATCCCATGGACAGAAGACCCTGGGGGGCTGTACAGTCCATGGCGTCGCAAGAGTCGAACACGACTTAACGACTAAACCTAAACTTGCTGCTGCTGCTGCTGCTGAGTCGCTTCAGTCGCGTCCGACTCTGTGCGACCCCATGGACTGCAGCCCACCAGGCTCCCCGTCCCTGGGATTCTCCAGGCAAGAACACTGGAGTGGGCTGCCATTGCCTTCTCTGAACCCAAACCTAGCATGACCCTAGTCAGTGGGGATTTCAGCCTCAACAGGTTCCCTCTAGCCTGTGGGTCTCCCGCAACCCCACAGTTACCAATTTCTGAAGACATTCTTCTTTCTCAATATTTTCCACAAAGTCCCAGAGTTGAGTCTTACTGGCCTGAGTGGGATCACCCCTTGACCAGTCATTGCTGACTGGAAGATGTCATACCTGGCTAATCAGGATGGTTCACACATCCATCCTGGGACCAGCCTCAAGGGGATCAAGGGGAGGTGTTTCCTGAAAAGAAAACCAAGGTGCTGCCTGCAGCCAAAGGCCCAGGAAAGGGGGGCCACGGCAAGTGTTCACCCCACACACCCCTGTTCAGTCTTCCTCCAGCTCCTGGGGACGCGGGTTTGCAGGAAGGTGCTGAACATCTCCCGCAGCACTCTGATCTTCTCTTGTGTCAGTCTTGTCTGTCCATCACTGTGTGAGCTCCTTCGTGGGGCACCAGGGTCTTTTGTCCAAGAGCACTTGGATGCCCCTGGTCACCAGGGCCATGCAGAGCACACCAAAGATACTTCATTCCCGTGTGTACTTCGTTAGGAGAGGATAGATGTCTTTTCTAGTTATCTGAGACCCCCTCCTTGAGCTGAGAACACTGGAATTTATGTGATCTAAAGTTAGGAGCCATTCTGTAATATTTAAGTTTCAGATGAAAATGGCCAGGCATCAGTTGACAAACACTTAGGGCAGCCTCTCCCTATTTTTAGTCCAGATACTTATAGAACGACATCTGCGTGCATGCACGCCCACTGCCCCACAACTGGAAACACACAGCCCGATTCTGCCCAAATAAGGGTGGTGAAGAGGGCCCGCTCCCAGGAAGGGTGGACCCGACAGGTGTGGGCAGCTCGGGAGGTCTGGCTGATGGGGCTGGGCTCTCAGGGTCAGATTCCAGCTGAGATGGGGCAGGCCACCCCGTGCCTTCCACTCACTCCCTGGAGCAGCCTTGCCTCCGTCTTCCTCTGAGGCTAACCTCCCAGTCCTGGAGGAGGGGGACCCAGGGAGCTCCAGGCTTCAGGACTGTTTACTCTTGCAGGAGATTCCTTCCTGTTGGGAAACCACTTGCAGACAGCAGATTGTGCTCTGTAGAGGCGAAGGGCTGCAGAGAGGGGGCGGGGCACTGGCTGTTTTGCAGGGAGGGCTGGGGTGTCAGGTCTCTGTCAGTTGCCTGTCCAAAGGGGGCCTGCGAGGAAGAGTCACTCTAGACTCAGAGCTGTAATGGTGTCTTAGTACATCTTAGAAAAAAGCACCATCTTCTGGGCAGGCGTAGCCTGAGGTGAGTGGTTTGGAGAGGGCCGGGGTGCAGGGCTGGACCTCAGCGTGCATGGGGACCGTGTGGGTAGAGGCCCTGGAACCCTAGCAGGCCCATCTAGAGGCAGCACCCTACTCTCTGCTCTGCTGCTGTTTAGTCCCTAAGTCGTGTCCGACTCTGCACACCAGCAAAAGCTGTGCCCCAGGACCGGGCGCCTGCACTCTGCACCTGGCTCAGTATAGACAGTCCTAGTGTAGTGGTGACGGTCAAGCCAGATTTGGGCAGCACTGTGCCTGCCAATGCAAGAGACACAAGACGGGGGTTCAACCCCTGGTCGGGAAGATCCCCTGGAGGACGGCGTGGCAACCCACTCCAGTATTCTTGCCTGGAGAATCCCAAGGACAGAGGAGCCTGGCAGGCTACAGTCCATAGGGTTGCAAGGAGTTGGACACGACTGAAGCGACTTAGCATGTATACACGCATGTGCCTACTACAGCCATGTGAATCTATCAGTCAGAGGGTCCCTGCGTGCCCCCTGGACACCAGCCTTGGTTCAGTCAGCCCCTGCTCAACCCCCTTGAACTATCCCCAGGTTTTGAGAGACTGTTTTCTGGGTACTAAGCTGCCAATTCATGTTTGCATGTGAGAACCCAGAGAATTTCAGTAAATAAAATGTGGTGTGGCTTCCTCTTGTGTCTCTGACAGACCTGAGCAGGAGCAGTCAGGCGGCCTCTGGCTGTGCTCGCAGACCAGCAATCCATCCTCCAGCTACAGGGAAATCGTCCCTGGGGGCTTGCAGGGGTCTACAGCGCGGGAGGTGATGATCTCGGCAGGAGGCGGGAGTGCGGGTGGCCGATGTAAGTGTGGTTCAGACAGGTCCTCATCAAGGGCTCTTAGCTTGCAAGGCCGAGATGCTGAGCACAGGAGGGCGGCTTGGAGGATTTCCCTCCCCCAGGAGGGAAAAGGCTGCCGCCAAGTGGCTGTCTGGATGGCTAGCAGGAATTACCGAGATGGGAGATGGCTGATGGAGTGCACAGCGTGGCCCACTCTTGGTGTTTGGCACCTGCAGCTGTCTGATCTGCAGCCCCAGGGAGGGCACTCACTCAGTCTCTGACCTTGGACTTCACTCAGTCCCTGAGGCCCAGGGAACCTGTTTGGGGTCAGGGACTAGGAGCAGCCTCCTGTCTTGGGGTGGACCCAGGAGAGAGCATGGAGGGAGGGGTCTGAGGAGCCTGAGCCTGTGGGGGTGAGAGTGGGAGCTGAGCTGAGCCAGGGACCCCTGCCCGGGAGGGGCAGGAAGAATGGAGCATTCCGGAGGACGCATTTGCTGGGCAGCCTGATGAAGACTGGGGGCCTGGTGCTGCTGGGAAGGCCAGGGCCAGGCTTTTCGGACAGCAGACACACTCTCTCTCTCTTCCCTTCTCACCTGCTCGGCAGCCTGAGCTTCTCTGGCAGAGCATCTGTATGTCCCTCCATCTCTGTGTGTCCTTGCCTCTCTCTGATTCTTTCCACCTTTCTGCGCTTTCTGACCTATGTCCTTTCTTCTTTCCCTGTTCAAGTTTCATTTCAGGCTCATATAAGGATTTTATGCTGTGTGATGGTCATGCAGAGCTGTGGCCACGGGGAGAAGACCCCTGAGGAGGACCCAGGAGAAGTGTCTGTGTCTGAGCGGGCAGGCGGAGAGGCTGGCCCTCAGTGGCCCTGGCCCCACTCTCTGACGCCTGCCTTCCCTGTCCCTTGTCTTCTGTCCAGTAAAGGCCGCGTGGGGCAGACTGCTGTTGGAAAGGCCCCCTTGTGAGCGTGCAGCACACACGTCAGGGTTTCCAGCATCAGCCCAGAAGCCGGTTCTGTTCAGTGACTCTAGCAGCCTAGCCCTACCATGTGTGAAACACAAGGCTTTGTCCAATCCCCGGAAAGGTTTTCAACCTGGCTAGAGTGGCGGGATTAATGTGAAGAATAAATGCAGAGAAACAAGGAAGCTCAGTGGGGACGTCAAAGAACTGATAGAACCAGGGTCATATTGTGTTCTGTGGTGTCTGTGGTATGTGAGTGAGTGGATGGGCCCCATGTGGGCCCATCAGTAACAGAAGTCACTGGATTTCCAAGAAGACTAGTGACTAGAACAAGGCTGTGTCCTTTTGCCTCAGAGTCCTCCAGCTTTTTCATCACCAGGTGAGGCCATCAGAAGTCTATTACAATGGCCCCTTCCCCACCAGGGCACTCAGCGAATAAATCCTCCGTGGAGCGTCTGCCCAACCCCTGGCAGCACTGAGCGTGGTCACATGCACGTCTTGTCACTTTGGTGACCGAGTAGCCACCGTTTGCCCTCCATGAGGTCAGGACTCAGGAGGTGGACTTCTCTTGGAGCTAAGCTGGGGAAGATGTGGTCCCTCTCAATGAAGTCAGCGGCTCCCTTTTAGGACCAACAGGGACTTCTGCCTTGCCTGGAAATTTGAGCCTAAGAATCAAGTTTGGGTCTCACCACTCACCTGCCCGTGTCTCAGCCCTCCAGTCCTCGGTCCTGATGGTCTTGGCATCATTCTGTCAGTTAGCTGCCTGGGATTTGAGTTCTCAAGGCATCACGGGGCTTTGGGTTAAGGTGGCACGGCTGCTGCTTTCCACTTGTCGTTGGCACTTGGGCACACCCTCAAGTCCTCAGCGCTGGATTCCTCATTCCTCAAAAGGCGGGGACAACAGCGCCTGTCTCACAGAGCTCTTGCTCTGATTATTGAATGTATTAATTAATGCAGGTGCTGCCCCCAATGTCTGCCTCAGAGTAAGTGGCCAGTTAACGTACACTTTCCTTCACAAGGCCCGTGGGTCCATCTTAGCTCTTCTAGAGCCCATCTTCAGGGACCAAGGTCAGCTTGGGAGTCACATCTCCTATCTTAAGGTTTCAAGTCTAGGCTAGAAGAGTGAGCGCCCCTGCAGCATGCTCTGTTACCATCATTCACTCATTCATCAGATGTCTGTTAATGCCTCCCGTGGCCCAGACACTGTGTCAAATGCTGGGGATACAGCACTCCACAGGGCACCACTCAGCCTAGCGGGAAGACCAGCCAGAAGACCCGTCAGTGGGTGAATAGCTGAGAAGCTCTGGGGGCAGTACCAGGCACACAGCAATGCTATGTAATGTTCTTAAATAAATGGTGTGGTCAGTTACAAGGGGTAGGTACAGCCGCTGTGGAGCACCCAGAGGGGCAGCTAAGCCAGGTGTGGGGTGTCAGGAGAAAGTAACACAGAACCAAGATGAGGTAAAGAGGAATAGGGGAGAAGACAGAGCTGGGCAAAGGATGTGGGTCAAGGGCAGCTGGTCCCGGCCTGGGTAGGAGCTGGAATCAGGCAGTCTGGCCAGAGTGAGAGGGTTCTTGGGAGTGAAGAAGAGACTAGAGAGGCAGGCGGGGATCCCAGTGTGGGCCTTAGAAACCATGTTAAAGAGCTGGTTTAACTTACAGCTAAAATATCCTGTTAACCTAAAAAAAAAGATCTTTTATAAAACGAATGAAATAAAAAGGTCTTCTAACGGGATTAGAAGGATCTGGGTTAACTGAGCTCAGCGCACTCTTACTCCTGCTTTGGCAGAGGTTCTGACCTCCCAGCACAGCTCCCGGACACTGTAGCGACCAGGAACCACCTCTGTCGCTCCAGAGTGTGGTGGCCAAGCAGGAGGTTTCCTGTGGCAGACTTCCCCAGACCTATTGGAGTGGACGGCTGGGGACAGGGCTTTGGCCTGAGACCCCAGGCCTGATCTTGGCCAGCAGTTCTGTTCTAACCAGAATTTGGGGCTTTTGTCTTTGCAGATGTTGGGGCCGCTCAAGTGTTAGCAACAGGCAAGCCTGCTAGAGCTGAAGCTGGTAGGTGGCTGCCCAATGGATTCTGGATGCAGGGCTGAGGGGCAGGAGGAGGAACTCAAGATGCACGGGCAGGTGGGGCATCCTGGTGCCCGTTTCCTCCCAGTCATCATGGCACCAGGGCAGTGCTGACCCCCAGACCTGTCTGAGTGGCTAGCATGGCTTTATCCTGGGGGAATGGTACTGAATGAGAGCCTGTCCTCAAAGGGGACATGAGTCATCAGGGCCACCTCTGTCCACTCTCTCTGAGATGAGCAGCCCTGCACTGCAGCCGTGAGCCCCCAGATAGCAGGCTTTTCCCTGGCCAGTGCCTCCCTCCGCTTGCCCCATCCCAACCTCTCTCCACCCCAGAGTTCAGCTCTCCATGTATGGTACACCTTCCATGTCATCTCCTCTGGGAAGACTGTCAGTTTCCACATCAGCCCACCCTGTCACTCGGCACTCGAGTGAGCTCTTGTCTTCCGCTGCTGATTGCAGGCCCCCCAGGATGGAGTCAAGGACTCATTCATTTGCCGTCAGCACACTCACCAGAGCAGGCAATCGACATACACATGGATGAACCGATGCAGGGATAAGTGAGGATGGCTGCAAGAAGACAGAGAAAGGAGCCACCAGCCACTTGGGAAAGATTCCCACAGCTGAAGGGACCAGGGTTGGAGTTCCAGGAAGAGGAGATACACCATGGGTGGAGGGGTAGGGAAGGAGCATGTTCTCAGGAGGCTGGAAAACTAGGCTGGCCTCAGTGGGTCGGGACTTCCCAGGTGGCTCAGTGGTAAAGAAGCTGCCTGCCAATGTAGGAGACACGGGTTCAATCCCTGGGTCATGAAGATATCATGGAGGAGGAAATGGCAACCCACTCCAGTGTTCTTGCCTGGGAAATCCCATGGACAGAGGAGCCTGGTGGGCTACATTCCATGAAGTTGTAAAAGAGCTGGACACAACTGAGCAACCGAACATACAAGCACGCAGCAAGTTGGACTACGTAATGTGAAGGTCCAAGTGTACGCTTTGGACTTCATTCTGATGTAAAGGGAGCTGTGGAAGACTTTTGCTGGGTGATGGCTGATTAAAGCCCCTTGTTCAATTCCTCCCTGCCCTCCAGATATCAAATATGCCGTCATCGGGACTGCTGTGGGCATCGCCATATCAGCCGGCTTCCTGGCCCTGAAGTTCTGCATGATCAGGAAGCACATGTTTGATAACGATTCCTCTGACCTGAGAAGCACAAATGTGGGCTTCAACGGTAAGGAAGCAGTGATGCTCAGCCCTGGCTCTGCCCTTTCCTGAGATAAGACACATTCTGGCCGGTTATCTGGTGTGAGGCTCTGAGGGTAAAACTGACTATAGAGAGAATAAAAATCATGGATCGAAAAGAAATGCAGTGACCTCTCTGTGTCTCTGTCTCTCTCTGCTTCTGTCTCTGTACTTTTCCACTTAATCATTCTTGATATTCTTAAGAATCAGCTTTCTTGGAGAAATGGGGAAGGGAGCTGAGTTGGCTTCTGACAGAAATTTCTTTTCTTTTACCCAAATGATGTGATGAGATGAAATCAATCCCCGGAAGTGGCGAGGCTGCTCCTGGCACGGGTGGGTGGCGGGAGCTATGGCCAGCACTGATGGCCTGGCCAGGTTGCATTTTTCCCGCATAAATCGGGCAAGCCCTGCACTGAGTCATGCTGAGTGTCTGCTCATGACCCGAGCAGAGCTGGGCTTATGAGCGCCCAGCATGGTTCTCCACGCCCTGTCGCAGCTGTGGAGATCTGCGTCCTTGGGTAGAAGCCGAACACTCAGTGAGTTTCAGTAGCAAAATACAGCATTGATTTGCACCCCCTTGTCTCTCAAGAGGGGACCTGCAAAATCCATCGCCCATATGGCTGCTTAATGGGATGGTAATGCAGTCCCCAGAGGACAGGGAGGAAGGACTCTCACCATGTCTCTTGAAAATGTGATTATTATCTGTAAAGAT
Source organism: Bos javanicus (assembly GCF_032452875.1). Lineage (NCBI taxonomy): Eukaryota > Metazoa > Chordata > Mammalia > Artiodactyla > Bovidae > Bos > Bos javanicus. The sequence goes on along the minus strand of NC_083895.1, from coordinate 44,921,086 downwards.
ACCCAAAAGGGGAGACAGGGCAAGGAGGAGACTGCACTGGGGGCTTCCAGTGTGTCCAACTGCATAGGGAACTTAACTGGTCATAGTTCACTTGCATTGATTTTGTATCCCTAGGAATAAGGGGAAAGAGAAAAACAGTCTCTTCAGCACACTGAGAGACATCCTAGATCTCCTACGGGTGAGAGGGCGCAGCATCCTCAGGGAGGGAGAAGGGGAAGAACAACCGGCAGAGGGCTGGGGGGTCTATTTATAGGGAAACCTCGGTCTCCCCCGGGTGCTGAGCTGGGGGTTCGGTGAGGGACTGGGTAGAGAAGCTTCAACGGTGCCAACGGGGAGGGGGCAGAGTGCTCAGCCCAACAACCCTCTCAGTGGCCTCAACCCCAGGAACCTCTCAGCATCACCCGAGTCTGCTGGGCTCTGACCCCCTCCTGCTGGCCTGGCACCGAGAGAGTGGCACTACCATCACCATGCCCCCATCCTAACAGCCTGCTTTCTCTGTTTAGAGACCATTGCGCTAAAGAAGAGAACTTCAAGGTAAGGTCACTACCAACTTGTGTCCCCCTCATATTCCCTCCTGTTTCATCCATCCCTCGCCCTTGCCTGACATCCCTGCCCCTCTTCCCACTTTGAAATACTTCCTAGGGGACCAGGATGCATCCCTGGCCTCCCTCTTCTCACTGTCCCCTCCTTCGGGCAGCCCTCAAGTGTCATGAGAGTGGGGAGCCCACAGGGTATTAAGTAGTCAAAGTAAGCTTGGGCTCTTTTCTGCACTTGGGTTAGCCTTTGCCTCATCTCCTGCGCAGAGTCCCCCCAGTGGATCGCCCACCCCCATGATCGTGTCCCCAGCTACGGCCATGTCCCAGCTGGGAAACTACATGTGTTCTGTTCCCAGCTTCCCTGCCGCCACCCAGCCACATTGCTCTTCTGTATAGAGCCCTTGTCCTCCAAAGACAATCCTAACTCAGGACCTTTGCACTCGCTGCTTTGTATCATATGGAACGCTCTTTACTCAGCAACAAGCTACTGCGAAGCCCTCTGGAATGAGGACCTGAGTGATACCAAGGAGGCAGCCAGTCTCTTGGGGCTGGGGGAAGGTGCAGGCCAGAATCAAGAATCAGTAGCATTTGTTGGAGTGGGGAGGCCCTAGCTGGAGGTGCCCTTTGGGAAGCAGGCAGTAGAGCAGAGGTGGACAGTGGGCTGGGTGGGGTGGGATATGTTGGTCACTACCTTTTTTGAATATGGTAAGTCTGAGGCTTCTGGAGACTTCCTCGTGGAGGAGATGTTCAGTGAGTGACTGGTATTCAGGGCAGAATCTGAGTTGAGATGGACTGGTGGGCTTTTAGAGGGATGCAAAGCACAGTCCCCCCTCTAGTTCTTCCCTGGGACCTGGGGCTTGGTAAGAACAAAGCAGCATCTCTTGAAGAAATGTGTGGATCTACGGATGAAGGAGAGATGATGTGTGGTACGCTGCGGTCAGGGGGACGCCCTGGGGATGAGCTGGAAGTGGATTTTCTCAATACTTTCACTTTCTTGAGGCTCTGCTCTCCTTCAGATGTTATGGTGTCTGTCAATAATTTCTGAGGACCTAAAGCTCTTGATGATGGGAGTGAGGGGACCTGGGAACGTATAGATGAACCCCAGACCCAGAATCTGCATTGCCTTTGGGGCCCAGCTCATCTCTGTGGTGGGAAGTGTAGGATGGGGTGAGTTTTGGATGGCTGAGCTGTGCCTGTGGTGGGGGCCTCTGCCTACAGCATGGTCTCAGGGGCCCTCTACTGGGTGGCTGAGGCACCCTGGCATGTGGCCGCAGGCTGCAGCGGCCAGCTCTGGCCCTCTGTCAGGATGATCGAGTGGGCTGGTGGAGGTTCTAACAGAGTGATCTTCGTAACCACCCACGAGCCATGCTATCTTGATCATCCAAACAGCTCACACTCTTCAGGGGACACTTTGGGTGAAGGCGTCATGCTTTGGAAGCTCCAGTGCCCCCTGGAAGTTCCCAGAACTGGTGTAAACTCTGATTCAGGGACCTCTTAGTCATGGGATTCACAAAACGGAAAGATTTCACAATGCCCAATTCTTAATCCTGGTGGATTTGTACATGCATATGTGCGTGCTGGGGTAGGGAATGTGGCAGGCTGTGATGACTCATAATGAAGGTCTGACACACAGATGCTGCTGTGTGAGGATACTGCTGTGAGCAGTACATCACAAACCAATCCAAGAGCACTGAATGAGCAGTTCCTATGGTTTCACGCTCCTACCTATGATCAGGTCAGAGGAGCATCTGCTTGGTATATTTGTTGTTCAGTTGCTCATGGACCCCGTGGGCCATAGCCCGCCAGGCTCCTTTGTCCATGGGATTTTCCAGTGGATTGTCATTTCCTTCTCCAGAAGTTTTTCCCAGTCCAGGGATTGAACCCGCGTCTCCTGCTTTAGCAGGTGGATTCGTGACCACTGAGCCACGAGGAAGCCCTTTTGTACATTTGGATGTTCTGAATTATTTCGATACACTTGAGCTGTAGGAGGAAACTTCCATAACCCAGGCGAGGTGGCTGCCATAGCCGTCCAACAACAAACATTGGGAGAGTGAAGTACAGGAGGAGGAGTGTGAAGGGGCAGAGGAGGGCAGGGAAGAGATGAAAGATGGGGAGAGGTGGGCGGTTGGGAGGTAATGGCTGGATGGGGTCCGCCTGCATCTGTTCCCCCACCGCGAGCAGGGAACTGTCCTCAGCATCATCACAGCAGAGCTCTTCTACTGAGAAGGAAGACACAGCTCAGGTTTCCAAAGCCGACACTAGATGGAGTCAGGCTCAGTCGGGAAGCCGATAGACCCGAGAGCGGAGACGCAAAGGACACGCGGGCCGTTCTCCGTAGCAGAATTCTGCCCCTGCTTTTGGTCGTCTAGGAATGACATCCCGTCTTCCTGTTTTGCAGGTTAAACCTCAGTTTCTCTGAAAGGTGAGTTGTAAGAGTGGCTGATGGCTCGTACCCAAAGGAGGGAAGGCCGTCCCCTTCCTGTCCTGTGCGGGCTGGAGGCTCTCCTGCACGACCCCTGCAGGATGGGAGGGGGATTGCTAGGCATGGGCCGGAAGTCGTGGTGTCAGGCTGGCTGTGACGTCAGGAATCAGCATCTCTTTGGGACAGCTGTGGCAAGTCCTAATCTGGCAGTACTTTGGCAAGATTTTAAATGAAGTTGTGGGGCATGTGCCTCATTAGAGCTGAGAAAACTGGGTTTTAACAGCAAGATGGTTAAAGTTTTATCTTAATTGATTTGGTTTTCCAAGACCTTCTTTTTGACAGAAGCCAGTCAACTGTAGCCACCTTAAACCATTTGATGAAAAAAAAAAATAAATCCAAAATTTTCTTTGTGTCATCAAGCCATCAGTTTGGCTGACGTGTCAGACTTTCGACGCTGCTGTGAAGTGTCAGAATAGACAGTGCCTGAGCATATAGGGCAGCCTTTCAGGAAGGGGGGACAGGATCCGAGGTCATGGCTAAAGGAGCTCTGTTCCCAGGAAGGAAGCCATCTCCTTCAGGTTTATCTGAACGGTCGGTTCATAACTCACTTCCCCTAGTCCTGCTCTCCCACACCTCGTGTACCACCCACACGCTCTCACTGTCCTTTTAGAAAAATCTTCAAAGCCACAGAAATGTTGAAAGAACAGTGCAATAAAAACATTTACAACCTTCACCTAGATCCATAAATGAACATTTTGCTCTGTTTGCTTTAACTCTGCATGCATAATTTCTTCTGATTCACTTAAAAACTGGTGTAGATATCATAATATTTACGCATCATGTATCTCCTGCACAATCACAGTGACAGGAATGGTAAGAAATGAACAGAAATGGGTAGTAATTCAATAGTATCATCTCGTTCACAGCCTGTATTCAAATTTCTCTGATTGTTTCCCAGGTGTCTCTTAAAGCTCTATTTTTCCAAGCCAGGAGCCATTGTACTTGATTTTGTCCCTTTTAAGTTTCTCTCGATGTTGCTTTCTCTCCCCACGGCATTGTCAGTCTTGAAGTACTTAACCTTCTTGCATCGTGTTCTATTTCCTTCATTTTGTCCCTTTTTAGTTTCTCTCGATGTTGCTTTCTCTCCCCACGGCATTGTCAGTCTTGAAGTACTTAACCTTCCTGCACCGTGTTCTATTTCCTGTATTTGTCTCTTTCCTCCTGAGCAGGTTCAGATTGAGAATTTTGTCATGATCACTGCAGCGGTGACATTGGGCACATATCCTTCAGTGCGCGGCTCAGGAGTCACATGACTCCAGGCTCTCTCACTGTTACTGACATTGCTTTTAACTGCTTGGCTAAGGAAGTGACAACTAGATCTCTCCTGGTGGAGAGAAAATCCCTCGTTTGCAATGAGTAAATAATCTAAGGGGTGGGACTTTGAGACCGTGGGAACACCCTGACCCAAGTAATTCTTCACCCAATGGTTTACATCTGTTTGTGGCCCGTCTTTGAAAAGTTATTGCATTGAGGGCTACAAAGTACTGAGTTTCTAATTCCAGCATTCCTTCTACATTTAATAGCTGACATTCTTCTCTTATTTCTCGAACATTATTCCTAAGGACTTCAATGCATTATAATTCATCACCATCATGAATCTTTTTGATGTTTAAATTGTCCCAAGTTATCAGTACAAATAAATTCTTGGTGGCTTTAGACTGGATTCCAGTAGCCACTAAGAATTTCATAGACTTCTGAAATTACACAGTGTTCCAGGCTCACCTTACACTGTTCCTGCTCAGACTTTGAATCACGCATTTCCCCTAGATCCATATTTTCCTACCCCTTCCTCCACCCTCCTTCTTTTCTTTAACATGGAGTAGTTTATAGAAACCAAGATCTGTACACAATGGGTTCTTATGGCTACTGAAACATCATCACTTGCAGACTTTCTCAATGGATAGTCAGCACGTGCATATTTACCAGTATGCATCAAAAACTCAGCATCATAGCATTCTTCTTAAGATTTCCTCATTCCATATTTCTATTTTGCTTCTTCCAAAGTGAAAGCCCTGTTTCCCTACCATATAAATACTTTTACCCATTTGCTTTATCCTATAATACACATAAAATACATACTTCAAGAATTACAATACCGTACAACTACAACCTCACTTAAAAATTTCTTTGCTGTTCTTTGTTCTTAGAACTTAGCCCTTCATGTGTACAGAGCTTTGTGTTCAAGTTGAATTAATTATTTTCTCAGTGTGATTATGCTATCAGTTTGATATATAGTTAGAGATAAGTGTTTCAGTGTATATGCTGGTTTTTGTTTAGTTTCTTAATCTTTGTACTTTAATTTTATTTTTTGAGTATGTGAAACACATGTATAGTTTTAAGCTAAAAACGTGTGAACAGGTAAACTTGGAGACGTTCTGCTCTCCTATCCACTCCGCTCTGCTCCTACCCACTGCTTTGAGGTAATTAATCTCAACAGTTCCGGTTTTATCTTCCCTGTGTTCCTTTTACAAAAATATGTGTAATTAAAAGATTTGCATGTATACAATTTTTATAACATTAGATAAATATTTACATACGCGTGTATATATTAGTCTGGTTCTCGTATGGGTCTACTTTTACTTGGATCTCTGACTGTTTGGTACGGTGCATGGTGTGAGGTATAGATCCAATTTTATCTTTTTCCCAAATGGCAATCCAGTCATCTTAATATCAGTTTTCAAAATCACTGTATTTTCCCCAGTATTTTATTTGTCACTTTTATCATGTTCAAAACTTTCACCTATAGTTGGACTCTTTCTAGACTTCATATTATTCTCCAGCGGTATTTGTGATCACTCATGTGCCATCATCACACTCTTTCTTGGGGTGACTTCACGTATTACCTGGTGTGGCTGGTTCCCACCCTCCTGGCTCTCGCAGTCTAGCTATTCCTGTGTATTTGTTTTCCATATAAACTTGACAACCAACTTCAGAATCTGGCTACAGAAACAGACATCTTGCTGTTTTTATTGGAGCTGCATTATGTTTACACGTTAAATTGAAGACAACTGACTTTTTGAGGATGTTATCCTTCATTGACACAAACCTATGCTTTTCACAAGTGCGTTTTTGTGTGTCTCAGGAGAGTTTTCAGATTTTGGCCTTACGGATTTTTCACATTTCTTATTAAGTTCACTTCTAAATATTTCATGTTTTTGTTGCTTTAGTAAATGGGATTTCCCATCATGTCTCCTACTTGGTCATTGATTTGGGGCATTAACATGATAGCAGCTGACATATTGAATGCTTTTATTGTTTTTTTTTTTATTTTGTTCTTGATCTCCTTGAGTTTTCATCATATTATGTCTTCTGCCAAATTGTAGATCTTCTCTTCCAATAAGCCTCTAATTGTTTTCTTGTCTCTGATTGCATTGCCTAAAATCACCAGTGTTAAATAATAGTGGAAACAGTGAGCATATTTGTCTTTTGCCTGACTGTTGTGGGAAATTCTCTAGTGGTTTTCATTAAGTAAGATGTTAGATTTAGGGCTAAAGTACACGTCTTATCACCTTAAGGAAACCCACCAGTTCCTATTTTACTGAGTCTTCCCCCCCAACCCCCACCCCTGGCCCAGGAATTTGTGTGGGATTTGGTTAAAAGACTTCTCAGCATTAGCAGGCATTAACTCATCCTCAGGAGACGTTCTCTGGGATGGTCCCAGGAAAACGAGGACATACAGCCACCCTTGTTACTACTTCAGTTTTTTTGCTTCTCTCCTTGTTGATCCGCATGATTTTGGAGGATGTGGTGGAAAATTGGATCTAGGCAGCCACTAATTATCCTAGAGTCTCCAAGTCTCTTTCTCTTTCTTTTGGTACCTAGCTCAGGTCTGGGTATTAATGAATCTTCCAGATGGCTCTTTTTCTTTCCAGAAATGCGCATGTGATCGAGCTCTGAGCGAGCAGCCTCTTCAGGAGGGCACTCTGGGCAGCCACTCACTGGAGACAGCTTGAATCTGAGCATCTAAAGCTGGTGATGGGCCTTCCCATGGAACTCAAAATGCAGGGCAAATAAACTTATAGAATCTACAGTGCCTCCGTCCTGAAAGAAACAGTGCTTCTCTTCTGCAAGGAGCTGACCGCATAAAGGGATGTACGAGCACTCTTGCAAGCAGTAAGAAGGTTTGGAAGTCGATGCATGCTCACGCCTGCCCTTGTTTCCAGTGTCAGAGCTGTTCACGCTTCATGATGACACTGCGTCCGTGGACCCTACCAGCAGCAAGCGGCTCGTGGAATGAGAACCAGACTCAAGACACAGCTTCTTTAGCACCGCAGTCTACCAGGAGGTGAACAGCCTTGTCTACAGCTGTTGGCCTCAACTTCTTAGCTGTCAGAAGAATCCACCTGTCAACACTCAAGGGAACTGAAAGGTGAAAACCTTTGGGCAGTCTCCATTTCTATAAATGACTGAGAGACCTTCCAAAAGGAGAAAGGCAGGCTGGGCTGGAGTGGGATAAAGGAGTCTGACAGCTGTGGAATGGCCCCACAGCTCCGCAGCTTTCAAATGGTGGTACCAAAAAAGGATGAAAAGAGAAAGCAGCTGCCATGGCCTGTAGTGAGCTACACCAAAGCAAGTGATTGTTGTTATGCTTATAGGATTATTTTGTAGTGACTATGGCAATGTCCGTACCTTATCATGGAGGACGCACTGGAAGAGACACAAACCCAAGGCTGCGTGACGCAGGCCCCATTCACATTTCTCTCCCCTTAATAGTACCCTGGGTTTCTGGGCTGCATTAAAGAATACTCTTTGCCTTTTCATTCAATAGAAATCCAGGTGGCCACATGGAATGGTTCTCCTTAGATTAGGTTACTCAGCTTGTGTGTGGTAAAGATGAGTTATATTTCAAAACAAAGCGCTGTGTTGTAATAATTTGCCTGAACTCCCAGGGCATCTTTTATCTGACTTGATAACAATGTAGTTCATTAGCAGCCTTGGTTAACGGATAACCTAAAGCAGTAATGCGATACTCATAAGCAATTTTCTGTGTGTTAGAATAAACCATCTTGTAAGGTATCTGATAATTGATTTGCTTCTTTCAGCAGCATTTTAATTAAGAAAGCTGGTTGGGAACTGAGGGTGAATGCTTCTAGAAAATATCTATAAACTCAATAGAATGTGGGGTCCTTCCCCTCACCCCACATCATGACCTATTTTCCCAGCACCGCTCCCAGCTTCCAGTTTTGTTTGAGTCCCACCCAGAGTCTCCTGTGTGAAGAACACAGAAGTGTGCTGAGGACTGCTGCTTTCTCCTCGTCTTCCAATGGCAGACATGCTGTGGGAAGCAGAATGGGTTGGGGGTTCCAGGCAATTGGCTTCCGTGGCTTATACCCCAATTCCAAGCTCAGTGACTTCCTTCTGTAGCAGTCCTACCGGAAGCCGTTTTTTCAGCCCCTCTTCATGGGAGCAGCTCCTGGGGACAGAGGTGCCGATGGGCAGAAACTCTTGGATACGTTGTTGAAGCAACCACAGAAGTCATCGTGTCTGTAGGTCCAATGTCCTGAGTGAGAGCCAGTTCTTCTGTCCTGTGCTGTGGTTTGGGACCAGAGGCCAAGGACTAGGATAAACCCCGCCCTCCCAGCTCAGTAGGCTCTGAGTCCCCCAGAACACTTGCAGATCCCAGACAGCCCATCTCAACAGGCAGAACATCCTGCCCAAAGGAGAAGAGACAGTTGAGACTCAGATACCTGTGGGTGGAGTGAGCTGCAGATCTCAGCACCCAGACAGGATCTAAGGGCATAGCTGTGGTTTGCTGCCTCTGTGACTCAGTAACTGGAGGAGAAGGTAAGATGGGAGAGAGTTACCTGGCAAAATCAACAAATTACAAATATGCATCCATCTCTATGGGCTTCTCAGATGCCTCAGTGGTTAAAAAATTCTCCTGCCAATGCAGGAGCTACAGGAGACATGGGTTCTACACCTGGGTCAGGAAGATCCCCTAGAGGAAGAAATGGCAACCCACTCCAGTATTCTTGCCAGAATAAGCCCATAGGCACAGGAGCCTGGCGGGCTATGGTCCATGAGGTCACAAAGAGTCAGACATGACTCAGCAACTAAACACGTACGCATCAATCTCTATATTTTCAAGTTAAAAATATATTTTACATGGAATCTATAAATTAAAATAAACATAAAATAAAATAAATATGTGCATATATTCTTCTATGTGTTTTAGAAGTATGCATATGATGGAATTATATTCTGTCATAGAATGTATGGGCGTTTGAATAAGTAAGTGAAAAATAGCCCTTTTCACCATCCAAATTTGGAAATAGCTGAGAGGTAGATAAACAAGTTAAACAGATGGAGATGAAAGTATTGGAGTTATTCTGATCTTCAAATGAGTCATGACACGTTAATATCACTCTACAGGCTCTAGAGTCCTGCTTGGTCCTTGCCCCAGTCTAAGCAAGAGGTTAGTGTGGCTGGGGTTGCAGTGTGGGCAGCAAAGGTGCAGCGGATGGATGGATTTTGGATGGGGTTTAGCGGTAGGGGTCCCAGGGCTTGCAGACGTAGATTTGGGTGTGGAGCAAAGAGTGACTCAGCCTCAGTCCCAGAGTTTGGTGCCAGGGAGAAGGATGTGGAAGGAAGCCCCAGGGAGTGCTAACCTTAGGAAGGGTCTGCAGCAGTTCTCGGGTTTCTTGGGTCAGCTCTTGGCGAGCCAAAAGATTGGCTGCACTTGGAGAGTGAATCCCATGTTCCTATGGGAGTTGAAGCTTGTAAACTGGGGTTAAAAGCACACCTCAGAGATTGTTCTAGAATGTGCTCTGAGATCCATGAGAAAAGCAGGGAAGAATTGGCCTGGAGGAGCTGTAAGGCTCTTTAACAGTGAGGTGGAGTGTGCAGAGGGGTTGTTTAGACAGAGGGAAGCTGAGCTGAGCTGAAGATACAAGCCGAGGGGCTGGTACCTGTGATATGAACCCTAGAAGGGCCAGGGCCAGCCTGTGCTCAGGGCCCATCCCCCTGATCGGCTCTCTTCTGAGTTATTTGTCATAATCCCAGGGCTTGTCAGATAAATTAAGCATCCTTCAAAAATATGACATTTCACATGGATGTTATCAATAGATGACAAATAGGCTTCTCCAAGGCTGTGTGTGCAGAGTGCAGTGAAGTCACTCGGGCTTGGACATGAGGAGTTATGAGTCGGGGAGGAGGGCAGACCATTTTGGAACCTGCTATGCCAATACCTGCTCCCCTTGTGGCTCAGCTGGTAAAGAATCCACCTGCAATGTGGGAGACCTGCTTCCATCCCTGGGTTGGGAAGATACCCTGGAGAAGGGAGAGGCTACCCACTCCAGTATTCTGGCCTGGAGAATTCCATAGACTGTGTAGTCCATGGAGTCACGAAGAGTCGGACATGGCTGAGTGACTTTCACTGGCTCTGGTGAGGCCAATACCCAGGAGGATAAAAGACCAAGACAAAGTGAAGAAAGGGCAAAGCAATCACTGTGCGTGGGCGTAGGCTGCAAGGAGGAGGGTCAGGAAAAATCAGTTCCTGATGTGCAGTGTCCTGATGCACTGACACAGCGTATCCTGCCGTTTGGTTGTCTGGATATGTGAAGTCTCATTTCTCTTTCATGAAGCCAGTTTCAGAAAGACATAAGTGCGTATGTGAAAAAGAAGTTCAGTGGAAAGATCCCAGAAGTCCCAGTGCTCATTTGCTAGGTGTTCTGGGAGGAACGAGCAAATAGAACAAAAACAAAGACATATCAGAAGAGAGAGAATAAAAGTGAGCAGAGTTACAGAAAGGGACTAGACAACAGCTTAAAAGGAAGGATGTAGTGAGACGCGCAAAACCATCTATACACAGCAGAATCAAAATAAATTTGAGAGCATCAGGAACAAAGAGAAGCAAACGACCCATAAAAATATGAGATTTTGAGAGAAATTAGACTTTTTGTTGGTGGAACTGAATGAAAGAAGATAAAGAACCAATATCTTCAAAATCCTCAGGGGACATGATTATGCACCATAGTATTCTATACCTAAACAGACGATCAATCAAGTGAAAAGGAAAAAAAAATAAAAAAATCAGAAAATTTACTACTCCCAAAATTCTTTCTGGAAAAAAAAAAAGATGACCAGAAGATGGACTTCAGCAAAATGAAAAATGAATTTAAAAGGAATGTGTGAGATACAAGAAGTGTCAGTGAGCAAAGAAACCAGCAAAATTCATATGTAAGTTTACATGAGCAACTATTATTTTTAAAAATTGTGGTGCCATTATAATACATTAAAATCTCACATGATCTCAATATGGGAGGTTGTGTGGGAGAAATGATAGGTATAAAAGCATTAAGTTGTTCAGGGACATAATATAGAATATTGATTAGCTCTCAGTAATGATAGTAGAAAAATACAGTATTGAATTTGCATAATGTAAATTCAGGGTTGCATAATGTAAATTCTAAGAACCCCTAGAATAAAAAAACAGTGGAGGGTTAGAAAACACTAAACAATTACAAGCCTTCAGTTCAGTCGCTCAGTTGTGTCCGACTCTTTGCGACCCCATGAATCGCAGAACGCCAGGCCTCCCTGTCCATCACCAACTCCCGGAGTTCACTCAAACTCATGCCCATCGAGTGATGCCATCCAGCCATGTCATCCTCTGTCGTCCCCTTCTCCTCCTGCCCCCAGTCTTTCCCAGCATCAGGGGCTTTTCCAGTGAGTCAGCTCTAAAGGAGAAAAAGAAGTAGCAGCAGGAGGAAGAGGAGGAGGGGAAGAGTAAGAATGAAAACTCTTGTGTATATGCTTCTGGGAGAGACATAACGATTTCTCTGGGGCAGATACAACTTTTATTCCTAAAACTGCAAAGCATAGGTGGCATGACCAGTGTGAAAATGGCCCGAGGAACAGTGTTATGGATAATGATATTATCTGCCAGCATTTTGAGACGCCTGGTTTCCAAGGTTGCTGGACCTAGATATTATAAGGAAAGTACATCCCTCTCTGGCCTCCCCATCCTAGTTTGCACCTCAGACTTGGCTCCAGTGCCAGAGGGCCATGGGCAAGAGTAAGGGGAATAAGTGCTGCTTCTGCCAGCCTGAGTGGGTGGCCTCCAGTGGTCTTGGGAAGTCCTCAGGGAGGGAAGCTTATGGAATAAACTGTAAGACCACTTTATCCAAAAGGGAGAAACATGGTAAAAACAATTAGTAGAGGACAGGACAGCCCATTGCCTGGTGAGGCAGAGGGTGGGGATGCTGTGAGGATGGCTGCAGGCGCAGGCTGAGTCAGGCCGGGGGCACCTATGGGTGTCAGTTCAGTTCAGTTCAGTCGCTCAGTTGTGTCCGACTCTTTGAGACCCCATGAACCACAGTACGCCAGGCCTCCCTGTCCATCACCAACTCCCACAGTCCACCCAAACCCAAGTCCGTCGAGTTGGTGATGCCATCCAACCATCTCATCCTCTGTCGTCCCCTTCGCCTCCTGCCCTCAATCTTTCCTAGCATCAGGGTCTTTTCAAATGAGTCAGCTCTTAGCATCAGGTGGCCGAAGTATTGGAGTTTCAGCTTCAACATCAGTCCTTCCAATGAACACCCAGGACTGACTGATCTCCTTTAGGATGGACTGGTTGGATCTCCTTGCAGTCCAAGGGACTCTCAAGAGTCTTCTCCAACACCACAGTTCAAAAGCATCAATTCTTTGGCGCTCACCTTTCTTTTTGGTCCAGCTCTCACATCCATACATGACCACTGGAAAAACCATAGCCTTGACTAGACGGACTTTCTTGGCAAAGTAATGTCTCTGCTTTTTAATATGCTGTCTAGGTTGGTCATAACTTTCCTTCTAAGAGTAAGCGCCTTTTAATATCATGGCTGCAATCACCATCTGCAATGATTTTGGAGCCCCCAAAAATAAAGTCAGGAGCAGTGGAATAAGCAAGAGGAGGGTCAAGGCTACACTGATGTCTCTCCTCTAGTTTGGGAGGAGTAACTCGCCTAGACATAATGGCTGTTATTTCCATCAGTTGGATGAACTGATATGGACTGGCCTTCAGTCAGTATGGGAATCTCCAGCGTGACAACAGCCACATGACCCAGACACTCTCAGCTGTCATGGTGACCATGCACTTCCTAATGGCTCAGCCCTGAGAAAACCATCAGTGGTGTAGACGACCATGTAGAAGGTTTTGTGCACCTCAGTTGCAGGTGCCTCCCCTCCCAAGAAAGTCTGGGCAAAAGGGACTAACTCCATTTCCCCAGAAGGGGAAGTGAGCAGAATGACAGGAAGGGAGTTTGCCCTTTAAAAAAAAGTTTTTCCTGTGTGAATGAAACTCATTAGAGGGGAAATAATATCTAAAGAAGCTTTATCAGAAGCTGAGTCATGTAAAACCCTTGAAGTCCCCATAGGAAGGAAAATGGGTGCCAGTCAAGGGGGGTTTGACCTCAAGCAGGCTGAGATTGTCTCCTTTTATCAGCTTCACCTCATTTGGAGGACGGCAATGACACACCCAGATGAGGAAAGAGGGGTGAGAAGGGAGAGGAGGTGGTGCCAGCGGGTGACTGACACCTGGGCCCTGCAGCCGGGGGCTGGTTATGCTCTCGGACATTGTTTGGTCTTGAGGGAACCCCTCCACCGCCTCCCCCTCCTTGGGGGGAGGTTCCTGTGTCTTTGCTCTGAAAGCAATGAGGAGAAGGAATAAAAGGTCAGATTTAGGCGAAGGACAAGGGAGAAAACTTCAGTGTAACTTCTAAGCTTCAGCTATCATTCATGAAATCAGTGAGCCGTTTTGTCTTTCAAAGGGAAATATCTCTTCAAATTAATGATAATTTACACTATTTCTGAGCATTTGCCCAGCATGATTGAAAAGAAGCCTTGTAAAGCTGCCTTAGCCTTTACAAGATATGTAATCATTTCTTTACAAGATAGGTATCATTACATGTTCATTACAAGATATGTATCATTTCAGGAAATGATACCAAGGCCAGGGCTGAGCTCTCTAAGGGGCTCAGATGCTCAGAGTTGGTGGATGGTGGTGGATGGGAGAGCGGTGGACTGGGGCAGGTGTCCAGAGGGGGCAGGAAGGGACATGGCGAGAGCTCTGGAAGCACTCTGGTGGTCACTGAGGACCACTTGGCTTGCGGTGATGGGGAAAGCCTGCACTCTGTAGATGGACATGGGTCCTGGTTTGGATACCTGGTCCACAACTCAGGAGCTACTTGACCTTGGGCGAGTTGGATAGGCAAATGGCAGGAGTGGAGGGGGATGAGAGCTCTCCAGGACCGTTACAGGGATCAAATAACATGATGAAATGCTTTGCTTTGCACCTGGCCTGTGGCTGGTGGTAGATAGATGTGGATTCTTTTCTGTATATGAACTTGGAGCTGAGAAGACGGAATCTGGGTGGTGCTTCCTCCCATCCAGGCAACTGGAACAGCTAATTCTGGTCCCAAAGTGCCTGAAGCTCCATTTCCCCATGCTGGCTCCTTGGGGCAGTTCAGGGCTAGAGAGGCTGCCCTGCGCCGCCCCGCCCCAGGCCCGCCCCTGATTCTCTGTCTTTCCTGAAGGCGGGAGCTTGCTTGCCCAGCTGGCTTCGATCAGCCTCTCACTGGGCCACTTTTCTGTCTTCATTTGTCCTTGTTTATGTTTCCTTGCAAACAAATGTCATGCCTTTCCCACGGGCTTTTCTCTAACCAGTTTATATTTTAACCCTGTGTAGACAGGGCCAGATGAGACAGAGGATGAGATGGTTGGATGGTATCACTGACTCGATGGACATGAGTTTGAGTAAGCTCCAGGAGTTGGTGATGGACAGGGAAGCCTGGCATGCTGCAGTCTGTGGGGTCACAAAGAGTCGAACACGACTGAGCGACTGAACTGAACTAAACTGAGACAGGGCCAGATTTCTGCTCTTCATCCCAGTCCTATTTCCTGCAGCCAGTGAGCCAAATGCTGCCTTCTGACATCTGTCTCCAGGTCCTGGGCCGAGGCGTGTCTGTAGGACCTGATATGAAGCATCCCGGGGATGGATGGGCAGGAGGCACGGAGTTTTACAAAATCTTGGGTTTATATGTGTATATATATGCATGTATTTTAAAAACTCAGTAGTATTTAAATAAAACTAGAGAGAATTTATTGCTTGGGCTTCCATGGTGGCTCAGTGGTAAAGAATCTGCCTTCTAATGCAGGAGACATGGGTTCAATCCCTGGATCTGGAAGATGCCCCTAAAGAAGGAAATGGCAATACTTACTCCAGTGGGAAATCCCATGGACAGAGGAGCCCATGGGCTACAGTCCATGGGGTCACAAAGAGACACAAGTTAGCAACTAAACAACAACAATTTTTTGCTTATTTTCTTACATGTTTATTGCACAAAAATTAAAAAAACAAGGATAAATAAAAGGACGGGGGAACTCCTTTTCCAAAGATAAATGTTGCTCACTTTTTGGTGTTTATCATTCTCAACTTTACATATCTGAGCATGTATATATATGCACACACACACATATGTACTAGGTTTCCATAACTGGGTTTGTATGGTACCGTGGACCCTTGAACAACACGGGTTTGAACTTTGCAAGTCCACATATATGTGGATTTTTTTCAATAGTAAGTACAACAGTAGGTTGAATCCGTGGATGAGGAACCTTGGATACTAGAAGTTATATTCCTATTTCAACTGTGTTGAGGATGGGTACCCCAAGCACCAGAGTTGTTCAAGGGTCAGTTATATATGGCTGTACTTACTATATTGTGAACATATTTTCCCAAGTTCTTCATGAACACCATGGCATCTCTTTGTTTAGTTATCCCATATTTTATTCAACCCAGGGGTTCTCAAATTCAAATCAGTCACACGGAGGATTTATTTAAACCCAGAGGGCTGGATGTACTGGGGTTGAACTCAAGAATCTTCATTTCTAACAAATTCCCAGGTATCAAGGATGCAACCCAATCAACCAAAATTCCTTTCCTGGGACACTGGTTGCTTCTGAATTCGTGAGTACAAATATCACTGTATTGAAAATAGGTCAGAAAAATCTCGGCATACTGTTAATTTCCTTAAAGATAAATTTCTAGAAGTGAGATTGTTGAGAGTGAGGGTATCACAGGTTTAAAGTTGCGGCTGCATATTACCAGAACGTTGTTTCAATCTGTATTTCCACCAGAACGTCGTTTCAATCTGTATTTCCACCAGAACGTCGTTTCAATCTGTATTTCCACCAGAACGTTGTTTCAATCTGCATTTCCACCAGAGTATGCTGGTTCTGGACCTTGTGTTTGTTTAATTCTTTTTTTTTTTTTTTTTAAGATAAAATGTATCCATCTGATCTAGCTAATCTGCATAGAAAGCTAGATTCGCCTCCCACAGGCTGTGTGAACCCAGGAAACTGCACCAAGTGCACAGAGGCTGTTTTGTCATGTTAGTGGAGAAAGAATCCTCGTTTGATCACATTTCTAGATTGCTGTGAGAATCGTAATGATGGTGGGATTGAGCGCCCTTTCTACCCGTGACGCACTTGCAGACGGGAGGGTCTGAGCACTTCCTGAAGAATTCAGAAGCAGCCCCTATTGTGGAAACTTCCCGAAAGTTAGAATTACCAGGAGAAATTTGCCCAAAAGGCTTGTCTTCCCAGCCAGAACTGTGGGCTCCATTAACTGCATGCAGGAGGCCTTGGTGGTGGGCCAGTAAACGTTGAACAACCTGTCCCCTGCCTGGGGTGGTAGTGGGGCAAGCAGGAAAGGCCTTGATTTTACTCTGCCAATTACCATGATGGAAATCCCCCCTCCAAGTCCTCTTACAAGCTGCCAACGTGTCACGGAATGTAGTAAAAATAATTGGGAATTGAGAAGTTTTGAATATTTGTTACTTTTGTGCATTATATAATCTAATTATAAGTTGATATGATTCTGATTTTGATAAAAGCTGTTTCACAACTGGCTTTCAAAATTCTTGAAAGATTTAACAATTGGTTTTCGTAAGCCAGTCCTAGCTGGCCCCAGATCACCACTGGCTTCCCCTCTTGGCTATAAACTCATTAAAAATGCAAGTCACTTTTCTATCTTTCGGGAAGAATAATGCCTGGTTATGCCAACTTCATTTTTTTACACTTGGCTGTGGGCAAAACACTGGCAATCTGAATAATTTGGGTTCCAAACCTTTGACATTTATACATAAAATAGTCTGATATTAGCCTTTGCAAGGACTGGGATCTGGGGTCGTCCTAAGACGTCTGGCTCTCGTGCATGGCTGCCAAGCTCCTCCTGCACACACTGATGCATAGAGACAAACCCAGCAATGTGGAGGAAGAAGACTTTGCTTCCAGAACCTCAACAGTGAGGTCTTGAGAGATGTGTTTTTCAACTGCTGCCATTCTTGCCTTTTAATTTTCTTTGTTTATCTTTATCGTGATCAATTTAATTTGCTGTGGGTTGGGTGGTGACTCCTACAGTGTGACTGCTCCTTATCACATGCTTATGGACTGTCATTTTCCAAAAAGCTGACTTGATTTGTATGTATGTTGTGGTCCAAAGGCCAGCTAGTCATACTCCTTTCACAAAGGCAGGTAAATAATATAAAAAATTATTTTGCGATCTCTACACTGCTGTCTCACTGTCAGGCACCACTGCCTGTGAATTTGTGCTGTATCAATAGCTTATTGTGTTTTGTAGCTAATAAAGTAATATATTTACTGAGTTAACTTCAAGTTTTAGGAAATCATTTTAAAGCTATAAACCAAAATTTAAATAATATGCAGATGCTTTTAGTCTTCTCTTGTAAATAATAAATAATTCTCTTATGTTCCCTTCTGATCTTTAGCATATTTATTGAATTTCTGACAGGCAGAGTGGACTTGGGACAGCGTTTGAGGAGAGCTGTCTGTTCCTTGTGATGTGAATCAACGCTGATCTCCTTCTCACCAACGCCGGCAGGGCTTATCTTTCCTCTCCAGGACTGGTGCCACACTGCCCAGGATGCTGGCTGGTTCAGGTGGTCAGGGGCGAGGTGCTTGCTCACTGCTTTCTGCCCATTCTCTGTGCACTTGTGGGTGTGCTACAGCCTCGGGCTGCCTCCTTGACACGGGGGTCCTCCACTTCAGCCGTCTGGACACGCTGATCACATGGAGCAGCCTGCCCGCCGCAGCAAAACCAGGTGAGATTTCTCCTAGGAAGGCAAGGGCTGTTCAACAACTGAAAAGTCAAGCCATGTTAATAGAATGAAGGGATAAAATCATGTCAATAGATACGTAAAAAGCATTGTAAAAAAAAAAATCAACATCCTTTCATGATTAAAGCACTCGGTAAATCAGGATTTGGTGGCTCAGTGGTAAAGAATCCTCCTGCCAATGCAGGAGACATGAATTTGATCCCTAAGTAGGAAAGACCACCTGGAGATGGAAATGGCAGCCCTCTTCAGTATCCTTGCTGGGAAATCTAACTGGATAGTGGAGTCTGGTGGGCTACAGTCCACGGGATCACAAAGAGTCGGACGCAATTTAGCCACTAAACAACAACGACAAATTAGGATTAGAAGGGAACTTCCTCAACATGAAAAAGTCCATGTACAAAAACCAGCGACGTTGTCAATAGTAAAAGATTTAATGCTTTCCCTGAAGATAAGTAATAAGACAAGGACACCAGCTTTCAATTCAACAGGATACTGAAGTTCTTGCCAGAACAACAAGGCAAGGGAAAGAAAGAAAAGACATCCAAATGGAAAGGGAAGAAGTAAAAGTATCTCTGTTTGCAGATGACATAATCTTACGTATTAAAACCCTAAAGAATCCACACCTCCACAAAAAAATCTGTTTGAATAAGCAAATTCAACAAAACTGAATTTTAAAGTTGTATTTCTATACAATAGTAACGAACAATCCAAAAAAGACATTAAGAAAACGGATCCACTTACACAGCATCCAAAAGAATAAAATACCTAGGAATCAATTTTAATCAAGGAAGGCAGGGTTTGTACATTGAAAATACATACAAACCCCACTGGGGAGGCGTTGCTGGAACCGGTCTCAGTGCACTGCGAGAGTGCAGCCAGCAGCGGACTGGAGTGGCTCATGGACTGCCTTTCCTGCTGGCCCCTCAGTCTTGGCCGTGGGTTCCTTTCTTGGGAACTTTCCTGTTCTCAAGGAAAACACAGCCTGATCCAGCCTTCCTGGAAGTCCTCCCACCTGACTCCCTTACGTTCCTGGAAGGCGTGGGACCACCTGCAAGGCGGGGGGTGGCAGGCTGGGGAGGGACGGTGGCTGTTTCCCCTGGGACACCTCTACCATCCGATAAGTAAGCCCATCAACTTACAAAGGAGACACCGTTTCTGAAGGACTGGGATAGGAAAAAGGCAGTCTTAAGAGGGGAGTCTGCAATAGCCATTCTGATCGTGGGGATAAAAATAAATTATCCCAGTTCTGATTGCCTGGTTGCAGATACCTTGGATGTGAGCTGAAGGCTGCACAGGAAGTCAGCCCAGCGCATTTAGAAGTTGTGCTGCCTCACTGATGGTCTTTAGGGTCCTGGGATCTCCCCTTCCACGCAGAAGCCATGCTTCCAGAAAGTTCTCTCAGAACAAGTTAGCAGCTGATATCCTCAGCTCTGTATCCGAGGTGGCCTATGGCCATCACATTTTAGACAGAGAGGGGAGGAAGACCCAGCCCTTTCCCCAGAGCTCTCTGTGTGGCTCTCTAAGAACCATCGAGGGGAGGGACCAGCAGCTGGGGTCCCAGAGCTCCTGGGTACACATGTGGCCTTCAGCTGGAGTGCCCTTCCTCCCAGCTGATGTCACCTTTTCAAGGAAACACAATTTGGAAAGACACTTCTGAATCCCCAAAACTTGTTGAATCTTTGCAGTCTCATGGAGCCAGAGCTGGGGTGGGGGGTGCTCTGGGCCAGGTTGGGGCTCTGGGGCATAGCCAGGGATGTGCCCGAGAGGCCCACAGGGGTGCCCTCCTCCCTACTGCCTAATGACAGAGGAGTCCTGGGCTATTTGTGTGGGCGCCCTGAGGTTAAGGTCAGGGAGACAGCTCCAAACAAACCACGGAGAAGAAGCAGCCTGTTATTAAGTCTGAAGGAAAACAAAAGCAAAAGTCCCTTCCTCATTCACTCGGGGAGGCTGAGGGAGAACTTCGTATCACATTTCTCTGCGGCTGAGTTTTTCCTTACGTGGTCCACTGACTCACTTCTTTTTAAATAGTGACAAGAAGCAACAGAAAATGAACTCAAAAGATGATACTTCTCTACTCTGATCCTCAACTTATCTTCTGGCACTTTCTCTGCAGAGTTAGCACAGGCTAAGGTCATAAACAATTCCTGGGAAATTGGCTTTCACTGGGATGAACTCCCAGTCTGGAGCCGGCCTTATACCTGGCAAGCAGCGTCTACGGCAACTCACCACTTCCCCGCCTCCCTCGGTGTTCAGTCTGACAATACAAGTTTTTTGAGAGGGGCAGTGACAAGGTGGCCCTAATTTCCAGTTGAAGGGAGGGGTGTTGTCCACTTAAAGCACTTTACACAGCAATCGGCTCAGCCTCAGAAATGTTGTGTCCTGTACACCAACCCGGGTAACGCCAGGCCCCTTGGCCAAGTGGACAGGCTATTTCTGGAGGCTCATTGGCTCCAGGATGAATGATCTGATTCTCCCTGTAGCCTAAATTGTGGCCCAAGCCCATCTCTAGAGTTTAAAAGTGAAGGGAAGCGAGAAGTGGCGTCTCTGTTTCCTGCTGGGGCTGTGGCTGGTTCGCTTCCTGTTAGTTTCTTCTCAGTGGAGAAAGAAAAGGGAGGGGGCTGAGAAGAGGAGGTTTTGGAAGGAAAGTGGAGACTGGAAACTCCTCCAGGCCTTCTTGATGAGGTTTAAGACTCGCACGTGACGTGTGAGATGAGTTGGCCAGGAGTCAGAGCTCCGAGAAAGTGCTGTCTTGGTCCTTCTGGGCTTTTGCACACCAGCCCTGCCGGCTCCGGCAGTGGAGCATGAAGTTCTTGGCGAGGC
Organism: Bos javanicus; assembly: GCF_032452875.1. Taxonomy (NCBI): domain Eukaryota; kingdom Metazoa; phylum Chordata; class Mammalia; order Artiodactyla; family Bovidae; genus Bos; species Bos javanicus. Next base: position 44,900,138 of record NC_083895.1, on the reverse strand, counting down.
TGGAGACCCAGCTGGAAAGCTGCGGGGGCTGAGACGTTAGGGGGCTGGGTGGGCCTGATCTGTTACCATCCTCCCCTTGCACTCCCCCACTCCCCCTGCCCAGGGAGGGCAGGAACCCTGTATGGGTGGCCTCCGATGAGTAGCTACTTGGAGCAGAAGATGGGGCTGTGACAGAGAGCCTTCCCATGGCCAGACTCTGCTCAGAGCCCGTGTAAAAATGAAGGACAGTGGCACATTTTGATGCTGCGTTGCTTTAAGCACACACCCCCTCCTCCGCCTTGCCCCCAGGAAGCAGACCTAGGGGAAGAGCATGGGGCAGCCTGACAAAGCAGTCCTGCCTCTGGGCTTGAGGGCTGAGCAGTCCATCCTCCTGTCTCCTACCTGTACTTGGAGTCCCAACCTCCATCTGTAACATGTGGTTAATAGTGTCTCACTGGTAGGACTGTTAGGAGGGTTAGAAGGAACATACGTAGATTCTAGGGCAATAAAGGAACTGACCCAAGTACCTTTGGAAAATGGTGTTTTCAACTAGAAACTGAATGGCTAAATACAAAAGGAACTGTGTGTAAGCATTGTACTCTCGATGTTAGAGTAGCTTCCCAAGGGTTAACAACTTTGAAGCTGCTCTACGTGAATGCTGGGGTTGCACAAGTGTGAAAATAGACGGTGGGTGGTGGCAACCTTCCTCCCAAGTTGTGCTGGGTGTGCCCCAGTGATCAGCTGGGTACACCGTAGTCCTGATGCTGCTCAGTGAGCCGTCTCACCGGACATACATGAACAGTGCATGGAAAGTCAGTCTATGGAATGCCTATGGCTGAGTGACAAATCACCCAAAACTTAGTGTGTGAAGCTGCTCACAGTTTCTGAGGGTCAGGAATTCAGGCAGAAGATGGCTGAATTCAGAGGTGGTGGCTTTTCTCTGCCCTGAGAAGTCTGGGACCCCAGCTGGAAGATTCAAAGGCTGGAAGTCAGACTCATCTGATGACACATTCATTCACACGTCTGGTGGCTGGCTGGGATTTTTGCCAGAACTGTTGGCTGGAACACCTCCGTGTGGCCTAGGCTTCCTTATAACATGCCGGCTGGGTCCAGAGGAAAGGAGAGAGAGAGAGACAGAGAGAACCCAGAGGAAGTGATGTTGTTTTCTACAACCTAGCGAAGTCTCCAAGCATCACCCCTCTGCGTTCAGTTGCTGGAGGTTGTTACAAAGTCCACTCTGGTTCAGGAAGAGGGACCTGTCTCTCAGTGGAGGACTGTCAGCTTCACATTGTAAGAGGAGCCTGTGGGATAGGAGCACAGGTGTGGTCACGTGGGGAAAACACCTCCAGTCAACCATAGCTCCACCGAAGCTTTTCCACTTTCCTTGAAGTCACCACTGCTCCCACTGGGATGTGACTGCTTCCTCTGTGCCTCCACATTCATACACAGCATAGGCTTGGTTTAGGGTTTTGTGGGGAGGGGTTGCATGTTTAGTTTTTACATATGTGGGATTCACTTATCTCTTGCTTTTTTCACTTAACATGAATTTACTTACTAATACATGTAGATCTCTTTATTGCAGTATGGTATACCACAATTCGGAGAAGGCAATGGCACCCCACTCCAGTACTCTTGCCTGGAAAATCCCATGGACGGAGGAGCATGGTGGGCTGCAGTCCATGGGGTCGCTGGGAGTCGGACATGACTGAGCGACTTCACTTGCACTTTTCACTTTCATGCATTGAAGAAGGCAATGGCAACCCACTCCAGTGTTCTTGCCTGGAGAATCCCAGGGTCGGGGGAGCCTGGTGGGCTGCCGTCTCTGGGGTCGCACAGAGTCGGACACGACTGAAGCGACGCAGCAGCAGCTTACCACAATTTGGTTCTGGTGTAATTTATTTAACTATTTCTTTATGTTGATGGATCTTTGACAAGTTTCTTTTTATTTTCTATTTTGAATACTACTGTAGTAAATATTTCTTGATGTGCTATTGTATGCACTTAGCACTAACTGTGAATGTTTCCCAGGCAGTGATGTTAATTGCTGAGTTGAAAGAGCCCGCTTTTCATTGTAATGGGTGCTACCAAGTTTCCCTTGAGAAAGGCAAGCCGTGCACTTACAGGTAGAGTAGAAACATATTCATTTCATTTAGTTCTCACCAGCACTTAACAACTGCCAATCTGTTTAATTCTTGTTTGCCTTGTGGGTGAAAACAATATACTTATACAGCATGTGTTTTTAATTTGTTGCTTCCTTCCTAGAATTAGGTTGACCATCTTTTCATATGTTTATCAGCCATCTGCCCTTCTTCTCCTGGGGATTGCTTATTTATTTCCTTTACTGAACTATTCATTTCAGTTTTACTAAAAAGCAGAGAAGTGGAAACTGAAACAGTGAGTTTTTTGTGTTTTAGCAATGAAATTAAAAAGATTCTCAATGCTCGTGTTGACTGATGCATTTAAGTTTAGAGAAACCACCCTATAATAATAAATGTTAATTTATATTTTCTTTCTAAATATTTTACATTGAAAGTTACCCCAGAGTCACATGAAATTAGTCTTAGTTGTTTTATATGAGGTAAGGCCACAGTTGATTTTTTAAAAAGTGAATAAAAATGTTCAGCATCATTTATTGACTTTTTTTTCCTCCTAGACCTTTATTTACTTTATGTCTTAAAAATTCAAATATTAATACATAACATGATCTTTTCCTGGACTGCCTTTGTCTTCCATTGATCTATTTGATTTTTGTGCTCTTACTGTTTACTTTTATAAGGCAAGTCTCTTGATTTATTAAGGGAGAAAGACTACACTTACAGTGTTTCCTCTTCCTGCCAGGGAGCTCTGCCTCTTTATAGGTGTGAGTGGGACTCTCCATCTCTCAGTAAAGCTCTGTGGCGTTTTCCTCTGTTCTGGTTCTGGAGAGGAGAGTATTCCTAGGTGCTGAGTGTGCTGTGGTGGTTGTGTTGCTTTGGGATTATTTTCAACCAATTATCTTCTGAGCTGTTGAGAATTTGGGATCCAGAGGAATTGAGTTGGTGAGACTGAGCAGGGGTTGGGGGGATATGGGGAGAAATGTTTTGGGGGAAGTGTGCTCAGGACATCCTGGAGCAGAGAGAGAGGGCAAGCTGGAACAGGTGCCAGAGCGACTGAGCTTGGAGTGAGGTTTGTGCAGGTGGAGAAGCAGGAGGGGACTCAGAGTTGTGGGATGAGAGCCAGCCTGCCTTGGGGCTGCAGGGATCTGAGGTACAGAGAGAAGGCAACTCTGCTAGACAGACTTGCCCTTGTCGGTCCATCCAAATACATGTCCGCCGTGTTCACCCACTATTTATTCATTAATTTGACAATAATCTCTGGAATCCTTGTGAATGTGTCAATGTATTCTACTAGATGCTGGAGATATGATGGGGGACATGAATGAATGACGTCTCTCTCCTCATGGAGCTGACATTTAAGCAGCAGCAGATGAATGCTGGGAAGTGGTTATGCCTGTACATGCACACGTCATAGAGTCTGAGGGGAATGGATTCCAGGTGGCTCGGACAGGAGTCGTTTCAGAGACTGCAGACAAGAGTGAGCCATGTGGGGCCTAGGGGTGGGCACTCCTGGCAGCAGGAAGGGTAAATGCAAAGCCCAGGGGCAGGAGCATCCCTGGTGTGCTTGAGTCCCTAGACCTGAGCGAGGGTAAGCAGAGAGCGGGGAGACGTGAGCAGGCACCTGGGTCCCCAGGCCGCGGAGCACCGAAAGCCCTAACGAGACAGCGGTGGGGCCTCTGAAGCAGTGAGGAGGCGGCAAGGCTCCGGCCCCCTGCCGCGGCCACAGTTCAAGGTAGGCCCAGTTTGAGGTTGGGTGATGATCGTATGTACGAGAGCGTGTGTGCGGTTAAGCGACCGTGTTCTGAATTTGTGTGTGTGTGTGTGTCTGAGTGTTCATGTACGTTTGAGTGTATGTGTGCCTGAGTGGTTGTGTGTGTCAGCATGAGTATGTATGTTCATGTGGGTAAGTGTCTGCATGTGTGCTTTTAGGCATTTGTGTGTGTGTGTGTGTGTGTGTGTGTGTCTGAGTGTTCATGTATGTTTGAGTGTATGTGTGCCTGAGCGGTTGTGTGTGTCAGCATGAATGTATGTGTGTTCACGTCTGTAAAAGTGTCTGCATGTGTGCTTTTAGGCATTTGTGTCTCTGTGTATGTGTGTGTGTGTGTGTGTGTGTGTGTCTGAGTGTTCATGTATGTTTGAGTGTATGTGTGCCTGAATGGTTGCGTGTGTCAGCATGAATGTATGTGTGTTCACGTGTGTAAAAGTGTCTGCATGTGTGCTTTTAGGCATTTGTGTCTCTGTGTATGTGTGTGTGTGTGTGTGTCTGAGTGTTCATGTATGTCTGAGTGTATGTGTGCCTGAGTGGTTGCGTGTGTCAGCATGAATGTACGTGTGTTCACGTCTGTAAAAGTGTCTGCATGTGTGCTTTTAGGCATTTGTGTCTCTGTGTATGTACGTGTGTGTGTGTGTGTGTGTGCGTGCGCACTGTATGTTTGCGTCTCTGACAACACACAAAGCAGGGAAGGTCCTGGAGGGGATGGGATCCTGGTGGGCAGCCTCTCCTGGCAGCCTGGCCACGGGTCACAGAACAGATCAAAGTCACTGATGAGGTCACAGAATAAAGCCAGGAGCCTAGTGACCACGGGTACCTAGCAGCCACTGGAACTGAGGCCAGGGGAGGCTTTAGCACCGGCCGAGCCCACTCGCACCCAACAGCTGGAGCTCTGTGCCCCGGGCGCTTGGGTCATCATGAAGCAGCGCTTCACAGACCGAAGGGGAGAACAGTCGCCCACGGACCAGGCCACCCTCAGCCTGGCCAGCCCGGAGTCCACGGAGGAGAGCGTACAAGCGCGCCGGACAGGTCGGTCGAAAGGAAGGGGGTCGCTGGTGTGTCCTTGACAAGACGGGCTCCTGGGGGAAGGGGAAGGGAAGGCACCGGCTCACCCCTCGGCGTTGTCACCAAAGTCCTGCATTGGCCATAAACACGGACGATGGGTTTACCGGGGCTGCTGTTGTGCGTACACAAGGGGATTTCAGGAGGTATGAGGATGACATCCTAAAATGTTAGTCATATCTTTTAACTTGCTTTGAAAGAAACAGAATTGAGGTGTCAGTTCTGTGATTTCAGCAGTGATATAAAAAGTTCCTTTATAATAAATGGATGAAAGTTAATCCGTAACATCATTTTGAAGTGACCATGGGCAGCGCCCAAGGGTCACACCATCTTCGGGCCAAGTGACTGGTACCCACTCTATCAATCATGTCAATGCTCTGCGCTTCAGTTTTCTAACTTGTCAAAAATCAGAACAATGCAATTTCTTAGGGTTTTTTGAACACTGAAAGAGTTAAACTATGACAAGCACTTAGTGTTTATATGGTGATGAGATCCAGTGAGGGTTTCAAGGAAAGTGTGAGATTCTCCTGGAGGAAGATGAGACATGTCCCCCAGATGCCAGGGGGAAGGTAGGGCTGACTGGTCTGGCCAAAGCGCTCCCCGTCTCAGGCTTTATTGAGCTGTGATTCACAAATACAAACCACATCAGTTCTGTGTACAGTTTGAAGAATTTTTGCAGGTACACATTTGTTTAACCACTATCAATACCATGATGCAGAATCTGTTTATCACCTTCCAAAGGTTCTAGTGACCGTTTGCAGTCAGTTCTCCTGCTGCCTTTAGCTCCAGGTAACCCCTGTTCTGTTCTCTCTCCCTACAGTTTTGCCTTTTCTAGAATGTCATCTAAGTGGAATCAAATACTCTATGACCTTTTCACCCTAAGTTCTTTCATTTAGCAGAATGCCTTCAGTTCAGTTCAGTCACTCAGTCATGTCCAACTCTTCACGACCCCATGAATCATAGCATGCCAGGCCTCCCTGTCCATCACCAACTCCTGGAGTTCACTCAGACTCATGTCCATTGAGTCAGTGATGCCATCCAGCCATCTCATCCTCTGTCGTCCCCTTCTCCTCCTGCCTCCAATCCCTCCCAGCATCAGAGTCTTTTCCAATGAGTCAACTCTTCGAATGAGGTGGCCAAAGTACTGGAGTTTCAGCTTCAGCATCATTCCCTCCAAAGAAATCCCAGGACTGATCTCATTCAGAATGGACTGGTTGGATCTCCTTGCAGTCCAAGGGACTCACAAGAGTCTTCTCCAACACCACAGTTCAAAAGCATCAATTCTTCGGTGCTCAGCCTTCTTCACAGTCCAACTCTCACATCCATACATGACCACTGGAAAAACCATAGCCTTGACTAGATGGACCTTTGTTGGCAAAGTAATGTCTCTGCTTTTGAATATGCTGTCTAGGTTGGTCATAACTTTCCTTCCAAGGAGTAAGCGTCTTTTAATTTCATGGCTGCAATCACCATCTGCAGTGATTTTGGAGCCCAAAAAATAGTCTGACACTGTTTCCACTGTTTCCCCATCTATTTCCCATGAAGTGATGGGACCAGATGCCATGATCTTCGTTTTCTGAATGTTGAGCTTTAAGCCAACTTTTTCACTCTCCACTTTCACTTTCATCAAGAGGCTTTTGAGTTCCTCTTCACTTTCTGCCATAAGGGTGGTGTCATCTGCATATCTGAGGTTATTGAAATTTCTCCTGGCAATCTTGATTCCAGCTTGTGTTTCTTCCAGTCCAGTGTTTCTCATAATGTATTCTGCATATAAGTTAAATAAGCAGGGTGACAATACACAGCCTTGACGTACTCCTTTTCCTATTTGGAACCAGTCTGTTGTTCCATGTCCAGTTCTAACTGTTGCTTCCTGACCTGCATACAGATTTCTCAAGAGGCAGGTCAGGTGGTGTGGTATTCCCATCTCTTTCAGAATTTTCGACAGTTTATTGTGATCCACACAGTCAAAGGCTTTGGCATAGTCAATAAAGCAGAAATAGATGCTTTTCTGGAACTCTCTTGCTTTTTCCATGATCCAGCGGATGTTGGCAATTTGATCTCTGGTTCCTCTGCCTTTTCTAAAACCAGCTTGAACATCTGGAAGTTCACTGTTCACGTATTGCTGAAGCCTGGCTTGGAGAATTTTGAGCATTACTTTACTAGCATGTGAGATGAGTGCAATTGTGCAGTAGTTTGAGCATTCTTTGGCATTGCCTTTCTTTGGGATTGGAATGAAAACTGACCTTTTCCAGTCCTGTGGCCACTGCTGAGTTTTCCAAATTTGCTGGCATATTGAGTGCAGCACTTTCACAGCATCATCTTTCAGGATTTGGAATAGCTCCACTGGAATTCCATCACCTCCACTAGCTTTGTTCGTAGTGATGCTTTCTAAGGCTCACTTGACTTCACATTCCAGGATATCTGGCTCTGGATGAGTGGTCACACCATCATGATTATCTGGGTTGTCTGTGTATTCTTGCCTTAGGGACTTATCAATGTTTGGCATGCAACAGTAGCTCATTCCTTCTTATCAGTGAAGAAGACTGTGCTGTATGGATGGGTGTCCCACAATCTGTATTCAGATGGTGGCCTTTGGGGTTTAGTCAAGGGCTTAGATACTACATTCATACACCATTTGATCTTTGTCATCGCATCCATAAGGTGCAGCTACATCTCTACGTTTGATCCTTATCATCATCCCAAAAGGAAAGTATATCATCCTTAATTTACGGGGAAACAGGCACAGAGAGGAAAAGTACCTGCCTGGGGCCCCCAGAGCTTGCATCCTTTCAGAGACCTGAAGCAGTTGTGGCACTGATGAAAATGTCCTTCCACTTCCCAGGGCCCGTGAAGAGAGAACAGCTGTCTCCACCACCAGGCCCAGCCATCCCCCACGCGGAGAACGCCTACTTCTCGGGCAAGGGTCGGGGGATGTTGAGCTGGAGCAGCTCGCCGTCATCCCAGTCATCCTCTGAGTACCAGTCCTATTCCCAGTACCAGTCTTGCCATTCCTGCACTTATGGGGACCAGGACGCTGCCCAGCAGAGCATGTGTGCCTTCTACACCCACGTGAAGACCGTGCAGGGTGTGGCCGTGGCCTGGGAGACCGACAGTGGCTTCGAGCCCGTCACGCGACAGCCCCGCATCCGCGAAGCCGAGTTCATCAGGAGGCAGAGGCGGAAAGGCTCCTCCTTTGAGATGGCTTCCAATACGGACCTGCGCTGGGAACTGGAAGCCAGCAAGAACAACACCAGCTCAGAGCCAGAGGACGCGGAGCTGCTGGCGCCCCTGGAGTGCTGCCTGCAGGAGCTGCGGGACACCCCGGACTGGCTGGTTACCACCAACTGCGGGCTGCGGTGCGTGGCCTGCTGCCGGGTCTTCCCCACCCTGGAGGCACTGCTGGAGCACGCCCAGTATGGCATCCAGGAGGGCTTCAGCTGCCAGATCTTTTTCGAGGAGATGCTGGAGAGAAGGAGGGCCCGGGACCAAGGGCAGGAACAAGAGCCAGAGGAGGAGCAAGAGAGCGCTTCGGACAGCAGCAAAGGTCCAAGGCCCCGCGTCAAGGCGCTTTCGTCACAGTCACAGTCGCAGAAGCATTGAGCCGGAGGTATGTGCCCTGCCCTGTCCTCACCTCCGGCACCTCGGTTGCTCCTTTCCCGGCCATCAGGACCAGAGCCACCAGGGCAGGGAGAAAGGAAGAGGGCCGGGGAAGGAGGCGAGCGGAGTGTAGAGCTGGGAGGGCCGTGAAGACGTCGGGGAAGTCACCCTCCCAAAGGGCACAGCCTTTCAACCAGAATCCATTTCAAACTGTGAATCAAGTGTTTCTTACAGTGGGTGCAAGGCCCGAAAGCCCGCAAGCTTGTGGCCACCGGGATTTCTATGTTTGCTGGCGGGTCAAGCAGGTCATGACTCGCAGGAGAGACAACTACAAACAAAATTTCAGCCCTATTTTTTCATTGTTAGGAACTCATCATAGGCCCTAATTCTATAGCTTATTTTATTGGAATTAAACTTGAATAACCCAAAGTTTAAGGCAATGGCTAATGGAGTGAATCATGTTATTGGGTTGGACCCACAGGATGCTGCCATTTCTGCAGGTTACCCACTGGCACAGACATCTTGAGAATGGCAGGTTCCCAGGGTAGAGGTGGGGCTGACTAAGTCCTGCTGAGCCTGAGCTCAGCTACGCCAACTGTTTTAAATACTGCTGTGAAATTTGCCTCTGCCCTTTCACGTGTTCTTTCAAGAAAATACTCGGTGCCCGCTGTGTGTTGGGCATGCTGATGGGCATGCACTCCAGCTCTCAGTGAGAGGCAGCTAGGGCAGGCAATTGCAAAGGGAAGGGGAGGGCTCCCAGGGGAAGGCTCCCAAGCTCATGCTGGTTGATGAAGAAAGAGAAAACTGTCCAAAGAGGTTGATGCTCACAAAGATTTGGAGGACAGGTAGAATTAGTGAGACCAGGAGTTTTCTTCAGATCAACAAAACTAAAAAAGACAGTTTCTAGGAGTGGGTGAGCCTTGTTAATAGTGAGAGCAAGTGGTATAGAGCTGAGACTAGAGCATTTCCTATCATTTGTACATGGAGACTGCTACTGCTGCTGCTGCTACTGCTAAGTCGCTTCAGTCGTGTCCGACTTTGTGTGACCCCATAGACAGAAGCCCACCAGGCTCTGCCATCCCTGGGATTCTCCAGGCAAGAACACTGGAGTGGGTTGCCATTTCCTTCTCCAATGCATGAAAGTGAAAAGTGAAAGTGAAGCCGCTCAGTCGTGTCCGACTCTTAGCGACCCCATGGACTGCAGCCTACCAGGCTCCCTCCGCCCATGGGACTTTCCAGGCAAGAGCACTGGAGTGGGGTGCTGATGGCTATAGGATAGCAGTGTTGGGGACTGAGGGGGGCACAAGCCAGACGGGCATGGAGCAGTAGTGAACACACACACACACACACACACACACAAAACACTGGACACAAACATCAGACAGCTCTGCTAGCAAGTTTGTCTAAGAAGGAAAGCAATGGTAGTTTAGCTGAACAAAAGGAAACTGCAAAAAGGCAAAGATGGGGAGAGAGAAAGTTGATACGCTAGCAGGAATGATGCAGAGGAGAGGGGAGGCTGAGAACGCCAGAAAAATGAGAAAAGAGGAGTTGGGTAAGTGAGAGGAGACTGGATCTGGCCAGATACAGAGACCAGCCCCTGAGGACAGTCCCTTCATGTCCTCTGGCATAGGCACATGGGCAGTCAGGTCAGGTAAGGCTTGGGAGCCAAAATGATAGAGATTAATTTTTTTTCCTCCGGAAACTGCAAGGAGCTCTTGAGGAATTTTAAGCAAATCAGGTTGGCCTCTGTGAAAGATCTCTCTGGTGAGCAGGGTCAGGAATGGATGAGACCACATCACTGGTGACAAAGGGGTGTGGTTGAAGAATTGGAGGCTCTCATGTGAGTTCACGAGACTCAGGAGATGGGAATCACAGGTTTGGGTAAGTGTTTGATGAGGGTGGTGAGAGGAAATTGTCCACAATGACTTCCAAGTTTTGTGCTTTTTCACCTGCGTGGTTGGTGAGTGTAGGTTCTATTTTGGAACACCAAGGGACAAGGTTTGCTGGGATGCCCATGAGCCCACTTTTGAATAAGCTGTCTGTGATAGAAACCTTTGGAAGGGAGCTAGTTAGAAGGACCCTGGGCTTGGAAGAATGTTAGAGATGGAGGTAGATTTGTGGTCATCTGTGCATGTGTGGCAGAGAAGGCAATGGCACCCCACTCCAGTACTCTTGCCTGGAAAACTTCATGGACGGAGGAGCCTGGTAGGCTGCAGTCCATGGGGTCGCTAAGAGTCGGACATGACTGAGCGACTTCACTTTCAATTTTCACTTTCATGCTTTGGAGAAGGAAATGGCAACCCACTCCAGTGTTCTTGCCTGGAGAATCCCAGGGATGGCGGAGCCTGGTGGGCTGCCGTCTCTGGGGTTGCACAGAGTCGGACACGACTGAAGCGACTTAGCAGCAGGAGCAGCAGCATGCATGTGTGGTTACTATGGTGCTTTATGTGGCCTAGTGTTACATGCCTTCTCTACCAGTCCCAGTGCAGCAGGAGCCATGGGATCATTTTGGAACAGATGTCCACCATGGGAATGATATCTCAGCACCATTTTCAAGATGTGGCAGGGGCACAGACTTTCTCAATCCACTTTGAAAGAGGTTGGTGGATAACCAGGAAGAAAAAAAGGGAAGGGACAATGGTTCAAACTTTGTCAAGCTTTTATCAGAAGAACTATGTGGTGTTTGAGGGAGTCTAGTAGGCAGGTGGACTTCCCTGGTGGCTCAGCTGTAAAGAACCTACCAGCAATGCAGGATACCCAGGTTCAATCCCTGGATCGGGAAAATTCCCTGGAAGAGGGCATGGCAACCCACCCCAGTACTCTTGCTTAGAAAATCCCATGGACAGAGGAGCCTGGCGGGCTGTAGTCCATGGGGTCAGGCAGAGCCGGACACGACTGAGTGACGAAGCAGCAGCAGTGAGCAGGCAGAATCCAAGGACAGCCTGGGAGGAAGAAGCTGAGCCAGAGCGAGCACTGGCAAGGAGGAGAACTTTCCTATTTAGAAGTTAATTGCAAAGGAAATAAAATGAGGCATAGCATCTAAGCTCTGGAATTTCAGCCTCTAAAAGACAAGTGTATTTTTGTGTTAAACACAGATATTCTAAGGGCCAAGCATTGTTCTAAACACATTACGAGTATAAAGTCATGTAATACTCTCCACCATCCAGTGAGGCGTAGGTCCTATGATTAGTCCTGTCCTACAGGTGAGTAAGCTGAGACCTTGCCAAGGTCATAGGGCTGGTGCACGGCGGAATCAGTTTTCACACTAGGCAGCCTGGCTCCAGAGCCTGCACTTTCACCATCACACGGAGAAGCCACATTTTAACATAAAGACAGATGCAAGGTATTTATAAAAGCAAACATGTCAACTCTACAGGTTGTATTTTCTTTGGATTAAATAGTAGCAGCTGGAGATCAGGGTGTTCAGGACAAGCAAAAGATGACAAGAACCTTGGGGAAACACATTTCTAATGTAGGGGATAATTTTAGCTGACACGGATGAAGGAAGGATGGGACAAAATTTTTCTTAAGATAATGACTTATTTTTAAAACGTATCTTAAACTCAGCTCAGGTAAGTATTCATTTGTGGTTTAAACTTATCATTTTGTAGAGGCCTGGGACCCCCACCAAATAAGACAAGGATCAGGGTGAGGAAGGGGAACCTTTCCAGAGGGTTGTGGGATCTCAAACGTCTTAAATCTTGAACCACTTTACACCCTTTATTTCCCCAGACTATAAAAAGAAATGGAATTTGTTTTACGAAATTTACAGAAATGTGATAACAAAGCCTGACAAAGATGGCGCTGAAAGAGTGAAAAATATATTGATCTCACTTAGAAACACAAAATGATCTCAAATCAAATTTATAGTGTGAAAAGAACAATTCACCAAGACATGAGTTTGGGTCATCTCATGACTGTAAAGACAAAATTAAATCTAACAATACTTCATATGGAAAGAAGGATCTTATGATAGTCTCAGTATATATTTAAAAAAATTTAAAAACCCATATATTTATTGTCAATTGTTTTTCACCTATGGTGCCTAGATAATTCAACCGGAGAAAGAATAATCTTTTCAGCCGAAACAACTGAATAACTACGCAAAGAGTGAAGTTGGTATGGTACCTCACACCATACATAAAAGTTAAAATAAAAAAGATCTAAATGTAAGAGCTAAAACTATAAAATTTGTAGAGGGAAACAGAGGTGTAAATCTTCATGATCTTGCATTAAGTAGTGATTTCTCTTAGATATGACACCAAAGGCACACGCAAACAAAAAATACATGAATTGGACTTCATGAAAGTTAAAAACTTTTGTGTTCATAAAATATTATTAAGAAAGTGAAAAACAATCCACAAATCCACAAAATGGGAGACATAGTTGAACACATATCTGATAAAGATCTAGAACTATACAAAGTACATAAAGATTCTTTTTTTTTTTTTTAATTTGGCCGCGGCTCGGCGCTCTGCTCCTGCACGCCGGGCGGTGACGGCGGGCGCGACGGCTCGGAGCCGGCCGCTGGCATAGTGCTGGTTGCGGGCGCGGCGGCGAGGGCCGTACGGAGGCGGGAACGGCCTACATAAAGATTCTTATAACTCAATCAAAAACAAGCATCCCAGTTAAAAAACGGGAAAAATTTGAAAAGCATTTCTTCAAAGGAGATATACAAATGACTAATAAACATATGAAAATATACTCAAATCATTAGTCTTTAGAGAAATGCAAGCCAAAACTACAGTGACCTGCCTATAATAAAAATAAAGATAAAGATATAAGAAGAAGCACTGGTGAGGATGTGGAGAAATTGGAACCTCATACATTGCTGGTAGGAATGTAAGATGATGCAGCCACTTCAGAAAATATTCTGGCAGTTCCTCAAAAAGCTAAAAATAAAGTTAGCATATGGCCCAGAGTTCTGATAATTGAAAACAAATGTCCGCGCAAAAACTTGCACATGAATATTCATGGCAAAAGTGAAAATAACCATCTAGTGATGAATGGCTAAACACAATTATTCAGCCATAAAAAGAATTCAGTACCAATTTATTCTAGGACAGGGATGAACCTTGAAGATACTGTAAGTGAAAGAAGCTAGACACAAAAGGCTACAAACACATTGTTCTATTTATGTGAAATCTCCAAACAGGCAAATTTATAGTGATGGAAAGCAGACTGATGATTGCTTGGGATTCAAGGGAAGAGGAGGAATGGGGAGTGATTGCTAATGGATTTGGGGTTTCTTCTTGGGGTGATGAAAGCATTCTTGGACTAGCTAGCAGTGGTGATTACACAACTTTGTGAATATCCTATAAACCACTGCATTTTATGCTTTAAAAACCTGAATTTTATAGTATGCAAAATATATAGCAATTAAAAATAACAAATACACCAATAATTCCTATATTATTTTTTGAATTGAGGATAGAAAATTTCTTCGTATGATTGCTGTGGTTTTTTAGTTGCTAAGTATACCCATTTGAATGCAGAGTTCCAAAGAACTGCAAGAAGAGATAAGAAAGCCTTCCTCAGTGGTCAATGAAAAGAAATAGAGGAAAATAATGGAATGGGAAAGACTAGTGATCTCTTCAAGAAAATTAGAGATACCAAGGGAACATTTCATGAAAGATGGGCTCAATAAAGGACAGAAATGGTATGGACCTAATAAAAGCAGAAGATAATACAAAGAGGTGGCAAGAATACAAAGAAGAACTATACAAAAAAGATCTTCATGACCCAGATAACCACAGTGGTGTGATCACTCACCTAGAGCCAGACATCCTAGGAATGTGAAGTTAAGAGGGCCTTAGGAAACATTACTATGAACAAAGCTAGTGAAGGTGATGGAATTCCAGTTGAGCTATTTCAGATCCTAAAAGATGATGCTGTGGAAGTGCTGCACTCAATATGCCAGCAAATTTGGAAAACTCAGCAGTGTCTCAGATCAGATCAGATCAGTTGCTCAGTCGTGTCCGACTCTTTGCGACTCCATGAATCGCAGCATGCCAGGCCTCCCTGTCCATCACCAACTCCCAGAGTTCACTCAGACTCGTGTCCATCGAGTCAGTGATGCCATCCAGCCATCTCATCCTCTGTCGTCCCCTTCTCCTCCTGCCTCCAATCCCTCCCAGCATCAGAGTCTTTTCCAATGAGTCAACTCTTCACATGAGGTGGCCAAAGTACTGGAGTTTCAGCTTTAGCATCATTCCCTCCAAAGAAATCCCAGGGCTGATCTCCTTCAGAATGGACTGGTTGAATCTCCTTGCAGTCCAAGGGACTCTCAAGAGTCTTCTCCAACACCACAGTTCAAAAGCATCAATTCTTCGGTGCTCAGCCTTCTTCACAGTCCAACTCTCATCCATACATGACCACAGGAAAAACCATAGCCTTGACTAGACGAACCTTTGTTGGCAAATAATGTCTCTGCTTTTGAATATGCTATCTAGGTTGGTCATAACTTTCCTTCCAAGGAGTAAGTGTCTTTTAATTTCATGGCTGCAGTCACCATCTGTAGTGATTTTGGAGCCCAGAAAAATAAAGTCTGACACTGTTTCCACTGTTTCCCCATCTATTTCCCATGAAGAGGACTGGAAAAGGTCAGATTTCATTCCAATCCCAAAGAAAGGCAATGCCAAAGAAAGTTCACACTACTGCACAATTGCATTCATCTCACACACTAATAAAGTAACACTCAAAATTCTCCAAGCCAGGCTTCAACAGTACATGAACTGTGAACTTCTAAATGTTCAAACTGGATTTAGAAAAGGCAGAGGAACCAGAGATCAAATTGCCAACATCCGTTGGATCATGAAATCAGGTAGAATATGTAATTTACACAATTTTTATTTAACATTGTTCTGAAAGTTACAACCAATTTAATAAAACATGAAACAGAAATGTTATATATAATGGACAGAAAATTCTGTTCTTTTTTTAGAAAAAGGATATATTTACCTTTGAAGCTCAAATAAATTAAAAAAAGACATAACTGAAAGATTGAGACAAAATGGATATCAAAAATTTTGTGTGTATTAGATGTGACTAATTAGGAAATAACATGGAAAATTGTCCATTTACTAGATAAATAGAAATTCATGGAAATACTGCAGGTGTAATGAAATATCAGTGATTATTTCCAGTTGATAATTGTCAATAAATTTTAGTTTCCCTGTAACATGTAACATTATTCTTTGTTTTCTATTTGAGGAAGTATGGATTTTATAATAAAAAGGCAATAAAACATTTAATCAAACATAACCTGAGGTCAGAAGTGACACAAGGGACTTTCAGCCTCCACATTTGTGGTCTACAGACCACACTTTGCAAAGCCCAGCTCTTAACATCTTAAACTTTGGCTCTTCTGAATTGAATTAGCTTTGATTTGAAGAGCACATTATAATGAATGAGAACGCAGCCAACGCAAGAGAGTTAAATTGCAAAGTTCTTTTCGTGGTGTGTCCTCATTTCTGATAAAGGTTGAGAGCTGTGAGTGAGAGGGAGATCTTGCGAGAAAACTGGTGGGAGGTCAACTGAGAGAAAGGGTGAAAGATAGCGACACTGGGAAAAGAACACGATCACGAAAGGGGGGCTCTGCTGGGAAAGAAGGGGAAGGCATTGCAGCAGCAGCAAGTCGCTTCAGTCATGTCTGATTCTGTGCGACCCTAAATATGGCAGCTCACAAGGCTCCCCCGTCCCTGGGATTCTCCAGGCAAGAACACTGGAGTGGGTTGCCACCTCCTTCTCCAAAATGTGAAAGTGAAAAGTGAAAGGGAAGTCGCTCAGTCGCGTCGGACTCTTCGCGACCCCATGGACTGCAGCCCACCAGGCTCCTCCATCCATGGGATTTTCCAGGCAAGAGGACTGGAGTGGGGTGCATAAGCATTGCTGCAGGATGAAGGAAAAATGAAGTTGGAGAAGGGAGAGAGAAGAGGGAAGAGAGAAATGGCAGATGCTAAGGAGGATGCATTGACAGGGGGATGTGACGTCACCAAGGTGGTCCAGGTATGAGGCTGGTGGGAGAGGATGAGGGTCCATCACAGACAGTGGAGTCCTGACTGACTTTTCCATGAGTCTCTGAGGTGTTCAGTTATGGATGTTGTCCTGGGTTGAATTGTGTCCTTCGCTCCCAAATTTCAAGGTCAAAGTCTAGAATCTCAGAATGCGATCTTATTTGGAGATAAGATCTTTAAAGAAGTAAGTAAAATGAGATCATTATTAGCACGGGACCTAATCCATTGTGATTGATGTCTTTATAAAAGGAGGAGATTAGGACACGGATATACACAGAAGAAAGACCACGTGAAGACACGGGGAGAAGACAGCCAACTGCAAGCCAAGGAGGCAGGCTTCAGAAGACACAACCCTGCAGATGCTTTGATCTTGAACTTGTCCTCCAAAACTGGGAGATGATACATGTCTGCTGGCCAAGCCCCCCAGTCTGAGTGTCTTGTCAAGGCAGCCCTGACAAATGACTACAGATGCTGAAGAACAAGGGCCAGAGCCAAGCATGTAGGCCCGTGTTTCTGGTGGGGAGCCTTCTGGGTCCCAGGTCCTCAGGAGAGAGCCCACAGTGAGCGCTCAATCAGTGCTTGTTGAGTTATATACCTGGAGTGGCATGAAGGCATTTGAAACCCAGAGGTTGGCTTTTGGCAAAACAGAGTGGCTTCCCGGTCCTGAGCATGCAGAGTGCTTTGGGCTGGGGTTGCAGGGCTTCTGGCATGTGAGTACGTGGTGGCCTGGAGGTCGGGTAAGAGAATCCGGTATGTTCCCTTCCTTTCTACTCTAAGCCTCTACTGCTCCCCCTTTCAGGGAGATAGACCGGAAGGCCCCCCTAGAAATGAGCTGGGACAGGGCTGATGAGCACCAGGGCATGCTGAGATGTAGGGAAGATGGAGCAAGAAGTTCATGAAAATGCCACGGTGACAAGAGCATGTGTGTGTACACATGCGTGTGTGTGTGTGGGCATGCACGAGTGTGACTGGGTGTGTATGCATGTGTGTGCTGGGCTGTGCTGTGCCTGGCTGGGGTGGAGCACAAGGACCTAGCAAGAAGGTCCATTAGTGATGCTCTAATGGGCTTGTTGGGGCTTACTGATGCTTTGTTGCTGGACTTCCTGCAGCCTCTCCCAGAGCACACCCAGGAACTGAAGTGCCAGTTACCATCATCTTAGGAAGAGAGAGAGAGAATTACTGACAGGACTATTTTTTCAAACCTGAATACTATTCTTTCAAACGCCAAGAACATTCTTACCCGGCCCACATTGACTTACTTTTTGCTGCTTACACAATGACCTAAATAACAAATATTCTAGTTTATAGTTCCTTGATAACTCTAAAATAAAAACAAATTTATACATTAAATACAAAGCAATTGCATCAGCAATAAAACTCAAATTGACAACATTAGTTTTATGTCACTGTTGAGCTTGGTGCTTGCAAAACCAAGTTGCCTCCTAAGTGAGTATGGGATTGAACGCAAGGCAGATTCTTCTGGGGCTGATGGGTCCTAACTGCAGCATAGTAAGATGACACAATCTCCCAGTGTGGACAGTATGTAAAGCTGTATCATCTAAGGGCATCCCGGTTGCCAACCTACATGCAAACAAGGGCACAGAAATCATGTGCCACAAAATGTTTATAAAGTGTGTAAGCAGAAAATCCATGTGCTTTAAATTTTTGCCCTAAAGTTTTAAGAATTCCATTAGGGAGCAGGAGGAGCCCTGGAACCCTGATTGAGAAATGAAACCAAGGAGCACTCATGTGGAACACCCCTCACTTATTCCACAGACACTCACCCACTGCTTCCTCCGCAGCCGGTGCCTGGGCTCAAGCAGGAAGGACACAGAGATGATGGATGGCCAGTGTCTGGTCTTGGGGATCCGAGAGTCCAGTAGGCACATTTACGATGCTGTGTGTAGAGGTTTGTATAGGAAAGTGTGGGAACTCTGAAGAGGGGAACTAACTCAGTCTTCGGGACTTGGAAGGCTTCCTGGAACAGGTAGTACCTCTTCAAGCAGAGTCTTAAGAGGAGAGAAACCCAGCACCTCCCTGACGAGGCAATTAGTCCAGATATCCCAAACTGAGATAAGACTGGGACTCTGAACTTCTAAAACAAAGGCTATCATTATAAAGACGGGAAAGGGTTTGTTTTGTGCTCTAGAGAGCTCGCTCCTTTGTCCCCACAATCTTCTCTTCAGGCAATTAATGGTTCAGCAATTTCATCATCGGAGAGTCATTCACTGACTCAAGACTTGTCCTTCTCTATTTTAATAATAATATCCTTGGAAAACTCACATACTAATTTAAGCCTTTTACATGAATTAATTCATTAGTTAGCTATAGAGGAAGTCCCTGAGGGAATGGAAATGGAGTTAGGGAGTGACCATGGAGAAGAGTTAGGACCAGATCTCATAACTCATCTGTGGAGGGGTGGGTGGGTATTAGGGAGAGGGAAACATACCCCGAAGATGTCTCATCTCTCATCCATCCGTGTGTGGAGTGGGGTACATGTGTGTGTGCTCTTAGGGGAGTGAGTGGGACGTTTTCTCACTCAAAAAGAGGTTACTCTGGATACTGCACAAAACACTAGCTTCCTGCATCTTGTCCTCATCTAGCCAGGAAGGCTGGGAGCAGCAACCTGGCCTGGCTGTGATGGAGGCTGAGTTATCAGCCAGGCTTCCCTTTTGACCAGCCCTGGCTCTATTTGGGCCAGTGTTTGGGAGGCAGCTGAGCAGTCCTGTCTCTGATTTTCCTGGCCCAGGGGAGCTGAGAGCTGGACTCAGCACTCCTCTGCAGAAGCAGAGAGAAAAGCCAGACTGGCGGTGAGAGACTCGGGTTGGAGATGCCTAGTCCGAGAGCAGCATACTGACCTGTAGCTGATGGAAGACAATCAACAGCCGGTTTGTACTTGCACATGACCGAATCTTGTGCACACTCTTCCTACAAACCCCAGAAGCCTTCTCTTGCCTGAGTCAGTGGCCTCCCACCACTCTCATTTCTAACGTGGGCATGATTGGCATTTTGTGGGCACTGTTATTTCCCTTGCAGGACTGCCCACTGCAATCTAGGGCTTTCACATCATGGTCTCTGAACGTTAGTTGTGCATTCACCCCTCAAATCATTGTGACAATCAAAACTGTTCCACACATTTCCAAAAACCCCTAGGGGGTCCATGCTGCCCACTGAAGGCTGTTTCTCCAAGGACAGGCTCTGCCAGCCTTGAGCACTGATCCGTCCTTGTTTGATTAAACACAAAGTAATAAGCGCCCACAGCACACAGTGAAGGTGCAGCAAGGAGACCAGGATGGGTTCATCAAAGCGGGGCTGATGGAGCACTGAAGCGGGTGGGTGCCGGTATGAAAGCTGCTCCTAGCTCTGGATTGCTGTGGTCCAAGAAAGGCTGCTATTTAGAACAAATGTATGGACACCAAGTGGGAAAAGTGAAGTGAGATGAACTGGCAGATTAGGAATGACATATATACAGCATTTCCTCCTCCAGGGGATCTTCCCAAACCAAGGATTGAACCCAGGCCTCCTGCATTGGCAGGCAGATTCTCTTATCGTCTGAGCCACCAGGGAAGCCCATATATATAGGCTTCCCTGGTGGCTCAGATGGTAAAGGGTCTGCCTACAATGCAGGAGACCGGGGTTTGATCCCTGGGTCAGGAAGATTCCCTGGAGGAGATGGCAACCCACTCCAGTACTCTTGCCTCGAAAATCCCATGGACAGAGGAGCCTGGTAGGCTCCAGTCCATGGGGTCACAAAGAGTCGGACACAACTGAGCAACTTCACACACACACACGTATAAAATAGAAAGTTAATGAACGCCTGTTCTTTAGCACAGGGAATTCCACCCAGTGCTCTGTGGTACAAAGAGGGGATATGTGTGCACACATTGCTGCTTCACTTTGCTGGGCAACAGAGACTAACACAGCATCGTAAAGCCACTGAACACCAGTGAAAAAGGCTGCTACTCACGGACATCTGAATGTGTGAGAGGAAAGAGGGATCTTCTGCTAGACTCTCCGCTTTTCAGTTCCAGGTTAGGGTAAGCGATTTTCTTGGTTCTTTTGTTACTTTGTTTTGGGATTAGCCATCCCTCTCCTTGCTAGCTGACCTTGGTGACTGAGTCTTCAGTCTCCTGGCTCCCTACCCCCATCTCTATTTCTTAGCTCCCTTTATCTGCTCCCTCTTTGTCTGCCTTCTTCTTCCCTCCTCCTCCCTTCTTCCCTACTATTATGGGTTGAATTGAATCTCTCTCAGACAGAAAGTGACTGTATTTGGAAATGGGCCCTTTAAGGAAGTGGTTAAATTAAAATAAGGTCATTAGGCTGGGCTCTAATCCCATATAACTGGTGCCCTTATAAGAGGAGAAGATTAGGACCCAGACACACAGAGAAGAAAGAGCAGGTGAAGACACAGGGGGGAAACACCCATACACAAGCTGAGGAGAGAAGCTCCAGTGGAAAGCAAACTTGCTGAGACCTTGATCTCAGGTTTTTAGCTTCCAGAACGGTCAGAACAATTTATTTCTGTGCTTTAGGTCCCTCAGTTTGTGGCACTTTGTTATGGGAGCCCAAGAAACAGCTTCCTTTCTCCATTTACTAGTGCACCCGTGCACCGCCAAAAGGTTTACTGAGGGTCCGCCATGCACTGGGTACCACGCGAGAATGCGCTTCTAGGGCTCAGCCTCAGCCCTCCCCTGTCTCAGATCCTGGGCAGTGACACTGGTTTCCAAGGCATCTCCTATTGGCTTGAGGATGAGTCAGTTGTCGTTTCTTTTTCTGTACCCTCGTTGTGAGTCACAGACTCTAAAATTCAACACTTCCCTTGGATTACTGTCAATAACATTGGACATATTAGACTCAGTGAAGTCCCTGCTCCCAAACCCAGTGGTGCCCTCTCTGTGAGATGCCTGGAGGAGCCTTGTGACATCTCCCCTCCTTGACTGACATCACCCACCATCGCTGGGATGAAGTACCAACTCCTGGATCTGGCATTCGGGGGCCTCTAGGGCTTTGTTCCTGCCTGTACCTCAGTCCACATCTCACCCCCCAGATACAACTGGTCTATTAAGCTCTCAGGAGCCACCTGCAAGACTTGAAGTGTCTGTGTCTTTTAATTTGTTATTATTACTTTTAATATCTTTGGCTGGTAACATGTGGGATCTTAGTTCCTTGACCACAGATTGAACCCTTGTCTCCTGAAGCAGAAATGCTGATGCCCCTCCTATGTCCTTCAGTCACTGTGCTTTGGCAATCTGTTTCCTGCTCTGGAACAGTCCCTTACCCTCTGCTGGTGGAACTCTCCCAGGATACTGCTGCTGCTGCTGCTAAGTCGCCTCAGTCGTGTCCGACTCTGTGCAACCCCAGAGACGGCAGCCCACCAGGCTCCCCCTTCCCTGGGATTCTCCAGGCAAGAACACTGGAGTGGGTTGCCATTTCCTTCCCCAATGCATGAAAGTGAGAAGTGAAAGTGAAGTCGCTCAGTCGTGTCTGAGGTTCATTTCAAGGGCTGCTTTCACTGTCGAGGTTTCCAGCAAGATGAGGAAGAGAAAGCAGGCATGGCCTCTGTTGTGATCAGTGATATAGATGACCTGTCCAGTTCCTAAACCTGCCTTCATTCCAATCTCTTCTGTCTGGAGCCTTCTAGAATATACTGCTGCTGCTGCTGCTAAGTCGCTTCAGTCGTGTCTGACTCTGTGCGACCCCAAAGACGACAGCCCATCAGGCTCCTCTGTTCCTGGGATTCTCCTGGCAAGAACACTGGAGTGGGTTGCCATTTCCTTCTCCAGTTCTAGAACCTAGGGGCCATTTTTTTTTTTTTTTCTTCCTGCATCCAGCCAGCCTGCAGAGTCTGACAACCAAGCTAACAATTGCTGCTAAGGTCAAGGAATGGCCTGAATTTATATCTTACAGCTTGGTTTGGAGAAGCTCTTTCTATCCAGCTGTATTGTCAGCCTTATAGCTTCACATCTCCTTACCTTTAGGGAAAAACCAGTGCATTCCCCACCCCTTCCCTGTTTGTGCAGGGGAAAGATGCTGCAATTTCTGTCTAAATTCCACCCTTGCTGGCTCATGACTTCTTCTTCTTCTGATTGGACAGACGCGTCCTCTGTAACCACGACCTCTTCTTTCCTATCCTCTCTCTCATCAGTCACAGCTGAAACCTCTTTTGTCCAAAGTCTTTGTTCACTCCCTGTTGGTGATAATTCAAGCATGCAACTAAGTGCTTTTGGCTCCAAAATGCCTGTGAACAGCAGGAAGGAGGAGATCTTAAAAATTACTTGTATAAATCCAGACTGAAAAAGCAACACAGAAATCCGCTGAGCACCTTAGATGGGGGTGTTTAATTTTCCTTGGTGCTTTCAGCTTAAGAATATACTTGCTATACACAAAGTCAAGCTGATTAGAAAACCATGCCATCCTCTTTCATCTCAGACCAGG
Organism: Bos javanicus; assembly: GCF_032452875.1. NCBI lineage: Eukaryota > Metazoa > Chordata > Mammalia > Artiodactyla > Bovidae > Bos > Bos javanicus. The sequence goes on along the minus strand of NC_083895.1, from coordinate 44,877,183 downwards.
CTTTAGCAGACAACTGAATAATGGAAGAAGAAAAGGAGACCTCCACTTCGTAGCCTGCCACGTAATTTATTTTAAGGGCACTTGGATTTCTAAGATTCTTTCAGTAGTGACTGGTATAGATTCAGGACTAGTTGAATAGGGCCTCAGCATAGCTTGGTGTCCTCAGGGATCTGGATCAACTTCAGAACAGTCTGAACACTCATCCAGAAACCCCAGACAGGGGGATTTTTAGAAGAGATAACTTTTAAAAATAATTGGATTGTATTATTTTTCTAATTCAGAACACAGTCAGACCTGATGGAGCCAGGAGTTGGACAAATAAGTTGGTGGAGAATTTTCAAATTGTCTTAAGGTTGTGAGTGAGTTAGCAGGCAGCAGCAGCAAGGGGAAGGGAAGTATCGGGAAGGCCTTTGCTATGTATCCAGGATAACTGAAATCCTGAATCTCATCTGGGTCATTGATGGTGTCTGCCCTGGAGACTGGGTGTGTTTCCCTGTTCCTATGTCTGCAGCAAAGGTCGAGATATTCTGGTAGATTATTTCAGAAGCTGAAAAGGACTGAGAGAGATAGCTGCAAAGAGAATACTGAAAAGAAAATACTGTTAGGTGTCACAGAACTATAAGAAAAGCACTTTTCAGCCCCTAAATCTCCAGCAGAACATCAATTTTGGCAAAGAGAGGGCGAGGCAAAGTGTGGACTCTTAAGTCTGATTTTGGATTGAATATCTGCTCACTTCTGCAGGAAATGATATTTAGAAATGATACTAAAGCGATAATTGGCTCCCCTGAGTGTGCCCCACCTGTGTAAAGGGCTCTTTCTACTTTCCCCAAACAGGGAGTAAATCGCAAGCACAAAGGTTGAGGTGGGAGGTCTCAGAGGACACCACACAGTCCTGCCACTTCCTTAGCTTCCTGCCCACGTGCGGTCATGCCGACATGCCACTTTACATATGTCACCATCGTCTGGACAATGAGGTTCAGAGAGGTTATGTTGCCCAGGGACCCACAAGTGGTACCCAGGGTGGGATACTGGTCAGCTTTCAGAATCAGCATTCCACCTCTGGCATCCTTTCCCCTGTCTCACCAAGCACTGTCTTCCATAGTCAGAATCCAAGTTCTCCATCCAGACACTCTGTGGCCCAAGAGTCCTGGATAGGAGACCTCTCTGAGCCTAAGCTTACTAACCTGTAAAATGGACCCTGGGACCTCACAGGGGTGGGGTGTGAGGTTTAGTTGCTTATATATGCAAAGTGGTTTCCCAGCTCTGGTCTGGAAGTCTCCCAGAAATGTCTGTATTCCTGGGTTGTAGGATCCTGTTTGACACCAGTTCTTGCCCTCACTTCTTGTCCTTGGCATCAGACCCAGCAACCTTGCAGCCAGTTCCCCATGGACTCCTCAACTCTGTCACCACCTGGTGAAAAGAGGTGGGGCTGCTCCTTCCCATCAGGCTGCCTGGATGGTCAGCCCAGTCCCTGCAGAGCCCTGCTCCTTGTGAGAGTCCTCAGCTAGAAGAGTCCTATGGACTCTTGGCCTTAGGACCCCAGGGAATACCTGGCATTTGGAGACATCACAAGTGCTGTGCACCCACTGGCCTGGGCTGCAGGGTGGACTTGTCCTCTGGGACATGACCTGGGGCTAAAAGCAGCCAGTGGGCAGTACCACCTCTATCTCATGCCTTCCCCACCCTCATTCACTGCTTTTAGAGGGAAGGAGACAGGGGCCATGTTCTCTTCTTCCTTCAGGGACCCCACTCCAAATTAGGGTCCACCTTTTCTGGAACCCCACAAAGCCCTCCTTTGACAGACACATGCAAAACATATCTAACACACACTTTCTTTGCTCCAGAAGTGCTGGACTAACACATTAGTCAGGCTCTGGCCCCAAATTTAGAAGCATGGGGAAGAGATCAGGCACTGACTCAGGGTGAGAAGGGCTGAATGGCCTTCTCACCACATCCTGGCTGTGTGACCAGGAACAGCCCTTTCATCTCCCTGCCTCTGCTTCCTTATCTGCAGCAATAATAGTAAAGACAGGTGACATTCACTGCCCCGGGTACCAGGTACAATGCCTTAACTGGAACTGTCTCACTTGCTCTTCTTAAGCACCCAGTGAGGGACATGCCCATCTCCCCGTTGTACAGATGGAGGAAACTGAGGCGCATGGAGGTTGAGGAGCTGTCCCAGGGTCTCACAGTGGCAGGGCTTAGTGACATGCTGCAGAGTATCTAGCCAATGTCTGTGGCTGGGGGCACCCTAAGCGGTCATCACAGTTTATAGTGCCCGCACACTCTGAACTTACGTGTGTGAACCTTCTCATTTTCCAAGCATCCCCATGCATGGCATCCCCCACCCGCATTCGAATTCAGCTGCTCCTTGGCTCCCAAAGGTCTCTGTGTAGAGACTACAGGAGGTTCGCTGGGCAACAGGTTAGCCTTAGGTCCAGGAAGTCCCCGCATTTGGTAGTTGCTCCCCACCCCATCTTTCACCCAAGCTCCCAGACACCGTCCCCGTAGCAATAACTGGCCTGTGATGCAAACTGACCTCCAATATCATTGCAGCTACACATGCCCTGTATCCGATCCATTGCCTCCCAGAACCTCAGTGTTCACATCTGCGAAATGGGAGTGGTGAAATGAGCCTCCTGCAGGTTTTGGTAGAGGATCGCCGGCGGGGCCTCGCCCTCGCCGTCAGCCCAGAAGCCCTGGCCGGGCGTGGGGGCAGGCGGCCGGAGGGGCGGGGGCCGGAGCCGGGCGTGGGGCAGGCGCGGGGCGGGCTGCGCGGCGGCGGGGTCGGGGGAGGAGTGGGGGGCGGGTGGCGGGCAGGCGGTGGCGCTGCTCCCGCGTCACAGCGCCGGGCGCGGCGGGGAGATGCGGCTCCTGGCGCTGGCGGTGGCCGTGCTGCTGGCGCGGGCTCCAGCCCCGGGTAAGCGCGGCGGGACCGGGCGGCTCGGGGACCCTGGGGTGGGGCTCGGGTGGCGGGGCCCGGGGAGGCCGGGGCTGGGGACCTGGGACTCGGGCCTGGCCGGGAGGCCCCGACGCCTCCGGGCCGCCCCCTCCCGGTCCCCGTCGGCGCCCGCGAGCCAGGGTCTGTCGGTCCAGGCGGCGGAGCTCAGCGGAGCCTCTGGAGGGTCGGGATGCCGCGTCCCTTCCTCGCTTCCCTCTTGGCTGGGACCCCAGCGCTCCGCCGGACCCTCCGCAGCCCAGTTCTCTCCCAGGGGCCAGGCCTCCAAGTGGAAGACGCGAGCAGGACTCTGCGAGCCCCGGTGTTGGTTTGTTTTCTGTTTTCTTCCCAGCAGTCAGAGCCAACAGCTGTTGGCAGGTTAGTGTGGGCAGCAACTCCCCTTTAATTCTCTTCGGAGAGTTCTTTGGAGGACCGGTCCGAAGGGGCTGCATCTGCCGCCGGCCGTGGGGTTTGGGGACTTGATCGCGGGCATTTTGCGATGACCCGGCCTGGGGATCCTCGGCTGGATGAAGCCGGGCCCTTTCCCCTTTCCCTGAGCACCCGACTTTTGGGACAGCCTCCACCCGCACTACTGGCTTCCATTTGGGGTTTCTGCTCCCACTTCTAAGGTGCTGAAGACTTTTCTTTATTTCCCAAGGCTGAAAGGGCAGTGTTGGCTAGAATAATAGTAATAATAAATATATTGATGGCACTCACATTTCCTGGGTGCCCATTGGGTGTTACAGTTATCCCCTTTAATCACACAGTACTTCAAAGAAATAATGACAAGAGTAAATATATATATCCAAGTGCTTTGCAAACATTAATTCAGTTAAACTTGTCTCTGAGGGAAATGCTATTATTATTATCCCTTATTTTATAGATGAGGAAACAGGCCAGGTCCATGAATTGACTTGCTTTAAGTCACAAGGCTTATACCTGGTTTAGCTGGGATTTGAACGCAAGAATCCTGGGTCTAGACCGCTTTTACTGGCTAGGCTGTGTTGCCAGTGTTTTTTAAGTAAGGGGGCTGATTAACAGAGTTAAGTAATTTTCCAGCATTTGGGTGGGTGGCCCAGCATTTGAGCCAGCGTAGATCGAGTCTAATGGGGGATGGGACTTGGTTCCCAGTAGGAAGAAATTTACCCTTCGTCCCCTGGCTACCAGTGCAGTGGGGTTTCCAGCGAACTTGAAATCGGCCCTGTGGGAAATGTTCTTCACAGTTGTTGCTGTCTTGGCTCACAGTTACTGGAGGTTTGACTGAGATAGTTGGGCCAGGGCAGCTCTAGTGGCCAGCAGCCAGCAAGAGGCAAGAAACGGGGCAAGGGTGTTTGTTCCCTGGGCTCCACGACAGACTTCCTAATCTCAGGTGCTGTCAGCCGTGGTGTCCCCAGAGAGGGGCTTTTCCCAGGAAACCTCAGGAGCTTTGAGAACTGGAATTAGGGAGCCTTTATTTATTTGGCCACATTGTGTGACATGTGGGATTTTAGTTCCCTGACCAGGGATCAAACCCACACCCTCTACACTGGAAGTGCAGAGTCTTAACTGCGGACTGCCAGGGGAGTCGCCTGGAATTCGAGAGCCTTTAGCCACCCTGGCTGTGCTCACGGCTGTGTGGTGATGGCAGCTTCTGCTTGGGCCCACTCAGTATGCCAGTCATTCTTTAAGCTTTTCATCCACAGCCCCTGGTTGCGGCACCTCAAAAGAAGGCCTGGCAGATCCACTTTATACCTAAGTCTGGGCTCTTAACTGCTGCCCTTTTCTACATCTCCCTTTTGGGGAAAAGTGGGGCCTTAGGGGTTACCTGGTCCCACCTGTCATTTTACAGCAAGCTGAGGGGGCAGACTATTTACTCAAAGCCACGCTGTAGTCCAGATTGGTGGTTGAGAACCGTCTCTGATGCCCGATGGCCTCGTCGCTAATTCCTGCTCTGCCATGTTCTGTGTGAGCTTGGACAAGTGGCTTAGCTTCTCTGGGCCTTAGCCTTCCTGTCTGTAAAATGGGGATAAACACACTATGAGGATAAATTAAGAAAACACAACTAAAGTGCTTAGAACAGTACTTGCTCTAGAGTTCACATCCAGTAAATGTTAGTGTTCATCATGGGTCAGGGCCTTGTGCTCATCCCGGATGAGAGCTATTTTAAGGTGACCACCTTAATATGAAGGCATTACCCTGTAGGCTGGATCTCCGCTTGGTACTCGGTAAACACTGGCTTCGAGTGTTGTGGGCTTTAAAGGAATTCAGTTATATTTCTTTCAGAGATTTATTTGTCACAAATTCAGACTATCCTTTCAGTGAGATTGAGATTACTGCCAACCGGTACACGCAGAGTGCATCCCTTATCAATGCAGAGGCTCCTGGCCTCCTGAGAGGAGAGAGGAAGTTTCTTCTAGACAGAGAAGCGTGGGGCACAGAGCCATTAGCACTTAGCTCGCCAAGCTGGAGCAGAGGGACCCTAACCTTGCCACCTTTGTGTCCCAGACGAGGCAGGCACTCTGCTTCTGTTAGAAGTTCTATATTCCCCTGTCCCTGGAAGCTGCTATTTCTCACTTCATACCTGTGGGGAGCGGGTAAGTGGGGCAAGGGAGAGAAGATGGTTGAGTACTAGATGAATAGGTTGTGTACTGTTTGGCTATACTGAAGTCCTTTTAGGCTGTTTTCTGAGCTTCAGTTCTTTTCATAACATTATCCAAATGGGAACAAGAGGATTATACCCCATCGATCTTATCCACAGGAACTTAACATTTATTTACAGGGGGAACCAGCTATGTAATTTGTGGGATTCAGTGCAAAATGGAAATGCAGGGTCCTTCATTTTAAACTTTTTAGGCTTTTAAAAGAGCAACAGCAGAGATTAAATCGAATGGAGCGCCTCCAAGCTTAAGGCCCTGCATGACTGCTGCCCATGCCCCGAGAAGCCCAGCCTTCTTCCTATAGATCACCGAGTGTGTCGCTTTCTGTTATTTCCACCTGCCCTGTTCTCAGAGCATGCAAAGATTATCAGTATTTCAAAGGTGCTTTTTTAAAGTAGCTTTTTAAATTTATTTTAAAAAATATATGTGTTGTGCCGGGTCTTAATTGCAGCATGTGAATTCTTAGTTGCTGCGTGTGGGATCTGGTTCCCTGACCAGGGATTGAACCCAGGCCCCTGCCTTGGGAGCATAGAGTCTTAGCCACTGGGCCACCAGGGATGTCCCTAAAGGTGCTTTCTTGCTGGAGCCTTACACTCCCCACGCAAGGCATCATCTTCCTGGTTTTGAGATGAGGGAACTGAGGCCCTGAGGACCTCACTCCTAGTAGAACCAGGTTTCCAGCCTGGCTTTGTTGGATTCCAACCCCTGACTCTCTGCCCAGTCCTGCCACACCACTGGCAAGGCCCTGGGTCTTGAGCATCCTGGCGCCCAGCCCATGAGCGGAGGGCAAACCTGGCTACCAGGTCATGGCACATGTGCTTGTTGAAGAAATAAGGTTCTCTGCAACAGGAAGCCTGACCATCTGTTTTGGGTCAGTCTCTTTCTTGCCCATGTTGTCATATTCCTCCTTTAATAACTGGTCCTGGGGGCCCTGACTGGGGTGCAGTGGCCCCCTGGAGGTCTGCCTGCAGACCTGGGTGGCTGCCTGGGCGATGGTTCGGGGCGCTTCACTGGAGGATACTGATCTTCCCATTTCCAGTCTGCACTAGTTCCTCCTGCCTCAGACCCTTTGCACAGGTGGAACCATCTCCCACGAAGATGACTGCCTCACTGCTGCCCTGAATTTGTGTCATGAGCCCCACCTCAGCCTTCCACTCACCCTCACCTCCCCAGGGTTTCTTTCCTCCCTGACACATGGAGATCAGAGTCTCTCTCTCAGTTTTGTAAGCCCCGCAGCACTTCTGTGTGGTACCTGACACTGTTTGTAGTCGCGTTCTCCGGGGGCCTTGGTTCAATTGTCCCAGGGGGCCTGGGTTCAATCCCTGGTCAGGGAACCAGATCCCACATGCTGCAACTAAGAGTTCACATGCCGCAACTAAGACCCGGCACAAACAAATATTTTGTGTGTGTGTGTCTTTTTCCTGATGGCCAGTGCCTCATCCACTGGCCTCTCAGCTCCTTGAGGTCAGGGTGCCTCTTCTCGCAGTGCTTGGCACATGGCTGTGCTCAGCAACTATTTGTCAAGTGATTAAGTGAACAAAGCCTAAGCTAGGGTGTGAGCTGGAGCAAGCGGAGTGCTGAATGTGGAGGTGGCGGGGTGGGGACGGGGTTGGGGGTCTACCTCCCACCTCACTTCCCAGCAGTGCAGGACCAGAAAGCAAGAAATTCAGTTCTCCAGCAGAGTGACTTCAGTGCTGCTTCCTCCTCGGCTGGAGAGGGGAGACTCTGCCCTGCCCGGGGCTGCTCCCTTACCTTATGTGGTGTCAGAGGGTCTGGTGACACCTGCCTGTCCTGCCTGGTAGCTGGCTTGGTCCCTGTTGCCTGCTTTGCCTGCAGGGTGTGGATGCCCTGTTGTTCAGATTGAGACCCAGAGGGGAAAGGCTTGGGCCCCTCCCCAGCACCACACTCTAGTCAGCCTGTCTCTACTGCGTGCCTCTTGGCCGCTCTGCAGTTTCTCTGTTGAGCCATATGCTGCTGCTGCTAAGTCACTTCAGTCGTGTCCGACTCTGTGCGACCCCATAGACGGCAGCCCACCAGGCTCCCCCGTCCCTGGGATTCTCCAGGCAAGAATACTGGAGTGGCTTGCCATTTCCTTCTCCAATGCGTGAAAGTGAAAAGTGAAAGGGAAGCCGGTTGAGCCATATGGGGCCTGATAATTGCCATGGGCAGAAGCTGTGTGATGCTTTCCTCTAGTATTTAAACATCCAGCTCAACAGAGGTCTGCAAGGCACTGGGTTCTCTACCTGCGTTTTCTCCCTCCCTCGAGCAATGCCACTTCTCACAGCTGTTTGCCTTTGGGCTGAGTTGTGTTCCCTGGGCTTGAGGTAGTCATTTCCAGTGTAGAGGGGAGGGCATTGCCTGGGGCGGTGGCTTTCTGAGAAGGTCACTGTTTGCATGGGGAACCATACAATCTGAGAGCCTGTGTCTTTTAACAAAGCTAAATGCCCCGAGGAACCTGTGGGCAGTACCGTTTCAGTCACCCCCCCATACTCTCGTGTGGAAAGTAGGTGTAAATATCTGGGCTGGTGGGAAGACTAGGGCCGAAATGAGCCTTCCTGGGAGGAAGGTTGAATTGCTTCACTGGGGCCGCTGTCGCAAAGTGCCGCAGGCTGGGGGCTTCAGCAGCAGAGTTTAGTTTCTCCCAGCCCAAAGGCCAGAAGTCTGCAGGGTCGCTGTCTTCTGAGCCTTTCTCCTTGGGCTCTAGTCGGCCGTCTTCTCCTTATATGTTTACATGATCTTTCCTCCGTCCGTGTCTGCTTCTTAATCTCCTCTTATAAGACACCAGTCATGTTGGATTAGAAAAGGAAATGGCAACCCACTCTAGTATTCTTGCCCGGGAAATCCCGTGGACAGGAACCTGGTGGGTTACAGTCCATAGGCTCGCAAAGAGTGACTGAACAACGACAGCATGTTGGATCGGGGTCCTCCCTAAGGGCTTCCTTTTAACCTAGTCATTTCACTAAAGGGTCTCTCTCCAATACAGTCCCATTCGGAGTTCCTGGGGATTAGGGCTTCAGTATAGGAATTTGCGGAGAAGGTAATGGCACCCCACTCCAGTACTCTTGCTTGGAAAATCCCATGGACGGAGGAGCCTGGTGGCTGCAGTCCATGGGGTCGCGAGAGTCGGACACGACTGAGCGACTTCACTTTCACTTTTCACCTTCATGCACTGGAGAAGGAAATGGCAACCCACTCCAGTGTTCTTGCCTGGAGAATTCCAGGGACGGGGAGCCTGGTGGGCTGCCGTCTATGGGGTCACACAGAGTCGGACACGACTGAAGCGATGTAGCAGATAGGAATCTGTGGGGGACACTGTTCAGCCCATAGCAAGGGTCTTGGCACATCAGTGGGAGTGACATGTTTGGGCCATCTGTAAGAGAGGGGCTAACTGAAGGCAGAGAGGCGTTTCCATCTTTAACTGGGGAAGATGGTGCACTTTGCTCCATTTCCCGGGAGCTGCTAACTCGGCCTGAGCTGCAGAAGTGGAAGAGTTACTAGTTTGCCTCCAGGATGGAATCTGGCCTCCCATGAGGACCGGAGCACTTGGCATGTTCTCCTGGTTTCAGCCACTATAAATAACCCCTCCTTCCTGCCGCGTTAATAGGAGGAGACGAGGGTGTGGGGTCCCGGCTGTGCGCTCATCCCATCCATGCTGTTTCAATTTCCTGCCTTCCCCAGCTCTCCTTGCTTCCAGTGGGGAGACCCTGGGGGCGGGCCGAGCAGGACTTCAGTCCTGGAAGCCAGCTGCTCCATCTCGGCTGCACTCCGCCTGCCAAACTCTCGGGCAGCTGTTAAAGTGGGGTCAGCCTGGCATTTCTGTGCTCTTCAGGGGGCTCCCACCATGGGGCCTGAGCGGACTTTGGGGAAATGCTTTTGGTCTAATATGCCGTGGTGTGTGGGCTGGTGGGAGAGCTGCAGGGAAACAGTGAGGGCAGCCCCTCCTTTGTCCTGTGTGAGTGACTTGTGTAGATAGAGATTGTTACTAGGGGCGTGTGCCTTCCTTGGGTACCTGTTGATCTGCAGTCCCGAGTGTCTCCCTGGGCGGCTTTTTCTTTGTCACTGTAAACATACAAGACCTCATTCTTGTTCACAATGAGCTGAGTCCAGCCAAGCATCCATCTTTTCCTTCTGAATTCACTTCCATCTATTTTTTTTAATGGTAACAAAAGACTATCACAGTGCTGTTAGCTGAATAATGACCCCCAAAGATGTCTGTATCCTGATCCCTGGAACTGTGAATGCAGTTTAAAAGGCACTTTATGGATGTGATTAAGTTAAGGATCCTGAAATATCCTGGAGTGTCCTGGTGGCCTGGCTTTTAAGAGCTGAGAAGCAAAAAAAAAATAGACTCTCAAGTTGTATCTCTTGAGGTGTTCAGTTTATTAAATGAACAGTGGAAACTATGTCAAAACGATATGTAAGGAGGAGCTTATTGCCTGAATTTTTACAATGAAGGATACTGTTTGTGTTAAACTCTCCCTGTCACCCCAGCACACACAGGGCCTCACCTTGTTGACTCACAGCCTCTTCACAGTGTAAGGACCAGATCTTTACTCTCTTTTTCATCCTTCCTCCTTGCTTACCTATAGTGCTGACCAGGGTTCAAAGTCTTGGGCGACTCTGCCATCCAGGCCCCCAAGTCCCCTCATGTGACCAGGAGGGGGTATTTGGGGGCTATTAGTAGTTTGGGATGACCTCGGGGACACCTGCTCTTGCAGTAGGGCATCATGCTTCCTGGAGTTGCTTGCTGGGCAGTGCAGGGATGATGATGTGGGATCTGGTGAGAAGACAGCCCAGCTTGGAGAGTAGCAGGCTCTGGGCATCTTGTCCTTCCTGGACTCTGCCTGCCAGGGGGAGGCTGCACTCATGAGCTCCCGGGCTGCACAGCTGCAATATGTAATCCTGCAGACGCCGTGCAGTGTGTCTACTGGGAGAAGACCTGGGCAAGGGTACTGGGCTGGCTGATCTGGGTGGACAGGGAGTGGCACCCTCGAATGTCAGCTTGGAGCAGAACCGTGGCTGGTGAGAGTCAGCCCTGAGACCAAAGGACAAGAATTCAACCTGGGCCTGGTTTCCTGGAGCGTATTTCCGGTTGCTGGGCGAGTCTGGTACCCCTCTCTGCTCCTGGGCTCATTGGCTCTTTTTTCCTGCACTTCAGCTGTTAGACCGTGGATCATGGTCCTAAGAGGCTTGGAGTGAGAAACCAAGGCACCTCTGTCATTCCAGCTCCCTGGTACTGGTTTAACACTCACCTGACCAGTACTGATAATCTGCCTTGGATGTAGCTGAAAGAGCGGAGACAGGGACTGGGGCCACAGGGCCGCCTCCTCAGGAAGGTGATGAAACGGATTGAAGCAGGCCTTGGGGAGGCAGGTAGGAAAGGCGGATTTGATGTAAGCTGGATATTTTTAAGAGCTTCCCCGAATTTAAATCTTTATGTGAAAGCTCCTGAATTTTAGATATCAGCAACTAACTGAAAACAGAGAAAAGCATCTAGGCCAGGTGATGAGTGACATCCCACTTGCAGGGGATCGTCTCACAGGTTGAGGACATGGGGGCCACAGAGACCCACTGCATGCCCCAAGGAGGGCTCCTTTGTGAAGGCAGCGTGAGCATAGATGGGGTGGAGGTGGCCGGCCTCTCTGGCCTGCGCATCACTCTGGCTCCTTGAGGGAAGAGGCTGTGTGTGCGCACCCGGGGAGTGGCGGTAGCCTTCCTCATTCTCTTCCTCCCTGTTTTCGCTGCAGAGGTCTGTGGAGCCCTCAACGTCACCGTGTCCCCGGGGCCCGTGGTTGACTACCTGGAGGGGGAAAATGCCACTCTTCTCTGCCACGTCTCCCAGAAGAGGCGAAAGGACAGCTTGCTGGCTGTGCGCTGGTTCTTCGCGCGACCAGACTCCCAGGAAGCCCTGATGGTTAAGATGACCAAGCTCCGGATAGTGCAGTACTACGGGAATTTCAGCCGCAGCGCCTACCGGCAGAGGCTGCGCCTCCTTGAGGAGCGGCGTGGGGCACTCTACACGCTCTCTGTCTTGACCCTCCAGCCAGCAGATCAAGGGCATTATGTCTGCAAAGTCCAGGAAATCAGCAAGCACAGGAATAAGTGGACAGCTTGGTCCAACGGTTCCTCGGGGACAGAAATGAGAGGTAAGAATACGTCTTCTCTCTGGGCAGAGGGGAAGGGGCCAAGTCAGAGGGTCTCCCTCCAGCTGGCCAAACAGTGGCCTCCAGGACAGTCCTACTGAGCTAGAATACATCTTTCTGGACTCTAAAGGCCATGGTGAGAGCCAGGCCGTGAGAATGAGGATAGGTCTTTATGTGGATGCTGGGACTGACTTGTGCTATAGACGTAAGTCAGGACAGAAGGTGTCTGGCCCCATGCCAGCCAACCTGCCCTGGGCAGACTTGTTTTGTACCTGAAAGATGGGACTGGCTGCGTGCTTCATTTGCCTCTAGCTCAGGTCTGCACTGCCTTGACTGCTTTGCCTGGGGATGGGAGTGCCGGATGCCTTTGAGAGGAGGCACACATTGGGAGTGCCTTGCTGTGAATTGCCAGGCCTCAGAGCAGGGCAGCCTGGTGGCTCTGATCCATCGCCCAGAGGAACTGATCCAAGCCTCAGGGAGCAGCTCACTCAGAAATTCATCCAAAAGTGGGTAAGGGACCAGAGGTGGCCCTCCCTTTCTGGAAACAGATAAGAGGCATGGGCCGTGTTCTGGAACATCTTAGCTACCAAATGCTGTATTTAAGGGTTATCCTTTTTTTTTTTTTGGTGGAGTTCCCATGTGTGGCTTATAGGATCCGAGTTCCCTGACCAAGGATTGAACCTGGACCCAGGCAGTGAAAGCATCGAGTCCTTACCACTGGATCACCAGGGAGTTTCCCAGTGGTTATCATTTTTTACCACTGATGTTCCATTCAAGAAGCCACCTATCGCAGTTTTAATAAGACTTGTTATTGTGTGCTAAAATTACATCTTTGATTGCTTTGCTCATGAATTTGGCCTGGTAGAAAAATCAAGAGAACCACAAAATAAACCTGACGATAAATCTAATTTTATTTTATACGTGTCATTTAAATTAAAGGCAATAGTGATGCCGTTAAAGGGACAGAACTCAGCTGTGAACAGGCATTTTTAACATCCTGTTTGTCATCCAGTGGCTTCCCTGGTGACTCAGTGGTGAAGAATCTGCCTGCCAAGCAGGAGACACAGGAGATGCAGGTTCGATCCCTGGGTTGGGAAGATTCCCTGAAGGAGGAAATGGCAACCCACTCCAGTATTCTTGCCTGAGAAATCCCACGGAGAGAGGAGCCTGGTGGCCTACAGTCCATGGGTCACAAGAGTCAGAACACACTGAGCGACTGAGCACGCATATGTCAAAGTAAATAATTCACACGGATAGTCCAACTTCATCTGTCTTTGGAGTTTGCTTGTCTTCATGTTCTTAAGCACGGAATGATTATTATCTGAAATGTTGTGCACTTTTTCTCTTTAAGCAAATTAATTCAAGACAACAAATGACTATTAATATAAATATGTATTTTGGCACAGAAAATAGAAAAATCAGATGACCACAGGCTGAGGAGAGAATCCACTCTGGATATCACTTGGCTCTGAAACATATGATCTTAAGGTATACCCTTTTTAACTCTTATGTCCCGGTGTATTCTGGAGCCCTGTAGTAAATCTCTGGGCAGTAACGACTCCCTGCCGATTAGAATAGATAAAAAGGTTCGTCGCATCCACGTAAGTGCTGTCGACACATCCATTATTCAGGTGTGTCCCCGTCAGTGAGTGAAGCTGGGTTCCTTCTAGAACATTTACTTGGTTACATGTTACCACAACTTAAGGTGGTTTGCGCAACTACACTGAAACTAGTCTCTTTCCCCCACTGCTTGGTACTTTGATCTGCTCTTGTGAGTGTGGGAGGAAGGGGTGGAGTTACAAGGGGGTGTCCAGGGAATTGTGCATAAACTGCAACTGGCCACATTCCTGCCGTGTCCCTAAGGTGGTGTCTCCTGACACAGTCCAGCTCCTTAGCCGTGTGCTTGCAGAGTGCTTTCCCAGCGTCATGCAGAACGAGAAATCTGAACAAAAATTTAAAAACAGACCAAATAACCAATCTACCCCAACAACTGCAATTTTATTTGCTTTATTTTGCCCTGTGTGTGTTTTTGAGTTTCTCCAAAATTGGAGTAAGTCCTTGAGCATGTGTGTTGAGGTGACTAAAAAAATAAGTAGCAAATTATTGGGAAAAAATTCTATGTTAATAAATGAGTTTGTCCTGGGTTTTTTCCTGAGGACATCTCTGAAAGGGTGTGGCTAAAAAATATAGGCTGTATTAATTTGGGGCAAAACATAAGTTGTCATTTTATGTTTTAACTGAACAAATTATTAAAGTATGATGGAGAATTAGGGATTTTGAAGAATGGGAAAGATTTAAATTGGGGTTTGTGTGAAAACCACATGTATATGAGACCGTGGAGGGGGCGCACTCGTGATTCTAGGAGACGATAGTTATCATCTTCCAAAGAAGATGGGAAGCAATGAAGAACGAACATGTGTGACCCTCTAGGTTACTGGCGTCATGCTTGTCTTACTTTAGAGAATCTGCCATATCCCACGAGCTTGTCAGTGTCAGCTGACTGCACGGAGGCAGGAGGAAAGGCGAGGATGCCGTGCAGCTCTTCAGTGGCTTGTGCCACGTGACCGTCTCAGTGAGCCAGAAGCCCTGCCTGCAGAGACCCTGGATCCAAGAGCCCTAAGTGACATGTAGTGTTGGAACCCTCTGGAGAGGTTTCCAGGAGGGTGGGTGTTAGGTTTGATTTCATTTAATTGCTTCATCAATGATTTGAAAAGGGGGCACATGTCACCGTAATGAACTTTACATAAAACACAAAACCGGGAAATGTTCTTGACATCAACAAGGAATAAAACATAGCAAATGGGAATCCAGAGAGGTGAGTAATATAAGCAGGATATAACAGAATGAGATTCAGTTTGGAAAACGGCAGAGTGATGTACATCTAGGGGAAACGGCTCGCAGGCAATGGTGGAGAGTCAATAGGAGGCTCTCCGTGCAGCGACTTCGGTGGTGTCAGTGGCAAATTAGATGCTCATCTGTAGGGTGACAGGGGGCTTCCCTGGTGGCTCAGTAGGTAAAGAATCTGCCTCTAATGCAGGAGACCTGGGTTTGATCCCTAGGTTGGGAAGATTCCCTGGAGAAGGAAATAGCTTCCCACTCCAGCATTCTTGCCTGGAAAGTCCCATGGACAGAGGAGGCTGATGGGCTACAGCCCTTGGGATCACAAGAGTTGGATACAACTTAGCGACTGAACCACCACTGCAGGGTGATATGGCAGAGCGGACAGCCATGCTATCTCCATCCGTGTACAAACTGGCCTGGTGTCCCTAAGAGGGAAGCTGGCTGTGTTATGTGTACTCTGCTGGGGAGACACTAGTGTTCACTGCGCAGTCTATTTGGGGAGCCCCATTTGCAGAAAGACAGATTCGATCTAGAGAAGAGTAGCAAACGTGATATCGGAGCGAGAGGCAGCCTCCAGAGTATGATCGGTTTAGCTGAGGAAGCTTTGCTGGGCTCAGTGAATTGCATATGGACTAGAGTGCTTGGTGGATTCGTTTATTCCTCACTCAGCGGGGATTTATTTCATGGAGCACCTGCTCTGTACCTCGCTGTGCTGGAAACTTGGGGACACAGGGTGGATCTGTCTATAGGGTGGCAGATACAGAAGCAGATATGATGTCATAGTGTCGGGTGCAATGATGCAGGTGTGCACGGAGCATGGTGTGAATGCATAGGCGGCTCCTGAGGATGAGGAGCAGGCAGTGCTTGAGCTGCCATTGGCTGTTTATGTGGGGCAGCAGATGAGATGAGGCGGCATCTTGGTGGGTAGGGTGTCCCACAGCACTGAATCAGGACTGCTGGAGTCTGAACTGGGAGGGGAGGTGGCAGTGGGTATAGGGGAAGCAGGCTGGGCTGATGGCGGAGGGGACAATACTGAATGGCAAAGCATTTCCACTTGATTCTGTAAGCTAGTGTTCTCAGCCTTACCTAATGATCAGTATCACCAAAGCCAGATTCTGAAGTATCTACCCTAGAGATTCTAGTCTGTTCAGCCTGGGTTGGAATTTGAATGTTTAACATCTAGTCTAGGTGATTTTCGGGGTTTCTTAGGTGGTGCTAGTGATAAAGAACCCACCTGTCAATGCAGGAGATGTAAGATTCAGGTTTGATCCTTGGGTCCAGAAGATCCCCTGCAGGAGGGCATGACATGGAGAATTCCATGGAGGGCTGCAGTCCATAGAGTCGCAAAGAGTAGGACACAAATGAATTGACTTAGCATACTAGGTGATTTTATCATCAGGCGTTTGTGGAGAGTCTTTTCTTTAGTCCTTGGCAAGTCCATGAAGCATATAGAGTCTTTTGACAGACCCCTCTGGGAGGACCAGGCTACAGAGTGAAGAGGCAGTCTTTTGTGGCTGCATGGGCCTTGTGAAAGTGTTAGTTGGTCAGTCATGTCCGACTCTTTTAGACCCTATGTATTGTAGCCTGCCAGGCTCCTCTGTCCATGGAATTCTCCAGGCAAAATACTGGAATGGGTTGCCGTCCCCTTATCCAGGGAATCTTCCCAACCCAGGGATTGAACCCTGATCTCCTGCATTGTAGGCAGATTCGTTACCATCCGAGCCACCAGGGAAGCCCATTGCACAGGCTTTAAATGATGCCAAATTCGATAGTAGGAATGGAGAGACATTAAAGGTCAAATAAGGAGACTTTAATAACTGGATTCGGCAAGGGAGACAACTCTGGGGTGATACCCAGGAGAGTAACTCAGCGTGTCCAGGGTGACAAAGGGAGCGTAAGAGATGGAGCTCGTCCACAGGGAAACTGAGAGTGAGCTGGGCGGAGGCACCCACTGATGGCCAGTAAGTATGCAGAAACGTGCATCTGAAGGGCCCGTCCGATCTGGCTTGTGAGAACTGAATCTGAATTAGGCAGGTGAAATCACCAGAGGGTGAGTTACTTTCTGAGGGGCAGGGGCCAAGGCGAGGAGCCTTGGGAAACACTAGTATTTGGGGCAGCAGATGGAGCTAGCTTGGCTTGGTGTCTGGGATGGGCTCCTCTGGGCCAACCTCATGGCTATCTGGAAAGGGCAAAGTCTTTTCAGTAAGAGAGCAACAGCGGAGGGTAAGGACACAGCAGCTTCTTCCTCAGTCCCAGACGGTCCCACAGACTGGGGAATTCAGAGATGCTCCAGGCAGGAGGGAGGTGCATTGGCTTGATCCTGGCTGCCAGGTAAGCCCTGTGTCCTCTTTATTGGGAAAATGAGGAAGGGAGACAGAGTGACTGATAGCCGTGGGTGGATCGAAGGGGTGGTCCCTCCCTATGGGGTCACTGCAGGGCCCCAGCTGCCCCCAGGATGGATATGAGATGGGAGAGGTGAGTGGGGGGTCTTCACTGCCAGGGTGAGGTGAAGGGCGTCTCTCCAGCCCAGACCACAGGGACCCCTCTTGTGGCATTTGAAGTGCCCCTCCACCCCACATCTTGCTCTACCCCACTTTCCAATCTGCACTTTGATTTGCCATCTTAACAGCTCTGTTCCCTCTGCTTTGGTTCCAATAAATATTTTGATGGTGGGGGGAAAAAACAAAGGATCTCTAGGAAACAGCTTCTGGCTCATTCATCATGAGCAGGTCAGATGCAGGGGTGGATCTCATTGCAGGTGAGACAGGAGGAAGTGAACTACACAGTCCTGCCCTGGCCAACACCAAGAATGTGGGGAGGTCCAGTCTGGAGTGCCGCGTGCCCAGCACGGAACAGGCAGAGCGAGGCTGGAGTTGATGGAGCAGGGAAGTCAGGATGGGAACAGAGGGAGCATGGGCAGTGATTTGGGGTAATTTCCAACCGGGAGATGAAGCTGTTCAGCAGGGTCTCTTAAGGGGAGCCTTATTGATGGTTGGGAGGGTCAGGATTTTCTGAGTTGGAGGCTTCATAGATTGATGAATGCAAAGTTTTCCAAATGCTCTTGGTTCCTTTAGGCCAAAAGAAATAAATAATAAGTTTGCTTTTTAAGTAGTTGGGTCCAACAGCCTTAAAAAGGATTTCTGTTCTAAACACAGCATGATGTATCCCTAGGCACGGAGACGAGCTGTTCTCTTTGGGGAAGATTCCAAGATCACTTACAAATCGAGGTGAAGATTTGCTATTTTAGGGGGCACCATCTGTCGTCTAGGTGCAAAACAAAGCATTTTAACCACTTGTAACCAGTGTTTTCACAAATCGTGGTGCTTTCGGACACTCACGTTACACTGTCCCTGTAGACACAGGTGTTACAGCATCTGACCTGGCGTGTGTCCTGTGCGCTCAGCGCTGCCTGGTACTCGCAGCGCCTCAGGTGTGCGGTTTACAGAGGAAGCTGCCCGTCTTCCTTAAGCCTTTCCGCGCACCCTTCGCCCTGTCCGCCCCGCGTCGCCTCATCCAGGTGCGTCTGGTGGCTTTGTGCCTGCTTTCTCTGATCGGCCCTGCCCGCCCCGCGTCGCCTCATCCAGGTTCGTCTGGTGGCTTTGTGCCTGCTTTCTCTGATCGGCCCTGCCCGCCCCGCGTCGCCTCATCCAGGTGCGTCTGGTGGCTTTGTGCCTGCTTTCTCTGATCGGCCCTGCCCGCCCCGCGTCGCCTCATCCAGGTTCGTCTGGTGGCTTTGTGCCTGCTTTCTCTGATCGCCCCTTGGCCTCCCTTTGCTGCCGCTGCTCCCCAAGCTTTGGTGGTGTCTCTGCCTCTGTGCCTTTGCCATCCTGTCTGATGCCCCAGCGGCCTCCCACATCTGTCCTCCTTTCTGCACTGATCAGCCTGGTCTCTCTCAGGACACGCAGACCCTGGATAGTTGTAATCATGAGGACAGCCCTGAGGGGGTAAACCAGCTCCTAAGCCTGGATTTTCTTCAGGAGAGTTTCCAAGATGAAGCCTGAAGATAACTGGGGTTCCTGGTCAACGACAGGCTCTGGCAGAGTCCTGGGTGCCACATGTCCCTAACAGTTATTGACACGGGCCAGTTAGGGGCTCTGCGTGAGGGTGCCACATGGGCCCTTTCCCCCAGGGAGTGTGGGCCCCAGGGTTCTCAAGAGTGAGGCTGTCGTTCATTTAGGCTTCTGTTTTTAGGGGCAGAGCAGCTTCCATTCCTGGTTCTCCAGGCTCTGTACAAAATTATCGTCAATGGCTTTTCAGCCAGGTTCTGCCACCCAGAGATTCAGAAGCAGTCTGATATTCTAAGCAGAATTCAATCTCCTTCTTTTCAGACGGAGATGTTTTCATTAACGGTGAAAATGCTAATAATGCAAGCAATTTGTAAGGGCTGTCTCCTGCAATTTAAACAGTATTTCAACCCCAAATAACATATTTTAACAAATCGTATTGTTATTTGACTTCAGATTATATAAGTGAGCTTTAAATGTTACAAGCGGACAAAGAAAATGGAAAACTGTGTTTACCCTAAATGTATTTAGGGGAAAAGATGAAATTATAATTTCTTATCTATTTAACCCTGAAATATTAGAGAGAATTTAATAATTGGATCTGAAAGTACCACCACAGGGAACTGATATTTCAAGTTTCAGTGGAAGAAATTAAATAATTCCTTTTTCCCCAGAGACACGGAGCAGATAATTAGGAATAGATTAACTAAACATTTAGTGCTACTGCTTAATTAGGCAAGCTCACATCATGATGTTTAAAGTGTCAACAGGTCCAGATACTCAAAGGGAACAAATTGACAACCAGAGTGTAATTTAAACACAACTTCAAACAATCCTTCATTGTGTCTATCCTCATTCTAACTGCCGTGGTCTTGGAAGAATTTGAGATTGGAACAAACTCAGGAGCACGTATGAAGCCCCAGTTTATGAGCCTGTCATCCCTGTGCTTTGCCCAAAGAGAGGTACGTGTGGGGAGGTTTGATCCCCACTGGCCTGGGACCCAACCTCACAATCTGGAGAAGTATGTCGATATGGGTATATATTGGATAGACTTTACTGACATAGCTGATAGAAAGTCTGAAAAGGCCATAGAGGAGGCTGACACTTGCATGAGAGTACGGAAAAGACAAGGTCACATACTCGGGGGAATGGTAGAGGTTCACGTGGAGGATGTGGCATTCCGCTGGGGCCGCAGGGTGAGCAGGGCTCTGCGACTGCGGGCCACACCCTTCAGGAGAGGAAACAGCCAGAGCAAAGGCGTGGATGGGGGAGAAGAGGGATTTGCAAATAACTGAATGGAGCTGGATGCACGTTTGTGGTTGGTGAGGGCTGAGGCGGATGGTGATAAGAGGAAAGGCTGCCTCGGTGGTCCTGGTCAGGGACCTTGCCTCCAGGTACCCTGTGAAGTTCTTAGACAAACCCACGTGCCTGACACGTGCTGGTATAACGAGCTTTTTAGTGAAGGACTGAATGAGTGATCCAGATCACTCATGGTTTTGAATAACGTGCCATTTTAATTAATAGTAACAAGGAGTGGAAGGTGGTAGCAAGAAGATAAGATATAGGGACGTCCTGCTGGTCCAGTGGTTGAGAATCTGCCTGCCAGTTCAGGGGACATGGGTTCAGTCCCTCCTCCGGGAAGATCCACATGCCAAGGGAGGGGGAACCTAAGCCCGTGCGCCACAACTGCTGAGTCCAGGTGCCTGGAGCCTGTGCCCCACAAGAGAAGCCACTGCGATGAGAAGCCAGAGTAGCCGCCACTTGCCACCACCAGAGAAAGCCCCACACAGCAACAGAGATCCATCGCAGCCAAAAACAGATAATTCTTTCTTAGAAAAAGAGGGTAACATATAGATCTATCCCAGGGTCGTGTCTGGAGAGGGCTTGGTAAAACTTACCAAGCCTTAAGTCTTAATATTTTATAAATACAGATGGCCTTTGTATTCTGTAGCTGATTCCATCTCAGAATGCATAGCTCTTATCCCACTGCCTTGTCACAATGGGAAGTCTATTTAATATGAGTTTTTGTTTGCTCTTTTGCTGTATTTTCTAGAATTTGTCTTAGAGTGAATGCAAAGGAAAGAGTGGCCTAAAATAGACAAAGTTGGAGCTCTTCTTTTCTCATCAGCTGCTCCATCAGAGCAGGTCACCCGGAGGTCCTATGCACATGCATGGCTTTGTCCAAGCCCCAAGAGAGGCCACTTTCAGCCTGAGGCTTGGAGGGTCAAGGGAGAAAGGAAGCAATCGGCAAACTTCAGAGAGCAGAAACAGAGGCGGTCTCTGTGTCTCTCTGGGTTTTAGTTGCCTTTCTTGAGAACACCGAGTCAGTTATAAATAGTGAGGACACAGCTACATTTAGTTTTTTCCTTGGGAAACCATCTCATCGTTGAATAAGAAAGGTCAGCGAAATGACTATAATAATTTTTGAATTTGAGCCACGGTATTGACTCCTCTTTTTTTTTATTTAAGAATCTTGTGCATATTTCATATCACTAGAGCTCATAACTCAACCTATGCTCTTCAGTTTAATCCAGGGAAAACAAGAGTAACAGCAAAACCTAAAGAATAAACATATCACACAAGTGTTGTTTGCAAAGAACTCCAAAAGAGCCCCTTAATAACATATCTCTGTGCGCAGAAATACAAGGCGAAGAATACCGCTTTCTCTGGTCCTTGCAGATTTTTCTCTCCTATTACTCTATGCAGAATGTTGCCTGCTTAAGGTCTGCAGGCTTCCCGCCTCCATTCTAGAAGAAACTAAGAACTCTCTGGCCAAAAAGTGATTGTGATACCCAGAGCCAGCAGCTCCAAGGTTAGAGCCCTCCAGAGAAATCAGCTCCCAAGGCCTGGTGAGCTGGTGCAATCCCCCTGCTTCTGATGCAGATCTTCCATGGGAAGCAAGGTGCTGGGTAGGCCTGGGCTCCCTGCCCTGGACTCTCTTCTCAGCCTTCTACAATGTAAGTTGGTCCCAGGACCAAGCTTTCTCTGGGATACCTTGACCCACCAATACAGCATCATAGTCATCGCATTCGTTCATTCATTCAAAGGAACTGTGACTTGTTATGGACTAGGAAGGATTCTGGGACGTGAAAACAGATGCAGCTCCAGCCTGCATGGAACTTCCCTTCAGCTGGAGGAGGGGGATAATGAACCGGACCAATGAGCAAAGTGTAATGATGCATTCTAAGGCAATGCATTCAGCAGGAATAGAGGGTATGAAATATTAGGTAATCACTGGAGGAAGGCCTCTCTGACTCAAATTCTCTCCAGCTTCCAAGTTTGAGTCTGCCTTTTGGGGAGACACATCATCCTTTATAGATGGTCTGCTCTTTTGAAAATAACTTCCTTGAAAGCTGTGCTCTTCACCGTATATTTCCCTGCACTGAGACGTGTTATTAAAGGGCTCTTCTGGAGTCCTTTGTAAACAACACTTGTGTGATAGTCTTATTCTTCAGGTCATGCTGTTACTTTTGTTGTCCCTGGATTAAATTGAGGCGCATTGGTTGAGTTTTGAATTCTGGACCCTAACCTGGACTAGACGGGAGATTGAGGCCTAGGGTCTGGCTCCTCATGACCTGAATCCCCTCTCCCATGTCTCATGGGACTCACCTCTTTCTATCCGAGGAGTGTGTGAGGCAGGGCTTCTCCATGCGGCTTCCTGGGACCTCGAGCCTCAGAATTTCCACAACTTTGTGCTCCCTAATCATACAGATTCCCAGGCCTTCCCTCAAATTACTTGAACCAGAAGTTCAGGGGTCATGCCTGGGAATCCTCAAGAGGCCACAAGAGGCCTAATTATTTCCCCTGTACACTAACATTTTAAAAACCTTGATCTTCGGGCGCTCAGTGAGTGGTAGAAACAGGAAGGTACAGGCATGTCTCACAAATTTGGGGCCAGTCCTTCCTGCATCTGGGCTGCTGCTCCCCGGCCCCCTCATTCCCCTGTCTGTACCCAGGCCCTCCCCACACTTCTCTCTACCAGCTCCTGCCTCCCAGAAGGTGTTCTGTGTCAGAAATGTGCTCCTCACTTTCGATGTAGCCCCTGGTTGTAATTTAAGCTCCTTTAATCATAGGATTCTTTGTGAAAGGAATTGGAGGCACAGGTAAGCAGGAGGGAAAGACTACTGGGAGAAAGGAGGCTTTCCCAGGGCCTCTAACAATCCTGAGTCCGCCATTCCATGAATGACGGGCTTGGGGGTGGGGTGGGGGGATGGGTCAGTCCTTCAAAGCAGGCTCAGATAAAGGTGTCTGTATCATCGGTGAACGGGAGACTAGGAAGGGAACAGGAAGTCCCTCAGTTGAAGGGCTTTGTCACAGCATCTTGATGTGAACTCAGGGGGACACAGCCTGCCACAGCCTGTGAAATCCGCCCTCCCCAAGGGAGTCTGCAGGATGTTCTGTCCGAGTCAGAAATCAAGGGTCTCAGGTCTCACACCTCTCTGCGTGGTGGTTGCCCCACAGGTCCCAGCAAAGGATACTTGACTAAGATTCTTTCTCTCCAATCTGCTTCCTCCAGACACGAGGCTGAAAGGATCGTCCTGTCTTGGTGCCTCTGGGCTGTGTTCTTCCAGACAGTTTGATCCCGCGGCCACTTTCAACCAGAGGGCCGGGATGTGGTGGCTCCCACAGCCCACCCCTCTTAAATTTCATCTGCTTCTGCTGTCTTGGGGAGGAGCCCAGAATGGCCTGTCACTGCTATCAGGCCACCGCCTCACCAGAAGGGCAGCCCACCAAGGGCTGGGGTCCCCAGAAAGTTACAGAGCCATCAAGAGGTCAGCTGATGACTTAGCTTTTGAGTGCTCTTTGCTTTCCCTTTATCCTGTGGCCCAGACCCATTGATAAATGGGCACAGGAGTCAGAGCTCAAAATGCCCACTATGTTGCTGATAAAGCTGTATTGAGAAGAGTAGCTTGGTGCTGAGGCCAAACTGGGCTTCCTTTTGCTTCCCTGATCAGTTTTACCGCCCTCTTTCCAGGCCCCATACCCTGTGGGAGGAGGCGGTCCTTGTACAGCCCTCCCTCACAAGACTTTGGGATGCAGGAAGGGTGGCAGAGCCAAGGCTCCCTGGGAGGCAGGGCTGGCACCATTCCTACCATCTAGAGTAGTGTACCTTCTCCTGGAGGGCACGCTGCCCAGCCCCGCATTAGCTCTTGGCTGAGAGGCTGGGCTCCAAGCACGGGGCAAGACAAAGGCCACCTCAAGCAGGGCATTGGCCTGAATCTCTGGACTCAGACATGTGTGGCTGGACAATGTATCACATTCACTTTGAGATAGCACAGGATTAGCAGCTGAAATAAGATAGCTAATGCCGAACCTTGGGAAAATTTCAAAAGCTCTGGCAGAATTGATGTAAAAATTTTCTTTTTTGTAAGAACAGATAAGATTATGACCAATGTTGCTGATCTTCATATGCCAAACAAGGTTGCTGTACTTTCCCATAAAATAGCCGCACTGGAGAGAAATGAAGAACCTCCACAAACTCCTTGCTTAGAGTCCCTTAGTTCTGAATCCCAGCTTGCTGGTTCTTTCAATACCCATCTCTGCAAGTCCTCTGGGGAGACCTTATTTATTACCTTTAATCTCAAATAAGGCAAAGGGACTGCAGACATTAAGCCACAAGGAACTCTTTCTTATGGACCGTTTGGACATCTGAAGAGTCACACTCTGAGGCACAGGGCTGACAGGGAAGGACCATGCTATAATTAGGTGTGGGGATTAGAGCAGGGAATAAAAGAGACCAAGTTGCTGTCTTCTGGAGCTAAGGAGCTAAGCTCTTATGGAGCTGTCTTATGGATAAAAATGGCTCATTAGGTCTCAGGCACTGTTCTGAGTACTTTCCATATATTAACCCTTCTGGCTTCACACTCATTCTGAACTTATTATCATCCCTGTATAACAAATGGGGAGGTAAGTGGCTTGCCCACGGTCACATAACTAGCAAATGGCAGCTTGGTATTTCACCCAGCGTGCATCAGTGCACCCCACACTTCAAAGTGCATATGATTCACTCGAGAAATTTGGGTTTAAAAGCGGATTCTGATCCAGTAGATCTGGGTTGGAGCCCCTGCAATCCTGTAGTTCTGACAAGTTCTCAGGTAACATTGATGCTGGTGGTCCGTGGACCACACTTAGAGTAGTAAGGCTCTGGACCATGACGGGCATCACTGATCTCCTGAAATCTCAGGTCCTCAGAGGTCCATTTATTTTCCTTTTGGTATTGTCTTTATTAAGACTCTGTGGTTATACTAGCCTAGGCTCAACTCGTTGAAGATGAAAACTCATTCAAGCTAATTCAGGAGAGAGGTGGGAATGGTTTAAGGATACAGAACTGATGGAATGCAAGGTTAGAAAACACATCAGCCTCTTGGTACCCAGGATGCCACCAGGATCAAGTTCTTTATCCTCGACCTTCCTTCTGCAGGTTCTGCCCTTGCTCCAGTTGCTTTCCTGTTTTCCGAAACAGCTGCCCACCCCAGAGTCCATAGACTTTTCAACCCCAGGACCTACAACCACCATATTTACTCTGTTTAAATTCTTGAAGGGGGAGTCTGATCAGTTGCTCTGACAGTGAGTAGATTATACAGGCTGTGGGTGGGGCAAATTAAGCAGGAAGGATGTTAGGCAAATTGTCTGACATATCTAATAACGCACGAAAGACCAAATGTCCACTAAGGGTTCATTCCTGGATGTCCAAATTGCTTTCTTTCAGGGGCCATCAGAAAGAAGTAGGTCAGTTATTTACTGGACGCTGACCAGCTGCCAGGCAGGGTGCCCCAGATGGTGATGTGGAGGTATCACCTTTTTGGTTTTGAGGAATTTAGGATCTACAGGGAGGGGAGTTGTTCCCCACAGGACAAAACCTTCCTTCTGAGAACAATTAGAAAAGCTGAAAAAGTAGTCTGCATTTCAGTTTTCTTAATTTATTAGGATTTTTTCCTAAATTTATTTTTATTTATATTTCATAGATATATTTGCGTGACATAATTATGCAGTTACATATGTGCCTATGTATTTCAGCTCTCCTAATTGTTCTCTGAAGGACAGATAGATTGACTGCAGAGAAGAGCAATGATGGAGCCTAATTGTCAGAGTCATTTATAAGAAATTCAACCGTTCTTATGCAGTGCTTGACTGCAAGGAGATCCAACTAGTCCATCCTAAAGGAAATCAGTCCTGAATATTCATTGGAAGGGCTGATGCTGAAGCTGAAGCTCCAGTACTTTGGCCACCTGATGCAAAGAACTGATTCATTGGGAAAGACCCTGATGCTGGGAAAGACTGAAGGCAGGAGGAGAAGGGGATGACAGAGATGAGATGGTTGGTTGGCATCACCGACTTGATGGACATGAGTTTGAGTGAGCTCCGGGAGTTGGTGATGGACAGGGTGGCCTGGCGTGCTGCAGTCCATGGGGTCACAAAGAGTCAGACACGACTGAGCAGCTGAACGGAAATATGCAGTGCTTATTTAGAAAAATTCTGCAGAAAGTGACAATCAGGTTGTTTATGAGGCAAACAGCTTTTGGCAGTTCTAACTGTGAGATGAAAATTGGAAGGTCTATGATAATTACTTGAGGCTTTCTATTGGGAATCCTTGAAGTAAGGGCAAACAGAAATAGAGCATATCCTATAAAAACTGAAACCCAGCTTCCGAGCAGCTCATACTCTCAATGGATCAGCTGAGCGTCCTCCTACTCTGATTTCCGATGAGGATAATAAAATTCCATCTAGAGTCGCCATGACCTTCCTGTACAATGTCTGGCATTCAAGCTAAAAAATTATCAGGCACATCAAAGGACAAGATCAAAATAAAAAACAGATAATAGGGAACACTCTCACATTGCTGGTGGGAATGTAAACTAACACAGCCACTATGGAAGACGGTATGGAGATTCCTTAAAGAGCTAGGAATAAAACCACCATATGACCCAGCAATCCCACTCCTAGGCGTATACCCTGAGGAAACCAAAATTGAAAAAGACACATGTACCCTGATGCTCACTGCAGCACTGTTTACAATAGCTAGACCATGGAAGCAACCTAGATGTCCATCAACAGATGAATGGATAAAGAAGCTCTGGTACACATATACAATGAAATACTACTCAGGCATAAAGAGGAACACATTTAAATCAGTTCTAATGAGGTGGATGAACCTATTATAGAGCCTATTATACAGAGTAATAGTAAGCCAGAGAAATAATAAATATTGTGTACTGACACATATACATGAAATCTAAAAAGATGGCTCTGATTAACTTATTTTCAGGGCAGCAATGGAGAAGCAGACATAGAGAGCAGACCTATGGACATGGGAGAGGGGAGGAGGGAGAAGGGGAGATGTATGGAGAGAGTAACCTGGAAATTTACAATACCATATGTGAAATAGATAGCCAATGGGAATTTGCTGTATGGCTCAGGGAACCCAAACAGGGGCTCTGTGATAGGCTGAAGGGTGGGGTGGGGCGGGAGATGGGAGGGAGGTTCGAGAGGGAGGGGACATGAGTGTACCTATGGCTGATTCTTGTTGATATATGACAGAAAACAACAAAATTCTGTAAAGCAATTATCCTTCAATTAAAAACTTAAAAAAATAAATATAAATAAATAACAATTTAAACAATCTTAAAGAAAAACAGACAATGGAAATAAGCTTACGGGTGATGCAGATGTGAAGGCTATCAGGCATGTATGTAAAATAATATGATTAATATGGTTGAAAAGTTAGATGACATGCTGGAGAAATTCATCAGAGAGTGTAGGCTTTATAAAAAAAAAGAATTGAATGATCTATAACTGAAAAAAATACCATAAATGAAATGTTAAGCTTAGTAGATGGGTTTAAGAGCAGCTTAGAGACAGGTGAAGAGAAGATTAGTGATCTGTGTGGTAGGTCAATAGGAAATACCCATCCAAGACCTGGAGAAAAATAAGGATGGAAAATTCAGATTTGGAACCCATGGCAATAATAATATACAAGTTTAATGGAGGGGCAATAAACAGAGTTAAAATTTTAAACCATCCTTGCCATGTCCCTTTCCTCTATTAATTAAATTTTTATTCCAACCACCTTTGTCTTTATTTGGGCCCTAGATTCTCTTCTCTAGAACTCTTCAATGCAGTAAATGATGACCACATGTAACTATTTCATGTGAATTAATTAAACTGAAATACAGTTACAAATTCAGCTCCTCGTCTCATGCAGACAAGTCACGTCTCACTCGCTCAACAGACGTGCAGCGGCCGCTGCGCATGCTGTGCAGGCGCTGAGCACTTCCCTCTCCTCAGAAAGTTCCGTTGGACAGCGCTCTCATCCCCTGACACTTACATTTTTCCATTTGGTCAATTTTTAGATTACCCGTGTACATGGAAGCTTTCCATGGTTCTAGACTCTTCAGTATTACATTCAAGGTTTGAAAAAGTAGGGAAAGTGTTAGTTGCTCAGTCATGTCCAGCTCTTTGCAACCACATGGACTGTAGCCCGCCAGGATCCTCTGTCCATGGAATTCTCCAGGCAAGAATACTGGAGTGGGTAGCCTTTCCCTTCTCCAGGGGATCTTCTCAACACAGGGATCAAACCCAGGTCTCCTGCATTGCAGGCAGATTCTTTACTGTCTGAGCCACCAGGAAAGTCCTGTAACTCAGTTGTGTTTCCTGATGATTGAAAGCAGGCACAGTGAATTCAGTGCTTAACCGCTGACTGAAAGCCAACAAAATAATCTCAGAATCAGATGCATGCTACTGGGTGACTGGCTTACACGGAGGATGGTGCTCAGAGCACCGACCCCGAGTCATCAGAAGACCTCGGGCTTCCCTAGAGGTACTCAGCAAGTGCACTACATTTTGGAAAGATGTAGTAAGTATTAATATATGGGGTGTGTAGGACTTCTACCGAACTGAGTACCAAAAACTTAATTCCCTTCTCTGGTCTCTTACTTATTACGTGTAAGTCATTGCACCTTCCCCTGGCATGTGAGTTGTGACAATTAAATGTGGTTTTTGCAAATGTGAAAATTACCTTATAAATGTAAGTGCCATGTATCCCATGTGATATAATCTTTGGGACTGAGACGGGCCAGGTTCATAAACTACTTCACTTCACGCAATTTCGGGTTTTCGTTTTGTTGTTGTCTTACAGTGATTTCCCTCAAATCTTCTGAAGATTCATCCGTTGAGAAAAAGAAGGAGACATGGGCATTTTTTGAAGGTAATTCTTACTTATTTCTTTACTATAAGACGCAACCTCACTTTTCAATAATAGGAAATGAATAGAATAAGAAGAAAGGACCCCGACTTCTTAGTTTTTTCCTAATATCAAATGGTTTTCTTGCTTTAAACATAGTCAGGAGTAGGATGGGAATGCCTGGAGGTATCAGTCCACAGATTTCAAAGAACAGAGTTGAAAGGTCCAATCTGCATAATTTGGTGGTGTTTGTTTTTCTTCACAATTCCTACTCCTAAGTGATATTAAGGAGAGACCTGTAAGCAATATAAAAAGGCAAATTACATCTACTGTGACTAATTTTATCTCAGGTTTCTTAAGAGTTTGGGATTCTGGAAACATTTGTAAACCTTGCTGCTGCTGCTGCTAAGTCGCTTCAGTCGTGTCCGACTTTGTGCGACCCCATAGACGGAAGCCCACCAAGCTCCCCCGTCCCTGGGATTCTCCAGGCAAGAACACTGGAGTGGGTTGCCATTTCCTTCTCCAGTGCATCAAAGTGAAAAGTGAAAGTGAAGTCACTCAGTCGTGTCCGACTCTTATCGACCCCATGGACTGCAGCCCACCAGGCTCCTCTGTCCATGGGATTTTCCAGGCAAGAGTACTGGAGTGGGGTGCCATTGCCTTCTCCTTAAGCCAGTGATTTTCAACCCATGTTAGAGTCACCTGGGAACTTTAAAAACACTGTTGCCTGAACCGCATCTCTAGAGATTCTGATTAAGTTGGAACTTGTTAGAAGTTCTTTACGAGATGCCAGCCTGCAGCCATGGCCCCAGCCTGCAGCCATGGCCCTAGGTGTTTCCCCAAACGGGTTCCAGACCAGTAGCATCAGCGTCACATCAGCATCAGCACAGCCGGGAGGCTGTTACAGTGCACTGCGCTCTGTGCCGCCGTGCTTACGGACTCAGAGTCTCTGGGGGTGTTACCCCCAGAAACCTAGGTTTTAATAAGACCTCCGGGTGATCTGATGTATACTCAGACTGGAGCTTTAGAGCAGTCATTCTCAACAGGAGGTAATTTTGTCCCTCTAGGGGACGTTGTCCAATGTCTGGGTAGTTGTGCTTGCCACAAGAACATTTTGGTGGTACTGGCATCTGTTGGGTCTTACAATGCACAGGTCAGCCCTGACAGCAAAGAATTATCTGGCCCCAAAATTCAAGAGTGCCAAGGTTGAGAAAGTATATGGCCTTACAGTATGGACAACTCACGGAAATTATTGTAAAGTGGTTGAAGATTACAACCATAAGCAATGAAAGAATGTACTTCGTGAGTTCTCAGGCAGAACCTTTGATCAGTTAAAAAAAAACACAACAGATTAATGTTAAGATGTGATCAGGAAATTGTGAAGGATTACATCTTGTGAAGGCATTGCATTTTTTGATGATGTATGGACCTTGGGAAAAGGATCTGAGACCTGTGTCCCCTGGGGGTTCAGCATCACCCTTTGTTAATTCAGTGGATATGAGAACATGCTCATGGCAGACTGCACTTGGATTCAAACCTACCTCTTCTGATAGCTAGTTAATAACAGTGACTTGAGGAACTGTCTCCCTAAGAAAAACATAAGCATAATTATGAACCTGGTTTGCAAGGCATAAAGTGTCACTCAGGTAGGCCATTAGGATTGTTTCATTTTGAAGTCATTGCATTTCTCAGGTTACACTTTACTGTAACAGTGATTCTTTGTATTCCCTGCCTTTTCTTCTGCACATTTTGTAGATGGCTTTTTCTGTATTTAATGATCTTCTCCAAGTAAAATAATCCACAGTTCCCTCCTTTAGCCTTTCATTCAGTGAATGCCTATTTGTTAGCAAAGAGACGTGTGACTTTCATCCTCACAGAGTGAAGCATTAGAAAAAGCACTTGGTGTGCCCATATTCTGAGGCTGCCCTATAACCCAGGCACTGGAAGGGGGCACGTCTGGAGATACCCTGGGGGCTCTCTAAGACAGATCACTGGCAGATATGACAGCAGGAACCTTGTTTATCTTCAGGTGCATAAGGATATCCTGGGGGGTTGTTAGTAACCCAGACTCTGGGTTGCCCTCCACTCCTGCCCCTGCCAAGAATCTGATTATACATTTAGGAAGAGATCAAAGAATTTGCACTTCATCAGGGCTTGAGGTGTTTCTGGTGCAAGTGATCCGAAGACTGTTTGAAAATACTATGGCCCCAAACCCAGGACTTTATATATTTGGAAAGACTGGAGCATTTAAAAGTCTGCACACACACACCTTGCTGCACAATCCCAATCTCTAAAACATTTTGTACAATTAATGATTACTTTTTAGTTCATGTGTAGCTACAGAATATCAGGGTTACTCTCAGTTTAACTCTACACAAAATCTATAGCCCATGGTCTTCTCCACACAGAGAATTCGGTTTCTACAGAAAAGCAGGACTGGAATTCTCAGTGTATATCCTGCCTCAGAGCAGCTGTGTCCAAAGTGCTCTTTCCCTGTGATTTTGGCAGCAGCAGCAGCATCTGTGGCTTTTGCTTTTTTAACCCAGCCACAGTGTTGACGAGGTCAGGGGTACAGCTGAAACTCGCTGGCGTCTGATCCCAGGCCTTTGCCCTTTCGTTCCTGGATGGGAGCGCAGCGGCAGCGCTTGAGGACGGATATCTGTCCTCCTGGGACTCAGCTCGGCCTGGCTGCATGCCCGCACCACAAAAAAAGCATTGTCAGGCCTCTTGGTGAGATGCTGGAGTAAGTTAAAATCCCTCCGGGCTATAGCTCAGGTATTTCTCCCCAAGCAACATATTATTACTGGCTGGATAAAAACAGGAGTAGAAGTACCTGGTTTTTTCCACAGAACTGCAAAATAGGGATTTGTAGTTGCCCTGGAAATATAGAGGGTGGACATCAATTTTCTGGATTCAGTGGCCCCGGGCGGGGGGGTAGTTGAGCTCCTTCCCTGTGCTGAGGAATGCTGGGGTCACCGGGTTTCAAAGCAGCGCTCAATACTCCAGCCAGGCTCATGGTTGCCCAGCAACAGGTGCGCAGGCTGCCTTTCATGGGGACTGCTCTGCCTGGCCTGGCCTGGTGTGGCCTGGCTCTCTGAACGGATGGGAGCTGGCATGCAGACACAGCGCACCACATCTTGCCTCCCTGCGGCATGCACATCACTCTAGCCTGCCGGCCCCGCCATCTGCTTCAGGGAGGCCTGGGCTGGGGGCGGTGGGGAGACAACTTTCTGCATGGCGGCTTGCAGTTGGATCTAACAAAGACGTTGGTGTCTTTGGAAGTCCAGCTGCAGACGATGAAACTGCAAGTGATTTCGGAGAACAAGGAAGATTTTTAGAACTATTTTGAGCGTTCAGGTGTTTGTGGTATTTGAAAAGCTAAGCCCGGATTTGGTTAAGTGTAGGTTCAACCTGAAGCTGAAGGTGAGGATTCAGCCTCCGGACAAGCATTGTTTGGCCTGGCCCGAGTTTTACAACCTCTGGGCGAACATTTATAATGAGAGAGGCGTTTATATAAAAGGTAAAGGAAAAGGTGAAAGATCAGGCAACTGCGGGCCAGTATCCAGCCTGAGAACCGCATCTGGAGCCATACTGTGTCACCCGAGGAACACTTTGGCTCTAGCTTGCTGGCAAAAACCATCCTGGAGTCTTAGTCATTTGTGCTGGCGTTTCCGATGGCTCAGGGTTTAACCTTTGTTTTCCCTTTGTTTTCCGAGAAAGATAGGGGAGGTGGTTTTAGTGTTCTGAGTAGTTCCAGCAGGGAGATCGCCTTTCTGCAGCAAAGGGATGCTTGAAAACAGAGGGAAAAACCAGCAACTGGGGGTGCTGCCCAATCCACAGAAACCTCAGGTGTTCCTGAGCTTTTTCTCCTCCTACAAGGTGATACTGTTTAATGTTCCTGTGGCTTTGAGAATACAATAGAGCAGGCCTGATCCGTGCTAAGCCTGTGGGACCCACGTGAGGGTGGCTGGTGCCTGCTGGCCAGTGTCCACAGCCCGGAGGGCCTGTGTGCTTGGCGGTGCAGCTGAGCCTTCCAGACTGGCCAGATGTTTTATGACTCTGTAGCCGTGGCTGCCTGTGGAGAGCCATTCTGTGCACGTTGAGGAGGCTGTGATCTGAAAATGTCATGTGGGCCTCCTGGAGCCCTTTGCCTCCTACCTTAGAGCGTGCCACAGATGTCTGCAGTAGGTTTTGGGGGGACACTGGTGGGAGAGTCTCCCTGATACCTCATCCCTGTTTGGTTCCTGTAGTCCTGAAACCAGAGACGCCGTCTGATGAAGAGGGGAACTCGTGACTCAGGTCACTCTGCTCCATCGACACAGAAACTTAAGGAAGAGAGTTCTCTCCATCCCAATCCTGAAGTCCAGTTGCCATTGCCTTTTGCTCCCGGGGCCCGAGTCTCCGGAATCCTTTTGAGACAGATGCTGCACCCCCCTGCCCGTGTTCTGTCTGCCTGGCACTTTGTGTTGTTCCTCAGCCTCTAGAGCCAGAAATGGCTCTGTAGTCCTGTTCCCAGAATAGTTTGCTCAACAGTGTGTGAATCCAGGACTGGCCATATGTTATTCATGTTCTGGCCTGTCCTGTATCCTGTCCTGAGTCCCAGGCTGTGACCTCTGCTCTGTCCCTTGGAACTTCATGTTAAATGGAAGGCCAAGCCTGTCCCCGTAACTGCCCACTTGCAGAGTTCTCTACTGAATTAAGCTGCAAAGCCCACACATCTGAGACACAGGCATCTCTTTAGAAAGGCAGTTTTGATTTCACTTATAGGAGACAGTTTTCTCTGTGTCTAGCTCAGTCTCCTCATACCCCATTGAGCTCCTTGACTCCGGTTATCTGGCTTTGTCCCCACCACCCTACTAAAGGGGCTTTCCTCCAGGACTTTTCCAATAACTTCCTAGTGGGAAAACCCAATGGTGGTTTCCAATAGCACTGGATGCTACCGGGGAAGCTTTCTTATGACATTCTACCGTCTCTTCCACGGCTCTCACTCGGTCCTCCCCGGCTCCTGTGCCTGGCTCCCGCTCCATTTGTAGGATTCTCTCTCTATCGCACCCACCTGCCCTGCTCCCTAAATGCTGCTGTAAGTGCTCCCGTCCCCAGCAGCCTTATCCTGTGTGCTTTCTGTTGATTGAACCCAGCTCTCCTGTATTGCAAGCAGATTCTTTACCCTCTGAGCCACCAGGAAAGCCCCTTTCTATTGATACTTAGCTTATTTTTAGTCTAGCCTTCGAAGTTGCCTTCTAAGGAGCTAACTCAAGCTAGCTTAGGTGAATATGTTGGCTGAGCCTGAGACCAAGGGAGGCTCTCCAGGGATGGGATTACCTAGGGCCTCCTAGCGGACCCTGAGATGTGTGATTCTGTTCCATTTCCCCTTCTTCTTTCTCCTTGACCATAACCTTATCTGCTTCTCCAGGCCTCCTTGCAATCCAGCCAGCCCAGGAGGCTTACTGCTTGCTTTTTCAGCTTCAGCACTTAACCAGCTGCTTCTCCATGTCCTGATGGCTTTACAAACGTGCATTCTTGCCAACTCAGCAATTCCACATCCAGGAACTTAAATCTTGAGAACACAATGTGAGAGAGTCATTAAAGTTTAAGGTTATGAATACTCATCTTAGAATCATTTTTTATAGGGAACTTAGGAACACTTTGAGTAGCCAAGGATAAGATGCTAAGTCACTCATGATGATATATTAATAGCAGAAACTTTTATCATATTTTTCAAAATTAAAATAACTCTTTGAAGAGACCCTAATGAGAAAAAATAAAAAACAAGGTATAAAACAGCTATGATCTTAAAACTCAATGCGTAGACATCATGAAGTGTAGCACCTCAGAGTGATGGAGGGCTGATGGCTTGTTTCTCTCTTTCTTTTTCTGATTTTATTCCCTCTCTGCATTTTTGCATTTTCTATGTTATTTTAACTACAGCTTACCACAGTGGTCCAGTCTTCTGGGAAGCCCCTCCAAACCTCCCAAAGCTGGATGGGTCCCTCTTCTGTGTATTTCTGGTACTGGGCATGTATGTCTGTAGTTTGGGTACCATGTAGCCCTCTGACTTCTTGACGAGAAGACCTCTGGATATTCATTATTATATTTCTTGTACTTAGGAGCAAACTGAATATCAGTTCAGTTCAGTCACTCAGTCGTGTCGACTCTTTGCAACCCCGTGGACTGCAGCACGCCAGGCCTCCCTGTCCATCACCAGTTCCTGGAGCTTCTCAGACCCGTGCCCATCGAGTCAGTGATGCCATCCAAGCATCTCATCCTCTGCCATCCCCTTCTCCTCCTGCCTTCAGTCTTCCCCAGCATCAGGGTCTTTCCCAATGAGTCAGTTCTTTGCATCAGGTGGCCAAAGTATTGGAGCTTCGGCATCAGTGCTTCCAATGAATATTCAGGACTGATTTCCTTTAGAATTGACTGGCTTGATCTCCTTGCAGTCCAAGAGACTCTCAAGAGTCTTCTCCAACACCACAGTTCAAAAGCATCAGTTCTTCAGCACTCAGCTTTCTTTATGGTCCAACTCTCACATCCATACATGCCTACTGGAAAAACCATAGCTTTGACTAGATGGACCTTTGTTGGTAAAGTAATGTCATTGCTTTTTAATATGTTATCTAGGTTTATCATGGCTTTTCTTCCAAGGAGCAAGCGTCTTTTAATTTCATGGCTGCAGTCACCATCTGCAGTGATTTTAGAGCCCAAGAAAATAAAGTCTGTCATTGTTTCCATTGTTTCCCATCTATTTGCCATGAAGTGATGGGACCAGATGCCATGATCTTAGTTTTTTGAATGTTGAATTTTAAGCCAGCTTTTTCATTCTCCTGTTTTACTTTTATCAAGAGGCTCTTTAATTCCTTTTCACTTTCTGCCATAAGGGTGGTGTCATCTGCATATCTGAAGTTATTGATATTTCTCCCTGCAATCTTGATTCCAGCTTGATTCCGATCTTGATTCCAGGCTGAATATGTCTGTTGGCTGAAAACATTCAAGTCAGCAGAGAAGCATTTTTTATAAGTTCAAACATTTACTAAGTTTGAATTATCTGTGGCTTTTTGGTTTGTGAGGTTTCCTGGTAGCTCAGATGGTAAAGAAGTTGCCTGTATGTGGAAGACTTGGGGTTCGATCCCTGAGTTGGGAAGATCTCCTGGAGAAGGAAATGGCAACCTGTTCCAGTATTCTTGCCTGGGAAATCCCATGAACACGGGAGCCTGGCGGGCTACTGTCCATGGGGTCTGTAGAAAAGACTGGACACGTGTCGGGCAGGCCTGAGCAACTCACACTTTCACTTTATTTTTGCTTCGTAGAAGCCTTAGATAATGCTTCCGGTTTCCCTTTCAATTTCTGGGCAGTTTGGGCATTTTATCAGTCGGATTGATGAATAAGTTGATCACTGGAGTTTAAGAAATGGTTGTATTTATTGTTATGGGCTGAATGTTCGTGTCCCCTAAAATCTGTATATTGAAATCCTATCCCTTAATGCGATGGTATCAGGAGGTAGGGATTGCAGGGGGGCGGGTGGTGATGAGGTCATGAGCATTGAGCCCTCGTGAATGGGATTAGTGTCTTTATACAAAGGGACCTGTGAGAGCTTACTTGCTCTCTCTCTATTCTCCTCCACGTGAGGATACTGGAGAAGACGTCTCCAAACCAGACAGAGTCCTGATCAGGCACTGGACTTGCCAGTGCCTTGATCTTGGGCTTTCTAGTCACTGGAACAGTGAGAAATACATTTTTGTCATCTGATTCACCTGGTCTTTGTATTTTGTTACAGCAGCCTGGTTTAAGATAGATATGAACATGATTTCATCTTTGGACTGTAAAGCAAACTTATTTTGAGACATTTGTAGATTGACGTATATTTCTAATAAGTAATACAGAGATTCCTTGTACCAGTTTCAGCCTTTTATCCAGTTTCTCTCAAGGCATCATCTGGAAAAACTGCAGTAAAGCATTGCAACCAGGATGTTGACACTGATACAGCTGAGATACGCAATATTCACCACAAGGCTCGCTGAGAGCAAGACCCATTTTCCCCACCCGCTCCCTCCTTAACCCCTGGCAACCACTCTTCTCCAGAACTACCGTTTTTGTCATTCCAAAATGCTTTGTGTAAATAAAACCGTACAGTGTGTAATTTGGGGGGATTTTTTCTCACTTAGCACAACTGTGCTAAGAGTTTGTTCCCTCTTATTACTGGGAAGCGTCTCATAGTGTGGATGGAGCGCCGTGCTAAGAGTTTGCTCCCTCTTATTACTGGGAAGCGTCTCATAGTGTGGATGGAGCGCCGTTTAACCGTTCACCCGTTGAAGAGCATCTGGGCGGTTTCCAATTTTGGGCTGTTATGAATAAAACTGCTACAAACATACACAGCCAGGTTTTTGTTGAACTGAAGTTTCCATTGCTCTGAACAAGTGCCCCCAGAAAGCGGTTGCTGAGCTGCGTGGTGATTATTGGCGGGCCCTTTCAGAAACTGCCATACTGTTTCCAGAAGCCCCTGTACCATTTTACATTCTCACCAGCAAGGTCTGAGTGGCCCAGTTGATTCATGTCCTCGTCCGTGTCTGTTATCGTTCTAGTTTTATTTTGGTTATTCTGATAGGTGTGTGGGTTATCTCATTCTTCATATGGATACTTATAGAACACAAGTTTTAAATTTTGATGAAATCCAATTTAATTAAGTGTTCCTTATTTGAGTAATGCTTTGGTGTTAAGTCTAAAAATTCTCTGCTTGGTTCTTGATCTCAAAGATTTTTCTTCTCTTTTTCCAGCAGTTTTCTTGTGTCTCCTTTAATGTAGGCATGTGGTTCATTCTGAGTTGAATTTTGATGATGTGTGGAGTTCTTTATCTGGAGCATCTCCCCTGGTGTGGCCTGCCTGGCAGTGACCCTCGTGCCCCTGCCTTTCAGATCTCTACGTGTATGCTGTGCTCGTGTGCTGTGTGGGGATTCTCAGTGTCCTGCTCTTCACCCTAACCATCATCTGGCAGTCTGTGTTTAGCAAGAGGAAGTCCAGAGGTAAGAGAATGGATAAAGTCATGTCTGGAGTGACAGCGCAAGCAAACCACAGACAGACAGAAGACAGCTGGGCAAAGTATCACTTTGGTGGCAAAACACATCCTGAGTCAGGGGTTATTTACCTGTGACTGGCAAGCAAAGTAAGTGGGGGAGATATGTCTCCCTTAGACTCTGTGAAAATCAACTGTAACCACTGTTGACATCATTGCAGTTCCCCCCCTTTCTTAAATCCCTTCCTTCTGCGGTTTCTGAGCACCCTTAACCTCTCTCTTCCTCCCAGAAGAGTCTGTGGAGTCAGATGACCCTGGGTTTGATTCTGCTGCTTAAGACTGGGTTTTCAGACACATTCCTTACACACTCTGAACTTTGGCTTTCTTATTTATTAAATGACATGGAATGGACACCACCTTCTTTAGACTGAATATTGCTGTGTGTTCTTAATTTAATCACAGCATCTGACACTGTGCCTGGCAGGCATTAGAAAGGCTTCCCTCCCCTCTCCTGTCCAGTCTGAGTGTTCACTTCATTCTGCCTCCTTCCTTGTTGATATCCATGTCCCCTGGATGCTGTCTTCAGCCCCTTCCTGCTTTAATCTTTCTTCCTGAGTGATTGCAGTAATTGCGACTCTGACTCTTAGCTCCCTATGAATACTGCCTGCTTTCTCTCCCTAGCCCCTCCTCTCACCAAGCCTCCATGACACGTTTCCATCAGCTCCTGTGTGTTTCCTCTGAAATACCCTTCTTGTGCCCTGCCACTTAGGAATTTCTGAAATAGATGGGGACACTTCAGCTCCCAGAGGTGACCTGGGTAATAGCTGGGCTTTGGAATTAAAATAAGTCCAGTTCAGTGACAACTCTTCATGTCCTATCTTATGACTTACCTGCCATGCCTCACCTTCTCCGTCTAAATAGTGAGGAGTGCAGCAGTGTATCAGTCTCATAGGACTGTTGTGAAGATTAAGTTAAAAAAAAAAACACAAATGAAACCCTTAACACATTCTGGTTCCCTGTAAGTATCCTGTATTTATGATGACATGTGCGTATAGTTATTAATATATATAATGATGATTACTGTTCGCCTAAGTTCATAAAGCTGGCAAGTATTACATTTGGAGCCCATGGCTTAAGGGGAAAATAAAACAGGGACACCGAGCAGCATTTCTAGAGGGGATTCTCTGCAGAGGTGCAGGCAGGGCTAAGGGAACCAGGGAGAGATGGAGAGGGAGGCCCTCAGGAACCAACACCCATGGGATGCTGTTTCCACCCTAGACCTTAGGGGACAAGAGGAGGAGAGGTTCTGGAACTTGTGAGAGCTGCAGCTTTCAGAGAGTTGTCACCACTAGGAGCCGTGGAAGGACCCAGCCAGGCCAAGCCAGGCGGGAGCAGGGAGTGAGCCAGGAGCCTCTGCTCAGCCCCTTCCTGCCCTCCTCCTTCACATGTCCCAGGGATGCTTTCCTTTGGTCCTGCCACCCAGACCTGAAGCCAGAGGGAAGTGCATAGAGGTCAGCCTCCAGGGCCTGAGTAGAGTGGAGAAGAGTGCTGATGACCGGGATGGGAGCTCAGAGCCCAAAGCACTGGAGCCAGAGCCAGAGCTACAGGCAGACCCGGCTTCCGCAGCCCGCGCCCTGCCCACAGCCAGAGCCAGAGCTACAGGCAGACCCGCCTTCCGCAGCCCGCGCCCTGCCCACAGCCAGAGCCAGAGCTACAGGCAGACCCGCCTTCCGCAGCCCGCGCCCTGCCCACAGCCAGAGCCAGAGCTACAGGCAGACCCGCCCTCCGCAGCCCTCGCCCTGCCCACAGCCAGAGCCAGAGCTACAGGCAGACCCGTCTCCCGCAGCCCGCGCCCTGCCCACAGCCAGAGCCAGAGTTCCAGGCAGACCCGTCTCCCGCAGCCCGCGCCCTGCCCACAGCCAGAGCCAGAGCTACAGGCAGACCCGCCCTCCGCAGCCCTCGCCCTGCCCACAGCCAGAGCCAGAGCTACAGGCAGACCCGTCTCCCGCAGCCCGCGCCCTGCCCACAGCCAGAGCCAGAGCTACAGGCAGACCCGCCCTCCGCAGCCCGCGCCCTGCCCACTGTGCTTGGAGTCTGTGCTGCGCTCCGGGCGCCCCCTCCATGCCTGTGCCCGCCTTCTCCACGGTGTCCAGGCTCTTCTCCTGTTGCAAACCCTTGATGACTTTGATGAGCTCGTGGCGTGTGTTGCACATGTGCACATGTATCTCCCTCCCTCCAGGCGGATAGCGTGCAAGGCAGGGCCCGTGCCTCTGACCCATTCTCCTTGGAATTTGGCAGATGACAGCTGCTAACCAAATGGTGGGCAAATGGCTTTGTCTCCCAGCTGCTTTGCTCCCAGCTGCTGGAGTTCAGATGCCACATGGGCAGTCCCCAAGCCTGTTTTGCTGTAAAGGCATCTCTTCCTGGGCTCAGGGGCATAATGGAGAAATCTGCCTGGAGCTGCAAGTCCTGTTAGGCTGTGGGCAGAGCAGGGAAACAGAGCCACATAGGTAGTTCAGTAGAAGTCCTTCTTTTCCAGAGTCAACAAGGCAGACCAGGACACATACTCCAGGCCTCTCAAGGGGCCACTGGGAACCCAGGTCTCAGCTGCCCTCCGCCCCCTGGGAGTGGGCCCACATGGCCTCACGCGTACCTGCACACAGCGTCTGAAGCCCTGTGAGCTGTCAGGGCTCAGCCTGAGTGCCCACTGCAGGCTAGACCCCTTTTGGCCCCTCCACATCCTCACGGATCCTTACTGCCAGCCCGGTCAACAGCCTGCGTCGCTCCCTTTTGACCAGGGACACAGCTGGGGAGCTTGTCCAAGTCCCCACACAAGGGAGTGGTAGAGCCCAAGCCCAGCCCCATCCTCAGCCTTCGTGTTTCTGCTCAAGAGAACCTCAGCCATCTGGGGACTGACCTTGCTGAGGAATTTTCCTCCCGACTTCCATGTGGTTGTTGCCGAGGTCCTTCCTAGATGGCAACTCGTAGCTCCCGAGAGCCTGGGGCTTGGCATCGCTTGGCATCGCTCTGGTACAACTGCCACCTGCAGGCTGGCATCCTGTAGCCCAGGCAAGACCGTGTCCAGGCTGGGGTTAGCCCTCACCTGGACACGGTAGCCTTAGAGCAGATTGGCCGAACCTTCAGGAGCAGACCTCAGAGGCCCTAACACTGCTACAGGCACTGGCAGGATGGGGCGTGGCTGTGACAGGGACAGGCCCGGGGGGATGACGGCCTGCAACCTGGATGTGTCATCTGGGAGCCTTAGCCATGCAGTGGGTGTAGTGTGGCCCGAGCTGAGGAGGCAGAGATACCTCGGGCTCCCAGGTACCTTCCTATTAGAAGAGGTGAGAGAAACAGCCCTTCCTTTTAGAGTCCTCGGAGTCCGGAAAATCACAGGTTACCATTTAAAAGCACCACATCCTGAATTTCTGCTTCTATGCACAGCGGTTGCCTTGTGTGACACCGGGAGCCTTTGAGTCAAGAGCCCTGGGTACTAAGCTATGACCCATGGTGGAGACTGGCTCCAGAACCACCCTTATTGCTTCTCTTCTCTTCCTGGTCTCCCTTCCTCACTCGCCAGTGGGTTTTCCAGGATTCCTTCCCACATGGACTCTGCACTCGAATCCTTGTCTTATAGACAAACTCTGCTTCTGGGGACCCCTAGCTAACACAGGTGACGCGGTTATGTCATCAGCAGTGGTTATGCTATGCATGTTTAAGGGAGATTCCAAGCGAGGTCTAGTTATATTTCTCTGTAAAACTATTTGTATAAAAATTTTGCATTAAGGTTTTAAAAATGTCCTTATTCCACAAGTCTCTAGGTATTAAATTTTTTTTTGGATTGAGTTTTCAGTAAATATTGCATGATTAGTAAAGATTTAGAAAATGAATATAAAATTAATCAAAACCACATAAATATATTATAAATTTAGATAAATAATTAATAATCTCAAGAAGTAAAATGTTATTGGAAATGGATTTTTATTTTTACTTCATATAGCCTTGTATGGATTTACGTAGTAATAGAATTCAGCATCATTTCTATTCCTATATTTTTAATAGATGTTAGCGCTGCAAAATCTCACTATGAAAAGAGGCAGGAATGGATGAAGTTTCCTTACACTACTCAATACTTTAAACTGCTTTCAAGTTATATGTCAAAAGTCATAATGATCTATCATGGAAAATGATTTTAATTCTCTACCAGCTGACAACTGGATTAGCTCATATTTCAATCCTTGTTGAAAGCAAAATATTGGAAACCTCTCCTCCAGTGAAAAGTCTGTGTGCCCTGCCATTAGTCACTCGCTTTCTCAACACTGACACCAGTAGTCCAGATCATTTATTGATTCACTGAGGTCATTGATGTGCCCACTGGCTTCTAGCCCCAGGACAGGTCTCTGAGGTACAAGTCAGGATGGGTGAGAGGAATGCCTTAATTTTATGAAGTAGAAAGGCTCATTTAACAGGGAGGGAGGGAAAGGAATACAGCCAGACCTAGGGCAAGTTCCACTGGAATGAATTATAAGGAAAGAATACCATGGGAGGTGAGGATCCAGAAAATGATGTCCTTCAAACCATTCTTTCCAGGGGTATGCAAACCCCAGACTAAAGACCACTGACCTATATAGGAAGCTTAGGATACTGCCAGGAAGACATGGTAAGTTCAATAAATATGAACTATGATTTTATTATTATTGCAACTATAAATTAGCCAGCAAATAGTAGGTATTTAGCAAACACAATGCAGAAAGAGTTCAGTTACTAACAAGGGGTTGGATCAGATAAACCAAAAAAACTCCCCAAAGCTCAGATTCTGTCATCCTGGTTTGGAGTCTGCATTGGTCACCTCCGTAGGTAGGAGCTTAAAACAACTGTTTTATCTGCAGATCAGAAAGGTGAACTGGACTCAGCTGAACAGTTCTTCTGGCCTCAACTGGATCACTTATGCAGCTTCAGCCTGCTGGTGGGGCACTGGGGCCTGGCTGCTCTGGGGCCTCAGCTGGGATGTCTTATGTCTGTTCCACGTGGTTTCATCTTCCAGTAGGCTAGCCAGGCTTGTTTGTGTGGTAACAGAAGAGTTCCCTGCAATGAGAGAGAGAGCGCACAAGCCTCAAAGCACAGGGCCTTTTATGCTTCTGCTTGTGATTCTTTGGCTAATGTTTCATTGGCCAAAGCTCATCACATGGCCAAGCTCGGTGTCAGTGTAGGAGGGAGTTATATAAGGATGTGCAGAGATAGAATATATTAATGTGTGATTCACTGGGGCCATTGATGTAACACTCTACTACACAACTCCAGGGCCCTGTGGCTGTTTCAGCTTTACTTCTATTTGAGGTAAGTTCAACAGTGAGCTTAGATTGGACACTTATTAGGATAACTGCCTAGGTAATCTTATTTTTCCTCTGCAGCTAGAATTTTTTTTTTTTTTTCTCCTGAAGGCTACCTACTATGGAGAATGTCATTGCAAAAAAAAAAAAAAAAAAGATTGTCTTTCCCAGGGCCTCCTTAATCAACGTCCTGGAAGATCTTTGATCATAGAATGAAAACCCACTTTATAGAGAGGAGGATCTAAGTGGAAACAAGTTGCCCTGAGAACGCTTTCTCCTATCTAAGGCACAGCTCTGAGAT
Organism: Bos javanicus; assembly: GCF_032452875.1. Lineage (NCBI taxonomy): Eukaryota > Metazoa > Chordata > Mammalia > Artiodactyla > Bovidae > Bos > Bos javanicus. Next base: position 44,833,806 of record NC_083895.1, on the reverse strand, counting down.
TGGGTGACTCTGTTATTCCAGGACTCTTCAGATTAGAATCCAACTCAACCTGACTTGCCAAAAAAAAAAAGAATATTGGGGGCTATTAACCAGGAAGTCTGAGGTTTACAGCTTCATGCCTGGCTTGATCCAGGTGTTGAACGATATCAAGTGTCCATGGCGTCCTTGCTATGAGTTTACTGTACTCATCCAAAGATAACCTGGAGAGGTGGTTAGTGCAAACACTGGACAATACCTGGCCACCTGCATTTCCTAGTAATTCCTGGGGCATATGTATCTAAGGTAGTATTTATTTACCATCTTCTGTTTCTTTTTCCTTTCACAGTGAGACACTATTTGGTGAAATGCCCTCAGAACAGGTAGGAATATTTTCTTCCTTTTTCCATGTAAAGTCTTTGCTATTTTACTTTCTTTTGATATTACCAAGAAATTGGTTAAATTCATATCTTTATCTGAAGGTCTGCATATTAGTTTACAGATTGACCTAAAAACATGTATTCTGCATGCACTCACATGTTTCCAGGTTTAATATTCTGGTTCTCACTCTCAGAGGGGCCAGTGAACGTGTGACTCATACTGGCCCAGTGTACATGCCGGAGGAGGCTTGGCACATGCTCCTGGAGGACTGTTCCCTGGTGTGGGAGGACTGGCAGATGGACTGAACCACCGGGATGCCTTCTGACCACAAACACTGCCGATCCCCTTCCACCAATGCCTTCTTGTCCTGTGCCCTACTGTCCAGAATGTGTCCATTAGTGATGGGTGTGCTGAGAGGCTAGCCTTTTAGCTGATGGGACACACCCAGCAGGTAACAATGGTTATAGTAGATATTGCAAACTCAAGAGTATTTAGAGACTCGAGACTTTTTTTCCAGACAGGATGGGTAAGATCAATTTCTCCCTGCTCTTCTTCCCTGCCAATAAGCATAACTATCAGTTCTGGAAATAATATAAGAGACCAACAAAGGAGGACTCTGAAAGGTAGTAAGAAGAAAATTACGAAAGACAAAGGCAAAAAAAAAAAAAAATCTTAAAAACAACCAAAGAGAATCAATTTATTACCTACAAGGAAACACAGATTTGAACGACAGTGCATTTTTTCATCTAAATCCATGAAGGGCAGAAAGAAGCAGCACATTTTCCCATACAAACAGTAACAAGAGAGGTGGTAGTTAATATCAAATAAGAAATCACGTAAGACGAGAAATATGACTAAAGACGAAGAAGGAAGTTTTTTATTATAAAAGATGAACTCATCAGGATGATATGACACATTACCTGGGCCTAGCTACAGAGCCTCAACATACGTAAAGCAAAAAACAGAAAATAGAAAGATTTTCAATTATTCTAGAACAAAAGCTGGAAGTGTCAGTGCTCCACTCTCAGGAATTGATAGAGTACCTGGGCACAAAATCAACCAGGACGCAGAAGATGAGGCAATTTTACCTGACAAATAAGAATGATTTGCCCAGTGAGTGCACAAAATATTCTTCTCAAGTGTATTAGGAACATTCTCTAGGATAGACCATATACTAGGTCATAAAACATATCTTTATAAAATTAGGTATTTTATTTATGTAAGAAATCATACCAAGTCTGTCCTCTGACTACAACAGAATTAAATAGAAATTCGTGACAGAAAGAAATCTGGGACATTCCTCAATGTTTTGAAAGTTCAAACAACATACTTTTACATACTGTGTGGGTCAAAGAAGTCAAAAGAGAAATTAGAAAATATTTGAATTAAATAAAAATGAAAACACAGTGTATCGAAACGTATGGGATGCCTCTAAAGTAGTGCTGACGTAAAGATTTACGGCCTCTGAACGCCTGGGTCAGAGCGAAGAAAGGCCGGAAATCAACGCGTTACGCTTTCACCATAAGACCTGGATCAGAGCGAAGAAAGGCCGAAAATCAATACGTTACGCTTTCACCATAAGAAACTAGAACGAGAAGTGTGAGTGAAATCTGAAGAGAGAAAGAACACAGTGCAGAAATCAATAGCGTGGAAAACGCACGCACGCGCACCCACACACACAAAGAGAAGTGTCAGTGGAATCAAAAGCTGGTTCTTTGTGAAGATCAGTAGACCCGACAAACCTTAAGTTAGATTGTCCACGAAAATAAAAAAGAGAGAAAAACCAATCACCACAATTAGGGAGGAAAAAAGGAACTCCTACAAACCCCATAAGAGAACGCAATGGCACCCCACTCCAGTACTCTTGCCTGGAAAATCCCATGGATGGAGGAGCCTGGTGGGCTGCAGTCCATGGGGTCGCTGAGAGTCAGACACGACTGAGTGACTTCACTTTCACTTTTCACTTTCAGGCATTGGAGGAGGAAATGGCAACCCACTCCAGTATTCTTGCCTGGAGAATCCCAGGGATGGGGGAGCCTGGTGGGCTGCCGTCTATGGGGTCGCACAGAGTCGGACACGAATGAAGCGATTTAGCAGCAGCAGCAGCACAAACCCTATAAAAATTAAAAGGTTATAATCCTTATAATCCAAATGTATTCTAACAAATTAGACAACATAGATTAATGGAAAAATTCATAGAAAAACAGAAATTTTCCAAAACTGATTTAAAAATAAAGCTATAATCTGAATAACCTGTAATAAGTCAAGAAATTAGATTGTTAGCAAAACACTAAAAAACTAGTAAATATAATAGTAATAAAAAGGAGTAGATTCACAGATATAGGGAACAAACTGGTGGTAATCAGTGTGGAGAGGAAAGGAGGAGGGACGGCATAGGGGTAGAGAATTAAAAGGCACAAACTGCTCTGTATAAAATAAGTATACCACAGGGATATGTGGTGCAACACAGGGGACAGAACCAATATTTCTCCAATATTTTATAATAAGTATAAATGGAATATAACCTTAAAAAATGCGTATCACTGTGCCGTACACCTGAAACTCGGTTAGTATTGCACAGCAACTGTACCTCAATTTTAAAAATGAGCAAAAAGATTTGAAAAGATAGTTCCCTAAAGAAGATGTATAAATGGCCAACAAGCTCATGAAAGTGTGTTCCATATCATTAGTATTAAAGGACTGTAATTAAAACCATAAAGCCATGCCACTACACACCCACTGCAATGGCTGAGACAAAAAAAGACAGTGTCAGATGTTGGCCGGGATGTGGCGAGACTGTATATTGCTGGGGAGCATGTAAAATGGCGTAGCCACTTTGGAAAGACAATTTGGTGATTCCTTAAAACAGTAGACATAGACTCAGCCATATTCACTCTTATTTATTTGGCAAGAGGAAACTTTTGTAGGGTGATAGAGATGTTCTAAACCTGTATTGAGGCAATGGTTGTACAACTTTATAAATCTACTAAAATTATTGAGTTGTATGCTTATGATCAGTGAATTTTATGGGGAGTAAATTATGCCTCAGGAAAAATATTTTGTTTTTTTAAGCATATGCCCTGAAAAGGCTCCAGTATTGGCATTTCAGACGCTGGAAGAGGTCATGGCTCAGGGATGGCATAGGCTTGGAGAGGTCAGCCTGCCAGTGTTTCTCAGAACTTGCATCTAGCGTCTGGCCTCAAGTCCTTCGCGGTGCGAGAGTCTGGGCCCTGCTTCCTTCCCTTCCCTCGTTTTCCCCCTCGGTTGCATCTATTCCGAGCTGGTGCTGATGCTGTAAGTACACTGAGGATGTCACCCCAGCCCGGTGGGCATTAGAGTTGGTCTCCCCTCAGTCCTGCAGCGCCTGCCAGAGGTTAGAGATGAGCGCAAAGTCCCGCTTAAATGCTGCCGCCTTGACCCGCAGGTGCTGTCAGCGAGACTGGGTGCCTGAGCTAAGCTCGCCGCACGACCTGTCTCCTGTTGGGTCAGCCCACAGATCTGCCTCTGGAAAACCTGCCTCTCTCGCCGTCCCCCAGGCCCCTGCAGGGGCGGGGTCTGCCCGCCTGAACCTGGGCGCCCTCCTGGCTCGCACTCGGCTTTCTGCTGAGAACCTCAGGCTGATTTGCTCAGTGCAGGCTGTTCTCTGCCACGGGGCCTCTTGTGAACTGGTCAGTCCTTGCCATTTTAACTGGCCTGGACCTGAATTGTGCTCTGCCTCTATAGCCCAGGCGTTTCTGTTTCCTGTCCCTGTTGTGCCAGGGAGCTCCCACCTCTGGGCTCCACAATCAGCGCTGTGGCCGTGGGCCGCTGGGCCCCGCAAGCCGTGACTGGGATGAACGTCTGTCTTTGTCCTCTGGCCGCTTCCTCCTAAGGAGAATGGGCAGAGAGCACAGGCAGGGGAGGGGCCCTCGGGAAGAGGCCACGAGCTGGCCCTGAGGCTGTGGTCACCAAGAGCGGGGCCTTGGCAAGTGACTGGGGCAGAACTTGGGGACTCTAGGGAATTCCTTGACTTTTGAGAGAAGTTCAAACAGGAGGAAAACAAGTCTCTTCTTCATGTGTGCTGGCCCTGAAGTCGGAAACTGCTGTCTCCTGGGAGGGTGGCCTTGACCTGCAGAGCTGGAGGACTGTTCCTTTCCCATGGCGGATCACCCTCTCCCGGAGCAGATACTTGGGCCTTAGCGAGCATCTCAGGGCACTGCAAGATTTTAACTATCTGGAGAGCAGCTCAACTGATCACTGTGAAACTGTACCCCAGAGTTCCTGAAAATCAGATTGTAAATGCAAGGTCACCGATTTCGTAGATTTGTGATGTGTCCCCACACCATGACTCCTCCTCAGTGCACTCAGGGCCCTTTCTTCAAGTTCAGTAAAGCTGTCAAGAGGGTGGACGGGGCCACAAAAAGGCAGTTCCCAGCCAGTACGTTTCCTGACCTTTTGCTTGAACTCGTCTTATGCACTTGAGATAGTAAAGTATCTCCAAGTGGGAGACATTAAGGTGGGCATTATGTAATCTGTGCCGATAGCATTTACAGCTGAAGTCTTCCAAGCTTTCTTCATGTTTTCTGGTGCATACACTTTCTCAAGGATAGACAGTCAGGTCAACAGACTCTTTACATGTTGGATAAATTACAGGCACAGCTTTACTGTGTTTTATGAGCTTAGTTTAAAGCATTTTTCAGTCTTTTCTGAAACATCAGAGATTTATAAACATTTTAAAACATACCCCACTATCGAAGTATGGGATTACTAAGTGATTTGTTTAGGGTCTTGGAGAGAAGGCAGAGATGTGATTTCAAAAAGAATATAAAGATATGAACTCCAGACTGAGGTGTGTGACTACTTGCTTCGCGGGTACTGAAGCAAACTGAGGTGCGTGACTCCTTGCCTCGCGGGTACTGAAGCAAACTGAGGTGTGTGACTCCTTGCTTCGTGGGTACTGAAGCAAACTGAGGTGTGTGACTCCTTGCCTCGCGGGTACTGAAGCAAGGTGAAGCATAGTGAGTGTGAGCAGCGCTGCAAAACTTCATTCCTTCTGCGAAGGCAGTCTGCTGTGAAGGGGAAAGATTCTGTGGCCAGGCTGCCTCAGGTCACATGCCAGCTCTGCCATAGATTGCTGTGTGCCTTTAGCTAATTTTTCCACCTCTCTGATAAAATGAGAGCAATCACAGCTCTAGCATGTAAGGAGTTGGGAGGATTTAATGAATTAGTCTGTATAAAGTGCTTCCAACAGGTAAATGGTGTGCTCTATGCAAATAGTTCTGTTATTACTCAGTCAATACTTACGAATGTTTCTTCTGTAGGCTTGTAAGGCCCATTGAGTGAGGATGAAATAACACCAGCCCACGCCTTGAGGTCCGGGAGACCCAGAGAAACTAGAAGGTGGCGGCAGCCGTGGCCACAGCGCTGTTGTGGGCACCCAGCAGAGGTGCTCCTAAGCCTGTCTCAGGGGTCTCCTGGGGCTGAGATCTGGGCCAGGTCTTGAAGGCTGAGTTAGAGCATTCCAGGAGAAGAGGGATGGGGCAGCACACAGAAGTGGGGTGAGAAGAGCACAGCTAGGGAAGGGATTTCATCCATGGGGTGAGGAATCTTGGAGATTCAGGGCAGAACAGCAGGGAGGTGAGGCTGGAGATGGTGGCAGGGCAGATTCCAGAGGATGGCAGTCATCATATTAAAAGTAATGACAAAGCCTCATTTATTAAATGCCTGGCACAGTGCTAAGCACGGGACACATACCATCTCCTTCTGGCCTCACAACAACCCCATGAGTGGCTGCTGTGATTATCCCCATCCTACAGATGAGAAACCAGTCCAAAAAGAGTGTGGATGTTGGTAAGATCTCCTGACCAGTGAGAGCAGGAAGAGCAGGGCCACCAGCCCAGGCCACCTGGCTCTGGGGCTCACATGCTGGCCCAGGCGTCCTGGGGAGCTTGGGTCTGACTGTGAGAGCTTTGGTATTGGCAGTCACACAAATGGACAAGAAGTAAATGCTGCAGAAAAGTCAGGGCAATGGAAGGAGAAGTGGAAAGGACTTGGCTGGAGATGACTGCAGCTGCTCTGCCTCTTCCCGACTTTGAAAAGTCCAGTGACCTCTGGTCATAGGCATAGGTTTGTATAGGTGTTTCCCCTTGTGACCACATTCAGCTGAGCAGGCCCGTGGGTGAGGGCTGGGACGATAGGCTGCTGGTGTGTGTCTCCTGGTCTCACTCCTGCATCCCTGGCCCACACCAGGGCCAGGCTCACCTCTCTCCTTTCAGAGTCCCAGGCAGAGGCATGCAAGGGGAGGACGGCCGTGGTGATGGGATCTGGTTATTCCTAGAATAACATGAAAAACCTCCACCTGGTTTTGGCATCAGTTGGAATATGCCACCAGCTGCATGGTGACATGGGGCCAGTCTCTCAGCTTCTGTGGGACTGGTTCACTCTCCACCAAAAGGGCACCAACTTGCCTTTGTCCCTGTGGCTCAGGGTTGTCATGAGGATTCAGTGAGATAATACCGGCTGTGGACTAATTCCTCATAATTACTCATCAAGTGCCCGTGTACCTCTGTGGCTGAACACTTGATGGGGTTTATTTCTAATCTTCATAAAAAGCCTGCCAGGTACAAATTAATCTCCCCAGACTAAGAGCATGAATAAAACTGCCAACTCTTAGATGAATAGCTAGCCCTCTATACTATTTACGGACCTTTGATTGCAAGCGACAGAAAGGACAGCGCAGATGGTCTTACCCAGGAGAAGACTCGGCTGGCTCCTGGCTGGGATGCTGCAGGGAGTGGGCCTCCACCCAGGGGACACTGGGCCCTCGGGGCAGTGACTTCTGTCCCCAGCCTGCCTCCGGGCAGAGCTGCCTCCACAGGGAGTGGGCCTCCACCCAGGGGACACTGGGCCCTCGGGGCAGTGACTTTTGTCCCCAGCCTCCCTCTGGGCAGTGCTGCCTCCAGGTTTTGATGTATCCTCCAGCCAGTCCTGCTCCCCTCAGAAAAGGAGAGGTGGCTTGGGAGCCTTCACCCTGGCCTCATGAAGGACTCATCTTGCTTCCACAGGAAGCAAACGCAATTGCACGCACTGTTATGGGACCAACCTGAACCATGCTCTATGGCCAGAGGGTGAGACTGTGCTGAGCAGGGGTTGGGGGTCAGTGCCACCCAAACGTGTCCCTTCAGCCCTAGAAGGCAGTGAGTGGGTGCTGGGCAGATAACCCCAGGGATCGCGTTTTGCCATTATTCTTATGACCCAAGGCCAACACTGCATGGAACCGCTGAATATTAAGGAAGCACCTCCCAGTCTTACCAGTTGGGGTTCAGAGATCTTAAACTTACAAACTAAACCTAAGCCTGTGTGCAGACTCAGTGAGAACGGGCAGGGACTGCAAAGGACGAGCTCTCATGACAAGACCCAGCAGAACCTCTGAGGTGATGTAAACAGTATATGATGAAAGGCCATGGGGAGGCTGTGGACAGGAAGCTGCCTTGGCAATGACCTCACAAAGGAGCAGCTCTTATCCTGATGCTCTCTGCAAAATGCATGCAAGGTCTTATGCAGAAAGTAATGCATCAGGATCCCCAGGGGTCTGCAGGTCCTTTGTAGGTGCTCCCACCCTGGTGCAGATTTCTGAGACCTCTGCCATGTCCAGCCAGCTCCCTATTCAAAGAGAGCAGATTCCATAATAATGATGATACCAATGCTGGTAAGATAGTCACAGGTGACACCCATTTAGTGCTTCTACTTACCAGATGCAGTTCTGTGTGTTGACATAATGTGACGTATTTATGAGAAAAAGTCTTTTCCAGGGAAGCACCATTCTTCCACCTTGAAAGGGAAGTTCTGCAGGCTGTGCAGAGCTCCTGGCATGGACCGTGTGTAGTGGAAGTCTATGGAGCGCTTTCAGAAGCCTCGCGCCAGATGTCAGGAAATTCACCCTACTTACACTGGTCCTTGGCCTTTATCGATGGCAGTTGACCTTGGTGAGGGGGACCTGTGACTGCAGATGACAGTGAGTTGCTAACACGGTTGTCGTGACCTCTAGGACCCTACAGACCCCAGCACTCAGTCCAACCTCTCTTACCAGGACAGAGCTCCGAGCAGCTGCGTTTAGTATAGACTGAAAACGCAGTGAAATGCTGGTAACGCCTTCTGCTACCTTCTCTTTAGGAAGCTGGTTTAAGCCCAGAGCAGCCGTTCTGGATCTGGCTCTACTGACCTTCTTCCTGCCCTAGTTTTCTTGTTCTCTGTTGTCTGGGCTGGGCCCAGAGTCCTTGCTTCAGGGCCTGGCGGCAGATGGAACTGGTTCAGATCCCAGTGCGCCTGCCTCGACCCCTCTGAGGCTTCATTTTCCCATCTAGGAGGGTCAGAGATAATGGCCATCAGGTACTTTTCACAGTGCCTTGCTTAGGGTAGACTGATATAGCTCTTATTAACTTGAGCTTCTGCAAAATATGACTGGTCACAATGAGTTCAGGGCCTGGTAGAATCCAGTTTCCCTGCTTTACCTGGTGTCCTAGGGCGGCCGCCCACCACTCGGGCGCAGCCTCTCCCTACGCCCTGCTCGCCTGCTCTGTCCTGCCTGGTACCCGTCTGTCTGTGGCTACGTCAGTGGCTCTAGAAGAGCACACCGTACTCTATCAGGCAGAAAGATTTTCTGATCAAGATTTAAGTTGAAGTTTGTGCTTCCCCTCAGGGGCAAGACGTGGCACCGTGAGATAACCAAGTGGTAAAATTGTTCTCGCTGGGTGGCCCCGTGGAATGTCCCCGTTCCTCACCTGCATCCACAGACTGGAGGGCAGGATCCGTGCTGCTTGGCTCATGTCCCGTCTAATTTAGGCTGAGCTGTCTCATCTGACCCTGATGATGGCTCTGTGAGATAGATGGCGGGGATGGTTGTTGCTATTTAGTCGCTAAGTCGTGTCTGACTCTTTGCTATCCGGTAGCCCACCAGGCTCCTCTGTCCATGGAATTTCCCCGGAAAGAATACTGAAATGGATTGCCATTTCCTTCTCCAGGGGATCCTCCCGACCCAGGGTAGAACCCGCGTGTCCTGCATCTCCTGCATTGGCAGGCGGGTTCTGACTACTGAGCGACCTGGGATCTCCCCATTTTGCAGGCTGGGAGATGTGGCCCAGGGAAGTGAGGGACTTGCCCTGCATCACCTCCCTGCTCAGAGTGGAAGCAGACTCAGTGCACTTCTGCCCGTACCAGAGCCTGTTCGCTGGATCCAGCCATGAAGTGCCATGGAGCAGAGGCGCCCAGCCTTCGTGGGGTGGGGACTCCCACGAGAGGCAGCTGGGCCGGAGCTCTGTGCGCGCCACAACGGGGGCCCACACGTGCGCCTCCTCCCCAACCCGGGATGGATCCAGAAGAACTGCCCCGTTTCCCACAACAGCACTCTGTTCAATCACTCAGCTCTCTAACTTAGCTGGAGTTTCTGGCCTATCTTCTACCTTCCTCAGTTTGACTGGCTCCAGCAATGCTCGCTCCCTTGTGTCAGACACAAAATACAGTCCTGTTGCAACCCAAGATGTAGGATAACTTTTCTTGTAAGTGAATCATAAAATGCACTTTGTTTGTCAAAATTTCCTGCCAGGCCTGCTGGCCCAACAGGAGACGTAAGGCCCGGGGAGGACAGTTGTCTGCCATATGCCATTGTGGTGACTCACTGTATCTGAGGGCTCGTGACCGAGGTGTGAGGCAGAGCTGAGTTTAGTGCAGCTTCACTGTTTTCGGGGAGAATGGTGCTGACAAGGTAGAGGTTTTTTCAGCTTACAGAAAGCCCTGGACTTAACGGCTTGGACTTACATATTTCAAAATTTTCATTTTATTTTAAGGAGCAAGAGGATTAACGCCAAGAAAATAGCAGAGCACATTGTTGTTAGGCCTTGGTCAAAAATAAAATATCAAGTGATTTTAACAAAAATAAATGACCGTGCATTTAACAAAAAGCCAAAATTCAAAACAGGAGAAATGTTTGCAATAAGCATGTCAGATTGATGTAAAAAGTGCAAGCAGATCTATAAGAAAAACTCATGATCCTAATAAATAATAGTAGAAGGTGTCCATACATCATTCATAAATGAGAAAACACAATTAGACAAACACCGGAAAGGTTCCTCCTAGCCAGCAGAGAAATGCAAATAAAAAGAGATATCACATTTTTCTTTATTAAATGAAAGAAAATTTTTAAACTGATAAATCTGGTGTCAGAAAGGATGAAAACATAAATATGCTTATCCATTGACCAAGCGGCTATAAAATAGTACTAACTTGTCAGAGATCATTTTGACAGTGGGTATTGAATAGCCTTTAACATGATCCTTTTTTCTGAACTAGTATTCCTAGCTCTAAGAATTCAAAAGCAAAAGTCTAAGAATGGAAAACCATCATGCACAAATATATTTATAGCAATGTTATTTATGTATCAAATTGGGAAACAGATGTTTAGATGCTGGGGAAGGGCTAAGTAAACTGCAGCATGTCTTGTCATTAGAATAGTAGGAGGATATATCAATTTGGAAAATGTAGATTAAGTAACAAGAAGGATGCAAAATTGTAATACAATTTTATTTTTTAAAAAACAATGTATAAGAGCCAGGGAAGAGTTGAAATTTAAATCCACACAAAAGCCTGCCCATGGATGTTGCTGCTGCTGCTGAATCACTTCAGTCGTGTCTGACTCTGTGCGACCCCATAGACGGTAGCCCACCAGGCTCCCCCGTCCCTGGGATTCTCCAGGCAAGAACACTGAAGTGGGGTGCCATTTCCTTCTCCAATGCATGAAAGTGAAAAGTGAAAGTGAAGTCGCTCAGTCGTGTCCGACTCTTAGCGACCCCATGGACTGCAGCCTACCAGGCTCCTCCGTCCATGGGATTTTCCAGGCAAGAGTACTGGAGTGGGGTGCCGTTGCCTTCTCCAAGCAGCTGTTTATCCATAATCTCCAAAACTTGGGCGCAACAAAGATGTCCTTCAGTAGATGAATGAGTAAATAAACTCTGGTACATTCAAACAATGGAATATTATTTGACATTAAAGAGAAATGAGCTATCAAGCTATGAAAAGACATGGAGGAAACTTAAATGCATATTTTTAAGTGAGTGAAGCCAATCTGAAAAGGTTCAGACAATGTATGGCGTTCTGGAAAAGGCAAAGCTATGGGGATAGTAAATAGTGGTTGCCAGAGACGGGGGAGAGGGATGACTAGGTGGAGCACAGAGGAACTGGGGGCATGGAAACTATTCTGTACCTCACTCTAGTGGTGGATACGCTATGAATTTGTCCAAACCCATAGAATGTACACCACCAACAGCGAACCCTAATTAAACAGTGACCTTTGGGTGATAATTATGTGTCAAACTGGTTTCTTTAATTATCACAAATACACCATCCTGGTGGAATATACCATTCATAATGTGGCTGGGCAGTGGTCTGTCTGAAATCTCTGTACCTTTTGCTCGGTTTTGTTGTGAACATAGAACTGCTCACAAAAATAAAGTCAAAAAAAAGAAATAAAACAGAATAGGAAAAAGACTGGAAATATTTACAAAGGTTACAATAGACTTATTATTTTTGTTTTCATGTCTGTTATTACCATTTTAAAACATGAACATGCATTAGTTTATAATGGAAAGAAAAAATTTTTTCAAGCTTTAAGATGCTAGGAAATGAAGCTGTACGTGTGGTTGTGTATTTAAACAATCCTGAGGGTTTCTGATCCCTTTTTCCCTCTTAGTGGCCAGAGTTTTGTAAACACACATTCCTTTTGGCTATTTGTGAGTTTACACAGTTGACCTTATACTTAAAGGCATGGCCAGTTACAGTTTCTGCCCAATAAAAATAAGCTATCTTTGGGAACTCTTGGTGTGAACTATATTCTTAGAAATTTCCCCACTAGTCACTGTGTGACTCAGTCTTTGTTATTTTAAAACCCTAAGACTGTTTTAAAATAGTCTATTTTCTTTTATTAAATATATACATATTTAGATAGATATTTGTGTTTAATTTACTGTTTTTCAAAAATTATTCTGTCACATGTTTGCGTGCTAGGTCGCTTCAGTTGTGTCCGACTCTTTGCAACCCTATGGACTGTAGCCCACCAGGCTCCTCTGTCCATGGGATTCTGCAGGCAAGAATGCTGGAGTGGGTTGCCATGCCCTCCTCCAGGGGATCTTCCCAACCCAGGGATCAAACCCACATCTCTTACGTCTCCTGCATTGTCAGGGGGTTCTTTACCACCAGCACCACCTGGGAAGCCCTTATACAATCACTTGGTTTAGTAATTTAAATTTAAGAGTTAAGTAATTAATTTAAAAAATATATGTGCAGTGCTAATTCTCCCTGTCGGTCTTCTATCTCTTTAGTTCCTCAGCACCCACATTCTAAGGAATACTTTTTAAATTCTCTAATGAATGTTTCCAAAGTGAATATTTCCAAAGTTTCTCTGTACTTGTGTTAATACATACTAATATATATCATTTTCTCCTTTTTTTATACAAAAAGTGACATATTTTACACATTGTCCAACACCTAGCCTTTTCACTTAACCATGGGTCTTTCCTTATCCTGGTGGAAATGGCTTCCTCATTCCAGTTTCAAAGGACCCTTTGTATGCGTTTATGGACTCACCATACTTCCCTTCCCCAGTCCCGTGCAGGTGGACAGTTAGGTTGTCTCTAATGTATTGCTGTTACCAATGGATTCACCATACTTCCCTTCCCCAGTCCCGTGCAGGTGGACAGTTAGGCTGTCTCTACTCTATTGCTGTTACCAATGGATTCACCATACTTCCCTTCCCCAGTCCCGTGCAGGTGGACAGTTAGGCTGTCTCTACTCTATTGCTGTTACCAATGGATTCACCATACTTCCCTTCCCCAGTCCCGTGCAGGTGGACAGTTAGGCTGTCTCTAATCTATTGCTGTTACCAATGGATTCACCATACTTCCCTTCCCCAGTCCCGTGCAGGTGGACAGTTAGGCTGTCTCTACTCTATTGCTGTTACCAATGGATTCACCATACTTCCCTTCCCCAGTCCCGTGCAGGTGGACAGTTAGGCTGTCTCTAATCTATTGCTGTTACCAATGGATTCACCATACTTCCCTTCCCCAGTCCCGTGCAGGTAGACAGTTAGGCTGTCTCTACTCTATTGCTGTTACCAATGGATTCACCATACTTCCCTTCCCCAGTCCCGTGCAGGTGGACAGTTAGGTTGTCTCTATTGCTGTTACCAATGGATTCACCATACTTCCCTTCCCCAGTCCCCTGCAGGTGGACAGTTAGGCTGTCTCTACTCTATTGCTGTTACCAATGGATTCACCATACTTCCCTTCCCCAGTCCCGTGCAGATGGACAGTTAGGTTGTCTCTAATCTATTGCTGTTACCAATGGATTCACCATACTTCCCTTCCCCAGTCCCGTGCAGGTGGACAGTTAGGCTGTCTCTACTCTATTGCTGTTACCAATGGATTCACCATACTTCCCTTCCCCAGTCCCGTGCAGGTGGACAGTTAGGTTGTCTCTATTGCTGTTACCAATGGATTCACCATACTTCCCTTCCCCAGTCCCCTGCAGGTGGACAGTTAGGCTGTCTCTACTCTATTGCTGTTACCAATGGATTCACCATACTTCCCTTCCCCAGTCCCGTGCAGGTGGACAGTTAGGCTGTCTCTACTCTATTGCTGTTACCAATGGATTCACCATACTTCCCTTCCCCAGTCCCGTGCAGGTGGACAGTTAGGTTGTCTCTAATCTATTGCTGTTACCAATGGATTCACCATACTTCCCTTCCCCAGTCCCGTGCAGGTGGACAGTTAGGCTGTCTCTACTCTATTGCTGTTACCAATGGATTCACCATACTTCCCTTCCCCAGTCCCGTGCAGGTGGACAGTTAGGCTGTCTCTACTCTATTGCTGTTACCAATGGATTCACCATACTTCCCTTCCCCAGTCCCGTGCAGGTGGACAGTTAGGCTGTCTCTACTCTATTGCTGTTACCAATGGATTCACCATACTTCCCTTCCCCAGTCCCGTGCAGGTGGACAGTTAGGTTGTCTCTAATCTATTGCTGTTACCAATGGATTCACCATACTTCCCTTCCCCAGTCCCGTGCAGGTGGACAGTTAGGCTGTCTCTACTCTATTGCTGTTACCAATGGATTCACCATACTTCCCTTCCCCAGTCCCGTGCAGGTGGACAGTTAGGCTGTCTCTACTCTATTGCTGTTACCAATGGATTCACCATACTTCCCTTCCCCAGTCCCGTGCAGGTGGACAGTTAGGCTGTCTCTACTCTATTGCTGTTACCAATGGATTCACCATACTTCCCTTCCCCAGTCCCGTGCAGGTGGACAGTTAGGCTGTCTCTACTCTATTGCTGTTACCAATGGATTCACCATACTTCCCTTCCCCAGTCCCGTGCAGGTGGACAGTTAGGCTGTCTCTACTCTATTGCTGTTACCAATGGATTCACCATACTTCCCTTCCCCAGTCCCGTGCAGGTGGACAGTTAGGCTGTCTCTACTCTATTGCTGTTACCAATGGATTCACCATACTTCCCTTCCCCAGTCCCGTGCAGGTGGACAGTTAGGCTGTCTCTACTCTATTGCTGTTACCAATGGATTCACCATACTTCCCTTCCCCAGTCCCGTGCAGGTGGACAGTTAGGCTGTCTCTACTCTATTGCTGTTACCAATGGATTCACCATACTTCCCTTCCCCAGTCCCGTGCAGGTGGACAGTTAGGCTGTCTCTACTCTATTGCTGTTACCAATGGATTCACCATACTTCCCTTCCCCAGTCCCGTGCAGGTGGACAGTTAGGCTGTCTCTACTCTATTGCTGTTACCAATGGATTCACCATACTTCCCTTCCCCAGTCCCGTGCAGGTGGACAGTTAGGCTGTCTCTACTCTATTGCTGTTACCAATGGATTCACCATACTTCCCTTCCCCAGTCCCGTGCAGGTGGACAGTTAGGCTGTCTCTACTCTATTGCTGTTACCAATGGATTCACCATACTT
Organism: Bos javanicus; assembly: GCF_032452875.1. Lineage (NCBI taxonomy): Eukaryota > Metazoa > Chordata > Mammalia > Artiodactyla > Bovidae > Bos > Bos javanicus. Next base: position 44,818,453 of record NC_083895.1, on the reverse strand, counting down.
CCCTTCCCCAGTCCCGTGCAGGTGGACAGTTAGGCTGTCTCTACTCTATTGCTGTTACCAATGGATTCACCATACTTCCCTTCCCCAGTCCCGTGCAGGTGGACAGTTAGGCTGTCTCTACTCTATTGCTGTTACCAATGGATTCACCATACTTCCCTTCCCCAGTCCCGTGCAGGTGGACAGTTAGGCTGTCTCTACTCTATTGCTGTTACCAATGGATTCACCATACTTCCCTTCCCCAGTCCCGTGCAGGTGGACAGTTAGGCTGTCTCTACTCTATTGCTGTTACCAATGGATTCACCATACTTCCCTTCCCCAGTCCCGTGCAGGTGGACAGTTAGGCTGTCTCTACTCTATTGCTGTTACCAATGGATTCACCATACTTCCCTTCCCCAGTCCCGTGCAGGTGGACAGTTAGGCTGTCTCTACTCTATTGCTGTTACCAATGGATTCACCATACTTCCCTTCCCCAGTCCCGTGCAGGTGGACAGTTAGGCTGTCTCTACTCTATTGCTGTTACCAATGGATTCACCATACTTCCCTTCCCCAGTCCCGTGCAGGTGGACAGTTAGGCTGTCTCTACTCTATTGCTGTTACCAATGGATTCACCATACTTCCCTTCCCCAGTCCCGTGCAGGTGGACAGTTAGGCTGTCTCTACTCTATTGCTGTTACCAATGGATTCACCATACTTCCCTTCCCCAGTCCCGTGCAGGTGGACAGTTAGGCTGTCTCTACTCTATTGCTGTTACCAATGGATTCACCATACTTCCCTTCCCCAGTCCCGTGCAGGTGGACAGTTAGGCTGTCTCTACTCTATTGCTGTTACCAATGGATTCACCATACTTCCCTTCCCCAGTCCCGTGCAGGTGGACAGTTAGGCTGTCTCTACTCTATTGCTGTTACCAATGGATTCACCATACTTCCCTTCCCCAGTCCCGTGCAGGTGGACAGTTAGGCTGTGTCTACTCTATTGCTGTTACCAATGGATTCACCATACTTCCCTTCCCCAGTCCCGTGCAGGTGGACAGTTAGGCTGTCTCTACTCTATTGCTGTTACCAATGGATTCACCATACTTCCCTTCCCCAGTCCCGTGCAGGTGGACAGTTAGGCTGTCTCTACTCTATTGCTGTTACCAATGGATTCACCATACTTCCCTTCCCCAGTCCCGTGCAGGTGGACAGTTAGGCTGTCTCTACTCTATTGCTGTTACCAATGGATTCACCATACTTCCCTTCCCCAGTCCCGTGCAGGTGGACAGTTAGGCTGTCTCTACTCTATTGCTGTTACCAATGGATTCACCATACTTCCCTTCCCCAGTCCCGTGCAGGTGGACAGTTAGGCTGTCTCTACTCTATTGCTGTTACCAATGGATTCACCATACTTCCCTTCCCCAGTCCCGTGCAGGTGGACAGTTAGGCTGTCTCTACTCTATTGCTGTTACCAATGGATTCACCATACTTCCCTTCCCCAGTCCCGTGCAGGTGGACAGTTAGGCTGTCTCTACTCTATTGCTGTTACCAATGGATTCACCATACTTCCCTTCCCCAGTCCCGTGCAGGTGGACAGTTAGGCTGTCTCTACTCTATTGCTGTTACCAATGGATTCACCATACTTCCCTTCCCCAGTCCCGTGCAGGTGGACAGTTAGGCTGTCTCTACTCTATTGCTGTTACCAATGGATTCACCATACTTCCCTTCCCCAGTCCCGTGCAGGTGGACAGTTAGGCTGTCTCTACTCTATTGCTGTTACCAATGGATTCACCATACTTCCCTTCCCCAGTCCCGTGCAGGTGGACAGTTAGGCTGTCTCTACTCTATTGCTGTTACCAATGGATTCACCATACTTCCCTTTCCCAGTCCCGTGCAGGTGCACAGTTAGGCTGTCTCTACTCTATTGCTGTTACCAATGGATTCACCATACTTCCCTTCCCCAGTCCCGTGCAGGTGGACAGTTAGGCTGTCTCTACTCTATTGCTGTTACCAATGGATTCACCATACTTCCCTTCCCCAGTCCCGTGCAGGTGGACAGTTAGGCTGTCTCTACTCTATTGCTGTTACCAATGGATTCACCATACTTCCCTTCCCCAGTCCCGTGCAGGTGGACAGTTAGGCTGTCTCTACTCTATTGCTGTTACCAATGGATTCACCATACTTCCCTTCCCCAGTCCCGTGCAGGTGGACAGTTAGGCTGTCTCTACTCTATTGCTGTTACCAATGGATTCACCATACTTCCCTTCCCCAGTCCCGTGCAGGTGGACAGTTAGGCTGTCTCTACTCTATTGCTGTTACCAATGGATTCACCATACTTCCCTTCCCCAGTCCCGTGCAGGTGGACAGTTAGGCTGTCTCTACTCTATTGCTGTTACCAATGGATTCACCATACTTCCCTTCCCCAGTCCCGTGCAGGTGGACAGTTAGGCTGTCTCTACTCTATTGCTGTTACCAATGGATTCACCATACTTCCCTTCCCCAGTCCCGTGCAGGTGGACAGTTAGGCTGTGTCTACTCTATTGCTGTTACCAATGGATTCACCATACTTCCCTTCCCCAGTCCCGTGCAGGTGGACAGTTAGGCTGTCTCTACTCTATTGCTGTTACCAATGGATTCACCATACTTCCCTTCCCCAGTCCCGTGCAGGTGGACAGTTAGGCTGTCTCTACTCTATTGCTGTTACCAATGGATTCACCATACTTCCCTTCCCCAGTCCCGTGCAGGTGGACAGTTAGGTTGTCTCTATTGCTGTTACCAATGGATTCACCATACTTCCCTTCCCCAGTCCCGTGCAGGTGGACAGTTAGGCTGTCTCTACTCTATTGCTGTTACCAATGGATTCACCATACTTCCCTTCCCCAGTCCCGTGCAGGTGGACAGTTAGGCTGTCTCTACTCTATTGCTGTTACCAATGGATTCACCATACTTCCCTTTCCCAGTCCCGTGCAGGTGCACAGTTAGGCTGTCTCTACTCTATTGCTGTTACCAATGGATTCACCATACTTCCCTTCCCCAGTCCCGTGCAGGTGGACAGTTAGGTTGTCTCTAATCTATTGCTGTTACCAATGGATTCACCATACTTCCCTTCCCCAGTCCCGTGCAGGTGGACAGTTAGGCTGTCTCTACTCTATTGCTGTTACCAATGGATTCACCATACTTCCCTTCCCCAGTCCCGTGCAGGTGGACAGTTAGGCTGTCTCTACTCTATTGCTGTTACCAATGGATTCACCATACTTCCCTTCCCCAGTCCCGTGCAGGTGGACAGTTAGGCTGTCTCTACTCTATTGCTGTTACCAATGGATTCACCATACTTCCCTTCCCCAGTCCCGTGCAGGTGGACAGTTAGGCTGTCTCTACTCTATTGCTGTTACCAATGGATTCACCATACTTCCCTTTCCCAGTCCCGTGCAGGTGCACAGTTAGGCTGTCTCTACTCTATTGCTGTTACCAATGGATTCACCATACTTCCCTTCCCCAGTCCCGTGCAGGTGGACAGTTAGGTTGTCTCTAATCTATTGCTGTTACCAATGGATTCACCATACTTCCCTTCCCCAGTCCCGTGCAGGTGGACAGTTAGGCTGTCTCTACTCTATTGCTGTTACCAATGGATTCACCATACTTCCCTTCCCCAGTCCCGTGCAGGTGGACAGTTAGGCTGTCTCTACTCTATTGCTGTTACCAATGGATTCACCATACTTCCCTTCCCCAGTCCCGTGCAGGTGGACAGTTAGGCTGTCTCTACTCTATTGCTGTTACCAATGGATTCACCATACTTCCCTTCCCCAGTCCCGTGCAGGTGGACAGTTAGGCTGTCTCTACTCTATTGCTGTTACCAATGGATTCACCATACTTCCCTTCCCCAGTCCCGTGCAGGTGGACAGTTAGGCTGTCTCTACTCTATTGCTGTTACCAAGAGCATGATAAGGACTTACATGGACCTATTGTACCCATGCAAGAATATCCACAGAATCAATTCCCAGAAGTGAAACTGCCAGGTCATGGAATATAAACCTTTGTAATTCTGATAGCCCCATGATCCTGATTGCTGAATTACTCTGCATCGGGAAGGGTTTCCACTTGTACCCCCAATACTCCTGAGTTCCTGACTCCTCACACCCTTGCCGAAAGAGTGTTTTGCCTTAAGTCTGACTGTCGCCATCTGATGTGTGCAGAAAGGAAGCGCAGTGCATTTTTATTTGGATTCCTCTTTCTTGAGGAAGTTTTAGCACGTTTTCCTAGGTATGAGCCTTTCCTCTTGGGTGAAACTGCTTATCACCTTCCTTCATTTTGGTTATTGGGTCGTAGTTTAATGGATTTCTAGACATCCTGTGTATCATGGAGATAGCCTGTCTTGGTAACTGTACGTACCTGGCCGATTATGTGTCTGAGGACAAGAGAGGCAGTCTCCTCTGGGTTGTTGGAGCCAATAGGATGCATTTGAAAGAAGACTGATGGCCATTCAAGGACGTGTGTGAACTCTGTCACGCAGGTGGCATTGGCAACAGGTTTCACATCAGGCCAGCCTGGGTTTGCAGCTTTTGTGTTGGGTGCTTACCAACAGTGTCGCTTAGGGCAAGTCACTTGGCATCTCTGAGTCTTGGTACTCTTAGCTGTAATATAAGCTTACTCATTACTTTGGGTTATAATGGTTAACACATAGAATATGATAGATACTACAGTGATTATATAAGTGACCACCCAGATAATTGAAAACACTCACCACACTCCTGAGGGTCATTTTGGCCTCTGCCTTACAGGAAGGTACAGCAGGAGGATAAGGTATGCCCCGTCATGGTGGCCTCTGGGGGCTCCCAGCTGCAGCTCCCCCGGGTCCTTCCTCACGTGCACAGGGGCTGCTCTGTCTCTGGACTGAACTACAAAGACATGTGCAAGGAATGCCGGTGTTGGGGGAGCTCAAGGAGAAGATTTTAGCGATGCCTGAATCCCTGCTGGTGGCACAGCCAAGCCGGACTGGGTGAACCCATTGACTACGTGTAAACCACCAATCTGTACATCCCCAAGCAATGTAAGCAAGCTGGCCCTGGGTCTCTCCAGAGATCTGGGGACTTTACACAGCACAGCACATAGTCCTAACTAGCTCACCTCATCATCCTGAGCCATGGGTCAGTACCAAACATCCCTGGAGATAAGCACAGAGCCATCTCATTTCAGCTCTAAACACCTCCTGCCTTACATAGGTTCATCTGGGTTCTCAGAAACTGTTGCTTCCTTTCCTTGGAACAAACCTGCCTTTGCCTTCACCTGGACCTTTCTCTTCTACAGCTCGGGGGAGACTGTCACTAGCGTGACCAGCTTGGCTCCACTGCAGCCCAAGAAGGGCAAGAGGCGGAAGGAGAAAGCTGACGTTCCTCCCGCAGTTCCTGCCAAAGGTAGGGAGCTAGCCAGTGGTCACCCGCGTGGTGAGCAGAGCACCTGGGGTCTGATGTGAGTTTAGGATGGGAGACGGACAGATGAAGCATGCGGCATTCCTGATTATATGGCCTGGAAAACTCCACCTAGATTCTGATCTTATCTGAGCCCTGTCCCTGAGGTGGGCTGGTGGGGGGTGGTGCCATTGGCCACACAGGGCTTTATCAGGGAGCTGCGGGGGTTGTGGTGGGGGGTCAACCTCTACAGACTATTCTAAAGTGTATTTCCTTCTGAACTGCTAACATGATCTGTGCAAAGCAGGATGGGGCAAAATGGTGTCTGTTAATTTAAGGGAAAAAGTTTCTCTGATTTTTCTAAGGATAAAAACCAGGTGTATAATTTAGTTTGGATTTGTTCTAGGGATAAAATGAGGGTTATTCCTTGATTCCAAGGAATCATGACAGAGCAGCATAAATGAGGAAGATGGGCATTTCCTGAGGCAAGAACTAAAGGTGTCTTTCAATAGTTCCTAAAATAACTGTGGCTAATTTAGGTCATACCTCAAAGGTTTTGATATAGAGTTAGGAATACAAGGGTTGCCCCAGTGAATAACTTAATAGCAAGACAAGATCCATTGTATTCCTCAGCCGGGGCTTTCTAGGATGTTCCCTAAGCTGCCTTTGAGCCGTGTGGCAGAAGGCAGTGGTGCTGAGTCTGAACATACATCAGTGGACAGAAGAGGCTGGGAGGCACGGGCCTCCTGGGAGGCACGGCACGTGTGGGTCTGGGAGGGAAGGGGGTGGCCCCTGCTCTGGGCTGGGCAGTGCACTGCTGTAGCGTCTCATTCTATCAGAGTGGTCAGTGACCTGTCTAACGAAAGACGAAAGTCAGACTCAGAGAACCACGTGGCAGAGCCTGCCTTTGGGTTCAAGTCCCAACTCATTTAAATATGAATCAGTTGCATGACATTGCAGGAAGAGCCTCAGTTTCCTCCTCCTCCTCCCATTTGGGGACAATAAGACCTTCCCTAATGACCTCACAGGGTGGCTGTGAGGGTCAAAGGTCACCACTGTCAGGGTTCGTGTGCAGCTAGGAGGATGCCCCAGGGAAAGTTCCAGCCTCAGCCTTAACCAAGGGGACTTGGCTCTCACCTGCACATCTGACTTCTTTGTAGCTGGTGGTGTTTTGTGGACCTTGTTGAGGAGAGAGGATGACTTGTCCAAAGGCTAGGAGGGGATCACCATTCCCCGAAGGGCAGCAGTCCAGCGGTTACCTGGATCAGAAACTAAAGTTCCTCCACCAAAGCAGGAAGGGGCCCAGAAGACTCTGGGTCTGTGGTACTCACGGTATGTGGACTTTAGGGGTCCTGGGAGGAACTGCAAACTAAACCCTTGATGTGTTTCTACAGCTCCCATCGCCACCACGTTCCATAAACCGAAGCTGTTAAAGCCACAGAGGAAAGTCACCCTGGTGAGTAACCACATTCTCTGTGTTGTCCCCTCAAGCCCTAAACACACTCTGGTCCAAGGAGTACCTTTATTGACTCAAAACATGCTCCAAGTTCTTGGTGCTTCGTCCCCAAGCAAAGCCGTTCTCTCATCTTGGGTCAGCTTTCAAGCCAATTTTTCTCCATACCTAGTTCCCAGAGTGGCTTTTGAAAAATCCACATGGGATTGCTTTTTATCATCCATGCTCCTTTTCGAAAAGAAGGAAAAAAATCACACTCTGGAATGTATAAAATATAAAGAGGACCAGCTTGTATAGATTTGTCTTGATAACCACTCTGAAGAGACTGCGAAAGAACCTTCCAGAATGTATGTTGTACCTTTTTATTTTGAAATACTTTTTAGATTTACAAAAGCGTTAGAAAGATGATACAGAAAGTTCCTGTCTATTCTGTGCCCAGCTTTTCCTAAGGTTAACGTCTCACAAAGCTCTGGTGTATTTGTCGAAACCAGGAATTTAGCCTCAGCATATTACCATTAACTGCACTCCAGATTCGGGTCAGATTTCAGCAGTTTTTCCACGAATGTTCTTTTGCTGGTGCAGGATCCCATCCAGGCTAGCACATGGATTTCATGGTCCTGTCTCCTTAACCTCTTCCAATCAAGCCCAGTGCCTCAGATCTATGGCCTTGCCACTTTAAAAGAGCAGCAGCTACATTTTTAGAATCTCCCTTGACTTGGGTTTCTCTGAGGTTTTTAATGATTAGAAATGAGCTTATGGATTTGAGGAAAGAACAACACAGAAGAGATATGCCTTTCTCGTTGCGTCCCATGGGGGGGACCTGCTGTGACGCTGACCTTGACCACTTAGTGAGGGTGAGTCTGCCAGACTTCTTCATATAAAATCACTACTTTTTCCTCTCCGTCGTCTGTTTGTTAGAAGTCAGTCGCTAAGTCCAGATTACACTCAAGAGGAGGAGCGTGAAGCTGTACCTCTTGAAGGGAGGGAGATTAAAGACTTTGGACACATATGAAAACCACCACAGTAATAGGTATTTTAGGGGAGATTCATCCAGCCTATGCAAATAGTCTGTTTTTCCTTGAACTTTCATCTACTTATTTTAGTGTTCATCAGCGAATTTTGCTTGTAGCACTTATTACTATGGTGAATTAATGGTGATTTTCTGTTTTCCTCAACCCGTCTCTGTTTACTACTTAAAATTCTTCTATAAGCACGAGCTGGCTCCCTTCTCTTGTTGATTTATTCACTAATTTCTTTACATCAGTGTGCATACATGGAGATTTAATTTCTTTTAAATTATTGTTTAACATATTAAATGTATTGTTATTCATTTTGTTGCTAAGTTTGTTCAGCAGTTGTATATTTGTGTGAGAGAGAGAGAAACAGAAAAAGAGAGGGAGAGAGAGGCAGAGAAACGGGCAAGCCTATTCTAAAATGTGTATGTATTGCAAAGGAAAAGAACAGAAAAGTGGAGAGTTTATGTATGCCAGTTCACAAAATTTACATTAAAACCACAGTAATTAAGCCATGTAGTAAGTAATTGGGCTTCCCTGGTGGCTCAGACAGTAAAGAATGTGCCTGCAATGCAGGAGACCCAGGTTCAATCCCTGGCTCGGGAAGATGCCCTGGAGGAGGACATGGCAACCCATGCCAGTATTCTCGCCTGGAGAATTCCATGGGCAGAGGAGCCTGGCGGGCTGCAGTCCATGGGGTCACAAAGAGCTGGACATGACTGAGCGGCTAACACTTTCACTTCACTTTCAAGTAATGGTATCAGCACGAGAATAGACACATAAACCAAAAGAAGATAATAAAGAGCCCCAAACGTATCTGCGTATGCATTGTCTCTTGATTTTATGACAAAGTGACATTGCAGCGCAGTGAAGAAGGGATTATCTTTTCCGTATATGGTGATTATCTTTTCTGTATATGGTACCGTATATATGTGGTACTTCACACCACACAAAAAATTAATTAGTATGAAAGGTAAAAATAAAGCTTCCTAAGCATAGCTACACAAGGTCAGGGCAAGCAAAGATTTTCAAATCTGTAATGTTGAGAGCTTGATGGTTGCAATCAGAACCTGTGTCCTTCTGAATACAGAGTGTAAGGTTTTAACCAGCTTATTCAAAGCTTTGTCTCCGAGGGAAACCTGGATCTCTGTGCATGACTCTGACATCTTCTGGCTCAGCCTTACCTCTGACCTATTCTGTGCCCAGGTTCCCTGCTGTTCCTCTGGACAGGATGGCTCCTCTGTTTTCTAAGAGAGAACCATCCTTTTCCCTGCAATGAACTGTGGGTTCTATTTTCATGCAGGGTGATTCCATCTGGTTCATGTTATCAAAAATTCCTCACCATTTCTGCTCTATTGGCTATACCTGTCTTGTCCTCACATACAGCAGCCAAGGTTTTGCTAATTTCAATAGATTTATGGTCATTCAGTGGACTTTGGGAAACTCAGTTGAACCCAGAGGCTGAAATGGTCCACTTTTCTTAGAGCATCCTGCATCCTACCCATGAGAAGCAGACTCCCCCGAGAGTCTGAGCTCAGTCTCCCGGCTGTGCATACCACTGCACGTGTGTAGGTGTGGGTGCATCTTTTCCAGATCTTTTATTCCTAACCCATGTATTTATCAACAACCTCAAGGCTGATTACACTTCTGTAAATTTTTGCCATTTTACATCCTAAGTTGCTCAGGGCCTGTTGTTTCTAATCTAATCTCTTACCCCTTGTGAAAACAGAAACTGCTCTTTATTGACGTTCCATTGATACATCCCAGGGATGTATAAGAAAAAGTGCTTTTTTGCATGTCATCGTATTTAATTCTCACAGTAAGATCCCCCATTCCTAGACTTGCCTGTGGGGACACACAAACACTCTGCTTAAGGAAAGTGAGTTCCTACAACCCGCGGTAGCGTTGCATCTCTCAGGAAGAAAGGGCTGCTCCCCCCGGACGGAGCAATGTCAGCAGCCTTGAATGGGCAGCTCTCTAGTTCACAGCGACACAGTGCTGCCTCCTTCAGCAGTTTGGGGCCACTTATAAATGAAGTAGATTCAATAGCATTTTCAAAAATAACTGGTCCCAATCACACGTTTTTTTCTTGTGGACTTTTTTGGGGGGATGGTTAAAACTTTCTTCACACCTAAATTGGCTCCACATGAGTTTTTTTTTTTTCATTTTTCATCAAATTTTATTTTTTAAATTAATTATTTTAATTGGAGGATAATTACTTTGCAATATTGTGATGTTTTTACTGTACATCAACATGAATCAGCTGCAGGTGTACATGTGTCCCCTGCATCTTGAACCCCCTGCCCACCTCCTTCCTAATGTTGTGGACTTTTTGTTTGTTTGTTTGTTTGTTTGTTTGAGCTGGCGTGCTCCTCTGGGACGGAGATCCAACAGAGGAAATTATTGATTTGCACAGAAAGTAAGTCAGGGCAGTCATATATGCAGTTCAAAATGGATTCTTTGTTTTTTGGAAATATCCATACTGCTGTTATTAAATACCAATTTTCCTGTCCTTTGATCATTTAAGATATGAAAAGACTTAAAATGTTTTAAACCAAATTTTCCAGAAATGCGTCAATTTGAAGGCCAGTTTGCACCTACACCAATACACAATAAAGGAAAGAACTGACTTTGAGTGTACCTCTGCCTGATCAGCAGTTTAGAGTCAAAAATACCAGGCCTAGCATCTACAGGTTTTGGTTAATATTAAGATTTATTTTCCCAGTAGTCCAGCATTGACCTCAGTCTCAATTTGGTCGATATTTATCTCTCAGATCAATAAGTCTTGATGGCAGCTGAAACTGCAGTCAATAGCTACCTGTTGACTCACACAGGCCTTGGTGGGTAATTTAGAAAATAATTTGGCAACATCTTTTCTTTGGGATCTGGTACCAGTTTAGGTGTTTAATTCTATAATTGCTGCATTTTGCCACAAAGTCCATAATACAATGTTTCCTGGAGTGGTCATGGGCCACAGAGCTCTCCAGCTCCCCAGCCCCTCTGTCCAGAGTGATGTTGACACATGCTCACCCCAAGAAAGCAACCTGCCTACTGCCTCTGCTGACTCACTGGCAAGAAGGAGGAGCCTCCACTTATTGAGCATTTACTGTGTGTCAGCTCCTCTGTTAGGTGATTGCAGGCTCCATCTCCCTCATCCCAACCACACACGCCGACCCCCAGCAGACCCTTGGGCTCCAGGCAAAAATGACAGGCCTGGGTCCTTGTGTTTTCATCCTCAAAGCTTAATATCTTTTCTTACGTTTCCAAGATAACGTGGCATTTTGCAAGAAGTATATATTCAGTTCAGTTCAATTCAGTCACTCAGTCGTGTCCAACTCTTTGTGACCCCATGAATCGCAGCATGCCAGGCCTCCCTGTCCATCACCAACTCCTGGAGTTCACTCAGACTCACATCCATCGAGTCAGTGATGCCATCCAGCCATCTCATCCTCTGTCGTCCCCTTCTCCTCCTACCCCCAATCCCTCCCAGCATCAGAGTCTTTTCCAAGGAGTCAACTCTTCCCATGAGGTGGCCAAAGTACTGGAGTTTCAGCTTTAGCATCATTCCTTCCAAAGAAATCCCAGGGCTGATCTCCTTCAGAATGGAGTCCAAGGGACTCTCAAGAGTTTTCTCTAACACCGCAGTTCAAAAGCATCAATTCTTTAGCGCTCAGCTTTCTTTATAGTCCAACTTTCACATCCATACATGACCACTGGAAAAACCATAGCCTTGACTAGATGAAACTTTGTTGGCAAAGCAATGTCTCTGCTTTTGAATATGCTGTCCAGGTTGGTCATAACTTTCCTTCCAAGGAGTAAGCGTCTTTTAATTTCATGGCTGCAATCACCATCTGCAGTGATTTTGGAGCCCAGAAAAATAAAGTCTGACACTGTTTCCACTGTTTCCCCATCTATTTCCCATGAAGTGATGGGACCAGATGCCATGATTTTAGTTTTCTGAATGTTGAGCTTTAAGCCAACTTTTTCACTCTCCTCTTTCACTTTCATCAAGAGGTTTTTTGGTTTTTCTTCACTTTCTGCCTTAAGGGTGGTGTCATCTGCATATCTGAGGTTAGTGATATTTCTCCCGGCAATCTTGATTCCAGCTTGTGCTTCTTCCAGCCCAGCGTTTCTCATGATGTACTCTGCATATAAGTTAAATAAGCAGGGTGACAATATACAGCCCGACGTACTCCTTTTCCTATTTGGAACCAGTCTGTTGTTCCTTGTCCAGTTCTAACTGTTGCTTCCTGACCTGCATACAGGTTTCTCAAGAGGCAGGTCAGGTGGTCTGGTATTCCCATCTCTTTCAGAATTTTCCACAGTTGATTGTGATCCACACAGTCAAAGGCTTTGGCATAGTCAATAAAGCAGAAATAGATGTTTTTCTGGAACTCTCTTGCTTTTTCGATGATCCAGTGGGTATTGGCAATTTGATCTCTGGTTCCTCTGCCTTTTCTAAAACCAGCTTGAACATCTGGAAGTTCACGGTTCACATATTGCTGAATCCTGGCTTGGAGAATTTTGAGCATTACTTTACTAGTGTGTGAGATGAGTGCAATTGTGCGGTAGTTTGAGCATTCTTTGGCATTGCCTTTCTTTGGGATTGGAATGAAAACTGACCTTTTCCAGTCCTGTGGCCACTGCTGAGTTTCCCAAATTTGCTGGCATATTGAGTGCAGCACTTTCACAGCATCATCTTTCAGGATGTGAAATAGCTCAACTGGAATTCCATCCCCTCCACTAGCTTACCAGAGATGAATAGTGGTTTGAAAGAAACAATGATAGGACTCAAGAAGAAAAAAGAGGTGGGACAGGCATTTTAGATGTTTTATAATCTAGGTGTCAAAACTGCCTTTCCCTAGTTTTACAAAACAACCAAACACAACAATCTGTTCTCAAAATTAGCTTATGAAGCCATGCCTTATCACCAAAGGTCTTTCTGATGGACAGTGTGTTCCCTTTGTCTAACAACCTGGAATGCTGACAATGAATCATTATTCCAATATATCAGTGGTTCTTCATCCTTAGGGGGCCAGGACGCACTTTCCCAAAACTCAAAATGTGTATCCTTCCAGTTGGCGGTGGGGGGACGGACACTAGATCAAAGTCTCCCCGAGGCCTTCAGGGGACCCCTGTTTCCTCCCCGTGGTTTTGGGATCCCTGACCCCACTGAGATAATTCGCACACTTCCAGAAACGGCTGTTGTCGCCCCCTTGTTTCAGAAGGAACAGTGCGTTTGATTTCCTTTTCTTGCCCTACTGATTGAGAGACCTTGTGGAGGAAGAGAAAACAGTCTCTGTGATGGGGAGGTGACACCTCGATAGCAACAGGGACTGTGAGCTGGAGGGTCGGGTTGGCAGCATCCCCAGACCGACTCACAGAGGATGCAGGCCCGTGGGCTCCTGCCTCAGGGTCACGCCTCCTCAGTGAGGCTCCCTCAGTGGGTCACCTCTGTTTCCTCTCTCTGGAACCAAGTCACTTGCCTGTAGCACTCTGTAGCTAGAAAGATCAGACTACCCTTGTTCTCTAAGGAGAAACTATCCCTTGTGAGCAGAAGGCTGAAGACACGGGGAAATCAGCAACATCAGGGGCTTAATTACAACAAGTTTCCCAGTGGGTCTCTTGCATCCTGCCTCCCCCGCGGATCCATCTCCTGCACTACAGCCTAGGGATCTTTCTCAAACCCAACTCCAGTCATGTCATTTCCCTGCTTAAAATACTCTGGTGGCTCCCCCTTGCCTCCAGGATGAAGCATGGCTTCCTGCAGCGGCAGCTGTCATCACTGGTCTGCCGCTCCCCTCCTCCACCCCGCCAGCCTGTGTGGTCCAGGTCCCCTTACTGCTGGCCCCAAGGGCTCTGTCCTGCACCTGCTGCCTGGCTCATCCTACCACAGGGCTGCCTCTCACCTCCAGGAGGGAGCTCACACACCACTTTCTTTTCTGAGGCCTCCTGCTCCTTCAACCCCACTTCTTCACACATCTGGACTCTCCTAGGCATCAGTGCTACCCTCTGTATGTCAGGGCCTTGCCATTGCCGACTCCCATGGCACCATTTAGTTAATCTGTTCTACCTGACCCCGCAAGGCACTGATGCCCTTGTCCCTGGGAGTAAACTTGGGTCTCCTGCCATCACCCCAGCTGACCACTTTCCATCTCAGCTGCCCCCCGTCCCCAAACGGTGAGGCTGGCTTCCGCTCCTCCACCTCCTCAGTGTCACCTGCCTCTGGGTCCTCTTCTCCTTGAACACATTGCCTGGGAGGCTCAACACTCACAGGTGCAACAGCCAGCTGTGCAGCGCATTGGTTTCCTAGTCTCAGTCTTCAAGACAGTTCCACAGTGGCTCTTCTGACTGTGAAACATTCCCCAGGGGGCTCCACATGTACCCTAACTTAGGCACACAGAATTCATCACCTTCCCCTGGTCCTGCCCCACCTAGGATATCCCTGCTGTCCAAACTCTAAGTGCCTTCTTCTCCCTCATCTGCATGTTCGTTGGTGACCAAAGGCTATCTGTTACTTCTCAGGCCCCTGGCTGTCCTTTCCTCCTCCCCAGCCACAGCTGGCCCGCATGCCCACCACCTCCCCATCCGTCTGACTTCAGGACCACCCCCCACCCCCCTGGGGCTCCTTCAGCACCTGGCCTCACCTGTATCTTGGCACTTCTCATGCCTGACTCAACTTTCTCCCTCGCTAGAACCACATCGTGCCTTTTTACAAAGTGACCTTTATGTTTCTCTTACTGTGAAGGCTGGACATGGTAGACACCTTAGACACTGAAAACATTTTTTAAAAGTTTTTTTAAAATTGTGTTAAAATACACATAATATAAAATTTAGCATCTTAGCCATTTTAAGTATACAGTTCAGTGGTGCTAAGTATATTCACATTGTTGTACAAACAATTTCCAGAACTTTTTTCATCTTGCAAATGTCTGTCCTCATTAAATGACTCTCCACTCTCCCCTCCCCCAGTCCCTGAGAGCTACCCTCTACTTTGTCTATAAATTTGACCACTCTGGGTACCTCATATCAATAGAATCATTTGGTATTTATCTTTTTGTGATTGGCTTGTTTTACTTAGCATAACGTTGTCAAGGATCATTTATGTTGCCACATGTGTCAAAATTTCCTTCTCGTTTTTAAACCTGAATAATATTTTGATTTATGTATATATATTACATTTTGTTTATGCATTCATCTGTCGATGGACTCTTGGGATGCTGCCACATGCTCTATGAACATGGATGTGCATTCTCACCCACAGTGCACAAGGGTTTCGTTTTCTCTGCGTCCTTGCCAACCCTTATTTTCCGTGTTTTATTTTGTGGCCTTGCTAACGGGTGCGAGGTGGTACCACACTGTGGTTTTGAGCTGCGTTTCCGTAGTGATTAGTGATGTTGAGCATCTTTTTCGTGTGCTTTGGCCATTTGTACATCTTCTTTGGAGAAATGTCTGTTCAAGTCTTTCCCCATTTTTAAATCAGATTTGTGTGTGTTTGTAGATGTTCCTTTATGTATTCTGGATATTAACTCCTTTCAGATATATAATTTGCACATATTTTCATCCATTCCATAGGTTGCCTTTGCGCTCTGTTGACTATGTCCTTTAATGCCCAGAAGTTTTAAATTTTGATTAACATTAGTTTTAAAGTCATAGACAACCTGTCCATCACTGTGTCCTCAGTGGGGGACCTGGGATCTGCAGACTGTGTGTGGAGTGAATGATTCGAGGACAAAGATCTGAGATTGCAGCTCTAAGTCCTCAGTGCTCAATGTGAGGTCCAGGGACCAGCAACCTGGACATCACCTGGGAGCTTGTTGGGAAAGTAGTGGCTCAGGCCCCACCCTAGATCTACTGAATTAGAATCTGCAGTTCAACAGGGTCCCAGATGAATCCGATGCACCTTGAAGTTTAAGAAGTACAGTTCTGAGTAACTTAACAGACGGTAGCCAGCTCTGGTTGGGTTATTGCTGGCAAGACCGAGTCATCACTGGCCACCTCCAGAAATAGTTATACTAACATTTTAGTAAGACAGGTCAGCCCACTTGGGAGAATGGTGAATTTTCTCATTATCAACAGAGATGATTAAACATGAGAATCTGCTTCTCAAGGGTATTGTGACTCTCCCTCATTCCTGAAAACCTTTCCTGGAGAGCTCATCCCCATCTCAGCTTGGTGTAGCTCTGTCCTGTGGGCTTCTAGGACCCCTCCCAGTCACAGGTAGAGAATTCTGACATGTAGGGAATGTGTAGCCAAGACCCGTTTGCCTGGGATTCCCTTGAGTTTATAAAGTCTGCAGTAAACCTGCCTCCTCTCATGGAATCTGAAAGATCAGAGCACTTAAAACAGCCAGAGGATGAGGTTCATTCCATCATTGTTAAAGGGAACCTGTCTTAGGACAGGGCTTTCCTTCCGCCCAGTGTCAGCCCGGGACTGAGATGCTAGCTCTGTTCAGTATTTCCCTGGTGTCTGGAAAGAACCCCCCTTCTTCCAGCTTAGTTTTCACTACCCAGAATGTACTTCTAAGACCAAAAAGAGTTTTTCTCTGTTCAGTAGCGGAAAAGGGCTTTGAGGCCCATTAGACCCCAGTGATGGAATTCTGAGAAGATTTTAATAATAACCCAAACTCCAGCAAAATTATTTCCAGAGGACATGCATTTCAGGTTTCTTGAAGGATGTTTATAATAAGCTGGAGAATTTCTCTTGTTGTCGTTAAATGTACCAGCACTGGTTCCAGTTGAATTCTACATGAAAAGGATATATTAACCTGCATAATATATGTGCATAATCTCGATTTAAAATTAAAAAGAAGGAAAAAACCCACAGCCACATGAACAATATATCGCCCCAAGTAAAAGCCTTGGGAAAACAAACAAAAACTATGCTTGTACCACGCTAGTCCCATTTTTAGAGAGATAAAAATTCTATGCCCCCCTCGGTACACATGCACATCCCGTTATTGTCACGGGGAGTTATGTATGTCGACTGGAGGGAAGAAGGGATGCGGGGCTTCGGAATGGATGAGAGTGGGGAAAACAGAAGTCGTTTCATTTCATGGGCTTCCTTCAGTCAGAGAGGGAGGGGCGAGCGGCTGGGTCTTTCATGAATGAGATGTGATCACCAAGGAGGCAAGATCAGGCGTCCCAGAAGTGGCAGTGGGAACATCCCGAATTAGGGACTCAGCCCTGATGCAGGGTTGTCACTTCCCTGTAGGCCAGGAGGTCAGTTCTGATGTCCCTCTGCTGCCTTGCGCTGTCTCCAAACAGCTGCTGGGCTGGAGGCTTCTCAACTGTATCACAGGCCAGTGGAGGCTGGTCAAGACTCTGATGTTCTTAAGGATGGCCCAAGTGAAGCCATTACTTTCAGGAATCTTTTAAGACTGGTAGCACCCTAAGCACTCACTGGGGACCCTTTTTTGGGAGACAATGAGAATCCTCTAGAAGTGATACAGAGGGAGTCGTTCCCGTTGCAGCTGTGTGCTTTCAGGAGGCTGGTGGCTTCGGGACTGACCACCTCGGAGCTGTGTTTCTCCCATTTGCTGCGTCACAGATTCATTGGAATTGCTCTGCTGTCTTACATCCAGTGTTGACGGGGAGTGTACGAGTTGCTCTAGGGGTTGCAGCCTTTGACCCCTGACAAAGGTGAATAGGCGTCACAGAGGTGAGCTGGGGCCAAGGACAGCCCAAGCTGAAAGCAGGCTGGAAGTCCAACAGGGCCAGTCCACTGAGTGACTCCGCCTGGTCACGCAGACCCGCCCTGCCTGTGGGGGTCTTGAACCCTCTCTGGGGCAGGCCCGTCCCTGAGTGTCTACAGGGAACGTCCCTGTGAGAGGCAGCTCGCTTTCCATCTCAGCTCAGCTAATTTGCTGCCTTTAATGGGCACTTCATTGTTGGGATCGTTGCACTGCCAGGAATTTTTTTTTAAACTCCTTCATTCTGTTTTATTTTTGTAATCTCATGGAGCAATATCATTTGTATATTTGATTTTTTTTAAAAAAGCCTACTTCATTGAAAACTTCAGTTTTGAATGCAGAGCACTTCAGAGTTGTTATTAGAAGACTTTTTCAATCTCAAATAGAGAATACGAGAAATGAAGTACCATTTTGGGGGGGAAAAAAAGAGAGTAATAAAGCATCATCAACCTGTAATATCTGTAACATCAAGCTAGGCACCCAGAACGTCAGGAAGAAAATTTCTACGTGAAGCTCAGTTAGTGACAAACTCATGGTATATGTAGGGGGTTTTGTTTCCCTAGCCACGTTCAGTGCTCACTATTATTATAATTCCCTAAAGCTGAATTGATAAATTCTAATAAGCACATGTGCGGCAATAAGACACAGCCCTGTGAATTAAGCTTATAGAGCATGCACAGAAAGATGATGGATGCAAACTGTGAATTCAGTCATAGGTGCCCGTTGCCCGCATTACATATAAACCCAACCAATAAACTGGCATACCTACTGCTGTTCTATATTTGTGCTCCGTGCTTGCTTTGTGCCTTGGGCATTGTGTCTGTGACATAATGCTCGTGTTGGTGATGGTATTGTTGCAGGTGTGATGAAGGTGGTGATAACGGTGGTTTTGATAGTAGTGATAACACACTTCACTTTGATGGCATGTGCCCATGCAGGCGCTACCCCAGTGCTTACCGATACAACATCGAGTAGCTCCCATGTGCCAGGTAGCAGTAGGTCGGCTATTTTTCTAGGAGGTAAGTTGCAGCGGCATGCTCCAGCCCACTCCTGTCTACTAGAGAGAGGAAATCTCTCTGGCATCTTGAAATCAGCCACTGTGGGAGGATTTACATATGTAAGTCAGCAAATGCTAGGAATGAATTTTCTTCGTGGGGGATCAGTTGCTCAGCAACTTCCCTGCATATCACTGGGTGCAGTGGTACATTTGGCAGAGCCCCTGCTCCCACTGAGCTGAGTGATCCGGTGAGAGGCTGGTCCTTGCCCTGGCTTTGGCGCTTGCTAGCTCTTGGCCCCAAGCTTGCCCTTCCCTGTGAAATGAGGGTGGCAGTAAGAGGACGTTATGCAAGAGCTATTGGTGCACCAGTGAACACGAGGTGCTGTCGTTGCATCCCAGTGTGAGAAGACAGAAGCTCACCAAATGTACAGAGCTTTTTAGTGCCAAGGGGTGATATGCGCTCTGCAGAGCAAGAGAGCGGGGTAGGGAGCCAAGCAGGGACGTGTTTGATGCGGTGGGGCTGCCTTGGAGCGAAGACCTGATAAAGTGAGGGAGCAAGCCGCACTGCCATGTGGGGAAAGAACAGTCCAAGCAGAGAGCATAGCCCAGGCAAAGGCCCCACACAGGAAGTGCTGTCCCGGTGTGTCCAACAAACACGAGGAGACCAGCATGGCCGGAGCACTGGTCAGCACGGGGGACACAGGATGTGAGCTGGGGACAGACGAGTCCCAGGGCAAGATCTGAAGGATGAGGATCTTGAAAAGGACCCTGGATTTTATTCCAAGTGTGAAGAGAAACAACGGGGAATTTTGTGCAGAGCAGGGAATGGCAGGATTCAGCTTATCCTTTTAGAACAACTATCTGTCGCACTATTTAAAAGTTTCCTGATTTTTTTCTGGGCAATTGTCTGAGCTCCAGT
This sequence comes from Bos javanicus, assembly GCF_032452875.1. Classification (NCBI taxonomy): domain Eukaryota; kingdom Metazoa; phylum Chordata; class Mammalia; order Artiodactyla; family Bovidae; genus Bos; species Bos javanicus. The sequence goes on along the minus strand of NC_083895.1, from coordinate 44,799,003 downwards.
GGCACCCAGCAGTATCTGGTACAGGATGTTTTCCAAATAATCTCTGACTGTCTTCTTTTCTCTGCTTCTAAATATTTCAAAGGGACCAATTGTTAAAGCAACACTTGTTCATTTCTGTGATAAAAATTATAGTCATAAGAATAACTGAGCACTTGTGTGGCATTTGCTGTTTAGCTGCTGGGTAATTTTCTGAGTACGTTACATTTATTAATGCATCTAATCCTCAAACTAGCCCTGTGGGATAGTTACTAGTATGGGTCCCACTTTACAGACAAACAGGTACAGAAAGGTTAAGCAACTTACCCGAGGTCACACAGACAGTAAATAAGTCAGTCTCCGAGAGTCCATGCTCTTACCGCCAGGCAGACCCTTGCTCAAACCCATGAATCTAAGTGTTAAAGATTGAAGTTGATTAGAAGATTGAGATTCAAGAGTGAAGATTTTTAAAGTGGACTTCTATATGGAAGTAGGTAACCAAACACTCTCTTATTCAAAGCATAAGCGTTCTCTTGAACAATACTGCCGGGAAAAGTACTTTGGGAAGACAGCTGGGAAAACATTCATCTGCGGTCCATGGGGAAGAGAAAATGAGCGACTCTATTGGATCATGGAGCTCTCACTGTGACGCTGTGAGAGGTGTCGTTATCAGGACCCTCCCAAGAGCACTGTCCATAATTACATTTTAGCTTCCAAAACATATGTTGGTGAAATCTAGAGATATCCATCCGTCTGATGACTCGTAAGCCTCGGGCGTTTCAGGGCAGGGCTTCGTCACCCTCTAAAGCCAGTCACCTCTGCCTGTCCTCAGAGCAATTAGCCAGGGGCATGTGACTTTCCATCATGTCAGAGTCATTCAGGGAATGCACTTTGCTAAACATCCTTTGAATTCTCTAGACTCAGGAGCATGATGTGAATTTGCTCTGCTCATGGTTTCTCAATGACTTCATCCAACCCAAGGTGCCAACACACCTGGATAAGACCTTGAAACCTTTATCTCCATCCCCGGCTTCTTTGCTGAGTTACAGAGGCTTTCTAATCCTTCCAGAGTCCTAGATAACACTGGGTATCGACCGTTAGTCACTGGGTAACCATGAGGAGGGGAAGCCGGGTGTGAGTAGAACTCTGCAAGGCTTATAGATGGCTGGAGCAAAGGGAGTGGGGCTCAGAGAGCACCTCTGTCCCCACACACAGTAGTGCAGAGTCCTGTTCTCTAGTTCAGATTGTCAAGGTGCACCGACGTCTGCGGTCACAGCTGCCTGCTGGGTGTGGGAGTGCAGCTGGATCCCAGCCCCAGCTGAGGAGGATGCTGCTGCGAGTTATGCTGCCACAGCCAGAGGTCCCAATGTGCCACTGACCTCAGCTCCAAGGAGACGGTGAGTTTAGCCCTGGCACGTGGCTCTAGCTGCAGGGTGCCTTGGAAAACTCCCCTGGATTTTTCAGTCCTATCCCTAGTCCTTCCTGCATATTGGCTTGCATATTTCTACCTGTTCAGTGGGCACCTCTAATCAAGAGTCTGTTGCCACCCCACATGCTGCCTGGTCAAAGCAGAGCCTGTACCCTTTTCCTCTTCTTCTCGGGCTGGTCAGAGGCACACTTGCTCCTTTCTTGGGGGCTAGGAGTCCTTTGGGGGTAAGACTGTGGAGAGAGACAAGGCGTCGCCTGAAGGGATTCCAACGAGATTCCCCTCCTCATCCGTCGTCCTCCAATCGGTGTCAGCCTCACGCATCTGCCCTCAGAGCCTCTGACCCCCACACCAAGCCAGGCCTGGGATTCGCATGGGGGTGGGGGTGGGCAGGTCTCCTGGCCCCGTTTCCCCTTTATCTGGAGCTTGCCTGCCCACTGAGCAGTGCAGGCCTGTTCTGAAAACACGCCCTCCAGAGATTCGTACCAGTAAAACTTCCCTGTTGTCTTGGAAGGTCACTCTTCCCCTTTGGGATTTTAAGATCTGCTGTCTGCCTGGCTGGCTCACCTGGGTGCGGTGCGTCCGCATCGGAGTCTTAGTCGCTGCTGCTGACCCTGCACGTGTAAGGTCAGGGGACTGCTCCTAAGCAGAGGGTGGATTCCAGGCAGGACTCTGCCTAGCAATGGCTGCAGGACCTGGAGCCATGAGCCTGCCTTTTAAAGACTGTTTGCCCCTCTGTGAAGTGGCCATGACCACTGGCCCCACCTCACAGGACTGATATGTGAGGAGTGAGTGAGTTAATGAAGATGAGTTAACAGTTCCTGACTTCTGTCTCAGAAGGACCACTTCTCAAACCCCTCTGTCTGTCGCCTCTCAAAGTCACTTCTGGATTGCATCCTTTGTACTATCATTTAACTTATCTGTCTTGGAAATGTGTTTATTTTGTTCATTTTGAGCCTTTATTTTCATTTAATGTGCACACCAGGGAACTCTACTTTTTCCTTCCATAATATGCTTAACTATAAATAAATAAGCCATTTGACAGACCCGTGGAACTCAAAATTAAGTCAAGTTCATTTCCAAGGGAAGTTGATTCTTACAGGACATTTCAGGAGTTGGGACCTACAAGTTTCCACTAAAGACTTTCCATCAAATAGAGTTTCTCCGAATGTACAGCACCTCCCCCCACCGAGAGGCCATAGTTGCACATGTATGGATGTTAGGAGGGGAGTGTTTGTTTTACCAGGTACTCCTCTGTTGAATAAAAAATGAGCACTTATCTCAAAAGGGGAAGAGGAAGTCTGCCCTCGATAATATGGATAATATGTAATTCTCTCTTGGGTAAATAGATTCCTGATCGTGCAACTCGGTAGAACTGCAATCACATTTTTAAGCTCTAAGGTGACGTTAGCATAAACATCGCATGTCCTAGTTATTGATCTGTTGCTGCAATAATGGTATTACCCAATTGAACTTCTGACATTGGAGAATTTGCAGTGGCTGCAATTGCATTTTTCTTTTATTCCTGCAACTTAATTCAACTTGCACATCCATCTGTGATCTCTATGAAAAGGTGTTGTTTTGCAGGAGTCTGCATAGATTGTTAAACCTCTCTCTCTCCTGGTAGGAAAGTTATTTCTTGGCTTGATTCCTAAAAAACATACCTACAAATTGAAGCACTCAGAAATTTCCAATGAGGAGCTTGAAGTGAGGTGTGTTTCCAGGAGGTACACGACTTCTGAATTCTATGAAGCTGACTTTTCTGGTGTTAGCTTTAGCCAGTAAATCCTTCCCCATTGACATATGTTCCATAATCATCACTCTAAAGCTGAGGGTAAGTTTAAAGCTTAAATGAGAAGTGGGAGATCCAGCCTGGAGGCTGTCATCTGCTGTAGCAGCCTCTCACCACTGGCAGAAAGGAAAGACAGGGGATGGGAGACATGGCATTTCAAACTCTGATGCTTGTAGACTCACTTTGTTACACCTGGAGTCCAGAAGATTCCATCACTGTATTTGAAACCTGGTCTGTGTGATCATCCTTTCCCAGTTCTTCTGAGGGGATGTCGTACAGTGTGGGAATTTAATTGGGCACAGCATCAGTGAGAATTTGAGTGCAAGTCTGGAATTGCTGAGACCCCTGAGGACAGTGAGAAGGTAATTACTGGACCACTAGCATCTACTTGAATGGCTAAAATAAAAAGTACGGACAGTACCAAGTGCCATCATGTGTGCAGAGCAGTGAACACTCTCAGTATTGCTGGGGGAGGTTCGAATGGTGTGGACTCCGAATGGAGAGCTTGGCAGCTTCTTTTGAAGTTAAACATTCTTTCCATACAACCCAGCAGCCCCATTCCTGGGTGTTTACCCTAGAGTAACGAAAATCTCCCACACAAACCTGCAATGAATATTTATAGCAACTCCGTGCATAATCACCAAAAACTTAGAATGACCCAAATGTCCTTCAGCAGGTGAATGGATAAGCAAAGTGTGGCACGTGACCCCCCGTGGAATACTTAGTGATCCAAAGGAGCAAACTGTTGACGCATGCAGCAAGCTGGCCAACACATGAGGGAACTATTCTGAGAGAAAAATGCCGACCACACAGGGTTACATGCCGATGCCTTTCACATGACACGCTTTAGGAGAGAAGGCCTCAGCGACAGAACACAGGTCAGGGTTGCCTGAGGGTCTTGTTAGAGGGAGGACGGGACTGCAGAGATAACCTGAAGGCATGTGATGGGACTGTCCTGAGTCCTGTGGGGGCAGTGGGCCCAGAAACCTGTTCTTGTGTTTGGATGCCTGCAATGACCCGTTAGAAAGTCACTTTTACTACATGTCTTTTAAGAAAATTAAATTAAGAAAGAAAGTGAAGCCACTCAGTCGTGTTCGACTTTTTGTGATGCCTTGCACTGTGGCCTTCCAGGCTCCTCTGTCCATGGGATTTTCCAGGCAAGAATACTGGCTGCTGCTGCTGCTGCTGCTGCTGCTGCTAAGTCGATTCAGTTGTGTCCAACTCTGTGCGACCCCATAGACGGCAGCCCACCAGGCTCCCCCGTTCCTGGGATTCTCCAGGCAAGAATACTGGAGTGGGTTGCTATTTCCTTCTCCAGGAGATCTTCCCAACCCAGGGATTGAACCCAGGTCTCCTGCATTGTAGGCAGACGCTTTACCATATGAACCACCAGGGAAGTCTCTAAATTAAGAAGTGAAACAAAATTCTTGGTGTCCCTGGAAGACATAGTAGGAGGTGAGAATAGATCTTTAATCCTAGCTCAGGGGGTGCACCATGGCTGGGTGAACCTGTGGGGTGGAGGGGCAGGAGGTGTCACCCACATTGGAGAGCATAGCTCAGGGGCATGGCTAGAAAGATAGAAGTATATATGCAAATAAATAAATTAATAAAAATGTATGATAAAGTCTCTTCATCCTTTGTCCAGTGAGCAGTTTGCCCCTGCTCCCATGCTCTGCAGGCAGCTACCGGGTGATGGTGTCGGGGCCACTCTCCTCGCCTCCTCCCCATGAACAGGTTCACTGAACTGAGAAAATTTCCTGTTACTCCTGCCTTCCTCGGATGCACTGACGCGTGTCTGCATCTGAGCCTCCATCCCCTCTTGCTCACAGAATTCCACTCCAGAGCAGGGCGGTGGGTTCTTCATGACTGGGAGGAAATGGATGAAAAGTGAGATTAAAGACACATGAAACAAAGGGGTTTAGAACCTACAAGACAGCAAGCAGCTGACACAAACGCGGGGCCGCAGTTGGAGGAATACGAAGAGAAATGGGCTGAGTCTTTCAGGCCTGGAGAAAGGGAAAACAAAGTAAAACCAAACAGTCCTGGGAAAAGGGCTGTTGCTTCTCACAGGTTTAGAAAGTTCTGGGGCTTCTTCTAAAGGACCCTACCAGGACTTCCGGCTGTTGGTCCCCAGCCCCCTCCTGTTTCCGGGAAATGCGGCAACAGCAGGCCCGGGTGTCAAGCCCGTGTCTGCAGCTAGAAGTCCTGCCTTCACACTTTCCTTCATGTTTTCAAGTGCAGGCGAGAGCTGCTGTCGGAGTGCTTGTGAACAGCCAGTTCAAGAGTGTTTCAGTTTGTTTTCTTGACTGCTGATGTCCCGTGTACCTCCTGCACCTCCAGGACTAGGACAGGGGCTTGAAGGGGGCCATTTGAGGGCCAGAAGCTGCCAGAGAACTAGCTGCAGTGTGTCTTGATCCACTTTCAGAGACCCACTCACTGCACACCAGTTCCTGAATTGCCTTACACATCAGGAGTGCTTCTTTATCTTAAATCTAAACACGTTCGTGTCGGCAAGACACCACCTGAAATGCAGGTGGGGCCCTATGGCGGGCCCTCACCCTGGCTCTGCGCGGCTGCAGCTGCCCCTAACCTTGACCTTGCGCTCCTGGCTCCCAGTCTCGCTCCCAGCTCTGTAGTCTTCCCTGTGGTTGCTGTTGTCTGTTGTTCCAGTCACTAAGTCAAGTCGGATTCTCTGTGACCCCATGGACTGCAGCCCACCAGGCTTTTCTGTCCTTGGGATTCTCCAGGCAAGAATACTGGAGTGGGTTGCCATTTCCTTCTCCAGGAGATCTTTCCAACCCAGGGATCAAACCTGCATCTCCTGCATTGGCAGGCAGATTCCTTACCCCTGAGCCAACGGGGAAGCTGAGTCTTACCTACTCTCACTGATATGCCAATGTTATTCTCTAAGCTGCTTCTTAATGCACCTAAGCCTTCCCTTAAAGCATCAGTGCAGAGAAAGGTAGCTGAGTGAAAACTGGTGAGAAGTCTACATTTTCCACTTTTTAGTGGCGGTAAGAAATTTATTTCTAGTTAAACAAGCTGGGAAATGTAATTAAGCACGTGGTTGATGGGGATAGCCAAGGATGCATGCCAGAAAAACAATAGGTTCTTTAAAGGTGCCAAGGACTGATATTATGCATCTCCTGTTGGAAACTGTATACACTTCACAATTCAGAGCCTCTTGTGTGCCGCCTCGTATCTTCAATCAAATTATTATATTCCAGAAATATGCATAAGGGAAACGATTCGACACATTTTATGGTGGGCTGTTGCTTGTGGCAGTAATTGAAGTACCTTTCCACTTACGAAAGTACTAATTTTATTTGTTTTTATTGCTTTTCTAGATGCAATTATTTATTTAGTGAGCTTTGGCTTTATTAAATTATGTTTACTATAGGAACATCATAAAAATGTATGAAAACAGCACATCAGCCCAGCCAGCCTGGTGACCTGTATTGAGAAAGCTAGTGTTATTTTTCACATCCAAACATAATGGAATAACTTAAGAATAAACAGATAATCTACGCTAGGAAACAATGCAGTTTCAGAGTAATGTGATCAAACACCTGGACAATATGATTTCATAAATCTTGGTTCTAAAAGTTACATGAGTTGGGTTTTGTGTGCTTATTTGAGGACACATGACATTTCTAAACGGAATCATTATAACGTGAAATGTAACTAAACCGAAAGGCAAGAGGTAAATGGCGTTTTTGTTGGCTGGTGAGATGTGGATGACTGAGAAGAACGGTGAAGATCTTTGGTATAAACGGACAAGCAGGAGGCTCTGACCCACGTAACTGCCCTTGACTCTGAATTTAAACAGAGCCAGGTGATTATGAAGGTCGCCTGCTGGTGCCCCTCGCTAGCAGGTACTGGCTGTAAGTAGTTCTTTACATTCTCCTCCCTGTACTTTAGTGTGATGCTTCATCTCAAAAGAAAGGAGGAGCTTTGCCTTTGGCACACATTTTAAGAAACTTAATGTGAATGTATATGATTTTTTTGTCCTGAATTTTGGTGAGTTAATCAAGGTATAGCACAAAAAATTAAAATAAAACCATGACAACACAATCAAAACCAAAAAATAAAAGCAGAGAGGCTTAAAAGTGAGGTGTTTTTACAACTATAAATCAGTGGCCAACTTTTATGTTTCTAATTGTGAATTAAAATTAATTAATCTGCTGTTTAAATAATGTGCCATCTACAAGATTCAACAAATATATACCATAAAGGGTGAGTCTCTCTCCAACCACACGGTCTACTTCCCCAGCAGGAACCTTGAAGACCAAGTTCTTGATTTCCAGGTGAGTTCTAAGGGCTTTCTGAGCACATAAAATATATACATGTGTATTTACTCCCATACACACATATTTACACAAATGATAAAACATACAGTAGTCAGATGGCTTCATCATTCTTTTTAAAGACTGTGCTGAATACTTCATTAAGAATGGAATATTACTCAGCCATTAAAAAGAATACATTTGAATTAGTTCTGATGAGGTGGATGAAACTGGAGCCTATTATACAGAGTGAAGTAAGCCAGAAAGAAAAACACCAATACAGTATACTAATGCATATATATGGAATTTAGAAAGATGGTAACAATAACCCTGTATGCGAGACAGCAAAGGAGACACAGAGGTATAGAATAGTCTTTTGGACTCTGGGGGAGAGGGAGAGGGTGGGATGATTTGGGAGAATGGCATTGAAACATGTATAATATCATATAAGAAATGAATTGCCAGTCCGGGTTCGATGCAGGATACAAGATGCTCGGGGCTGGTGCACTGGGACGACCCAGAGGGATGGTATGGGGAGGGAGGGGGGAGGGGGGTTCAGGATGGGGAACACGTGTACACCTGTGGCGGATTCATGTTGATGTATGGCAAAACCAATACAATATTGTAAAGTAATTAACCTCCAATTAAATAAATTTATATTAAAAAAAGAAAAAGAATGCATCAGACTCCTATTGATGCCCACAGAAGTGTTTCCATTTTTCGCTTGTACCAATAACATTTCCACCAACAATATACAAGAGGACTTGATTCTTGCTGTTTCTTTTCGAAAACTTTTAGTTTGTCGCCTTGAAAGATAAGAACTGACATCTAAGTGGTTTTAAGTCATTCTGGTCTTATTTTGGGGGAGGCGGAGTCTCACTTAACACGTGTGAGAACTTTGGGTTTCCCTTCCTGTGGAGTCTCTGATCCTGTCTCTTGTTCTTTGCTTACTTTTCCAATGGACTGTTGGCCATTATTGTTACTCACTTGTAAGACCCTTTGATCTGAGTTGTGAATATTTTCCTCATTTTTTTCAATTGTCCTTTGACTTTATTTAGAGAATATTCTGCAATATATCCCATGAAAATCTACATGTCATTTTTCTATTGCTCCTGGGTTTTGTGTAAGACTTTAAAACACATATTTTAAATTGGTGAGATTTTTAAAAATAATTTTTAAATAATTGCTGAGATTATTTTTTTTAATTTCCTCACACAGTCTTCTAGCACTTTTGAGTTTATTTTCCATGTTAAAATTTAAATTTTTTAATTTATCTGGAATTTATCTAATGTAAAGATAGATGTGAACAATATGACTATTTTCAATTGGCTACCCAAGTATCCCAACACCATTTATTGAAAAATAATATTTGGGTTAATTTATGCATGTTTTCATCAATCCCATTGGTGTCTATTCATTTGTTGGTATCACAGGGTTTTAATTATAGTAGCTTTATATTTTTAATGTCACTGGAGTTGGATCACAAATTATTCTTTATTTTAATAATTTTCCTTAAGTATGGTAGGAAAAAATATCTATGACTGTATTATATTATCAAGAATTATTTTTAACAAAAATTTTAAATTTTAAATGCCTTTCCAGTATCTATAGAGATAACCATGTGGTTTTTCTCTGTATTACTGTTATGAATTATATTAGATTTTTCTAATACTGAACCATTTATTCCATTCATTTATTTATTTCATTTATTCTACTCCTAGAATAAGATCCATTTGAGCATGATCATCTTTTAGTGTGCTTTTTTTGTGTTGAGTAAATCTGATTTATGCTTACTTATACACTAATAAATGAGATTGTTCTAAAGTATGTGACGTTTTTCCTTTCTTGTAATGCTCCGAACCAGCTTAATTATATTGGGGTTATCTGTTCCTCAAAGGGATTTCTTTTGGAAGTTCTCTTATCACACTGCCTGTGCCGGGTGCTTTTGACAGTATTTTTCTCTTCTTCCTTTCTTCCTCTGTCCCTTTCTTTTCTTTCTTTCTTTTCTTTGATGGAATTAGCACATTCACATGCTGCTGCTGCTGCTAAGTCGCTTTAGTCGTGTCCGACTCTGTGCGACCCCATGGACAGCAGCCCACAAGGCTCCCCCGTCCCTGGGATTCTCCAGGCAAGAGCACTGGAGTGGGGTGCCATTTCCTTCTCCAATGCATGAAAGGGAAAAGTGAAAGTGAAGTCGTTCAGTCGTGTCCGACTCTTAGCGACCCCATGGACTGCAGCCTACCAGGCTCCTCCGTCCATGGGATTTTCCAGGCAAGAGTACTAAAGTGGGGTGCCATTGCCTTCTCCAATTCACATGCTAGTGTTTATAATTTATATTATTCTACAATATTACTCACTTTATCTTGAATTTCAAGGTTTTTGCATTTCCCATTCCATTCATTAGCAGCAGCAGCAGCAGCATTCCATTCATTTATGCTTTTTCCCTTCCTATCTTGATTAAGTTTTTGTTTATTTCATTGGTGTTTTTTCAGCATAAACTTTTGGCTATTTTTATTTATTCTATGGTTTTCCTATCTTCTGACTTATGTGTCTAGTGTTAATTTTTTTTTGGTTCTTCCTTCTGCTTTTGTTTATTTTTTTTTCTAACTTCTTAAATTGGATGTTTGATCCATTTCATCCATATTGTTTAATATAAATATTTAACGTTATGACTTTTCTCCAAGTACTACATTTTTAGGTTCTGGCATGTAATATTTTCTTTGCCATTATTTTCATCATATGCTGAAATTTTAGTTTTATATAGATTAAGTCACTTAAAATTTCTAGGTGATAGCATTCTAGTTTTGTTGTTAATTTCTAGGACTTCTTGTTTCTGTCTCTGTTTTATTCTTTCCAGCAGAGACTGTTAGTTACATTATTTTTACTTTGGAATTAAAGTTTATTTTGTGGCCTCATGTTTAATCATTTTTTGTAAGTGTTCTATGACAACTTAAACCATATGGTGTTTAACTGCAGGACATAGTGTTCTATATAAGATGACAAGATGTAGCTTTAGGTTATTTAAGTTTTACATATGCCTTAAAATTTTTTGCCCATTTATTTCCCTTTGAATCCCCAAAGTGCTATGAAAATACATGCCTGATGAATGGATGTGTGATGCTGAGCTCCTGTGGTCGGCTCCAATTGTGTTGTGTTTTGTCTTATAGCCTAAGATCGCGGAGGAGAACTTGACCTATGCTGAGCTGGAGCTGATCAAGCCCCACCGGGCAGCCAAGGGCATCCCCACCAGCACGGTCTACGCGCAGATCCTCTTCGAGGAGAACAAGCTGTAACCCTGCGTCCTATTTAATATCTGCCACTCCAGTTATTTATGAAACTTTGGATACAAAGTCCTTATTTTTGTATTTTCACTCGTGCCTTCTGTGTGGTGGGAGCCTCTTTCCAGTGGCATTTCAGGTGCCCTCAGAGAGGCATGACGCTCCTTTCTGCGAAGAGCAGGGGCCGCGGCCCTTTGGGTAAATCTCCCAGGACAAGATTTTCTGGGTCTGAGCCCTGAAGGGTGAGGACTCTGATTCTGAGACCATTCAAGAGGATTTTCTGCTGAGCCAAACCCCTTTATGTTTTTTTCTTCTTTATCTTTTTTTTTTAATCTGAATTTTAATCTTCTACCCTTCCTGTATCTGTGATATCAAGCTCATAGTATATAGCTAGAGGAAATACCATTATGGGCCCAAGTGTGAGATGGTAAAGATGTACTAATTGGTTTTCAAAGGATCAGATAACATTGCCAGGGCACCCAGAGCAGCATAAAGTGCTTATTGTAAGCAGTCATTCAAGATAGCATCTCTTGTTTTAAGTAGATGCACTGACCCTGCTGACTCAAGGGCAGAGAGACAGACTGTGGGGCAGTCTGAGGTCTAAGCTGACAGTGTACTGTCTGGATACCCCAGTGCCCATGTCCCCACCCATTATTGTCCACAGCCACAGGGCAAGTAGAACATTGTTCATTCTGAAGTGCTTCCAGCCCTTTGGCAGGGGGGCTTATCCCTGGATAGAGACTATTCTCCAAGAAGTTCTCACTTACCCTTTTCCAAAAGGAGCAGGGTGGTGTGCTTTTGAATGCAGAATAGAAGAAGGGGGCCTCTTGGAAGTGTGCCAAGTTTACTATCTCTAATTGAACATCCATTCGTGTACGAGCAAAGTCTTTTGACTGCTTCCCTAATGGTAGGAGAGTAGGAAGTATAAGCCTGGCTGGAAAAACGTGTCCTGGATACCCCCTCACACCCTCCCCCTGTGCTGGCCCATCACAACCTGCCTTGCTGACTCAACTTTGCGTGTTAATTCGAATGGACTTGAGTGGGAAAGATGCAGGGATGCCTGGCAAATAGGTCTATGAGAAAGTTGCTCTGTGGACCTACATGACATCCATGACCTCACCGTTCTGGATCAGGCCAAGCTATCAGCTGTGTTGTTAAGGACACTTGATGTGTGTGAGTGCACTCTGGGTGGGTTTTTACTGCACACTACAGAAATTGTTTGGCTTTGTAATGGACCATGTATATATGTTAAATTATATATTTTAAACACAATCTGAATGTGAGTTGTGCCCCTCTGTACAGCCATGTGAACTTGGTCGAGGTTCTTATCCCCTTTAGTCTCAGACTCTATTTATACAAAGGTGAGTTAACCTCTCATAGAATTCTTATAATGGGATAATGACTTGGAAGATTCTGGACGCTAGAAATTGCTACACAAGTACACTATATTAACATGCATGCTAAAACCAGTCCATATTTTTAAAATGAAGTGCCTTTACTATTTAAAGCTCTCAGTGTGTTAACTTTAAAAAGTAAATATTTGTCCATGAACTTAGCTCTATGGTAACTTTCCCAAAGACCGTGATGGCTTATGAGTGCCTCTCGTGGTTTCCTGGAAAGGGTCCAAGTCAGGAGCAGGTGATGATTTTCCAGAAGCGAAAACATCCTGACTTTACAAAAAGGAAGTTATTCTCTGCTGCCTGTGCCTGCACCTCATACTCTCCTTCTTGCCAAGTTTCCAAGGTAGTGAGTAAGCTGTGCAATTTTTGAAGAAGATCTCACTAGAACTTTGCAGAAAGAGGACATGGTTTAGAACAGGAGAATATACGGTTAGTACCTCTTTCATATCATTAGTATCCTAGGCATTCTATCATGTTTTATCATGGCAGTCTTCCGTAGGACATAGTTACATGGTGTTGTGAGGAAGGAAAGTGATTTCCTGATTTGCACAAGGAGCTATTAAAATATAGATGGGTGGGGCCCTGGGACTAGCAGGTGGGAGTGGGGAGTGGGGCATCTGAGAGGTGATGGAGAGAGGGCAATGGAGTAGGAGGCCTCTGGGCCTCTGCAGAACTGAATCGAACTTCAATCACCTGCAGACCCACCGTGTTAAATTCAGTGGGAGCTCTGTATCATCACATATGGAAATGAACACATTCCACTAAGAAGAGCCGAGTTTTGAAGGGTCTCTGTAGGTTAAAATCCAACAAATCATTGATATAGATTCAATTCAGACTCTTGCTCCAAAACTCTGGTCATATTTGCATAAATCCACACTGAGGTGTGTGAGTAGGGGATCCACTGACATAGGGTTTAAGAAGAGGCTTCAAGACCAACACCTCCTACTGAACATGCTTCCTAAGAGAATCATGGAAGCTCTTGGCAACGTCTGAGCACAGCCTGCCCCACTGTTACCTGGAAGCAAGCGGTCCAAACTCTGCTCGGAGCTGGGAGCAATGGGTGATTTGTTCCCAGTGCTTCTTAGGGATGATAAATCTTAATGTTATTTTCAGAATAAACTTAAAAGTAAGTCTCCTTATTTGTTTTCTATCAAATACACCACTATGCCTATCTTGTAATTTCTAAAGATAAGGAATACATATCATTCAAATGGAAACTAGGGAACGTTCTTCAGTGTGTTTTTGCTGTAGAGCATCTGTGGGAACAGCTGTAGATAAGCAGTGTTCAACACGGACAGCAGCTTATACATTTAAATGAAGGACGAAGAACCCATCGCTCAGAATGGAATGCAGTGGCTCTTGCAGGCACAGTGCACGGACTCTCAGATTTGGGGGGGATTTGGTTTTGGTCATGCATGGCGGAATCATCACAGGAAGCAAGGATGGGGAAGGGGTATCCCCAAATGAGACTGCCTTGCCAAGTCACAGCCCTGGACGCTGAACTAAAGCAGTTGTGACGGGAAGGCAGGGCTGGGATTTCTTTTAGACCACATTTTCATTAAATCATCATGTCTCTGTTAACTCACAGGGCAGAGAAGAAAAAGCCAAGCCTAACCCTCCCTCTCATAGTCCTTGGTGTGACGATGACACTGGGCACTATGTATTTTTAGTACGTAGTCAACCCACACATGGATGAGCCCAAAGACTCGCTCAGAATGAAAACACTAAGCCAGCTGATGCCTTTAGGGACTGCTCATGGCTTGGTTCATCCCTGTTTCTGACATGCATGACTACAACCCAGGCTGGGCCAAGAATGGGACTCACGCTCCAGGCCACAAAAAACGGGCCAAAGCATGCATGAGGCCTGGTCTGGGCTGATCAGAATTCTTAGGAAAAAGAAAGTATCTTAGAAGGCAGCTAAGCTGGGAGGCCACCTGTCAGAACCACCTACAGCAACATCTGCCAAGGGGTGAAGCCTTGGTGAACAAAAAGATGCTGAGAAGGCAGTAGGGAAGACAGGGTCCTGGAGCACAGACAGAATCCCAGCCTGCAGCCACTAAGATCCCCAGACTCTTCTTTTTCCTTTAGATCTTCTTTTGATTCAATAAACTAGCCCCCTCTCCTACTATCTAACTTCTGGTTTTGCTCAAGCTGGTCAGGTTGCAGTCAAGAGAATTCTAACTAAAATAGTATGCATCAAAGCTGCTTCCCAAACCGGGAAGCAAAAGAATTATGCTGAGGGCACCACCCAAGGAGCCCACTTCCATCATATCCAGCATCCAGAGTTGTAACCATGAGCTTGTGCCACAATCGGCTTCTCACTCAATGGGCCCCTCACAGGCCCCTCACATGGAAAGGGACCGGCTGGCTTCAGGCCTGACGTTCTCCTAAGGGAGGGACTCTTGGGTTTAGAGTAGGGACTCTGGCAATACTGAGCCACTCTGGCAGAAGCCGCTCTGGTAGAGTGAGCACATGTGAGCACCCTGTCACATGGATGTTGGAGGGAGCCTTTTTGTGCTGGCTGGCTCTGAAGTTTAGGCTGGTTTCCACATAGAATATGCTGTCTTCAGTATCCCTGACCCAGCACACCCTGACCCAGTATCCTTGGTCAGGAGTGAGCCTGTTAGAAGATAAGGCAGCCACGTGGTGGGGATGTTGAGGTTCCCCCTCACCCAGCATAACCCCTGCAGCCCGCCCCACACATCAGACAGAAGCTATTCACTAAGTTGGGAAACAAAGAAGAATTTCATGTTTTGGAGGAAGGATCTGCCTCCAGCCTGGATGTGTTAAGCTCTGGGGAATGTCCAGATGGGTTGGATAGACTGGTGTTCCCTAAACTTTAACATGTGCACACATCACCTGGGTCCTGGTAAACAGCGGCTTGTGTTCAGGAAGCCTGGGAGGGCCCTGGGCATCTGTGTTCCTAACAAGCTCCCAGGGGATGCCCATGCTTCTGGTTCCTGGGACTGTTGGAAAATGCAGATATGGAACCCCGGGGGAGATGATGGGCGTGGCCTCAGAAGATAAGTCACAGCTGAAGCCCTAACAGTGAGCTGACTCCCCCAGGGGAGGCAGTGCAGCCAGGCACCATGGGTGCTCCTCTGCCCGCAGGTCTGGTCCAGAGAGCAGGCGAGGTGCCTGAAGGGTACCAGAGCAGAGCAAACTTTCAGAGGAGTTAGAGAGGAGCCGGAGAAAGCTGGGTCTGGGAGTTTCTGGAAGGAGAATGGGCTCAGCTACTCTGTAGTGGTCAAGGAGAACAGAGGTCAAAGCTCTGCTCATTCTGAGTTAATTGCTCACTTCACATTTTTGTTTTTGGGCTTCCCTGGTGGCTCAGGCAGTAAAGAATCAGCCTGCAACGTGGGAGACATGGGTTCAATCCCTGGGTTGGGAAGATCTCCTGGAGAAGGAAATGGCAACCCATTCCAGTATTCTTGCCTGGGAAATCCCATGGATAGAGGAGCCTGGCAGGCCTCTCTCCATGAAGTCAAAAAGAATCAGACAGGACTGAGTGACTAACACTACACACTTTACATTTTAAAAAAAATTTATTAAAAGATTTATTTTTCTGGGATAAACAATTCCCCGAATGCACAAGCCTAGCAGACTTCGGCACTGAGTGTGTCTGTCCTGCTCAGCCGATCTTCTCCAAAGCCATCAGCGTCACTCCATGGGGTGAAAGATTTGGAGCAGACTCTTAATTAATGCACAGGGTGGGGTTGGAGGGCAGCCACGGCAGGTTTCTGCTCCTTCTGTGGTCATTGATAAAAGATGACTTGGTGCCTGCTTTCTAGTAAACACAGCTCCACTAGCTTCACACTGACTGAGTGTCTGATTGTTAGATGTTAATGTACTACATCCTATAGTTTAAATAGAATTAGAGATGTTTGCAGCTTTGGTTAAATGCACCTTGTTTTTCCACATTAAAGTTTATTACAAATGTCCTCCATCAGCAAACAGGAGAAAAACTCATTAGGAGCTGGTCTGTGTGGGGGCCATGGTTGCTATTGAAGGAGCTGGCATCCTATTTCTGTTTATTAAGGCTTTTTAATTGGTGGGGCGTTGGGTGTGATTGTTCCTTGTTTACAGGTGCGATTAGAATCTCAAAAGTTTATGCAGAAGTTTGTACTGTGTGTCTGAGAGACTGATGCTGTCTTTGGTTTTACTAAAGGGGTCCACAATCCTCTTTTAGAGACTTTGTGCCAGGATCCCAGCTGCCAGATCTCCCAGAGCATCCTGAGGAAGTTGGTCACTTTGCAGCTGGGGAAACTAAGAGACAGGAGGGGCCAGCTAGTTGGTGGGCAGAACCAGTTGGAAAAGAGCTCTTGACTCCCAACCAGGTGGCTTCCATGCAGCCCAATCCAAAGCCCCACACCCATGGGCTCTGGCTTCAGGAAGCCTTCCTGTTTCCACTCTGGCCTGAGGGGCTGGTCTTGGCCTTGCTGAGGATAAGGGCTGCCCAGCCTCGCCTTGCAGGATCTCCCCTGTCCCTGTCCTTCCTCAGTCCCTCCTGTGAATCCCTGGCTCTCGGGGATCCCAGGCTCTAGGAGCCACATGGCTGTGCCTGGCCCAGAGAGTGGCCCACTTGGAGTCATTTACGATGTCTCTCTCTGCTTCGCTTCCCACCCTCCTACCTCTTCCGGATTCCACTTCCGGTTCTTCAGGGAGTCTCCTTCACTAAGCATCCCTTCTTGTTTCGTAGCTTCAGCTGTTCCCTCAGTCTCCAGAGCGATACATGCATCTCAGGCTGGGTGGGCCAGCCCTGAGACATCTCTCCTGCTGCTTCCCCCCCACTCCACCCTCCCCGTCAGGAGTCTCTGCTTCCTGCACTGCCCCTCTGGTCTCAGCCTCTGCCCCCTGTCTTCAGCCCCATCCCTGCCCTCAACTCTGCTTCAGGCCTTTGGGGGTCGTGGCTGAGCGTGGGTTCCATCGTTCTCTGCACTGCGTGACAGGGGTGTCCTTTCCCTGATATATCCAGTTGCACAGCCTAGGCCATCCCGTAATCACCTCTCTGCTCCACTTCAGGGGTGGCTTTCTCCAAGTTGCCATCTTCTCTCTGTACATGCACACCTGTGTCTCTGACTACTCTCGAGCTGCAGCCTAAGGACTCTGCATCCACATCTCCAACTGGACCCCTCTCCTGACTCCATGTCTACCCATCAGCTGCCCCCTCGAACATCCCTCATACCTCTCAGAAGCCACTGTCCCATCCTGACCAGTCATGGATGCCCCAACCCACCATTCTGTCCAGCAGTTGAGATAATTTATTATCAGAAATTGGGATGATAAAACGAATGCCCAAGGGCTAGCATGCATACATGCTAAGTCACGTCTGACTCTTTGCAACCCCACGGACTGTAGCTTGCCAGGATCCTTCGTCCATGAAATTTCCTAGGCAAGAATACTGAGTGTCTGAGTGGCTTGTCATTCCCTCCAGGGGATCTTTCCAACCCAGAAATCAAACCCACGTTTCCTGCACTGCAGGCAGATTCTTTACCCTTGAGCCATCGGGGCAGCCCCCAAGAGCTGGCAGAGAGAGAGCAAAAAAGACACTCTGCAAGAAGTATCCTCAAGTCTGTAATTCTGGAATTCTTCCCCACTTTCATCTCTGATGAAGGGGGCTTGGAGCCCGGTTACTTTTGTCTCTGACTTTTCTCTTGATTTTGACAGTTTGGGAATTTATGCACATTCCTTGTCCACATGGGTTTGGATATATGAATAGAGAGACCTTTGCTTGGTCTCTGGGTGGCTGGACTTCCCTGGTGGCTCAGACTGTAAAGCATCTGCCTACAATGCGCGAGACCCAAGTTCAATCCCTGGGTCGGGAGGATCTCCTGGAGAAGGAAATGGCAATCCACTCCAGTATTCTTGCCTGGAAAATCCCATGGACGGAGGAGCCTGGTAGGGCTACAGTCCATGGGGTCGCAGAGTCGGACATGACTGACTTCACTTTCATTTCACTTTCAGCACTGACAGCATATGACTGGCAAGAAGGGATGTCATGAGGGATTCATCCAGGGTTTGGGACTTTCTGAGTTAACAGACGTGGCGGGTAGGGGGAGGTGGTGACAGTCTCCTTTCCCCTTCCCTGGCCACACCCAAGCTTCTCCCTGCTCTGAGGGCAACCCTGCAAGCCCTGCTACCAGCGCCACCTGGTGGCCATCTCTGAGAACTTCTGGGCCCACTGCCTCTGCTTACGCGTCTTCCCAGGGACCTCCCGGCCCCTCTCCTTCCCTCTCCTCCACATGCTCACACATGGCCCAAATCTCTCCCTTCCTCTCCTTTTTATCTTCTCTGTTTCTCTCCCTGCCCCTTCATTCCATTTACAAGAGATCATTTGCATGGTGTGCCACAAGGAGGCTGTATGAACCGAGCAAGTCCATCCAAGCCATCTCTCTGGCTTGGGTGCCAGAGTCAGGGTCAGACCCTCCAGATGAGTTCCGTGTCTGGCGTTCTGTCTCCTCACACGGTTTGCTTTCCTTTGCTGGCGTCCTGGCTTTTCTCACTCCGTGGTGTCATTACAGGATTTAGAGTCAGAAGGTCGGATCCAAAGCCCGAGTCTGCTTTTTAATTGCTGTGTGTCTTTGAGAAACCCTCTGAGCTCTCTGACCTTCAGTATCTGGACAATAGCCAGCGGTAACAGGATTTAAAGAGTCATCTGTGTGGCTTCTCTGTGTGCAGTGAGTTCTCTGGGAAACAGGGCAGGGCTGGCCTCGCCACCACCACCCCTCAGTGTGGGCCTTGGAGGGGCAGGCCGGTGTGGAGGGTACGGAGAAGGGACTGCCCCCCAGGGAGGAGCCGCCCCAGAGGCCCAGGACTGGGAGTGCTCAGGCTGGGAGGCCCGGCCCCCAGGACTGGCTCCCCCATCAGCTTGCTCTCAGCTTATTTGGGAATAAAAACATCTGCTAGTATTTATCTGACCCATATGAACACTAGACCTGGTGCAGAGAAAGCTTTCCAGAACCTTCCCTGAGCCCTGCAATCAATCTCCATCTCCCGGTTGTGCTTCCTCAGACTGCACTCCCTTCTAAGCAAAGCAATTAAGTAGCGCACTCAGGGCAGATCCCTGTCTGTGTTGTCGCCACGCTGCCCGGCAGCCTGTCGCAGAGCCTGGTACCCACCTGCCTCTCATTACTTAAAGGGAAACAAACAGTGAAGGGCTGGCAAGGTGTTTTGAAAACAAAAATGAAAAAACCAGCAAACATCAAACACAGCTCATGTGGAAAGGATTTTTTTTTCCTATAGATTCTGTTCCTCCCTGGAGGCGTCCAAATCCTGTGCCTCAAACCACATCACCCAGAGCTTCCACAACTCAGCAAAAAGGCACTGCTGTATTTATCCCATTGGCAGCCCCCTCTCTAGTTTCCATCAAGGAACAGCTTGAAATAACACACTCGTCTGGGGCCGGGGGAAGGAGTGGTGACAAGGCCCACGGGCCGGCCACTCTGGCTGTGGTCTGGCCCAGCCTGGGGAGGAAGGAGGCTTGACAGGGATACTGGGATATCTACCGCCTCAGGGACCTGCAGGGGTGCCTCTTCTGTAGGACAAGAAAGAGCCAGGATATTTTCCCAGAGAAGTTCTGGGACCAGGATCAACCCGTCTCAGAACCCGCAGCAGCATCTGAAACCCCCTCCATCGGAGGACCACAGCTGAGGCCTTGGCCTGGGGGAAATGTCCCCGACTTCCTGGGAAGACAACTGGCCTCCAAGTCAGGCTACTGTATCTAGAGGCTTCAACAATAGTTTACTTCCTCAGGTGAAATCCCAACTCTGGAGCAAGGTGGTGAGAGTAGCTTATGTTTGTAAATTGCTTCCA
Organism: Bos javanicus; assembly: GCF_032452875.1. Taxonomy (NCBI): domain Eukaryota; kingdom Metazoa; phylum Chordata; class Mammalia; order Artiodactyla; family Bovidae; genus Bos; species Bos javanicus. The sequence continues at coordinate 44,779,033 of NC_083895.1, read as the reverse complement.
CTTCCCAAAGGGTGTGTCTGGTGTATTGTATTTCTCCCCCCAAACTCAACACAAACGCCTTTTAGTATTCTCTTCGAGGAAGGCCCAGGGGCTGGTCTAATTCCCAGCCACTCTAGACCTTTCCTGCCACTTAACAGAAGCCGGGGTGTCTCCTGCTGCCTCCCCACACCCAGTGGCCCTTCACCCTTCTGTCCCTTGTCCCCGTTAAATCGCCTCTCATAACCCCAGTGACGCCACGTCACTGCCTGCCCTGCCGTGTGTCACATCCAGCCTGGCTCAGATCTCCTCTGAGTAAATCAGTGGGATTCTGCAGCTCACAAAAATCTTGCAACAGAGAGAAACAGAACTGTTACTGAATCTAAATAAGGCAAATGTCTAACGGATCAGAGTCATCACCCCACTTATCAGAAGTTTTGCTTTCTGCAGCTTCAGTTATCTGTGGTCAGAGTGGTCCAAAAATATTAAGTGGAAAATTCCAGAAGCAAGCATTTTGTAAGTTTTCAACTGAATGCCGTCCCGAGCGGGAACAGTGTGATGAAATCCCGTACTGTCCTGTGCTTCCCACCGGGCGTGTGAGTCACCCTTTTGTCCAGAGCACGCCTGTTGGTCACCCAGTAGCCACTCTGGTTATCAGATGAACACTTGCAGGATCTGTCCCATGGAATTCGTGTTCAAGTCACGCTTGTTTTACTTACTCATGGTCTCAGAGCACCAAAGTTGTGATGCTGGCGATTGAGACAGTCCAGGATATTGGGACTGGCTTACTTCACTCATCATGAAGTCCTAAATTTTCATTCATGTCGTAGCATACATCAGAATATTTTTCCTTTTTGAGGCTGAATAGTAGTTTGTTGCGTGTATAGATCAGTTTGTTCGCTCACTCATCCATCAATGGACACTTGGATTATCTCCACCTTTGGACTACTGTGAATGATGATGCTATGAATTTGATATAAAAGCACAGACGATGCTTTCAAAGGATGCATTTTTTTAAGAGCTGTTCACCATTGCCCAGGACATGGTCTTATACGGTGTTGACTTATTGCTATTTATCGCCTTCCTGGAGAAGTAGGTCCCTGGTACTGAGAGGAAGATGCCTTTGGAAGTCAAGGTTCTGTTTGAGGAACATGGAAAAATTGTGATATATTAAATCAACAATGCGGATATAATTTAGTACTAAGCTAGATATCTAATTTGTAGTTAAGAACATTCTATTTATTTACCTTAACAATTGTGGAAGGGGGTGAAGTGTCTTGAGTGAGAATTGGAGAAAAATTGCAAATTTTTAAAAAATAGTGGAATGTTCTAGTAGTCAGGGTTTCAGAGTATAGTTTGATATCTGTAATGGTTCTACTTAGGTAAACCACGTGACCGATGAGGACAGACAGACTCAGGGGGCTCGAGAAGGTCTCAGGCCAGTGGCGTGCTCACCACAGGCCAGCTCCCGCAGAGTCTCTATCCTAGAAACCTCTGGTCTAAATCCATTTATCCAGCTAATCCAGCTGGGGCCACTCTTGTTTCTGTTCCTTGGGAGGAGCTCTAAATGCATGAACACCGATAGGCTGGGGGAGCAGCAGGACGTTATAGAAAGAGCCGGAATTGTCTGAGCCATTGTGGGTGAAGTGTAGAGGGTTAGACACTGGGTGACATTCTTAAAATTCTTGAGTCTTGGGACTTCCCTAGCAGGCCAATGGATAAGACTTTGCCTTCCAATGCAGGGTGTGTGGGTTCAATCCCTGGTCAGGGAGCTAAGATTCCACATGCACTGAGCTCCGAAAACCAAAGCATAAAACAGAAACAATACGGTAACAAATTCAGTAAAGACTTCTTAAATATTTTAAACATTTACTTGGCTGCACAGGATCTTAGTTGCAGCATCTGGAATCTAGCTCCTTGACCAGGGGCTGAACCCAGGCTCCCTTGCATTGGGAGGGAAGATTCTTAGCCACTGGACCACCAGGGAAGTCCCTCGGTGAAGAGTTTAAAGTAAATGGTCTACATTAAAAAAAAAAAATCTCGAGTCTTGAAGCATTTTCCAGCCACTTTCTTGCTGTTTCATTACTTAACTTCTCAGTTTCAGTTTTCTCATCTATGACATGGAGCTGTTTCCGCCCTGGGATGGTTACGGGGCTTAAAGAAGCCACGGTAGGGAAGGGCTAGCAGCCTCCCAGGGTGCCCGCTGTGCCCAGTAAACGAGGGACACTGCTAACCTCCCGCCCGGCCCACCGCCCTGCCCCTGCACTCCAGACAGCCTCAGGTCTTCCCCTGTGATGTTCTGACACTAAAGGCATTCTTTAGGCCCTTTTGTCAGGATGAGACGAAATCACACAGAAAGCATCTGTGGAGAGACTGGTACACGGAAGGTGCTGAGTCGACAGGGACGGCTCCCCGGGAGCTGGTGGTGATGCTGGGAGACGGAGGCTTTCCTCTGCTTCCTCGCGCTCCGTGCGTCTTAGCAGCTACCCTGGGCTTCTGGCGGGGGCTGCGGGTGGGAGTCCCCCAGCGGCCTCTGCTGAAGCGATACTAATTGTGCCAGGGAGAACGGCTCACTAGAGTGGAAAATAGTCCTCATATATCTAGCTGAAGACGATAATGACCTTTTAAATAACAGAAGCAATTTTATTTCAATACCTCAATTACTCTGAACTCTCAAATGTCAAAGTGCTCGGCACTTTCAAAATAGCTTAATATAGACATTTATAGCACTTAGACACAGCTAGTTTCTTATCTAACCTAATTATGTGTTGTACAGGAAATGGCCAAGCTCACCATCTCTATTATTTTTTACAGTGATCCCTGAGCACGGCCCTGGGCTCAGCCTAGAGTCTTGCAACTGGAATTTCTCCCTGGCCAAGGGAGAAATTGCGCTGTTCCGGGAGGAGGTAGGACTGGGTTTCTGCCAAGGGGCCTGATCTCAGCCAAGTGGGGAGAGGAGGTTTGATGTGGGCTTCCCAGTTGGTTAGTAGGCATAGCCATGTGCCTGGACTCAGGGGATAGCTTCCATGAATGTGAGATCCGCAGGCCACTGGGACTGGAAAGAATGGCCGGAAGTGGGTCACTGGGAGCTAGGGTAGGCCCTCTGTCTTTTGGGCAAAGGCAGGAGGTACCTTCCCAGGATGTGGGTGGTGTGAGCCAGCGTCCTCTGGCCCAGACCTGGCCAGACTGGTACCTTCTCTTGCCACTTTTCAGAAGGCTGTTGCCTTCTCCACTCTGGAGAGCCCCAAAGCCCCCGGCCACCCTGAGTGACAAGCTCTTAAGCTCCTCCCTTCATTTCTACTCTGACTCTGTCCCTGGTACTCTCCATCACTGCTCCAAATCACGGCCACCTCCCTGCTGTGTCTCTGAGCAGAACACTTCTGCACCTGTTCATCCCCGTGCTGGAATGTTCCCCCCCGCAGACACCCAGTGCTCCCTCCCCTGCTGCTTCAGCTCTCAGATGCCATCTCGTTGGGAAGTCCCTCTTGGCCACCACGTCTCACGTTTCTCCTCCTGTGCTTCCTTGCCCCTTCCTCGTTTGTCTTGTTTTTCCTTGTCTGTTTTTTCTTTCTTCTTAGAGAGGTACCTTATTGAATTGGTATTTTTCTTACATAACTATTGCTTGTGTCTCAAAGTAGAATGCAAGCTCCTTGCAGGCTGGGGCTTTTAGGAGTCACTGCTCCATCTTAGCACTTTGACACACGGTGATTGATCCATGACCAGTGGGCAGTGAATGAGTAGCCGGGTGGAAGGCCGGGGAGCGGGCCAGTGCCAGGTAGGAAGGTCCAGGGAGGGCAGCTCCTGGCTCTCGGCTCTGAGGCCAGCCTCACCACTTTCCAGTGATGCCAGGAGCTTGGCTTAGAGAGTGCATCCATTGTACGTGATGTGCTTTATTGCAACTATTTTCAATTGAAGTGCAGTTGATTCACAGTTGTGTTATGTACTGCTGTACGTTAACCCTCTGCCAGGACTGGGTGTAACTGGTGACATCTTACGGATCTGGAAACTGAGGCTCAGGAAGTTGTGCAAGGCTCCTAGAGCCCCTCAGCTGGGCTTGGACAGAGCGGGGATGTGGGCCACAATCTGTCTTCCTTCAAAGCCACGTCTCGACCACAGTTCAGTGTTCCCAGATGATGGCAGCTGCGGTGAGGCTACCATTCTGGGGAAGGTCCAGCTGTGTGTAGCTGTTGCCCAGGCCTCCTGCGTCTGCCCAGCCCCTGCTCCTATGCCGGTGGCCAGTGGGCAGCCCCTGCTCCCATCACATCGCCCACTCATTCTCTTTGCCTCTCTCACTCCCTTTTAGCCTCTGTTTTCCCATCTCCAACCCTCACTCTGTTGGTTCTCTGCCAACTGTCTGCTGGCACCCAGGCCGAGGCAGCCTCAGCATAACACAGTAGCTGGCTCTCTGGCCCGAGCCTCGCTCCTGTCTTCCCATTTGCAGTGATGCTCAATGCTCCATTTATTATGTCCTTGGCAAGACAGTGAGAGAAAATGTTTGTAGAACTTTAAAGGGCTCCTTTCCATTCATCATTCGTTCACTTATCCATTCACTCATTCATTCCCACCTTTATGGAGCACCCATGTAGCACCAGCGCTCCTGATGCCCTGAGAAGTATGAAAAAGTGAAAAAGTGAACTGTTAGTCACTTAGTCATGTCTGATTCTTTGCGACCCCATGGACTGTAGACCATCAGAGTCCCCTGTACATGGAATTCTCCAGGCAAGAATATTGCAGTGGGTAGCCATTCCCTTCTCCAGGGGATCTTCCCAACCCAGGGATCAAACCCAGGTTTCCAGCATTGCAGGCAGATTCTTTATCATCTGAGCTACCAAGGAAGCCCCGCTCTGGGCAGTATAGAGATAAAGAAATAGGACATTATCTCCAACCTTGAGGAACTCACAGATGCTTAGATGATTGGCTGGAAAATGGGGAATTTCAACACAGAGTGTTGGGCTGGGAAAGAGGCAGTGTGGAGTGAAAGGAACCAAGGGGGCATCCCACTACGAGGCAGGCTGGTGCTTTGGGGTCCCTGCTCCCCTGCAGCAGGCCCTGGGCTCTGCATTAGCCATCAGAGGAGGCGATCAGGGACCCCTGTCTTGGTGAGGGGACGGCCCAGGGGGAGGCAGACGGCAAATACAAAAGTGCCTCCCTTTTCCCAGATGACCTGACTGAGGAAGGCAGGCGCACAGCAGAGAGACAGCCACAGTTCCTCCTGGAAGGACAGGGAGGGGCAGGGCAGGCCTTGTTCCAGAGCCAAGGAGTGGAGGCTGAAGACAGCCGAAGGGCTCAGTGAGGTTCCCTGACAAGGCTCTCCTGCAGCAGGGGGGCAGGGTGTAGAGCTAGACTCATCCCCACAGAGGCCACCTCAGCTGGGACAGGGCACTCAAACTGAGCTCCCCAAGCCTCAGCTTCACAGACGGTGAGACGTGAGCATCACATGCAGGCAGGGTCTGGATCCTTTACGCTTCAGCTCCCAGGTCTCTGCAGGATGTCCCTCGCTCCCCTGCCCCATGCCCCCTGGCGTCCTATCTCACAGGACAGCGCTCCTTCACAGCCTTCCTCACCAGCCACGATCTTCTCGTTTTCCCTTTGTCTTCCTCCCTGAGTGGACTGTAAGCTCCCTGAGGGTAAGGACCTCATCTGTCTCGTTCATCACTGTATCCTGGCCCTAAGGAGAGCAGGAGCTTGATAAATACTATGAATAATTATTGAATGGGGCTTCCCAGGTGGCGCTAGTGGTAAAGAACCCACCTGCCAACGCAGGAGACGTAAGAGAAGTGGGTTTGATTCCTGGTTTGGGAAGATCCCCTGGAGAAGACAATGGCAACCCTCTCCAATATCCTTGCCTGGAGAATCTATCCCATGGACAGAGGAGCCTGGTGGGCTACAGTCCATGCGGTCGCCATGAGTCGAACATGACAAGCGGCTGAGCACGAATGCACGCGTGAGTGAATTGGAGGGTGCCTGGCAGAGGGTGTCACCCTCCGCGGAACGCTTAGGGACTTTAAGGCGCTGGGCTCAGTGGGACAGTGTGGGTGCTCTTTCGCCTCGCATGTAGCAAGATGGAATGCCCGTACATTTCCCAAGCCATGCCCCCCGCCAAGGTGCTGGCCCAGTGGTCGTAAATTAAAACAGGCTCTGGGCCATTCTAATGCCGTGAGTGCTGAAAACAGCCTGCAGAAGCAAAGCAGCGGGCAGAGGAGGGGTCTGCTGCAGACTGGAAACGCTAAACCAGCCTCTTCCAGGCGCTTAATTCAAAATAACGATTAGCACTTCATGGCCCAAACCGAAGCTACCTACAGGTTCTACCGGCCCCCCAAACAACCAGTTTGTAACTGTGTTGCGGTCTCAAGGCCTCGAAGATTACCGTGTGGAGACTGAGGGGCTGGGCGCCCCCTCCCCTAGGCTGGTGGGAGTTCACTGTTGGGTCTGCTGAGGACTAAATGGGCCGGGTACGTGACGGGCCAGCCCCCTGGTCACTACAGGCTTCTGAAGAGCTGAGGCTTCTCATGCCAGTGAAGGTGCTGCGCCCTCTGTACCATGGACGACAAGGTGCCCCGGCTTCTCCAGCCTGTGGGTCACGAGGAGTGGGAGTGCCCTGCTTTCAGGGGCTGTGTTCCTCACTGCACAGGAGCCTGTCATCCACTTGGGACCCCTTGTGTTATTTTAGGAAGTTGCCTGGAAGGTGTTGCATGCCCCTGAGGTCTGATCCCTGAGGACTCTCCGTGCTCCAGCTTCCCTGTGAGTTTCGCCTCTAGCCCCTTGAGGGCACCCCTTCCACTGGCCCTGCGGCCTAAGCCTCTGCACTTGATCTCAGCCTCCCTGAGCGCCATTCTTGGGGCGTGGCCCGCTTCCCTGTCATTGCCGAGTGCTGTGTCTCTAATGATGCTCTCCTGATACATGGTGGGAAATGGTCTTGGACAAGGGGTGTGTCTCTCTCCACCAGTTTGTGGGGCAGAGACCGCAGCCAGGGAAACAATGTTCCCTGAAGTTTCAGAGATTTGGAGGAAGGAGACAATTGGGAGAATCCTTCTATTTACTAAAAAGCCATGAAGGTGCTGCAGGCAGCAGCCCATAAGATGGCGAATGCATGTGCGCACGCCCACACTCACTCATAAACACAACCCATCCCACCTGGGCATGTGCTATACACCCAGGGACTTACTAAAGCAAAACTGATTTTGGTTTAAGAGATTTGATTTCATGCTAAACAAATTTCATCAGGATTTTCATATGAAGGGTTTGTTCCTCCCCAAATGTGCCCTGCTTGGCTGCATGTTAATGTGGTCAAATCCAATCTCCGAGTTCTCTGCAGGCCCTGGAACTGGGTTCTCAGGGCTCGGCTCCTGGCTGCTGGCTGAGACTGGGGGAGGCGGTTGCTGTCACTGGTGGCTTCCAAGGCCCTGGGCTGCCCCTAGAGCTCAGGGAACACAGCAGTGGAAGCAGAGGGCCAGCAAGGGGCGAGAGGCTCTGTCAGCAGGAGTGAGAGCCGGGGAGATGCAGAGGCCCTGCAAGCTTGGTTGTGGCACGAAGAGCCCCATGTGGGCCCTCCATGTGCTTCCACTGCTGAACGTCAGTCTGCTCAGAAGAAGCGATTCACCCACCACATACTGAGGACCCGCGGGGTGCATCGGGCCCTTGGGCAGGGTGCTGTTCTTTGTGGCCTCCAAGGGATCCGGGGAGCAGGTTGCCCAGACTTAGCAAATACAAATACAAGCTGTCCAGTTAATACTTTTTTCTTGTAAGTATTTATGTCCATGTGAGCCTATACCTGTCCAGATGGCCAGACAGCTGCGTCCAGAGCCCCCCTGGGGCCCCAGGAGGCAGAACCATCTTCCTGAGGGTGGACCCAGGGGCAGCCCCTGGTCTGGTGTTTTCGCAGCCCCACCAGAGAATCCTCCTTTCCTCTGTGCAACTAGAGGAATGTCTGTTGCGCTGGCTCCTCTTTCCCACCTCTCAGAGGAGGTGGAGCCTTACTATGAGGGATGGGTGGGAGAGCAGTCTTTTTCTGCTGGTAACAGAGCTGAGATTTTCCCGGGGCAGGAGCAGGGGCTGCTGCCTTGCTGGTGGAGGTGGGCTGGGTGCTGGTCTCTCAGTGATTAAGAACTTGTCATGGGAGGAGCTTGGCTGGGTGAGAGCTGAGCATGACTGCTGTCTCAGGCTGACCTGGTGAATGTGGGTAGAATGTGGGGGTCCCTGACCCCAGACGCCCCTCACAAGCTACCAATTCCGACACTGCAGGGTGAGCAGCAACAGGCAAATACCTCCAGAGTTACCCTGTCTCTGTCTATTTCAGAATGTCTCCCCGTGGTGACTCTAGACTCCCACATCAGCATCATCCAAGAGATTAAAAAACCAACAGACAGACTGTGGCTTCTACTCTAGCTGAGACCCAGAGCCTGCGAGTCAGACTTGCATTCCAGGATACTCCTGCAGCAATGCCGTCCCCGTGGGAGCGCGTGGGCTCCTGATGCACCTTTGGGTGTGAGATTGACCTGCTTCCTGCCGTGTTTGTGCCTCTTTCCAGCCTGGGCAGAGGGCTTCCTGGCCAGGGGTGCAATGGCTCTCTACCAGGACCCTGGCATAAGGCCTGGCTCAACAAGAGAAGACACCAGTGAGTGAGTGATCAAGTGATGCACTGAAAGATGACATCGTGTCAAGGACGAGAGGTCTGTCATCTGCTTCATTCCACCATCAGATAAACAGATGTGGTTTCACTCTCAGGACCAGTCATCATGTAGACACTGGAGTCTCATATTCCAGATACAGGAACTGAGGGAACTGAGGCCGAAGTCGGCAGGTGGTGGGGACCCTGGGAATGGGGCTCGTGCTCCCTGGTCCCTGGGCGCTTCTTTCATCTGTGATCATCACTGGGTGTGCCTGGCCCCAGACTCCGGTCTCTGGATGCTGAGCTGTGGCCACACAGCTTGGCACAGCTCCTGCTCCTAGGCCGCTCATCTCTGCTGGATTTGGGGTGTCAGCAGGCCTGTGTCCATGTGGTCCTTATTTATACTTTGGCCCAGTCTGCCAGTGTTCCTGGCCTCTGCCCTGGCTGTTGGGGGCCTGCTCTCTCCCCCTTCCTCAGGCCTCTGTCCGGGACTTCCCTCCACCACTGACAGTTGTCAGGGACCCCAGGCTGGCTGCTTCTGAAATACTGAGACCAGCAGGAGTCTCTTCCCACCCAGGTTGCCAAGCACCTCCCGACTCTGGATCCCCCTGTCTGGGGCTTTCCTCCCTGCCCCATTCCACGTGAAGATACAGGGAGAAGCTGACTGTCCACAAGCCAAGGAGAGAGGACTCAGAAGACATCAACCCTGAGGACACACTCCTCCAGACTTCTGGCCTCCGGAACTGTGAGAAAACTTTCTGTGGTTCAAGCCCCAGCCTGCGGTACTTTGCTCTGGCAGTCCTAGCAAGTGACCCCAGCCAGAGTGGCGTGCCCCAGAACACGAGATCTCTCTCTAGCCTCGCCACCTCATGTTACATTTGTTTGCACAAGCATCTTGGTTCCAAGACCCCAGCAGCAAGACCCACCCCCATCCTCCCATTTTTTCCTATGACCTGGGGAACCAAAATGCAGGGCTCAGGAAATGCTTGTTGAATGAATGAGCCCCAGACAGCCTTCGGGCCAGCAGACCTCTCCGCCTGGGGTAAATAACATGAGCTGCATTTTGAAACATGACAACGCCCTTGATATTTAAGACCTTGCTCATTGGCCTTCCCGGGGAGGGTGCTCTCTGAGCTTCAGTTTATGGTCCTCCGCTGCAGCTCCAGACTGACTAGGGGATTGGAAATGGGCTGTCCACTAAAAACACATGCAGACAGTATGGGTGGAGGCATGATCCTTGGCCCCGGGGTCAGACAAGTGCCCTTCTTACCCAGAGAGGGGTGCTCTGGACCTGAGCTGAGTCTCCTCCTCCATCTTTCCGTTTGCAAAGAACTGGAAGTTGACAGGCAGACCACTATTTCCTAATCATCCTTCACTCACTCACTGTTTTTGACACAGTTCATACCACCATCACTTTCTTAATATTTATCTTTACATGGACTCGCTGCCCCCTGGAGGCCAGATGACCTGGGCCATGAGACACTGAGTTCTTTTTTTTGTTAGCCCCAGGCCTGAGCTACATTGGAATGGGCCACCCACCAGGGCGTCTGCAGGGCTTAGAGAATTATGGGAAGGACTGGTATTCTCTAGGAGGGAAATCGCAGGGAGGGAGTTAAAGCTGAGGAGCGACACCACCCCAAATCCCTGGGTGCTCACCACAGCTGGATTTCATTCAAGAGGCAGGTGAATTCCCTTTCAAGGCTTCTGGAAAGCCGGAGGTGGGGAGACGTGAGAATGAGGGCGCTGCCTTCATGATCTGATGCCGGAATCTTAAGGTGCTGGAGTTTCTCAGAGGGGCTCACTGCTTGCCCTCTGCCATGTATTTTCAGATGGAGAAAAAAGGCACACGGCAGTCCAGATTCTCCCAGGATAAGCTGCAGCTTAAACCAGTATGTGAACTGGGGCCCTTGACCTTGTAAAGACAGGTCCCCAGAAAAGCCTGCTACGCCCGAGCCCAGCCGGACCCACTGCCTGCTGTGGCGTGCGGAGGAGGGGCAGCACCCCAGGCAGGGTGCGTCCTCACAGCTGACTTGCTTACACCTGCGCTGGGCAGCCACCGTGTCTGTGTTCTGAGCCCAGTCCTGGAAGCGGGCCTCCTGAATGTGCTCTCTTGCTCCCAAGGTCCCCTGCACACACAGCGAGAGCACAAGAGGAGCAGATCCCACTGAGGGAAATGGAGGGCTGAAAAGCACTCCAGAAGTGGGCTGTGCGTCCCTGAGGCCGTTCTGCCTTTCTAAGTGTGGAGCCACAAACACCTCGGTGCGAAAGGCTGGCAGTTTTAAATTCAAGAGCCCTCTTGTATCTGGAAAATAGTTGTTTTAATAAAATAACAATACCATATTCCCCATTAGTTTCCAGTAAGCCACCCAATGTTTTTTCAGTGCAAGAAGCCCTTTGAAAGGTGAGTCATGTGTAATTGCGAGTGCTGGTTGGCACCCTTGAGCCAGTTTCCAGCATGCTGCTTACGGGTCCCGATGCACACGTGTATCTGCTTTATTGATGTGTATCCTGTGTAATCCAAGGCCAAAGTTCAGGGTATGGAGCTCCAGCGGCCTGTGGCCTCCTCTGTGGGGACCCGTTGGAAGGGAGGCCTTGGGAGTTTCTTTTGCATCCCAGGCACTGCGTCTGAGCCCTCCACTTGGTACTGCTGCCTGTTGGGGCACATGGCTGCCGTGCCAGAGCCTCCACCGGCTCCTGTCTCCTACCCCTCTGCGGACCAGCAGAATATTCTTCCCTTCTCATCGCCGACCAGGAGTTTGGTCTGGTTTCTTGGGAAAAGAAAAAATAAAGAGGAGTATTAAAGCAGACCTGTGCACCCTGCTTATCCCAGACTGCATGCAGGACATTACAACATGGGGGAGGGGTTCAGGCCAGGACCCCAGGAGAGCCTGCTCCTGGCCTCCACCTGAAGCAGGGGAGAGTCTTATGACCCAGGGCGAGCTCTGACCTAGGAGGGTTATGGCTTTGGAAGCACTGAGGGGATGCACCCAGGCGCTGGGGCTCTGGGGAGCAGGGCAAGACCCTGACATTTTCCCTCCAGCGTCTTTGGGTGTATCTCCTGTCCTTTGAGCTATGCAGCCAGCCTGGGAGGCAGAAGGAAGGGCAAGTTCTTCATCAAAGAATAAGGGCTCAGGGCCTTCTGTCCCTTCCCATACGCCCCACCCTAAGCCACCCCACCTCAGTCTGGCCTTCCCACCACAGCAGAACTCGGGTGTCCCACTCCCGGGCAGGAGGGGAGAAGGACAGGGCTCCTGAAGATCTGGTCCCCTGAGACTAACTCGCCTAGTGTGTAGAACAGACTAATGATTCTAAGTTCTACCATCGAGTAATTGTAAAGAATAAAACAATGCTGCCAAGGGTAGTATCTGACACCCATCCATTCCACGTTGGCTTCGAGCCCTTGAAAGGCATTTTTGTAATGTAGGATAACCACCATACCAAACGTTACAATCATCAAGGGACCTCAGGGAAAAAGTCCCTCTTTAGGATAAAATTACAAGTCAATATACTTTTACCTTCTGGATTTCTTTATGAATTCGTAGATATTCAAGAGAGTGAGAGGGACAAAGAGGCAGCAAGAATATGTGTGTTAAGAACCATTTCCTGGGCCCTGCATGGCCATCTTGCTACTGTACATGCTGGGGCCCCCTGGGTTCCTGGGGCCCTGGAGTGAGGCCGCCTCCCAGGGCCCAGAGTCCAGGGGGGAACAGCCAGGGCTTCCTAGGGGCGGCACAGCGCCCTCTGCTGGAGGCTGGGCGCAGCCAGCTGGTTACCTGGACACGGCCAGAGCTGTCACTGCAGAGTTGGCCTTGCTGGGTTTCCCTGTCAAAGCCACGCTGACGTCCAGCTCTCTGCAAAGGGCAAGATTCTTCTCCCACCGGTGAACTATGAGGAACGTGCAAGAGGACAGTTAGAAAACCCGAGCGGTTTCACACACACGCGTGTATACATCCACACGCAGGGCCGCAAACACACACACATATATTTATATTTGCGGTCAGCAACTTGTTAAATTGAGGGGAAAATATATTTAATCTTGGCCTGTGCTGTTGCAAAAAGGGCCGTCCCAATTTAATTTGCAGGCTGTGACAGTTACATGTGCTGACGCGCTGCGGTATGCATTGTGTACCAAATTGGATTTGTGTATTATTGCTTTCTAAATTGCATGCCTAGTTCAGCACAATTGTTCATCAGTGTTTACTGGCTTTATGCTTAATAAGATACTCCACAATACCTTGCTGCCAGGATGTAACGCAGCCTGTAATTGCCTAGTAAAAATAAATTACATAAAGTCGGCATTATCAACTTACCTAAATCCGCTCACGCCATGACCAATAATTAAATGCTGAGAATGTTTGTTTTCAAAAAACAGAGCTCAATGATTGCTATTTCACCCATTTTAATGACTGTATTTGGGGACAGACGGTAGTTCCTTCGTGGAGGATGAGGTGGAGCGACCTCAGCTGGGTCCGCCACTGTGAGGTCGCTTGGGTGCCGTCAGGGCGGTAGCGACGCGCTGTCCCGGCTGACCGGCTGGCACGCAGCTCTGTGCTCCAGGAAATGCATGCGTGTGTCGTGTTTGTGCATGAGTTCCCAAACCAAGCTTTTCCCATGGACTTTTTGTGTACCGGATTGAGCCCAAGTCTACTGAGTGATTCCTAAAATAAACTGAACTCAACTGGGTTGGTCTTGGCTGCAAATGACAAATAAATTCCAGGCAGAAATTAGATGGCATCTGCGCACAAATGCAGCAACCCCCATATCCTCAGTACCCTCAGAGAACTCCTTTCTTGCCTCTCACGGTATTCAAGGAATGCAGTAACAAACACACCAAGAGACACGCGCACGTACATATCTGTGTGTCAGCCGAGGACTAGTCCCCTTCCAGCAAAATGGTTCTAGGCAGTATTCGGAGCACAGCAAGCCCCACAGTGGCGTAGGTCCACAAGCCTGCACGTGGGTTTGCTGACCCTAAGCAGTGGCCTGGCCTGACTTTCATGAATATGTCTGTGCCCTTGGGTCGTTTCATCCGAAGCCTCCTTTGAACTGTGACCACAAGCAGAGCAATCAATTCTACTTGGCAGTGGTGACCTCAGGCTGGTCAGGACAGACAGCAGACGGACATGGGCCTGAGGCTCCCGTCCGCCCGACACCATCAGGTAAGTCCCCTCGTGCCATCGGCCGGTGTGTTAGGGGAGAAGTCTCCTAGTAATCCGAGAAAATGATAACCATGGCCTGCGTTTTGTTGAGGAGATCTTTGTCTATGGGATTAGTTTTCTGTCATCTGCTTCCTACAAGTTAGGATGCACAGGAAGTACCTCTATTGACAGAGAGGGAAACTGAGGACCGGAGAGGTTGCAGGAGACAGAGCTGGGTTTAGAACTTTGTTTCCTGATTTTCATCTTGCTTCTCATCTCACGAGACCCCCTTCCCAGTGAGCACAACCTTCTCGATCCTGAGTGGAAACCGCAAATCCATTGGCACTTCCAGAACCAGTGGAACGGCTCTGAGATGCCCTTCGTTCATCTGTCCCTTCATCCATTACCTACCCATGCAGCTAACACTCTGGCTCAGACACCCACTTACCAACCATGGGCTGAGCTAATGCCTTTAGCTTATCAGAGCTCAGTAGCTTCAGAAGTGGTCAGCTGAGCCCGAGACTAAGGTGGCGTGCTCTCACGCTGGTATGCCACAGGACACGTCATGAGCAGGCGGAGAATAAGAACTCTGTTCTAGCTCTCCTCCAAATGGGTGGGGGCCGGGGAGAGAGTTTGGCCTCTGTCCTCCAAAGAACTGTGAGCTCCTAAGAATGCACAGGACTCTTTTTACACTGTGATGGGCTGATTCATTGTGGTCCCAAAGGACCCTAGAGACCTTAGGACCAGTGAACTGAATCCCAGGGGCTGTAGAGTCTTGTGAGGTCACCATTCTGGGTCAGTCTATGTTCCTGACAAGGGCATCGTCTGATGGCATTATGTTGAAGGAAGGGATTCCCATGTAGATTCCAGGACCTAGCAGGGGCTCAGCCAATGCCCGTGTCTGCTTGTGTGGACGAAGAATCCACGATTCCGTGACTAAATGAACTGAGGAGGTATGGAGCACATTTTAGAAATGAACTAAAAATGGCTGTTCCCTGCAGAAGACAAGTCTCCACAATCCGGAAAGTTCTCTCTAGTGGATGATCATGGGTCCCGGGATGCAGAAAGAACCAGAAGAACCCATGATGACAAGAGAGAGGCCATGCAGGCCTCCCAGGAGTGAGGTTTGTCTGCGTTCGTCCTGGGGGGATGGTCTGGCCCTGGCCAAGGAGCTTGCTCTGGGAGTGGGCGTGTCTACTCTGGGGCAGAAATGAGAGCTATGGTGGTAATGGCTTCGGGCCACTTCAGGCCAGTTGCTGAACTGCTCCGTGCCTCAGGCCCCTTCTCACCCAGGCATCGTAGTATCGTCTTCATGGGGTTGCCGTGAGAAATAAGAGAACACACGGAGGGGTGAATGGTGGAAACTGCTCCCAGTCAGCTCTGTCCCTCCCAGCTCTGTGAAGGTGGCCCTGGTGGCGCTGATGCCAGAGGCCACGGTGACAGAAGTGAGGTCAGATTATCTTACTCCAGGCCCAAATGCTACACCCCAAAGAGGGCTCTGCTGCAGGGCGGCGGCTCTTTTACTCTGCTGATACCGGCAGTCACCTGGGGACTTGTTAGATATGGGAACTCTGTCCTTCTCCAATCTTTTCCTTGAGGTTAGGACCCACATCTAAATGTTCCATGAGCCTCCTGGGCCATGCTGATGCAGACCACCCTCAGACCTACTTTGAAGAAATTGCCGTGGAGAGTAGGGGCTGCTGAGTCAGGGACAACAGGGCAGACTGAGGCCGATGGAGCCACTTCCTCGCCCCGGGACACAGCAAAGCCATCCCTGCTCCTGTCTGCAGCCTGGCAGTCCAGGCCAGTGGCCAGTTGGATGGACCCAGTTCCTGGGCTGGGGAGTTTAGCATTTAAGAGTCACCCAGGAAGATGGATAGCATCAAACCAAGCTGGTCCCTGAAGGGTGAGGCTGGGCCTCAGTGGGGCTTCTCAACATGGATTCATGCTCCACCACCAGCTCACAGAAAACTGCTCCTGACCTGAGATCTGTCAACAACCCAAGAAACTCACTGTCTTCCCTGGTCTCTGTAGGCCTGGCTGGAGCTGCAGCTCTCGGCAGAGGAGAGAAGAGGGGAGGGAGGGCTGAGCAAGGCAAGGGTGCCCCCGGGAACCAGGAGCATAGCAGTTACCTCTGGGGCTTGGAGATGATGGAGCCCATGGCTCCTCTGGCGCTGCCTGCCCGGGAACGGACATCTTCACATCTTCAGTCTTCCAGATCTGCCCAGAACAGAGAACATGCCGTGGGCTGGGGCAATGAACCTGTCCGCAGGCTCGGGGCCATCCTTTCCTCCACACCTGGGGGACCCTGACAGGAGGGGGCATGGCCCCATTTCACTTCTGATGTTGACATAGTCTCAGCATAAAAGCCTGCTTAGGCTTCAGTTTGCCTGCAGGCAAGTTTGGCTGCCTTAGACGGGATGTAGACGGGATGAGTTCCCTCCCCACCCCTGGGTCGCAGGGCACCTTCCCCGACCTCTTACCTGCAGGGACGAGACTCAGCAGTCAGCTCACTGTCATTTTACTTAACTAGTGCCTGCTTTGCCTGCCACCATTCCCAGAGGCCTCCTTACACCCAGCAGCACGACTTCCCGTCCTCTCCGTACGGTGCCAGATCTGTGGCGAGCACCCTCAGGCTGACCACACACGGCATCTCACTTGCTGAGCCTGGACTTTCTTTCCCCGCAGGACAATGAGCAGCCTCCTGTGCAGGCTGCTGTGAGCGCAGCACCGGGTCTAGCCCAGCGCTGGGCCGCCCCGGGAGCTCAGTGAGCGCGCTGAGTGGACAAGAGCGGAGCGCCTGAAGACTCGCGCTCCCGCTCTGGGGGCCCACGAAGGAGGTGCAGCTGCCCCCAGCCAGCCGGGCTCCTCTGACTGACCCATAGGGCAGACTGCGGCCCACCCCGCCCTGACCCTCATGATCTCCTCGTGTTTTAGCCAGCCCAGGACGCCCTTCCCTCGGCAGAGACCCTGTGCTCCTCCAGCCCACAGATGAGGCCCTGCAAGGGGACTTCCCAGCGGGCTCTCCTCGGTGTCGTCTCTGCCGTCCACGCACCCTGACCCCTTAGCCTGCATGGCCTTCTCTGTACGCCCTGACTTCTCACCCTCAGGGCTCGGCTGAAACGCCACCTCCTCTTCTGGAAATAAATCCACTCTCCACTTGGCCCCCCACCCTGTTATTCATTCTGCTTCCTGAAGCATCACTCTCTGATGATTCTCAGACTTTGGGAATGGAGGCTCCTGGAGGATAGGGCTGCATTTCAGCCCTGCTGGCTGGCCCACGGTGAGCTTTCACAAATGCGTATAGAATTCAAAGAGCATTTTCTTGAATACCTCGAGGCATGCAACTGACACTTCCTTTCAAAAATTGTGGAATTCAGATGGCAGTTTCTTGAGTAAAGCTCTTAATCATTCCTCATCTTATTTATTCCTCCCTCCTCGCTGTCAGTCTCAGAAACGTCACCTGCGTTTTGCTCCTCCCACACTATCCCTCCCACCCCAACGTTTCTCCTTTACTGTCTTCTTGGTTTCCTGATGGTTTCTCTCCCCAAGGCCTTCCTCAGAGCATGCATGGCGCTCTTTGATTATCCCACTCATAGCATGAGACACATATGGACACTTTCTGTTTGTCTTTGTTTTCTAGCATATGACATCTTGAGGACAAGGACTCGCTTATCATTAATCTCTGGATCCCTTATGTATGAGGTGCTTGGGACAGAGCCAGAGTTCAGTGAATGTTAGGTGGGTGGATAGCTGGAGGGACAAATAAGTGGACAGATGAGTAGATGGAAGGATGAATGCAATAATGAAAGAATGGATGGATGAAAGGAATAGTGGATGGATAGCAGTAGAGAGAGAGCTAAGCAGCTGGAGATGGGTGGATGGATTATTGGACGGATGGATAGACCAGTGGGTGAATGGATGAAAGGATGGCCCATACGTCCCTTGTCAGTGATGAATTATCTTCTGATGCATTTGACCATTCAGCTTTTACAACACGACAGTAAGTATTTTTTAATTGTTGAAGTGTATGTTGTATAAAATTTTACGTATTATATTAATATTAAAAACCCCTTGTCTTTGCCCTCACATGCTGCAGGGACCTGGTCTGGAATGTTTAAGTGCGGTCTGCAGATTCGACCCTTAGAAGAAGTGGACAGAATGGAGATGAACACAGTTCTTGTAGCATGCCCTATTCCACCCAAGGCACACCTACCCGGACCATGCCATCCCGACTCCCAGTGATGATGACATGGCTTGTGTCCCACGCTGGCCCCTCCACCACGTAGCAGCAGGTGATGGCTCCTTCTGGGCCCCAGGCCGTGGTAATGCTGGCCAGTGGCTGTCCGTTGACATCCCACAGGGACAAGTGGGCTCCCGCACAGGAGACGATGGTGCCCTGCAGCAGTGAGACGGGGCTTGACTTCAGGCTGGGATCACTGCCTGTCCACCTGTCCAGTCACTCAGTTTGCACACCCAAGCGCCCTCCACCGGCCGTCTTCTGAAGACTAACCAAGGCACTCCCAGGCGTCCTAAGACATCCACTTCTGCCCGGTGACTCAGGCCTGCTGTGCTTCCACACAGCGGCACATTCCTGGTTCTTCTCATACTGAAATCCGGCATTGGGTACTGCTTTCGCCAGCACAAACTGACTGGCTCACCCTTGGGACTCCTCCCACAGCACTCTCCCCGGCAGCCTACTGACTGGCATAAAAGACCCAGCCAGGGTATCATCCCAGGCCTGGACACGGGGTCTACACCTGGCTGGCTGGCCCCACCCCTGTGAAGCAGCTTTGGATGACCCCTGGTGGGGGCAGGGAACAGGGGCTTGAATGACTGCATGTATTTATAACGTAGGGCAAGGTCTCCTCGGAGGGAATTTCGGAGGAGAAATTTCCTCACTGCATCTCCTGAAATGCTTACGTGTGAGTGTTCGTGCCTTAACTCCTTGTCTATTTTGTGTCCAGTAGAGTTGTGGTCACTGTCACCAAGTACCCACCAAGGACGCCAAGAGCCATCTGGGGCTCTGCCTTGAACCTTGCCCTGACCACAGGAGGGATGTCGGGAGCTCCATGCCCTCTGCAGTGCCCGGGGCTGAGCGCCATCATGTCCCTTCTGGAATTGTTTGGTGGAGTCTGCCTGAGGCCCATGTCTGATACATCTCTGCTCAGCACCCAGCCAGCACTTTGGAACTCAGTCAGCTCCAGGACAAGGTGAGCCAAACAAGCTGTTGTCCTGATGTCGGTCTTCTCTAAGGGCTGGGGACATCATTCCTTATGAGTTTATTTTCTTCCATACCAGAACTTGGTGCTTTCCCTGTTACATCCACCCGTTCATCCCTTCAGCAACATCCATCCATCTACCCACCCACCCTCCATCTGTCCACACGTTCATCCCTCCAGCTGCCCACCCACCCATCTATCCATCCTCTTTTTCCCCATCTAATGTTCTTCCTGGATTGAGGCCCACTTGGAGCATCACTTTCAGCCGCAGTTAGCAGCAGAAGTCTCCTCCATGACCTCTTTCTCCTCCTGTGATACAACTGCTCAGCCTACCTGTGCTCCAGGCCCCTCAGCTTTCCTATCAGCAGATGCAGAGCCTCAGAAATCCCCACACCCTATGATGAGGCTTCCAGTGTAGAAGCTCCACACTGGTATACACACATGTATATACGTTATACACAGTGTACATGTATATACTGTCTACATATATTCTCACACACACACACACACACACGTGGCAGGCTTCCTGACAGGCCTGTCTTTGGTAGCCAGCATGCAGGGACAAGCAGAGGTGTTTCCTGACTTGGAGACCAGAGGTGCTCGCCAAGCTCATGCTGATTCGCAGTCAACTGGCTGGATCAGTCAATCAAACCCAGAAGACCCCTCACCAAAGCCAACTTCCTTCCCCAGCTCCCCGATGCTCATGTCAGAACAGACACCTCCCACCAGCCCACCTCCTTGAGAGAAAAAAATAAAGAAGCAAAACATAAAATCAAGACCAAAATTGAGATTGTTGATGGCACCACTCTGCCTGTGTAGAGAATATCCCACATATCTGGGGCCTCTACACACTCTGGGGTGGTCTTTGCCCCCGGGTTTTCTCAGGGGACTGTCCACCATGTCACCATGAAGAATCATAGACATGTTGAGGATACAGACATTGAGAAAGAGGAGGCTCACCGAGACGTCGCTGATGGCAACAGCAGATACGCCGTCCCTGTGGGCGGGCAGGCGGGCTACATGGGTGAGGTGGTCCAGGTCCCACAGGATGCACGTGCGGTCTTGCGAGCCACTCACCAGGAGGCTGAAGGTGACTGATGCTGCCAGGCACGTGACAGCCTGCGTGTGTCCGTACAAGGCCTAGGGACGGGGGTGAAAGTGCAGGTTATGAGAGCGGCCCTTGATCCAGTCACTCGGGAGATACTCCATGCTCCCTTTTCCTGTGGGGCCCCAGATGCGAGAACAGAGATTCAGAGTGATCCAGTGACTGCAGCATTTGTCGGGTGTGTGTGTGTGTGAGTCTGTGTGTGCGCGCGTGTGTATTCACGGGTGTGTGGCTGGCTTCTCAGAACCATTCCTTTCCAGGGTTGAAATCCAGAGGGGGAGAGTCAGTAGTCCTTTTTATCACACTCAGACGGAGACCCAGCAGCTCCCTTGTGCTCTCTGCCCGCCG
The DNA here is from genome assembly GCF_032452875.1 of Bos javanicus. Classification (NCBI taxonomy): domain Eukaryota; kingdom Metazoa; phylum Chordata; class Mammalia; order Artiodactyla; family Bovidae; genus Bos; species Bos javanicus. The sequence continues at coordinate 44,758,636 of NC_083895.1, read as the reverse complement.
TGTTGTCTTGCAATCGGAAGCGGCTGCTGGTCTGCCGTGTGTGGTATCCCAACCAGTGGCTCAAGTATCATCTGGGAACTTGTCAGAAATGCACATTCTTGGGCCCCTCCTAGGTCTACTGAATCAGAAACTCTGGGAGTGGGGCCCCCAAACCTGGGTGTTCACAAGCTGTCCGGAGAATTTCATGCATGCTCAAATTTGATCATCACACTAAGGGAACCTCAGAAACACATGTGCTGGGAGAAGGCGGGGAAGTCAGGTCATAGTTTAAAAGGTTTGACTTTTCAAGTCCAAAGGATCCACGTTCATATCCAGTCTGGCTGCCCAGCAGCCGGTGACTCGGGGCCTCAGTCCTGGCTCTCAGGTTGGCCTAGGAGGATAGTGGCTTGGCTGATGGATAGTTATGTGTCCCGACCTGGCCAGAGGCCTTGCTTCGCACAGACATGTTCCTGGGGGACTAGGGATGCCTCCCAGGCACACTGGGATCCCTGGCCTGCTGCTGCTGGCTGTGGTGTGGTTTCCATTACAGCTGCCAGGCCAGCCTGGCGTGAGAGCTGGCATGCACACACATGCCTGCTGTCCTCTGCAATCAGCCTGAGAAGTGCAGAGTTGGCTCTCTGAAGCCTGACTCTCCCCTCATCTGGCGGTAAAGCTCCACCCTCAGGACTGTCTGCCACTCACTCATTGAGTCAATGAGGTTGAGCATCATGTTTCAAAGTGGTCACTTGGCCTGGTCACAATAATTACAAGTTCAGCTGCAGATTCCCATCTGTGCTCCATGGATCCTAACATGGCACCAATCTGATGGATGTGACCCATGGAAGAAGGCTGGGGTCACCTCAGGGGCTACTTGCTGCTGCTAAGTTGCTTCAGTCGTGTCCGACTCTGTGCGACCCCATAGACAGCAGCCCACCAGCCTTCCCCGTCCCTGGGATTCTCCAGGCAAGAACATGGGAGTGGGTTGCCATTTCCTTCTCCAATGCATCAAAGTGAAAAGTGAAAGTGAAGTCGCTTGCTCAGTCGTGTCCGACTCTTAGCGACCCCATGGACTGCAGCCCACCAGGCTCCTCTGTCCATGGGATTTTCCAGGCAAGAGTACTGGAGTGGGGTGCCATTTTAGGGAGGTGAAAACTGTCTGAAAGAAGAGAGGAAAGCAGAGGGCTTGACAGGAGCTTTCTGGTGGTTTTCCCAGAATGAACTCTGCCTAATGGCTAAGTTCTGACTTCCGGGGACAGGACAACTCCAGAGCGTGCAGGCTGGGGACCCAGGTATGAAGATGGGGCATGCAGAGACATCGGCTGGGAGCCCAGTGCCTGTGTGAGCTGTCTGTTACTGGAGCGGGGCCTCTGCTTTCTTGGGGGAAGCGTTGGAGAGGCAGGGACCACCGTGTGTGTGGGCACTGCCCACCTCTGTAAGCCTCTCACCAGCCTGGAAGCTAAAGCGCCTGGAGGCAGTCAGCACCACTCCCTATTTGGAAAGGCCTGGGAAAAAAATGAAGGAGGACAGCAATTTTAAACGTTCTCCATTGGCTCTTCTGTTCTCAGAATAATACCTCTCATCATGGCCAATTAAAATAGCTCCACTATATCACCTTATACCTAACTAAAGTAGCAAAAAATAAAACACAAACCTCTGAAAATAATTCCCTGTTCTGGATATGTTGTGCTGAAATGGGCATTCCTGACTGTGGTGGCACTGTGAAAGTACAGAGCCATTATAGAAAGCATTATGTCACTGTTCTGTAATTCTGCTTCTTGAAATTTGCTATAAGGAAATGATTAATCAGAAGCAAACAGCAATCTAAGATGTTTTCTGCAGCACTATTTAAAATAGTTAAAATTGGAAGCAATGTAATTGTCTAGTTTTGGAAGAAACGGTTTATTAAGCTGTGGTACATTGACATGAAACAATTGAAATGTAATTTTATGGAGATGGAATAAAATGGAACAATTGAAATGTAAATTATAGAAACTGTAGAAAAGCGGAAACAATTTGATAGGCTGGGTGAAAATGGAATCAACGTATCTATACGATGATCAGAAGGATGTAAATATGTATATCTGGGGATCAGAGCATGTAAGGATGAACATTTTTATATGGATTATAGATAATCATTTGACTTTGAAATATGTCTTTCATGTTGTAATATTCAGAAATAAAATACTTAAAAAAACTGTTAATGAAACTATTTAATGATGACTTCTCTGTCTACAAGTCTATAAGTAAGGGAGGGACCCCTTTCTCTGAGGGATCCCCAAGGCTGTGTTAGCCTCTTTGGGTAAATGATAAAGTACTTTATTTCACTTAGGAAATAAGAGCATGTGGGATTCCCCCACCTTTTTGTCTTGATTTATAGCTAGGAGAGGATGATGAATTACATTTTATACTGTCGATACTGGGGCTTTTACACTGCATCTTCACCACTAACCAGGACCTTGGAAGGGCAACGGAGGGGGGTCACTTCCCTGGCTCCCCAAGGTGTCTTTGGGATTGGGCTGGATCCCCTCATCCCTGGAGTGATGCCTGGGAGAGGTGGATTCTCCATCCCCATAATAGGTGCACAGTCTCTCCACGCAGGTCAGGAAAGTGAAGATGTGAAAAGACAGAAGGCTCTAAGCCTGGCTTGGGAGGACTTCCCTGGAGAGTCTGGGTGAAGGCAGCCCATACTCGACCTGCACAGCTGCCTCTGGGTAGGTGCCATGGTCTCTGCAGGACTAACCAGCTCCCTCAGCACTGACCCTCGAATTCCCTCACCTCACGTTTGTTGAATGTTCACTGCTATGTACCATGCATGTGCTGGGGGTGGTGCCAGGGAATAAGGGCAGGCTCTGGGGAGACCCACTGACTAGTAAAGCATCCAGAGAAACCCAGCATTGTTTCGAGTGTAACATGTCCAGTTTGGGAAATCTGGTCAGTGGCAAGCCTCGTATGGTTAACATTTTTGTTTTTTGGTCACTTTGGGGCTGTATGGATCACTAAAACACAGATGGAAACGTGAATTGCATTTGGAGATGGAAGTGTCTTCTAGAGATATTCTCCAGCAACTTCAAGTGTATGCAGGGGAAAGCACAAGGCTTAGAGTCAGATTTAAATGCAAGTCTGGCCTTTCCGAGCCTCACATTTCTCATCTGAAAGTGGCACTAAGGGTACCTGCTTCCCAAGATTACAGTTAACATGCAGAACCTTAAGTGAGCGGTCAGTTTCACTCTGTTTCTTATTCCTGGCAGCTGTGGTTTGCGAGGTAAGACCAGACGAGCTTTCTGCCTCCTGGTCTCTTGCTCCTGTGTCTGCCACAATCACCCCTATTTGGAGACAGTCTTTTACTTTCTGACTCTATGCTCTTGGACAAGGCACTTAACTTCTTTGATTTGGTTTTTCACCAGTGAAGTGGGGATGATAATGATTCCTATGACAGGGCAAAATGAGGAGGTAAAATGAGGCTGTTCACATAAGGTGCCTGTGAAGAATGCTAAAAAACATCTCCCAGTGCAAAGGCTCCCGATTTCCTGGCCCTGCTGTGTAGGCAGCGTCTCTCGCTGAGGCGCAGGTGTCCGTGGAAGCACCAGCCCTGTGTGGTCGTCAAATCCACCCAAAGACACGAAACTGCCCATGAATGACATGGACCCGTGCGCCCTCTGCGCTCTCAGCTCCCGAGAGAGGCAGAGCTCTCAGCGCTTGGGAGCTGGAGCATGCAGACACCGAACCTGCCAGAGGTGCTACACCTCCCCTGAGCCAACACCCCTGTGGAGGTTCCGTACCTGCTTGAGGCGCAGGCCTGTGGCGCGGCCTTTGGTCATGCTGAGCTCCCAAACACACACCACGGCGCTGGTCCCGGCGGTGATGATGGTCGTGGGGGACGGGCATGCAGCACACAGACAGCGGCCCCAGGCAGCCAAGTTCTCAAACGTCACCAAGATCTGCGGGAGGTGAGGCAAGCGAGATGAACACTGGTGCCAGGGCCTGCACTGGGCAGGGAGCTGGCACAGGGCGACGGGCGGATGTGGGCAGATCTGGCTGCTTCCACCGGCCTGCTTGTGTGCCGTGGCAACTGAGGGACAGGCCATTTGTTCAAAAGAAGCCCTGGTGACAGGCTGCCCGGGTATGTCTCCAGAGAGCGCCTACACCCAAGGAACAGGTGGGAAGAGGCAAGTAAGCAGGAGGGTTTGGGGACACAGCAGACATGCCCTGTGAGCTTGGGAAAAGCAGAGCCCACTTTCAGGAGGTGGGGACATCTGGGGCCAGTTTTGCTGGCTGCCTCCTGCTGGAGGTGGGGGAAGGCTAGGGAGGGGAGGGAAAGCTTGGTGAGCAGGGAATTCATGCCACGTGCTAGGGTGGGAGAGGAGCAAGGGCAGAAAACAGGGCCAGAGGCCACGTCAAGAAGGTAGAGAGGAGCAGATGGCCTCGCACAGGCATGGAGGACCGGTAGCCCAGTGGCCTGCTCCTGGCGGCCTGCAGAATGTTCAATTTGTGCCCTCTGAGTCTGAGCCAGAGGAGGGGCCAGAGGGGCCCCTAAGACTTTCCACCCAAACTGAGTAACCACCTGGGCCTCTCAATGCAGCCAAGTGACCAGCCAGCAGCAGAGACACTGCGGACGTGGCAGCATGTCCACTTACAAGCTCGACCCCTGGTAACACGGGGGAGGCTTAGCCCACCAGGCTCTTGGCATGGTCGCTCAAACCCTCTCATCCCCAGGCTGGGGGCGCGGGCACGTGGAGGAAGTGGGGGTGCGGGCAGCTGTGGCTGCTTTGGCTCGCTGGTCTCCCGACCACCTCTGCCGCAGCCAGCAGCAGGCCGAGGCCCTGGGGCCACCCGCACCCGGCGCCACTCGCCTTGTCAGAGCCGTAGCTGCCCAGGCAGCAGCTGAAGTCGTCAAAGCCCCAGCTGAAGGTCCTGCTCCAGTGTGGGGGCAGCAGCATCTTGTTTGTCTCCACGGCCAGGATAGTCTTCTCCGTAGGAACGATGTGGCCGATGGCTCCTTTGGGGGATTCCGAGCCTAGGGAGAAGAGGTACATATCTGCTCCCCAGTCAGTAGGGAGGAGCTTGTTTGTCAAAGGACAATACCTGCTTTAGCTGGGCCCGGAGAGGAGCCGTGCAGAGCCCACCCAGCCAGGCAGGAGCCTCTCCTTGTCCTGGCCCCTTCCTCCTGGGCCTCCCTCTAGGGGCCATGTTACCTCTGGCCCCAAGCTGGGTCCCCGGGCCCTGGGTCTCTCCCCAGACTTAACACATACATGAAGTGTGGGTCTTTAGTGTCTCTTATGGGCTGATGCCAAGGGAAGAGAAACCGAGGCTGGCAGGGCAGACAGTACAAAGCCAGAGGAGCCAGGGGTGGGGCTCTGTCCTTCCTGCACCTTCCAGGCATTAGGTCTAGCAGGGCTGGAGGTGCCAAGGACACTGTTCTTGGATTTAAGAGAGAAAACCCTGACAAGTCTGGCCTTATATTCCTTGGGGCCAGAAAGCTGTTCCAGGTAGACTTCCCCAGAGCAGTGAGGCCCCAGGGTGGATGTCATACACACCCAGTTCCTCCAGGGACAGGGCTGGGACCTGCCAGGGGGCCGTCGGCCTCAGGCGCCTGCCCCTAGCTGGTGGCTGCAGGCCCACCTGGGTGGTAGGAGCAACAGCGACTGCGGGCCCCAGAGTGGGGGCTGAAATCTTGAGCTGTTTCTTCTAATAGTTTCCCTTTTTCTTTATAAATTCTCTGCAGGCCCATCCATCTGGGCATCAACACAGAATTCTTTAATAGCAGCCATTTGAGTACTGCAAAGAGCAAACCCCTTTAGCGGCCCTTCTTACTTTCACTTTTCTGGAGGCAAGGAGGGGTCTGTGTGTGTGTGTGTGTGTGTGTGTGTGTGTGTGTGTGTGTGTGTATTGATAGGGGTGTGTGTACATGAAAGAGACAGGAGTGTTTGTCTCAACAGACAGGTGGGTCTTCAGAAGTCAGGCTGTAACAGAGGTGGCCCCAGACACTTCCAGAGCAGAGGCCTCCCCAGACTCCTGATGTGACTGGAGACACAGTTGGGCAGTCAGACCCCAAGCCTCTGCCCCAGCCTGCACCCCTGAACCTCCAGAAGAACACCAGTCATTGAGGGACAGCTCCAGGACACGACACCACCCAAAGCAGGACCAGGAGCTCACCTTTGACGGTGACCTGGGAAGGCCTCAGCGACTGCAGGCTGTACAAGAAGGGCTGTGGGTGCCCGGGCAGGCTGGCAGGCGTGGAGACGTCCTTGCCAGGGGAAGGCTTCCCTGCGGCAGTCCGGGCCGGATGGGGTTTAGTAAAGAGCTGCAGAGAGAGGCAAGCAGACAGACATGCGCCGTGCCGGTTGTTAGAATAGATGGACAGAGGGGAGCCGTCCTTGGGCAGTCCCAGTTGTGCCTCTGCCCTGGGCGCTGCTGGGGCTGAGCTTGCTCCTGACCGAGGTGAGCTGAAACAGAATCATCTGGTTCAACCTTTGGATGTTGCAGGAGAGGGGACTGGGGCTCAGTCAGGGGCGGCTACTTTCTCAAGGCCATGGTGCAGGGCTGGCAGAGAACTCTCTTGGAAGCCAAATCCGTCCTCTTCTCCAAGCTGCTTGAGCAAGTCATGAGCCCCCTGAGGAGCCTCTGGTCCCTGGGAGAGCTACCTTTCCTGCCAAAGGGTCAGAATGACCCTCTTTCCTCCCTAGATCATGTCTCTCTGCATTTGCTTGAGCTATTTCTCATATTTTCTCTTTTTCGTTATAAATCCTCTGCAGGCCCATCCATCTGGGCATCAACACAGAGTTCTTTAATAGCAACCATTCAAGTATTCTAAAGAGCACAGGCAAACCCCATTAGCGGCCTTATTTTCATTTTTCTTAGAGCTCTCAAATTGTCCTTAATGCCAAACTTTTGCATAACTGGACACAGTCTGAAGTGCAAGGCCAGGCTGCCTGGCAGAATCCTCGGTGCTGGGCTTGAGAATGCAGCTGAGGCCTGCTCCAGCTCTCCACCCTCCCTCCCCGACTGGGCTCGTGCTAGGCTGGTTTCTTCAGCCAGCAGCACAGAGTTCTGCTTCCAGATGGAAACATCCGTGGCGCGCCACGATGGGGGTGGAACTGGCCGTGGCTGGGCTCAAGGATGGAGGTGGGGCTCAGCAGGCAGCCCCGGGATCTCTGAGGAGCCTTGGTACAACCCTGGACCAGATGCTAGACTATCTAGAAAAGTCGGGTGGGTGTCAATACAAACAAAAATCACATGATTTTTAAGTGAGCATTAAAGAACGTTCTTCATGCATATTAGACTAACGAAAGCACCGGGCTGGACCTCGCAAGGGCTTTCGCAGGCACAGCCCCTTGGAACAGTGCACGGTCCCAAAGCGTTTGATCTTGCCTTCAAGCTGCGACCCCTGGGGAATTCTAACTCTGACGATTGTTTTAGAAATATTTTTTAGAAACTCGTATTGGGTTGGTCAAAAAACTCGTTCGAGTTTTTCCGTAAGACATTATGGAGTATAATATCTCATTACTTAAAATCAGAATTTAAAGAGTGTACATTCCACGATCCTACTGATATTAACATATTTTTGCTTGTGGACTACAACTTCAAATTATTTATTTCTAGAATAATATTTTTAAAATTAAAGAAATGAAACCGTTTAGCTACTCTAGCTTTTTTCCTGAAATTCTCTCCTGTCTACAAAGCCTTCCTTGGCCAAACTCACATTTGCAAACTCACATCTCCAAGTCACCCTCAGGCCTTTCCACATTCCCCTTACCTAGGAGCTGCGTGAACCTGAGCATGTCACAATAAGGCCAGATAGAAGTGATGTTATTAGATGAGCCCACCCAAGCCTCATGGTTACAGATGGGGAAGGCTGTTGCCCAGGATGGTCTCGAGTTGGCTGGGCCTATGTATTCATTTCCTGGTGTGGTTCCTGACTGCTTAGGCTGCGACCCCACGGTCCATGGGGCCATGCTTCTGCCTCCAAATGGTTGTGCTCAGGGAAAAACATCTCTACACCAAATGAGAGCTTGAAGATGAATGGGGCTGGGAGCAGCTAAATAGGCCACAAGACATCATTGTGAATGCACAGTCTCACATCTCTGCGGGACTGTCCTGATGCAGATAGAGCTGGTGGAGCAAAAGGCCCGGGCACCCTGGGGGCAGAGCTTGGACGCTTTCACAATGGGGCCAATACGATGCAGTTTTTGGAGCCGGCCAGATGGGGCAAGGGCTCACTGCTGACACCTGCCAAGGGTGCAAGTGTGGGCAAGTTATTTATTCAGCCTCTCAGAGCCTCAGATTCCCGATCTGTATGATCCCCGTACTCAGAACTTAAGAGAGGATTCAAGGAGGGAATCACACAAGTTACATTTTTTGAATGTTAATCATATTTCAGACGCTTTCATGCACTTGGTTAATCTTCACAACAAACCTATATAAAGAATTAAATACTGTGTATTTATCATAGTGTCTATCACATGGGTCACAGATGGATGTAGCCTCCATCATTGTTAATGATATCATCACCTCCCTTGACATCAATGGGTTACGGAGAGTTAAACCTTGATATTAAAGTCCCAGAAGAAGAGAGTGGCAGAGGATGAGATGGTTAGATAGCACCATGGACTCAATGGACATGAACTTAAGCAAATTCCTGGAGATAGTGGAGGACAGGGAAGCCTGGCATGCTGTAGTCCATGGGCTTGCAAAGAGTCAGACACAACCGAGTGACTGAATGACAACAACAATTAAAGGCATAGGGAGGTGACTGCAGGCCATTTTATCTCTCCAGTCCTCACCTACTCCTCACTCTCTCTTCCATCCAAGCTCACCCTGCACACACTCTTTTGAGAAAGTAAGACAAAAATCATTGTACCTGTTTGGGCACCTGTCCAAAGTTGCTGACGAACCCCAGGATGGTGCTTCTGATCAGGGGGTCGCTGATGCTGCTGAGGTCCACTTTGTCGCCATAGAAGTAGGGATGGAAGGTGTTAACAGCCTCCACTGCGGCTGACCCCTGCTGCTTGTACCCAAAAATGAGGTCTATCCAGTGGTGCAGGTTGGCGCTGACAAAATCACTTTCCAAAGCCTGGAACCAAAACCAAAAAGCGTGAAAAGCACAGGGGGCTCATGGACTCATGGGCCCTCTGCCCAGATCAGGAGGGGGTGTGTGGTTCAGGATGCTCTCTCGGCACGGGAAATATAAGCGATGCCTCCCCGGGCTGGATGAGCACTAAGCAAGATGTGCGGTCCCTCTAAGGACCACGCAATCCTGCCTCAAGCTAGTGGCCCATCCAGTCCACAAAATAACCTTAAGCAAGAGGAAATGTGGGCCAGTGTTTGGATTTCTGGTTCACCATTCATTTCTGCTGAGTAGAGCCCAAATCCAAAGCTTGGTCTCCAGAACCCAGAGACAGTCATTTGGAATTGGCTGGGCTCCCTGTTGATGCTGGCTTGGGAAAGCCAGGTCATCTGGGCTTGGTTAGTGTTCTGATGCATATGACCATATGCTTTTGGGAAGGCCACACGTGGTAACGCCATAGGAGGTGTGGTGCCTGCTGTGGCTGAATTTCCAGAGGCAAAGGTTAACCAGGGAAGAACTTTCTTCTCACCAAGGGAGAAGGACAGAGGGGAAGACACAGCTTTGTTACTAGTTAGGCCTGCCTTCAGGTTGTTTTTCTTTTTTAGGTATAATTTACATACAATAAAAATTTCCATAAATGTGCAACTTAATGTGTCCTGAAAATTGCAAGCAGTGATGTAATCAACAGTATATTCAAGATACAGAATATTCGTATCAACTCAAAAAGTTCTCTTCTCCTTGTTCATCTCTTACTTCAGAACGTGGTGATTCCTGATCTCATCTGCTTTCTGTCCCTCTTCTTTACCTTTTCTAACATCTCACAAAAATAGAATCCCATAGTATGTATCTTTGGGCTTGGCTTCTTTTGCTTAGGACACTGCTTCTGAGATTCATTCATGGGGCTTCATGTATCCATTATCTGTCCCTTTTCATTGCTAAGTAATATTTCATCATGTGGGGGTTATCATTTGTTTAGCCATTTATGGTTATAGGCATTTGGGTTGTTTCTGACTAGTATAAGTAAAACTGATGAATATTTATGCACAAATCCTTCTGTGGACGTGTTTCCATCTCTCTTGGGCAAATACATACAAGTGGAATCGCGGAGCGACGTGGTAAATGCATCTTCGACTTTACAAGAGTTCTTGTTCAGAGCGGGTGCGCCATTTTCCCCACCAGCAATGCGTGGTGAATTCTGGTCGCTCCACGTCTTTGCTTGACTCTTGGATTTGCAGTAATTTAAAATTCAGCCATCCTCGCAACCGTGTGGTGGCATCTCATGGTCTAGTGTGTGTTCCCCTGATGACTAGTGATGTTGAACATACTGTCACGTGTGCATGCTAATCCAGGTATTTGATCCAGAATATGTGTCCCCTGATGACCTGTGACCTGTACCCACTTCAGTCTTTCTGGGTCATAAGCCAAGTCCTCTCTGGTCCTGGAAAATATTTTGGCCAGTGGGACCCCCTTGAGACCTCCGGCCCCTCTCTGATCTAAACTGGGCAATATGGTCCAGGGCTTGGTTTTCACTGTGGGGTTGGCTAAGGGCATTGACTTGCCCTCCACCTAATAAGAATCTGAATTTGCTCCCCTCATGAGTCCTACAATAAATTGGCACAAGGACAAAGCCTAATGGATCTCTTAAAAGAGCCCAGAACCCAAGCTTTTTCCTGCAGACCCAGGGCATGGGGCCCAGTTCCTTCTCTGAGTTCTCTAGACATAAGAGACTCGAAGTATTTATCACAGCCCTCCACTCAGACAGAAAGCCTCAATGGACATTAAGGGCACACCGAGGTCCTCACTCAGGATACCAGGGACTCTGCCGTGACCCCACGCAACTCACTTGTCTGTGCAGGCTGATGAATTTCCGGGGGTCTCCATCAGCCCAGGGAGGGAGCTGAACGTCGCCCAGTGCTGTTCCGTCCTGCATGCAGCCTGAATAGGGTGAGAGGCAGCAGGTCTTTGGGTAAATGGGAAGCCACACTGGTTAGGAGTTGGGGTGTGTGAACACTGTGCTGTCTGGTACTGGGATTCCTGCATAGACCGCACTGCTTCCTGTCTCCTCTGTTGGAAGGGACCCCACCCTATCTGCCTGAAATACTCCTCAGATTCTAAGCCTTTGGGCCTCCATAAAAGTCTCCTCGCTTCCAAGCAGGGCCTGTGCATAAAATGGTTGGGTTCTCATTGTTGGTAAATTTCCCTCCCCTCTCTCTATGCCTTTTCATGGAGGTGCTTTTTTATACAGCACTAAAACAGTAAGATAATAACAGTATCAGTAAAAGCTATTGTGTTTTGAGCATCTCATTCTATGCCAGGGCTTGGCACACATCATCTTATTGACTCTTCATTCAACTCGATAATTTACGCATTTTCTCTCCACTTTTAAAGTGAAGACAGAAGGTTTTCAGAGGGAACCTCCCCAGACACCAAGAAGAAGAGCCTGGATTCAAGCCCAAGTCTCCGTCCTCCCCATTAGCCACACAACCTTGAGCAAGTTGTTTAATGTCTTGGGAGTCCCTTTCCTACTTATTACCTCCTAAGCTGGCATAAGGATCAGAAGAGAAAATACACATAACATGCTTAGAATCGTTCCAGGCATATGATGGCTGCTTAGGAAATACTAGCTGTAACCTTTCTGAAATCCTCCGGAGCCCGCAAGTGCAGCCGGGGTGAAAGCCTCCTTTCTCCTGGCCTGCAAGGCTGGCTTGGCCTTTCCCGTCATTCAGTCTCAGCTCACGCCTGTCACCTCCTCAGGCAGGTCCTCCTCCACACATGGCCACTGAGTCACCTCAAACCGTTTTCCTGCCTTCTTTCCTGATAGGCCTTCCTCAGCATTGACAAGTATTTCACTTATTTGTCTATTCTTTTCTGTCCCTCCTCCCCCCCCCCACCCCGCCCCGCCCCACACAGAATATTAACACCTTCCAGGCGATCCGCCCCAGGACACCCAAGTGAATCCTCAGGGCCTAAAAGGGGCCTGCATACAGTAGGTGCATAACGGCCACACTTGTTTTCCTGACCTCCCTGAGGATCCCTGGTCCTGGGCGTGAAGGCTCTATCTGCCGCTGAGCACCTCGCCTCCAGCAGAGAACCAGTCTCCACTGCCAAGGAGAACCGGTGCCCTCCTCGCTGTGCCCCCTTCACCCCAGGCCGGTTGGGACCCTCCTCTCGGCTTCCTTGGTTCAGACTCGCTCCTTTCATGGTCTCATCACACCTTGTGGGAACTTCCCTTTATATCTGTCAGGTTCTCATCTGAAACAAGTGAAGCATCTGAGAAAGTGAGCATTGCCAAGGCCACCAAGTTGCACGAGCTCAGAGTTGATGGGCTGGGCCTGGGGATGCTTTAAATGCCCCGCTGGTGATCTGTCTGCAGACCACCGCACAGGAGGCGAGTGCCCGAGGCGGCTCTCCTGGGCCTGCCCCTGGTCTGGCTTGAGGTGCAGGCCCATCTGTGCGGTTTAGAGGAAGGAGGGCCCTGAGGAAGAGGGGCTCTGGAGCAGGGCGCACACTGTGCTGGCTCACAAGGGCCTCCTCAGTGTGGGTGATTCACCCCGCATGCCTGGTGGGGAGGGCTGTGCCCTTCAGGGGGTTCCGACCACACCCCCTCCCCAAGTCACCCTGAGCTTCCCAGTGGAGGCTCCCAAAGTACATGTAGTTGCCAGGGGGCCTGCCTGCTGGGGCTTCCTGAAATTTGTGTCCCTCCTCTAAAGCAGTGGGTGGGAAAGCATGGCTTACCCTGCTGTGGGGTCTGGAGGGTAGGAAAGAGAAGGAGCCACCAAGGTGCCTGTGGGCACCCCAGCAGCCTGTGCTGGGAGATGCAGCACGTCTGGGTCCTTCTCACAGGTTAACCCACTTGTGGGACTTGGAGGAAAATGGAGCCGAGAAGGGCCTGGCTTGCCTGAGGCATTCAGCAGGGCAGTGCCAGGCCTGGCTGTCAGCAAGGGCTCCTGCTCCCTAGCTGCTGTCTTGCTGCAGACTGGGGCCTTGGGGACTCTTGGCAGGAGGTCTTGGGTAGAACTGTGGTTGGTGGTCTGCACCCCGGGGCAATGTACTTCCTTGGCTCCCACCTCCTCGTCAAGTGACACCACCCAGTGGAGGCCTCACTCTAATCTGCCCACCGTACTGGTCTGGTGTGGGCCTGTGTGGGGGGTCGCTTAGCAAAGATACTGATGTCATGACCCACAAGCTGTCCGGCCCCAGACCCTTGCTCCGCTCACCAAACTCCAGGGCGTTGCAGTTGGTCAGGAACTCAGGCAGGTAGAAGAACTCCGGGGTCAGCTCTCTGACATCACTCATGTTCTCTCTGGAGGCCGATTCCCACGCATTCTTCACACTGTGGAACATTCTATCTGCCACATCGAAGCTTCCGCCCTAAGCAGAAAAGGGGTGTCGTGATCAACTGTGTAGTGATAAGCTGGGATGCACAGGCGTCACTAGAGTGGGCCCTCTTCATCCACTCTGTCCCCGACACGGGTTCTGCCCTTAGACCCTGCCATTCACTCCCCAACACCTGTGCACACGTCAGGCCATGGGCAATTGTTTCTTCCGGCATCTACTTGTGGGCAATTGTTTCTTCGGGCATCTAATCACCTTGACTGTTCACTGGGACCCTGCACCGGAGCTTCCACGGAGGATGCAAGGTCCACTGTGATTAAGGGAGCAATGTTTCCCCAGTTTAGAAACGGGAGTTCAGATCAGAGACAGGAAAACCACGGTCATTCGTCTGACCACTTGACACACTCACTGAGGGTCAGCTCTGAGTCAAAGTACAAGGAGTGGGTCAGACAGGCTACGTGCCAGAAAATTTCCTGGAGAAGTCAACCCCTGGTGAGACGGCAAGCCTGGTGATGGAGAAAATGGTGATGTTCTCAGCTGAGGGCAGGCCTGGAAAGCAGGTCAGGTAGGGCCCTGGTGACATGTAACACAGCAGCCTTGACAAGAGGGGACGGATCTGAGGCTGGAGTGCTGGAAACATATGGTGCTGCACGAGGGTCGACCTTGTTTCCAAGGCCCATTGCCACAGATGGGTCCATGCAGTCCTGAGATCGGCAGCTGAGCCAAGCTGGAATTTCTGCCTTGGATTCTCTGTGCCTCTCATTTGAATTGCCATATCTCTTCAGCTGACACTAACTTTATTCATCATGTATCTTGGGGGTCAGGAGGAGGCAGAGAGGTCCCAGTTGGAGGACTGAAGATGCTGTGGGCAGAGGGGCTTCAAAAGAGAGTTTCTGAAGCTGGGATTTGGGTCTGTTGGCTTAAGTTTAGGGATGCCCAAGGGACACCTCCTGTCTGGGATTCAGTAATTCAATTGTCCCCATTGTAACTGGGCCTTTTTTGTTCAGCCAGAATTAGCCTTTCTTTTGCCAAACTCTGCAGAGGGCGCATGTGGCCCGAAGAACAAAGGGATAGAACTCAAATTGCCAATGCCCTCCTCTGCTCCATCAGCTCCCTTCTCTTTTCAGGGACCGAGGTTTCTCATCATCAGTGGTAGACGAAGTGTAAAGAATATGCTAGCATTCTCTGCACAGGCTCAGGGACACCAAGAAACCCAGTTATCCCTGGGGTTTCAGCCAAACACAGCATTTGGGCAGCTGAAAGATATGGCTTTTCTCCAAGATTGTTTTGCTCGTGGTTTCAACCAATTAGGCAAGGGCTTCCCAGGTGGCTCATTGATAAAGAACCTGCCTGCTAATGCAGGAGATGCGGGTTCGATCCCTGGGTCAGGAAGATTCCCCGGAGAAGAAAATGGCAAGCCACTTCAGTATTCTTGCATAGGAAATTCCATGATCAGAGGAGCCTGGCGGGCTGCAGTCCATGGGGTCACAAAAGAGTCGGACAGGTTGTCTAGCGACTAAACAATGGCAAAATTAGGGGACGAAGCCCACTCTCAAATTCAAACTGAAATGGAAACAAAATGGTGGAGGGGGTGTTTCTAAATAAATCTGCCCCTAACAAGTGGCTCATTGAAATGTATTAAGAGCTTTGTGTATTTAATCTGCAGCCCGAGCCCTACATCGGAGGGAGATTGATGCTGCCTCGTCGTTCCACTTTCCTTCTGCAGCTTTTATGAGTGCTGATGGTAATCTCCTGAGAAACAATATGATTTGGTAATAAAAAGATTACCTGTATTAAATAAAAATAATATATACATGGGGAATATTGTTAGTGCTACAAATCTGGTTAAAGATATTACCACAAAGAAAAATGTTATTTTTTTCACAGCTGTCTAATGCATTTTAGCAAAAGTAATATCTTTAAAACTTAAGCCTGTATTATTTATAAAGGAAGCAATAACTGATTTTCCTATTTCCTATATTAATAAATGTATTTGCATACATTTGTTTCAAAATTAATGGGTTTGCTCACTTTTGCAATACAAAAGAAATGCGAATTCCCTGGAAGGGAAGTGGAGCTGCTTTGCAACTCATATTAGTTACAAAGTCTGTGGGTTGACACAGACTCTGGCGGCTGCCAGCAAGGGGTCCCATCAGGACTTGAGTCTCAGGAAGGGAAGGAAGGAGAGAACGAAGAGAAGACAGAAGGAGGAAAGGAGAGAAGAAGCGAGGCAGAGAAGCACAGTCAAGGTTTACAGAGCATCCCCATACGGAAAGTCCAAAACAAAATCAGGCAACAATCAAACTGGGTCTAGAGATTGGATGGAAACAGGGTGGTCAGAGAGAATTTCTGGGCCCAGATCTGCTCCTAAATCTAGCTTGCAGATATTTCTGAATATCAAGATTAATGAATCCTCTGAGTATCCAAACAGACCCAAAAAAATTCATAGCAAGGCTACTCTTATCAACGGAGGAGCTACTTCTTATTGGCAGAAGATTTCCCAGGTGACATTAAAGCCAAAAGACAAGGCAGCTAAGTCCATAGGTTTCTGAGGCTGAAGCTTACAGTCTATGCCCAGCCAACATCATTCATATGTAAAGACACCAGAAAAATATTCCCAATATTGAAGGGGTCAGAAATAATACAATCCTAAGTATCTGTCTCAATTAAAACACTTTAGGAGGTGCTCAACTTTACTAAGAGGTGAACCAAAAGCAAGTAATGCAGGAAGAAGTGGCTGACAAGGCCGCTTTGAACTGTTGCTGAATATCTGACAGGAGTTAAAATCAGAGTAAAGTTCATGATCACCGTGCATCGGTTAAAACTGCAAACACCTTGAGAGGAGTTTTTGCGCTGAAGGAGCTATCCCTTTTGTATGAGGACACAAAATCTATGTGCAGCTGTGTCCCTGGACAGCATTTCAATGGTAATAATAGTTACACCTTCATTATGGACGCAACTCCACGAGGGGCTGGCATTCACAGAACCCCCAGCTGAAAGGCCTGTGTCCAGGGCTGCCCAGAGCCCCTGGCTCTCTCTGCAGTTGGCCTATGTCTTACACAAAACCAGTCGCCTCGCCTCAGGTGGTTCGGAAAACTCTTCCCCACTGCTGGTAACAGCTGACTTCACATGGGCTGTGACTTAATTAGCACAGCACTCGATTGCGGTTTCGTATTAAATGCAGCAGTGGCAGTGGAGGCGGCACTGTGCCCTTGCTGGGGCGCTGGCTGCCTTGCTCTGCCCCGCCTAGGCTGGATCCCGCTCAGGCCTGACAGCAGCTGGTACTCTTGCCAGGGTGGAAATGGGGGCCTGTGCTGCGGCCCCAGCCTGGCGTGGCCTCCTGGTTGCTCAACTGTCTGAAGGCTCACAGACACTGGCTCCCTGTAGGCAAGATTCCCAAGATCACAGCATCCAGGGAGGCAAGCTCGGTAGACAGCAGTCTCACACCCCAAGGGGCGGGGATAAGCACATCACCAGCGGAAGCCTGAGTCACACGGCTTGCGTGTGCACCCACCCAGGTTACACTGCTCATGTGCTGCATTTTCTGGATTATAAGAGGCTATCGTTGGGGAAACAGTGGAAACAGTGGCTGACTTTATTTTTTTGGGCTCCCAAATCACTGCAGATGGTGACCGCAGCCATGAAGTTAAAAGACAGTTACTCCTTAGAAGGAAGGTTATGATCAACCTAGACAGCATATTAAAAAGCATAGACATTACTTTGCCAACAAAGGTCCATCTCGTCAAGGCTATGATTTTTCCAGTAGTCATGTATGGATGTGAGAGTTAGACTGTGAAGAAAGCTGAACACTGAAGAATTGATGCTTTTGAACTGTGGTGTTGGAGAAGACTCTTGAGAGTCCCTTGGACTGCAAGGAGATCCAGTCAGCCCATGCTAAAGGAGATCAGTCCTGAGTGTTTATTGGAAGGACTGATGTTGAAGCTGAAACTCCAATACTTTGGCCACCTGATGCAAAGAGCTGACTCATTGGAAAAGACCCTGATGCTGGGAAAGATTGAAGGCAGCAGGAGAAGGGGACGACAGAGGATGAGACGGCTGGATGGCATCACCGACTCAGTGGACATGGGTTTGGGTGGACTCCAGGAATTGGTGATGAACAGGGAGGCCTGGTGTGCTGTGGTCCACGGGGTCATGAAGAGTCGGACATGACTGAGCGACTGAACTGAACTGATCATTGTAATAACAGGTTTGAGGCAGAAAAACAAACACAGCAACAGTAGAGGTAGACATCAATTCTAAGACCAGCCTAATAAAGTTTAATAAGACTTAATAAGATTTAACTGTGAAAAGAATAAAGGAAACCTTATTCCTAGGAATCAGAATATGCCACAGTGCCATTCTTAAGGTGTCCACACCCCTCTGCACAGTGCCCAGTGGGCAGGCTACAGCCCAAAGAATGCTGTACCTGTTTTCCATCAGACCACAGCGGGAGTGCACAGGCACCCGATCTCCACACCAAAGCCATTCTGGTCCAGTCGGGGATCCAGTGTGTCACTGTGGCTCAGTCATGTAATAGCTCAGAGGCAGACTTTGTTTCATCCAGAACAAGAGTGTGCACTTTCCTCTGGCTCTTGCATGTGCTCCTGCTCTGGAGATACTGGACATACTCATGTCCCTGCTCTCCAGATGAGTGAGAAAGCCTTCGCTGCCTGGATTCTGCACCTTTTTACCTTTCTTCTGCTTTTCCACTCTGGGATCCATGCTGGGGATGGGGGCTGGAAGTCTCGGGCCGCGGAGAATGTAGGGAGGCTCCTTTCCTTGTCACCATACAGAGGTGAAGCAAAAGTCTTTTGAGAAGAAATGAGTCTGCCCCCAGGAGGCAGAGTGGAATGGAGGGAGAAGCCTGACTCCAGGAAGATAACCAGATTGTTCCTACAGAGGTCTGCACAGGCCCCAGGACTCCCAGATGGGAGCCACGCACATTCCCCCCAGATGTAGCTGTTGTATTCATTCCCTAGAGACTACAGTTTCTTTTTTATGATAAGGGAAAAGCAGAGTCAGTCGATTCTTTGGCTGGTTCCAAGGCTTGAACTAGTAGTGACCCACTGGAAGAGGCAGTTCAAAGTCAGAAGGAGAAACCAATTCACAAGCATCATGGAGATTTCAACTTGGATGAGCCAATGTGTCCCAGATAGAGTTGAACCCAGAAAAACCAGGAGTCACATCAGAGGTCAGCACTGGAGTCAAAAGAACTCAAGCTAATATGACTGCGTTGGTGCCACATAAAAGCAAACGAAATTGCCTTTGATCATCTCACACTGGTTTAGACCATCTCAAACCAGTTTGGGCTGGTCGCCATTGGGCCAAACTGGCTAGAATAAGCTCAGACCTGTGTGACTAGCTTCAAAATGGCTTTAACCCAATAGGTTGGCAGCACACCAGTCTCATCTGGCTCACGCCGTTTGGAATGCTTTGACACAGTCCAGACTGTCTTGAATTAGCTTAAACCAGAGAGGGGCAGCTTGCACCAGTTTAGGCTGCCTCAGATGAGATCTGGTTGACAGCGGGAGGAGGACAGGAACAAGGACGATTGATCCCCTTCACGGCAACCGCCCTGAGCTAGGGGCTTTGCCCACATTTCCTCCTTTAGTCTCAATTGCTCAGTGAGATGTGCATAATTAACCCTCATTTCCAGAGTAAAATAATATGCAGAAATAAAATAAAATAACTGTGGGATGTAAATCTCACAGTTCAATGTTTCTATTTCAGTCTGCCTTGTCTCTCTGTGAGAAGACCCTTTGGAACAGGTAGAGATGGGGCTGTACTTGGTGAGACAGAAGGGGCGAGGGGAAACTTCTGAAGCACCCAGAGCTCCCAGGGTGGAAAGTCATCATGGGAGGCAGCGCCGTCATGGTCAGCGGGCTCGTCACTCCACGTGGATTGATGCTGGACAGCTGGATGGGATTCCTGGCCTGGGGAACAGCTCAGGGGCCGTTTGTCCTCCAAACTAAACTTACTTAAAATGCTTGTTGCCTGAGAAAGACTCAGGGGAAGCACACTTGTTATTTTTGAGTTAATTTCCAGGGAAGGGGGTTATATAATGTCTAGACAATCCATGCCTTCAAGGAAAGAGAGGACTGCGCCAAGAAACAAGACAGGAGGGGTGTGCTGCCAGTTGGAGAGAGAGCCTTGACATTGCCTATTTGTACCTACCCAGGGCCTAGATGATTGCTTTAGGTCTGACTCAGAGTGGCCTTTTGTCTTGGGGTCAAGGTCATCTGAGTCACTGTAAGGAGTGAACTTGCTGGTGAAGTCAGACTAAAATACACAATTCCTGGGACGCTCATGCTTTTTCTTTGGTGAAGCTTGGCTGTCAGAGTGAGTCCCTGAAAGTTCAGCAGCCTGTTACCCTCCATGGCCATGTCTTCCTTATCTGTAGGACCCTTAAAAGGCCTCGATCAAGAGAGACCCTAAGCTTGGATGCTGTGCTGTGTTCTCTTTGGAGTTGGCTGAGCCAGCTATCTGCAACTGGGATACCCATGGGTCTCCCCAGTCAAACCTCGTGCCCCTGGATAACCTTAATTCAAGATCCCGGTGGTAGAGTTAGAGGGAAAGAGAGAGAAAAGCACACCAGCCTCCCATGAGGCACTTTGTCCCAACTGTTCCGTGTGTCTTGACACTAGTATCTCCTCAGGGTCATACTGGCCTGCTTCTAGCCTGCATTGGCCTGCCAGGTAAAATATAGGATGTCCAGCTAAATTTAAATCTCAAATAAACAGAAAATAACTTTTTAGCATAAACCATTGTTTATCTGAAGCTCAAATTTACCTGGGCATCCTGTATTTTTATTTGTGAAATCTGGCAACCGTAAGCTGGCATGACGTTCTGTTAATTTATGGGTAGGCAAATTTGTGAGTTTCCTTCTTCAGTTTAGCTGCTCATTTCAGTATTAAAAATACTTTGTTTGTCCTTTTAAGCCTTCAGACTTGCACTTAGCATAGTTTTATGCATTCTGACGTCACAAGTGATATTGTTTTCATTCTTCTTTCTTTGTGTTTATTTTTCTAGCCTTTGACCACCTGCCTTACCTGCAAGGAGGTCTTCAAGCTTCCTGTTTCTCCTTTCCCACTAAAACTTATTTATGTTGAGTATGTTCCCCCCACATCTCATTCCTTATTTTTAAGTTTTTTTGGTGAGACTGTTGGGTAGACATGGCGGTGTGTCTGTGAAGTAGCTTGCCTCAGCTGGATGGTCCAGAGTCCTGGAACCAGTGGCAAGCGAGAATCATGGGCTCAAGGCTGGATTTCTAGCAGGGGGGTCCCTGCCTCGTCCAAGCCTAGCTCTTAGCCTGCAAGACCTAGCCCTGTGTGTCTGCGTGTGTGCGTGCGCGTGTGTGCGTGTGCACGCGCGTGTAGGGGATCAGGGGCGCTCACCTGCAGAGAGCAGAAGGCCTGGGTGAAGGGTGGCATCCGGACCAGGTAGGAGGCGACAATGATGGCCGAGGAGTAGTGGGTGCAGTAGTGGCACTGGGCGGTCACGTCTCCTGCGGTGAAAGCACAGGCCTGGGCTGCATCCCCGCCCGCGGCCTGCCCACCCCTCCCGTCTCCCCCCAAAGCTGGAGTATCCGTCCCGCACATCGCGGGGGTCCTAGGAGGTGGGCAGGGGACAGTGTGGGATGCAGAAGAGCTCCTCAGCCTGCTGAGAACCTGCTCAGCAAAGGCAGGGCTTTGGGGCAGAGGGAGCCTTCTGAAACGTGCTGCCTCCCGTGCGCGAGGCATACATTCATGGCTCGTGGGTAGATGTTCCTTAGTTTAGTAGCTTCATGTTTTGTTTCAAAGTGTTTGAGAAAACCAGTATAGCTGGCATCAAATATATGACAGAAAATTTTCTCTTTAAAATACATCCATTGACGTTTAAAAGGTGAACAGATCTAAAGAAACACAGCAAGGCGCTAAGCGTGCAGCTGGCATGCGAAGGTGGCAAAGACTGTAAAGGGAATGCAGGATAAGCCGCATCTGGGAACCAGGTTCTAGAACCAGATGAATGCAGGCTCTGCATTTAGAGGCTGTGACCTGGAGTGAGTTGCCTGACGTCTGAGTTCCAATTTCCTTCTCTTTACAATGGACCATTGTACGTGCGCATGCAGGCTGGTCTGCACCCGCACACAGAAGGGCTGAGCGGATGTCATTTCCCCGCGCCCGGGATGGAGGTGTTCTAGCACTTAGCACCGCAGTTCTCAGTCCT
This sequence comes from Bos javanicus, assembly GCF_032452875.1. Classification (NCBI taxonomy): domain Eukaryota; kingdom Metazoa; phylum Chordata; class Mammalia; order Artiodactyla; family Bovidae; genus Bos; species Bos javanicus. The sequence continues at coordinate 44,737,053 of NC_083895.1, read as the reverse complement.
GATTTCCTGTTGGAATCTCCTGGAGTGCACCCCGTCACAGACTTATTTAAATCATGATTTCCAGGGGTGGGACTTGGACATGAACATTTTTAAGGAGCTTCTCGGGTGATTCTCACAGGCAACCAGGGTGCAGACCGCTGGATTTGGGAGTTCTCTGTCCAAATGCAATTGTCTGCAGGCTAGATGACATCATTATCAACTCTCACTTCAAGGCATTCAGAGAAAGAGCATTGCAGAAAAAAATCAAGCTGGGATCTACTCACCTTCAGTCTTCTCAACCTCTTTAAACCTCTGGATGAATTTCAGCTTCCTTTCCTTGGTCTGAGCGCCCATGGGCTTAGAAAGATCGCGGAAAGTCTTGGGATTCATCAGGTTCAGTGTCTAGAAGGTGAACGTGCGACTGGAGTTAACTCCCTTGGACCCTCTTGTGCCCCCGCGAGACTGCAGGAGCCACGGTCTTTAGTTTTATGGTTCTCTTTATTGGTTTACTGTCGTTCAGTCTGACCCCCCTCCTCTGGTTATTAGCAGGCCTGGTAGGGTTTTATGGCCCCACAGCCAGTGATCCACAAAGACTTAATAGGGGAGAGACGGAAAATGAGAGGAGGGGAAGATTGATTTCACACTGAACTCTTCCAAGTTGACCCAAATCAGAACATTGCCACCAGTTACCCAAGAGACTTTCAAAAGAGTTCCTGTTGTCAATGGATACTTGGCTTCTGCCCTCGCTGAGCACTTTGCAGTTCGGGGTTCTTGCGTAGAACTCAAACTGATTCTGTAGGCAGTCAGAAGTCGTCCGTTTGGGGAGGAAATGAGGGCAACGTCCTCGTGTTTTGGGAGGCACCTCCCTTCTGGGGTGGTGAGAGCAGCCTCGGCACCCCTTCCCCTGCTCTTGGAATACGCAACAGTAGCACGGTCAAGAGTTTTCAGGGCTGGGTGTCCTCTGGGTTCGCATGTCTTTAGAGAAGGAGGCGTTTCTTTACACGCCTCTCCCTTTCCACTAGTAGTGAGTCATCAGTTTTCCTGGGGAGGCAGGGCCCGCCACCATGGCTGGTGAGAAAGGGGGGCGGGAGTGAAGGTCCTGAGACCCCTTGAGTGACAGCACCACCGAAACCTGCTCAGCCACAGCCGAGGCTGCCGGGGCAGAATGGGGCTTCCCCGTTGCCACATCTCCAAATCCTCCAAGAGATATTGGAATACCAGCTTTTTAGAAGAAACCTCCCAATTTTTAAACACTGATAAGAAATTAAATATTAATACAGGATATGGGCTAAACAAAATGGGCTGGGGACCCACCCATTTGTGATATGTGAGTTGAAGCTAGGATTGGCAAGTTTCCTTTCTGAAACACCTTGGTCCCAGATGATTGAGCAATGAGAAGCAACGTATGGCTTGTGAGAAACGTCTTGCTGTGTTGTGTCTCAAGTTGGGATGGGAGCTCACAAAAGACTGAGGCCCCTTTCCCAAATTCTGGGGGTGAGCTGTCTAAACAGCTCGAGGCAACACTGGCCAGGGCTTATCTGTACTGGACCCAGGCACCTCCAGTCATTTACATACACAGCCCCTATTCTCCTTATGGCCAGAGCCCAGGCGGTCAGGACACTGCTCCATAGCCTGGTTGCCCCCCCAGTGGCATCACCTTGGCCAAGCTTGTCACTTTTCTGCTCCTCCCTCCTCTGCCTGCTGAGGTCCAGGGACAGAAGGCAAAAGAGCAATGAACCAGTCTTGCCATCAGCCTCCATTAGGGCTACATGTCTCGGTCCAGATCCAGGGTGATGTCATCACCTCCACATACCGTCATCTCAGTTCTGAAGTCAGGTTACAGGGGAGGAGTCTGTTCTCACTGGGTCTCTGTGTCTCTTGCTCTCTCCCCCTCCCTCCCACTCCCTCTCTACATGTTGGTTTTAGGAACACGTTGTATGGGCCTCTTCGCTTGACGGACCAGTGTTGGCTCTTGGCAGTATCTCAGCAGATGGGTATCTCTTGCCTTCATGGTAGCAGTGAGCCCGGAAACCCTCTGGGGCACATGTCAGCTACTGTCCTAGTCATGTGGGGCTGGGACAGGAACCCAGGCACCCAGACTCCAAAGGCCAGGTGAGGGCCAGGCCATGCCTGGAGCAGCCCTCGGGCCCAGGTGGACTGAGCCCGTTGCAGAGGCTCTGCATGACTTCAGGTGCTCTGGTCATCAGGGTCAAAAGTCACAGGATACCTGCACAGCATCCGCATGAACACGTACCTGTGAGGTGTAGTCGGCCAGGACCCAGGGGAACACTGGATACTGCATGTAGTCATTGTAGGTCCTCCCAGCCAGGGTGTTGAGGTACATGAGGTACTCGAAGTTGCTGATGTCTCTTTTCTGCCGGAAGAGACAAAGGGGGGATAAAGCCAACACGGCTGGTTCCCTCCTGAGAACCACAGGGGTCTAACTCCCAGACCTGCGCAGGGGCCCAAGCTGTGCAGGTGGAGCAAGGCACATCGCCACGCTGCTCCCAGTGAACCTTGCGCCTGGAGCCGGGGCGACTCGGGGAGGCCACGCTAATTCCAAGATGAGCTGAAGCAAATACAGTCAGGAAGCGAAGCTGACTCGGAAAAAAACACAGCTCTGAGGTCCAGGCCAAGGCTAGAGCATTCTTTTGTGTTAACTGTTGGGTGATACTCAAAAATTGATTCAAATAATAGCACAAATACCAGACCTTCTTACTGCTGACTGCTTTGTGATTGAAAATAGAAACTGGAGTTTCTTCGCAGTCACCAGGAAAGAGGCCCTCACCAACAGGTTCAATGATCTGCTTTCTTGGGAACTTGAACTTTCTTTCTTCCGACTCTGCCAGTTAGGATACTCCGGGTTCTTAGGGCCTTCCATTTCAAGATGTATAGCCATGAATGGAGTCAGGGACCATATTTGGGAAAAATTCGCCAGAGCCACCTGGCTAATGAGCAGCCAGTAGAGACAACATCTCTGACGGGACCTGCATGCTGTGGCCTTTCCTTTCCTTGGCCTGCTCCTTGGGAAAGCATTCTGGACATGAGTGACCAAGATTTACTTTCCTGTTGCCATGGGCTCCGCATGGCTGTCTTTCTTGGGGTCCTTTCCTTCCACTGAGAACCCGAGGCACAGTGTCAGTTCCTCCGGGCTGGGAGCCACATATGACCTCCCAGGAAGTGAAGTGAGTGCTGTGCCTTCCTGAGTTCTGTGTTCATTTGTACACGTGTGTACACCTCCATGGATGGAGCGTGTGTGTGCACACAGGGCTTATGTACGTGCACACACACGCCCACACTAACTCCCTAGCTCGGACTCAAGAGTCGCCTTTCCTCACTGAGATCCTTTCAGGAAAATACTTGAGACATTTTAACCAATTAATAAAACAAGATCCCTCCTGATTCACCAGCGTGCTTTCTCTCTTTATCCCCGGGGCCTAAGCTATTTGCTGATTTGCTTTCCTGAGGGTTTCCTTGAACCCACAGTGTTCTGAGGGGTCACTGTACCTGCCACTTCTGCAGCATGGTCCTGTCGGAGCTGGGGTACCTCCTGTGGGACAGAAAATGAGGGTGGTGACCAAACGTCTCAAGGCACAAATACAGGGAGGGGTGGGCCTTCCTGGGGCTTTGTGGGGTTGGGGCATCCAGAATGGCCATCAGCTTCCCAGAGCAGCAGGATTACTTCCCAAGCTCTTCTTGCTCCCACACTGCCTTCTTGAAAGCTGGGTTCTTGCCATCCCCCTTGCTATTATATGATTCCAGGATACATTGCTGCCTGAAGCATGCCAGGGCTGTGCAGGAGCAGGTCTGGAGTCTCATGCTCTACACTGGATTCCCCATAACCACAGCCTGGCCTTCGCCCATGTGAACAAAATACACGTGACTACACTACATTATTTGTGAATATAGTATACCGACACGTGGATGTATGGCTAAAAAGTGCAGACGATACAGAAAGTCATGAGGTATAAAACAAAGTCTGTAAACTACTGTTCCCACACAAGGAATATCTAGTTAATTTCCAAAAGAGTTTTAGCCATATGGCAGTCTATTTGCTCACACAGTTTAAAAGGAATTGTTCTTGGTATGTGGGATCATCTTATCCATGTGGGTCTCCACCCTGCTCCTAGAGGTGCCCACATTGTCCTGTGGCCACAGTAGCTGGGCAGCCTGGCACAGAGGGATGGGACCTGGTGGGAGCTTCCCCTGTGCTGGGCTTGGTCCTCACGAATGATGTTTGTGTGATCACCTTTGGACATCAATCTGTGATTTATGAGACTTAAATCTTGTAATGATTTCATGATTTGAATCTCTGAATATATCCACGAGATACATTTTTTGGCAACAGTACTGCTAGGCTAAAAACTATGAGAATTATCAAGTGCGCTACATATCGCCAAACTGCCCTCTTAGGAAGTTGTAGCGATTTATGTGACCACACATATAATTAAGGAACACAAATCAAACCAAAGAAACACCATCTTAAGCCATGTGGTGGGGAAGAGTGTAAAAGCGTGTCGGATGCAGGGTTGGGGAGGGCGTGGGGAAGGAACCTCTCCGTGTGACCTGCTGCTTCTGCTCAGCAAGAATGTATAAACCCCAGTTCCTTGGCCTCTGGGGTTCCGTGGTTCCTTTTCCAGCTCTATTTCTTTTCTCCTCTGTTTCCCCGAGATGCCCCTTCTACTCCCCAAACCAGGTTTTCGTTCCGGATGTTCTTCCAAACCAAATCAAGATCCACCACTCTGCAGCCATGACCTCTGCCTCAGTCCTGTTCAGCTACCCACGGACTCTGCTCCCGCACACATCCCACAGGGATGCTCAGCATCCCACAGCACCTTCATGTGGACAAGGCCTGGTGCCCAAGTGCCCCAGCAGGCCAGCACCTCTTCATCTTCACATCACAGCACTGCGGTGATGTCTGTTCAGGCTCCCCAGCCAAGTCGCTGCAGTCGTGTCCGACTCTGGGCAACCCCATAGACGGCAGCCCACCAGGCTCCGCTGTCCCTGGGATTCTCCAGGCAAGAACACTGGAGTGGGTTGCCATTTCCTTCTCCATCAGGCTCCCCAGCCTTCCTCATTCAATACCTTCCTTGGCAGATTTTCTATAAACAGAAAGCAACTCCCTTGCTGGGATTCACCTCTTCCCCCCAGTAGAGAAATCGTCATTTCGGTCCATTTTATTCAGGCAAAGAATAACACCAGCAAACAGACAAAACGTGGTCACGTTTATTGCATTAGCTTGCAGAGGCTCAAGTGGAGACAAGCTTTTCTACCCAGTCTCTAAACCTGAAGCTCCCAGCTTCAGAAAGCTTTGAAGGCTATGAATGAGGACAGAGCCCAGGCTGTAGACAGCGAAGATCTTGACCTTGAAAAGAATGTGTTCTGAGCCTTTCTGAGGATGTGGGGCTGAGCCTCAAGGGTGTGGAGTTAGTACAGCAAAGCCTGCCGAACTTGGTGCTTTATTTTAGAAATCTGACAGTAGATGAGGAATAGGGGAGAAGAAGTCCAGGAAAAGAGAGGGCCTCTGTTTTACCTCTTTCAGAAAAAGTTCTAGAATTTTGCCTGTGGTCTTTTGTGACATTGCCATCATGTGGAATGGCGTGCAGAAGATAAAGGCAATTTACCATCCTACCGCTCATTTCACCGGCTATGAGCTCCAAGAAAGATCCATCATTTCATTACCATCAAAAAAAGACACCATTACCAGCAGTACCCTGAAACGCACCTAACCAAAGGTGAGTTCTCTCTGAAAGATTTCTTTTTTCAAAAAATTATGTTTATCTGAAGGCAATTACAGAACTTTTGGAATGGTCTATGTGAATTTTATGAATATCTGGTCATTAAAGTACTTCTTTCAGAATTGATACTATCCCATAATTATAGCATAGGCTGTAGATTAAACAAGACGCCAGAGATCACTCTTGGCTTTCTAAAGCTCATCTAAGGTTGGAGGGAGCCCACATGGGAAAAAGCATCATCTTTGGAGTCACTAGAACCTGGGTTCAAATTCTGCCCCCACCACTTGCTTGCTCTGAACTGCTGTTACCTCATCCTTCAAACATGGCTGACCCAGAAGTGCTGGGGGGCAAGTGTGGCCATGGGTCTGGGACAGGCTAGCACAGGTGTGTGCACGGGGCTCCCTCAGTGGGTATAGTTCTAGTGGATGTTGGTGCTATCCTAGAGCAGGATTGATTCTGTTTTACTCTGGGAGGAAGAAGAGTGTGGCAAACGAGTGAAGACGTGCTTCTGGTCAAGACCTGCCTTGTTCTGCCAATACCATTCTGAAAGCTCTTAGAACAACTGTGCCACCTGTGAATCAGATCTCCTGCTCTGTCAACTCAGGGTTTGCCATGGAGTCTCTGGGGCAAGAGTCCAGGCCTTCAGGCCACCTAGGATGGAGCTGAGAAGAATGGAAGAGTTTAAAGTCACTGAGGCCTAGGTAGGTCATTCTGCTTAATCTGAAGGTGGCCTATCATGGTGGGCTCACAGAGGACATCTTACCAACTCACCCTCACCTCAAGACAGGTGTCTAAACTCCTCTGGAAGACTTCCATAGGTGGGACACTATCTTCAAGTAGAACTTTGTGGCTGGTCAACAGCTAGGCTGGGTTCAAATTCTTTCCTCTTTTGAGGGTGATTTTTACCTGTGCTGCTTCACTTTAATCGAATCTGTGTCCGTGAAGCCCTAGAAGTTGTTGAAGCTTGAGTACTGCTGCCACATGGTATTGGGGCATTCTCTACCCCAGAAGCCCAGTGCCCATGGCTTGCCTCACTGTCTTGCCTTCGACTCCACTCCCTTTAGTCCAGCTCCACCTGATGGGCACCTCCACTCTACCCTGAGCCTGTCTCTTAGAATGAGCCGGAGGCATAGCCCAGGAACTCACATCTCTCCTAGGAGGCTGGTAGAGAAGCCTGCCAGCGGCCTTCAGAGGGTAGGCTAACCCAGGCCAGAATGGTCTCTGCCAATGGACTCATCTGGCTGGAGGCTACACCCTCTCGCCCAGGAAAGGATGGGATCTGAGGTGTCCCTGCCTGTGCTTCTTCTCACCCCTGGGATTAGGAGGCTATGGCTAGTCCTTAGACACTAAGAAAATAACCAGGGAGAGCCTACAGGGAAGCTGGGCCTCCAGAGCTAAAGTCAGTCAGTCAGTCAGTTCCATCGCTCAGTCGTGTCCAACTCTTTGCGACCCCATGAATCGCAGCACCCCAGGCCTCCCTGTCCATCACCAACTCCTGGAGTTCACTCAGACTCACGTCCATCGAGTCGGTGATGCCATCCAGCCACCTCATCCTCTGTCATCCCCTTCTCCTCCTGCCCCCAATCCCTCCCAGCATCAGAGTCTTTTCCAATGAGTCAACTCTTCACATGAGGTGGCCAAAGTACTGGAGTTTCAGCTTTAGCATCATTCCTTCCAAAGAAATCCCAGGGCTGATCTCCTTCAGAATGGACTGGTTGGATCTCCTTGCAATCCAAGGGACTCTCAAGAGTCTTCTCCAACACCACAGTTCAAAAGCATCAATTCTTTGGCACTCAGCCTTCTTCATAGTCCAACTCTCACATCCATACATGACCACTGGAAAAACCATAGCCTTGACTAGACGGAGCTAAAGTAGACATATTTAAAAAGACTGATGCCTCTCCAAATTCTCCTGTATCTTTTCTATTTGCAAAACAGTTATGAGTTTTACGAATAGAAAAACCACAGTGAAACGGGTTAGTGAGTAAGAGGTGTCGAGAAAATGCAATCCACAATGAGAAGAAAACTCACTCATCTTGTCAAACTGGAAGTGCGTCTACTAATGGTTTGGGCTGTGTCTCAGGCCAGCATCTTTTGCCTGGGTGTGGCTCTGGAGGAGTATGCTGGGGATGCAGTCTGTGGGGTGGGCAGAGTTTTCCATGAGAAGCGGAGAGACTGCTAATAGAAACATACTCCCTCCTCATTTTCCTTTCTCAGAAGCAAATTTGGGGTTAGTCTGGTTTTCAAATCTAGATTGTAGGTCAATGCTTGCATACTCAGTTGCTCAGTTGTGTCCAACTCTGCCACCTCATGGACTGTAGCCCCACTAGGCTCCTCTGTCCATGGAATTTTCCAGGCAAGAATACTAGAGTGGGTTGCCATTTCCTACTCCAGGGACTCTTCCTGGCCAGGGATCGAACCTGCATCTCTTGTATCTCCTGCACTGGCAGGCAGATTCTTTACCACTGTGCTTCCCTGTAGGTCAATAGAAATCCAGTAATAGATAGGCATTCTCGGAAAATAGAGATATCCTCCTGAATTAAAGGATATTGACCCCTTTTATTGTAACTTCCTGTCTTAACATGTATAAATCTCTTATTAAACAATAATAATATTTATCTAATGCATTAGAAACTGTAAAGACTGCTTGTTGTCTAATTTTCACAAGGACTCGTGAGACAGCCGCGATCTCTATCTTCAGGTGTGGAAATGGAGGTGGGGTACGAGATGACGCAGGCTAGGGAATCCCACTAGGTTTGCTAGAGCCTAGCGCAGGCACCACGAGTGTCCAGCACACCAGGCCTTGCAGAGCACCTACTGGGCCCCACCTTGACCACACCTGACTCCAGGCCCTGACTCTGAAGACAACTGCTTTCCTCTGAAGGGGAAAAGAAAACAAAAGCAAAACCACCACCACCAACAAAACCCCAAAAGTGACAATGAGCACCTTTGTTCTGGCTGGATTAGAGGGCAGCTACCTGATTGTCAGCCTGGGTACATTTGGAGTTAAAATGAACATTAGCAAAATTACTGAATTATTATTGCACAATTATGCTGTAAACCTGATGCTGCTGATACGTGAAAAGCCTGGAGGTTCATATCACTTCAAATCACCTCTAGAGGCTGAAACCAAGTGGCTCCCATTTTTACAAAGTTTTACATATCTGCATTTTAAAATGTATTTATCTAAACAAGTGGTACCTAATCAAGAGTACAAGCTTTTACACAGCAAAGGAAACCGTAAACTAAATGAAAAGACAACCTAAGGAATGGGAAAAAATATTTGCAAACAGTGCAACCGATAAGGGCTTAATTTACAAAATATACAAACAGCTCATACAACTCAACAGCAACAGCAACAAAAAAACCCAAACAACCCAACTGAAAAACGGGCAGAAGACATTTCTCCAAAAGAGACATACAGATGGCCAACAGGCACATGAAAAGATTCTCAGCATCGCTAATTATTAGAGAAGTGAAAATCAGAACTACAGTGAGATACATCACGCCAGTCAGAGTGGCCATCATTAGAAGTCTACAAAAAACAAATGCTGGAAAGGGTGTGAAGAAAAGGGAACCCTCTCACCCTGTTGGTGGGAATGTAAATTGGTACAGCCACCATGGAAAACAGTAAGGAGGTTCCTCAAAAAACCAACAATAAGTGTCCATATGATCCAGCAATTCTATTCTTGGGCATATACCCAGACAAAACTGTAATTCGAAAAGACAGGTGGACCCTATGTTCACAGCAGCACTATTTGCAATAGCCAAGGAAACCATCTAAACGTCTATGACAGATGAATGAATAAGGATGTAGTATATATTTTATGGCTACACAATGGGATCGTACTCAGCCACAAAAAGAATGTAATAATGCCATTTGCAGCGACATGGATGGACCTAGAGATTATCGTACTAAGTGAAACGTCAGGGAGGGAAAGACAAACACCGTGATATCACTCACACACAGAAGCTAAAATATGATCCAAATCAGCGTATCTACAAAACAGAAGCAGACAATATGGAAAGCAGAGTTTGGCTGCCAAGGTAGGGGTGGTGGGAGCTGGTAGGGAAGGAGGAAGGCGGGTTTGGAGTTAGCAGAAGCAAACTATTGTGTATGGAATGAATAAGCAGCAAGGTTCCACTGTACAGCTCAGAGAACTACACTCAATATTCTATGACAAACCATAATGGAAAAGAGTGTGAAAAAGAATATATCAATATATGCGTGTTATTTGTTATTGTTTAGTCGCTAAGTCAAGCGCGACTCTCGTGACCCCAGGGACTGTAGCCCTCCAGGCTCCTCTGCCCATAGGATTTCCCAGGCAAGAATACTGGAGTGGGTTGCCATTTCCTTCTCCAGGGGATCTTCCCAACCCAGGGATCAAACCTGTGTCCCTGCATTGGCAGGAGATTCTTTTACCACTGAGCCACCTGGGCAGCCCTGTGCCTGTGCAAAAATATATGTGTGTGTGTACATAACTGATCCACTTTTCTGTACGGAAGAAATTAACACAACAGTGTAAATCAACTATAGTTCAATAAAATTTTTAAAAGTTAAAAATTAATGTATTGTTTTCATATATTTTCTCCCTTAAAATACTAATTTTACTTTTGTTTATCTATGTTTTACAACTTTCAGATTACTTATTTTCTAATTTAAATTATATGCTTTTAGAAAATTCTAATTAGAAATGCACTAAGTTTTAGAAGCTCGGGTAACTTCTCATTTTCTAGTCATCTTCATTTGCTTATTATGTTAAATCCATTTATTGTCTAAATTAAATGATCAATTTTATTTCATTTTATATTAGTATTCATATTATATTAGTATTAGGATCAATATTAGTATTCACATATTTAAGAAGTTTTATAGTTAACTATATTTCTAACTTAATGGCTTACCATATTTTTATTTTTTAATTTGAACTTTTTCATTTTCCTTTTTTATACCTTCCAAAATTTTCATTGCTTGGGTTAATTTTGCATTTCAAATGATTTATTTGAAAATTATTTTATTTTTTAATTCAACCTGGGTAATACAGTTAGAGTATTTTTATATTTTTGTTTCTATATATGCAATTTCTAATTTTCTTATAATGTTATTTTATTATTTGCAAAATAATTTTAACATTTAACCTTTTGGCCAAATAAATAAACAAACAGATAAGACCAAAAGAGCAGAAAGAAATACTGAGGCACATTACAAGGAAGTCAATGATATCTCGCGAGCCACAGTAAGATGTCTGTCCCTTCAGAGAGGCAAGCGCAGCCCTTTCCCTTCTGTTAGCAACATGCACTTCCTGCGGTCGCCACGGAAAGCAGCTGTCCTGCACTGCGATCCCCAGGGCACTGCTGGGGGAAACCAGGAGGAAGCCCTCTACAAGCCCCTGGGACCGCAGACCCTGTCCTGGAGACCCTATTAACCCCGCCTTCCTTGCAGGCTGGCGTCAAGATTATGCTAATCCACGCCGGTCTCTTGTTGCCTGGTGACAAAGTCTCACAGTTGAGGAGGAAGAACCAGGACAACAGGGTAAGCTTTCCTCTGGTTGCACTTCTTTTACTTTAATTCTGCCAAACAACACCTCTTTAAACTCTTTTCCTTTCCTCCTCTAAGCAAGTGACTTTGGAAATGCAGGCTTCCCTGGTGTGCTTTATTTACAAACCTCAGATGCCAGCTGATTCATTACATAGAAGGGGAGGAAGCCGGCCCTGAGCCCCAGGCAGGAGGGCACCTTGCTGGCGTCCTAGGCACCTGGGCCATGACAAGCTTGGGAGGTTAGTGTGGGGACCCGTGGGCCTTTGGGGTCACCTTGACGAGCTTTCAGAGTCTGAGTCCCCCTGAGTGTTGTTTCCTGCTCCACAAGCAGGTGGAGATGAGTGTGTGTACCAGTCCTCACCCGGCCAATCACCCCTCTAAGGAAACTCGCTCAGTCTGGAGGCTGGAGCCTGCGAAGGGACCCTGATGACTGCTGACTGTGCTGGGGTTTAGAGCACAGTCTGTCTTTTGAGAAGTCTAGAGGTAAACCCTTTCTTTGAGGGATCCTGGACCCCGGAACCCACAAACACGTGGTTGAGTCTCAGGCTGGGGTGGGCCGTGCAAGGAGGTATCCTCAGCACAGAACACACTAGACGACACTCTTCACGTCCCTATTTCTACCACAGGCAAAGGCAGGTGCTGCTACTTGGAGTCTCCGGGAGTTTGGATGAGCCACCAGCCTCTCTGAGCCTCAGGTGCCATATCTGTCCAGTGGAGACCAAAATCAATACATACGTCAGGCAGGTGTAAGAATTGGTTATAGTGTCTGTAAAATGCCTGGCCTGTGTGGAGTAATTTGAAGGAGGTGGTCAATATGGTGCTGTTGGGTGAATTTATCAGCATTATTTGCCATCATACAGGTGCTAGGAACCACATTACCATTCACTGAGTACCATTTAACATACAATCACTTAGCATACAGTCATCACCTCAATTTTCACAAAAACCTGAAATTTTCTAACCCATTTTGCAGATTAGTAAACTGAGCTCACGATTAAAATCAAATTGTCAGTGAGGGTAGGGACGGAGCCCAGTTCTATTGGCCTCCAAGCTTCCACATTCCCCTTCAAGGTATCTCACAGCTTCACAGGTGGGCAGGTTTATAGCAAAGACTTTCTCAATGCTGGGGACTGTCCTGCAGCAGATGGGGGTGCCACACGGGGTGCCTGCCCGTGCACATTGCTGGGGTGTACCACCCCTCAGCAAGTTCTCACTGGGGCCAGATGGGGCATGGTGCAGAAAAAATGCAGGTATCACTGGACACTTGAGAACTGCCCCCCCACTCTGGGATCCTGGTTGGGGTGTGAGGCACTGTGCCTCAGAGGAGCTGTCTGTCTTTCTGATAGAGTAACCCAAAGTCTGCCCCTGGGAGGCAGGGATGCCCCCACAAGGAAGGATGCTGTGCTGCGGGGTCTGAATCAGGTTTCTGCCCAGCTGGAATCCTGGTGTCCTGGCTCCACTGACATCAATTGTGTGGTCCTGTCCAGCCGTGGCTCCTCTCTGCACCCCGTCCCCCACAGTCCAAACACTCACCCTCACCTCGCCCTTCAGAAGCAGCCACTTTTATAATTCTATTTACAGAAGTGGAGGCTGAAGCTCAGCGAGGCTCCTCAGACTGTCTAGGGTCACAGGACGGCACATGGGGAGCTGGGTGGCAACCCACGTGGATCTAAGGCCCCTGCACTTTTCTCCCTGCCAATCTGCTTCTCCGAGCCCAGTTTCTTTACCTGCAAGGGAGGGCCAGGCTGTGAGAAAATGCAATTGTGTCTGTCTGGCAATAGCAGTGCTTAAACCACGTTGATTGAAGCTGAATTAGTTGATTGAAACAGAATTAATGCTCACCTCTTGGGGTTTAAAGGTACCAGCACTGACTTTGGTTCTTTGCTTTTTGGGTGTCAAGGTTGCTTCGTGTACTTTGAACATGTTGCTTGATGAACAAGGCATTTCTAGGCTGTTAAACTAATAATCTTAATATTTTATTTTAATTGTAAGGCACCTATTCCCTTTTGTTCCTTTAACAAATCCAATTAAAACAAAGCACTTTCAGAATCACAAAATAGATGCTATTAAACCAGTAAGGAATCATAATCTTTTCCTATTGGGCCATGCGATCCCCTGGGAACTTTTGCTTCAAATAAAAGTTGAATTCTTACTACCCTCCAGGGGGAAGGGGCCCGTTTGACACATAATGGCTTCACAGGCAGCCCTTGTGCAGCCCCACATGGGTGCTGAGGACAAAGAAGTAAATAATATTAGAGGCAGAGGAACCTGTACATGTGTAATATAAAATCCTTAGCACTGCGTTGATCAAATTAACCAGATAATCACCAAATGAAGTGAACTTTCCATACAGACACTCTGTCTGTGGCAGCTCTGATGTCATAGGCGGAACATGCCACCCAGAAGCCCTGGATTAAGTTGAGTGGCCTGAGCTTGGATAAACTGCTTTACGCCCACCTCACCCCCAGGTCCTTATCTTTGGGTAGCAGGAATATTCCTACCTCAGAAAGTCATGAGGGCTAAAGAAATGGCAAATCGGAGGGCACTTTCTTTGTGAAGGGGGCATGAAGGGCCTCTAAAGGCTGGGTGTTCATGGGAGGGTGTGCGTGCTGGGGGCTGTGGAGGGGCGGACAGCATCGTGGGTCCGACAAAGGCTGCAGTTTGGGACTCTCGGAAGTGCATCTTCCAAGTGTTTGCTTTTCAGGTGAGGCCAGGCCATGAAATGCACTTCTGGCGACCGCACACAGCGTCTCAGAGCCCTGCACAGCAGGCAGACACCCTTCCACCCCTGCCCAGGGCAGCAGAGGGCCAGCTTCTCTGGTGGGCATGTGGGAATACAGTGGGTTAGTGTTCTGAGCCCATGCTGGATGGAAAACAGAACCTTTAAGGAGGCCCACATCTCGGGAGCCCAGGGGTACCAGAGGGACTCAGGAACAATAGATTTCTGTCTCCATCATCACTCCCTTGTCCTCATTTTTTTTAAGAGGTCAAATTATTTCAGTTTATTTTTATACAACATGTTATGGGAATGTTGGTAAAATTCTAAGAAGATACACAAGTAGAACAGTAATATACAATAATTTTTAAAATTTCTAATACATGTTTTCCTTTAAAAAAAAAAAAAAAGGATACGTATAAAATTTATTTAGACTTCCCTGGTGGCTTAGATGGTAAAGCGTCTGCCCACAATGTGGGAGACCTGGGTTCAATCCCTGGGTTGGGAAGATCTCCTGGGAAGGAAATGGCAATCCACTCCAGTATTCTTGCCTGGAGAATCCCATGGACAGAGGGGGCACACACCTATAAATGAACTGACTGGTAGCATTACATGTACCCTTTAAACTGTTTCTCCGCCCTCTCTCATTGTTGATCTCCAAGTTCGTACATTTAAATGACTCCACTAATGCTATCATTGGAGAAGGAAATGGCAACCCACTCCAGTGTTCTTGCCTGGAGAATCCCAGGGATGGGGAAGCCTGGTGGGCTGCCATCTATGGGGTCGCACAGAGTCGGACACGACTGAAGTGACTTAGCAGCAGCAGCAGCAATGCTATTAAAATAGCTTGAAATTCATATTATTCAATTACATTCAGGTCTATACACATACACATGCATCTGTGAAGACAATAACCCCACACACTGGCCCCTAGACAGTGGAATGACAGGCAACACGCCCACAGCAAAGGCAACTGGGGGAAGAGAGGCAGGACACTGTAGTGGGAAGACCATACATTTTGGCATTACACACCCAGGCTCGTGGGCATGTAACACCTGGGAACCTAGGCTTAGCTGAGCTGTGTGGTCTTGTGAACTTGGGGAAGTCACTTCACTTCTCTGAGCCTTAATTCTCTTATATTAAAAATAGGATGGACACTGCATGATTGCTATGGAGATTAGAGATACAGAAAGGGCCCAGCACATGCTGGCAATGGTTACTATGGTGCATACCACCTGAATGAAGAGTAGTGAGTGGCTCTTGACATCGCGAAGCATTTCCAAAACTGACTCCAGAAAGCCCTCACAATCGTGGGGTCCCTGTAGGATT
Organism: Bos javanicus; assembly: GCF_032452875.1. Lineage (NCBI taxonomy): Eukaryota > Metazoa > Chordata > Mammalia > Artiodactyla > Bovidae > Bos > Bos javanicus. Next base: position 44,721,752 of record NC_083895.1, on the reverse strand, counting down.
TCACCCCTCCTGCCTGTCACCATCATTTCTCTCCATCAACTCCACCAAGCGTCTGCTGGGGGTACTGCTGGGAACTGCACGGAAATCTTTCTCCCTCTAGTCTGTCCGTTTCCTAGCAATCTGTCCTTCTGCCCACAGGAAAGCAGAGCTCAATCTAGCTGGGGGCAGAAGTGAAAAAAATAAAAGCACTTCATGTCTATATCTCCAGTGAGTCTATGCTCCAAAAGGCAGATCTAGTTGTAGAAAACACAGCTCCTGGCCCAGAGTGGGTTCTGGGCAAAGAGTAATTCTTTCCCCCAGCTTAGATGACTCTTGAGTCAAACATCCGTGCCTGTTTTAGAGGTCTGGCCAAGGTTCTAGACATCCCATTGACAGACAGCACCAAGGTGACCACCCACATCTCCACCTGCCACAGGGCTTCTCATGTGAAGGAACAGCTCAGTCTGGGAAGGGGTCAGGGACATGGGGAGCGATCTGAAGGCTCACAGGACGTCACAGCAGAGGCGAGGCTCTCCTCTTACATATCTATGAATGTGTCTTATTAGTCAGGAGAGAGAATAATGAATGGCTTTTGAACGACTGACTTCACTGAGGGAAATTTGCATTACTTCCTCTTAAGAGATGTCCCACAAGCAAAAGAGATTTCTCCCCTACATGATACAAAGCTTCCTAAGTTAGTCCCAAACACGGGCTGTGAAACAATGACTTTGGGGGTTCCAGTTCCACAAGATGTCTGTCCTGGTCTCAGTGCATCAGTGAAAAGGGTAAAATAATTATGAGATCATGTTAGCAAAAGGTTTAAAGCTATCATACACACACACACACACACACACACACACATATATATATATATATATATATGGACTGGAGTGGGTTGCCATTGCCTTCTCCGATATATATATATAGATATAGATATATATAATTGTTCTTAAAAATATAAAGATACATGACTGTGAAGCATCAGATAAATTCTAGTATTCTAGTGAAAGATAATGATCTTACAACTGAAAATGCTTGCACATATTTTGATGGTTTTAAAATATAAGTTGCCATTATATTTTTAATTTAGATATCCATGGGGTGTCCCACCATGCTGGTTGATTCACAATGACTAGATAGAAAAATTAACTAGAAATTAAAGTCAAACCAACTGGACCAGTTTTAATAAAGTATAAAAACCAATTGTATAAAACAAAAAGACAGTACATTTAGAAACTTCTATTTATGTTTCTAAGCTGTTCATGTGAAATGAAATCTATTATTTGACTACCCTCTATCGGTCTATCTGACCATCATTCTGTCTGTTCATCCATCTGTCTATCTACCTACCCATCTATCTGATTATCTATTTACATTTCTTTCTCCCTATAATTGCCCTTGTGTGGATTGACCCTACACTGATATTTGAAGATTCTATGAATTGATAACCACAGGTCATCAATGAGATTTAGCTGTACTGAAAGATCATCTATTTCACACTTCTTTTGGCAATACGTATTCTCCTACCCAGTGGGCAGGCCTAGGCAGGATGCTGACCATTCAGAGTTGAATACAAAAAGGGATGGATGTCCCTGGGCTCTGGGGGTTCCTGGCACTGGTGTGCTTCTAGCAGCTCTCACAGCTTAGAGGGGTTACAATGGACCCTGAGCAACACACCCTGCCTTCCCTAGCCAAGGGCAAGTGTCCCAGACAGATAAAGTGGGAGAAGCCTGAAGCGGGTGGGGACTGAGCAGGCTTCTCCTGGCCTGGGCTGTCTGGGGGCCCGTACGTGCTGAGAAAGAGGAGAATGCGTCATCCCAGCTAGCTCCTCCTTTGCCTGCGGGTGATGATGACTGAGCCCGCTCTGAGCCAAGGGCCCGTTTGGAGAAGTCCTTGTGGACAGCTCCATGCTGCTTCCTCCCCATCAGTCGTCAGAGCTGAGAGGCTTCTTACCATGGTGCAGGTGGGCTTTGGGGAGTAGGCACAGCTGGGCTTAACTGGTTGGATCTCCAGTCTATGGGAAGCATTCTTCCCAACTAGGGCCTTCTGCCCTTACTTGCTGTGCTTGTCCTCTCTGAGCTGAACTTTGTCTTAATTAAATGCAAGAAATACAAAAGACAGCCTGGGCTTTTTGGGGCTCAGGAGAATCCGGTGGCCAGAATCAGTAACAATCTAGATTTTAACTTTTTGAGTTTAGAAACTGGCTCTGCGTATTGTTAACCTGTATAAATAACACAGAGACTTGGTACCTAGTAGGCTCTCGATAAACTCACTGAATGAGAGTATAGATGGATGAATGAACGCAGGGATAAGCACATGGACTTGGCTCAAATTAGCCCCAAAGAAGTAACAAGAATCATGAACAAAGGAAACTTTGCTATGCTTTCAGACCCAACTATACTTTCAGAGTTGCCGAGTAAAATACAGAATTATGTAGTGTTTGGGGCATGCTGCTGCTGCTAAGTCGCTTCAGTCATGTCCGACTCTGTGTGACCCCATAGAGAGCAGCCCACCAGGCTCCCCCGTCCCTGGGATTCTCCAGGCAAGAACACTGGAGTGGGTTGCCATTTCCTTCTCCAATGCATGAAAGTGAAAAGTGAAAGTGAAGTCGCTCAGTCGTGTCTGACCCTCAGCGACCCCATGGACTGCAGCCTACCAGGCTCCTCCGTCCATGGGATTTTCCAGGCAAGAGTACTGGAGTGGAGTGCCATTGCTTTATGTATACTCAAAACTGTCCATTGTTTATCTGAAGCTCAGATTTGATGGGGTATCTTGCAATTGTATTTGCTAAATCTGGCAACCTTACCATGAGAAGTCATTGATAAACACGATTAGAACACAGGCTCCCCTATCTCGGTCCATGTTTGTTTAAATTATGATTTTAACTCAAGGGCAGTAGGACAGCTTTCCTGATATGCCACCCTGTGCAGAGCTGTCCCCACCGTGTGCGTGTCCATACACATGGTTGCATGCATATGTACCCCAGCAGGGCCCACATGATACACATGTGGATGCCCTGTACAAGGCAAAACATTCAGTTCAGTTCAGTTGCTCAGTCATGTCCAACTGTTTGTGACCCCATGGACTGCAGTATGCCAGGCTTCCCTGTCCATCACCAACTCCCGGAGATTACTCAAACTCATGTCCATTGAGTCGGTGATGCCATCCAACCATCTCATCCTCTGTTATCTCCTTCTCTTCCCACCTTCAATCTTTCCTAGCATCATTATGTAGACTTTTAAGACTGTCTTTTTTACTGAGCAGGATGATTCTGAGAGTCATCCAAGTTGTTGCATGTATCAATAGATTTGTTCTCTTTATGCTTAATAGTACCGATTATAGGATTATAGGGAGAAGCCACAACTTCTTATCCATCCAGGCACTGAAAGACCTTCAGAATTTTGTTTCCCTTTGTGACAAATGTGAATAGAGCAATTAGAAACCCAAGTTTTCATGGGAACCTGAGTTTTTGGCTTTGGTGGGTAGGCGTTAAGTATTTAGCTGGGGAAATGCTGGGTCATATAATAAGTGTATGGTTAATTTTATCAGAAATTGCCAAACTGTGTTTTTCATGGTGATATTACCATTTTGAATCCCCATCAGCAATATGTAAGCATTCTAGTTGCTCCACACCCTCACCAAATCTTTGTATTACTGGTTTTTATGTTTGTTTGTTTGTTTTCTGTTTGGGCATTTTAGTAACTGTGCAGTGGTGTCTGACTGTGATTTTCATTTAAATTTCCCTAGTGACTAATGACACTGAGCAATGCTTTGTGGTTTTGCGGCTTATTAACCATCCTTACAACTTCTATGGGGAAATGCTTCATTATTTTAAAAAACTGTATTGTTATTTTCTTATTGCTGACCTTGAGCTCTTTATAAATTCTGGATACTAGTTCTCTGATGGACATGGGGTGTTGTTTGTCTTTCAGAGCAAGGATTTCAAATTTTGTTGAAGTCCAAATTGTCAATATTTCCTTTTATGGATTATACTTTTGCCAGATTCAAAGTCATGAAAAGTTTCACTCCACTTTTCCTTTAGTCTTTGCATAGTAAGTTTATTTCCCCATTCTTTTAGTTTAACTTCCTTTTGTTTATTTAAATTGAGATGGCATATAACTGAATCTTTTATTTTATAATCCACCTGATTGTTCTGGAGATTAAAATATACACACTTATCTTTCTATAGCTTACTGAGAATTAAATTTTACTATTTCCAAAACAACTTAAAAATCTTACCTATCATCCACGTCTCATTAACTTCTCCCATTATGTTGTAGTCATCATATGTATTCCATCTACATACATTGACAGTTAAAATTTGTGCTTTCAGCCATCACTTGTATTTTAAAAATTGTAAAAGGAGAAAAAACACAGCCTATTATATTTATCAGATATTTATCATTTCCATTGCTCTTCCCTTATTCTCAAAGTTCAAGCTTCTCTCTAGTTTCTCTTTCATCTAAAGATTCCTTTACTTTTCATTCATCTGAGATTATCTATTTTGCCTTCATTCATAAAGGATGTCTTCATTCATGGTCTGGTTGGCAGCTCTTTTTCTCAGCATTATTTAGAAAATATTTTTTTCCAGTTACCTCTGGCCTCCACAGTTTGTAGTGAGAAACCTGTAATAATTCATATTGCTGTTTCCCAGTAGGCAAGATGTTGTTTTTTTCTTTAATGTTGAGTAGTTTGGTTCTGTCTGAATGTGGATTTCCTCCCGGGAAGAGGAAATGGCAACCCACTCCAATATCCTTGCCTGGAAAATCACACGGACAGTGGAGCCTGGTGGGCTACAGTTCATGGGTTCACAAAGAGTCAGTCACGACTGAGCAACTGAGCATGCGTGCACTGCGTGTGTTACACAAACATAGCTCCTGGTAAAGGGCCTGATGATGAAGCAGAGAAAGTGCAGACACCTCCCCCCTAATCCCTGCAGGGAATTGGAGGCAGTGCCTTTGTCTCCTGACAGCATGCTTCTTCTGGGCAGGGGGAAGTTGATCCAAAATAGAAAATCAGCAAGCAAGAGACACCAAGTTGTAGAAAAGAAAAGAGCTTCTAGAATAGGCAGGCCAGTTGCATCCTCTTCCTAACTGTAGACCCTCCTCACTCCTGAGCCTCAGTCTTCTTCACTTTATAATGGGGATAAGCCTATGGATCTTACTTGATTGTTGAGAATTAAAATCAGTATGTGCAAAGGTCCTGACAATAATATTTAATAGTTAACATAAATCAGGCTTTTCCTATGTACCAGGCACTGTTGTAGCACTTTATAGTTTAATTTATACTCCATACTTCCCTGGTGGCTCAGACGGTAAAGCGTCTGTCTACAATGTGGGAGACCTGGGTTCAATCCCCGGGCTGGGAAGATCCCCTGGAGAAGGAAATGGCAATCCACTCCAGTACTATTGCCTGGAAAATCCCATGGACAGAGGAGCCTGGTAGGCTACAGTCCATGGGGTCACAAAGAGTTGGACAGGACTGAGCGACTTCACTTTCACTTTCAAGAGTTCTTAGAGGGGGCTGTTTTCACAAATGAGGCAATTGAGGCATGGAAAATTTAAGGAAACTGTTCGTAGTAGAACCAGACTTCTAAGCGAGTCTTCTGAGGCTGGAATCAACCTGTCACTCTGCATGTGCTACTTTTCTGATGGAAGTCCTGACTGTGGGCAGTCCTAACTGTCCTAGCGGCCCTAGAGGTGCTAGTCCTATGCCATCTATTGGCGCAGAGGTGTCCACAGTTGAACTACAGTGTGGAGGACGTGAGGGGCAGCAGACAAGGTGGGTGGAGGTGGAGAAAGGCAGCATTGCCTCTGTTCTTCCAGGCTCTGCCCTGCCCCTCTCCTCTGTGCTCATGGGCACGGTGTACACACATTCTCCTACTTGGGGGCTTTTCTGTGCCACCTTTATTACACTGCAAATATGGTAGCAGTGACCAGCTCCTCTGAGTCCAAAAGGCGAAGAGACGTGTAATATGTAAGTCATTATTAACTCCTCCCACCTTATTCCCTTATATCAAGGCTATATTGCTTCTGAGAACTCAGCTGTCCCACCCTAGGAATTCATAGGATAACTCTAAGAAAAGACTAGATTTATATGAGGATTGGGGAAAGGGCACACATCCAAGACATTACTCTGCCCCCAACACACACCCAGAAGAGGGTGTATGTAATAATCCAGGACCTAAGTCAGGGAATGGCATAGCCAGAGGGGCACTGAACATCCTTCACGCCGACCTTGAACCTCCCATTTTACATCTGGGAGCATGAGGTGTGAGGAGGGCATTCAATTTGCTGAAGGTCTTCGGCTAGGCTCCTTCTGCTAATGGCCTACCTTCTCTCCACTCTCCTCTTTCCCTCCTTTTAACCATTGGAAGTAAAGTACTATGATTTGGGGGCAGTCCAGCACCCTCACATCATCTGACTGGACACTGTTTCTCTTTTTACCAGAATCTATCTTCTGGCGGTTTCGTGTGATATTTCCTCTAACTGAACACCAGTCAACCAGAACAACATACTTCAAACACACTCCTCTACTAAAAGAACATGGCCAAGGGAGCGAAAGGCCCCAAGGGCAAGAAGATCACCCTCGCTGTGGCCAAGAATTGTATCAAGATCACATTTGATGGAAAGAAACGCCTTGACTTGAGCAAGATGGGAATTACCACCTTTCCCAAGTGTATTTTGCGACTCACTGATGTGGATGAGCTCGACCTTAGCCGGAATTTGATCAAGAAGATTCCCGATGCCATCTCCAAGTTCCAGAACCTGCGGTGGCTGGACTTGCACAGCAACTACATCGACAAGCTCCCCGAGACCATCGGCCAGATGACTTCTCTGCTCTACCTCAATGTCAGCAACAACAGGCTGACCACCAACGGGCTGCCCGTAGAGCTCAATCAACTCAAGAATATCCGCACTGTGAATTTAGGCCTGAACCATCTGGACAGCGTGCCCACCACACTGGGTGCTCTGAAGGAGCTCCATGAGGTGGGGCTCCATGACAACCTGCTGAGCAACATTCCCAACAGCATCTCCAAGCTCCCCAAGCTGAAAAAGCTCAACACAAAGCGAAATCCCTTTCCCAAGGCAGAGTCATCGGATATGTTCATGGATTCCATCAGAAGGCTGGACAACCTACATCTGGTGGAAGAGAAGGATCTGTGTGGGACTTGCCTGAAAAAATGCCAACAGGCCCGGGACAAGCTGAACAAAATCAAGAGCATGGCCACGACGATACCAAGAAAGGCCATCTTTTCCACTTTGGTCTCACCCAACTCCATGGCCAAGGAATCCCAGGAAGATTGGAGGTGACCTGGGACCCTGACCCTAAGGCAGTAAGGGACAAGGGAGGTGGAGGGAAGGTGACAATGGGCTGCATCCTCAGAAAACTGAGGGATTCTGCCATTACTGCAAGAGCTTCTCCAGTCAAGCCCATAAAACACCTTTCCCTACCTCCTTGGCTTGTGATTTTGTTGATCAGAGGGCTTTTAGTTCTTTGCCATTTCATACACTTCTGTCTTCTCTCGATGCACACACTCACCCACACATACAGGCACAATAAATTTGGAAAGGGCCATGCATCTCATTTTTGCCCCAGACCTCTCTTGCCTACAGCCTGTGGCCCGGGCAGCTGACACAATCTTGTCTCATTATCACAGGTTTCAGGATCAACTACCAGTTCCCCAGTGTGGAGCTTTTTCTACTGGAATGCTTTGGGCCAGGGCCTCAAAAGTCAGGCATCTCTAAGCATTGGTTGGTAGCAGGGCAGATGGACGTTTAGTCTTGGGGAGGGGACAAAACTGGGCCACAGAGTTGGGCAGATATTATCATTAAGTCTTTGCATTCATATTTTGCACTCAAAGCAGTCCTATTCTTTTCTCTTTTCTACATCTGCATAATTTGCTCTAGTAGCTTTTAAACTTGGAGAAGGCAATGGCACCTCACTCCAGTACTCTTGCCTGGAAATCCATGGATGGAGGAGCCTGGTAGGCTGTAGTCCATGGGGTCGCTAAGAGTTGGACATGACTGAGTGACTTCACTTTCACTTTTCACTTTCATGCATTGGAGAAGGAAATGGCAACCCACTCCAGTATTCTTGCCTGGAGAATCCCAGGGGTGGGGAAGCCTGGTGGGCTGCCATCTATGGGGTTGCACAGAGTCGGACACGACTGAAGCGACTTAGCAGCAGCAGCAGCAGCTTTTAGACTAAACCAGCAAGCCCTTGACTGTCTGTGAATGAATGAGGTTCACTCCCATCTAATTACATGCAATGCTTTTCCATACCTTCGTGGAATAAGGAAAGGATGGGTGCAGATAGGGGTTGCTGCAGTCAATAGATAAATACCTTACCAGGCACTGTGCTAGTAAGTGCAGGGACTGTGCTGTGGGGGAAAGCTTGTCCTGCCCTTTGCAACCTGTAGAAAAGGCAGGTAGAAAGAAGACAGGGCATAATGTCATTGTTAGAGGAAGTTAAGAGATCAGAGCCTAGTGGTGTGCAGGGCTAACCTGGCACAGAGAAAAGACAAAGTTTCTGCAGTTGGACAGATCTGGGCCCAGGGAAGCTTTGCTTTTTACTTGCTACCTCCCTGGGCATTTTACTTAGCTTTGGTTCCTTCATCTGTAAAGTGGAAATAACACCAGCCCAACTCCAAGGGTTGTCATGCGTCTCAAGCAGATAGCTCACAAGAGTGAGTACTCAGTAAAAGTCAGTTCCCTCTAAGAACTAGAGCTCAGTGCATCTCACAGCTGAGATCCCACTTTGGACAGTGCCTTGAGTCACTCTAGATCTGCTCGCAGAACTCACAACAGCTGAGGACTTTCTCTGAACCACTCACTCACACTTTCACGCTGCCTAAAAGAAAGGGATCAAGGAAGATAACTTTAGAAAAGTTTGTTGTTGTTTGTTGTTTTAAATCAAGGCTTTCCTGTGCTGGCAGCAAGTTTTGCAGTGGTCAGTGGAAAAGCACTAAGATATTAATAGATATCAATTAGTTTGTTATGACTAATGTATTTCTTTTTCATGTTATATATACCATAGCAGACAGCATATTTCATTTCTTCACTCCTCACTGCTTATTTTCCTTAGAAATGCTTGACTACACTATTTATACTTCTAAAATCTCTGAAGATACAGATTCAAAATTCCCTTTCTAGTTTTTCTTGTTTATTAAATGTTGTCTATTATAAAAGTAATATCACAGCATAGGTTTAAATAGAGCAGCTTAAAGTATCCACAGCTCTACAGTGTAAGTCAGCTATAATATTGACAGATTTCCTTACTAGTTATTTTTCCGTGTATATTTTTATGCATAGTTAAAATAACAACATTCACATCATTTTTATCCTTCTTTGAAACACATGTGGCTGCATGGTCTTAATAACCCTAATTTAAAACATCTGCAAGACAGTCAAACATAGATATACATAACTAAGTTCTTGTTGGACACTTAGATCATTTCCCAAATTGTTTTGTGATAAAGCCTGTATGATTAAAATCTTTAAAATATTTTACATTATTTCCTTGACATATCTTCATTATTGCAAATATTGTACTAAAGCATATGTTTTTAAAACAGTTTTTGATATATGCTACCAAGTAGCTTACAGAATATTTGCACCCATTTATCAGTCTGCCAGTAATATATTAGAGAACTCATTTCATTGCATCCTTGTGAGTCCTGAATGTCATCCTTTATATTTTCTTCTTTGTTTAAAGTCCAGAATGCTTTCTGAGAATCCCTTCTATTCAGGAGCAGAGGATGCATGACTGTGAAATGAATGATGAGGCGTCATGGCTCAGGCCCAGGAGACCCCACGAGAATGTCAGGCCTTGGACATGTTCCTAGTAGCCATCCTGCTAGTTTAGCTACGTCGTCTCTACAGAAGCCAGGCGAGGGCATTTGATCCAAGCAAGAAGTGATGGCTAGTTATGCAGATGCTGCCCATTTCCATTCCTCCCACTTGAGACACTTTTTCTTTAGAATTAGTGAGTTAAGGAGACAGATCTACCTGCTCCGCCTACAAAGGGTCTTAGTCTGGAACACAGATTTCTCCTTTCCCCCTTCTCCTGCTCTGTTGTAACAACTTCCCGCACTGTGCTTGGTTTGCAAAAGCCCTCTCTGGCACCTCTCCTGGGTTTACCTCCAGCTGACACCTCTTGCCGTCTTTGGTCTCTAGCTGCTTTACGCTACTTTTGTTCTTATAGCCGTGTCTCAGGAAGGGGTTTCAAGTGCATTGAACGTCACCAGGACTGAGAAATAAATGTGCAGGGGCCTTTGATATGCCCCAGGACACACTCACCTTAGACCTCCGGTTCGGCAGGAAACCCTGGCAATATGATGAGTGAAGTTGGGAGACAGAGCTCAGTTATGAAGCGTCTACATTTTACTCCTCTTTCTGTCGGGGAAAGGTCTGATGCTGATGCTCCCTCGTGCCCTAAAACACCACAGTCACCTCTACTTCCTAGAGAGTCTATTAGGCCCCAAAGTACTTGATAGGAAAACCACAGGGCTTTCTCTTTCCTCAAACAGAACAAAACCCTCGTTCCTGCTAACCCAGTAGCCACCCGCTCTGAAAGCCAGGCATGACCTCGGTGACCCTTGCGTGACCTCTGCCTTGCTGTGTTTTTCCTCCATGGTTTGGAGTAATTGCCTTGGCCTCTTGTGTCTTCATCCCCAGGATGCGCTCAACATCACCCTAGAGTAGCTTATGGCAAAAACTTGAAGACTAATCATCTAACAAGAGTAAACAGCTCTGAAGAAGAAAAGCCCTCAGTTAGGAGAAGAGAGAGAGAGTGGCAAGGGGAACATTCCGGAAGCCAGGCTCTCCAGTGCTGGCCAAACCACTGACTTGTTTTTTAAATTAATTTTGGTTCTCTTGCATTAGATTACCTGTGTGTGAAAATGACTTTGGGAAATACTTGGTGTGTGGTTTCTTTTTAATGTATATAGAGGAAATATTTGAGAAAATGATAGATATAAATTATAGACAATTAAAGATTTAAAAGAAGACTCTAAGACTTAAAAGATTTATGGTCTTTACATGTCACTTTAACTGGTAAGATCCCAACACCAATTGCCTCTGATAATTAAGTATGTATGATGTAATACCGCAAGCAACTAAAATCTATACAAAGCATTTATACCAAAAACCTCAAGAATACTATAGATAAATCAATGCAGAATTTTAACAAATCTTTCAGTAATACAGAGGTAGGCAGGAAAAACAGACAGAAATGTACAATAGAGAGAAAAATAGGAAATAAAAAATAAAATTTGGCAGACCTAACGTGAGTCTGAGTGAACTCCGGGAGATGGTGATGGACAGGGAGGCCTGGTGTGCTGTGATTCGTGGGGTCGCAAAGAGTCGGACACGACTGAGCGACTGAACTGAACTGAACTGAACATGCTAAAGCTGAAACTCCAGTACTTTGGCCACCTCATGCGAAGAGATGACTCATTGGAAAAGACTCTGATGCTGGGAGGGATTGGGGGCAGGAGGAGAAGGGGACGACGGAGGATGAGATAGCTGGATGGCATCACTGACTCGATGGACATGAGTTTGAGTGAACTCCGGGAGTTGGTGATGGACAGGGAGGCCTGGCGTGCTGCAATTCATGGGGTCGCGAAGAGTCGGACATGACTGAGTGACTGAACTGAACTGAACATCTTAATAATTACATGAAATGTCAGTTTCTTTATTTGTAACAGCTGGAAACTAGAAACAAGCAAATTTCCCTCAATAGACAAGTGGTTAAACCAGCTCTGGTTATGAAGCATCTTCTACATTTTATTCCTCTTTCTTTTCTGTCAGGGAAAGGTTTACTCCACATCATGGAATACTACTCAATGATAAAAAGGAACATATGACATACACAAAGCTTGGGTGGATCTCAATGGCATTATTCTGAGTAAAAAAAAGGCCTAGTTCCAAAGGTCACATACTCTATGATTCCATTTATACAAAATTCTCTAAATGACAAAATGGTAGAGATGGAAAACAGACCAGCGGTTGCCAGGGGTTAGGGATGATGTTGGGTATTAGAGGGTGGGCATCACCATGAAGTGGTCACATAAGAGACGCCTTTGTGTAGATTCTCGTAACCACCACCACGATCAGCATCACGATTTCTCACATGATAAAATGACAAAGAACCATGCGAACATATTGTACTAACGTCACCTTCCTGGTTTTGAAACTGTACTAGAGTTTCATAAGATTTAACCGTTGGGGGGAATTTAAGTGAAGGCTGCACGAGTCTCTCTGTATTCCTTTTGCAACTTCCAGTGAATCTATAGCTCTTTTAAAATAAAAACATTTTAAAGATCATGTACACACTGCTATATTTAAAATAGATAACCAACAAAGACCTACTGCCCAGCACAGGGAGCTCAGCTCCATGTTATGTTCCGGTCTGGATGGGAGGGGGCTTGGGGGAGGATGGATGCCTGTATATGGATGGCTGAATCCCTTCACTGTCCACCTGAATCTACCACAGCATTGTTAATCAGCTGTACCCCAATACAAAATATTGTTGGTATTAAAAAATTAAAATTCAAAAACAAACAAAAAATCTTACAGCCTATATGAAGTGATAAACAGATCTTTGTATCTGCCAAGTGCTAACTTATGAGTAACTATTGGAGAAGGCAATGGCACCCCACTCCAGTACTCTTGCCTGGAAAATCCCATGGACAGAAGAGCCTGGTGGGCTGCAGTCCATGGGGTCGCAGAGAGTCGGACACGACTGAGCGACTTCACTTTCACTTTTTACTTTTCAGTTTGATGCATTGGAGAAGGAAATGGCAACCCACTCCAGTGTTCTTGCCTTGAGAATCCCAGGGACGGGGGAGCCTGGTGGGCTGCTGTCTATGGGGTCTCACAGAGTTGGACACGACTGAAGCGACTTAGCAGCAGCAGTAGCAGCAGCAGCAGCAGCATGGCAAGCTTAAAGTTCCTCAACCATCCCAAAGGGTTAAGGCATTTTAGGGGAAAAAGCACCTTAACTTCAGATCACTGGACTAATGCAAAATTATCCATGTTGATCTTATCCTTGAATATTTCTGAGAAAGATGTTAAAATAATAAAAAGACAATGCATGGCTTTTTGATCTGCACTCCAGATTTCCTGGTGGTGGTTAGGCACAAGCAGCAAATGGGGCGGGGGGACCGTGAGTCCTCAAGTGTTCCTTTCACACTTCTGGACTTTAACATACCTGTCTACTACCCCATGTGAGCAGCTGACCAGGTGAAGCTGGTTGGACAAAGGGGCCAGGCTTGGTGCAGAGAGAAGGACTTCAGTTAGACCTCTGCCTCAAAATAGGTCTGAGGTCATGGATAAGGACAGGGCTTCCAGGCGGCACTAGTGGTAAAGAACCTACCTGCCAATGCAGGAGACACACAAGACTTGGGTTTGATCCTTGAGTCAGGAAGATCACCAGGGGGAGGGCATGGCAACCCATTCCAGTATTCTTGCCTGGAGAATCCCATAGACAGAGGAGCCCGGCAGGCTATGGTCCGTAGGGTCACAAAGAGTCGGGCATGACTGAAGCATCTTAGCACACACGCATGCCTGGGTAAGAGTACAGCTAAGAGGAAATATGAACAAGAAAGACAAGGAGCAACAGAAACGGGGCCAAAACGAGGTGGGAGCAGCACCCGGGCAGAGCTCACCTCTGGTCACCGGGTTCCACTGCCCATTGCCCACTGAGCCAACCATGGGAGAAGCTCCACAACGCCAGGGCACTGGCTGTTCCCCGTGGTGCTTAGCTCACCTCTGGTTCTAGCGGTTCTGCTCTAACCCCGGGGTCTGAGTTGTGCAGCCCCTACTACTGGCCTCCTAGGCTGTGCTTCGCCAAGACGCCCACAGAGCATGTTTCTCCACTCAGTGATGGAGCTGAAGTTCTCTTTGTCAAAGTAACCATGCACATTACAGACTCTCAGCCTCCCAGTTGGTCATCAGTGACAACCTCTGGAGAGTAGTGACTGAAGCGGCAGAAATGGGAAGATGGAGTACTTGAAATTTAGCCTCCATGCTGCTAACAGTGATGCCCTGATTATCACGGAAGATCCTCTTCTTATGGGGATTTATAGCTTATGTTTGGTTTTCTAAGTTCTTTTCCTTTCATTATGTTTCAAAGATATTCTATGAAGGAAACTCATTCATTAAAGGAAATCTATACAGAACACTACTTACTTAACTGCAGAACTTCGTGCCAAAAAATGAATTTCATCCTAACCATTACATTTAAATTAGCTATAAAATTGAGAAAACCTTTCAGAATTTACAAATACAGTAAGGCCCCGAATACAAACCCCGCCTTACAACCAACAATTTCCTCCAGCCCAGGGACACTTTTGTCTTAATGGTGTGGCAAGTGAATATTTCAGACCTCAGGGACCATGGCTGTGGAAGGATGCCTCTAGCCCATTCAAAGACGTGTGTAGCGTGCAACAGAGATTTGAGAAAGAGGAAGAGCCGGACAGGCATCTGGCCCTTGTATTTCTCTGAGCTTTGTAAACTCTGAGCTCAATAGGAGCTGAGATCACCCCAGAAAGGAATGGAACTGAGCCAGATCATGTTAGCATCCCAAAGAAATGTCTGTACAGAAGAAGTCCAAATGCTAGGGCTCTATTTTTCAGTGAATCAATAGAGAAAATTATATTCTTCAGCGCTTTTTGTTCATTTTTTATAAACAAGGGAATTAACTTCTTTGTTATCCATGACCCTATTTATCAGTGCCAAAGGAAAGTATGTTCCAGAAAAAAAAGATGTCCTTCACACCATCTGTTTCTTATTATCTGTCACTGGGAAATGTTGTAACCTAGCACAGTTGCTTGGGTTTTCTTAGTTTCAGGACAATTACAGAAGCTAGATCACTTTGGGTACCTGATATCACATCTATGTTTTTGTCCTTTAAAGGCGTTTAGGGGTAATTCGTAAGGGATCATAATACCCCATATTTTGTTTTGAAACTATTTCCAGCCCTTTGTGGGAGGGCACAGATACCTTTAAGTATAAAGAAGTGTGTTTCTTCACATGTTTATTTCCTACGAGCTTCCCTTTCCCTGGAACTTCAGCTATCCTCACATCTGCCCACAGCCTGCCTGTGTTTAACATCGTGGACCTTTCTGGCCATCAGACACATGTCCAGGGGGGTCCAGTTGGCTTTATGTTGGAAACTCCTGTGTGCTTGCAGAGCCTTGGCCCCCACAGATGTCTGATTATGCCACCATGCTGCCTTCAGAATGGTCTACTCTTGTACAATGGGGAGACACAGATGGATTACTGATCCCAGGCTACCCTAGGTTTTGCAGGTTGGCAAAAAAGTTCATTTGGGCTTTTTGCACCATCTTAAGGAAAAACTCGAGTGAAATTTTTGGCCAATACAATATTTTCCATTTGGGATCCAAGTCTGTAGACCTTCCTTGGAATTCAGATATGGAGGCAGCCATTGTCACTGAGATTCCAGGCAAAATTCTCATACCCAAAAGATCTGGTTTCCTATACATGGGAGATGGTCTCTAGAGAGACCAAGCCAGTTATGAAGAGCTGGGGGTTGAAGATATAAAAACCTATAGGATAGCCAAGCATCCTGGACCAGGTGGAAACCCACAGAATGGACCATGCACCTCCTTCAGAGAAGAGAAAGTCACATTCACTAAAGCATCCATAGTGCAGCATTTTTAAAGACTTGGTGTGGAGACTGGGCATTATCCTTGGTAATCCAAATAAAAAATGGCCAAGTTCATTCCAGCCATAAGGCAATGGCTAGCCATGGCTTTCTAAGGCTGGGAGCCACCACTGCCTTCCCCTTTGAAACTCATGAAAGCCCCCTTTGGCTGGTAGGAGAAGGGCTGGGAGAGACTCAAAAGAGTTGAGAACACAGATGCCTATATTTAATCAATTGCTCTGTACACACACCCAAAATACACAGCAGTTGATTCTAAAACTAAGCAAAGGAATTACAATTTATCAAACACTTACTATGAGCCCAGATCAGGTTGATCCTTAAGCCCATGGCTGGCCTTAGCAGCACAGCTTCACCATGTGCCCTATCTGTTTGGGTGGTCCCAGAGCCTTGGACCTGCTCTCCAGCTTCCTCATTTTGTCAAAGCTCATCTTCCATGAGCTTAGGTATGTATTTCTCCAGAGCATCTCTGCCTTGAATTTCAAAGCACATATCCAATAACCTGAATGACATCTCCACCTGGATAGCTGACAGGCATCTCAAAATTAACACATCCAATATTGAGCCCCTGATATCTACTACTTCCCCAAAGTAGCTTTTCCTGTGGTCTTCCCCATTTCATCTTCCAATTGCTCAAGCCCCAGTGCTTGGTCTTATCCTTAAGCACTTTCCCTCATATACATATAAGCCACCCACAATTGACTTGTCAACAAATCCACCAGATGTGCCTTCAGTCATGTCCACACATGTCCAAAATCTGAGCGCTTCACACCATCTTTACAGCCACCCACCCCAATCCAAGCCATCACCATCTCTCTTTTTTTTTTAATTTATTTATTTTAATTGGAGGCTAATTATTTTACAATATTGTAGTGGTTTTGCCATATATTGACATGAATCTGCCATGGGTGTACATGTGTTCCCCATCCTGAACCCCCCTCTCACCTCCCTCCCCATCCCATCCCTCAGGGTTATCCCAGTGCACCAGCCCTGAGCACCCTGTCTCATGCATCTAACCTGGACTGGCAATCTGTTTCACATATGATAATATACATGTTTCAGGGCTATTCTCTCAAATTGTCCCACCCTCGCCTTCTCCCACAGAGTCCAAAAGACTGTTCTGTACATCTGTGTCTCTTTTTCTGTCTCGCATACAGGGTCATCATTACCATCATTCTAAATTCCATATATATGCCTTAATATACTGTATTGGTGTTTTTCTTTCTGGCTTACTTCACTCTGTATATTATAGTTTCATCCACCTCATTAGAACTGATTCAAATGTATTCTTTTTAATGGCTGAGTAATACTCCATTGTGTATATGTACCACAGCTTTCTTATCCATTCATCTGCTGATGGGCATCTAGGTTGCTTCCATGTCCTGGCTATTATAAACAGTGCTGCGATGAACACTGGGGTACACGTGTCTCTTTCCCTTCTGGTTTCCTTGTTGTGTATGCCCAGCAGTGGGATTTCTGGGTCATATGGCAGTTTTATTTCCAGTTTTTTAAGGAATCTCCACACTGTTCTCCATAGTGGCTGTACTAGTTTGCATTCCCACCAACAGTGTAAGAGGGTTCCCTTTTCTCCACACCCTCTCCAGCATTTATTGCTTGTAGACTTTGGATCGCAGCCATTCTGACTGGTGTGAAATGGTACCTCATTGTGGTTTTGATTTGCATTTCTCTGATAATGAGTGATGTTGAGCATCTTTTCATGTGTTTGTTAGCCACCTGTATGTCTTCTTTGGAGAAATGTCTGTTAGGTTCTTTGGCCCATTTTTCGATTGGGTGGTTTATTTTTCTGGAATTGAGCTGTGGAGTTGCTTGTATATTTTTGAGATTAATTCTTTGTCAGTTGCTTGGTTTGCTATTATTTTCTCCCATTCTGAAGGCTGTCTTTTTACCTTGTTTATAGTTTCCTTTGATGTGCAGAAGCTTTTAAGTTTAATTAGGTCCCATTTGTTTATTTTTGCTTTTATTTCCATTACTCTGGGAGGTGGGTCATAGAGGATCCTGCTGTGATTTATGTCAGAGAGTGTTTTGCCTATGTTCTCCTCTAGGACTTTCATAGTTTCTGGTCTTACATTTAGATCTTTAATCCATTTTGAGTTTATTTTTGTGTATGGCATCACCATCTCTTATCTGCGTTACTACAAGAGTTTCCTAACAAATCTTTCAGCTTCTGCCTTTGACCTACTGTGTTCTATTCTCGACAGAAGACAAAATAAGTCTTTGAAAATATAAGTTAGGTCACAAGATCCCGCCAATGCTTCCCGTTTACTCAGAGTAAAAGCTGACACCATCAGCGTGAGCCCCTAGGGGCTCATGAGCCCCAAGAGCTCTGTCACCTCTCTTGTCTCTGTTCCCACGGACTCTCTGCACCCCAACCACTACGGCCCCAGCCAAGCCCATTTCACCACCCTCGAGGTCCTTGCTCTTCCTTTGGCTTACAATGTTTTCTTCAGTTTTCTGAATAACTTGTCTCCCCACTTCGTTCAAGTCTTAATTCAAATATTAACTTTCTTGAAGAGGGCTTTCCCTATCCTCCTAAGATTTCAAACCCTCCTATGCTTTCAAAACCAGCTAGTTTTATACATGTCACTCTCTAACATGCTTTACATTTCACTCATTTTGCTTCCTTTCTCATAAGAATGTAAACACAATAAATGGGCAGATTTCGAGTATTTTCCATGTTCCTCTGTCAAGCAACAAGTACCAGACATAACAAGCCATGGATACATAATTGTGAATGACTTGATGACACCCATTCCATAGTCATTATAAATATTCTCAACACAACTCCCCTTGGCCCGAAGCCTACATAATCCTAGAGAAAACCAGCAACCACCATCCTTTTCCTATTCCCCTTCCTAACTGAAATAAAAGCACCTACTGATCCAGCACTGGCTTCCAGAGAATATGGTACTTGTAAAGGGGGGCCTGGGGAAGGGGCTGTGAGCATTTAAAGATGCTCCATCTCA
Organism: Bos javanicus; assembly: GCF_032452875.1. Taxonomy (NCBI): domain Eukaryota; kingdom Metazoa; phylum Chordata; class Mammalia; order Artiodactyla; family Bovidae; genus Bos; species Bos javanicus. The sequence continues at coordinate 44,703,099 of NC_083895.1, read as the reverse complement.
TAGATTCACAAATGAGTGTCTGATTCGCATGTCAGCATACATTTATTTATTTACCTTCTGAGATTTCAGAGTCTCGGATAGAAAGGACCGACCTGGGACTGCTCACACCCCAGCACGCAGCCCTGACACCAAGGTTGGGCCTAGGTTGACACATCTATGGGAACCCTGTCCACACCCACCGCAGGCGGAGGGCAGCTTTCTGCCACTTTGGTTTGAACAAGCCACAGAGCACCTGGGACCTCAAGTCTCTGGAAGTTTCACTGGCAGAGGGAACCACAGGAGGACGCAGGCTGCACGGGGAAGGGAGGGTGAAAGATTAAGTGGCCCGCAGACTGCCGCGCTCTCTGCATGCCTTCTTAGGAGGATCAGGAAAACAAAGAAAATCAGGGCAAGGCCAGCACCTCGCCCAGAGCGCGTGGTTGGCCTCCCCCCTGAACCTGTTACCTTAGATTGAGCGCGTCCTCCGTGAAGCCTTTTCCTTTCAAGCTGGGTTGGAAAGAGCAGAAGCTAGACAAAAAGGGAAAGGATTATGCTATCAGCAGTCAGGACCCTTCCACCACCAGGAAAATATTTTTGGAAGCAGGCTAGAGATCAGGTTCATTCTTGCCCTTCCAGTGAACCCCATCTGTGCCCAGATCTGGGTGTACCTCTGAGGCATCCCATTAGCACCCTCTGCCATTAGATGCTCTGGTCTAAATAATGGCAATGATAACAATAAAACAGTGGTTGCAATCAAAATTACGTGTTTTAGAGACCTCCTCTGGGCTGGGCACAGGCATTTCCATTGCTGATTTCAGCCACCACTGCGGTACTCCAGGGACAGGTGCCATCTTGCTTTAATGCTCCTTGAACAAGGGTGGGGCATGGTTGGTGCCATCCACTGCCTGAGCTATGGATGTAGAAGACTTCCAGCTCAACTGTGAAAAACTTCGTGCAGTACAAAGAAATCATAAGGGAACCTGAACGTGAGGTTCAGCGCTGCCTGTCTACTTCATCAGTTTGGTTTAAAATGGAACTTGAAGATGTTTTAGGAGGCGATATAACAGCAGTCCTTGGAAGAGCCTCAGAGGGAGAATCACAGTCAGTGGAGATGTGCCCAGAGCTGGCTCAGATGGCCTCTCCGCAAGAGTTGTTTTCTCCACTCTGGCCCTGTCCTTGGGACCCAGCAGCTGGTCCTGGTGCCAGCAGGAAGGTAAGGCTTGAATCTCTGAGCGCAAAATGGCCTGGAACATGCAGGCCAGGGGTGTCAAATCTCACCTCAGGACTTTTAGCCCTAAGTGGAGCTGAATATGACCACTCCTCTTTTAACCCAGCTGCTATGACATCTGTTCATGGCTAGGAATCTGCCTTTTGACCCCTTCTAGATTCTTTGCACATTCACATATCTCTAACTTTAATAATATAAATATAAAATTTAAGATCTAGCTTAAATTTCTTAGATTGATTAATCTCTTTGGAGAACGTTAAGTTAAACCAAGACAGTATGCTTCTCTCTTTAAGAAAAAAAGATGTTCCGTGCAGAAGTGGGAAATCAGTTGTTAGGAATTCTTTCCAATGAAATATGAAGTCAGAGCAAATAAAATTGGCAACTGGGATCAAAAAGAAAGATTAAGCCAAAAAAAAAATTACTTGGAAAATTAAAAAATAAAGCCAGAAAATTCTGGAAGATGCATTAAATATGTTGTGTCTGCACATTTTTTTTCCTTCCTTCAGTTTTTACTGGCCCAAATTACTTCAGTTCATGAAATGGAGTCTGTTCCCCAGGATCGAGAGAAGGAGCTTTTATGGTTTTCTCTTTACTCTGTTCCATAGCTCAAGAGTTTGGGTAAGTTCTTTCTCGAGTCTAACCTAAACCCTGCTCACTGTGGGTGGAGAACAATCTCCTGAGAACACAGCTGTTTTTTTGCTGTTGGTTCCTGATCAGTTTCCTTAGCAGAGGATTTTCAAACTCTTACCTTTTGAATACCTTACTCCGATCACTGTTGTGGAAGACAAGAAACTTGGAATATCCATTTTGGAAAAAGACCTCCAGGGCAATGTCCTATAAAGAGAAGCCCCTTTTACTGCTCTGAAGTTTCCTAGGATGGATAAAGACCTCCCTCCCCGCATGCCGCACCCCCCTGCTGCTACCCCGCTTCACAGCCAATGCAACAGAGCCATGGTTGTGGGCCATCTGGGACTCTATGTCAGGTGTGGAAGGATTTCAGTCTAAAATGGACCCAGAGACATGGAAAATAGAACTTCAGAACTGAGAGACTGATTTTCCATAGATGCTTAATTGGCGGAAGATGGAGACTTACCTCCTAAGTAATGAACATCCACAAAGACTCTCTCCCTTCTGCAACCAATGAACTTATTGCCTGGACTCTGAGTGGACACGCCCACCTTGTACTCTTTGCCAGTAGACAGATACAGCTAACCTCAAACCCGCAACCCATTAGCCTGTAGCTCACAAAAGCCTGCCTTTCCTCAGTGGTTATTCCCCTGTTATTTTTGAATCAACTCAATTTCCGGTAAATTCAAGCTTGCCTCAGTTACGTCTTTATTTAGGTTGACAAAGGCAACCCTTCCTAGTTAGTCCTTCCAACCTCCTACAGGGGATATGAAGACTTTGGTAACAGTAATGAACTGCAGTCTTCACAGAGTAAGTAGGAGGGCAGGAGATCTCAGCATTCCTTTGACTGAAGAAGGGAACAAGAGCCCAACTCACAGGAATAGCGAGAAGGGGACAAAGAGAGGAAAATGCCCAATGACATCTTCAGACACTTCTTCTCCTGAGTCAAGGGTTTCACTTCCTGAACTGAAGGATCATCTTACCAGAAACACTAGGGGAGCTGCTTGAGTGAGTGGATGCAAGCCTTAATCTGGGCAGCATCCTATGCTGACCTGCAGACTTGAGGCACAGGGGCTTTGCCAAATGCACTTGGCTGAGCCATTTTGATGTGGCCACATGAGATAGCAATGTCACTTCAAGGGTATTTTGTTGACACCTATGAACCTGGCTGCCTTCCTTTTTCCTTTCTTAGACTTGGAATAGCGATAGAGTGAGCCCACATGTAGCATGAAGCTCAGGGAGGAGGGGGGTCAGGGAGAGAATGAAGCTCAGGGATGAGGGGGTGCAGGGAGAGAATGCTCAGTGCTTGAGGAAGGGCCTGGGAGAGATGAGGTCCGAGCAAGGAGGGAGCGATAGCGAGGGTGAGGGTCAGACTCAGATGGGTGCTGCATCAGCAGTCAGGTCCTGCTCCTTCCTGGCTGAAGCGAGTTCTCAACGTTCAGTTCATCAGACTTCTGAGCAGAGGGAAAGTCTCTGCAGATGTACAGAAGAGCCTCAGATTTTTTCCTACATACAGAAGTATAAATAATGTGCAAATAGATGATGAACACAGACTCTGTGGCGCCCATGACTTGCCCCAGCAACCTCAAGTGCCCAGGCTCTGACTTCCTTCTGGGAGAACCTACGGCTGGGCACATGGAGGCCTTGCACACGAAGCTCTCCCAGCGCCACCTGGACATGCTCACACAGCCTCCCACTTCTGGCTTCCACTACTGTCCTGCTAACCAGCCCTCTGGAAACACTCTCTTTGTACTGGGGAGAAAGACACTCACTTACTGATACCTAGTTGCTACTATGTGTAACATGTAAATAGACACACAATTACTAAAAAAAATAATTTCTGAGTACTTGCTATGTGCTCAAAATGTGCTATATTATGTAATAGTGGAAAAGACAAGAGGTGGTGGCTGTTCACTGGAGAGGAATCGAAGCCCAGAGGTGCCTGACTGTGCAGAGCCATGCTCAGGACCGGGCCCAAGCTGGCCCTGGTCAGAACCATCAGCACAGGGCCTCCTCCACCCACCCCTTTCTGGCTCACTCTCTGAGAAGAGCACTGAGGGCTGGCAAAACGAGAACCAACGCTTTGTGGGCAAAAGCAGCAGAGAAGGAAGGAGAGGGAAAGAGTCAGTCAGAGCCAACAGCTTGCCGGATACTTGTGTGTGAAGGCAGCTGATCCTCCCCAGAATGAGCCCCTCTGAAGGGCTCCCTTAAGCTTTAGCTTCAAAGAATAATAATAATATAAATAACAATGAGGCCTCCAGCAGGAGGGTTAAGAGATGAAGAAGTTTGCAAATGAAAGGTAACTTATTCTGTGCCAGAGGGCGAGCACTGTTTTGCTGGCCTATGCAGAAGAGACCCTGCAGAGAGAATGGGGGAAGGGGCCTGGGCCCCTCCCCGCCCACGAGGTGGTCCCTCATCTCTTCCTCTGCCAGGTGTTGGGAGGCCCTTGGGCACAGTTGCAGCTTTGCTACTGCAGAGGTCGGGCTGCTGAGGGCAAGATGTGTTTGAGGCCAGTGGGAACCCCAGAGCTGTTCCTCCCTTTGCCACTGAGGTGATGCTTCTAACCCAGGTGCTGGCCTCCAACGTAGGGGATGAGAAGTATTTGGTTGTGACTCAGTGACAACAGAAGCCTGCCTCTGGAAGGAGTCCGCTCTGTTTAGCAGCCGGATGAGCCCTTGAATACACTAGACAAGGTTCTGGGATCCTGGTTGGAGGGGACAATCAGGAGATCTCTAAATCACCTGGCCCAGGAAATGATGGAGCTTGAAGGTAGATGAAGACTTGAGGAGGGCAGAGGGTAGAGGCAGTAGCCTGAGGAGGTGTCCCTGTGGTCTGAACAGGGAAGACTGGCACTCAGCTCTCAGTCATCAGCTCTGCCATCAGGCAATGGAGCTGCCCCGTCCTGTATTCCTGAGTCTCCGGGCAGCTCTGGGGCATGTCAAGGGGAAAATAAAGCAAAGAGGCTGGCTCCTAAGTGACATGGTAAGAGAGAGAAGGGCCCAGTGGCCAAATGGCAGGGACTGGGGAGAGGGTGGAGCAGAGGGCAGAACTCGGTCCCAGCCGGGGGACCAGCCCAACACAAGCCAGGGGAACTCACGGGTGTCCCAAAGGGCCCTGGGCTGTGCGGTCAAGAAGGTGCGCCCCTCCCGTCCAGATGGGGCCTCGGTGGCACCCGAACCGCCATCAGGTCTTAGGGTGAGGGTTAGGGAAGGGATGGTCCTTCCTCCGGGCCCTCCCAGGTCTCACCTGCAGGAGGAAGCGGGCCTGCCGGAGCTCCCTGAGGTCGCCGTAGCTGTGGCGCTGGCACGAGTAATGGTCAGAGGACCTGTCTTTGCTGCACATGTTGAAGATGAATGGGTCGCTAATGCTGGAAGGAAAGCAATACGTGCAGTGAGAGAGGGTGTCCCGTGGGGGCTTGCTCACCTGCCTGAACCTGCGTTTCTGGAACACATCGGGGGATGTGCCAGCACCCACTTACCTGATAACCCCTGTCTGTGTCAGCCCCGCGCTGAGGAGTAATATGGGACGTTGGCTTCGCCAGAGGAGGCGACACAAGGCAAGGGATCGCCTTCAGGACAGACAGTGACACAGGGCGCAGAGCGCAAGTGTGAGAAGGCTCTCTGGGTATCGGGGCCAGAAATGGGTTGGTGATGCGGTGGGGGAAACGTGAAAGAGATGTGTAGTTAGGTATGGACAAATTTCAAGTTCCCGAAAAATGAGGCAGAAAGATGAAGAGCCTCCACTAAACAGTCCCTGTTCAACATGGTCTCGGACAACATGGTCATAGTGTAACTTTTAATATGATATTCTTAATTAGGGAAATCACAGGACACTAAATGATAATCATGATATTGATTGACTGGGTCTTTGGTAGTAGAAGTGGATTTCAGATGAAAACATTGATTTGTCCCACATTTGTATGGGACAAATCCAATTACCAGTTTATACCTGGAATTTGCACCCAAATCATCTGCTAGATCGCAAACTCTTTACCAGACTCAGCCCTCATCTGACTGAGCTGTGTATCTGTGGAGTCTACCCCAGTGCTAGTATAAGGAAGACTTTCAATAAGTATTTGTTGAATGAAATTAAACAGAGAGCTGATGCCTTAAAACTGCTGACTAAAAGCACCGATCATAAAAAGCCAGTTGGATGGTTTGGATTCCCACCTAATGAATCAAACGCTACATCTTGTGAGCTTGGCCGCCACTGTTATCGGTTGAATTGTGTCCCCCAGAAGATGAGGCTGACGTCCTAATCCCCGGTACTTCAGAATGTAACTTTACTTTGGTAAATAACAGAGGTAATAAAGTGAGGTCATGAAGACAAATCCTGATCCAGTAAGACTAGTATCCTCCAATAAAAGGGAAACTTGGTCATGGACACAGACACACACAGGGAGAAGATGGCCATGTGGCTGGAGAGATGTGTCTACAAGCCTAGGACCATCAGGGACGGCCAGGAAACACTCGCAGCTTGGAGAGGCGAGGAAGGATCCTCCCCTACAGCTGTAGAGGGAGCACGGCCCTGCTGTCACCTTGATCTCAGACTTCTGGCTTCCAGAATTGAGGGATAATAAATTTCTCTTCTTTAAGAAGCCACCCAGTTTTTGATACTTTGTACAACAGCCCAGAAAACTGGTTACACAGAAAACACAGTTACCTATTCAGCCAAGAAGGAATCTCCCTCAAAGCAAAATATAACCTTCTGGAAAGGGTCTTGCTTTCTGAGGAAAGTTACAAAGTACCTGAGTGCAATAGCTGCTGGAGGATTGGCAGCTTCTTGAGTTTTATTTGGGATTTTTTATGGTACATCAGGGAGTCTCTTTCAAGGTCTAAGGCTGAACTATACTCAAATTGATGGCAGTCTTTTAGAGAAACATTTCAGAGTTGACTTAGCTTTATTTTTAACTGGCTTATTTATATATCTTCCTTAGTCTCCATGGTCAAAATAAGACTTAATCTCTATTGATCTCACAGGATCTAATGGCCCATCTCTGAGAACCACATCTCCACAAGAGCCAGCATTTTCTTCAGGTAGTAGACAAGGGCTCAGAGAGAAAACACTGCCTGCTTAACAAACACTTGTTCGAGGTATGGTGACTAAAATCACCCATGCAATTCTAAGGTAGTTAAATATTCTCACTATCTCCTACTTCCTTTCTAGAAAAGGACATTCCCAGACTTGAGTGCATCCAACCTAACAACTGGGTTTCTATTAAAAGTGCAGATATCGTCAATTGGATCATGATTATATGCACCTCATAAACACAATTTAGCTAATCAATAAGATCGTATCCAACACTAACCAGAGGAGGAGAGTGAAGCAGTGGATTATGCGAGTCGTTTCATGGGCACTCCATGCACATATGTGGAGTAGAAAAGCTTTCATCAGCTCTCAGGCGAGTCTGCAGACCCATTGTCCGTATTGATCAGTATCAATAAAACATGAGGAATAAAATGAGATGAGTGTGCCAAGTATTAATTATGTGCCTGCCTTGAAAAAGCATAGAAGATTCACTGCAATCGGTGAACATTTGGTATGGATAAAAGATGGAAGTTAGCAGAGAGAAGAAGGCCAAGCATTTTAAAACAAACCTAAATCAAAGTGGGGTGGGCTGACATCTATCCTTCCACAATCCTTAAATTCTTGCTTCTTCACATAGGCTGGAAATAATATGATACCTGGGAGTTAAAATTCTTGCTCATTGGCAGGTAAGACTCTGGTTCCTCCATCAATAGTTTTAAATAGTGGTTCTCAAAGTGTGATCCCAGACCAGTGGCAGGAGCATTAGCTGCGAATTTGGTAAAATCTTAGGCCCTAGCCCAGATCTACCAACTTAGAAACTGGGATGATGGCGGGTCCCAGAAGTCTATGTTATCAAGTCCTCCAGGCGAGTCAATGTAATTTAGCTTGAGAGCCACTGGGCTAAGAGGTTATCTTGTCATCACTTGAGCCTTGGATAACTAGAAAAGAAATTGGCATCTAAATTTCTTCACAAGTGATGAAAACATACATCTGACAATATCTAGCAAAAGTGCAAACACAATCAATTTGGTTTTGAAAGGCCGTACTCCATAAACACTGGAGAATTATTCAGTAAGGGCCGATCGAACCCAAATACACCAACTATCAATACATATGATCCTAGAGAAGAACCTCAGCATTTCCTGCCAAAGATCTCTGGTATTAGTTGGTATAAAAATGACTTCAAATTTCTACCCAAATTTCACTCATCCTTCAAGACCCAAATCTTAGCTCACTTCTCCACGTAGCTGTCCCTCCCCATACCAGCCCGTGTCCTCTCTCCAAGTGTGAACCCTGAAGAGTCCTCGCAGAACATGCATTTTGTCGCTTGGTGATAGTGTGCTCCAAACTCTTTCCAAAAGAACCTGCATATGCTGGTGATTGTATTACGGGCCTTGCGGGGATAAAGAGGCAGTGCCTGATGTCTTGCATAAGGATGAACAAGCAAGACATTGTTGACTCGGTTATACATAAATATACATTATTTTTCAGCAATATTTAACACAAAATTGTAAATCAACTATACTCCGATTTAAAAAAAAGTTGTTGAATAGGTACGCTGATGGGACTGGATTCTATTCTCCAAACAACCTGAAGAGCGATCCCTTTTGTCCTGTGGTGCATTTCATGGCAGGAGAACCCGAGCAGCTGCTGTATGCTTAACTGCTCCAGATTTTAGCTTTGGGGAATCCTAGTCATGGATGCCTGTGCCTAAGGTTCTTCTGTTTTATCTCATGGCTCAGTTTCAGGCCCAAACCCGAGCCCATAGGAAGGAAAAGGTGGGAGGCATAGGCATGGGGCAGCTGAGAAGGCGGCGTGGGGTCAGGGCAGAGTCTGCCAGGACTGGAGGGGCACTCACTTGGATAGGCAGTGGCGGGTGCAGTAGACATCACCCACGGGAGACAGCGTGAAGTTCTCGCAGATGTACAAGTGCTGCTGGCCGAAGAGCAGGAGCCCTTCGCAGACCAGGTGGCCCTGCACGATGACCACAGAGTACTTCTGCGTCACCTGCAGGGAGAGAGTGCCAGAGTCAGGCCATGCATGAGGGAAACACACCCAGCTTCTTAAGGAGGACAGGAGGGCAGAGTCTGGTCGCCCGCTGAGCACTGGGAAGTAAGAGCAGCACCCTGTAAATGATGGAGCCGCTGTCCCCAGCTGCACTGCTCTGCACAGTCTAAGTGGGATTTCTATACCCGACACCCTGTTTCATTATTTCACCTACCTGAGGCCACCGTATCCCACTGAGGCACGTGGATGAATGTTTATTGCTATTTTGAACATGTTGACATTTTTCCCGTCACTTTAAGCTCCTCTACAACCACGCAAAACACTCCTCAGTAAACAATGAGGAAAGTTTTTGAAGTCTGAGGCATCACTCAGTTATAGACGTGAAGAAACTTGTCAAGAAAACAGCTGGAAAGTAACTGGGACAGGACCAGAACCAACTCTGCCTAGAACCACAAATGCAAGACTGGTACTGCTGTCTGCAAAGGCCAAAGCTGCTCCAAGGTGTGTGCAGAGGAGGCACCAGATCCCTTCCTCTGGCTCAAGCACATTCTCTCAGCAGCTGAAGATGCTGGCAGTTTCCCAGAATCCCCTCAGCTAAACAGAGTACCTGTCATGGGTCAGGTCACTGTCTCAGTGGTCATCTGTCCCCAACATTGGGCCAGCACAGAGGCAGAGGGACTGGCCCTTTGCCTCCATTCACTCTGAGCTCCCATGGGCTCAGCCGAGGCCTGGCTGAGACCGCAGTGAGGTTGCACATCCAGCAACCCGCACCCCCAACAAACATGCCGTGCGCACATCTCTGGCTCAGTGTTGGCTTTCTGGGGAGGCTGATCTGGGATGATGTCTTGGTATGAAGCAGAGTCCCACATTAAGTAAGGACTAGTTGGGTCCTTACATAGAATAAATCTCTGAAGGGATGAGTGGGAGAATACATGAATTCTCGGTGACAGGAGCTCAAAGGAACCAGAATAAGATCAAGGCCAACATTTTCTCAGGATAATTCTGTGCTAATTCCAGCTATACAAAAAAAACCTACTGTATAACGATTGGGCTTCCCTGGTGGCCCAGATGGTAAAGAATCTGCTTGCAATGAAGGAGACCCATGTTCGATCCCTGGGTCAGGAAGATGCCCTGGAGAAAGGAATGGCTACCTTGTTCAGTATTCTTGACTGAAGAATCCCATGGACAGAGGAGCCTGGCGGGCTACAGTCCAGGGGGTGGTAAAGTGTCGGACATGAGTGAGTGACTGACACTTTCACATAAACATTATAAGCCTTTTACGCATAATCCTTACAACTGGGAAAGAAAAATTTTACTAGTCCAATTTAGAGATGAAAAAGAAAGGATGCAGAGATAAGAATCTCACCAAAGGTGGGTAAATGGAAGAGCCGGGCTTGAAGCCAGGCTCCCTGCTCACCTTTGGGAGCAACGATGGGGCAGCAGTGGTGGAACCTGGAAAGCAGCCCGGCGCACCAGTCCTCACACCCGACTTCAAATGGGAGCTAGCCAGAGTGAGGGGCAAACAAGATAAACGAGAACCCTACCCTCGTGGGACCTGAAATCCAGTGGGGGAGACACCCACCAATACATTATCAAAAACTGTGATATGCATTGAAAGAAGAAAAAAAAAAACAGGTTGATAACGATATAAGGCAGAGAGAAACTTGGAGGGGACATGATCTCAGACAAACTCTGAGACCTGAAGGGTGGAAATGAGTAGTCATGGCAAGGCTGGGAGAAGAAACTTCATGGAACAGGAATATCCATCTCAGAGCACAGAGGCAGGAAGGGCAGATCTGGGAGCAGAAGAGAGGTCAGTGTGGCTGGTGAAGCTGGAAAGCAGGCATGCTCAGATCCTGAGGGCCTTAGGCGGCTTCATTTTCCTTGGCAGGGCCCCATGTACCCGTGAGAATAAAATCTGTCTGCACTTCTCTCGATCTGTCTTCTGTCTACTCAATGTTGTAGCCTAAATAGAGACTCTAAGGAGGTAGAGGCAGTTTTGTCTCTCCTGCAGTATAATCTTCCGAAGAGATTCTGTGCCTACGTAGTTGGTTTTATACATATTATCTTTTTTTTTTTTTTACACAAATAGCATATTCATACAGCTACTGGTCTGCATCTAGTTGTCTTCCTTAATAGGCCATCTAGGAGCGCTTTCCAAACCACTTCTTACAGAGTTGTCTCACTTCTATTTAAAGGTACAGATCATTAGTTCACATGGATGTGCTACAACCCTCTATTGATTTGTTTGCAAATGTTTTACCATTACAAGTGATGCTGCAGTGACAGTCCTTGTGCATAGGTCACTTTGAACACATATGTAAATCTGTAGTAAATCTTCTAAATTCCTAGAAGTATAACTGTAGGTCAAGGATGTGGGCATTTTCTATTCCGATCTAGTGCCAGATTGCCCTCCCGCAAGGCGACGCTAATTCACACTCGCACCAGCGCTGGTGGAGGGTGTTTATGCTTCCTAGGCCAAGCTGTTGAAGCTTCTTCTCTTACACCTTTGTACGGAGGAGACCTCATCCTCCAGTTCACATGGTCGGATTTGGGGCCCGAGTACACAGGCCTGTGTACCTCCCTGGCCTCTCCTGTCCCTGTGACGCCCCACCCTTGGCCAGACTCTGGGGTGCCAACAGCAGAGGCTGCAGCATGTTCTCATGATCTCCAGGTGTTTTCCTTTGGGGGAGAATTAAGTGATAACCAGAATAAACCAAACCACAAGAAGAATATCTGGTGAGAGCTGGGTCAATAGCTTAAAAATGGATTGGGCTAGAAAAGAGTAACATTCTAAAAACTGGAAAATGAGCCCAAGTGAACTATTCCCTGCTCTTCCATTTAAATTAGCCCTAAGAGGGCTCTATCACCAAGTTCACTCGTGATGAAGAAATCCCTCCTGCCACGATTCTATCAATCACTTTAAAAAGAGTGGAACTTCAGCTCCATAAGTAGAACATGTTTAAGATCAGGTAAGTGACGTATTTTCACTCCTAATGGGTGGATAAGTAAGCACACAGCCACGCCTGGCCCTGGGATGATAAGGAACAGGTTGTCTGGAAGTCCGAAACCGCCAGAGTTAAAGTTAGAGGGGCAACAGTGTTCTGGGACATCCTGTGGAAGCCCATGCCTGCACACTCTCCTAGAAGCGGGCCTCAGTCTGATGTCTGCCAAAGGGGAAGTTCAGCTGGAGGCTCTCTCAAGATTTCTTCCAGCACTATTAGTCTGCAACTTAGCGCAACACCTTAACTTTCCAGGTAGAAAATGTAAGCTTCAGCACTAGCACGTGAGGTGTCCAGGAACAGAGCTAACGTGCACATTCTCTCATTGTTGCTGCTGTTAGTCGCTCAGTCCTGTCTGACTCTTTGAGACCCCATGGTCTGCAGCCTACCACGCCCCTCCATCCATGGGATTTTCCAGGCAAGAGTACTGGAGTGGGGTGCCATTGCCTTCTCCGAGGGCAGCTCTGTATATTGTAAAACCCAGAGCCATGAATCTCAGCATTTATTTGAAAAGCTTAGGTAGGAGAGTCACCTGGGCAGCTTGTTAAAGTTCATATTCCCAGGTTACATCCCAGTTGTTCTGAGGCACAGAGGTACAAAGTGGACCCTGGAATCTGCATTTGAATAGGCAGGCCAGCTGATTCTGATGCAGATGGCCTGAAGACCAGGTCAGAAACTGAGCTGGGGACGCCAGCCAGGCTACGAAAGCTGAGGTCCTGTCTTATGCAAACCTATGGCTGCCACTCGCTTATTTGCTCACACTTTCACTTAATAGAGATGTGTTAGATGTTTTAGCCTGTGCCCCCACGCGAACACAAGGGGACATAAAGCACATCTCTGTGGTGCTTGTGGATTGACAGGAAAGAGAGGAGACTATCAACTGTCCTCCAAGAGCATGATGTTGGAGGGAAGCACACATACCTTGGGGGCACAGAGGAGAGCACCTGGCCCAGACAGAGCCCAGAGAGGGAGTGGAGGGGACATCAGAGCAGTGAGTCTCGAGGTGGGGACCCCAAGGCTGTGTTATAAGTTAAGAAGACTAAAAACAGAGGAGAAAATTTCCAAGGCACAAAGTCTTGAGACAGTGGGGCATGTTTAGAGAACGTAAACAATTCTGTATAATTAGATTAAAAGGCAGGTGCGTGTGCATGCACACTTGCACACTTGTGTAAGGGTGAGAGAAGCAAGTCCAGGGAAGCACAGGGCCACTCAGAAGGGCACGGAGTGTGCCAAAGAGAGTCTCAGAAGGTTTTCGGTAGGGACCACACGTGTAGCTCTGCATTCTAGGAAGTCCGTCATGGTGACTTACCTGGGGGGAGGATTCTACGTGAGAAGTTTAACACACTTCTTCACTTTCTACAGATGACTTCAGCTAAAAATACCTATGAAGAGCTTGATGCTGCTCTCTGCTGTTCAGCACAAAAAGATCTCCCTTTAAGCTGATTTCATTTCTAACAAAGTCATACTAATATTTTACATTGAGTAAAAAATGTAAATGAAAAAAATGAATGCTTAGTTTTTCATGTAATTAATTAGTTAATTACATATAATTACATGGATTAAATAATTAATTCATGTAATTAATTAATTTTCATGAAATTAATTAATTTCATGTAATTTTCAAGCAACAGTAAAAAAACTCCCATAGGAGTTCCGACTCTGGACTGGGTCTGGAAGCACATTTTTTAAGTGGAGACACTTTAGCAAGCAGCTCTGTGGAGGAGGTGCAAGGGATGCAGCAGCTGACACAAGCCCACGGTTAACATGCATTAAATAAACCACTCCTCGTGTCAAATGGAGCTGTTTGCAGAGAAGTGTGTTTGTGGTTCTGGGAATCATTAATCAATGGCACAAAATTGGCAGAGAGTAATTACTGTCCCAGGTATCGCTGGAGGCGATCCGAGCGCCAGTGTTCTCACACAGAAATGAATTAAGCTGCTGCCATTCTGAGCTCCGGTCTGCTGGCTTCCCCCAGAGGCCTCTGTAGGGACAAGCCATCCAGAAGTGTGTGAGGAGACGTGCCCTGCGGTCCCCTGGGCTGGGTCTTGCAAAGGCCCTAAAAGCAAGTGCTTATGAGATGGCAGGGGAGAAGGGGCAGGACTCTCCGAGAGGCTACCTGCCCACTTTCTGTGATGGCCACTGAAGGCAGATGCTCTGGTTCTTCTGAGTGTGGGCGCACACCTGCCACATACACCCCGCGTGGGTGTGCTTTCACTTAGAAAACACACGAGACCTACAAGGTCTTATGGAGACATCTGAATTAGGAGAATTCTCAACAATGCTGACATTATCTCAACAATGCTGAATTAGAATTACAGTACTTGACACAAAATGTCTCAACACAAGCAGAAAATATTAGTCTGAGGAAATGCAGAAAATAACCATCTACACACACACACACACACACACACACACCCTTGCTGTGGGCACAGTTTCCTGTATCTTTGCTTGAACACTTTCATGGCAAAGTGTGTGTGTGTGTGCGTGCTCAGTCTTGTCCAACTCTTTGCCACCCCATGGGTGTAGCCTACCAGGCTCCTCTGTCCATGGCATTTTCCAGGCAAGAATACTGAAGTGGGTTGCCATTTCCTTCTCCAGGGGTCTTCCCAACACAGAGATCAAAGCGGCGTCTCTTGAATCTCCTGCATTGGCAGGCAGATTCTTTACCATTTGCACCACGGTTCTAAAGTCAGTGCAACAATTCTCCCTTCCTCGACTGGGCAAGTGCTGAGCTGGGACAGATTGAGAGAATCCAGGTCTGAGTGGATGGATCTCTTTCCTGCTGAGATGATGAAGGATGGAACAGAGGGTCAGAGTGGAACCTGTGAGAAACCTGACCTGCTGGAAGGAGGCCTGTGTGGGGCTCCACATTGTCCATAGAGGAGCCCTTCTTTGTTTGCACTGACAGGCCCTTCCCCACTTCCTCAAGGTCATTGCTTGGTGTTCAGAGTTCATACCCCATTTCCCCCTTTTTCTTGGACTGAAAGAACAAATCCTAAGATACTACTAAAGGAAGAGCCCCAGTCACAGTAATAATAGCAGGTATAAGCCACCAAGAGCTCCTTGTGCCTGGCACAGAGTCTAGCGTGAGGACATGCAGTATAAGCGGTGCAGGTGGAGCTGGGGCCAGACTAGAACCCCTGCCCACTCCGCCTCCAGAAGCCTGTCCCCATGGGGCCCGCGCCTGTCTCCTAGAGCTTCTCCAGGGACCGGCTGTATCTGGTGGTTTGGTCCACTGACCCTGCAGGAATTCAGCTGAATCAGAAAACAGTCTCTTCCACAACTAACCATAAAGCCAGAGGCAATGAGCACAACCCAACAAAATGGATGAAAACAACTTGTGCAAAGAACAAATGTCTTGATAATGTTCAGAGCCATCTTGCTTGCAGCTGCTCAGCACCTCACGCTCCTTTGGCCCCCACACCCTGGGTGGCCCCTCTCCGCAGACAAAGGGACGCCCAGCACTGCGTGGAGACAGGACAGTTCCTGCCTCAGCCCCTGTCGGGCTTCACAAGCTCCTGTCTGTGCAGCCTGGAATCATGAGCCACGTGAAGCATTCTGACAGCTTCCTGCTGTGTGACACAGAGACCCAGAAACACTGAAGTTTAAGTACAGGCAGGGGAGGAGAGGAGAACAGCATCTTGCTAGTCCTGGCCTGCCTCTCAGAGGCTGGGAAAGTTAGCCATCTGGGGGCTTCAGGCTCTGGCTCCCCCAACAAGACCCTGGAATGAAGTGCTGCAGCATAAGACAATTAGCAAAAATGCTGAAGGCAAGTACCCGCTGCACAGGCCAGGCTGGTATCAGCACCAACTGTGACTATGAACTTCAGACCTTTCCCTCAGCCCAGCCCAGGCAGGGCTGCAGATACATGGCCAGTCTTGGCAAGCGCCTGGGAGTCACGCAGTCTGCAGAAGCTCTTCTTGGAAGGTAGGAACATGGATTAGGTGAGATGTGGACCCTCAGTGGTACCAAATGTGGCAGGCAGTATTTGAGAACAAAGATGTCCCCCAAGAGCCTCGTCCCTGGTTATCCCATCAAACACTAACCCACGTGCTACTGGAAGGGCTGGAAATGATTCCTCATTTCAGATGAAATTAAGATTGCAAATCAGTAGACCTTAAAATATTGAGATTACCCTGGATTACCTGATAGGTCCAATTCCCATGAGACCTTAGCAGCTGAAGAGGAAGGTGGAAGAGTTGGTGGGAGAGAATCAATGGAGGAGGGAGGCAGAGGGGAGACAAAGGAGAGGGAAGATGAGGCAGAAGAGGGTTGGAGAGATGTGCAGGGTGAGAAGGCCTCTGCAGCTGGCTTTGAAGATGTAGGAAGGGGACCACAAGGCAAGGATGTGGGCAACCTCCAGCAGCTCAGAATAACCCTGGCTAACAGCCAGCAAGGAACAGTGACCTCAGTCCTACAGAATCGTAGAACTGGATTCTGCCAAGACCTGAACGAGCTCGGAAATGCATTCATTCTCAGAGTCTCTAGAGAGACCCACAGCCCTGCCAACACTTCAGTTTCAGCCCAGGTGTGACTCTTCGGCAGAAAACCAGCTGAGCTATGTTGTGCTCCGAGTTTTGAGATAATAAATGTGTGTTGTTTTAAGTCACCAAGTTTTGGTAATTTGTTATGGCAGCAATAGAAAATTAATATACCAAATGAAGACAAAGTATTGCCAATGCTCTCTTCTTATCAACACAATATAAAGAATTACATGTCAATATGGAGAGAATATATAATTCCCTACTTCCTTACCTTATCAGAGAAGTGGGGAGGGAGGGCTAGGGCTCAATAATCTGTGCAATATGCATCCTTCATATCAAGATTTCTCACCTTGGCACTATGGGCATTTGGGGCTGAATAATTAATCTCTTCTCTCCTGAGCACTGGAGGATGTGAAGCAGCATCCTTGGCCTCTGCCCACTAGAGGCCAGTAGCGACCCTTCCCCACCAAGTCGTGACAACCACAAGTGTCTCCTGACGTTGGCAATGGCCCCTGGGAGCTTCCCCACCAAGTCATGACAACCACATGTGTCTCCTGACATTGGCAATGGCCCCTGGGAGTAAGGCTGCCCCATGCTGAGAATCACTGCTTCACAAGATCCTTTAAGAGCATAAAGCAAAGAAAGGTTTTTAAAGTGAGAAAGCACTGATCTCCTAGCTGTTTTCAATTGACTAAGCAGTTGTTAAACATCCATTTACCTATATGAACATATTAACAGATGATGTGTTCAAACTGTTATCAGCTGTTAGCACTCAGCAGCTGGATATTATGAATATGTATACACACATAAACATATATATGTTATATATATATATGTTTTAATATCCATTTTTTAAACTTAACACAGTAGACTAACACTATGTGCATAGCCAAAATGAAAGGAATGTAAATATAATAAATCTTTGGGGTTTCCCAGGTGGCATTAGTGGTAAAGAATCCATCTACCAGTGCAGGAGACATAAGAAATGTGGGTTTGATCCCTGGGTCAGGGAGATCCCCTGCAGAAGGGCGTGGCCACCCACTCTAGTACTCTTGCTTGGATAATTCCATGGACAGAGGAGCCTGGTGGGCTACAGTCCATGGGTCACAAAGAGTCAGATGCAACTGAAGCGACTTAACTCACTGGCATGCCCCTAGTTGGGCACCTCAGGGAGAAATGGGGGTCACTCCATTAATGAGCATCAGTACAGTGAGAGAGAGAGAGACAGGTGGAGTGGTGAAGGTTAGCCTGTATGCCAGGGGCGAAGGTAGGAGGAGATGTAGTGGGCAGGGGACACAGGGAATGAAGGAGACAGCTCTCTAGGTCTCTGACTGGGGACTGGTCAAGATGGGCTTCGGCGAGTCAGCTGCCAGGAGTCTAGCACGCAGAACACTGCAGGTAGATGAACCAGCATGAGCAGACGCACGGTGGCCAGATATGATGGGGGCTTGCAAATGTGCTCTCTGGCTGAAAGCTGCGGGTTAAGCACATATGAGGACCTTGTTCTTCCAGGACTGTGTTGACTGAACTGTTACCCAGATCTGAAAGCAATTAAGCGATGTGTAGAAGCACTGCAGTCATCCCTTTGGCCAATGCGCTTCAAGCCAGCCCTTTTACCTAACGCCTGGAAGGAGCAAATCCCAATCTGACACCCTCCAGGAGTCTTTACCAGGAACCTGCCCCTGGAAAGGACAGGCTTCGATTTCTGCTCCTTGCTGAAACCCATCACAGACTCTCTGAGCTTGTCACCTGTGCCTGGAAATCCAAGCTGCTTACTCAGTGGCCCGTAGGTCTGCTCTGCTCTTCTCTACCCTGTGGCCAGGCTAGGCCTCAGCTCTCATGCATTCACCTCTGTGTAGACCCTGCATGACTTTCTGGCCCTGCTCTGCCCACTCCTCTGCTTTGCTGGGGCCTCTTCTTCACTTACATGCATAGTGACCCAGACAGAAGTGTTGATAGATGAGATAGCCTTTGAAAAGGGAAGGGAACTGGTCTTTAATGAGCCACCTCACATGAGCTGGGCTCTGCACTAGTCACTTTGCTTCCATTATTCCATTTAAGCCTTATGAGCATTTTGTGAAATGGTTGCTATGGCTGCGATATTAAAGATGAGAGTAACTGAGGCTCGTGAAGATGAAGTAACCGGCCATTTATGTAGTATGTGGCCATGTTGGGATTTCAGTTCAGTTCTGTGCTACTTTGGGACATGCGCTTCATCTTCCATACTTACTTAGATTTGTGTAAGAGAGCCCACCTCTGTGCCTGTACTTCAGGGAGTCCCCCTAGCCCTCCTCCAGGCATACCCAGAGGTCACGCACACCAAGAGCCTGGGATCCCACAGCCCAGCTCCAGGCGTTCCCAACCACAGGTTTCCCTGCCAAGCGCGCAGCCTGCCTCCTGGCTGTGCATGCTATGCACAGGCCCACCGTTCCGGGGCTCACGGTGCCGTGAGTGTGCTTCCTCTAGGCTTGAGTGCTGGCGAGGGGAGCTGATTTCAGCGTGAGGAGCATGGGGAGAGCTGGGGCGAATGGGTCAGTGTCCAAGCACATCCACCAAGGCCCCTCAGGAAGGTGTGGGATCAACCCTCGGGGTGGCAGGCTGTGAGCAGGGGACCAAGATGCTGAAGCACAAGAAGGTCAAGAATTCTAAGCTGAAATTGGCCCCCCAGGTTATTGTAAAGGTCAATGTAGGACATTAGAACAAATTTCATTTAACAGATTAGCACTGTGATTTACATCTAAACATTTTGATGCAAGATTATGGGCATTCCCACACTTGCTCTGGGCCCACAAATGTAGGAGTATGCTGGGATTTTTTTGCTCCTTCTCTTTTTTATGGTGAATAGAGATATCACCTCCCATGGGAATGCAAAAAGTTGAGTTCTCTCATGTCTGATAATCTTTAAAGAGTAATCATGACGGGTTGTGTTACCTTTTCATGATCAAGAAGCTCTTGTAAGATGACTTGTCTTTCCTGACATAGCTCTAAGAAATCTTCGGAGTGCAGGCTTTCGTGCAAGGCAGGGAAGAAGGTCAGCTGGGTGCAGCCCGCCACCTCGTCTGCCTCGCTCTCGCCTTCCTTCAGTGTCAGCTCGTCTGCAACAGCAGGAAGGGGACATGTGGTTTGCGCATGGGCCACCCTGCATCATGAGGGAAGGTGCAGCCCAGGCCCGAGGCCCTGGGAGGAGCTGCAAAGTCTCAGAGCAGCCATGAGTGGTGTGGACCCCAGGGTGTCCCTCGATGTTTCTGAAAGTGGACATGCCCCTCTGACCTCATTGTGAGGTGATCATGCCTGCAGGTTGATTTACTCCAGAAAGTGTATCTAAGCCCGGTTGCTCTCGGGTCTCCAGTGACCATAGGGCGACATCTCAAAATTCACCTTCATTAATCAGTAAAGCAATTCCCTAGAGGGTCACCAGAATTTGCTTTTTCTCAACTTCACTTTGTTACTCTTTTTAAAAAGTGATCTTTTCCCTCCTAATTATGGAAACTATCTTCTTATTGTAAAAGAGAAAAAACTTGGAACACTCATGAAATTGGGAGAAATACAAAAACTGTGAAAAATAAAACAAATATTGCCCATGAACCCAGAAAGAGTGCAAATAACAATAGCTTCCATTTAGTGAGCACTTTGTGCTGGATCCTTGAATGACAGTTTCCCTCTACTCCTATCTAGGCTGTAGATTCCATTCCATCCTCACTTGACAAATGAAGATACTGACAGAGGCTAATTATTTGACTCAAGGTCATACAGCTACTAACATCTGAGGCAGGATCTGAGCCGAGTCCCTTGCTAGAGTCCCTTTCATCTCCGGGCTCTTTGCCCTCACTGGCCGTACTTGGGTGTACTTCTATATCGTTTCTGTACACATATGTGTATGTGCAGAAAAACACGTGTGTTCATGCTCAGTTGCATCTGTCTCTTTGCAATCCCATGGAGTGTAGCCCACCAGGCTCCTTTGTCAATGGGATTTTTCAGGCAAGAATACTGAAGTCGGTTGCTATTTCCTCCTCCAGGGGATCTTCCTGACCCAGGGATCAAGCCCATGTCTCATGCATTTCCTCATTGGCAGGCTGATTCTTTACCACCAAGTCACCTGGAAAGCCCCATGTATATGTACACACACATGTAATTTTTGACATGATGAGAATTATATTGAATTTATAGCTTTTCTTTTCTAAATTTTTGCTCAAAAAAAGTTATGCCATGAATACTTTCCTATTCCATTAAAAGGTCTTAGAAAGCAACTTAAGTGGCTGTGTAATAATCTATTGTGTGACTTCCATAAACACTCAACCTGTTTCCTATTTTTTAGAGATACAACTATTATCTATTTCTGTACCAAAATCTACTGTGCTGCAATCAGTGTGTGTACATACAGACTTATTTCCTGAGGATGCACTCCTGCACACGTGCATTTGGGTACCAGCTAAGCATAGACCTACGTATATCCCTAGATGTTCTTCCTCCACCCTGTCCTGGGTGTCCACCTGCCTTGAGCAACACATTGCACATGGCAGCCAGGTCAAAGGGGCTTCTGGTCATTTTCTTTGTGCCAGGATGTTCATCTCTTTGAACTCCTCCCCGCCTGGGCGTCTCACATCTGGCTGAGTGAAAGCGCCTGCCGCTCACAGCGACAGTCACGACAGGCTTTCCCCAGGCAAGGAGAACGCTGTGCAGGCACGGGCACCCCGCAGGCATGGTGGAGAGTACACCCCCTTTCTTTCCCCTTCCTAAGCTCCCTACTGGGAACTGGGCGTCCATGCTGGAAACACAGAGAAGACCTGGGGTCCTAGGCAACCAGGGGGGCCCTATGTATGGTGAACGAGGGGACTGAGCAGCCCATGGCCCTGGTTTTTTGTCCTCATAAAACCAGCCCCTGCTTTCTGCCACTGCATCCTCTGCAGCTACCCATTTTGAGAAGGAGAGCAGGCAGACTGTCCTTCTAACCTTAGGGTTATGGCGCTTGGGCTGAAAAGAAGAGAAACCAAAAAATGGGTGTTACAATGTCATCCCAAGCCCTGCGCTACAGTGGGACCCCCAAATCAACACAGGGTCAGGGTTCAAGATCCTTATTTCTGGGCTTTGTTACTGCAGACTGGCAAGATAGCAAGCTCCACACAAACTCCGGTGCTAAGGCACTGAACGAGACAAGTTTAATCAGCTCTAGGAAGTTGTCACTTGGTTAAAGAGATAACATTAACTGCAGCCTAAGGTACAGTGAAACTTACAGACAGGGAGTGTTTGAAACAAAAGGCACATCTTTGGCTGAAACACAAAAACTGAAGTATAGTGCATGTGTCTGAGTGTGTATTTGGTATGCATTTGGGTGTGTTCAGGCCTTCCCTGGTGGCTCAGCTGGTAAAGAATCTGTCTGCAATGCAGGAGACATGGGTTCGATCGCTGGGTTGGGAAGATCCCCTGGAGAAAGGAAGGCTACCCACTCCAGTATTCTGGCCTAGAGAATTCCATGGACTGTATAGTCCATGGGGTTGCAAAGAGTTGGACATGACTGAGCAACTTTCACTTTCACTTGGAAGTGTACAGGGCAAAATGATCTCTGAAAATAAACTAGATTATCAACATATCAATTCAACCAAGTTCCTCCATGAGTATTACATAAAAAATAAATATAAGGAATTCAAAGTACATTTTAAAACTGGAGAAATAATAATGACCACTATATCTGTCATCTTTATAATCAGAGAATTCAGTGTAAGTATTAAATATCTCTTCCATCCACTTTTGCTCTAAAACATTTTCCCATTTTCCTCCGAGGTGTTTTAGGTCACATATTGAACATGTATTTGTATTGGGCAGGGCACTTAAGATTTCCCTCACAGAGCAAATTGACAAGATAATTTTCCTGAAAAAAGTTCTTATTGTTGCAACATAAACCCCAAATCCTTCCCTTAATAGAGTACTCATGTCTGCAAGAACATGGTGATGAAAGGGTTTGCACTCTCTACTCTAGACTTGCAGTCCCTACAGTATATTAACTTGATACCTTTAAGAAGATGTTAAATAAAGCAAAAAATTGGTTTAACTATTAAATTAAAAAATAGATAAATTGAATACCTTGGTGTTCAGTGTTTATTTGAGAAACATTGCCATTTCTGTCTTGGCTTTCCTAAAATAAAACCAGAGAAACAGAAATTAAATGTGGATACCTATGTGCCCCCGCCCCCATTCCAAAGATTTGCACAAACACACATACACACGCACACACATATTTGACCCCTTTGAATCACTCATACACTCAAGACTCAGCTGCAAGGGGAGCAAAATGCCAAATCCTAAAGGACCACGATGAAATGCAAATATTAATGTTCCTGAGTCAAAGGGGAAAAAACCCACAATTTTCCATTAAGTCAGATTTACAGTAATTACCAAAGATATGCCAAATGGGAGTAAAGAGCATCCTGGCTGTCTGTGGTATGGGCCACCCTGGAGGGGGGACCAGAGACAGGGTCTGGGGCAGCCCAAGAGACCAGAGGCCAGGTTCCACAGCCAGCCTTTAGCCTTGCCATCAGCACCATGGGTAGGCCTATTTTTCCTGCCTCCATCTCCTAAGGAATGCATTTGAGGGAAAAATACTATATACCACCAGATGTTTATTGATAACACATTGAAACTTAAAATGTCTACTGAATAAATTAAATATAATTTTTCATTAGGTTTTACAAAGGATTTAAGATGGGTAAAAGATTCTGAGGTGATGGACTAGAGAATAAACCCAACATTGTAACTTCAGGTGAATGCAGAAGAAAACATCTTGAGTTCCAGGGTTTGGAAAGACAGCTTTTTAGAATCTCTTAAACTAGGATCATTCAGTGAGAACTTGAAATGCTGTTAACAGGTTCTTCCTATATTCACTACCAATCCAAGGATGATTCTTCATCATTTAAAAGGCTTTTGATAGAGAGTCCAAGCTTCGTTACAGCCAAGTCCCAGGGACTGTCCAGATTTTCTTGCCTGGGAACCTAATCCAGTTTCAGTGTCGTTTGGACTAAATGGGTCACTGGCTCGAGCTTGCAGAAATAGCTGAGTTCCAACTATTTCCACTGCAAGACTTGATATGGGATTTGCCTGCGCAGTAATGCCCGTATGAGGGCTGGTTATGACTGCTCCAGACACACAACTTGGGCATGTAGACCATGTCCATCACATTGCTCTTTCCAAAAGCTGGCATCCAGATCATTCTAATGGGCTTTTCTGGATGTCAGCATGGTATTAGGTTGGTGGGGTTGGTGCTGTAGATATGAGCCACTCATATCTACATTCATTCAGACTGTAGTTAGAGCATCCCTTCTATGTACTCGGGGAATCAGTGATTCTTCTGTCAAACAGCATCAAGAATACATCACAGCACTGCTGCAGTTAACTGTGGACATTCTTTTTCCTACCTGTTCATGCCAAAGCACTCCTGATGGAAACATCAGATGGAAAAGCTAGGGAGACATCTCCCTGCACACTTCCTGTCTGGAAGCATCCTGTCTTGTTGCATCTAATTCTTACCTTGAGCCTTTCTTGATTCGGGGCCTCCAGTGGAGATAAGCGTCTGATGCGTTTCCGCATACGAGCCGGTCCTTCTCTCCAATCCAGTTCCCACTGGGAGCAGGGTGTGGCTTCTGCCATCTGATGCCACAAGCCCAGCTCCCCAAAAAGCTGCTCCTGGATTCTGGTCCACGCATTGGCCGCCTTGATGTTGCCACATCTCCGTCTCTGGGAAGCAGAAATATAGCATCACCCCTGGACACAGCTCTTATTCGGCCTGGCCCCAAACCTCCTGGGATGAGCAGACCAAGCCCCTCGTAACTGCCTGAATAAAATAACCTCAAAAGGCAGCCCCAAGCACATGCAGGGTGTGTAGTGAAATCTCTGGAGCCAGGACCAGGTCAGGAGAAGAAATCAGTTTGTCCAGCTTTGAGACCATTTAACTCAGGTTCAAGGAGGAGAAAAATCCTCTGCCCTTTGGCCCATAGAGCTTCATGACTGCTGTGTGCTGTGCTGTCCCAAAGGCCCCCATGCTACTCATCAGAGGACTGGGGAGCTATTTGATAGAACAGACACAGCAGCCCACCATAGCCCCTGCCCTTCAGAGTAGACAGGGAATTTTACCATGGTCCCTACCCACTCCTACTGAAAGCACTCCTAGTGTCTGGACTGAAGGTGTGATGAGACCGTTCACAGAAGCCCAAACCTTTGATAATAGTGAAAATAACCCCACCTAATGTCTATGAAACCCTCACAGTTGGCATATGTAGCACTTGACTGTTGTACTTTCTGCTGGTGGTCCGCTGTGCTCAGTCACCCTGTCGTGTCTGACTCTGCAACACTATGGACTGTAGCCTGCCAGACTTCTCTGTCCATGGGATTTTCCTGGCAAGAATACTGGAGTGGGTTGCCATTTCCTCCTCCAGGGGATCTTCCTGACCCGGGGATCCAACCCACAGCTCTTATGTCTCCTGCATTGCAGGCAGATTCCTTACCACTGAGCCACTGGGGAAGCCCAGCATCTTCTGCTAGAGTATAACTCAAACCTTTAACAAAATACATCAACACCCAAACTGCTTTTGTATGCCACACTGAAGTCCCCTACATCATCTTTCAAGAAAACATTTCAGTTCAGTTTGGACAGCAGAATCACCTTTGTCTGCAGGGTGAACTTTTGCAACTATTCACATATTTGATGGTATGCACCCTACATTTTAATTTTTCAGAAAGGTGAAAGTGTTCATGACAAGAAGCACAGACCTTATAAATGTGACATAGAGAAGACACTCATTGTCATATATTAAGCTGAGCCCCTTACCTGCTCTATTTCATCTCCTCCACACAATGACACTGAAAGTGAATGTGGGAACTTGTAAGTAATTTCTATTATCCTCATGAAGGAACGAAGTCTACAAGAGGAGAAGTGATTTCCCTAAGGTGACCAACAGCTGGCCAAGCTAGGATTGAAACCCAGTCTGTCTGATTCCACAGCCTTTAGCTTCAGCCTGCATGCCTGAATCCTTTCCTAGGGCCCTGGTATCATTTTATTAAATCCTGCTTTCTGCCAGTATTAATTCAAAGACTGGCAGACTTCGAGGTAGGCCCTGAAAATCTGGACCATTTTAAATGGGAAAATCATTCTCAGAGCTTGCAAACTGCCTCAAAAACAGGACAGATGTTATAGTTCTAAGCACATGGTCTTTGGTGTCAGATGAACCTGGGTTGTCACAATATTTCTGCTTTTCACTAGCCAGTTAATCTGAAGGAAACACAGAATCTTCATCAGTCAAATGTGGTTAGTAATATTACCGCAATAATAAAACCATGGGATTATATAAGGATCAAATGAGACAATATTTTCAAGAGTTTAATATGGTGCCTCACAAACTTAAGCAGTTAGTATTATTATTGTGAATAAAGCAAATCTTATTTCAGAACAAGATTACTTTGTTTCTCCACAGTTCTTAAATTCATACCCAAAATGATCATAGCATTTTACAAGTACTCCAATTTTTTAATAAAAGACTCCAGGAAAATAATGACTATCCAAAGTCTTTTATATGGATTTAGTTATATGAAATGAACACTCATTTGGGGAAAATATTTCAGCTCCTTGGAGACTATTGTTGCATTTGTAGTTCCATATTGAGCTTCATAGAGGATGAACGATCCCAAGCTACTGGGTTGTCCATCTGGAGTTGCAAATTAGTCTTTTAAGATCATCCCTTCCACCTTAAGGCTCCATTTGTGCAACCTGGAGGTTGATGTCTGCCTGAGCCTTCATCGCAGGGCAAATGTGTTTTCTTGAATATCTGCAGTCAGACATACGAGTGTCGGTGATAGGATCCCTCATTCATCCCTCAGAGATGAACAGTTGTTTAATCCATAATAGAAGGCTATATGTGGTCCCAGGACTGAGCACATGACGGGACTAAATAAGCAAAAGTCCTGAGTTTCTGCACCTGCAAGGTGTTCAGAATGCCCATGTTTGGGCACAGGGTGAAGTCTTTCGGTTCAAACCTCGATGGGCCAAATGCCACATCAGACCCAGAGGCAGGGATGCTGGTGACTTAGAGGCAGCTATGATCCTTGGCTAAATAGAAACTCCTGGGTAGCCTCCTTGAGGCTTTCCTCTTGGCAACCAGCCCTTGTCTACTTCCAGTCCCAGTGCTGGAGTATGGCTGACCTGACTTTGGTGGGTGATGAATGGTTACAGGATGGGCTGTGAGCATCATTTATTGGGATTAGAACTGTTAGGGTCTCAAGAGCCCACACAGAGCAGACTGCAAAGAGGTGGATGTGTCCATACTCAAGGCCACACCCCTGCTCTCGGCAACCTTATGTCCAGCAGGAGAAAGCGCAGGATGGATTGGCACCTGCGGTAGACACAGCCCACAGGCAGGTCTCTCTCGTCACGGAGTGAGCGCCTGCATCTCCAGCGACCTCTTGGGTGCAGGTAAAATGCCCAGGTGGAGAAGGTTTATGTAGCCTGTTACTAGAGCCGAGTGGGTGAGGGCCTGAATCTCATTATCTCCACCCTCTTGGGAGGACCTCACAGAGTGTACTTAGGAGAAGCTGTCCTTGAAGAACACAGCATATTTCACGGGCCTGATTTCTTTTCAGACCTTGGACTTGACTTCTCAGGAAGTGGAGCGAGGCTACATTGGGAAAGTGTGCTGTTGCTTAAAAGAAAGCAGGGTGAGCGCTCCAGACCTCATCATATCCATCAGACAGCGATAACATCTGCATCCTTTAAAATATCAAAACAATCTGTCTTAAATATTTAAACACTTGGAAAGTGTCCTTATGGATTAGCCTCAAAATGCTGATTTTCTCAAAAATACCTCAATCAACAGTAAAGCTCTACACAACTTTCTCAAGCACTCTCTGAGCCCCAGACAGGCCCCATGCTGAAAATGAGCCCGGTCCAGGAGGTTGGACCCTTGCCTTCTGGGCTCAGAGCCTCTGCTGAGGTTCCATCCTTTCCCATGAACTTTCCATCTTTCACATTTCAGCAGAAATCCACCAAGTACCACAGAGCACAACTCTCCTAGCCATGAACAAATCTTCCAAGCATTTCCAACCACAGGAAGAGAAATGGTTGCTGGTCTTGACTAGATGCTGATTTGAAAGTTTAGATAAACAATGTTGTCTGTCTTGAAATGGAACAAGTGTGATGAGGGATATTCCTAAATAAAGGATGCAATCCTAAATGATTCATCTTATTTTTCCCCCAATGCCAACCGGATTTATTAATTGTATTGCTAGTTCTGAATGAAGTTGGTGAACTCAAATAGTGAGACATTGACATGCAAGGGCCTGTCGCAGGGGCATAGATAACAGAGTCATGCCCCTAGTGCCCAGCACAAGGTCTGAAGGCACCCTGGGCTCTCGATGCCTGTTTACTAGTAGATGAATGGGTAGATAAGTGAGTGGACACACTGCCTATCTCTTCAGCTGCTGTCACTGTGGATCCAAATTCCATGGCATAGGTCTTGCAGGTAGAACTGACTCACTGATGATCAACTGTTGTCTGAGCCAATTTAGAGTTTAAGCCAAAGGCTCTCGTGAATCTTTATTTCACATTCCAGGTGGATTCCAGTCTACTGTACAGAGAAAGACACTGTCTTGCTTCTCACCTGTACGTGATCTTTGTATAGAGACGCATATAGTTCTTGTCCTCTTCGTCTGTAGTTCTCAATACACGACACAAAGTCCTGGAGAAGAGAGAAGACAAGTCACAGCTAGTAACAATTGTGATTTTAGATAAGAACTTCCTGCTCTGGCCAAGTGCCAGAGGAAGTAGCCGTCACAGGACCTGTTGGTCAAATCATTCACAGCCTCATGAATACAGGATACACGTTCAGATTCACATACATGTTTAAGGGTTACTTTTACTTCTAACTACATTGAACCAGGTAGAGCAGATAAATCTTCCTCCCAAGAATAACTAGAAAAGTAGAACATAATACTTCAATCAAAAGGGAATTCTAAAAAATGTTCAAGTAACATATTTATGGAATAGGGCACCCAACAGTAGTAGAATACACAAGCCCCCACAAAACATATACTGAGACAAACCACATGCCAGACCATAACACAAACTTCAACAAATGTATAAAAGTTGAAATATGCAAAATGTATTTTCTGATCATAACAGAGTCAATCTGAAGTCAGTAACAGGAAATCTCCAAACACTTGGAAACTAAACAGTGTACTTCTAAATAATCCATGGATCAAAAAGTAAGTCTCAAGGGAAATTTTACAAAATATATTGCATTAAATAAAACTGAAAGTAGAACATATCAAAATGTGTGTTGCATAGCTAAAACAATGCTGAGAGGGAAATATATGTCACCAAATGCATACATTAGAAAAGAGTTAAGTTTTAGAAAATCTGAACAGATCAATAACAAATAGGGAGACTAAACAGTAGTCAAATATTTCCCCTCCACACACCAAAATGCCAAGGACTAGATGGCTTCACCAGAGATTTCTATCAAACATTCAAAGAAGAATTAATACCAAACCTTCTTATATTTCAAAAAAAAAAAAAATAGAAGAAGGAATACTTTTCAACTCATCATAAGAGGCCAGCATCCCTCATACCAAAGCCAGGCAAAAATACCACAAAAAAAAGAACACTAAAGACCAATATCCATGATAAACAGAGATACAAAAGTCCTCTATAAAATACTGGCAAACAATTCAACAGCACATTACAAGAACTGGATGCCATGATGAAATGGAATGTATCCTTGGGATGCAAGGATGGTTCAATGTATGCAAAT
This sequence comes from Bos javanicus, assembly GCF_032452875.1. Classification (NCBI taxonomy): domain Eukaryota; kingdom Metazoa; phylum Chordata; class Mammalia; order Artiodactyla; family Bovidae; genus Bos; species Bos javanicus. The sequence goes on along the minus strand of NC_083895.1, from coordinate 44,673,956 downwards.
TGATTAAAAAGATAGCAAGAGAATATTACACACATCTAGATACACATAAATGTGACAACTGAGATTAAATGGACAAATTCTTTACAAAAGCACAAGCTACCAAATCTCAACCAATATAAAATAGATCCTTGAAATAGCATATAACAGTTAAGGAAATTGAGTTCATAATTTAAATACTCTCCCCAAGTAAATTTCCAGGTCCAGATGACTTCACTTGAGGATTTTACAAAATATTTAAGCAATAATTAACATACAGTTTACAAAATGTCTTCCAGAAAATAGAAAAGATGGGTACATTTCCCAATCTGTTTTATGAAGCTAGCAGTACTCTTATGACTTTATATCACAACCAGACAAAAATACTACAGGAAAATAAACCTAACTTTCACAAATAGAGATGCAAAAATTTTAAACAAAATATTAGCAAATAGAACTTAACAATACATAAAAATAATCACATACAATGAAAGAATGGAGTTTATTTCAGGAATGCACAGCTGGTACATACCCAAAAAGCAATCATTGTAATCTACCATATTGGTAGGTTAAAATAGAAAATGACATGATCATATCTGCTGCTGCTGCTGCTAACTCACTTAAGTCGTGTCTGACTCTGTGCGACCCCATAGATGGAAGCCTACCAGGCTCCCCTGTCCCTGGGATTCTCCAGGCAAGAACACTGGAGTGAGTTGCCATTTCCTTCTCCAATTCATGAAAGTGAAAAGTGAAAGGGAAGTCGCTCAGTAGTGTCCAACTCTTAGCAACTCCAAGGACTGCAGCCCACCAGGGTCCTCCGTCCATGGGATTTTCCAGGCAAGAGTACTGGAGTGGGGTGCCATTGCCTTCTCCATGATCATATCAATTGATGTTAATAGTATTTGAAAAAATTCAACACTCATTCACTATAAAACTCTCAGAAAGCTAGGAATAGAGGAGAACCTGATAAAAATCATCTATAAAAACTCACAACATTAGATTTAACGCAAAACAATAAATCCTTTCTAAGACTGAAAACAAAGATGAATGCTTTTATTGTTCTCATTCTACAGATTGCTAAAGTGTTCAGATTTTATACCAGAAACACAATTCAGAAAAGGAAAAATTAATGAATTTGATCTCATCAACATTAAAACTTTTGCTCCACAAAACTCATATAAAAACGATGTAATAATTAGCTACAATCTAGAAGAAAATATTTGCAAGTCACATATCTATCAAAGGACTAATATCTGGAATATATGAAGAAATTTAAAGCTTAAGCGCAAAAAAAGTCTACTAGAATAATTGCAAAAGATATGAATAGACATAAAGAAGATATGAACACGGCAACGAAGCACATGAGGGCCATGTTCTACACCAATATCCATTAAGAAAATGAAAATAAAAGCCACAATGAGATATCACTACACTTCTATCCGAATGGTTAAATTTAAAAGATGACAACAACGAATGCTGGTGAGGATACAGAGAAACTTTATCACTCATGCATTGCTGGTGGGAATGTGTGGAAAACAAGTCAGTAGATTTTTTAAAAAGTCCAGTCAACCACCATAGGATCCAGAAGCTGTAACCTCTGGGGATTTATCCCATGAAAGAAAAGCTTATACTCACACAACAATCTGTACATGAATGTTTATAGCAGCTTTATTCATAACAGACAAAAACTGGAAACAACCCAGATGACCTTAAATAGGTGAATAATTAAAGAAATTGTGAAACATCTATAATGTGGAACACTGCCCAACAATAAAAAAGAATGAACTGTTGATACATACAACGGCCTGGATAAATCCACACAGAATCACGCTGAGGGAGAAAACAACCCCAAAGGGCAACAGGGGCTCCTTGTAGTGGTGGAGATATTCCTTGCTGCGATGCTACATTACAGTTTTGCAAGATGACACCACTGGGGGAAACTGGGCAAAAGTTATATGAGATCTCTCTGTATCATTTCTTACAACTGCATGTGAATCTACAATTCTTAAAATAGAAAGTTAAATTTTTTTAAAAAGTCATTGAGGGCTCTATCTTCACCATTTGAAAAAAAAATTAACTCAGAGAACACATATAATTATTTTAAATCAATAAGATAAAAAAAGAGACATTCAATGGAAAATTTTTGAAAAGAAAAAATTGAACAGGCATTTCATTAAAAAAGATGTCAATGACCAATACAAATATAACAAAGAGGTCAATTTCATTTGTCATCTGGAGGATATAAATTAAACCACAATAAGAATATCTAAATTCAAATAGCTAATAATGTTGTTTCGATTATCACATGGAGCCACTGGAACTCCCTTACACTGCTGAATTGGTACCATTTTGGAGCATGGTTTGGCAGTGTCTTAAAAGATGAGTATATACATACCCAGTGAACCAACAATTTCATTTCTAGGTATATACTCAACAGAAATTCATGCCTGTGTATTCCAGAAGACATGTGAGAGTGTTCATAGCAGCAGTGTTTGAAGTAGTCCCCAAGTGGGAAAAATGCAAACTTCCATCAGGAATAGTCTAGATAGATAAATTATGATATAGTCATATATTATATCCTCTATGGTAATGGTTCTTAAAATGTGGTCCATGAATCCCTAGTGGCTCTTTAATACCCTTTCAGGGGATCTGTGAAGTCAAAACTATTTTCAAAATACTAAACACCTTTGCCTTTTTTCACTGTGCTGATATGTGCATTGATGATCCAAAAGCCATGATGAGTAAAACAATTTCCATAGTCCAAACCAAGACATTGGCACCAACTGTACAGTAATCGTTGTACATAGTCCTCATCAGTAGGGACTCATAGGAAAAAAAATCTTCACTTAAGAATGTCACTGATGAAAAAGTGCAGGATTAATTTTATGAAATCTCAGTCTTTGAATACACTTTTAATAGTCTATGTGATAAAATGGGAAATCTACATAAAACACTTCTGAATACCAAAGACCATAGTGGTCATTTCAAGGGAAAGCATCTGCATAATTGTTAGAGCTGTGAGCTGAACTAGCTACTTTTGCAATAGGACATCATTTTTATTTGAAAGAATGTTGTTGTTGTTGTTATTGTTTAGCTGCTAAGTCAAGTCCAGCTCCTTTGCAACTCCAAGGACTGTAGCCCACCAATCTCCTCTGTCCACGGGATTTCTCAGCAAGAGTACTGAAGTGGGTTGCCATTTCCTTCTCCACGGGATCTTCCCAACCCAGGGATCAAACCCATGTTTCCTGCCTTGGCAGGTGGATTCTTTACTGCTGAGCCACCTGGGAAGCCCTTGAAAGAATGACTGGCAGACAAAACTAAAGTTATGAAGCCTGGGTGTTTGGCAGATGTTTTCTTTAAAATGAACAAAATGAACCTGTCGTATAAAATTAAACCACTGACAGGATTCGTGGCCCCTAATAAATTCTGGGCTTTCAAATCTCAAATGTTAGAGTGTCGGAAAACTTGTAACTGCCTTTGTGAGCGTGACAGTTTCTCAGTAGATAAATATTTTTCTGATTGGTGGTGTATGAATATGATTTTTCCACATTACACAATGAAACATATCAACATTTGGGAGATCTCTCGACTCAGGGAACCAATATTTTCACTGTTTGTTATACGCATGTTCCAAATCATGTATGGGTTAAAATATCCATTCAAACTGCAAGATAATAAATGCATTTACTGTAACAGAGTACAAAAATCTCACTGATAAAAGTTTCAAATAACTTCCAAGAAACTACTACTTGTTGAATTTTGGTGTAGTATCAAAGAATAATATCTATAATTTTCTGAAAGGTTTATTAAAATACTCCTTTCTTGGAACTTCCCTGGTGGTTCAGTGTTATGACTCTGCACTTTCAATTCAGGGGGTGTGGGTTGAAACCCTGGTTAGGGAACTAAGATCCCACAAAGCCACACAGCATGGCCCCCCCAAAAATACTCCTTTATTTTCTAACTTCATATCTGTGAAAGATCAGATTTTCTTCATTTATTTCACCCAAAAAAAGAAAAAAAGAATTACAACTAATTGAATAAAAGGCAGATATGAAAATCCATCTGCCTTATACTAAGCCAGATAGATATTAAAGAATCTGCAAAAATATAAGACAAAACTACGCTTTTCACAATTTTCAAAAAATATATAATTTTTAAAAAATGTTATTTATGCTTACATATAAATTATATAGATTTATTACTGCTATTTTTAAATGAATTAATAAGTGTCATTTAAAAATTGTTTTCATTTCTTACACACTAAATATCAATAGATGCAATCTATATGATACAACAGTTCTTTGAAATCTCAATAATTTTTAGGAGGGTAAACAGATCTTGAGACCAAAAAGTTTGAGAACAGTATGAAAATGTTGTTTGGTCACTATAAAACGAACTACTGCTTCATGAAATGACATGGATCAATCACATAGTTTGGAGTGAAAAAAAAAAAAACAGAAAGAAGCGTGTACACGTTATTTCATATACATAAAAGTACAATGTAGAAAGCTGATGTATGTCAGCTGCCAGGAAATTGTCTACTGTGAGGGTAGAAGGTGCTAGAGACTAGAATGGGGCCTGAAGCTGGGGGTGCTTCTGGAGAGCCATTAATGTTGTATTCTTTAAGCTGGGCAGTGGTCACAAGTTCAGTCCATGAAAATGCTTAAATCTGTATATTTGTGACTTGAACACTTTTTTCTATGTGTCTCATAGTTCAATAAAATAGAAAAGTGTTTATCAACAAAGACTCAAAACTATGAAAACAATATAATTTTAAAACCCCAGTTAATGTTTTGGAGTAGTGGGAATAGGGTGATTTCTTTCTTTCTCTCTTTTTTTGTTTACAAAATTTTCCTTAATATTGCTGTTACATGTTTATGCACATTTATAAGTAATAATCATTATGAGCACTGCAAATGACATAAAATGCTGACAAATTTGACTAATTTTACATTTAAGGCAAAAGCCCAGTCTTTTTCCTAATATGATACTTTGAAGATGTGCAGCAGGAGAACAGAACTCTTGGGGGAACTTGGACGCAGAGCAGCTTTTGTCAAACAGGAATGTGCTATCTCACTGAAGAAGTAGAGGAAAAGCTGGCTCTGCTTCCCTTGAGCAGTGAGCAGGTGAAGGCTTGGAATAGTGGATTAGGAGGATGGGAGAGGGACCTGACCAAGGGCACCTGAATGGTGTATATAGGAGTGTCGGTAGCCCAGATATTTGTTATCCTTTGGTCTGCTCTCTCAGCATTCCATCCAATAACTAATGTGCCCATAGCACTTGACAAAGGAGTTTCCATATGCATTACCACATTTAATATTTAGCCACCTGACAAATCTATATGATGATGATTCCCATTTTACAGAAGAGGAAGCTGAGGACAGGGGACCCCAACAATGCAGGAGCTGGCAGCACCAGAAGATGACTTAGGCCACCACAAGATTTTCTCCCGCACAGCTTCCACCTTGCATGTCACCACAGCACTAAACAAATTATTGCTTTGCTAGTGATTTCTAAGAACTTTCATGCCCTGGAAAGTTGTCACGCTCAGGATGTGGAGACAGGAGGAGGACGATCTGGGTTGGTTCAAGGGCAGAAGCTCATCTGCCTGGGCAGCAGTGAATATGACACATCGATGGGGGACATATTTAGAGCAGAGCTCTGCATTGCTTATTGGAGCAAAATAGCCTTTGCTTAGAAACTGCCTGTGTATTAAAGAGTTTGAGAACCTTTGAAGTAGAACCAAGGGCCTCAGAGGGCTGTTTGGAGATTTGAAAGGCAAAGTAGGTCTGGTTTAAAGAGCCTGTGCCTTGCTGTCCCAGTGCCTCCTTAGGGCAGGGTTTGGCTACAGGATACAGATCAGACCTTGGAACGGAAACCAAGGCACAGCCTATCTGGAAGGTCACCTGTAAGTGAGCCGACCTCAGCTTGGTGGTACCCACCTTTGCCAGGAGCACCCCTGGGGCTGGCCAGCTGCTGGTGACCCTCCTGTTCAAGCTCTCCCATAGGAAATTCCTGCTGTCACTGATGACAGTCATTATATTGTTTGTTTAAAGCATCATTAGCCCTGTAATCACAGCTGTATAGCCTAGCCAGAAAAGAGAAAAGCCAGTATCTAAACGCAACCCCTCAGATCCTGCTCAGAAACTTAGTACCACGATCAGAGTTGTAAGCCCTGGCCTCTACAGCCAAGTATGGCATGGTCTGGGACTGAACTCAGTGGTGAGAAATGCCAGTGTATCTACCTGTGTTGACATATATGCATGTCATTTTCATCCTCCGACTCACCATTTTCAGTGCTAGTTACTTACTCCAAGGAAACCCTAAAATAAATGCACAGATAGTCACTAAACAACGTTTTCCACCATCCTGTTTATAGCAGAGCAAAATAAAACAATCCAAGTATCAGCACGAGGAGGGGACGGCTCATCCTTCCTGTCAGGTATCACGCAGTCACCACAAACTACACCCACTCAGGTCACCACTAGTCCACACAGCACCGCGTGTCCCCTTTGAGCAGACGCTGTCCCGGAACTGCACGGCTACGCTGAACAGTGGGACAAAGGCTGGGTTTCAGCTTCCTTTTGCCACTCTGGCCATGTGCCTTTGTGCACAACCCATACAACCATTCATTGCAGCCCTGGTGTCAACTAAGTTCTGTTGATATGGAACCAGATTTTTGATATATCGAGATTTTTAAAAATGAAGTTAGAAAACAATGTGCTAACAACAATTAAATGTGTTTGGATTTGCGTGGAAAAGGAAACTGAAAGAAAACACAGGGTGCGGATCATTCGTGCTCTTCGCTAAATATTTCGAGTTCTTTCCTCCTGCAGATACATGGCATAACTGCTTTTCCTGCCACCTTTGAGCCAGGTGAGGCCAGGGAGGAGGGTGAAACTTTAGGGGCTCAGGCTCAATTTGCTAAGCTCTTTTTCAACTGTCACAGCAGTGCTCAAAGTTCTAAATGATTGCTCCCTGAGCTGGTGTCACTGGGTGAGGTTAAGGCACAGGAGACTCATGACAACTCACAGTGTGGCACACGTGAGAAGTAAACCTTTGCTATTTTAAGGCAGTCAGTTTTGGGAGTGTTTGTTACTGTAATGTAACTTTTCCTGAATAATACACACGAAATATACAGGAAGGGTTATAGTAGAATTGCATTGAAACGTATTTGTGATCAGTGAAAAAAGATCAGAGAGCTAAGTGAAAGCAAGTGTGAGATCAATTAAATGTTATGAGCAAAAAGCTCAAACAATTTGAGCAACAAAATAAATAACAAGCTTGGTGGATTATAACCCAAATTGTAAAATAAATATGGATGAGTCTCTACAGATATAAATAAAAGATTGAATAAATTAATTAGGGGGGAAAGAGACAAACCTTTCAAACAGAAGAATTTAGAATAATGTGTATAGATATTTCCCTTGTCAGGAGGCAGAGCTTAATTGCCTTAAGAATGGGCTTGTCTTAACAACTTGCTGCCAAAGAATAGAGGATGGAAGGGAAAATAGTAACTTTACAGTGGAGAAATCTGGCAGACCCCATCGTGACCATGTGATGAGAGCTGACATCACCAGTGATGATACTGTGTGGGTGTCAGGCACCCCTGACCCGATACGGTATGATGAGAAGGACGTGTCTCCTCTGTGGTCTTCCTTCCAAAAATTCATAACCTCAGGATAATTATGAGAAGAATGTTTAACAGACCCACTTTGAAGTACATTCTACAAAATATCTGACCAGTACTGCTCCAAACTGTCAAGGTCATAAAAATAACTGAAGTCTGAGAAATTGTCAGCGTCCAGAGGAAACTAAGAAGGCGTGACAACCAAATGCAGTGTGGTGCCTTGCACTGATTCTCGGATTAGCGGGAAAACTGGTGAAAGCCAAATATGACTAGAGATTCATTACCCGTAATGTACCAATGTACCAGTTGATTAATGTGCTATGATAATGTACAACAGGAACAACAGGGGAAATTGGGCGAAGGATATAGGGAGGTGTTGAATATAAATACGAAAAGTACATGGAAAGTATTCCAAAATAAAAAATGTATTAAAAATACAGTGGAATTCTCACAACCCTGCCACCTAAGTCCCATGATGAAACTGAGATGGAATAGATGAGTCTGTTTTCTCAGTTGGACATGGTTCCACATATTTCTTGAATGTAAACAATTCATTGTAATGAGTATAACTCTCGTGCTTGAAGATAAATAATTTTGGTAAGTCTTGTTCCCCCCAGACTGCACAAGCCAATCACTTCGCCAGACACTTTAACAGAGAAATAGTAATTCATTCCCCAAATGGCGGGAAAGTTGCTGATGGATGTGCAAAAGGGTGGCACAGAATACACCAAGCCACAAATGCTATTATTCTCTATCAATAATCGAAGGGACTTTGAGCAGTATCTTTGCCAACTTGATTTTCATTTTATTAAGAGGCTTTAAAACTTAACTCCATATAACATGATTCCACCGCAGGCAGTTGTTTTTATAATTGTTTAAGATTTCTAAATATGCACTAATGATCCATAAAGGAAAAGCAATAACCACACTGTTTGATTTTAGTGTCAAATCCAGATTCCTTTTTCTGGCCAGAGAAACAAGTGACAGGCTCAAGCTAAACTCAGGCGATCTCCCTCCCCTTCATCCTGCCAAGCGTGAACTGTGGATTTGGAAGAGGCTTCCTCCACCATAGGGCCCATGTTCTCACTGGCCGTGTTGGTCACTCATTGGTCACCTCTCCTCCACTGGTACAGGCTGAGGGGTTGGATTAACAGTGCCAGCAGCTGGGTGGCAGTGAGCAACCAAGGAAACTGTGTCTGTGTAAGTCCTTTGTTCTTATGGTATAGCCAGTAACTATCAGGAATACTCTTCTCGTTCCTAGTACACCCCCTGAGGGCCCCACGCAGAGTGGTAAACCCTGCAGAGGCTGTTGCTCCATGTCACAGTGACTGGGTTCCTCACCTGAATCCCCACTGGAATAAACTTTCCAAGGACATTGTCCGTCTCTGTCCCCAATGGCCTGGCAGATGGAGACAGCAATAGGTAAAAGTTTGCGAGACTGAAATGAAGCTCATGAGATTTGTCACTTTTCTGAGACAAATTCTCTGCAGCTGGTCGCTTCCCGCCTGGAGTGAAACACTCCTCATGGTCAGGATTAATGAGACCCAGGAGGGCCAGTGACAAGACATCCAGATCTGCAAAGAACAAGAGTCAGGAGCGGGGCAGCTCTGGCACTCACTCCCACCGCCACGTTTAAACCTGTCTGAAATTCTGTATTTTCCTGGTTGTGAAATGTTCAATAAACAGATTGCCTATGTAACTTTTCTGTTATCCCTTCTCTACATAAAGGCTGATATATCATCTGCCTTCAAAAATAAGTTCTTGGTGGAAACCTGCTTTTAGTTAGATGACAGAAGCAGTTAATGAGAAAACAATGGACTGCTTTCCCTGTTTGTTGGCAAGTCCTGTATAACACCTACATGTGCATCTGCCGAGCATTAGCAGTTGGTTATGAAAGAGGCAAATAGGAACCAAGGGACAGAATGGCCTGGGTCTGCAGCAAGCTGTGGTCAAGGTGTCTGCGGAGGAAGGTTACTTGGATGACTCAGGCCAGAAAATGCTTTTTCCTCCAAATGCCCAGATAATTGCACTTTTCTCTACTCTGGAGACAAAGCCCCTGGATTCTTAATAAATGTCGAGCCATACCAGAGTAATAATCACATTTCCAGCAATAACGACAAACAACTGGTGCTCAGAGTGGGTGAAGAGGGACCAGATCACCACAGCGCAATTCATCTCTTGTTAAATTCACTCACATATTAATTTCTGAGATGAATGGAGGTTTCTAATTTGTCTTTTTTGAACTGTGATGTTTTTATTAAATTCAATCATCATGAGTACGTGGAGACTGACTACTTTAAAAAAAAAAAAAAAAAAAACTCCTGTGTAGCAAAAGACAAAAGCTTTGGAATTGCAGGCACTGGGTCTTTTCAAGAAAGCCACCTTCCCTTTTCTTTGTCTCTTCCTTGGGCATCAGAGGCTCTGTAAGACTCAGACAGATGAGAAGCGTCAGCAGGCTGACATTTCCTGAACTCTGCCAGGTCTTCGCAAGTTTCTGTCGTCTTCGTCCTCAGAGGTGAGGCTCATGGAGACCCAAACCATCTTGGGCAGAAGCAGAAGCTTAGGAATTGTGAGTGACTTAGGGTCTGAGTGAGAGATGAATGTGAGAATCTACCCTGGGAGACTGCCACCCATGGAAACACTTTCCCCCTGGACACAGTGAAATTGAGGTTGCTGTTATCGACTGACATATCCGCTCACCGTGGCTCTCTTGGGGAACCACACCGGGACTTGCCAGTCATGTGCTGGCCGCACATGACTCACAGGTAACATAACCAACACCAGCCCTTCCCTCTCCCTTAGGCTGGTCCTGCATAGATGCAGCCATTGTGAGTGAAAAATAGATAACTGTGGCCACACGGGTCATGGCCAGGCTGGAAAGGGCTTTCAGGAGGGACAGCGATTTTAAAGCACAGGGGAAGGAATTGGTCCAATGGAAGGGGCAGGCTCCTCCAAGCAGATGGGATGACATTTGCCCAAGTGTAGAGATGGGAGAAGACAGGGTGCATTATGATAAAATGTGGAAGTGTGCAAGATTGTCACAGGAAGGAAACTCAGAAAAACAGTGAGGATCAGGCTTCTTGCACTGTGGTCATGGGTCTGAGGCTTCCTCTGGACAGTGTAGGAACAAATGATGGCTTTTAATCAGGAACATGACATGATGAGACCTGATCTTTAAGAGCTCACAATGAGGGTGCCATGACGGTGTGATGGGGCACAGTAGGCTTCTGGGAGGGACCAGCTTTGTTTTCCCTATGTCCCTGTTCTCTGCTCCTTGGCAGAAGCATAATTGACAGGTGAGGAATAAATATATAAACTATCTTGCCTCCCACTCCACAATAACAGCCAGAAAGCTCAGGCATGCTGTAGATGTTTGACTGTAAGCCGTTATGGACTATGGATTTATGATCTTAATTCCCTAGGAATTGACTTTCTTCTTTGAGTTTTATTTTTCCTGATCTCATTTCCTCATTTTATTGCATGTATCACATTATATACCATAAATCCTCTGGGGATTGAGTCAGAATATAAATAAACACATACACGGGATCAACATAAACAGGATATGATACTCCAGTAATAATACAAAGGCAACAGCTGACCCACGACAGTTCCTTTGCATCTGGAGGGGCCCCTCTGTCACCACTGAGCTTCCTTCACATCCTTCTTCCTCCTTTTCATCCTCCTCCTCCTCCTCCAAGTCTCAGCTCAACTTCAGCTTGTTAACATTGTAATTATTTCACCTACCTAGAGGGTCAGGGACACACTTTTTACTGTCAGTATCCTTTGGCCTTAAGCCAGTGTCCTGGGATACGGTAGAAGAGCCATGAATGTGCATGGAAGGTTGAAGGAGGGAAGGTCCAGATCACAGCTGAGTGTTCAGTAGATGAGAGACGGCGGTGGAGATGCATGTGCGGATGGAGTCACAGACACAGATGCTTTTGTGACGCCTAGAAAACTGACATGACCCTTGACAGCTGGCCCCTCCCGCCCTCTTCCTGGACCACTCCACATTCAGTCTGTGATCCACTTGCACTGACCTCCCTCTGTTCTCAAACACATGAACTCATGCCCACCATCAAGCCTTGGCACTAGCCGAGTCCTTTTCGGGAGTTTTCATTCCCCAGGTGTTCAACAGCTACCCTTCCCTCTCAGCTTTATTATCACTTACAACCTATGGCATTCACGAGTCTGCCCCTAGCCCACACACCAGATCCCAGACAAAGACGTCTGTGAGTCAGGAACCATTTGCAAGAATCCGTCTGATGCTCAAGCTCAGCTGTTCCTCCTATCACTCCTAATCAAACCAGTAGATACTTTAGCATCCAAGAACGCCTGAGAGACCTCCCAGGCCTGGACTCCACGCTCTCTGGCTGTCCCCACTCCCTTCTCCACGTCCAGGCCCATTTCCTTCCATGACAGGCCTGGAGCCAAGTTTGCACCAACCCCCATGGACAACAGGGATGAGAAGAAAATTTCAGAACTTCCTGTTCTGAGACTTTGAAAGACTTTTTTAATTAACCAAAATGGTTTCTCATAATAGATGGGTCCCAGGGAGAGAAGGCGGCTGTAACTCACGCAGCAGGCGCCTCGCGGCCGAGCTGGGACTGAGGGGCTGGCGGCTGTGATGGCAGCAGAGCCTCGGAGGGCCCCAGACTGATTCTCCACCCCACGACCATCTGCCGTTTTTTATCATTTATATAGTTTGGGACATTTCTGTCTTATGAACGCTGAAGCATTCCACACCAATGAATACGTTTAAGTTCTACATATTCAAATTTAGAGGAATAAATAATCAAAAGATGTGCTTTCCCCAGCCAAAATCATTATTTTTAAAAGTTGAAAGCCTTTCCTGTAATGATGTTACCCCACCCCAACCACAACATAAGTTTTTGGAATGCCAGCATACCTCACATTAGGAAATCTAATCTGTAAAAACTGAACCTCAAAATAGATTCTTAGGTATAATTATCCTCCAAAGTAAAGGACTGAATTTAGTTTTCAAAAGAATTCAACCCAGGATTTTTCAAGTTGCCAAATTCCTAAGCAAATTTCGGATCTATTTATAAAATATTGACCTATCTACATTTTTTTTCAGAAACGCATCTACTGTAATTCTTCTTAGATATAATCTAGCTAGGGAGATAAATACCTGGACTTCAAGGATTTGTTAAACGTAAGGTCCTGTGTTATTCATCTCTATATTCCTAGTGAGGACTAGTATATCTTCAATAAATCCACGTGCTGTTGAACTACATATGATAGTATTGACATATGCAGTGTTGACTGCATTTGATGTGCTCCACTTCTGTGCAGCATGGTGGTGGAGCCATTCCTTACTGCCAGTTACAGTGACCAGCGGGAGGCAGGACCATGAGCCAGCCATGGGACCAAGTAAGTTATTGTCAGTACTAAATATTCTTTTATTCTGTGGCCTTTGCATTCTTAGTAAGTCATGATATACCAGACCACATTAAGTTTTAAGAGTAAACAGTTGATAACACTGATAGAGAAATTCTATGTGCTAGTTGAGGTGGGTACTTGCTACATGTTAGGAGAAGGTCACCATCGAGCAATTTTAGCAAAGGATCCCCTAGTCAGGTCAGGGTCTCTGCTAGCCTAGCCACTGTCCTTTGCATGAATAGGAAAAAGAAGCCCTCTCTGGAAAGATGGTGCCCTTCTCCCAGGCCAACATAGACTACACCACAGCTCACGGCTTATCAGCAGAGCTTGGGGATCTATCCCAGTAGCGCCCATCCCTATGTGGAGCCCTGGCCCCGTGCCAGTGAGTTTCTCAGCGTGGTGTCACTGTAGTCTGGCTGGCCTCAATCCACTGCCAGTCACTGCACGATGATGTCTGTCCCACCCCAGGCCCCAGGACACCAGCCTCTCTCTGCTTGGACTCCAGGGATATCAGCACCCACAGGGATGACTAGCTAGCAGTTCATCGGGCTCTACTCGTGGCCAAGCTCTGACGCTGATCCTCTCAAGAGGACAAGAGGCAGTCTGTCTTAGGCCTCTGTATTTCTGTCTGCATTCATCTGAAATCTTGTACCTACATAACTGAGGGGCCTGGATCTATCACCACCTAAATCCATCCCTGGAAAAAATTATCCAGGAAGTAATGTAAGAGGTTCAGTATCCTAAGAGACTTCTCCTCCTCCCTGAATGGATGACATCAGCTAGATGCTAAGACGGCCCAGGGTCTTCATGGGAGAAGACGACGATCGTGGTATGATGGGCGCTGAGAGCTCACAGTAAACTGTAAGCTTTAGTAAAGCATGGGAATTCTAGGCTTCCTTCAGGATCATTTGAAGGAGGGAAGCTCTGGGGCTTTGGGCAAGGTGGCTTCTATCTTGGGAGCCGCTTTTCCAGCAAATGTCTAGAGACTGTGATGTTTCAGGAAAGGTCCTAATCCAACAAGGTTACCGTATTCAGCACAACCATAGGTCCATTTCATCAGAAACCAAGGGGCTGCCCTGAGAAAGCAGAACAATGTGAATCTGCAACCAAGAAGTCCAGACCACACGTCTGATCGGGGCAACTCCCCTTTGCCCTGTGCACATAGGGACACATGCTCTGAGCAAGTCATTGATTATTCTCCAAATGGAAAAAGTACATCAAAAGAGTTGACCTAAAATGCCTTTAAAGGGCAAGTTCAGCCAGAGAATTTAAGTAACAGAAAGTTTCCAGGAAAAAAAAAAAATCAGTTGCGATATTGTTAAACACAAAGGTTACAAACACACACACTAAATAAAATGATCAAATATGCACAAAAGCACGAAACGCAGTAGCAAATGTATCAACTAAACGCTCTGCATACAGCACTGTAATCTCGCAATGAGTCAAACATTGAACAAATGGCAACTTTAATATATACCATTAATAGCAAAGTGTCTGCTTTACTGATGAAAATAAAAACCCTAAAAACTATGTTGCTCTAAGCAGTTTTGAAATGAATATCTGATTCAAAACTTCCCCTGTGCATATAATCACATGCTAATTTACATTTTAATTACTTCCTAAGAAATCAAAAGCATTTGTTGACAGTAGAACATAATGTCAGCTTCACGGTGCACTGTTGGCGGATGCTTAATGAACTTAATTAGATAATTAGTGATGTTAATTATCCTTCTATTATGAAGATAAAGCTGTCTCGCAAATGATGCACTTGGTAAAGAAACATCATTAAAGGTATCAGTGTTTGCTTTGTTCATTTACTTCTATTTTTCAAACTCCTGTAACAAGGACCTGTGATAGCCTGGTAATATTTCAGCTTCTTTTAAAATGAGAGAAGAAAAGCCACTGCTTCCATCAGCCCCACTCTGTGCCTCCCCCTCATTCTGGATCCTACGTATTGGTGACGGGACTGCTGTTTCAAACCCCCTGTTGTTGGGACCTAAGTCTGTGGCCACTTGTGGTATGGAGCTTCTGTTTCACAACATATCCTTCCTGTGGGCTCTACCATCTATTGTTTTAAGAATGGGTCATGTGGGGACTTCCCTGGCGGTCCAGTGGTTAAGACTCTGAGCGCCCAATGCATGGGGCCTGGGTTCAATCCCTGGCTGGGGAAGTAGATCCCACATGCCGCAACTAAGAGTTTGCATACTGCAACTAAGAACCTGCATGTGCAACAGAGATCAAAGGTCCCCCAGGCCATGGCTAGGACACGGTGCAGTGAGATAAAACAGTATTTTTAAAAATAAAATAAAAATTTAAAAAAAGAATGGGATGTATATACACGTGTAAGCATGAATGCCTGTGCATGTGTGTGTCAAAAAGAGAAATTGAGAGAGGAGGTGTCTTGGTTGAGTGTCCAGACCACTAGGAGAAAACCTAAAGGGTTAATCCTCAAACACACACACACACACACACACACACACACACACGGTACACACGTTGCCCTGGCCTGGTGCATTTCCGTGAGTCTGCAGTGCTGTGTCCCCAGCTCCATCACCAGGATGCTTTCCTGCCCTGGGCAACCCCATTTTGCATGTGCTGTGGGAATATCTGCATGCCTGACCAAGGGCCATGATACATTATACATGGACTTTACTTTCGGATGCAGTGAAATAAGACACTTCAGAGATTTAAGCAACAAGATACTGGATTTCACCATTTTTCTCTTTCTTGTCCCTGAATACCACCACAGCCAGAGCTTAATAGAGGTCCTTCCTGCAAGAATTCTAGTCCAGACACGCCATGAAGAGCCCTAAGACCAGGCTGGGGAGGGTGGCATTATTTTTCGGGTCAATTATCTCGGGAAAAGCATCAGGAGAAAGTGTCACTGGCAGCCTTACCCACCACAATTAAGAAAACCAAGATTCCATTTAATAGAGGGTCTAAGAACAATGTTCACATCAGTAGAAGCAACACACACTTTCCAAAGTCTTTTTAAAAAGATATATGCTAAAAAAAAGAGAAAAAAAAAAGATATGTGCTGTGTGCTTAGTCCCGCAGTCAGGTCCGACTCTTTGGGACCCCATAGACTGTAGCCCACCAGGCTCCTTTGTTCATGGAATTTTCCAGGCAAGAATACTGGAGTGGGTTGCCGTTTCTTACTCTGGGGGATCTTCCCAATCCAGGGACTGGACCCAGTTTCATTCATTTCTGACTGCTTTTATTCCTCTAACAGCTGCTGCTGTTGCCAAGTTACTTCGGTGGTGTCTGACTCTCTGCGACCCCCTAGATGGCAGCCCACCAGGCTCCCCCATCCCTGGGATTCTCCAGGCAAGAACACTGGAGTGGGTTGCCATTCCCTTCTCCAATGCATGAAAGTGAAAAGTGAAAGTGAAGTTGCTCAGTTGTATCCAACTCTTAGCGACCCCATGGACTGCAGCCTACCAGGCTCCTCTGTCCATGGGATTTTCTAGGCAAGAGTACTGGAGTGGGGTGCCATTGCCTTCTCCATCCTCTAACAGAGTCCCATTTAATTACTGGCTCACAAGGCTTCTCCCCCTACCGAGCACTGCAGGGCTTACGAGCAATTGTGATTGCTCATGAAGTCTGTGTCTGCAGGTCTCCTCTTTTCCATGGTTTCAGAGGCTTGTTCCTCCAGCCCAGTCCTCCACTGATGTGCTGACATGGGCTATCTTTCTGCCCTCCTGCCCCACCGGGAGAATGTTTTATCAAGACCTCACCAATCTCTGGGTTCTCTCACTCCTTCACTTTCAGAAGTCCTCATGTGCCTTCATTTTCCCTCAAGTTTAAGCTGTGCTGTGCTAAGTCACTTCAGTTGTGTCTGACTCTTTGTGATGCTACGGACCGTAGCCCACCAGGCTCCTCTGTCCGTGAAATTCTCCAGGCAAGGATACTGGAGTGGGTTGCCATTTCCTTCTCCAGGGAATCTTCCCAACCCAGGGATAGAACCCGCATCTCTTATGTCTCCTGCACTGGCAGGCAGATTCTTTATGACTACACCACCTGGGAAGCCCAATTTAGGCTTCCTGCTTCCAAATCTCTCTTTAAAGGCACAGTCATCTGCTGGAAAAGTCCTTTTCCTCCTGCCCATGAACTTCTTGTTGAATTTATGACAAGTTTAAGTAAAAATAGTCCCCATGATGACCTTCTGAATTTCAGATTTTTAAACTCTCCTACACCCTCTTAAAAGGCTTCCTAGGTGTCACAGTGGTAAAGACCCCACCTGCCAATGCAGGAGACACAGGAGACATAGGTTTGATTCCTGGGTCAGGGAGACTCCCTGGGATAGGAAATGGCAATCCACTCTAGTATTCTTGCCTGGAGGATCCCATGGACAGAGGAGTCTGGGGAGCTGTGGTCCATGAGGTCGCAAAGAATAGACAGGACTGAGCGACTCAGCATGCACACGTACACACTGCCTCTTAAAGATTTTTGTCTACAGTCTGTGGAGCCTTATATGAAGGCCATAGGCGCAAGGCCTCGTACTGAGAACACAGATGCGGAGCCCCACACCAGGGTCATCTCGGGAACTGACTGAACCCCCACAGCAACCATTGCCATGAGCCCCCTGATCTAAACCATCCAGCTCCCTGACCCCATATTAGGTAAAAACCCTTCCCATCACCTAAAGACATCCTTCCAGCAGGAATTTTCTTTGTCTTGAGGCCATAAAAACAGGCTAGCTCTCCTTTGAGCTGGTCTGCTGTTCTAACAGTCGGCTCTCCCTGTTAGGAGGTCTACCTGCTATGCTTGCAACGCCCTCTTTATTTCTGCTCTTTGTTCTTAATAAACTCACTCTTTCTGAAATACTCTGTGTCTGGAAATTCTTTTCCAACCCACCCACAGACTATGACATTATTTATTAACAGTAGAACATCTCTGGGAATTCTAACTTCTGATTTCACCGTTGCTTTTTGACTTCCTTGGTTGGTCCCCCGGACTCTACCACTTAACTTCTCTGTCATTTCGAAGCCCATTCTTCACTATTATCAAAAAGTTCTTCCCAGCACTGGGGCGCTCCTGACTTATAATACATTTCCCCAGGTGAGTGAAATTTGAGGCTTCACCCTCAAGGGCTGTTCAGCCCTGGACACGAAGGAGCCAAAACACTAAACCGGAAACGCTGTGTCCCATCAGACCTCACCCTCCTTCCCGAAACAGGGGAGCGGGGTTCTCAGAGGCTCGCGGTGCCTTCAGCATCAGCAAGACTGAAATCTCTCAGCAGCAGGAGACGAATGCAAACATGCCAGAAAGCAAGACCGAGAGCGGCTTGATCACTCCCAGAGTGACCACTCAGGCTTTCCATTCTGCACTCTTCCTTCTTTTTCTGCAGTTTTAATTTGGGCACCATGATTTCTTTAAAGAGAAAATAAATACATTTACACATGAAATGATATGATGTCTGGGAGGTTGCTTCAAAATTATTCTGGGCAGAAGGAGAAAGTAAGTAGGGACAGTGAAGAGACAAGATGGGCCAGGAATTGAAAACTGTGGAAGTTTAGGGGTGAATAGATACATGTGGATTCATTCTTTGTTTTCTCTACTTATATATCCGATTGAAAATTTCCACAGTGATTTTTAAAAAGGAAAATGGGTAACATTCGCAGAGTGGATGGTCACAAATGTCATTTTCCTTGCTAGGGACCTGAGTCAAGACTGCTTTTAGTCGAGCTATCACCCCATTGCTGGCCTCAGCCAGCGTCTCCTCCTCCGCCAGGGGCAGGGCCGCTCCATGGCCGGGGGTAGGATGTAGTGGATCTGGGCACACATTCAGGGAAGTAGCTAGCAGCAGGACCATGGTCATCCTACCCACACAAGCGACCAGTCTCGGAGACCGTCAAGGCCCCAGGCATGGGCACTGCTCGTTTTGCAGGAAACTCTGGTGCGTCTAGGTAGGCAGGGGCTCACCCACAGGGCAGCCTTTAGAAGACCTCATGGGACCTTGGAGTAAATGCTTAGTGCTTTCATGTCCTTGCCAGGGCAGGTCTAAAATTCTTGCAAAAAATTTGTCTTTGGTGTTTTAGCTACTGCAGTGTGCCCTTCTCTGGCTTTCAGGGAGTTCCCATTCTTTTCTGTTAATTCTAATAGGACCCTAGCTTTCCTCCATGGGTCATGTCAACATTTTAATATAAGACTTTGAAAACAGCAGCTGAAAACTTGCTCAGCTATCACCAAAACCAGGGAAATGTGGCAGACACAAGCCCGGCTCTTCTCCACCCTTCTGCTCCACTATAAACCTTCTAAGTTTACTCGGCTGAGGTATACGTGGCCCCTGCATGGGACATCTGTCCACACGGGTACAGTTAATCATCAGAGGACAGTGGGGTGAAATCCAGCTCATGCTTTGCTGAACAAGACACAGGTCAGGGGCCTGCGTCCACCCAGAGGGGCTCCCACCTCCTTATGGGATAGAATTGGCCCCCAACATCCACCTGCTGGTCCCCTGGTTTGTTCCTTCCCCTCCTCCGCAGAGCGCAGGAAACATCTGGATCACACAGCTCCCACGCCTCCCACTCGTGGGTGCTCTCCATTCTCCTGGCCTGATTTAAGAGGCCTGGAGCTAGGACCTGTCTTCCGTGGCACTTCATTTTGTTTTACTAACCCCGGTCATGGTTAGACAGTTTCCCTGTGTGTTTTTTGGTTTCTACTGCTCCGGCCACTGCCTCTGCAGCTCCAGCATCTCCTGTGTGAATGATGCTACAGCCCCAGCCTGTCCCTTCTCCCAAGGGCCTAAACTCCAACGTAACCTGTACAAACAGAAATATGCCATTCTCTTGCTTAACCCCCAGTGCCCCCCGATCTGCCTCCATGCCCATCCCCCTCCTCACATCCACTCATCCTCACAACCCCTTCCCACCTGACTTCCAGCTCCCATGTTCCATGTGCCCACTTTCTCTTTGCTGATGCTTAAAAAAAAAAAACACAAAAACCAGAAGATGGCATACTTTATGTTTTGGAATAATCTGGGATCCACGGAAAAGCAGTAAAGATAGTACACAGCACGCCCGTCAGCCCCTCACCGAGTTTCCCATAACGAGGTGCGTCTGCCAAGACTGGGAAACCAACACTGGCTGTTGGGGTTTTCCCAACCTATTCTTAAACAAGAAAGTCTGAAGCTGAGCAGGTGTGAAGAGGGATGGCTGGCCAGAGTGTGCCCTCTGGATCTCCCCAAGTTGAGAGAGGCATAATAAAGTGACTTCCTGGGCACCCTCAGTTGGCCTTTGGTGACCTCAAGGGAGCCCAGGGTCCCAACTTATGTCCAATACACTCACGCCCACAGCCTTCACCCTGGTAAAGACCATGACTTCACATTCTGGTCCCAGAAGGGACTGTGATGGAGGTCAGGGGGAGAAAAAGAAGAAATACCATCTATCATACCAGTCTTGCCTCAAAGTTCAGCTCACCTGCCGAGAAGCAAGCCTTTTCTACTGAAAATGAAGCTAGGTAAAAGGCATCGGGAATCAGACGTTGTGTGTCTCCCTCCAAGAAACAATTTATCAGTGCTATAGAGCCGTCAGCTGCTGACATGATGAGGAATAACACCGAATGAATAATGTTTCCTCCAAACCCAACTCCTTTAATTACAAGCCTCTTCTTTCCAGGAGAGAGACAGAAGACGCAGAAACGCCAATTTCATGCACTTGTGCCTGAATAATGTCTCCATGCTGCTTTTTCCAGATGGCGACCTTCTCACTGGAGGGACTAATGATGTGGGCATATTTAGGGAAAAACCAATAACGGAGTCTTTAACCTTCAACAACAAAATGCGTGTTGTACAAAATGTTCCTTGGGATACATTAGAAAATATCAATTACATTGCTCACTGAGGTGTAATCAGCTGTAATAATCAAAATTAATTTTTAAAAATAATTAAACAGACCCCAGGGCAAATAGTTGTGTTCTTATCCTATGGCATCACAGCGTACGTATGTACCTGAGAAGTTGTGCCTTCTGTTACCAACAAAGGCATCTAGCGTGGAGGGGGATGGATGTGGGCTCTACAGGCTGGCGGGTTTCTTCCCACACAAAGAAGGGAGAGCCCGGGGCAGCTCCACACACATTCTTTAAGAACCTTCCATGCACTGCCAGGCACAGTACCCATCCCAGACTGAGTTACTGGCAGGAGATGCTGCTCAGCAAAGATGCAGTTACTCTTTTTCAATTAAAGCATGGTCCACTTTGTTTCAAAAGTGATTTCTCTTTCAAAATTCCACAAGACAGAGTAAGCTATAGAAAAGATAGGCTGGAGGTAAAATGGGGCTCAACCAAGAAGACGTGCGTGTAAATGCATGTGTGCTTGTACATGTGTTTGCAAAAATTTATCCCACTGGGCACGTGCAGTTACCCAAGTTGGGCCATGCTTACCTCTCTGGCTTCCAAGTGCCAAAATGAAAGAGGAAAACATAACCGTGTCAGAAGTTTTCCTTTGTATAAGTTGCTGTGGAAAAGCACAGTCCTTCCTGGTACTAACGGCTGAGGGACATGTACCCTGAGGCTGTCTGGCCCCCACTGCAGTCCAGCCACACTGGCCTTTGCTCTCCTACGACCTCCAACACACTCCTGCCTCGGTGCCTTTGCCTGGTGGTCCTTCCTGCCTGACCATTCTTTCCCAGCGTGACAAGGCTCCTATCTTTCCTTATTTCTGGGCTTTCACACCTCCGTACCAGAGAAGACTTCTGGCCACCTCCATCTAAGTGGCCCAGCACCTCTCTCTTCACCCTATCTCACTTACTGCTCCATTTTTCCTTATTGCAATTAGCACCCCAAGATTACAAACTTATTTATCTTTTTATTGTCTGTCTTCACCTACTAGAATGCAGTCTCCTTGGAAGCAGAAAATATGCTGGTGTTTCCTTCTGTAATCTCAGTACTTAGAGCAGAGTACTGAATAAGCACTCAATAAAAATTTGTGGAGTGAACGAATGGATGAATGAGACCTCAATGCTGTAGAAGACATCTTCAGCAGTTTGCCTTCACCAAAGACAAAGCCAACTTCAAATATTCTTTCTTTCAGATCTCACCATGTGAGCCAAGAACAAACTGCTATTATATAAGTCATCTGTAAACTGACATGGCCCCAAACACTGCTGTCCACTCAAGCTTCTTTCAGATGGGTTGTTTCTCAACAGACCTCCCTAGGACTCAGAGGTGCTCAGCTGTGCTGGTGCCAGTGACCTGGCAAGAGGCAGTATCAGTAGTGCAGGGGTTCCCATAAAACACATGTGCACGCCCACTGTCCCAGTCGTTGCTTCCCCAGCTGCCCAGCCAGACTAACCTATCCTCCTGGGGACAGTGACCAATCAACTTGGTCAAGGAGTTAGAAGCTTCAGAAAGCCCAGGGAAGAGGGCCTGGACCCGTGCTGCTACAAATGGCACTGCTGAGGAGCAAGTGCTTGGGCACAAGCAGGATGTTCCTGCTTCCAAGGTTGGGGCAGCTGAGCCACAGGTGCTATAAAGTAAATTGGAATTTTGTAAATTGTTCTATTTCGAAAGCACTGATACATTCCAGGGGCTTCCACACTGTGTAGTGTGAGCAGAGCACATTTCTGGTTTGAAGTCCAGGAATTGAAGCTCTGAGAGGTTATGGAGTTGTCTAAGTGTGTGCTCAGCAGTGCAGAGACTGTGAATGAATATCCTGTTTCTACTCTGCAGACTTTTTTTTTTTTTAGATTTTTATCACACATCTATAAAATGAGACTAAAAGTAGTTGTGTGATGTAGCTGGCACAGAAACCTCAGTTATTCACTCCGTCGGTCAGCCAGTAAGTCTGTAGACAAATATAATGAGCAGTGTCTTCCACAAGCCAATCACTGAGGACACAGCCTGCCTTCAGCTCTGAACACCACGGGCCCGGCCAGCCTGGTCAATTTTATCTTCTGTCTTCCTTTCCATCTTGGGTTTTCTCTGCTTGTCCTGAAGTCTACTGTTTCTGAAGCTTGGAAAGAAGACGCTCCCCTTCCCCAGGAGGTCTGGGCACTTGCAGGCAGCCCCTCATTCCTCTCTTCTCCCAGCATCCAGTGACGGGGCCCTCCCCATCAGGCACCGACCCCAGTGGACAACAGACTCGTGGTGACAGCAGGATCCAGACTCTGAGCACACAGCATATGGAGTCAACCTCGCTCTCCAAAGTCATACGGGCAGAGTTCCAACTGTGTAATGTATCTGCCAACAATCCACCCCACTCCTTGGGGAGTCCCTTCTCACAGTTTCCCACAGGTATTTGTCCCATTGTGGAGGTCAGGAGGTAAATGACTCAGAGGAGTTAAGTGAATTTCCCAAGGTCTCTTGATCCTAAGGCTGTGACTATGAAAGGACTACCTTCTGCCTCTAAAGGTAAGTCAGTGACCCCAGCATTAGACTATATGACAGACTGCGTTCTCCAAGGAGAGCCTCGGCAATATTTCCAGTAGATGTGCTCTTGCAGAACCTTGCCACCTCCCTGCCAGGAGGTAGAACCTTTGCCCTCCCCATGAACCTGGGAAGAGCTCTGTGCCTGTCTGGACCAAAAAGGACTGCTGCAGAGGTGATGCTGCATGGCTTCCAAAGCTGGGTAATGAAAGGCAATGGGCCTCCACCTTTCTCTCTCCCTGTCTCCATTTTTCTCTCTCTTCTTCTCCCTCACTATGGAAATATAAAACTCAGCCACTAGGCAGTAAGGAAGCTTAAGACGCATGATGAAGTCATGTGTAGGTGTTCTGGTCAACAGTCGCGGCCAGAGCCAGCAGCAATCCTCAGATGTGTGAGTGAGTTTTCCCATGATCTCACCTAAGGCCCCGGACATCATGGAGTAGAGACACCCCTAACTCCTGCTGTGCTCCAGATCCCTTACCACAGCATGCACGATCACACACACACACACAATCATGTCGGTATTGCTGAGTTTTAGGTTGGTTAGAGACACGGATTAGAAAACCCCAATGGATCATCCCCATGTGGTCAAGAGGACCCACCACCATGTCTCCCCAAAATGGCACCACCGCTTCTGCCCCCCTTTGCTGTGCCCACATACTCAGCTCCTGCTGAGCTGTGGGGTAGGGCTCTTGCAGTACACCTGACTCAAAGAAAATGGTCACGAGGATTGGTTTGGATTTCAACGCCTTAAGGAACAGCTGCTCTTGGCGCTCAAGTGGTGCCCATATTAACTTCTGGCTAAAGCTAACCTAAGACCTGACTCCCCTAGATGTAGGCTCTACTGGGAAGCCACATGTATTGCTCTTGAATGTTTGGAAGAACACGGAAGCAGATCATATCCAGGGACGAGAGAGAGAAAAGCCATGACACATGGGTATTTGAAGCAAATGTCTGCTGTTTTTTTCCTAAGGCAAAGGGGTCTGGGCTCACCTCTGCTTTGCACTCAGGGTCCTTGGTCTGCCGCCCAGGCATCAGCCTCATGGCTGAGGACAAGCTGCCACTCCATGAAGAAACTTTGCTGTGGTGTCCAACGTTTGAGCGACTGGCCAGTGACTTCCTTTCAGATGCTGATGATAGAGAAGCAAAGACATCAGAGGTGAAGTTAAGACGGAGACACGCATGATTTCTATAGCTTGCTTGGCTCTCAAGGGGCCATCCAGGGCCACAAGCCCAGCGGGCCTGTCTCCAATAAGGGAGACAACCTAGCCTAAAAGTTTGAATCATTATGATTTGTTGATGCTGAAAAACTTAAAAACAAGTATGTGAGACATAACTTGTGAGTAATGGCCTCTTTAAAATGAAACTTAAGACATCATTCCTACAATGGCATTGACTAATACGAGAGTAAAAATGTTGAGTCACTGATAGAATGCAAAAGATGTTAATATCTTTGGGATGAAGACTTTTACTTGGAACTTGAAAAACCCGAGACTCCAGGTCACTGCATGACTTGGCACAAGGTTTCAAACAGGATCTGTGACTATCAGGGCAGGACCAAAAACCCTAAGTCCCAGAGTCCAGGCGAGAGCTCCAACATGTGGCCCTTTCCTCTCACTAGAGTCTGCTTGCCTGCTTGGCACCTCTGGCCTTCCTTTCATCTGAGATGCAAAGCAGCATTAGTTCTTTGAGCAAAGACTTATGAGGCTTCGGTGATGTAAATCCCACCCACCAAAGGGATGACAGAGGAGGTGTGGTGTAAAAGGCTCTGGGCCCTGAGTGGAACTCTGGGGAAGCCTGGCTCTTTGAGACTCAGAAGTTCTGTTCCCTGAAGCCAAGTAGACAGAGACCTAGATAATGCTGCCAGGCCTTGAGCATTGTCTCTTCCCAGAGTGGGGTGATCTCCTCAATCTTCACTTCACTCTCTCCAGGTTTCACAGAAAGATCGATTTTGAAGGTATCCTCCAGTTCCTGCCGCCTCTGTGCCACGAGCTGCTGCCAGAGAATCCGTACAGTCTTCTGGATATTGTGCTGAACTAATGGAGAGAGTACATCGCATGATCAGAGCAGCCTCAGTGCTTCCCCCAGAGAAAGCCAGGAGATGGCATATCATGCTCCTTTTTTGTGCATCTTTCTTGAACATCACCTCGGCTTTGCAAGCTCCAGCCAGAAAGCTGTCAGTATGTAGAGCCATAGGACAAGGATAATAGCTACCAACATCCTTGTGACCTGGCCTCTCCCCCATCTCCACCACCAAGTCTTGCCTGCCTCACATGTCCAGAGCTGGGAAACATGATTGATGGGCTCAATGAGCCTCTTTCTCCCATCCCCAATCCTGTTAGATACCAAACAGAGAGATACCCTGTGTAAGCTCTAGGTAACAAAGTAGCTCCCCACAAACAGCTCCTTCGAACCTTGACTTTCATGTTAGCCCCTCAGGGGGATGGACACAGGGGCCCAGGAGCCAGGCCAGTCCTCTCTGGTCATACTTCCAATTGCCTGCCCATCCCGTGCCCAGGATCTGCAGGGAAATGGACAAATCCAGCCAGTTGTAACTGCTCTGTGCCTAGCCTTCTACTCTGAACTGTGCCTGTCTTCTGATTTGGGGTCACTTGGCTCCCTCTTCAGTACCAGCCTCTATAGCTTGTTTTTTTCACCCCAGGAGAATGGACATTGTTCTGTCCACTCTACTAGTTAAATCCCAGAATGCAAGTATTCATGTTGTAATTAAGACTGCAGCAGAGTAAACTCTAAACACACAAGGTTTTTAGCACTGGCTTTGGGACCAGAAAATAAGGGTCATTATCCCTTCCACCTGGCATCACAAGATATCACAAGGTAAGTGTCATGGTCAGCCAGCTAAAGTGGCAGAAGAAGGTCTGCTAAGGCATTCTGGATCAAGAGGGAGAAAGTTCTCAGATACATGGATCTGGCTGCCTTTTCTTCCCCCACCCCACCCCCACCCCCACAAACTGCCAATCCCTGTAACTTGATTTGATGCTATCAAATCCAAGAATAAAATCCAGTAAGCCAAGTATCTTATAAAGTAATGAGTTGCTTTACTTCATTTCCATTTTCTAGAGAAGAAAGCTGAGAGATGGTTAGGTTTGGCTTGAGTGAGATAGCATACCCGTTTCCACATCTAGTGGCCCAAAGAAAAGTCAAGAGACCAGCTCAGAAGTTAAACCAACTTACAGCAAAGTTCTCAGCCTTTAGTTAGTATACCAAGTTCTTAGTCTCACGAAGTTCCACAGAACTTTCCCTTTATCCATCCATCCATCTATCCATCCATTCTATTTCTTGTATACAAAGATCATTCCAGTTTTATTCTCTACCACGTTACCTTGCTATATTATTACATTGTTCTAGGACCTCTTCTGGCTTTAAAGAATCTTCTTCATAGTATTTGCTCCCTTGTCTTAGGGGGAAAAAATGAAAAATGCAACCCTAGCAATTAGCACTATCCATCTACTCCTCCACAAACAAACAACAAATAAAATGTACCATCGCTCAAGCTTGGGAATTCTTCCCCTCTTTTTTCTCTCACTTCTTCATTTGGAGAAAGGAAGACTTGATGATAAGGAGTCATTCTAGGCTTGGGTTCCAATCCAAATCCTTCTGGATAACTAGTAGAGAAGAGATTGTTCATCATGAACTCCAGTTTCTTTGGGATCATTTCATTGTTCTTTGTTACAAATAATTATCCTTCAAACTCAGTACACATCAACATGAAAAAAGAAAAAAAAAAACTTGTCTAATCAAGTTAAAGCAAGCATCTATGACAATTTCCATGACAGATGTTTTACAGAAGCATTCTATAAAAAAAAAAAAAAGCTGTCTTTTTATTTCTATCTTATTAAATCCCATCTATGCTCCCAACAGGCTCCCTCCACCCTCTCTTGGTTTCCCCATGAGGAGAACTGGTCATTTCTTTTTGCAGACTCCTGAAACATTGAAATCTGCCTTTACTTGGCACTAATCTCATTCCTTGTGGAATGGGGCCAGGGCCAGCTTCATGGGCCTGTGACTCGTACAATTGTGTACGGTCCTCACTCGGAAGGGTCCCATGCCTGGGCTCTGCTGTCGCAATCTTGAAATTCTTAGTAATTTTTGAACAAGAACCTTGTATTTATATTCTCCTGCCGACACGTCATATAGCTGGTTCTAAATAGGGTGCAGTGGTTCACATCTTAGATTCCCTATGGGCCATGTGCTCCAGAATTCCTGGGGGTATTCATGTCCAAGCACCCCTTTCTCTGGGCCCACGTTACCTTGCTGTATTATTACACTGTTCAAGGACCTCTCACCCAACCAAGCAGATAGACAGTACATGTTTGTGGATTGAACCAAACATGAGAAACAAGGATATGAAAAAATACCAGTGTGTGAGAATGTCCATTATTGAGATTTCTAGGATAAAGTCCCTTTGGGTTTTGGAGGTCTCTTCACCATATAGAGGGATTTGAGGTGAGCGGCTCTAACCTTCTTGCGCTGAGCAGCAGCAGACAATGCATGAGACACATGAGGAAGCTGGCGTTGGAATTATAGGTGGCAAACAGAATGTCCCAGTGCTCCTGAAGGAAGCCCAGGGTGCTGAGGAGGCTGAGGCATTCGGAGAGGGACTGGTGGGGCTTGGAGAGGCTGTAAAGGATGACTTTGTTTAGACTGCTGTACAGTGCACTGATGGCAGTGTCCTTCTGAGCAGAGGCATTCTCGATGACCTGTGTCATAAAAGAAACACACACACATGTGCTTGGGAACACTCTGAGGTTTAGACACCAACCCAGTTAATCATGAAAATGATACAGTCTCAGATTCCTTTCTGTATTTCAAAACGTGACATTTCTAAAATCAAAAAAGGACTACTTCCTCTACCTTGGATCTTCTATTAAGGGGGTGACCAATAAAGGGAATTCAAACATTTAAGCCTACCAAAAATAGGTATCAAAATCAAAAGTTTACCACAGTCAAATTATGTACAGCAGACATGGGGAACCAGAGCTTTCTGTGTTACCAATGTAACAGAGTTGACACTCTGTATACAAGCACGAGCTACTGATAGCATCTAGATTTAAAAACATGTTATTAACTATTAATACTTGTTGTCAGGCATAGATTGTTATGCTATTCCAGTTACCATGCCAAGCATTTTTGCATTTATTTGCATATGTTTACATATATTGCTTCATTTAAACATCATAACAACACCATGAAGTAGACACTAAGATGATCATACTTTAGGGATAAAAAGGCCGAGAGTTTGAGAGATGGGAGAGATAGGTGGTCAGCAAGAGTAAAACCTACACCAGACACTTGAGTCATCCTCTTAACCACTGTATTTTCTAACGGAGATGTGCACTCAAATACCCATGGACTTCAGTATGTGAGAGATTTTAGAGGGTTAAGACAGAAGGTCCTGATTTGTGGTCTGAACATTGAAGCCATCCATCTGTTTGACTTCATTGAAAAGAATCCATAGAACAAATGCTATGTGCGAAATTTTCCAGTAGATTAGGAAGGTCCTTTGTTACTTTTAGATCGCTCTCTTCAAATTTCATAGGTAACGCAAGTTTTATACTAATTAAATGTTATTTTAAAATGCTGGATTTGGGGCTCATGTTTTTGTCATCATCCTCTCCTCCTTTCAAAGATGGGTCACATCTTTCAAACTGAAGTTCAGAGTTGTGAGAGTCACAGGTGGTGAGCAGGAGAGAAGGGTGGTGGATGTGGGCAGTGAGAGTCCTGGGGCCTGGCACCTGCTGAACAGCCCCAGGAGGCACCAATGCTTTGGTATTAGCTCTGAGTATTTGCTTTGACCACTAGGGAGCTGCTATGGATTGATTGTTAGTACCACCTCCAAATTCATATGTTGACACCCTAGTATTGTAATGTTATGTATTCAGAGATGGGATGTGATGTATTTAGAGATGGGATCTCTTGGAGGTGACTAGGTAGTGAGGATGGAGCCCTCAGGATGGGATTAATGCCCTTATAGGAAGAGACAGGTCAGCTTGCACACTCTCTCTCTCTCTATTATGTTGAGGGTACAGTGAGAACATGACCATCTATAAAACCAGAAAAAGAGCCCTGGCAGACCAGCTGGCACTTTGACCTTGGACTTCCCAACCTCTAGAACTCTGAGAAATAAATGTTTGCTGCTAAGTTCCCCAGTCTATAGCTTTCCGTAATAGGAACCCAAACTCGCTAAGATAGGAACTTGGTGGCTACTCTCATTCTCGACACAACCTCCCAAGAATCTGATTTTAATCCCCTTGGAGCTGACAAGGGATATTTCTCCCTTCTTGGAGTTATTTTTGAAGAAGCCTCTGAATACCTTCTTTTCAGGTGGCCTAGAACTGAGCATCAGCCAGACTGAATACCACTCTAGGAAGTGTGCCAAGGCCCTGTCCTGGAGTATGCAGGTGCCTCCACAGACAGAAGGTGCTGGGGGCACTGTGCCCCTTTCTCTACAAGGCATGAAGAGGAAGGAGAGGGGCTCCTGGATCCCGCTGCAGAGAACACACCGGGAGCTGCGGGCACGAGCTTCTGGAGGCAGATTTCAGCTTGTAAGAGAAAGTGCTTTCCAAACGTCACGGGTGTCCTGCTGCCTTGAACTCCCTCACACCACAGAAGGGCTCCTCACAAAAAAGTGAATGGCCACTTGTCAGGAAAGGTTTCCAGAATGAAATGGGAAGCAGCAAGGGTCAAAACAGAGTTCAGCTCTGGCATTCTGAGATTTTGTGAATCTGTGTGTGTGCATGTGTACACACATACAATAAAGAATGTGTGCACACATGCACACACAGACTTACATGTAAGCACGTATCTGCAGGCATGCATTGACACGCGTGGATGTGCATGTAGATGGAGAGAGAGCGAGAGAGGACACATGCAAGAGAAATCGGACCAGATAAAAACAGACTCTGGCTTCAATTTCAGGAAGGCCCAAATATGACAAATGGAACTGGATTTTATAGGAGAAAATGAAATAGAACTTTTGGCCGTAAAGACCTCTTGACTGTTTGTTGATGAGGAATAACAATAATTAGGCTGAAATCCAATACTTTGGCCACCTGATGTGAAGAGCTAACTAACTGGAAAAGACCCTGATCTGGGAAAGACTGAAGGCTAAAGGAGAAAGGGGAGGCAGGCTGAGATGGTTAGATAGCATCATCGTCTCAATGGACATGAATTTGAGCAAATTCTGGGAGATAGTGGGGGACAGAGGAGCCTGGTATGCTACAGTCCACGGGGTCACAAAGAGTCAGACACATCTTACCAACTGAACAGCAACAAAGACTAAACTAACATTCACAATAAAACCCAAAGCGGGTGTGCAGCGTCTAGGCGAGGACAGAGCTGAGGCGCCCGTGCAGCAGGCTGTGGCCCCGACCACGGAGATGTGTCTCGGGTGGTCCAAGGTGAGAACACTGCAGGGTGTTAAGCAGCCACCAAGCGTTGCCGGGGCGGTAAAGTGCTCCCCCTCCTCCCGCCCAGCTCAGATTCTGCTCCCAGGAAGGACAGCAGGTGAGTCTGGACCAAGTGGACGGCAATCAGCAGACACCTCCTCAGCAGGCAGCTTACCACCACGGCCAGTGTGAGGTTCTTACCACCATGATGTGCTCCGTGATGAAGAGAAGGATGTGTCTGGGGTCTGCCGAGAACATTCCACTGTACAGCTTCTCCACCAGCTTCTGGATGAAGTGGGAGATGTTGGCAAGGGAAGGAGCAGCAGCAGCTTCTGCATCCGGCTGAGGCTCTCTACTGCCTGGAGGGTGGGAGAGGGCGACAGACCAAGGCTGAGAAATCAGCCGTCTGAATTGCCTTCTTTGCACAACAGTCTCCAAGCTCCTCTCAGGAACCAGCCACGTCTTACTCACCTCTGTCCATCTCATTGTAATCTGTATAACCGTTGCTTCAAAAACAGGATCTTATATACTGTAGGTACCCAATGAATGCATGTTTATTCAAAGTGATATTGAATAGTCAGTGATATGAACCAAGAGGGAGGAGGCAAGTGAGGAGCAGCATGTCCTCCAGTGACCATTTGGAAGAAGAGTGGATGAGAATTTAAGGCATAGGCAATGGGAAGGCTGTCATGGTGACCCAAGTCCCTGTTGTTATGTGGGGAAGAGGATGAAGCTGTAAGATCAGATCGCGCATCTGTGCTCACCAACACAGCACACACTGTGCTCAGATATGGATGCAAGCATCTCAGTTAATTCTCATTAACAACCCTCTAAGTTACCCACGACCGTTCTCCTCACTCACATGGTCCTGCCTCTGCCTGGAGTAATGCCACCATCCAGTCATAGAGCCACGCTCAGAACAGGGCTACCAAGCTTTCACTTTTCATCACTCCACTACCCGACCATACTCAGATGGCTCAGAAAACCAAAAGTCAGGGTCTCCTCACTGTGGGGCAAGAGGAATCCAGGACACCAGTCATGTCACTAAGGGTTCCACGGCTCAGGAACCACAGAAAGGACTTTCATACAATCTTGTTGGGAGGTTATAGCTGCCCCAGACCCAAATGTTCTGAATGAAGTTTCAATTTGAACTTCTTTGGGCAATGGCAGCATCTTCATCCAGGTTCATTCATTTAAGAATTGTTTACTGTGCCCAGGCATAGGGGAGCAAAAGAATCTTCAATTCAGGTGGACATTTTGACTCCTCTCATAAGAAGAAAATTTTATACTGAAGCTAGAGGATAACTGATGTTGGCTCAGAGGACAGGACTATGTCTCTGATTGAATCAGGAATGGCAGGGGTGACATGGAAAGTAGTAAGACGGCCATTCCAGGGGTCTCCGGGCACAGTCACTGAGCTCTTATTGCAGACGGGTGGAGGGCAGTTTGCCGTGGTTCCTAAAGCATCCACAGTCCCGCGGCCTAGTCTTCCTCTAGGGTTCTGGGGTCAGCAGTTGGCAGGAGGTGGCTTCCTACTCAGCTGTCAGCAACCCTGTGTCATAAACCAGGAGGAATAAGTCATCCACCCGCACTCACCTCTCAGCATCGATGCATGACCTCCACTCATCACGTGAAATATTTCCATGGTGGAAAGCAACATCTCAGACTGAAAGTCCCGCTTCTGTTGAGTGGTGGCATTGTCTGGAGAAGCCTGCAAGCAAACCCTGAGCTAGACACCAGCCACATGGCCATCATGTCCACTCAGTGCCCACCATGTCCACTCGGTCCCTCTCCTGGTCCATATGCTAACGCTGCAGCTGCTGGAACTGTGCACAGCCAACAGCTCACAAGTGCCCCTTCTCTGGGGCATTGCCCTCTGCTGATCAAGTTGCTTTACCCAGGAGGCAATGCCCATTCCCAGGACAAGTGGTGGTGGTGGGGCAACAGTAAATGACCACCTCGCATGTACCTCAAGGTGGGGCCAACTCTGGGATGCAGATACAGCACACCTCAGCTCCCCTGGGAACCAAGCTACTTCTGAAGCCAGGTCCTTCCTAGTTTCTCCCGCATCCTCCTCTACATCCCTTCTCTGCTTTCCTGAGAGCACTGCCCCCAATATATCACTTCCAGAAAATCTCCACCTCAGACTGTTTCTAGAGACCTGGCTAAGACCTGCCGTCCTTCATCTCTTCACTGCTGCTTGGTGAGCTCCCTCTGCTGGGCACTGTGGTTCCCCAAAGACTCCCTCCCACCAATCATTGCAGTCCCAGGAGATGTTCCTGACCACCAACCAGCTGGCATGGACATGCTTGGGTGAGCTCTCTCAAGAGACTGGCCCTCGGGGCTCTTTGGGCATACCCCACCCTCTTGGTGCCCACACCCTCCCCGGTCTGTTCCCACAACACAGGCCCGAATGATGCCCTTTCTAACCCACCTCCAGGAGCACCTCCAGGGGCACCCACTGCTTGGGGTTTGGAGCCCCAAGCAAGAACTCCCTCAGGAGTAGCTGCATGAATTCCTTCAGCTGTTTCCGGGTGGGATGTGACTCGGCAGGAGCCTGTAGACCCTCTGCAGCGTCGTCACCTTCAGCCTCAGCCTCGGGGCTGCTGGTGCTCTGGGCAGATTCAGTCACGGCCCCCTCAAAGACAGGAGAACACCAGCGTGAGTTGCCTGCCCTGCCCCAAAGCACTCTCATATCTGACACATGCACAGTGGGATTCTCACCAAACCATTAACACGTAAGGAAACAGGCTGCGAGGAGGTAGGCGGGCTCAGAGGTGGCCTGCTGTGACTTCTAAACCTGTGGTGGGCAGAAGCTGGGCACAGAGCTAGAGAGACCAGCAGCACTCAGCGAGTAAGCCCAGGATGTGTGCCAGGCAAGGCATTGCCCTCCTCCGTGCCACAGCTCCCCGTCAGTCTAGTGGTAATGATGGAAAGGAACACGCAGAGATGGGGGAGGATGAGATGAGAAATCCTGCGTGCAGCATGCCTGGCCCTGGCATATGGTCAAGAGAGCTGGTCCCCACCTTTCTGTGGGGTCCTCACCTTACTGCCTGCCAGGCTCTGATGTTGTTGACCCTCAGGTGGAAAGAGAAGTGGGACGAGAGCCAGTCTGACATCCAAGACCCTGAAGTGCCTTGGTCTTCACTTTCTCAGTTTTACATTACAAAAATATTGAGAGATAAATGTGATGGGAGTCATTAGCCCAGATACGTCTGGGAAGACATGGAGATGCTGGGAGGCCAGGTGACACACCCAAGGACATGCGGCCAGGGACTCCTGACTCTTGGCCCATGAACTTTTCATGCAAGTTCATCTGCTGGCACCTCCCTTGGCTCATTCATAAAATTAATGCAGCCATTCTTAATTAAGCTGTAAAATGAATTTAATGGCACCTAGGGAGGTGGTGACTGTATTAATTAGCTCCATGCGGCCTTGGCTGGAAAGATGCCATATAAAATTGTAGCAAATAGAAATCCTTTTGGCCACTTGCCTTCTGCACGAAAACAGGTCTGTCACATGTTCTGTGCAACAAAGGTATTTTGGAGCTGACTTGGAGCTAAAAGGAGGCCAGGAGGTGCTGGGATATGAGTTCCGGCATCAGGGCCTGTCTCATCCACGGTAGACTGGGAGGTGACCTTGGGCCAGCTCTCCCTCAGGTGGGAACCACTGAATATGGGGAGGAAGAGCCCTGGGTCAGGCTGCGGTCTGTGGCTACTGGCAGGGAGCTGGCTGGAACTCCGACTTAGCAGATGGCGAGCCTGGCCTGTGGGCATAGAATGGCAGCCCCCCAACTTAAGGCCCTGTCCTCCTCCAGGTGAGCGGAATGGTGAGGGGCAGTCTGTAGAACCATGCTTCCTCCCTGCCTGGCCGGGGTCGCCCAGCTTCTGGGCAGAGGTCCCATCCCCCACCCCCTCCAGTGCTGCCTTTGATCTTTCTTACATCTTTTTTGTTTACTTACTTTTCCAGTATGTTGCTTTAGTTGATAGTAACCCATCAAAACATTTTATCTTTTTGCAAATCTTCTGGTCTTTATAGTTAGTCTTTTTATTAAAACTAAACACTTAAATTTTGTTAGGTCATGTATTGTTATTTTAAACTGACTGATGGAAACGAATAGGTTTCGGGGTGAGAGACTGAGGTGTAAATCTTGGTTTAGTCACCTATGAATCACATAAGCTGCAGCATGTTTCATCTTCTCGACCCTTTCGACACTTTTGTGAGACGGGTCTCATGGCCCCACTAACCCGGGAGGGAGCTGGTCTGTGGAGCTTCACCTCCCTGAATCTCGCCTCCACCTTTAACATCTCCTGCATCGGGGCTTGTTAGGGGATGTGAAGCACCAGGCTCAGGAGATGGAGGCTGGCACCATGAATACACTTCTAGAAAAGCTTAGCTAAAAGAACATATTCATCCTCTTGGCCGATCAGCAGATAATTATGGAGCAAACATTACTTGCCCTCATTGCGCTTGGTATGACTTCTGGATCCTCTCCTTACCAATATGCCTAATGTATTCCTTTGGTTACAGTTACTGATTTGCAGACAGGAATCGATAATTCACTCTCCTTGGCTGGGTCTCAGCTCCTATTCCACCAAGGCAGGTAATGAGCAGATCTCTGCCCTTCCTTTTCCAGCACCTCGCTTCACGCTGGTCCTCACTTGCTGTTCTTAGCTCCCAGATGCTCCGCGCTCACGAGTCCCCTTGACCGGCTGGGACTGGCTCTTGCTCTCAGACTCACTCATATCTCTTCCCATAGTGTTCTCTACCCGACACTGACCCCTTGTCCTCAAGACCCAGGTGGTCCCTCTGCCCTACCAGCTGGGGCTCAGCAAGCCCTCTGATTGAAAGGCACCATGGCCTGCCAACAGAACCAGGGTCCTGGAAAGAAGATGGGGCCTATGGCAGTCCCACCCCTGGCCTTCCTGGAGTGGAATCTGTGATTTCCTCATGCTTCATGTGTGGGTATTCTATGTAGATCTGGATTTAATCTACCATCAAATTTCT
The DNA here is from genome assembly GCF_032452875.1 of Bos javanicus. Lineage (NCBI taxonomy): Eukaryota > Metazoa > Chordata > Mammalia > Artiodactyla > Bovidae > Bos > Bos javanicus. The sequence continues at coordinate 44,638,166 of NC_083895.1, read as the reverse complement.
CACTACTGAGATTTCCTGACAACTCAAAAACTTATTGAATCTCAGAGCCAAAAATGAGCTGAAGCTGGACCTCATAAAGAGAAGGAAAACTACCGGAGTTGTTTACTTAGGGTTTTGGCTAGGTTGACTCAAAATGCATTTTCATCCGGGGAGGGGTGTGAAGGCATTTTGTCCTTGAAGGGCGATGATGCTCACCCCTGCTCTCACCGGGGCAAGGCAGAGGTGTGTCTTACCTTCTGGGTTCCCAGGGGGAAGGTGACCGCAGCCAAGGTCTGGAGGAACTCAGGGGCCCGCCAGGCTGGATCCTGGGGGTAGGCGCTGTGCACGAGGCCAAGGAACTGCAGCACACTGGCCGGGAATGTCCGTTCCCAGGCGCTGTCTCCAGAACCTGTCGAGGGCTGTGGACACGCTTCATGAGAGGCAGCATGTGGGGGCATGACTCGGGGCTGCATAGGAGCCAGAGGACTTGAGATCTGGAGAGAAGACCTCCTTTCTGAGCCTCTCAACAAGACGCCTTGTTGCAAGACTCCTAGTAATAATATGACCCCTTTCTTAAGATTGTAGTGAGAATTAAATGAGACATTTTAGTGCTTCAAGCTTATTTTCATAGTGACTAGTACAGGGTGAATATAGAAGAAGCTGGGAGATAAGGTCAGACATAGAATTTGTTCAGGCATCCCCTGAAGGTGCTTAGGCGAAGCGCCAGGCTGGATCCCGGGGGCAGGGCATCCCCCGAAGGTGCTTAGGCGAAGCGCCAGGCTGGATCCCGGGGGTAGGTGCCCCAGAATGAAATATTAATGCTGGACACACATGTTTCCACCGTGCTCTCGCTCTGTGATCCTGCCCGAGTGAGTTAACCTCCACAGTGTCTATATTTGCACAAGGAAGGAAATGCTGTCTGCTCCCAAGGATAGTTGCACACAGCAGAATGGCTAACATCTAGAAGACCAACAATGCTAAACATTGACAAGGACCTGGAGCAACTAGAACCTTCCCAGAATAAGAGCTAGTGAGTGTAAACTGACTCTTCATTTTGGAGACTATTTGGCAATATCCACTAAAACAAATCATGTGCACAGCCTAACCACAATTTCATCCGGGTATATTTCTAACAGAAAGAAGCGTGTATGTCCATCAAAAGATATGTACATAGCAGCTTTATTCATAATATTTCCACATGGAAACAACCCAGAAAGAATAAATGCTGATCCATTATCACAATAAAATACTACTGAACAATTAAAAAAAAAAAAAGGAACTACAAACATATACAACACAAGCGAATTCCTCCTGTACTGAGTGAACTCAGTGGTGTCCGACTCTTTGCGACCCAATGGACTATACAGTCCATGGAAGTCTCCAGGCCAGAATACTGCAGTGGGTAGCCATTCCTTTCTCCGGGGGATCTTCCCAACCCAGGGATCGACCCCAGATCTCCTGCATTGCAAGCAGATTCGAGATGCAAAAGGGTACATACTGTAGGGTTCCATTGACACCAAGCTCAAGGAAGCAAACATATCTATGGTTATCCCTGTGCAAGGGAATAACAGCAAGCAAAGTAAAGTTATAAACAAGATAAATAAACCGAGAGAGATATTCACTACAATTCTATTTCTGATCTTCTCTTATCCTTTCAGTTTTTGCCTTTTAGATTTTGGTGCTTGTCTATCACATTTGGTAAATGATGCTTTCATGGCAGATAGCTTCACTGAACCAAAGTCTGCCTCTGACTTTGCTTCTGTTATATGTTTGTTAGATCCCAGAAGACTGTTTAAGGGTCACATCTGTTATACAATAGTTAACCCTTTTATGTTTGCTGTTATAAAGTCAATGTTTGGTCTTATTTTTTACTTCTGTCCTCATACTAGGTATTTCCTTCATTTTAAATGCTTTCATGTTATTTCTTTGGTTTGCTTTTTTCTAAATAGCATTGATTTAAAAAGTAATAAACTTTCTATGCTGTAAAACAATTTTTTTCAGCTATCCTCAAATTAACTGCACATTAGGTCTACAACAAAGCCATGAATAAATTTCCCACAGATGGAAAGTGTAAAGATCGCTTGCTCTGACTAGGACAGAAATAAACTGGAAATAAACAACAGCAATTTAAAAAAAAGTTTAACTACATGGACATTGGAAAAAGATGAATCAAAAATATCTCTTTTTTAATAAAAAATTTCTTTAAATCTGCAACCGCAGAAACTCTAGAAAACAACAAAATTGAAGATGTCAAATATCAAAATTTTAGAACTAGCCAGAAAAAAGTGAAGGGGAATGACATATATACCCAAAGTTGTTCTTTATAAATCCACAAATCTTCAGCTCCTTAAGAAATAGGATGGGCGAGGTAAAGAAAGAGCATGAACTTACAAATTAAGAATAAGAAGAGGAAAATAATCACAAAGAAAATTAAATGAATTAAAGGATACCATTTATACAAACTGAATACTTGGGAAGGTTTTTAAAAATTATCAGTTACCTAAACTAGGTCAAGGAGACATTTAAAAGCCTAAGCAAGGTAATAATAGAAAAAAATTAAGGCCGAAGCTGTTTCATAGGAATGGTTTAAATAATATGAGTCATGGATTTAGCATCTTCTTGAATAAAAGAATCTTTTTAAAATAAAACTAGCATAATACTGATATCAAAACCTGACAATGTGTGAAAAAAGAAAACTGAAACCTAATATAACTTATGAACATGACTGCAAAATCATAAATAAAATATTTACAAGCAGAATAAGGAAGTATGCTAAAAGAATAAGAACAGAGTGAGAAAGTGAGATCTTTGCAAGAATGCAAGGAAATCTATTGATATAATTCATCAGAGGTAACTGGTTAAAAGAAAAAAACATGTAATCATCTAAATACATGCTAAAAGAGTATTTATTTTTGTATTTATTTTTAATTGGAGGATAGTTGCTTTACAATGGTATGGTGTTGGATTCTACCATACAGCAACACGAATCAGCCATAAGTATATATATATATATATATATATATATATATATATGTGTGTGTGTGTGTGTGTGTGTGTCCCCTCCCTCTTGAGGCTGTGGGGACTGGGCCGAGCACATCTGTACAAGACCGTGGGGTGTTTGTCAAGAGGAGTATATATGTATGACGTCTACTGCGGCCTTCCTGAGAAGGTGAGCACGTGAAGTGTTCCTTGACCCAGTATCCCACATCCTGGAGTTTATACCAAGGGGGCCATCAAACCAGAAAGAGCAGACATCTGCTCAAGAAAGCTCATTACAGACTTTTTATAACAACGAATGTTCCGAGAAACAATACAAATTTCCATTTACAAATAGAGATGATTCCCAACAAGAAGTTGGGGGAGAAAAGGCAATAGGAAATATGTGCTTCCCTGGTGGCTCGGGCAGTAAAGAATCTGCCTGCGATGTGGGAGACCTGGGTTCAGTCCCTGGATGGGGAAGATCCCCTGGAGAAGGGAATGGCTATCCACTCCAGTGTGCTGGCCTAGAGAATTCCATGGATAGAGGAGCCTGGCAGGTTACAGTCCGTGGGGTCGCAAAGAGTCAGACCTGACTGGGTGACCAACACTTTCAGGAATTTATGTGGTCTGATTCCCTAGGGCCGTGGTATACTCTTAGGTGTCTGAAAGACATTCTACTAAAGTTCACAGTGGTTATCTCTGGTTGGGTGTGCTTCAGGTGACTTTTACTTTCTACTTTTTTTTTTTTTCTTATTTTAAAGGTAATAATGCATCATTTTACAGAAGCAATTAGGTTTCCACACATATCAAACCTCCAGTTGCCTTTAGAGTCTATAGAATGAAGCCAGAATTTTTCATGGGTGTTCTTGTTACCTGGTCCACAGTTAGTCCTGCTCACAAGTCACACAGCCTTTTCCTTCAGTTCTAAAATAACCTCTCCACCCACCTTCAAGGTGGGCCTGAAGGCCTGAATCAAAGGCTGTCCATGTCATGTCTGCATCTGGCAGGCATCTGTCTTCTCTAAGACAGGTCTCTACCTGATGGGTCACTCATGAGAGGCCCACCTGTCCTGGTAGAGGTGCACTTCTTGAGGGAAGAGGCCCCAGAAGGCAAGGGAACACAGGGCCCCTGAAGCTCTCAAATCAAAGCAGTTGCCCAGAAATGTTCCCTTTGACTAGAGGCCTTAAATCTCCCAGGGAAGAAAGTCAAATGTTTAAACAAATGGAAAACAGATGTCTTCTGGTAAGAACACATAAACTCCACTGGGGACATTAAAGCTGGGTTTCCCATTGAGCACCTAAGTTATCACCTTGCCTTTTCTATCAAAAGTTTTGAATGATACCTGCAAATTATCAGCACTACGAGAAAGTTGCTGGGAAAAGTCAAGGTTGACTTTTCTGGGCCTGTCTTCCCATCAGAACGCCTCTCAGCATGTGGGGAGCGGCTCTCACCTGGCTCATGGTGGCTTTCAGCATCTCTAGGAGCAGCAGGGCGCCTTCAGTGCACAGCCCTGCCCGGAGGACTTCTTCCCTGTGGTGTTTATGCAAGAGCCACTGAAGCATGGCATCCAGGCTGTCCTGAAAGAGGAGGCAAGGGCTGTAAGAGACCTGGGCTACACACCCAAGAGACTGGCTGTCCATCCAGTATGCCATGTTTCTCTGGGGGCCCCAGTGAGAAAGACAAAACATCACAGTAGCAGCCCAGGTGGCTGGTTCATTAGAGGAATTTCAGCCACTGATGGAGCATAAGGGAAACGCACACGTCTAAGGTAGGCTGAAGACCCACCAGCAACTGGCATCGGGTCTGACATCAGCAATGCTCAGTCTCCCAATCAACTTTCATGAATTTTGGTAAATGAGATTGCAGAAAACATGACAAATTCAAAGGCTTTAGGGCAAGGGCAGTCAGAGAGAGCGTGGGGTTGACAAGCAGGACGATCTGACTTTGCTTCTTTAAAAGCTGGGCTCATGCAAGCTATTTAACCTCTTGGCAGTTCAGTCTCCTCTGTGAATTGAAACTTCCATTATCTGCCCCATGGGATTGTTATAAATATCAAGTGAAATAAAATATGTAAAACATCTGTCACAGGTCCTGACATTCAGCAAATGTTTGTTTCCCGAGCCACAGTATGGGAAAAAAACACAAGTATCAGAGTATGTTAAATTCTAAAGTGTGATCTGTAATACTATTAACATATATCAAGATTGAGATAGGTCAAATATAAGGATATGCAAGAAGTGAATTTTTCAGTCCTCGGCAAAGCCGTGCCCCTCCAATGACGTCTATACAGTGCAGTTTAACTCAAGTCTATCAAGACCAAGAAACAATTTCTGGGTCTGTTTATCAGGTGCTCAGGAGGCTGAGCAAGAGGCAGGGTCTGTAATTTGATGTGCTCAGCATCTACGGAGAGAAGCAGCCATAAATGCGCTGGTGCCATACAAGCCGAAGGCGTGATGAGGCCTGAGAGAGAAAGGTTCCCGCTGTCTAGGGGGTCTCAGCCCGAGGTGGCATCTGAGTGGAGAACTGAGGGAAGATAGCTTTCCAGGAAGGTGAGATGGGAGAGGGCTCCTCAAAGGCCCAGGGCAGGCAAGCGCAAAGCAGCTGGTCTTACTGGGGAGGTGACTCGAGGACCACAGCACAAAAGGCCAATAAGAAAGGAAGATGGGCTGGCAGACAAATGAGATCCCGATCAGGGAGGGGCTTGATGCTGCCTGCAGACTCCAAACCCGATCCCACAGGAACAGGAGCCAAAGAAACCTTGGCTTCTAGTGACTGAGAAGCTAGTGAGAAGGTGTCCACAATGAGTGGAGACTCCTCTGGAGGAGGACCAGGAGAGCGATAAACAGGACAGCAGTTGGTCAAGAGTGCGAGCCAAGGGGGCAGCTTCCGGCTTTAGGGACATAATTTATCATACTTATGGTCAATGAGGAAAGAATCAGTAGAAAAGGAGATGCTGAAAATATAGAAAAAGGATACTAAGGCATGCAGTCACTTGGGAAAGGCGTGGAAGGAACACAGTTCAGCCTTAAAAAGGTGACCTTTGCCAGCGACAGTGAGAGAAGGTGATAAAGATGATCTTGGAATACACAAGTGATGGAAGGTGGAGTCCTGCGGCAATGCTCCTTCGTGGGGGCTTCCATTCTACCGTGATGTAAGTCATCTGAGCAAAGGGTACCTGTGGGCCAGAAGGCTCAGGGCATGTAAGGTTCACACTAGAATGCAGGGGGAGAGCAGGGGCGTTACTAAGGTACAGGGGCATGTTTCTCTGAAGGTGACAGAATGAGGCTCTATGTCTGCGGTGGCAGCAATCCAGCCTCCCCATGTTGCCCCCACCATCATGCGATTTGTCTACCCAGAGGAGAAAAACTTAAAAGTGGAACAAAACAGAGATCTGCTGGGAGGGACAAGGCAGGCAGAGGCTGAGCAAGTCTAGGATATGTGAAGAGCAAGCAAGGAGGTGGGACTGCCAGGGAAGGAAGTGGGTCAGGATGAAAGTTGGGAGGCACAGAGGAAGGTGAGGAGAGTCTTGGGGGACACAGAAGTCAGAAACCCAAGTGTGCCACTCCATCCTGAGATCCCCTGGACCCTACCTTGGGCCCGTCCGTCAGCTCTGTGAGGGGTGTCTGGAGGAAGAAGGTGGACACGATGAGGTAGACTTCTGGAATATGAACATGGTGGGCCAAAAAGTCGCTCAAGACCCGGAACCCAGGAAGCAGGCAGGGGCTCTGGTCAGGCGTTGGAGGATGGCTCTTCAGGTTATCTATTGATCAGGGAGAAGGGCATAAAATCCAGTTGAGAAAAATTGCTTCTGGTCAACATGGGGACTGGGCACAGGAAGGAATCCCCTCCCACCAACCTGTCCTACAGACATGCCAGATGGAAATACGTCATGCATATACAGCACAAGAGTGTGCTCGGTAAGAACTTCTTTTCCTACTTCTGATGTGCTCATTCATTCATTCAAACCCAGATGCTTATCTGGTGCCTACCACCTTAGAGGTAGCAAGACATCTTTGCATAGGCAATAAGAATGTAGTGTTCTGAAAAAATATACAGAACCCCAGGCCTTCATCAGCTATTTACAATGTGGTGGGAGGAACAGACATTACAGAATTAAATACCTAAATAAAAATATGCTTGTAAACTATGATAAACCGCTCCCCCACCAAAAAAAAGAAAGAAAGAAAATGTAACAGAGGTGCTCTAATTGACGTGGGACCTTCCTCTCCTGGAGGAAGTGACATAAAATCGAGACCTAAAGGATGAATCCACATCAGCCCAGAGAGCCGTGCTGGTGTTGAGGGCTGGGGAAGCACCTCTGCAAGAAGGAAAGAGTTAAGGAGACTTTGAGGAGTGGAAAGAAGTCCCCAGCATCTGAAGAGAAGTGAGGCCATGTGGGGAGGAGTCTGAAAAAGGAAGTCAGAGGTGGGGGAAGGGGTCAAGGTCAAGGTCAAGCTACAGCAGGCAGTGTGAAGGCCCCTTAGTCCCGGCAGGCCCTCATCCCCAGGTGGCACCCTGTCTCCTGGAGAGCGCCGCACACTCACCCATCACGATGTCCATGCCCTCGGAGCTGCGTTCCACCCAGGAGCCTGCAGGCAGGCCGTCTTTAAATCGCCCTCGGAGGGAGGGGCTTGACAAAAAGTGCAGCAGCAGCTTCAAGCCCAGCACCACTGTGCTGGGGTGCATGTGGCCCTGCACGAAGAGCAGGAACCAGTCGGACCCCAGGTTCAGAAACATCTCTTCCTTTGTCCTGGTGGGAAGGGGGTCAATAAATGCTATAAATTATCTCTCAGCCCATAAGCAAACAACATGTCCAGAAAATACAAATAACATCCAGCTTCATCAGGCGCCCAGGAGAGGCAGGTTAAGGGTAACATCTGGACATCACTCAGCAAAGTATATATTACATTTTAAAAGATCGGTAATGTTGGCAAGGCTGCTGTGAAAGAGGTGAATTTGCCTATTAATGGCTGAAGCGTAAGTTGGCCAAAGCTTTTGAAAGCAACTGGAAACCATGTACCAAATGATAAAGCCCTGCTCACTACTATTCAAGCTTACACAGTGTCTGAAAGGCCACTCACTAATGACATCAATGTAGTCGCATAAAACACATCATGGTTACTTAATTCCCTTTTAAAATACACTGTTCAGAATTAGTCTTAATGGAATAGCACATTATTTATGCATCTTTATTGGTTTAGACAAAAAAAAAATGTTTAACTGTCACTTTCAATAATGAACTTTTAAACGATGTGTCTAGAGAACACAGACTTGCTAGAGGGAAATGGAGGACAGAGAGACGGGAGCCGATGCTCAGGGGCAATTGTTCAGCAAAACCTGAGGTTCCTGAGAGCCAGGAAAGGGTCCATCCTGGCTGGGCAGCAGTCTCAGCGCCAGTTGCCAGATTAGGTGAGGTGAGGGCATGGCCACTGAAACTAGGAGTCAAGAGATGGTCCTCTCTTTTAGCCATGACTTCATTTAGTAATTGGATGACTGGTGAGCTCTGATCATCTTCCCTCATTATGACGATGAAGAGGATGATGGAAGTGACTGTGGTGGTGGTGATGGTGAGAGTAGTTAGCTGTTAGAGTTTATACCATAGCCCAGGCACCATGCTCAGAGTTATCCACCTATTAATTTCTATCTATGGCAGCTATTTCTATCTATCTATTTTATTTTCACAAAGATGAGTAGAAGAGAGACATAGAGGGCTTAGGTCACCTCCCTAAGGTCCCTGAGGGCAGAGCTGGGATTTGAACCCAGGAGGTGAAGTTGTCAGAGCCCAAGTGCTTAAGCACTACATTACATTCCTTTTCAAAAAGGTGAAAAGGTAGAGACTAGCTCATCTCCCTGGGTCAGGAAGATCCTCCAGAGGAGGGCATGGCAACCTGCTCCAGTATTCTTGCCTGGAGAATCCCATGGACAGAGCAGCCTGGCAGGCTGCAGTCCATTGGGTCGCACAGAGTCCGACACGACTGAAGCGACTCCACACGCATGCAGCTCACCTCCAAGGCATCTTCCAGTTCTGCCATGCACTGATTCTAGAAATCTAGAGACCGTTAAAGCACTTTGTACAAGGCTGATTTACTGAGGGGTAACTCCCCACCTCGATGCCTCCCTGTCCAAACCACACACACACTAAAAGGTCAGCTTAGTGAGAGTAGGGTCTGGACTGACCTTTTCAGCGTGGCGTTCTCAGAAGGAGGAACAGTGTCTGGCACACAGTAGGTACTCAACAAATAGCTATTGAATCAGTGACCCCAGAGCCGAGATAAAGCAGGTGGTCCAACAGAGTTAATGGAATTTTATGACTGCATGTTGTTTTGAAAGTTAACTGAAGGCAGATACTTCTTTTTCCAACTTGGAAAAATAACTGAAAGACTAACAGTAAGTAGCAGAAGAATTTGGCAAGCCTTTTCCATGATAGATGCTATTTAGGCTAACCGTTTCTCCATTCCATTGTCTGCCAAGTACAGGACATCAAAATCAGTGATTATCACAACTGCCAAGACAATAACAATTACACTTCAGCGATGGTGACAGGAAGAGTTTATTGTAATGAAACCAAATCTGCTTTGAGTTACTCATGCCCATTTAACATTTGCATCAGAATGTCTTAGGGCAAGGTCTGCTTTATTGGGTGGAGAGAATATAATTTTCTTTCTGACTAGTGCAGAAAACCAACTCAGAGATGCTAAACTTTTCATTAAGTAAAGGTCTTAATACTGCACCCTGTATGAAGCAGCCTTGTGGCAAATCACTCTTTCTGGAACTACTTACTCAGAGGACAGATGAAGTTGGGAAGAAGATATTACGCTGAGCAGCATCTCCAGCAACTGGTTTCTGAGCCAGATTGTCTTTCCAGATGTTTGGCTTCCAGCTACAAAAAATAAAATAAAATGGAGATTTGAGAGAAAACGGATGTAAAGAGACATAATATTTGCTGCAGTAGGCAATCATATTCACCAAATGCTTAGTTCTCCCAGGAGTTGAGACATGCATGGGACTTGAAATTTTGGCTTTCAATTCTAGATTTCCATTTAATGCTTTAAAAGAATTTCTGGAAATGTTTCTAAAGTTTCCTTTAATTAGAGATGTTTTTGATGCTCCCCATAGCCTGCCCCCCACCCCAAAAAAATCCTAAAAATGATAGGGTCAAATTTTTCTTCCAGTAGGAAGAGTTTTAACATTTTCATGGACTGTAACATTTCCTGAGCACCTACTATGTGCTGGGCATTATGCAAGGCAGTGGGAGCAGAGTGGTGAAGATTATTGTGCTCAATCTGGGTCCCTGCCCTAGTCCAGGGCTTTTGCACGTCTATGCTGCACTAAAAAACAGAGTTTGAACTGCAGCAAGATTACTTCTGAAGCATTACTATGACCTTGAAGGACATGTAAATACTGTCTTTGTAGATATTTAGCGAGACGAAAGTTTTAGAATGGAGTCCCCACGAGAAGGAGGGCTGACTGCACAGTATGCTGCTGCTGCTGCTAAGTCGCCTCAGTCATGTCCGACTCTGCGACCCCATGGACGGCAGCCCACTAGGCTCCTCTGTCCCTGGGATTCTCCAGGCAAGAACACTGGAGTGGGTTGCCATTTCCTTCTCCAATGCATGAAAGTGAAACGTGAAAGTGAAGTCACTCAGTCGTGCCCAACTCTTAGCGACCCCATGGACTGCAGCCTACCAGGCTCCTCCGTCCATGGGATTTTCCAGGCAAGAGTACTGGAGTGGGGTGCCGTTGCCTTCTCAGGACTGCACAGTATACTGTTAGCTGATTATCCATTCATGCAGCCCCTTGGTCGGCCAGTTAGTTTACCACCAATTCAGGGCACACAGCATGCTGTAGAAATATAACTGATGAGGCAGCTTGGAGAAATGGAGTCAGAGTACCCTCTATCTGGATTCTGGCCCCTTCTCTCTTTAAGGTCGTAGTCTCTGAGTCTCTGTTTTCTCATCTACAAAATGGGAATAGCAATTCCTACTTTTCAGGCTTGATCTAAGGATAAGAGAGAATTTATCTGGATTGAGTGACATTAGCCAAGAGAATCTTTAGTGATAAGAGTGTTCTCTCTCTGCCCTGTCTGATGCAGTAACCACTAGCTCCACATGGTTATTCAGCACTTGGAACACGGCTAGTGTGACTGAGGAACTGAATTTTTAGCCGCATTTCATTTCAATAAATTTAATTTAAATGGCTACACGTGGTTAGAGGCTCCCATCTTGGACAGAGGAGGCCCGGGACAAAGCAGTCAGTAATGGTCCCCTTCGCGTCTGCCCCTAGCAGAGGGAGTTCAGAACCTGATGCCGCTGCTGTTCTGAATCTGGTCGAGGAGAGAGAGACTCAGAGAAACAAATTTCAAGCCTTTGCATGAGAGTAAGCACAAGGACTCTAGCAGCCTAGAGAAGGTGACCTAGTCTGGCCTGTGGGACTGGGAATGGCTGGCCTGGTGGGGTGAGGTGGGGTGGGGTGGGGCAGGGGAGGTGACCCTGCAGAGGGACCAGCAGGGCCGAGCGCGGTGGATGGCAGACCCTCACGCATCAGAATGTGTCAGCACTGCAGAGCGCTGAAGCCGGGGCTCGCCAAGGGAGTGAGGCAGAGACTGGGGCACGAAGGCGCCCGCCTGTGATATACAGGGAGCTGTTATCCCGCAGGATTTGGAAGCCGTTCCAGGTTGTGAAGGAAGAACACATGATTTGTTTTTATTTGTGGCTCTAATCATACAGCTGTGACCTCGGAAGATGGCACCCGGGAACAGCAACTCGGTTTTCTGTGGGCACCCCCCCTCCCTTCCTGCAGCCTAGCACTCAAACTGGGCCCACGGCATGTGCCTGTCAGGGCTGCTGTGGGTGTCGCCCTGCTGCCATCAGACTGGCACCTGGGAAAGGTCTTCTCACCGGGCAGGGAAGGGTCCGGGGCTCTGTCCACACAGATCTGCTTCTCGTTCAACGACGAAGGCTTGAGGGTGTACACCACAAACAGAGCGATTCTGAGGCAGAAAGAGAGGGACACACTCAGCTGTGGGCTTGGCCCGTGTCTCCTGAGCACCCATGAAGGTTTTCTACACAGAATCACCCAAATGCGGCTTCAAGGGAGGACTTGAGGGGGAATCGTGTTACTCTGTGATCAGTGTGATCTTTCCAGAGACTTCTCCAATCTGTCAGGATTCATCAGAGAAGCTGACTCTGGCTCTGCCAGGTCAATATGACAGACATGGCTGAGGACACAACAGCTGAAATGTCCCATCTGCTGGGAAGTCTGCAGGAGGCCGGCGTGTTGGGTCACTGGCTGGTGAGGATGGCCGGGCACATGGAAATTCTGGGGTTCTTGGGAGGTGTGTCTGAGCACCAGGGAGCAGTGAACCCACAACCCTGCTGAGGAGTCCAGGGGACCCTCCCCTTTTTTCAAGCCATGAACAGAGAAAATGTTTCTAGGAGGTTCCAGGGAAATAGAACCTGCTGCTGCATTGAAGGGCAGTGCTGCTGAGCTGAGTGTGGTAAGGAGAGAGCTGGGGTCTAGTTCCCTCATGAAGCAGCCCTGATGCTCCGCCCTCTCCCCGGGGAGCTGGCACGATACCTAAGCAGGTCCTGGAGGCTGAAGTGGCCCCGCAGCTGACAGCCCAGGATGGCAATGACGGTGCGCATCTTGGAGGGCGTGAGGCCTGGCTCGTTGAAGAGGAAGACGAGCTTGGGAATAAGCTGTGCCTGGTGAGCGACTTCAGCGTTCCGGGGTCCTTCCCTGGTGAGCCCAGGAGAGAGGCAGTGAAAGCTTTTACTGGAATGAACCAAATTTGCTGTGTTTCTGCTAAAAAGGTTCCACAGTCTGGGTTTGCTCCATGGCCCTCTGGCTCTCATGCTCTCCTGGCAACTCGTCAAAATGCTGCCAGACACCCATCGAATATGTGTCTGCCCAGTGCCCCAGTCGCTTGGGGGTGAGCCTCCCATGCCCTTCCACCCCCACCGGAAACTGCCTTCAAAACAACCACCAGTTATTGACTTTTAAATTCCAAGCCTCAGGGAAAACTAATGCTGGTCTCAAAAAACTCTGAACAAAGAGAGCAGACTGGAGCACGACCACGGAGCACTTCCCAACAGCCGGCACCGGGCCTCGGCCAGCCCCTCAGCCTGCGTGTCTTCCTGCTCGCCCCAAACCACAAAGTGGATGAACGTGCCTCCAAGAGTCAAAGGGGAGAGAGACAGGATTCAAGTCTCCGCACCCCCTCCTCAGGATAATCGCAAACACAATTTCCTGTAAATTCTACTCCCTCAAAGAAAACAGCTCCCAGGGTGAGTGTCCGTCTCTTAGAAAACAACAGGTACAGAAAGACAGTGGAAAGGGGGAAAGAAAAGAAACTGGAGGCGAAAGAATGTGGATGGATTGCTCCTTCTTGAGCTGTCTTCACTACTGCTGTGTTGAACTCTGCCAAGCCCCATACCCCTGATACACAGAAGAGGTAGAACCAGCCAAGTCTGTGTGTGGCTTGCACTCGTGGGTTCAATGGGAAGACGTGCATTCAGCACCTGTAAGTACCCAATGTCCTTTGTGCTCTCATCACAGCACTGAGCAGCCTGCTTTCTGCATTCCTTCTCCACAGGGCTGTGTCTTGTCCTTCCCTGAACCTCCAGCACTACGAAGTGGTATGGAATGGAGTGGGTTATAATAGTCAATCATGAGTGGATGAATGAAAGGGTGGTTGCAAACACCTTCAAACACTAAGGTGCTAATGATCACTAGAACAGCTGATCTGTAAGGAATCAGATGGAGGTGGATGTGAACAGCCCGCTGTATAAGGAAGGAGGTGGGTTGATTGACTGGCTTCCCTGCCTCCCTTCTCCCTTATTCTGATCACAGTCCCTGGTTTTCTTTGGGACTTACCTCTTTCTAACTCTCCTCCACCTGCTCCAGAGGGCAAGAGATGCTCCTGGCCTGGTCACATGACCTAAGATGGCCCGTGAGACTCTATCCCTACTGCTAGGAGTATTGAGTGAAAAAGAAGCCCTGTCTGCTGACTGTGCAGAGCCGCGGACACTCTATGAAGTTGCCCAGCCAGAACGAAGCCAGCATGGAAGAAAGCACAGACAAGACTGGGGTAGATCTCAGATAAAGCAATGTAAGCATCATCCAGACACCATGTGAAGATCTGACTCTGTCAACTGTATGAGCCAATAAATGTCCCCTTTCTCTGCTTTCCTTTTCACCCTCTATTTCTTCCTTTTTAATTTGGTTTGAGTTCTATTTCTGCCATTTGCTATCAAAAGAGCCTTGACTAATTCAAAAAGTAACAATGTGACGGCATTTGGAGAGAGGCCTTTGAGAGATGCTTGGGTTATGAGGGTGAAGCCTTCATGAGTGGAATTAGTGCCCTTATAAAAGAGACCTTGGAGGGCTCCCTTACCCCTCTGCCACGGAGCTGGTAGTGAGAAGATGGCAAACCATGAACCACGAAGCAGGTCCCCACCAGACACTGGATCTGCCAGAGCCTGATCTTAGATTTCCAGCCTCCAAAACTGTGAGAGATAGATTTCTGTGGCCTGTCAGTCCCCTAGGCTATGGCTTCCATTGGAAGCAAAGCTATGACCAACCTAGATGCATATTCAAAAGCAGAGACATTACTTTGCCAACAAAGGTCCGTCTAGTCAAGGCTACGGTTTTTCCAGTGGTCATGTATGGATGTGAGAGCTGGACCACAAAGAAAGCTGAATACTGAAGAACTGATGCTTTTGAACCATGGTATTGGAGAAGACTCTTGAGAGTCCCTTGGACTGCAAGATCAAACCAGTCCATCCCAAAGGAGACCAGTTCTGAATATTCATTGGAAGGACTGATGCTAAAGCTGAAGCTCCAGTACTTTGGCCACCTGATGCAAAGAGCTGACTCATTTGAAAAGACTCTGATGCTGGGAAAGATTGAAGGCAGGAGGAGAAGGGGAGGACAGAGGATGAGATGGTTGGGTGGCATCACCGACTCGATGGAAATGAGTTTGAGCAAGCTCCAGGAGTTGGTGATGGATAGGAAAGCCTGGCGTGCTGCAGTCCATGGGGTCACAAAGAGTCAGACATGACTGAGTAACTGAACTGAACTGAACTAGCCTATGGTATTTTTTGTTATAGCAGCTGAATAGACTAAGACAGACATGCTGCCCCCTGAGACCTCATGCTCTGGGAATGGGAGAAGTCCATAGTTGCTGAGCAACTGGCTGTCCTGTCCTCCTAGTTTCTATTCCTGGCATGAAACTTTAGCTGTAACCCCCAGGCTGCCAAAGCCCAGCCTACCTTGTTGACTGAAGGATTTCCACTAGATGGGAAAAGAGAGAGAGCTCCAAATTGTCGGCAGCATTCATCCAGAGCTGGAAGACAGAACACAATGAAATCAAGTGTGTGAAGGGAAGGGTTGCCAGGCAGTGTGAACTGGTGAGGTGCTGGGTGTGGTCTTCTTTGGCTTGGAATCACTAACACAGCTTACCAGCTCCGGAATCATACCAGTTCTCCTGACCGCTAGAAGATACAGAGGGCACCACCGCCAGGAGAAAGTGCAAACACCGCTCCTGTCTTTCCCATCTCTGCTGCTGTCTGGAGCTTTGCTGTGGGTCCTGATTCAAACCAAGGACGCCTACAGCAACCATCTTCTATATGTGTCCCACCCTGGGCCTCACAGCCTGTGCATCGACACACCAAATGCATGTCATTCTCACTGGATCCTACTATACAAGGCAAATATCAGTGTTTCCAATTAAGAGAGGAGAAAATAGAGGGTAAGACAGACCTTTGAGAGACAGGTCCCTTATCACCAACAAGTCATTGAACTGGAACTAGGAGCTGAGTCTCACCTCTCAGGTTTTATACTGCAGCAACTATGCAAAGAGTCTCAAAAAAAAAAAAGGAGTCGCAAAGAGTCGGACACGACTGAGCGACTGAACTGAACTGAGCCATGCATTCGGCTTGTGCGTGCAATTTCTTCAGGTCCCCTATCTATAGAACCTGTAGCTCCTATGCAACAGAATTGTGAATGACACACACTTGTGAAATGCACTGAGATTCTGCGAGTGAAGTTTATCACTCGGATTATTTTCTTTATTGTAAACAAAATGCAGTTGCTCCCCTTTCTTCTGGGGCAAAGGTGAGAGCGTGCGTTCATTCTTATTTCTATTAATACTTTCTTTAGAGAGCTCTACTATTCTCATCTAAATGATGGCACTTCCTAAGTCCCAGAATCTAGAAAGTTCAGATGTGGGAGTTTAAGAGTACACTCTTATAGCAGCAAAAAGAGCTCACACACAAATGGTACCATTTGCTGGAGGCAAGAAGCGTCGCACAAAGTCCTAAAACCAAGTCATTATCTGCATTTAGTAGATAAGAACCGTGAGGCTCAGAGAGACTGAGCACCTTGTCTGGCGCCCACGGTTTCTAATTGGCAGAGACTGGCTTCAAAGCCTGGTCTGTCTGACCATGGAGCCCACTCTCTTTCCTTCTTGCTGTGTTCCCCCACAGGCATCTCCTGCAGACAGTGACTCAGAGAGTCAATAATCAACCTCACTTGAACCAAGCAAGCAGTCATGGCTCCATCCATTTACTTATGGGGGAAAGTGGAACAACCTCAGTGGCTCTAAGTTTATTATGAAGGCAGAGTCTGTCCCTCTCCAGTCCCCAAGGCTCAGCATCATACATGCCACTTAGTGACCTCTTAATAAGGATCCACTCCCTTTTTTAAAAGAATGAATACAAAGTAAACCAAAATAAGACAAGTGGATTACTCTTAAGCCAAAAACAGCCTGTCATATTTCCAGCCCCCGAAAGCACACTCACTGCCAGCTACACACAGAGGTAGGGCAGCTGTCACTTGAGAGAGTTGGTGTCGATAAATGTGGCTCCTGGGAAGGTAGAGGTAACCAGACACAGCACCCCAACATTCTCAAGAGGATGCCAAGAGCTTTGCATACTTGAATTCACACACATTCACTCATGAAGGCAGTCCCTGAATAAATGATACATCAGGCTCCGTGTTGGGAACTGGGGGAGCTGAGAAAGTAACACAGATATCCTGTGTTCTGCTCCAGAGCTTTAGAAAAATAACAGATTGTCCCAGCACACTTGAGGCCACCCAGCTCTTTTAGAAATTATGTAATACCAACTGTCTGAATTTTGGAAAACATGCATAACTGAATCTTTTGGTTGTTATTCTGTGTCACAGAACCCCTGTACTAAAGACTGTATTAAGATGTCTGTATTAAATTAGTTTGAATTTCAAATGAATAATGTGTCAAATTCTGCTCTCTCCCCACCCCTAGGACGACCTCAGTCTCAGAAAGGGGTGGCCTTTTCTGAGGCCACAGGCCTAAGGCGTGCATGACTTCAACTTCCTGTCCCTTTCGGCTTCTCAGTGCCCTGCCCCTCCCTGCCACAAACCAGTCATCAGGGATCTGCCCCTTCCATTGTAACCTGCTCTCTGCTCCCCAAACCTTCCCTCCCCATGAAGGACTTGTCCCATCAACAGCTGATTCCTACACTGGCACTTTAGATGCCCCTTCCCACTGCTCAAGTCTCCTACGTTCTGAAACACTCTTTTTCTCTTCCTCAAAAACCCACTGACTGTCTCCTTCCAGCCTCCTCCCCGCTCCTCACCTCACTTCCAACTCCACCATTTACTCTTCCCTGGGCCTGTCCGTGACCTCCAAACACAACAGACACATCCCTGCCCTGACTTCACTTGATGTACCCAGCTCTGGGGAAATCCTTCTTCTTTTAAAAATCCTCTCCTCTCAATCTTTTAAAAATGTTATGTCATTTCATTGGTTTATTGTGGATTTTTTAAGCATCTTTTCTGCTTGCTTTTATTAGTTGCCTATTTTCTTAACCCCAGTGTGAAAAGCACCAGCTCAGCTGAGGGGCTGGTTTATTCAGGGAGGGGACGGGTGGTGCCCATGGTGGTTCCAGGAGCAGGCAGTGGGGGCCCGGTGGGTTCCTGTGTGGGTAATTCCTGGGCTGGGCTGGTGGCAATGATATAGAGGAGCCAAGATGCCTGAGCACGGCCATGGCATTTTAGAAGGGGCAGCAGTGTGGTCAAGGCATGCTGACTTGTTTGCCAGGGTGGTGAGGCTATTTTGCATACCCGCTTCCTGCTGTGCACTGGGAGCCCATATCCCAGGTCTAGTTGGCTTCCCCAACAATCCTTGCATCAATCTCCAGATCCAGGAGGAGAAGGGGATGACAAAAGATGAGATGTTTGGATGGCATCACTGACTCAATGGACATGAGTTTGAGCAAGCTCCAGGAGATGGTGAAGGACAGGGAAGCCTCAAGTGTTACAGTCCATGGGGTTGCAAAGAGTCACCTCTACCTGCAGTAACATCGCTGCAGGTGCCCCAAGCCACCTGCTCTCAAATGCCTGTGGTTGTTCTCATCCCTACATGTGAACAAATGGCATCCACCCCACCAGGAACATTCCCCCACTGAACATGTTCTGCCAAACTCAGCCCCAGAGCCCTGATTCACAAGCTGAGCTGACTGTCCCCTCTTCACACTCCCCAGAGGCCCTTTCCCCACTCACTGGCATCCAGCACATTGTAGCATCAGCTACATCCTATCCCGGGCCCAGATGGCTGTGTGTGGGAGCTGTGTCCTGGTTATCACCATGCCTCCAGAACACACCAGAGTGTGACCATCACTCAATAAATGATGCTTTGTGAAGGGATCTACCCAAAGGTCTGCCCGATGCTCCTCACTCAGCCTCCTGTGTGCCGTACGGCTCTCTCACTCCTTCCTTTACAGGAGCATTTCTAAGCGTCATCCACAGGAATTGGTATGCTTTAATACCCTCTTATGTACGGAAGCCTACAGTTTTAAAATCTTTCCCCAGATAGTAGCGGATTTGACTCCCGCACCAGCCTGTGAGGGAGAGACGATGGTCTCCCTTTCACACAGGAGAAGACTCAAACTCAGAGAAGTCAAGGGACTTGTCTGAGGCCACACAGCCTATTGGTGGTAGAAGTTAATTATAAAGCAGGGCCTCTGAGCTCCACAGCCTCTGTGGTTTTCTCTCTCACTACCACCTTGAGCATGGAGGAAGCAGATCCGCTGGGTTTAGATGAGGCTCCAGGTTTTCTGTAACTTTAGGGCTAGCGACCAACCTCCAGTTTACCTCGAAATTGCAGAGGATGTGCTGAAAGACACCAACGTTGGTGATTACGGAGGGTCCAAAGCCCAGTTCTGCAGTGCCAGTGATAGACAGGATCAGCTGAAAAATGCGATGGTTCAGAAAAGAGGTCTTTTTCCTCAGGAGAAATGCCATTATCTGCAAAGATTAAAGCACAAAGCGATTTCCTAGTGAATGCGTCATCAGGACTCTCTCCCCCTCGCCTACCTGCTCCTGCCATGAGCGCGTCATCAGGACTCTCTCTCCCTCGCCTACTTGCTCCTGCCAGTACCCTTTGTCCGCCCAGTCTGGAAACTCTCTGCTCTCTGGGACGACCTCCTCCACCGCCTTTCTCTCAGAAGGAAAGCAGACGCCAGCCTCTGCAGCTGCTTCCCCGCAGTGTCCACTTTTCTGTGCTCATGTGGCGTCACCTCTCACTGTGAGCCCCGGCCCCTTCCTGAATTTTCCACATTTCCGGGACGCCACTCTCTGCCGGTTTCCTTCCACCTTTCTGTGCTTTTCTCGTTTTCCTTTACGGGGTCCTACATTCATAACCACCACACAGCTGCTGCTGTATCACTAGGCAGCCACCATCTGCCCACAAACCCAGTTCCGTCAGCTCCACTCCAGGCTGCTGCCACCAGATGTGCCATTCTGCTGTGCCAGGCCCCGGAAACTGGCAACACGCAGGCATCCAGTCCAGTGTCCAGGCACGGGAACCCCAGTGGCCCACACTCATCTCACAGACTGACTAGGTGGATCTAACCTAGCCTCCTGTCTCTGTTGACCTCAGTAGCACGAAAGTCAGGCTGCCCTACCATCCACTTGTATCTGGGTCCTCACCCACTTCATTGAGATTCTCAGCTCAGCTCATTCACAGCTCAATTCCCCACTCCTGGATCTAAGAGTCCACCCTTCTCCCCGTCCTCTCAGACACTCTCCAGTGGGTCATCCGGAAGTCTTATTCGTTGTTATGGGCTGGCTGTTTGTTCTTCCCAAACTCCATATGATGAAACCCTAGTCCCCAGTGTGATGGTATTTGGAGGCAGGTCTTTTAGGAAATAATTAGCATTGGATGAAGGCATGAGGGTGGAGCCCTCACAGATGGGATTCAGTTCAGTTCAGTCTCTCAGTCGTGTCCAACTCTTTGTGACCCCATGATTCACAGCACGCCAGGCTTCCCTGTCCATCACAAACTCCCGGAGTTCACTCAGACTCACGTCCATCGAGTCAGTGATGGCATCCAGCCATCTCATCCTCTGTCGTCCCCTTCTCCTCCTGCCCCCAATCCCTCCCAGCAACAGAGTCTTTTCCAATGAGTCAACTCTTAGCATGAGGTGGCCAAAGTACTGGAGTTTCAACTTTAGCATCATTCCCTCCAAAGAAATCCCAGGGCTGATCTCCTTCAGAATGGACTGGGTGGATCTCCTTGCGGTCCAAGGGACTCTCAACAGTCTTCTCCAACACCACAGTTCAAAAGCATCAATTCTTCGGCGCTCAGCCTCCTTCACAGTCCAACTCTCACATCCATACATGACCACAGGAAAAACCATAGCCTTGACTAGACGGACCTTTGTTGGCAAAGTAATGTCTCTGCTTTTGAATATGCTATCTAGGTTGGTCATAACTTTCCTTCCAGGGAGTAAGTGTCTTTTAATTTCATGGCTGCAGTCACCATCTGCAGTGATTTTGGAGCCCAGAAAAATAAAGTCTGACAGTGTTTCCACTGTTTCCCCATCTATTTGCCATGAAGTGATGGGACCAGATGCCATGATCTTCATTTTCTGAATGTTGAGCTTTAAGCCAATTTTTCACTCTCCACTTTCACTTTCATCAAGAGGCTTTTTAGTTCCTCTTCACTTTCTGCCATAAGCTGGTGTCATCTGCATATCTGAGGTTATTGATATTTCTCCCGGAAATCTTGATTCCAGCTTGTGTTTCTTCCAGTCCAGTGTTTCTCATGATGTACTCTGCATATAAGTTAAATAAACAGGGTGACAATATACAGCCTTGATGTACTCCTTTTCCTATTTGGAACCAGTCTGTTGTTCCATGTCCAATTCTAACTGTTGCTTCCTGACCTGCATACAGATTTCTCAAGAGGCAGATCAGGTGATCTGGTATTCCTATCTCTTTTAGAATTTTCCACAGTTTATTGTGATCCACACAGTCAAAGGCTTTGGCATAGTCAATAAAGCAGAAATAGATGTTTTTCTGGAACTCTCTTGCTTTTTCCATGATCCAGCAGATGTTGGCAATTTGATCTCTGGTTCCTCTGCCTTTTCTAAAACCAGCTTGAACATCAGGAAGTTCACAGATGGGATTAGTGCTCTCAAAAGAGTCACAGGAGAGCATTCTTCCTCTCTCTACTCTGCCACGTGAGGATACAATGAGAAGTTGGCCATCTGCAATCCAGGAGGGTTCTCACTCAACCTGACCATGCTGGCACTCTGATTGTGGACTTACCTGCCTCCAGAACTATGAGAAAATTAATTTCTGTTGCTAATAAACCACCCAGTCTATGGTATTCTGTTATAGCGGCCCAAACTGAGACAATTTAGATCAGCAAATAGTTTCTTTTCATACTATCCTGTCGCTTCTTTGGCAGATCTGACCATTCCCCACCCCACCCCACCAGGACACAATTAGAATGGCTGAAAGCTGCATGAGAAAAACCACTCAAGTTGACTGATCTCACTTTACATTAATAGTGTCAGATGTCAAATTGGTATCCAATCTGGCCTGGCAATGCAATTCTGCTTTTTTATAAGCTAGCTTTCCCCATCCCACAGATGATGATCTCAACTCTCCTCCTCTCTCCACAACTTCCCACCACCACCACCCAACCCAGTACACAGCTGAGAGTTTAGAACCCAGACGCGAGCACGCTCACCTCCTCACCACCAGATCCACAAATGCCCGCACTGCATTCCTTCCTGCCACGAGCCGGGTTCCACTCGCCTGCCCTCTGGAACCCACCCCCCGCCTGCTCCGTGGGGTAACTCCTCTGTCCGAGCTTCACCCCTATTTCTCCTTCCTGTCACTTTGTTCCTGATAAACACGGCAACAAGTACACAGTGTTCGTGTTCATCTGTTCAGTCATGTCGGACTCTGCGATCCCACGGACTGTAGCCCACCAGGCTCTTCTGTCCACGGGATTTTTCAGACAAGAATACTGGAGCAGGTTGCCATTTCCTCAGGCAGGGGACCTTCCTGATCCAGGGATAGAACCTGAGTTTCCCACATCTTCTGCATTGCTGGCGGATCCTCTACTGCTGAGCCACCAGGAACAAGTCCACACACATCATGCCCAGTGAGCGTGCGCACTAGGGAAAAGCAGGAAAAGGTGCTGGAAGCGGATGAGGTGGGGGAGGGGGAGGCCGGAGACATGCGGTCCGGCTGTGGCCACAGTCCTTGACGTGACACCAGGTGGCTTTCTTCCAGACCCTGACTCAGGTTCCAAAGAGACAAGGAGGCTCTTTCCTGCCCACACTGGGCCCAGAAGGAACCCGCAGCTGTTGTGCCCCAGTGACTTTGTCTAGACTTTGACCCTAGTCGCTGCCCTCCACGATTCCTTTCTTGGCTGCCTCTCAGCCAGGCAGGGCACTCCTGGAGGAGAGTGTCCACGTCTCATCTGACATTATGAACAGTAAATAGCCATATAATCAGGGTGCACATACACACAGCAATTACTCTGAGCAGCCATGCTTCGAAGAGCTCAGCATATACTAACTCTGTGATCACGATCCTGCACGATGGGGCTGCTATTATTCCTATCTTACACGGAAGAGAGCTGAGACACAAAGGTTAAGAACTAAAGTTGGCCAACAGTTCTAGGGCGTTTCATCTGCGCCAGACATAATCCTAAGCCCTTCGCCTGTATTAAATCATCTAGTCCTCACTGCAACCTCGTGATACAGGAGACACAATAGATTGTACTGTACAGATGTGGAAACCAAGAGAGAGAGGATAAGTAACTCAGGAAAAGTTAAATAGAAAGCTAGAAAGAGGCTCAACTCCAACCTAGCACTCTGGTTCCAAGGTCTGGGCTCTTAGCTGTCATACTAGATGCAAACTAGGGGGATCGCAGATGATTCTTGAATTCATCAATGAAAGATGTTGGCAGCCACAGACAGGTGAGCATCTCCATCCTGATCAGAGCTCCTCTCTGGCTGGTTGTCACCTGGCCCTCTGCTCTGGTGATGCTGAGAGGCCAAGGAACTTTCAGTTTGCTTTCTCCAAAAGTCATACTGATAGGAATGTCTACTTGGGCCAGCAAGGCTCCACCCTGTTCCTCAGGGATGACAGCTTCTTGCTGGGTGGTGGGCGGCATTTGCAGACTCGGGTGGGAGGGTGGACTTACCTGGTACCCACAGATGTGCTGCATCAGGCGGTCACACATGACGTTGCTGGTCAGAACCAAGTGCAGGACTTTCACAGCCGCGTACATGCTGTGGTCGTCCGTTGCTAAGGAGATGAGGCCCAGGAGGATGGCAGGCCCGCCAATGAAGTCCAGGCTGCTGGCAGCAGGGCTGGAGTGGAACACTCTTACCCCTGTGTGGGACCAAGACATTCCTGAGCACACCACAGCTCCATTCCAGTGGAAACTCCTCTGGCAGCATGCAAGAGCTGTCAGGGACATCACCCACTTACAGCTGTGGGGCCTGTGCACAGGACAAGCTGGGAGGAAGACTCGGGGCTTTAGAAGTTTTTGGTCACTGAGAGATCCTGTGCTGAGTCCTCTCGGGGTCATAGAAGGCTGAAACAGCCCAGGGGGTTTCAGACCTCCACCCTCTGTCTTAGTCCAGACTGCCAGATGAGCCAGCCGTCCTGTGAGCTGGCTGCTCTGACAGCCTCTGGCTCTTTTCCGGGCTCTAGATCTGCAGCACTCGCCCCTGGCACCAGCTCTCTGTTCTGCTCTTGTCTGATTGCAAGGCACAGTCGCCGGTTGTTTTTTTCACCCAAACCACCACCACAGTTGCCTCTGCTCAGAGGCCCCGCTATACTCACTAGATAGGCTCCGTTTTGCGTAGACGCCAGCTTGGTTAGTAGCAAGTTCACTAACAGTTGTCAGATGCAGCAAAGTGATCTGATCTCTGCAGGGAAGCTGATGCTCTGGTGGGGGTTAACTCTCAACTCTTACTCTCACCACCTGAGCTTCTCAGCCCACTCAGTCTTGCCTACCACCCCAGAATTCCAGGCTGCACAGGTGATGCCAGCCACGTGCTCTTCTTCCCAAATAGCAGGAAAAGTTCATACCTAATTGGCCCACAGCAACAGCTCCAATGGTTCGAAGAGAACCCGAGAGGTGACCAGCACAGTTTCTTAGCAAGAACACAGGCACGACACTGTCACGGGATGAAATGTTCATCTAGAGAAATTGGCAACAGTTAGTCCTAAGCAACTTTCCTGGAGAGGAGGCGGTCTTGTTCAGGAGCTCCTAGAGGGCAGGCATCCTGAGGCCTGGCACTCCGTTAGTGTAAGCCATTGAATAAACAGTAACTGAACCAACATCAGAGGGACTGAAGCCAAAATTCAGGTTCTGTCCTGCCTCCCAGTCTTTGGCTTAATCAGAAGGGAGAACCTTTCATTATACAATTGTGCCACCAACGTCCCACATGGTCACTAATTAAACAAACGCTCACAGCGAGGAGCTGATGAGAGTAGGGAGGCCCTGAGGACACTTGGAGGCATAACAGTGTTGAGACGCCCAGGGCTGCCTTCTTCCTAGTCTAGGGTCATCCATCTCCGCAGGTCTTGGCATCACTGGTCTTCAAGGGCCAGAAGACGGGACCCTGGCCTCTTCTAGCAGAAGACTCTGTGCTGGTAAGGCATAGTGTTAGTGCTCAACAGGACTTAACCCCTGGTCTCACCTCCTCAGGAAAGGGAGGGGACCCTCTGTCTGTGAGGGTGGTGAGAATATAAGCAAATGAGCCCAAATTCATCAACAGTAAGCAAAAGAGCGCTTTATGCAGGGGATTAGGAAATAGGAAATCTAATGGCCTCTTTACCTAACTAACTTGTCTGCTTTCTGCTTTGCAAATTTTTGCTTAAACACAATGGCTCAAAGGCTACCTTACCATCTTAGGGGTTAGTAGCACCCAGGAAAAGGAAGTTTAATTGTGTTCCCCATGTCACAAATGTTGTTTAAATATTCCATTTGTTCTCGCTCTACTGAAGAGAATGAAGAGTACCTACTTTCTTCTCTGAAAGAAGAGATTTGGTCTTGAGGAGTGTGAATGGGCAGGAGTCATAGAATATTTTCACAAATGAAGTGTGTCTGTCAACACACACACACAAATGTGAATTGGTGTTCATTTAGTCACTGAAAGCTGCAGCAAGCCATGAGATCTTTATTCCAAAAAGGAGCAGCAAGAGACGTTAGAAGGTGTACCTCTTTGGCAATCAGGCGGCTGTCCACCTCATTGTACGTGCTTCTAATGTCTGCAACGCTGGTAACGGAGGAGCTGGCTATGTGAAGGCCGAAGGAAACCTTTTCCTCTGCAACCAGGGGCGTTGCTTCCACACCAGGATCCTCTCCTACAACAACACATCTTCAGTTATTTCTACTCTCACTTTACTGAGTAGGAAATTAACCCTCAGAAGAGTGAGCATCTACTGCCACATGGCAAAGTCATTGCTGAGCAACGTTCGTAGCTATTATATGCTATTGCATTGTATGTCATATGTTATATGTTTTGTCCCCGCCTGTCATTTCTGACACACAGAAAACTGTAGAGAACTCTCACAATATTAACCTTACTATAAAATAGAAGCACTCCAGGTACGAAATTACTAAGTCTTGAGACATCTATTGTGAGTGTAACCTCACCCCCAAAACCAAAGTGCTGGGCTGAAAGCCCTGTGGTTTTCAGTGAGCTGCATATTTGGGGTAAACCCCTCCTCTGGTTTCAGCACACAGGTGCTCACTCAAGGAGAGCTATATGTGCTAGTGAGAAGCATGGCGTAAACGAAGAGTTGATGAAACTTGGGCTCTAGACCTGGCCTCCTCACATTGTTCTTGCCAGTGCTCATTGCTAGAGGAAATGAAGTTCAAAGAACACACGAGGCCTCAAGACAAAAATGCTCCACAGTGCTCAGTCACCCTTTACCATGCAAGAAGGCGTCAGTACACAGATTCATTTATTATTCTTCCCAGATGAGAGCTGACCCCCTCGACTTGGCAGAGCACAGAGAGCCATACTCCCTGCTTGAACAGCCAACAATCAATAATGAAAACGCGGATGTTTTGTCTGCCTGTTTAATAATTGAAGACAACAGTATACTTTAGTTAAAAAGCTTCTTCATTAAAAGGAATGTAACTTATTTATCTCATTCTCTTCCCTCTTTCTTTGCTGATGATATTACCTACCCACTTTTCTCTATTACGTACTCTGGAATTGAAACCTACAGGAGATTGTCATTTCCTTTTCTGTGACATTTTCTATTGGCTTGTAAATATATAATAATCCAATTACAGAGGACTTCCCTAATGACTGGCCTGTGATGAGTTTTTTCCTTATAAATAAGCTATAAATAACCAGATGTCTATTTAAAAATTAGAATGAGCAAAGTCATCATAAATCAAAACACCCCATACCTTGGACATGCACAGCCTGGAAGTTACCACAGTATCTTGGGCCAAGTTTGTTGATAACTTCCAGAGTTTCCATTGAGATGGCTTCTTCAAAGAAGTACGTGGGGCCCAGACGCCATATTAGTAATGACTTTTGTTTCCAAACTCGAGGGGTAGCAATATATCCATAAACATCCACAAACGAGGATGGATCCATCGAAAGGAATGGTCCTGGCAAGGCCTGAATGTACAACATCTGTTCAAACAAAAAGGTAGGGGAGAAGGGTAGATGGGATGTATTTAATCTCAGAATTAATCAAATAAATACATAAACCCAAAAATGATATACCTTATTCATCTCTCAAAGTAAAACCTTTATTCAGAAACATTACAAAGATAACTCTCAAAGCTGAGAAACACCGCATAAAGCAGTTTATAAAAAAAATTCTGTGTGTATGCACTCTCAGTTGTGTCCAACTCTTTTATGACCCCAAGGACTGTAGCCCACCAAGCTCCTCTGTCCACGGGATTTCCCAGGCAAGAATAGTGGAGTGGGTTGCTATTTCCTCCTCCAGGGGATCTTCCCAACCCAAGGATTGAACCTGAGTCTCCTGCGTCTCCTGCAATAGCAGACAGGTTCTTTATCACCAGCACCTCCTGGGAAGCCATGTGGGAGTAAAAACCTGACATTGTGCCTTTGGAAATAAGTGTGATAAAAAATATAAAGTGTCACTGAAAGGTTCATCTCTTTTTCCAGTCATTTCACAAAGAACTTTAAAGTCCAATGTTGGCACATTAATTAAGTTTTACATACTAAATATAGCTACAGACTAGAAAGGAAGAAATAAACTGTCCCTATTTGCAAATGGCACGTCCATGTAGAAATTTCTAAGGAATCCACAAAAAAACAAACTAATAAGTGAATTCATCAAAGTCACAGGATATATGATCAACACATAAAAATAAATTGCATTCTATAGACTAACAAAGAACATGCAGAAACTACAATTGCTCACAAGAAAAATAAATACTTTCTTGTTCTGCAAAATCCCATGTGAAAGAGGATGAAAGAAAGCTATAGATTAGGAAAAATTATTTATAAAATTACATATCCAGCAAAGGACCATTATCTAAAATATTTAGATAAAACTCTTAAAAGTCAATAGTAAAACAGTAAACAATCCAATTAGAAGTGAGTGAAACATATACACTGCTGCTGCTGCTAAGTCTCTTCAGTTGTGTCTGATTCTGTGCGACCCCATAGACAGCAGCCCACCAGGCTCCCCTGTCCCTGGGATTCTCCAGGCAAGAGCACTGGAGCGGGTTGCCATTTCCTTCTCCAATGCATCAAAGTGAAAAGTCAAAGTGAGGTCGCTCAGTTGTGTCCGACTCTTAGCAACCCCATGGACTGCAGCCTACCAGGCTCCTCCGTCCATGGGATTTTCCAGGCAGGAGTACTGGAGTGGGGTGCCACTGCCTTCTCCGAACATATACACAGACATCACTAAAGAGGATATACAAGTTGCAAATAAGGTTCTAACATTTGAGAACAGCTGTTTCATCTGCAGCCTAAGTCCATCTTTTTTCTTGCTCAACAGACCCCTGCATTTAGACACAGACCTTGTGTTTATCCCATTTGAATTTCACTTGCTGGAAAGTCATCTCTGTCAGTCTTGGCCCTTGGCCATTCTCCATGCCATATTTTGCATATTTTGACATATTCCCATGGCATCACATACCTTCCAACCTCCATGCTGACTCACTCCGGTTCAGCAGGCCCCTGAGGTTGGATGTTCATCTATGTGCCAATTCACTAAACGACACATCAGCCTTGTAACTATAAATTCAATACAATTCATCAAGTGTATGTTGCACGCTTTCTGTATGCCAGCCCTGTGCTAGGTGAAAGCAAGTTCCAGATATCAATAGGACAAGGCTCTTAGCCTCACAATACATGTTCTGCTTCACAGAATACAATCTATTCTATGAAACAAGACTGGATCCCAATATACTCTGTGAAAGAGGACCAAAACCAGCCCACTCTGTAATTAACTAAAGAGATTAAAAAAAAAAGACTTCGGGTGACCACGAATGTAACCACACTTTTCATCCTGGCTAACGTGAGTGACCACTGCTTTTCTCCAGTGACAGTTTAAGCCCTTTCCCTTTCCTTCTGCTTCCTGATTAAAAGCTTTGAACATATACAGATACCAAATTGTCTCTCGACAGCACCCCGTTCAGAACTGACTGACCTCCGCTTTTTTGAACCCTCCCCAAAATCACCTAAAGTGAGCCCAAATCCTGTCAGTTCCTCCCAACGCCTTATTACTCCATGGTAAGGAGGGAAAGAAGGCTCTTGCTACAGCAAGCTTCATAAATGTACCTCTTGTTTTGTACTATATGCATGCTCCTAGAAGTATTTGACTGGTGGGCATGGACAGTTCCTAACACCTAAAACAATACCTAACATACATTAGGTATTCAATAAATATTTAATGTGGGGAGGAAGAAAGGAAAGTGCGAGGTAAGAAGAATCGTTAACAATTGAAGTCAAAAGTTAACTTTACATTTTGGAAGACCTTTTTTTTTAACGCTCTTGATGATTCCTTCTGGTTACCTCTGTGACTAGGCGGCATGGCCCTGGGGCAAGCACAGCTTGGGGGAAACATCTCACCTTGGCTGAGCCAATGACCTGTCCATCCAGGTAGGTGAAGACTGTACAATTCCTTTTCATTTCCTTGGTGACGACCACAGCCAGGTGGTGCCACTGACCACAAGCCAGCAGCTGGCCACACCTGACCCGAAGCTGGCGTCCTGCAGAAGGCTCAGGGTCATCCTCGAGTTCCATGACATCTGGACGAGAACACAAGAACCAGACTCAGCTGCAGCGTCAGGGAGCATCAGCCCAGCCCCAGGGGCCCCAGTGCCAGCGGAGTGAGCGCCGAGCCTCCCAGAGAATCCTAACAGCAGCAGGAGCTTTCACTGCTGGAGCCCTTGCTTTGGGCCAGACACTGAGGCAGGCGCTATCACGATTCCCAGGTTACCATCCTGAGGCACAGCGAGGCAAGGAAGGCAACTTGCCTAAGGTTACATAGCTGGAGTTCAAACCCAGGAGTCAGGCTGCAGGGTCTACCCATCACTAGACTGCCTCCAGAGGGACACACATGGGCTGGCAAAGTCCCAGAAGGGAAGGAGCTTAGGCGGCTGGACTGTGTGTGAAGGACACCAGGCCAAATCCTGGGCCTTCCAAAGTCCATGTCTCACTATGAAACAGGGCAGAAAAAACAGGCATGGCCATAACACCCTGGGCTTGGCCATCACAGTCCACTTTGGGGCACTGCAGGCAGGTGAGCTTGGAGATCCAGGCTGAGCTCTAGGCGGCAGAATCAGAATTAGCCACCTACCTAGACAGCTGAGGGCAGGCAGGCAGCCCAGGCTCTTGGGTCAAGAGCTGCTGACTCAGTCCCACATGCCCCAAGTGTGGGCGAAATCTTACCCAGGGGCTGAAACTCTTTCTCTTCTGTAGACACAACCAGGGAGAGGTCTTCTGGGCAGAGGCTGACAGAGAAGCAGACGAAGGGCTGCTCAGTCCTGGCCAGGTGGCGCACCAGGGTCAGGAAGCGCAGTGGGTGGCCCTCCGCGGCTGCGCTGTGCCTGCCGACCAGGAACCAGCAGGAGAAGCTCAGGCCCCCGGGCGGAGGGAAGGACCTGGCAGCACCTGGGGCCAGAACACAAGCACGCCTGAGGCTCCGTCCTGCTGTGCAAGCGTCTAGGCTCACTGTGGCTCTGACTCGCCCAGGGTGGCCCTGTGGTGTGCCAGTACTGGGCCCTGCCTGACCCACACCCAATTCACAGGGGCCCACGCAGCACGCTATTGTCTCCTTCCTTAATCATACTCGCAGGAATAAGTCCTGTTCCCTCCAGGACTTGAGCCTAGATCTTCAGAGCCTCTCTCCATTTCTGACCCACCTATTACGCTGCATTGCCAAGGGAGCAGAGAGGGAGCACGTGCCTGAGATCCATCACCACGTGGCCCGCTGGTCAGCTGGTCTAAAGCTGGCCTGTGTGCTATGTGGGGCAGAGGAAGCTGGACTAGCCAGGCCAAACCTTGCCTGGGGAGCGCTCACTTTGGGGATACCCAGGCTGGCAACACAGGTGGGGTCCACTGTCCTCACTGAATGGGCAGAATCAGGCTTGGAGCTCTGCGCTGATGAACTGTAAATGCCACAGCTCCTCAGCATCCACCCTCCCACAGAAGCCCAGACCCTGGCTCTCCTGACAGGGGGTGCCTGGTCTTCAGCTGAGAGCAGCTCTGTACAAAGCATGCCAAGGCCCAGCTGATCCACATGAGGCAAGGGCAGGCTTGCTCCTGAGTGGCCATCGGCACAGAGCTCACACTCCTCTCTAGAGTCATCAGGTGGGGCGAGGTGTTCATGTTGGCCTCTGTCAGTCATGGACAAAGGGCATCAAACCCAGGCTCAGCTTCCGAGTCAGCCGTCAAGCCCATCAGTGTCCACTGAACCCCAATATGTGCAGAGCTGTGGGATGGGCCCTTGGGATGCACAGTGAATAGGACACCCCTGGCTCAAGACAGAAATGACCAAAGGGAAGGATGAGTCCTCTACAGACATGTGGGACCAAGAGGAAGACTCATGCTTTCTGGAAATGCCAAAAGGAAATCTGAAATCGAGACTCCCCAAGGACTTACTCCCAGGTCAGGGGGAGGGGACCTCAGCAAGCTAAACCCCCAGGGAAACACATACCTGTCCCAATCCCTCCAGAGACTGAGTACTCGGTGCTGGTTCCCATCACCGTAGCCAGAGTCGGAACAAACAAACAGCTGGAATAGGAAAGTGTCTCAGATCATTGAACCACAAGCCAACCTCTGATGTGACATCTGCCCCTCTGCCCGGCTTCAGGGGCCACACTCCCTCCTAGATCATGGGGCCCCCAGGACACAAAGTGATGGATGCTGGCACCATGGCCCTAAGAAAGGAATTTGGTTGGAGGCTGGAGGGGAGGGCAGCCTAGAATGCAGACAATCAGGAGAAGGAGGCAGTCCTGGCCTTAGATGGCTAGGGATGCTGCCCTTGAAGATGGGGTGTCTGTGACCCAGATATTTTCCACAGCTGACTGTGAGACCTGATAGAAACTACAGTTTTGTAATCAATATTATAATTCACCCAAGGCACTGGGAAATTAGTGAAGTGTATTTCAAGTGTATGAAAGCCAGTCATACCCGTAACCTTCCACGGACATGTCGAATTCCACGAAGGATGGAGCCAGGGCCGCCCTCTGAGGCTGCAGGTTGCGGGGGGAGGTCATGGAGATGAGGCTCAGTGCTGTCTGAAGGGTGGTGGTCGAGGTCTGGGACAGCCCCATGGGCTTGAGGGCCTGTGTGCTTGCTGGGTGAGGGCCGGCATCCCCGGGGGCCACTGCAGAACCCTCAGCAGGCACTGGCATCGCTGCCTGTGACCCTAGAGCCGCAAGCAGAAGAGCTGTGTCTTTGCTCAAAGCACTTCCACTCCTCTTCTGCCACAGTCCCCAAGGAGGGCTCTGCAGAGTACCAGGCATTCCCAGCCCCAAGGGTGGCCTCCTGGGCCCTCCCACTCACCCTCTTGCCTGGGACCTCTGCTGATGCTGATAACACTGAATCAAAGGTGACAACCTGCTCCTCCTGGAAACTTCTCCCTTTAATTCTATCATTGCTGCCACTCCTTTCTGCTGCTGTCGTTGGCTTGCCCCGTGACCTGTCCCTCACTGGGGCTTCGTCCTGGCTCTCTGACCTCCAACTCTTTTCCACAACAGCCTGTCTCCTCAAAAGGTCTGTTTTCCACCTCCAGCTCCTGGCCCACTCCTGACTCTCCATCCTTGCTTTTCAACTGGGCCTCCTACCCGTAACATCCTATGCAGTCCATGGCTTTCTTTTCTCCAAGCTGGTTCCCTGGACCAGCATCTTGCCAAGTACCAGGCCAATGCTTTGTCCTCCAGACCCCCTAACTCCTTGCTGAACTGTGAGCTGTGTGAAGCTGACACTGTTCTTCTGTCCAGGGGCAGTGCTGGGTACCCCTGCGTATGCTGTGACGTGAGGGTTGCTGTGCTCCAGGCATAGAAAGGGGCCAAGTACACGCTCACCATCACCATCTTATAATGGGGTAGGAGTCTTCCTCCTTCCAGATCTGGTCTTTATCTGGGGACCACGGATCTGATCTTTCTGCTCGTCCTCATTTGCTCCATCGAGCAGCAGGCAAAACCATTTTTAAATCTCTCTGCTTCCCATATTCCATAAAGACTTCCTTACAGGAAATGCATGTTCTCTTTTAAATCCCATTATCCAGCCCCTATTCTCTGTCCTCACCTGGGCATCCAGAGTCCCCTCCACACGCATGAGATGAACTGAGTTTTTTCGTTGCAGCCGATGGAGGTGAAGCAATTCCAAGGCCTAGAAATTGTCTGAATATCATAACAAACAAGAGCCAAATGATGACATTTTCAGCCAAAAGCCTCCTCCAGTTCCATCTGAACACTTGCCCTAGATCCCAGAGCATGCTGGTTCCCCCACCATGCCTTCCACTCTCAGTCTGGAATCCTTTTCCTCAGGCCGTACAGAACCAGGGTGTCCCTGACCTGGCATTCGGACCAGAGAGCTGGTGAATTTAGGTGCTTTTGACTTAACCAGTGACCAGCTAGAAGCCCCAAACTGGACCTGGAGAGGAAAAGGATTTTGTTGGGAAATAACTTTGCCATACGTTGTTTCTAAGTTTCTAATGGACTTGACCGATCAGCTGAACTAGGGACAGTGGCCTTGGCTGACAGCCCCACGAACAGGCGGAAGAGACTGGCCTGGCCCCTGGGTCCCCTACCTGCTGGAGGGGCTGCCTTTGACCCCCCTGCACTTGGTCCTATATGCCTCCTGGGGCCCAGCAGCTTGCAGTTCTGAGCACCACCCTCCCTATATCCACACCCTCTAGGGCCACAGGTACGTAGGAGACGCTTGGCTCCCTCCTGCCTTTCTTTCCTCTGCCTTCTTTGTCTTCGGTGTCTGCCCCTCCCTGTGTATCTTCCCTCACTACTGTGACTCTCCGGGAAACACGTGGCTTCGTGGAGGGGCTACCAGTGGGAGGGCCCACAGGACACAGTGGCGCTGCCTCTGTCCCCGTCCTTGTCACGTGTCCCAGTCACTGCCCCTCATGCCAGCCAGGCTCCCTGTGGTCTAGTCTCTCTTTTGGCCGCCAAGCCTTCAGAGCTCCCCCCACCATAGCCCCCCACCACCCCTTTCATCAGGGTGTCTTCACATGCCTGGTTCCCTCCTCTCCTGGTCTGGTGACCATCTGCACAGGTTGTAGACCTCAGCCACCACAGTTCCCTTGAAGCCCCCTCTTTACACCCAATCTCCCAGCTGTGGTCCTCGCAGCTCCACAGAGCTCTCACACTGCACTAGCATCCCCTCCAACACTTTCAATTCTCTGCAGGACCCCTGGCTTACTGCTTCACCCCCCAGACCATCGGTCCTGGCTGTCCATTGGAAGGACTGATGTTGAAGCTGAAACTCCAATACTTCGGCCACCTGATGCGAAGAGCTGACTCATTTGAAAAGACCCTGATGCTGGGAGGGATTGGGGGCAGGAGGAGAAGGGGACGACAGAGGATGAGAGGGTTGGATGGCATCACCGACTCGATGGACATGGGTTTGGGTGGACTCCAGGAGTAGGTGATGGACAGGGAGTCCTGGTATGCTGCAATTCAGGGGGTCGCAAAGAGTCGGACACGACTGAGCGACTGAACTGAACTGAACTGAGCTCCATGAGAGGAACTATGTCCACTCTGTGGGCTGCACATTGCCCGAAGACCCAAGACTTCAACCTGGGCTTGCAGTGGCCAACGCTGGGAAGGCAGGAGGAGCACAGGGATACTCTTACTGTCCACTGTGCACAAGCTCGGCTACCAGGGGCTCAGCAAGATTTAACATGCAGCACACGGTACCTTAACACGTCTGGTTCGATGGCCTGGGAAGCAAGCTTTTCAAAAATCCTGATGAGGCCCGAGTGCAAGGGACTGCTGCTGGTGGTCAGGGCCTTGTGGCAAGAAGTCATGAGGGTCCTGAGCATCCCCGCCTCGCACATGACCTGACGGTTCTTCTCCGACTTCACCATGGACTGGATGTGACTGGCCATGGAGCACTGGATCTCCCTGGAAAGCTTAGAGTAACCAAAGCAAGCAAGTGGTGAGCCCT
The DNA here is from genome assembly GCF_032452875.1 of Bos javanicus. Lineage (NCBI taxonomy): Eukaryota > Metazoa > Chordata > Mammalia > Artiodactyla > Bovidae > Bos > Bos javanicus. The sequence goes on along the minus strand of NC_083895.1, from coordinate 44,603,271 downwards.
TGAGGTCGGCATGTTTCGGGGCCACTTTGGTCAGCTCCTGGCTAGGGCTTAAGCTGGTGGTAAGGTGAGGAGACTGAGCAGCCCACAGCCTATTCTCACTGACCGCAGTCTGTCTTGGGCGCTCTCAGAGGTACCCTCCTCACACAAGCTGCCAAATAGGAAGATAGCTTAAAACAGACTGCAAACCAGCAGGCGAGAGCCTGCTTCGGTCTGAGCTATGCGGTGGTTGAGCCATACGACATTTCTGAATTGCTAACATTTAAAATACTGGAGATTCCACACAGAAGCCCAGACATGTGGCCTCTCTTAACAGTGGGAAGACCTGGTCGGGCCACTTTGCCGTTGTGTGTCTGTTGAGACGTAGTTGGAGCTGGACAGCGGCTGTGCCCTCTAGAGGGTCCCACACCTTACCCTCCAACCACCAGCATCTCTCACTGGATAGTCCCGTGTTTCAGTCTGCAGCCTGGCCCAGAAGGTGGAATCCTGTGGCAGCTGCAGACTGATCCATCTTCTCAGGTCAAACCACACCAGCCTACACAAGCTCCTGAAGTCACAGCTTCTGTGGAGAAGCCTCCCCTCCAATGCACTTCCTTTGTCTGTCTTTCTGGGCTAAGTGCATTCGGACACACAGATAGCTGCCCTCTTGTCTTCCCCCTGGCAGATTTCAACTCACTTTACCATCTTTATGCCCTTGAAGCCCACAGGATAGAGGCATAGAGTCAGCCTTATCAGCATTTCCACCAAATACATTACACTATTTTCATAATCTTCCTTTCTTCATAAAAAGATAATCCCTTGGCATTCCCAGCCTCCACTGAAAGGGAATTTCCTTCAGAAAATCTCTGAAGATCGTCCTCCTTTTCTTTTACTTTGTATGAGATTGTCTGAAATCACCAGGATACTGGTTTGATCTTAAAGGCGGTTTCCTGCAGCGGAGGCTATGGGGGCCTCCTTCTGCAGGTGAGGGTACCCGTCACAGCTGCCCCTTCCATGGACATCAGCCCCCCCAGGTTGTAGCTGCCCTGCTATGTAGCCCCACATGTATCTTCGTGTGTGCATACATGTGTATACATGTACATACACATGCACACATGCATAAAAGCCACACACACACACACACACACATGTAAACACCACCCCCAGACAATAGCCACTGGGGCCATGCCCTTCAGCCTCTGTGGTTGAGACCCCTCACACTTGAGACCCCTGCCCTGTGGGCTCATCCTCACTCAGTCCTTCTCCTACATCACCCTGCTTCCCTCACCTCCCTTCTCCTGAGCCCCCCTTCACAAACCTCATACACCAGTACCCTGTCTGGACTCTACTTTGAGGAACACAGCTAAAGGCTGTAGCTTGCTTTGCATACTGCACACCTTTGCCCTAGTCTCTGGTTTCAAGAAAAGGGATCTATGACGAAGTAGGTTATGTCTAGGTTAGTCCATCAATGTAAAGCCAGCAGTCACCACGAGGCACTTACTTTAGGACTCTGAACCCAACATCGAAAATCACCTTACTCTATCATCACCTCCCTGAGCATGTAGTCATTCAAGGTCACCCCACCCAGAGATGGTTCAGAGTATGTCTGTTTCACCAAGGGACAGAATTTAATAAGATGGCATTCTTCCTTAGACTGTGAACACAGTTTTGTAGTATATATGTTTCAAGGATTACAATGTATGGCGAAACATATATACACTGTTAACCATCAGTTTCTAGATTTTTTTTAAATGAAGGGGTCGCACAGCTCACCCTCCCACTGTTCCATGCCTTTCAGAAGCATGACACCTATAGCTTTTTCCTCAAACTGATGGCATCTGGTGAAATTCCCATTGTTAAAAAATCTCCAGTAATATTTTCAACTTAAAATTTTAGACTACTTTTAGTTTAAAACGCAAACGACAGTAGAATGGGTTTTCAAGGGGAGTGCTTCCAGGAAGGATTTCATCACTCCGCCAACATCACTGATATCGAGGAGAGATCCCATTACTCGAAGAAGATGGTTCTTGCAATGAAATCTTTATGCCTCCCCCCATCACCACTCAAATTCAGATGTTGAAACCTAATGCCTGGTGTGACGGCATTTGGAGGAGGGATCTTTGAGAGTATTGCGTATGTGCAATACTCAGTCATGTCCAAGACCCCGTGGACTGTAGCCCACCAGGCTCTTCTGTCCATGGGATATCCCATGCAAGAGTACTGGAGTGGGTTGCCATTTCCTCCTCCGGGAGATCTTCCTGACCCAGGAATCAAACTCACATCTCCTGTGTCCCCTGCATTGGCAGTTGAATTCTTTGCCACTGCGCCACCTAGGAAGACCCTGAGGGTAGAGCCGTCATGAAGGGGATTAGTGGCCTTAGGAAAGAGACCCCAGGAAACACCTTTCTGCCTTGCGCGCAGTGAGGATACAGCGAGAAGAGCATCGTGAGTGAGGGAACGGGTCCTCAGCAAGCACCGACTCTGCCAGCGCCATGATCCTGGACTTGCCACCCTCCAGAACTGTGAGGAATGAGTTCTGCTGTCTGTAAGCCCCTGGTCTACAGCATTTTGTTAAAGCAGCCTGGATGGACGAAGACAATCCCCTTCTCTGTCACTGTGGTATCTGCACAGCCAGTGTGAACTGCTAGAGGCACACGCAAGCCAACAGAGGCCAGAAACGGAAGGAGGAAATGCCGGATCTGAGTTACACTGAATGATTCCACGACTTTTCCTTTAAGACACGCTTCCATGTGGAAATCGACCCAACTTCCTCGACTCCCTTCCCCAGATCTTCCTTCTGATGCTCTGAACATCCCTTCCTGCATCCATGGAGCCTGAACCTCTGCTTTCCTTCTCCTCTGCTCAAAATAGAAGAGCTGCTTCCATCCTCTTGCCTAGAACTCTCCCTCTCCTCTCCAAGAACTTGATTATTTGGTAACTGCAGTCTTTTAATTTGGGGTGAGAGTTGGGGAGACAGTCTGCATGAAGCAAGATGCAAAAATAACACAATGTATTATTAATAAGAATTAAAAACAAATGTCTACAATCTCCAATTTTTATTACCAGCACTTCACTTATTGCTTTGGGGACTTTTGGCTTTTTTGTTGTTGTTTTTGCTTTTTTTTTTCCCCCACCAGAGCAGGAATACTGAAAATCTAAATATGCAAGAAATAAAAAGTTTTCAAAAGGGAAAAACAGAAATGCTGATGTTGTCTAATGATGCCACAAGTTTACTCCAAAATTGCTCAATACCCCGTAATGGAGGAGGGAAAATTGATCGTCCTCATTATCGCTGCAGCTCTGTCAATACCAATATTGCCTTGTTTTGAATAAAATGTGCTGTTTTTTTTCAATGTTGGTTCCAGTAAAATGGGGTTTTAGTGAAAATATGAGCAGTAGCAGGAAACCAGTCTGGTTTCTCCCCCTACAAATGGATTGATTTTCCTAACACACATTACTTCCAATGCAGGAAGGGGATGGTGGTTCAATTAGGACTCGGTGGTGAGCGTTAGGGTCACCAGCAGACTGGACCCGCAAGCAGATTATCACAGAGAGACGTGCGGGCTGCCTGTAGGAGTTTGCTGCTTTCTCCACTGAGCAGCTGAGCCTTCAGGGCTGTCCTTGTCCAGGTGTGGGTGTTCAGCTTTATCTTTCTCCCACCGCCTCTTTCCTGGTCTAGATTGATACAGCAGTTCCAGAGCCCAGTGAGGGCTGGGTCTTGATGGAGTCGGTCCCTCCAAGGAGGTGTGGGCTTTGAGTACCTTAGTCCAGAGTGTGTCTTCTGGACATTAATCCACAGTCCTGACTCAGACTAAAAACCATCAGATGACCAGCGTCTCCTCCCCAGACACTTAGAACTGGGGACTTCTACTGAGTTACTTAAACTTGGGTTCGTCGCTTACTCCGGTTTGGCTGCAGTGCTCTTTATTTGATAGTTTTGGAAGAGAGGCGAGACACTCTAAGTGGCCTCAGCTCTTCAGGGACATCACAGGTAAATGGGGCCCGCAGATGTGTTTCATTTGACAAGTTGTTGTGCTTTTTGTCTTTGTTTGCTTAGAATTAACTTTCTTTTACAAGGGCGTAAACTTTCCCTTTTGCACAGTCTCCACCAGCCTGATACACTCATCTGTGGTGTCCACAAAGCCTTGTAGGTATGGGAGGCTGTGATCTTGGTTTAGGTGTAACAGGGTCCATATTCCAATGAATCCATAGAATCCATGTCTAAAGGCGTGGCTTCCGGGATGCACTTGCATAAATTTGCAACAAAGACCAAGATGAATGTGGGCACCTGCTCTAAATCTTCTGTTTCTTTTATGAATTACATCCATATGATGGCCAATATTTCCTGATAACAGGAGCCTGGGATCTTATATTTATAAAATATTAGTTTCTTTCCAACTTTACTTCCCAACATCCCCTTTGGTCTACCCTGTACTCTATGCCAGTAACATCTTCACTTTGAAAACTTTTTTGACTAATGCCCAAAGTTGAGACTATCCTTTCTAATCCCATCCCTTTGATGAGGTCCAATTATTTTTCAAGAGACAATTCACATGTTCTTTCACTTAGTAAAACTTTTCTGACTATCCAAACCAGCACTGTGTCCACACTTGAGTCATTATAAACATCACACTTTGACAGGCCACCTTCGTATCTATCTTCTATTTATCGAGAACTGTGAACCAATGCCTGAGACAATGGCTTTTCATCTTTGTTCCCTAGCACATCTCTCTGTGTCTCAGTAGCCACCGAGTAAGCGCAAGCACAGGGCACAAGGTTTACTAGAACTCAGCGGGTGCACAGGGCCCAGGGCGCTGAGAAGGTGGTCAGAAAGGCGATGAGCCAACTGAGTGTTGAAGGACAACGAGGACAGAGCCAGGTCAACAAGGGAATGACCTCCCAGGAGAGGAAACAGTGGCACAAAGGCCAAGGGTGAGAGTGAGTCTGGCCTTTCGAGGAAAACCTGGGGATCACAGACAGTTGCCAGCCAGGCTTGATCACCCTCTGCCCCCAAATCCCTCCCCAACAGTGAGCCTGTGGTCAGCCCTGAGATGGGGCATGAGACCATTACCAGGGGAACCAGGTGAAAAACATCCATCTGGGAAGATGCCTGCAGAGTCTGAAACCTGAAACATTTGTGAAGAGTTTCCACCACCTTGGACACACACACCCTCGCCCCACAATAGCTGGGTCAGGCAGGCAGAGGAGCCCAACAGGGCTCCATGAGACCCAACATCAGCTCTGTGCCAGAACCCTTCCCCTATGGCTGCTACATCCTCAAGGAGCTCAGGAAAGGAGTAATTAACTTACCCTGAAGATCTCTATAGCTGTGGCCAAAGTAATTACTAACACGACTCTTTCAAGATATACTTTTGAACAGATTTTTGTTGTTGCTGTTGTTAATAGATTTGCATACATGATTGCCTGGAGAAGATTCCTCGAACAAGACTGCAGAGCGCACAGTCTTTTGTAAAGATGAGGGATCCATTTCCAAGCAACCTGGGGCTCCGGCCCTGGTATGTTGCTTTTGAGCTTCCAAACATTCACCCTTGCTACATCGTCTTGGCATAGGGCACTCAAATACCTACCAATCCATGTTGATTTGATATTAACTAATGGGAAACTTGGGCTAGTTACTTACTTCCCTTAAGCCTCAGTTTCCTTAGCTTTAAAATGAGAATATTGAGAATACCTCCCTCACTGTCTGTTGTGGTTTTGGTGAGAGTCAACAAGAACTGCATCTGTGAAAGTACTTTTTCTTGTAGGATGCAAGTGTTTTCAGAATATTGACCCCTTTTACTTGCAGTCTATCAGTAAAAGCCCTGATTAGTTATCAATTGTACTCATCAATTATCAATTGTGTAGTGGAAGCTGGAAATACACCTAAAATATATGTAAAATATATTATCTTTCATTTAACATTTCCAAAATGTTATACTGTGACTTAGAGTCCTAGAAGCACAGAGTCACAAAAACCAGAAGAGAAAGAGAGAAGGGATGATAGCACATATTGTGTTCCAGGTAAGGTTCTAAAAACTCTCCAACTATACCCCCCACTGAAAAGGTTACATCAGTCTCCTTAAGTGACGTAATGAGTGGCAGAACTGGCACCGCAACCCTGGTCTTATTTCAAAGCCCATGGTTTTAACACTGTGTAATGCACTTTGGCCACCTCATGCGAAGAGTTGACTCATTGGAAAAGACTCTGATGCTGGGAGGGGTTGGGGGCAGGAGGAGAAGGGGACGACAGAGGATGAGATGGCTGGATGGTATCACTGACTCTATGGACGTGAGTCTGAGTGAACTCCAGGAGTTGGCGATGGACAGGGAGGCCTGGCGTGCTGCGATTCATGGGGTCGCAAAGAGTCGGACATGACTGAGCGACGGAACTGAACTGAACTGCACTGAATGCACTCATTATGAGGAAGGGAACCCAATACCTCATAAGAGGCATACACTGAGGGTCTGTATAAGCGTTTTATTGGTGGGGCCGTTTGGCCTGGCTTCGGTTTGATTTCCCCCTAGCTAGGTGTGAGTGCCTTTAGGCTGGGCAAGTGCCCTTCCCGATGGCCACAGGCCTCACCACTCCCTATTGTTTACACCACACATTCACTTTACACTTCTGGCCCCAGGACATTGTGTCTGCAACCCTTATGATCTAGGCCATATCTGAGTAGCTGAAATTGATGTGCAGAGAAGGGGGGTGGCCCATATAAGTCATAAATAATGATGGCAAAGGACTAGAAGCAAAGTCACCGGATAACTGGACCAGAGCTCAGCCCATCAACCTCACTCGCACTCCATCATTCTATGTCCGCTGTAGCTTGCTTTTGAAGCTTTTCATCTCCATGCAAGATTATGTCTGTTTGCTCTATTTAAGAGATAACCCTAAGAAGTATCCTGGATTTTGACTAGAATATGACATTTTTCCACTTAGGAACAATTGAAATACTTGAGGGTGGGGTTCAGAATGAAAAAGCATAAGAAATATAGAAATTCAAAATAGTTGAAATTTCTAATGTGCTGTAATTTGACAAAACAAGACTCCTACTTTGCCAATTTCCTTGTTGAAGGAAATGACTCTTTTCAAATAGCTTGCCCTTACACAATCCTACCCAGGGCTATTAATGCTGTCGATACTTTAGTTATTTGAAACCTGTATGATTAGTTCAAAGTGTCTGAAATACAGGCTAATTCCAGAAAATGGTGCCCTTTCCAAACTGAGGCACAAATCAGTTGACGGACGAGTGCAGCCCAAGCCTGATCTTCTTCCTGTCCTGTCACGCTGTGCAGGAGGCTTCCGTCACAGTAGAAGCTGGAACACACCCAGCAGCGAGGGGAGGTGCAGACTGGTGACAGACAAGAGTCTCTCTAACGTCTGATCGTGTCCTTGCTTTCCCATTGCCTCCCACCCATGGCTACCGCTCATCTACAGGGAAGGCAACGTGGTACAATGGCAGGAGGTCCCAGGGCCTTCCATCGGGCACATCCACCACCTACCTAGGATGTCAGTTCACTGCTACAAGCTTCCAGTCCTCATCTGCAAAATGGGACTATTGATATCTACCTTGCTGGGTTGTTATGAAGAGCAAATGATAAAACGCCAGTAACTGCACCAGTCAGCAAGTGCTCCCCACGGTGCCATGGGTGCTCTGCTCACCACGCTAAGTGCTCCTGCATTGCTTCAGCTGGTCCTCACAGTCACGCCATGAGGAAGACGACATTATTCTCTCCATACCACAGCAAAGGAAGCTAAGGATCCCAGAGATTGGATAATTCCCCATGGTTCTGTGACTGTTAAGTGGTAGAGCTGAGATCTGACCCAAATCTGTCATCCTCAGAGCCTCATAGAGGGGCTTAGGGAAACGCAGTGGAGATGATGATAACAGCGATAATAAAGGGCGGTGATCCAACAAAATCCATGTCTTAGCGTGGTGCTCAGGGTCCCTCGCGATGTGGCTGCAACCTCCCTCTCCTGCCCCACTCACAGCCTGTCTAGCCACATGGTTTGTCCTAGTCCAGCTGAACTATTAGCAGTCCCCAGATGGGCTTCTTTACGTGTGCCTCTGTGTCTGAGTGTCCTCTCTGTCCCTCCTCTGTCTGATCTGACATGGACAGGTCTTTTCTTTAAAGCCTGGCTGCAGTGTTGCCGTCTCTGTGTGGCTTTCCCTTCCCTCTCTCCCAAAACCCTGTGGGCAAACTTTTAGTGCAGTTAGAGTGTTGTCTATCTTCCCTAATCCTCTGAGTACTCACCACCAAATTCAGACTATGCATTCCAGTGACATTTGTCTCTGAATCCCTAGTGGAACCTAACAGGTGTTGAGTAATTATTCACAGACATTGACGCACAGCATTGGCTGCCCCAACACAGGCTGAGCTCCACCTCTGGAAAACTGGATCTGGCTACGCAGCCTCTGAGTTCCTGTTGTCATGTACACAGCAAACAACCCTCTGCTAAGACCCGAATGAAAGTGCAGTGATTGCTGGGGAGTAAAGAGGCCTCCTATATTAGTCAGAGTTCTAGTCCAGAGCTACATCCCTATGGCAAGTCCCACGTAGCTGTTGAGCATCATGAAAGAGTAAAGGCTTTTCTTCTCAATGAGTTGTTTCTGCCCGGGGCCAACTCAGCTCCAAGAGAACTGAGCTGGACTCCATTTCTGCCTTATGCTTAGGACAGCAACAGTCACAATAAAATTCCTACAGTCTCATTTTAATGCTGGTGATGCTACAAGAGGCAAGAAAAAAAATTAGCTGGATTATCTGTTTCCAAGAGCAACTCGCGGAGCTAGCATTTTGGAGATGGGGGGAAAAAACCCTTTTGGTCTTGATCAGAACACATGCAATGTGGCTACAATTAGAAATAAACCAGACAACCCATATAGGTAGTTAAGCAATTGCTTCCTAAAACGATGCCTGTACCCTGGAAAGCTATCAGTTTCTCCCCCATAAGGTAGGAAGAGCCTCTGAGGAACACACAGTGGGTAAAACTGTAGGGACCCACCAGGCCCATCTAAAGAGAGACGAGTGGGAACTCACAGTCCGTCTTCCTCGTAACACTGCCATCTGCTGAAACCCCCAGCTCCTTTCTCCGTCTCCCACATCTGCAATCCTGCAGTCAGTTTCATCTCAGCCTTTTCTTGCCTGGCTCTCATTTCACATCTGATTTACTATTCCATTTGTCGCCGTGAGGTTTCCCACCCTCCCTTCTGGAAATTAATTACTGCAATTATCCAACTTTTAATAGCTGCTGATTTGGCATCTGCAGGACATGTTTGAGAAAATGCACCACTACATTTCATTTGCATATGTGAGAGACAGTGCGTGAGAATTAGAATTTTCCTAAATTACTTACTGTGACCTGAATAGAGAAAAAGTATCCTACCAAGTGGAAGTCTCATTTGCATACTTAATTTGGCCAATTACCATCGCAGGGTGAGAGAAAGTTCTTCCCCACACACTGACATGACAACTCAGGGTGTTTATTGGGAACCCGGGCTCATCCACAGAGTCTTCATACACTGGGAGAGAGAAGGACAGGCCACTGTCTACTCTGCATCACTTCATCAGTCATCCTCACGGTGGAGACTTGCAATAACACGCTCATCAGCAATCAGTTTGATTGCTAACCGCCCAAACCACAGGCTTGGTTGCTCCCTTTGCAAGTGCACTGCATGGTATAAATACAGCTAAGGGAGCCAGACATCCTCACAGTAAGGCAGTTGCCACTGGGAAAGTGTACAGTGCCAAGGTGCATCACCTCACATCAAGAGCTGCAGAGAGGAGAGTTTATTCATCAGACACAACTTGACTTTGGGCCTGAAGTGAGTTTTAGATCTCCTCTCACCACCCCCATGATTTTAGGAAGCTGCACAACTTTCTTGAGCTTCAAGCACCTACAAACTGGGGAGAATTTCATGTACTTTAATGACTTGTTATGAATATTGATTAAATAATGTTCCTGGAACAGAGGTAACCCTCCCTGTGTGTTAGTTTCCAACATGCTCCAGGCAGACTCTGTGTGTCCTGAACACTAACATAAAGAAAGTGAGGTCCTGGGCTTTAGATAACTAAATGACTCCAAGACATTTGATTTAGGGCTCAAATAATTGTATCCATCAGTTAGATGTCTGAGGCAAGCATGGTGGCTGGTCTTTAAAGATGCTCCCCAATAATTCCTCCTTTAGGACACACAAGCCACCCCTCACATCAGTAGAAGAGACGTATGTCCCTTCCTGCTGAGTCCAAGCTGAACCTCTGATTCACTTTGACCAATAGAATGCCATGGAAGCAATGCTGGCCTGTTCCAGGCAGGGGTCTCTGGAAGGCCTGGCAGCTTGTGTGTTTGTGCCTTGGGAACCCTGAGCTGCTGCTGTGTGACCTGCTAGGAAATCAGGTGTAGGGATACAGGTAGAGGCCAGATGGAGAGGGCTACATGGAGGAGATGTCAGGATCCTCCCAACGGCTTAAACGAAGGGCAAGGCAGAGCTGGACTGCATCCCTGTGAACTCCCATTCTCCCACAGAACCCGCAGCTGTGCAGGGGAAGACCAGGGGCCCTGGCAGCAGGGAGGACCGCATTGAACACCACGTCCACAAACTCAGAATCGTTAAACGGAATGTATGTTGTCTGAGACTCAGTTTGCCACTGGATGAAGTTGGAACAACGATACTCCCCACTGTGGCGCTAGGGGTAAAGAACCCGCCTGCCAGTGCAGGAGAGATGCAGGATCGATCCCTGGGTCGGGAAGATCCCCTGGAGGAGGGCATGGCAACCCGCTCCAGTATTCTTGCTTGGAGAATCCTATGGACGGAGGAGCCTGGGGGGTTACAGTCCATGGGGTCGCAGAGTCGGACACGACTGAAGCGACTTAGCAGCAGCAGTCAGGGAAAGGGGTAACACTGGGCCTGCTACATGGTAGCTGCTCAAGTCAAGTCATTTCCTCTCACCTGCTGCGAATTCAACTGTACATTTTCCAGGGTTTCCTCAGCTTCCAGTGTCTTTCTTAGAACCTCTAGAGAACGTGTTTTAAAAATTGCGAGCATTTCCTGAGAATCTGTCTTGTTCTGAGGCTCGACGCTCTCGCTCATACAATCTCGGGCCATCAGTGCTGCTGGGTCAGGAGCTGAGAGATGCCTTGCCTTCCCCGTCTTCCCACTCCCTGAATCCCGCTCATCTCAGGGCCTTGAGTCTATCTCACAGTAGGTCTCCTGACTCCTTGCTCTGCACACTTTCCCACAGACGCCACCTTAATTGGGCTACCATCATGCGTCACCAGACTGTGGACAAGGCTGTCTAACTCCCCAGGCCACCTTCTTGCAACAAGAGAGATTATAATACAAAAACCAGATGGCATACCCCTCCACTCGAGAGAGATTTCGTGTTGCCCGTGGGATGAAACCCATCCCTTGGCAGGGCTGCGCCTTCCTCTGCCCACCCCATCCGGCCCATTTTCAGTGCTCCTGCTCTGCTCTCACCCCAGCTGCCTTCAGCAGGCTCATCCCCACCTGCTTCATTGCTACTCATTTTTCAGGGCTCTGCTGATATGTCACTGTCTGAGAGATGGCTTCCCTGACTTCCACCCCTTCATCTAGTTCAGTTGTTCAGTCGTGTCCGACTCTGTGATCCCATGGGCTGCAGCACACCAGGCTTCCCTGTCCATCACCAACTCCCGGAGCTTGCTCAAATGCCTGTCCATCGAGTCGGTGATGCCATCCAGCCAACTCATCCTCTGTCATCCCCTTCTCCCACCTTCACTCTTTCCCAGCATCAGGATCTTTTCAAATGAGTCAGTTCTTTGTATCTTTAATTAGGTCCTCCCCCCACTTCCATTCCCATTATTCACTCTCAGCAGCCCATTTCCCCCCTTAATTTCACCTGTGGCAAATTTTAATTGTATATTCATTTGTGAGCCTAGTTACTTTGTCTGCCTCACCACCACCTTCCAGTCCCCAGCACAGATGCAGGCTCCTTGGACAGGGCTCGGTGCTCATCCCATTAGCTCTGCACATCCTGTACAGCACTGAGCCAGGGCAATAGCCAGTATCCCAGTGACGAATCAATGGATGGGACTGAAGGACTCCTGGTCCCACCCATGTCCAGCGCTATGAGCATCACTTACACCGGACTTGCCTCATGAAGGTAAATAATTTCATTCAGGTTTTGCTTGGTTGTTGTTTTTATATGGTCACTTCATCAACAGAACAATCTGTTTTGAGGGGCCATGTAAGGGTGGGTAGCACTCAATCAAAGGTCTCAGAACCACTGATACTCCCCTGCAGGGACTGGGGGCAAAGGTAAAAAAAGGGAAAGGGAGCCTCTGGCCAGAGGAGCCTAAAAGATCAGTCATGTGAAAAAGACAAACCTGTGTGTTCATCAACAAGTACCTGAGGGTGGTCTTCATGGTACAAGCGAGGCAGCAGCCTCACCATGATGCACAGGACCCCGGGGTGCATGATCACAGCATCACTGTCATCTGTCCTGCAGAGAGAGGGAAGCAGGACGTCAGGCTTGAGCTTTATAGTCTCTTTTGCTTCCCACACAACTTTCTGGATCTCTCTAAGACAGGCCATTTGCAGCCTCCCACTTATTATCTGTATGCTATGCTGTGCTGTGCTTAGCTGCTCAGTCGTGTCCAACTCTTTGCGACCCCATGGACTTTAACCCACCAGGCTCCTCTGTTCTTGGGGATTCTCCAGGCAAGAATACTGGAGTGGGTTTCCATGCCCTTCTCCAGGGGATCTTTGCAACCCAGGGATTGAACCCAGGTCTCCTGCATTGCAGGCTGATTCTTTATCATCTGAGCCACCAGGGAAGCCCAAGAATACTGGAGTGGGTAGCCTATACCTTCTCCAGGGGATCTTCCTGACCCAGGAATCAAACCAAGGTCTTCTGCATTGTAGATGGATTCTTTACCAGCTGAGCCTATCTAAATGATCTTGAACTAATTAATCTGAGCCTAACTCCCTCTAACCGTACAAGAGCCATGCAACACCATACTTTCTGCACAGAGTCACAGAACAATGCCATTGTGCGCTAAGACACAGAGCCCGGCACAGAGCTGATGTTCAGTGGAAGTTAGTTTCCTGGACCCCTATCCTCTCTCCACACAGGCGGGAAATGGAGAAGCTCTCGTTCTTTATTAAAAACACACACAGGACACTTCTAGCTTTCTTCAAGATGGTGTAAGCACTGTCCCACCCACTGAAAGCAACTTAAAACCCACACAGAAAGCATGAGCAGCTCTCCAAGTACTCTGAAAAGTGAACCACAGCAGAGAAGGAAACCAAACCAAAAGCATCCCGGGGCTTCCCCATCCAGCATCCTCTGGAATGGGCTTATAGGGAGTAAGAACTGTGTAGTGAGTGTGGACAGGACAGACTGAGCTCTAAGAGAAGGCTCTATTTCAGGTCTAAGGAGTGGGAAAGAAGAGTCCAACAGGTCACAGACCATGGAGGGGAATCCCTGGAGTTTTCTTTGTTGGACTTCTCCATCCATTCTTTCTCACTCATCCCTCAAGAAATCTCACAGCAGCAGCAGCAGTCAGACTGGTATCTGAAATTCTTGAGGGGGCGGAAACCTTCTCTCTGACCAGAGGAGTTCTGGTCCCAAGAGTCAGGCCAAAATCTCCATTGCTTTTGTCTCTCTATTTCCTCTCCCTGCTTGGCCCCAGAGACAGATGCAGTGGTGGGAAGTGTATGGCAGAGCAGATAAACTAAAGCTCTAGCTTTCTAGACAGAGGAGGAAGGAAGGGACCCCGAGGAGCCAGAAAGTGTTGGGAAAATGATGAAGAAGAGATTTAAGACAGTGAAGTCATTAAGTTGTATATCAACCTCTGGGCTCAATTCTGAGCTGCACATGAGTGGATCTGACCCTAAACCACATTCCAAAGACTTTGAGAACTGAACTCAGGGATAAACTACCACCCAAGACTGGCATGGGACAATTAGAAGGTACGTCAACTTGCCCAGTAAAATCTTTGAAAACCAGACTGATACTGGACACATGGTCCAAGAAAGGTGGATAAGAATTTGCAGCTTGAACCTCATCGGGTCAGTTGCCTGCTAAAGCAAAATAATCAACATTCTCCAGAAGATGGCAATGAGGGCCAGAGTTCATAACATCAAAAATGTCCAGGATATAATCTGAAGTTACTCAGCTTAGAACAAAGGAGGGAAATCAGAATATCTCACATGGAAAAATATAACAGATGCCAAGGTGGAGATGACACAGTGGTTGGAATTATCAGAAAACAGCAAAAATCACTGAAACTATAAATTGAAAAACAATAGAGGAAAAATGAAGTAAAGGTCTAATTATGTGAAAAAGTTTTAAAAACCGAAAAACCACCAGCTAAGTTAGCAAAGAAGGAAAAAAGACACAAATTACCAATATTATAAATGAAAGAGAGACTACCATTACACAGCCCACAGACATTAAAAGGATAAGAAAACATCACAAATAACTGTGCACACAAATTGGACAACCTAGATAAAACAGACCAGTTCCTTCAAAGCTACAAAATACCAAAAGTAAGCAAGAAGAAATAAATAAACAGAACAGTTTTACAACGATTACAAAAACTGAATATGTAGTTTAAAACCTTTCCACAAAGAAAACTCCAGGCCCAGATGTTTCCACTGGTGAATTTTACCATACATTTAAAAGATAAATAACACCAATTCTATACAACTTCCTTCAAAATATATAAGAGAACACTTTCGAATGCATTTTGTGAGACCAGTATGACTCTGATATCAAAAGCAGACAAAGCCAGTACAAGAAAAGAAAATTGTCTGCCAACATCGCTTATAAAAACAGGTGCAAATTCTCAACAAACTATTGCAAAAACAAATATAACCATACACAAAATAAATAAGGCATTGTGGCCAATCTGTCTTATCCTGCAAGGCTGGTTCACTGGTCAAAAATGAGTCAATATAATCTATTATATTATTAAATTAAAGAAGAAAATTATGATCATATGCAGAAAAAAAACATTTAAAAAATTCAACATCTGTTTATGATTTTTTTAAAAACCCTTGGTAAAATAGACATAGAAGGAATCACTCATAACTTGACAATGGACATCTACCAAAGAAACTCAGCTAATAGAATATTTGATGCTGAAAGACTGAAGACCTTCTCTTCAAGCTTAAAGACAAGGCAAGTATGTCCTCTCTCACCATTCCTATGCAACATCATGCTGAAACAACAGATTGGAAAGGAAGGTATAAAACTGTCACTATTCACAGACAATATGATTGTCACATAGAAAAAAAAATCCCAAGCAGTCTATTTAAAAAAAATAAAAGTTCGCAGAAAAGATAAATGAATTAGCATGGATGCACAGTGACATTCAGAAATTGATCACATTCCTACTAGAAGTAAACAGTTGGGATACAAAACATTTAAAATATCATTTAAAATCATGCTCCCAAAACATAAGAATAAATCTAATTTTAAAAATGTGCTTGCTCTGTATGCTGAATACTATATACCTTGATTTTAAAAAAAAATCATAGATTTATATAAATGGAAAAACAGTCTGTTTATGGATTGGAATACTCAATGTAGTTAAGGTCTTAATCCTCTCCAAATTCATCTATAGATGCTGTTTAATACAATCCCAATCAGAATCCCAGCAGGATTTTTGTAGGCAGAGGCAAATCGATTGTTAAATTTCAGCCTGTGAAAGACACTTTAAAAATGAAACAAAAAGTTATAGACTGGGAGAAAATATTTTCATCCACACAGTGGAATACTACTCAGTAATAAAAATGTAAGAACTATTGATACAACCAGCTGGATAGATCTCAAAGGCCTTGTGCTGAGTTTCAAAAGCCAGCTTCAAAAGATACACACTTGTGCTTGTGTTTACATGTTATTCTGAAAAAGATGAAACTAAAGGAATAGCTCAGTGGTTGCCTGGGGTTAGGGATTGCGAAAGGGTTTCATCATGAAGGGACACCACTCAGAATTACTTCAAGGGGTGGGGCTGTTTGTTCATATCCTGACTGTGGTGGCGGTCACGAGACACTGCGCGTGACCTAAGACCCAGAGTTTACACCAAAAAAAAAGACTTTAACTGCATGCTAATTGGGAAAGTAGCAATACAAAGAAAAACAAAGGAAAACAAATCACAAGAGGAATCCTGAATCACAAACACTTGATTGTCAAACATCTTGCCTCCAGCATTGCTTTTACAGCCCACAATGATACTGCTCTTGGCGCCACCAGCCCCGGAGGACGGCTAAGGCACCAAGAGTGCTCCTGACGCTCGGTGTTGATTTGTCCAGTTCAGTACCAAGCAGACATGTGTCGACCTAAGTATCTTCCTGGCACGCTGGATACATCTAGGAGCTAAACAAAGCAAAACCCACACCTGGTAAGCGAGAAGAAGGGTATAGACAATAAAGGTGAACATGATAAACAGGTAAATTACAAATAATAAAAATTCCTATTGCTATGTAAGCTTTGCTGCTGCTGCTGCTAAGTCGCTTCAGTCGTGTCCGACTGTGTGCGACCCCATAGACGGCAGCCCACCAGGCTCCCCCGTCCCTGGGATTCTCCAGGCAAGAACACTGGAGTGGGTTGCCATTTCCTTCTCCAGTGCAGGAAAGTGAAAAGTGAAAGTGAAGTCGCTCAGTCGTGTCCAACTCTTAGTGACCCCATGGACTGCAGCCTACCAGGCTCCTCCGTCCATGGGATTTTCCAGGCAAGAGTACTGGAGTGGGGTGCCATTTTTACTATACTATAAATAGCATTGTAAAATATATACTCAATACATGTCATATATTATTATATAGTATATTTAATAATGTAATAGAATAATAAAAAAGAAATTACATATTATGAAGAAGGATGATAAATGTTATGCAGAAAAGAGAAAGAATTTAGAACATTGGGTGTAAGAGGGAAAAAATTTACAATTTTAACTTGGGTGGTAGAATTGGCTTCTTTGAAAAGGTAACATTTGGGCGGACTTGACAAAGGGGATGCAGATATCCAGAGGAAAAGCATTTTAAGCAAAGAGGATAGCCAGTGCAAAAGCCCCCAAAGTGGGGGTATGTCTGACCTGTTCAAGGAGCAGCAAGGAAGCCCGCGTTATTCCTCCGATACTAAAGCCACACAAAGAAAAGAAAATTACAGACCAATATCCCTCATTAATATACGTGCAAAAAACCCTCAACAAAAAACTAACAAAACAAATCCAACAGCCTAGCATTATATACCATGGTTTAGTGGGATTCATCCCAGGAAAGCAAGCGGGGTTCAACACTAAAAAACAATCAGTGCAGTGCACCACACTAATAAACAAAGGGAAAAAAATGATCACCTCGAATGATAGAGAAAAAACATTTGGCTATATTCAATACCCTTTCATGATTTAAAAAGACATCTGACCCAATGTGCTGTCCACCTTCTCCAGACCCACACTGTGGATTAGCCAGCCTAGAAGTACATCATCCATCCCAGGGAGAAGGATCTGGGAAATACAAGAGAAGTTCAGCATGATTCATCACCATGGCAGCTGCCTTTTATTGAGCTCTACCACAGTGTGTGGTATGGTGCGTGTGTGTGTGTGCGTGTGTGCGTGTGTGTGTGTGTGTGAGATGTACGCTATGAGGGGGGTGGTGTGTGTGTTTCATGGGTATTATATATTCTGTATTCTGGAAGTCACAGTATATATTTGGTATTTATAATATATATCTTATATTTAGTAAAAAATGTTACTGCATCATAGTTATATGGATTTACTAATGCTTCTGAGGGCTTCCCTGGTGGTTCAGATGGAAAAGAATCTGTCTGCAATGGGGGAGATCTGGGTTCGATCCATGAGTTGAGACAATCCCCTGGAGACGGAAATGGCAACCCCCTCCAGTATCCTTGCCTGGAGAATTCCTTGGACAGAGGAGCCTGGTGAGCTAGCGTTCATGGGGTCAAAAAGCGTCGGACTTGACTAAGCAACTGACACACAGCCACGATGCTTCTGAAGAGCAAAGCACGGTCTCTGGACACAAGCGCTCAGTAAACAGCAGCTGTGATACTGTGACTGAGGGCAGTATCATCTCTAGTGCTCAACTCACAACGGCCCTCCATGCGGACACTCTTACTATCCCTACACTCAAACTGAGAAATCAAGGCACAGTGCGAGGAAGGCAAAGTCTCAAGGAGCCCGGCCACTGAGGTGTAGAGCACACAGGCCTGAGTCCAAGGCCCACGGCTTTCGTCTTCCTCCTGGAGACTGGGGCCCACTGTATAGACAGAGCCGAGGCCAGTCGCTCGCCAGGGGGATGCCAAGCGTCGGTGGAGGGCACAGGTGAGAACCCTGTCCCCCATGTCCAGCCCACTGCCCTGTCCTTTACCCCCCAGACTCTCTCAGAAGAGGCTGGGGTTGCACTTCCTCTTTTCTAACCATTAGGGAAGGTCAAGGGTGATGCATTTATTTTTAATGAAAAAAAATTGTTCTATTTATGAAATCTGACTCTCATACATTTAAAAATTACTCATTGTAAAATCAGGATGACATTTGACACAGGAGTTATCTATAAAGAATCAGGCCTGATGCCATCTACAAGTTACGGCCCAAACCTTAAATTGCAGGCTATTGTGTCAGAACATTTAGCAGATCATCACTATTATTGTGGGAGTATCCAGAAAAAGCAGGACAAATACACACATACCCGCACACACACACACACATACACACACACACACCCAGAGGCTTTGAAGGCAGACACCAGCACCAGGGTGTTGTGAAAAGCTCCCTTTGTTTCTCCTGCTTCAGTAAAACATTCACGCCTCCACAAAACTTCCTGTGCTCATCCCACCAGCATGCTGGAGAGACCCACACATCTGTATATCCGAAGGCGGGTGAATTGGAGCACACGGAGGAGGCCGTGTTAGTCACTCAGTCGCGTCCAACTCTGTGACTCCATGGACCATAGCCCACCAGGCTCCTCTGTCCATGCGATTCTTCAGGCAAGAATACTCCAGGGAGAGGAGGCAGAACCAGGGACAAAGACAGTGCTGGGATCCTGGCCCCCACCACAGCCACAGCAGCCAGCCCAGAGCTTCAGCTGGTAGCAGCTGAACCTGGTAGCAGCAACAGAGTGGCACACAGGACGTGGACCTCCCAGCCACAGCGGTACCCACAGCCACAGGGAGCTGGCAGCAACGGTGGCGGGACACACGATGCTGGTGCCTCCAGCCAAAGCTGCGCCCACAGCTCTGGGCGCCCGCCTCCCAGCAGCAGTGCCGATGAACGCGGCAACCCTGGGAACAGTGAGGACACCAATGACCCTGGTCCTTCCTTTTCCCACAGCGGCGGCAGCGCCCATGACCAGGTGACCCCAGATGTGGCAGAAGTGCCTGCCATGCCAGTGCCCAGGCAGAAGTGCCAGTGACGGCAGCAGCCCTGGCAGCACTAAGGCACCAGCCATCCTAGAGGAAGAGCAGGGACAGGGAGACCACAGGGACACCCCTGGCAGAGCTGCCGCAGGGTGGAAAGGGCTGATTTTCAAATAAAGCCAGAGGCCACCAACAGAAACCCAAAACTTGGGCTACAGCACCACCTACTGAAAAACAAAAGAAAGGCCTTTTAAATGGGAACTTGAATTGTTAGACTCAAAGTAAACAAAGCTTCACCTAAATAAGAGAGACACTTCCTCCTTCAAATGCACTGGCAGAGGAACAACTCATCAAGCACCACAAAAAACCAGTAACACAGTATCACAGGAAGAAAAGAACAACTCTCTAGAAACTAAACTTAAAGCCTCAAAGACTGTTATCTAACTGACAGAATTCAAAAGAGCTATCATGGAGAAAACTCAATTAACTAAGAGAATGCTCAAGAAGGCAACTCAATGAGTCAAGAGTAAAATTAATAAGCAGAAGGAATACTTTACCAAAGAGATTGCAAGTCTTAAAAACAACCAATGGAAATTCTGGAGCTGAATAACTCAATAAATGAGATGAAGAATGGACTAGAAAGCACTAGAAACGGACCATATGGAAGAGAGAATTAGAGAGCTCAGAGTTAGAAATCTAGAGATGATTTGGTTAAAAGAAGTAAGAAAATAAGATGTTTTTAATGAAGAAACCCTATAAGAATTATCCAATTTGATAAGAAAAGGCAACTTAGAGATAATGGGTATCCCCGAAGAAGAAGAGAGTTTACTTAAAGAAACAACAGCTGAGAACTTTCCAAATCTGGGAAGAAACTGGATATATAAGTCCATAAAACTAATAGAACTCCCAGTTATTCAATGCAAAAAGATCTTCTCCATGAGACATGACATTAAAACTGTCAAAAGTCAGTGATAAAGAAAGAATTTTAAAGATGATCAGGAGGAAAAAAAGACAGTAACCTACAAGTTACCTGATTTAGGTTATTATATTTCTCAGCAGAAATGCTATAGGCCAGGAGAGAATGGAATAATATACTCAATATATAGAAAGAGTAAAACTGTCAACCAAGAATACTCTACCCAGAAAAGTTATCCTTCAGATATGAAGAAGAAATAAAATCTTTCCTAGACAAACAAAAGCAGAGGGAGTTCATCACTACTAGACGTGCCTGATAAGAAATGCTGAAAGGAGCGCTTCTACCTTAAACAAAGGAGCAAAAGTCCCCAAAACTTTGAGTAGGTAATAGACAGAATCAGAAAGCTGCAAGTCTGTATCAGGATAAGTTGTTAAGCAATTAGAGCATACAGGTCCAAGGGGATAAAAGCATTAAAAAAAAATCGCTACTTCAATTTGGTAATAAACTCACAACACAAAAGGGAATAATTTGTGGCAACAAAACTAAAAGGGAAGAATAAAAAGATAAAATCTGGATGAGCAAATGAAGATGACAACTTCTCAGTAGAAAAAGAACAACAGCACCCCACTCCAGTACCCTTTCCTGGAAAACCCCATGGACGGAGGATCCTGGTGGGCGTCAGTCCCTGGGGTCGCTAAGAGTCGGACATGACTGAGCGACTTCACTTTCACTTTTCACTTTCATGCATTGGAGAAGGAAATGGCAACCCATTCCAGTGTTCTTGCCTGGAGAATCCCAGGGACGGCGGAGCCTGGTGGGCTGTCGTCTATGGGGTCGCACAGAGTCAGACACGACTGACACGACTTAGCAGCAGCAGCAGCCGCCTATGAAATGGGGTTCCCAGGTGGCACAGTGGTAACGAATTTGCCTGCCAGCGCAGGAGATACAAGAGACACAGGTTCAAGCCCTGGGTTGGGAAGATCCCCTGAAGTGGGAAAATGGCAACCCACTCCAGTATTCTTGCCTGGAAAATTCCATGGACAGAGGAGCCTGGAGAGCTATCGTCCATGGGCTCAGAGTCGGACACGACTGAGCGACTGAGCACACACGCAGCACAGCCACCTATGGAACAGTGCATACAAACCACACGGCAACCATAAAACCAAAATCCGGAGCAGAGACATCAAACATGAACAACAGAAAATTTAGGAAAACGCCACATAAAACCACCAAATGAAATGACAGAAAAGCAAGGGGAAAGAAACTATGAAGATACCGAGCAACCAGAAAACAAAAGGTAGGATGGCAATACTGAGACTTCGCATGTCAATAATCACCCTAAATGTAAATGTACTGAATTCACCCATTGAAAGAGTGGCTGGGTGGGTTAAAAAGCAAGACCCAACTATATGCTGTCTCCAGGAGACTCATCTCAGCTCTAAAGACAAATACAGGTTCAAAGTGAAGACATGGAAAATTATACTCTAGGCAAATGGCAGCAAAAACCAACAAAAAAACAGGTATAGCCATACTCATAGTGAACAAAATAGACTTTAGGCCAAAAGAGATAACAAGAGAAAAAGTGGGGCTAATCCCTCAAGTAGACATAGCAAGTGTTAATACATGTGGACCTAACACAGGAATACCAGCATATATGAAGTAATTTTAACTAACCTAAAGGGAGACATTGACAGCCACATAAGAACAGTAGGGGCTTTAATACCCCCACTCACATCAACAGATTATTTGGACAGAAATTCAGTAAGGAAACATGGGGCTTAAGTGAAACATTAGAGTAGACAGACTCAGATAAATACAGAACATTCCATCCAAAATCAGCAGAACACACATGCTTTTCAGGTGCACATGGAAATTCTCCAGGACAGACTATATGTTGGGACACGGGTCTCAATAGGTTTAAGAATGAAATCATATCAAGCACATTTCCAACCACCTGTATGAAACTGTAAGTTGATTACAAGTAAAAGGATGGGAAAATCACAATATGTGGAGGCTAAACAGCGTGGTACTGAGCAACTATTGAATGAAGAAATCAAAGGAGAAGTCAAAAAATACCTGAAGACAAATTCGAGTGAAGATATGCCACACCAAAATCTATGTGATGCAGCAAAAACAGTTCCAACAGGGAAGTTTATAGCAACACAGGCTTACCCTAAGAAATAAGAAAAATCTCAAAAAAACAGTCTAAGCTTACACCTAAAGAAGTAGGAAAGAAGAAGAAACAAAGCCCTAAGTCAGTAGAAGGAAGGAAATAAACAAAAAAACCTGGTGGAAATAAATTATTTTTAGAGACTAAAAAGACAGTAGAATGAAACTAAAACCTGATTCTTTGAAAAGACAAGCAAAATTGACAAATTTTTAGCTAGACCCACCAAGATAAAA
Organism: Bos javanicus; assembly: GCF_032452875.1. NCBI lineage: Eukaryota > Metazoa > Chordata > Mammalia > Artiodactyla > Bovidae > Bos > Bos javanicus. Next base: position 44,580,626 of record NC_083895.1, on the reverse strand, counting down.
AGAGAGAAGGCTCACATAAAATCAGAAACAAGAGAAATTACAACAGATATCACAGAAATACAAAGGATTGTAAGAGAGTACTCTGAACTGCTTTACATCAACAAATTGGACAACCTAAAGGAAATGGATGAAGTCTTAGAACAAACAACTTTCTAAGACTGATTCATGGAGAAACAGAAGATCTGAATAGACTGATCACTATAGATGACGGAAACAGTAATCAAAAATATCCCCAAAACAGAAGCCCAAGATCAGACAACTGGCAAAATCCACCAAACATTAAAAGAAGGGTGTCAAGCAAAAACCTGGAGACAGGGGCATGCTTCCTAATTCACTTTATGAGGCCAGCACTACCCTGATACCAAAACCAGACAAGAACAAAACAAAGAAGACAATTAGAGGCCAATGTCTTTGATAAACATAGATGCAAAAATTCTCAACAAAACAGTAGCGAACTAAATGCAACAGTGCTCTGAAAGGGTTATGCGCCCTCCTCACATGGGGCTTATTCTAAGGGTGCAAGTGGAGTCAACATCCACAGATCAATCAGTGTGATGCACCACACAAACAAAAGGACCAAATCATACGAGTGTCTCAGCAGATGCAGGAAGAGCATCTGACAAGATTCGACATCCACTTATGATTTTTAAAACTCTCAGTAAAATGAATAAAGGTCATCAATAACTTATATGTCAAATCCAGCTAACATCTTACTGAACAGTGAAAAACAAAGCATGTTCTCTTAGATTAGAAACAAGTATACCCACTCTCACCATTCTTACTTACTATAGTATTGGAAGAATTAACATTGTTAAAATTTTTCCATATTACCAAAAGCAATCTACAGCTTCAACGCAATTCCTATCAAAATTTCAACAATATTTTTCACAGAAATGGAATGTAAAAGTTCTAAAATTTGCATGGAGCCACAGAAGGCCTTGACTACCCGGAGCAATTCTGAGAAAAAAAGGACAAAGCTGAGGGTGTCACACTCTCTAATTTCAAATTATACTACAAAGCTATAGTAATCAAAACATGTATAAAGAACTCAGGCAAGTCAACAACAAAAGAACAATCTTTTTAAATGGACAGAACTCTAAGTAGACATTCCAAAGATTACATACAGGTGGCCAACAGGCACCTGAAAAAATGTTCAACATTATTAATTATTAGGAAAATGCAAAGCAAAATCACAATAAGATATTACCTCATGCCCAACAGGGTGGCTATTACTAAAAAAGAAAAAAAAGGCGATAACGAGTATTTGCGAGGGTACAGAGAAAAGGAACCCTCATCCACGGTTGGTGGGAATGTAAATAAACATTGTGGAGATTCTGCAAAAAATTAGGAACAGAACCACCGTATGGTCCAACTATTCTGTTCCTGGGTATTTATCCAAAGGATATGAAAACATTAATTCAAAGAGATGTATACACTGTTACGTTCACTGCAGCTTTATTTACAATAGCCAAGATAAGGAAATGATCAAAGTGACCATCCACAGATTAATGGATAAGAAGATGTGGTACGCATGCACACACAGTAGAATCCTACACGGCCATAAAAATGTGAACTCTTGCCATTTACAATATAAATGGACCTTGGGGGTATTATGTTACTTGAAATGTCAGATGGAAAGGATAGTGTATGATTTCACTCATATGTGGAATGTAAAAAGTACAAAAATAATTGAATAAATAGAACAAAACAAAAACAAACCCATACAAGGAATTCCCTGGCTGCCCAGTGGTTAGACTCCATGCTTCCACTGCAGGAATCTCACTTACCCTGGTTGGGGAACTAAGATCCCATATGCTGTGCAGCCAAAAAAAAAAAAAAAAACAGAAACAAAATAAAAACACAGATACAGATAACAGACTGGTGGTTAGAGGAAGGGAAGGAGGGTTGCAGGAGGGCAAAATGGGTACGAGAGATCAACTGTATGGTGATGAATGGAAACAAGATTTTTGGTGGCAAGGACACTATAGTATATACAGAAGTCGAATTATAATGTTGTACACAGGAAACATATAGCTATAAACCAATGTCACCTCAATTTCTAAAAGGTGCAGAGTCTAACAGACTTTTGTCCAAAGAAGATACACAAGTAGCCAACAAGCACGTGAAAAGATTCTCAATATCAATAGCCTTCAAGGAAATGAAAATCAAAAGCCCAATAAGATACCACATCATCCCCATTAGGAGGGCTATAGTCAAACAGAGAATGACAAGAGTTGACAAAAAGATGTTCAAACTAAACCCTCACACACTACTAGTAAGAACATAAAATGGTGCAGTCACTCTGGATAACGATTTGTGGTTCCTCGAAATATTAAACATCGAGTTACCGTATGACTTAGTCACTAGTTGGGTATCTAGCCAAGAGATACACAAACATGTATCCACAAAAATCTTGTTCATGAATGTTGATAGCAGTATTACTCATAATAGCCCTAACGTGAAAACAACGCAAATGCCCATCAGCCGTTATGGAGACGATAACTGTGGTATACACACTGGAATATTATTTGTCAATAAAAAGAATTAAGTACTGATACATGCTATAACATGGATGAACCTGAAAACATTATGCTAAATGAAAGAACCAGAAACAAAAAAATCACATACTCGACTATTCTGTTTATATGATATATCTAGAACAGACAAGTCAGTAAAGACAGAAGATAAATTAACGGTTGCCGGGGACTGGAGGTAGGGGCGGAAGAAATGGAAAATAATGGATAATGGGTATGGAGTTTCTTTTTTGTGTGATAAAAATGTTCTAATCAGTTGTGGTAATGATCATATAATTCTGTGAATATACAAGAAAAACATTCAATTGTACATTTTAAAGGGGCGAAGTTTATGGTGTTATGTCTCAATAAAGAAGCTGCTCTTTAAAAAAAAAAAGGATAAAAGAAAAAAGAATAAATGTTCTCACATGGGAACATCAGGGTCCTGAGGTTTTACTGGCAAGTTCTATTACACAGCTAAGAGGGAACACCGCCCAACTGCTTAGGCCAGCATAAATGTGACAGTAAAAATAGTAAAGAAAGTGTGAAGGGCTGAACTTTCTCACAAACAAAAAATATTTTTAAAAAGTCAGCAAATCAAATCTAGCAATAATTATATCATGAGCAAATTCTGAAGGAATGCAAGGTCAGAAAACAGACTGATTTACCAGATGAACCGATGAAACAAGAACAATCATGATTATCACAGTGGTTGGAGAATTGACATCCAGCCCCCTCACCACCAGCTCCCAGTACTGATGTCTGGCTGACACATGCGGTGCTCACTTTGGATAAACATGTGCAATGTCTTTCAGAAGAGAATCCTGTGGTGTTAAGGGCCATGTGACCTGGAGAGGTGGCAGGCAGGATAGTTTACTGCAATATTAATTTTTGTCTTATCACCAATGCTTCAGAGGAATGAAAAAAAAAAAGGATACCAACTATTCTGTTGCTTTGTTATTTCATTTTCCCCCTCCTGATCCAAAGCGGGTGGGCGGTTCTTTGTGCTCCCTCACTTTAGTGGAATTCTGTGTTACAGGCATGAAAGTAAAAAGTTGTTTAGCAAAGTCAGGTCCTTGAGAAGATTAGCCTGCAGAAGAGATGTCCTTGTTGGGGGAAATGGAAGCAGCAAGAAAGAACAAGAGTCCCATGATTGGGAAGGACGCTATGGTTTGTGTCTCACAAGTCAAGGACATCACCCACGCCCTGGCAGTGCCCTGGCAGGCAGGAGATGCCATCTAGGAAGGCAAAGGCTACTCAGCACACCACAGAGGCTGGGCCCAGGCACCTAGGCTCCGAGGCACAGCAAAGAAGCCAAGGAGAAAGGGAACCTGTGCGCAGCAGAGCTCTGCCCGCAGTTTCCAAGATCAGGTAAGCTTCCCTGGTTCTCGTGTGCCCCATCAGCATCCCCTGACCCTGAACTGAGTCAAACCGGTTTTCTGCCAGCTCTCAGGGTAGGGGGGCGAAGTTAACTTGATTTAAAGAAAAGAAAAGGCAAAGTTAACCAAGACCAAGTTAACTTGATTTCAAGGAAAGAAAATCACGCTGTCACCAGCACAGCCCGCTGGGATCCCCAGGAAGCATAAGATGGAATCTAGGTGATAAGATAAGGCCCAACCTCTTCCTCTGTGCTTAGTCTCGTCTCACTTGTTCATTGGTCACTGCCTGCAGAGGCCCTGCACCGGGCAGGCGCCTCAGACCGGAGATCCCAGTGCAAAATGGCTGCGCAGGACACGGCAGCCCGCAGATCTGCTGCAGAAGCGAGGTGCGCGATCCTCCATTCAAGGTGGTGGCCGCGGGCCGTGTGCCGAGGTGGTGCGCCCGCCCTGCGGTTCCACCCTCCCCTCTACACAGGATCCCGAAAGGCAGCCCCACCCCAGGCTTGTCCAGAGAGCAAGAGAGCTTGCACCTCTCCATTCTCTGTTAAAAGAAGAAAGGTTTCCTTTGCTTCTGAATCCAGTTCGGTCTCCTATCGGCTTAAACCTCAGATAGGAGGACTCTTGCTGGGAATGGACTCAGGAGGGTTAGTAGCAGTGTAACTTTCCGCACACCCACTTTGTACTACGCATGTGCGGGATAAGTGCCTGGGACACAGGAAACAGGCACACCGAGGGCAGATTAGGGAAGCAGCAAAGCTCTACCTCTCTTCCAGGTCTGGCCACTGCGTGAAGCTTCCCTGGGGGTCACTGCCAGGTTCTGCCCTCTGAGGGTCCACCGCTAGCTCCTGCCTGGTCCTCGGGGCGTCCTTCAGGTCCCTGCGCAGGTGGAGGGTGCCTCGGGCCATGCTGTCCAGAAAGCTGAGGATCTGCAGGCAGCTCTGGATCTTGGGTGGGAGCAGGCTGGCAGAGGAAAAGGCCGCACTCAGCAGATCAGCAAACGGCCTGGCCTTGGTGTCCTCCCGGGAGGGCGGAGGGGCGTCCTCCCGGGAGGGCGGAGGGGCGTCCTCTTCCTCCAGGGCCCCAAAACAGCCCAGCAAGCAGAGGTCCTCGGCCAGCTTCTCAAAGAGCCCGGTCCTCCTAAAGAAGTCACCGTTGACTGGGTCCAGGTGCAGTGCAGCAGACAAAGCACAGAGCGTGTGCAGGACGAGGTCCAGGGTCTGGCTGGGGGACACTGCCCCCCACGTCTGCAGTGGGGGCTCCTGGAGAGACCCCTCCAGGTCAGAGAGAAGGGACAGCAGCCCGTTGAACCCACTGGAGACTCTGAAAGCAGCGCGGCCTTTGGGGGTCTCCAGGATCCGGAGCAGAGACTGAAACCAATGAGATAAAAGTGAGTGAGGTCCAGGCAGCAGATCTTTAATGCTGAGCTCCAGCCCAGCATTGCCAGAGCATTCCTGGTGCCCCTCCAGGATCCATGCCAGAGGAATAGCGAGCTGCCCGGGGGCAATTCTGAAATATTGGGAGGTCTGTACCGTTCCTCTTTATTTTAGTTTTGGGTTGCCCATCAGTGTCTTTGTTCAAATGGCTGCTCTTAAAGCCTATGCTGCTTTATAGGGTTGATTTACTGTCTTATATCTCAAGTGCATCTCTCTCCACAAACCTTTCTCTGACCCCTCACTTTGACTCATCCCAGGCTGAGTGCTCATACCTCTAACTCCCCAATCAGAACTCTCACCATCCTGCATTGAAGCTGTGTGAAAATGGTCTCAGCCTTCCTCTAGTTTGAAGTGACATGAAATCAGGCTTGTTCACTGCTGTGGATTGTAGCACCTACTTAATAAATACTTGCTAAGCTCATGGAATGTACCATTTTCTATATTGCAAAAGGAAACAGTGAAATCTATACAGAGCAGTTTATTACTATTTACCTTCCTCTGTGTGCAAGCACAGGTACTTTTAATAAATGGAAGATAGTCAAACAAATCTACTTAAAAGCGGGTGTGACTATACAAGGGAATTGAGGTGGAGAAGAGAAATCCTTCATGGAGGGAAACATATAGGCACAGCATATAACACAGACCATGTGTGGAGTTTAGCCTATCACAATGCACATGGTAGAATCTACCTTTGCAAGACTGCGGAGGATTTTCTGGACAGCCAGACTTCTCATTCCCTCTGGAGTCACACACTTACTAAGCACTTCCAATGTACCGTTCTTTGGTCCTAGTACCCATGATATAGCCTAGGTGTTCAGTAAATGTTTTAGAAGGACTGCACTTGAGAAGTTCTCATTCTGGGCTAAAGTCTCACACCTAAGAGTGAAGAATGGATGGATGATTTTAGATAAATATCAAAAGCCTCTAGATTTGGGCATTTAGTTGCTTACTGTTCGTGAAACTCGAATGGGACTCCATCAAACACCCAGGTTCCCTGAGCGTGTCTCCCAGAAAACGAGCAGTGCCTGTGGTTCTGTAGTAGGTGCTGCAGGAACATTTGAGTTGTTTCATCCTTTCCAACGTTTAGTGCTCTAGCGACACAGGAAAGAGACTTTTCTTGGCAGGCACAACTTAAAGTCAATTTCAGGATGCTTGAAACAAGGTTCGAAGAGAAAAAGGTAAGGGAAAAAAAGTTCCTAATCTGGGAGAGATGGTGCCTTAAATGCATGGTTTAGGGTGATATTCTGCAGCATAATACATGAAAATCCGATGACAAAGAGAAAATTGATGGGTCAGAAAGGGAGCGAAGGCACAAGACTTCTAAATTCTCATATAGGGAAAGTCGAATAGAAACTCAGTAAAGTTACAGGTAAATATGAAATATGAAGTCATGTCCTTCCCAGGGGAAAGTAAGTTTCTAGTTCTATCTCTAAAATGCTGGTAACTCCAACCTAACACTAGTGTTTATCTGAAACACTATAATGTGTACCACTGGAACCCAAACTTTGTTATCTAAGATTATATTCTGCTACAAGAAGCTTGAACTGCTTGGCGGACGGTGAACCCAGGCATGGGGTAGGAAAGCGTGAAATGAGCCAAAACTAAGCTAAGGCACACAACCAAGGACCCTTTCAAAGCGGAAGAGAAATGATGACCGAGAAGCTGCCCAAAGTATTCCCACGGCCCCATCAACGACATTTCAAGTACACAAAACAAAGATTATAGAAATGAGGAGAATCTATACAAGGCCAAAGGTCATGATTATGCTCAAAATGGACAAATTATCATATACAGTGAGGCAGAAAGATTCATCCGCACTAATATGGGTCAATTGATCTTTTCCCAGTTATTGGAAAAGGAAATGCATGACTTATGGTGGTTAGATCAATGACTGCCCACCACAGCTCTGGGGGATGGCTGTGGGGAAATTGAATTATTTTGTTCTTTAAAAGAAACTCAGCATCAGGGTCACCCACTAACAGGGGATGAAATCAGAGTCATGGGACATGGTTCAGGGAAATGGGATTTCCAGACTGTCTGACAGACAGAGGCAAATTGAAACACTAAGAACTAGAGTTTCCAGTGACAGCTGCTTTCTCCTCCTACGTGAGGATATCACTTAACTACTCCTGTTGTGTTTAGTCACTAAGTCATGTCCGACTCTTTTTGCAACCCCATGGGCTGTAGCCTGCCACGCTCCTCCATCCATGGGATTTCTCAGGCAAGAATACTGGAGCAGGTTGCCATTTCCTTTTCCAGGGGAGCTTCCTGACTCAGGGATCAAACCCACATCGACTGCATTGGCAGGCAGATTCTTTACCACTGAGACAACAGGGAAGTCCAACTAATTCTGTATTTGGCTCAAAACCCAGGAAAGATTGCATTTATAGACAGGTCCTGAAAAAGAGGATTATATGCAGACTATGAGAACAGATTCCCCGGGATCGTAATGTTGGTGAGTGTAAAAGCTTATGGTTCAGCAGCACAGAGTTCCCTAGACGAGGCAGGGACTTTCTCTGAATACACAGCACCACCACAGCTGCCTTCCCCAAATCCCACCCCCAACCCTGGGGCTCTGGGGCCAGTCGTCTGTGCCTGTCTTGTATGAGTGACTCACTCTGGACAGAATTAATGCTTCTTTACCAAGGTGGAGATGCGCTCTAGCCTTCAAGCATGCTGAGTGGCAGGGGTGGTCTCTTCCTGCCATCTGATAAGCCACATGAAAGGCTGACTGACCATCAGCGTGTGGCTCAGCATTGTCTGTCTCAACCTGTCTCAATGAGACTAGTGCCATGAAAAATAAATAAAGTACCGATACATCAAGAAATCTGAGGCTCTAGGGTGTTAAACTGTCTAAGTTTGTGTGAGTGCTTTCAATAGCTCTGAAAACCCCTATTACGCTATTCAGGGCAAATGGAATGAATGGAAGTCTGTTTATCACATGACATGTGACAAAATAAACACCCAAAAAAGAGAACGATTAACAAATAAAACCAATCAGATTATAAGCAATTGTCTGAGGGCTAGATGACCGCCAAAACTCCCCTCTTCCCTTAAGAAACCACCTTCCAATTGTCCAGTTTTATACCAAACATTGCTCATCAGATCTCCGTCATTCCGAGTGCTGAGAGCAGATATTTTAAAAAGAGAGCAACACAATCATAGCCATCCTTATGATCTGTGTCTCTCAGAGGGTCTATCCCCTTAATTCCTAGATGGCACTTCTCTCCTCCTATAGGGAGGGGGGGAGAAAAAAAGGAATGGCCGTCCTTAATTGTTGCTTTGTTTGATTTATTAAATTCAGAGTCATTATCTAAAATGGGGGTAATGTCATTAGAACTCAGGCTTCTCTATTATTTCTTGGGATGGGGTTAATTTCATATTTGCAGAGTCATAAAGTAAAGAGTCCAAAATCTAATTACAAAGACTTAATTTCATAGCAACTAAAGAGAAACATTTCTACCATAAAGGAAAATAAATACTGCGCTACTTCGGGAAACGATTTGTCAGGAACTGGGGGCCTAGGAGGAGGGTCTCCATTACTGTCATTCAACTTTGCATGATAATGCATCACCTAGGCTTGCAAGTCCGCGGAAGGGAGTAAATTTAATCAGCTGAAGTCAAAGTAATCAGGCTAGGGTTGACACATTTCAAGAAAGGTCAGCGTTAAGCACATTTTCTCCTCCTTAACTCAGTTACCATGTCATCGTCTCTGAGTTAGTATTCCTCCAGCTTGAATCTATAAAATGGATGTCTGCTGCAAAGCGCTAACTATGTTAAGACTAACAGGATTTATTTCACATTCTATTATTTGTTATTCCTCATAATTTTCCATGTGTCATGCTGGAAGACGGGTGAGGTAATGCAATTAAGCTCAGAGTTGAACAGCTAAATGTATATTAGCAAATCAATCTGAATTTGTGCATAACCCAATCATGGTCCCACTGGCCGTGGAGAGGAAATTCATTTGCTTACATTATTCTTTAACTCGGTTATCATTTGCCAGAATTAGGTGGTGAAGTCACATGTGCTTCTGTATTGGTATGGAAGCACCACTGGATTTTTGGAAGCAACTGCCTTAAGTCACATGTTTCTGGAGGAATTTTCTCCTCCAGAGCAGCTGGCTAACTCTCAGGGAAGGGAAGTGAGGGTGGCACCATGATGTGAATATACTTCAGAGATGGCAAGCCTTGATCAGGTGGTGGGGTGGAGGTCCCCACATTCCATCACTCCCCCTTCATTCTACATCTGACCCACTTTGCAGGCACAGCGCAAGCACACTCTCAACCACCAAAAAGGGAAATCTAGCCAGAACTAATTTCACATCTTTGTTTCCCAAGGGGTTCCCAAGGTGATTTAAAACAAAGGCCTATCTCACATCAGATTCCAGCAAATGTTGGCTAGTTGTTCATAGGACTCGATGGTGGGCACGCCTGGAACAGGCTGTGGGGCCCAATCCTTCCCCACAACCCACCAGAGCTTCAGTGTGTTATCAGCCTGGTCCCGGAAAAGCCATGGAGGCTCCAGGCACCCTCCTCACTGCCCAGCAGTAACTTGGTACCCAGGAAGAAGACAGCGCATTGAGCACAGGGTGAAAGTGAAAGTGAAAATCACTCAGTCGTCTCTGACTCTCTGCAACCCCAAGGACTATGCAGTCCATGGAATTCTCCAGGCCAGAATACTGGAGTGGGTAGCCTATCCCTTCTCCAGAGGATCTTCCTGACCCAAGAACCGAACCGGGGTCTTCTGCATTGCAGGTGGATTCTTTACTAACTGAGCTATGAGGGAAGCCCAGAGTATGACTGTGTTAAAAAAGCTCACACACTATTCATCCCTGATGTACTCCCTCGATGGTGTGATACTGAGATGATACTGAATCTGTAGAACACCATGGCTTCACATGGCTAATTCTGGAAATTCAGTCCTATTACCCAAGGTCTGACACTCCAGGATGGTGCCTCTGGGCTATCGGGTAAACAAGATGAACTTTGGAGCAAAGCAGAGAGCTTTTCTGTAATAGACACAAAAACACTACTCTCCAAAACACTATGAATGTGGAAATGCCAGGTACAGTTAGGGATTCCAATTATTCATCCAAGAGAAAATCAAAGTCCTGACTGCCTTGGTCCCTGCCTTCCCTGTCCCTCATTCGAATTAACTTGAACAGAGACATATGAGAAAAAAATTCAACAAAGAGCGTGGTGAAGAGAAAAGATCACCAAATTTTTAGTCGCTAGTCTTAGATCCAAATTCAACTTCACCTTTGAGTATTAGAATCTCTCCGGGCCTGTCTCTACTCCCACATCAGGAGTGGACCACGTGAAGCCAAGGTGCTCTCCAGCTATAAACTCTTATTAATTCTTGCTATCTCTCTGCCTTAATCTTCCCTCTACATGCTCCCTTCAGACCTGTTACTTCACATAACCATGGAACTCTAGTGTCTTTAAAAAGACCTTTAACTTTCCTTTTTTGTTCCATCACCTTCACTGATTTTCTGACTCTGTGGTGAAATCACTGTTTTGGTTCTTGTCATCTATGAAATGCATGATAACTATAGTCAAAAGGTCACTTTGGGGTGGGCTTCTCATGACACATTGGCTATGCTGAGCTCCACAGGCTTAGGTCATTAGATAACATGAATACCGCTACATCAGTGCCTGACACTGGCTTTGCTAGGAAATTAAGTTGGTAAAATAAACTGAATGTCGTTCTCTAACTGTTAAAATGGTTTTGTACTGAGATCAGCTCAGTTCAGTTCAGTTCTGTCGCTCAGTCGTGTCCGACTCTTCGCGACCCCATGAATCACAGCACACCAGGCCTCCCTGTCCATCACCAACTCCCAGAGTTCACTCAAACTCACATCCATCAAGTCAGTGATGCCATCCAGCCATCTCATCCTCTGTTGTCTCCTTCTCCTCCTTCCCCCAATCCCTCCCAGCATCAGGGTCTTTTCCAATGAGTCAACTCTTCGCATGAGGTGGCCAAAGTATTGGAGTTTCAGCTTTAGCATCAGGCCTTCCAATGAACACCTAGGACTGATCTCCTTTAGGATGGACTAGTTGGATCTCCATGCAGTCCAAGGGACTCTCAAGAGTCTTCTCCAACACCACAGTTCAAAAGCATCAATTCTTCAGCACTCAGCTTTCTTCACAGTCCAACTCTCACATCCATACATGACCACTGGACATAGCCTTGACTAGACAGACCTTTGTTGGCAAAGTAATGTCTGTGCTTTTTAATATGCTTTCTAGGTTGGTCATAACTGTCCTTCCAAGGATTAAGCATCTTTTAATTTCATGGCTGCAATCACCATCTGCAGTGATTTTAGAGCCCCCAAAAATAAAGTCTGACACTGTTTCCACTGTTTCCCCATCTATTTCCCATGAAGTGATAGGACCAGATGCCATGATCTTAGTTTTCTGAATGTTGAGCTTTAAGCCAACTTTTTCACTCTCCTCTTTCACTTTCATCAAGAGGCTTTTTAGTTCCTCTTCACTTTCTGCCATAAGGGTCATGTCATCTCATGGCTAAATATGGTTGAGGGTTTTATTTTGGAAGTGAGAGCAACTTTGTATTATACGAAATTCACCAGTGTCCAGTATAACATGGTAATGCAACAGGAGTGTGTTTTGCATGCAGGTTCTTCTGCACATAGACGTGACAGGCCCCGAGATCAGTTCCCTGGGGGATATTTGCATTTCAGTCTGCTCTTCTCTTAAACAACCATAAATGAAAGATAGAAGATTTTTGTTAAAGGTATAAGCCCCCACAGGCAAAAGAAATGGAAAAGCAGGAACAGAAAGAAAATTGTGAGAGCTGTAAGGGTGATGATACTTACTATCATCTTTAACTATTTTAAGATAATTTGATGATGGTTAACAATATTATTAAAAAATATAGATACGCTTTTCTTTGTTGTCCATAGGTGACACCCTAGTTTGACTTCTCCCTGTGAAACCACTGTTCCTGTGCCTTTGACTGCCTTTGGCTTCCTCTTCCCACTTCAGACATTCCCGCCTCTGTGACCCTTCCTCAAACATGCAAGGCAATTTCTACTTCTCTGTTCCCATGGCAGCCTGCTTTCAGCATCTACCAGGGCATAACCATGCTGCATCACCATGATTGCTTACTTAATATTAGTCCTAGGCTAGAGCTACCAGTTAGCAAGGGCTGAGTTCCATTCAGCTGTGTGTCCCGGGCACTCTGCATCAGGCCTGGTTATCTGGTAGCTGCTCACTAAAGGCTGGGCAGCTAAACGAGGCCGCAGCTTGGCCACCACCGATTCAGGCTCCACTTCCATAGTTTCCAGTGTGGCTGGGAAGTAACTGCCCAACCAAGGACTGCATTTCCTGGCACCTCATGCATCCAGATGAATCCTGCCCAAAGAAAACTGGACATGCACCAGTTCTAGGCCAGAAAAAGAGTGTGCGCCATTTTCTCTGCTCTCCCTTCCCTTGTCTGCTGGCTGGATTAGGTGCCTAGGTGACAGTTTTCCCTGAATGACATTCCTCCCAATTACTGATTGGACCATATGTAAGAAACCTCTAATGTGCCAGGCTATTGAGTGGGTGGGATTTATGTGTGACAACAGCTAGTACTACTCTGCCTGCATGATAAGTGACCAAGTGAGGGAATGAACGCATGGGCAAATGCCAACCACTGGCTGCAGGTCCATAGGAAAGCCCATCACAAAGGAGGACTTGACATCACCTTCAGGAGGTCCAGTTTCAGCTGTATTTCCCCTTGAGTGGACGAGCACAAAGCGCCCACAATGATGCTCATGTACTCCTCGGCGTTGATGACTGAGAGCTGTTCCAAGATGCTGAGCGAGGCTGCCCGGTAGCACTCGCCATCCAGGAAGATCTTGATGAAGGGCACCATGCCGTGGTCTTTCAGGACAACTGGGGACCAGACAGACAGTATTGCTAGAGTGGTGGGTGTCTTGGGACTTTAGTTTCAATTATAAGAACAGCTTTTCTTTACAATTTCCAAGTATGTTTGGCTACATATGTATATGTTTTTTCTACCCATTAGAAACTTTTTTTCCAAAATTAATACTTACTGTTAAAATAAGAAGAGGAATAGAGAAACTATGGAGCTGAGAATTAAAAAGAAAACTCTTTCTTCTCCAGTGAGAATTCTGCTTTTGAAACCACCCTCCCCCTTTTCTAAGTAGTATAAACTTTAACTGGATGTACCTCTGACATTTATTTCCACATAATCCCTAATCCAGGGCCAATGGCAATTCTTATCTTATCAATTCTTATCTCTGCCTAAAGTCTTGTTGAAAGCAAGTCGGAATTTAAGAATGTATTTAATTCATAAGCAGTTTCTTGGGATGGGGGTGGGGGGAGCAGAATCAAAGAAATTTGGCTAACGGTATGTTTTTTGTTTAAAAGTAATCCTAAGAATTTCTTCCCCGGGACTGATCTTTGGAGTAATTACATGTAGAATAAGAACCAGGAAGTAACTGGATCATTCAAATGGCATGATGTGGATTTGAGCTGGTCAACTCCATGAAGCAGAATTTCCCAATTATGGGCCGGGTATTCCTCACGTGGAATCACCTAGGGGGCCTTTTAAAAGTAGATTTCTGGGCTCTACCTTGACCTGATAATTAGATCTCTGGGAGGGAACCTAGGAATATGTATCTCCCTGTTAACCAGAATCTCCAGGAAATCTTTTATAGTCTCACATTAGAGATGCTCTACCATAATGAAATAGTCATTCACATTTGGTATTGTTGACCTGTGAGGGCCCCAGGTAAAGATGCACAACATCCCCAAAGCCATTCATGTCACTTTGTTGATGCATCTGCTTTATAGTATAACATACATGCATATGTTTTATGCATGTATTTTTAAACATGGGAGCCACATGATCTCAGGAAGCTAATTTTTTTTTTTTTTTAATGAACGAAGCTATTAAATCCATCATGGGCTAGAAGCACATCAAATTATATCTCTTAAAAATGATAACAATATTTTGCAATTTGAATCCTTTTATAAAAGCATCTACAGTCAGTGCAGCAGGATATTAAAAGATTTTACTTGAGGGAAATGGGGTTTCTGTGGTCTCATAAATTTAAGATAACTCTTTGACTCACAACCTTATTTAGCAAACTAAACAGTAAAAAGTGTCAACTGATGTGTCTACCAATTTACTGATGATCAGCAGACATAAAGCAGTAAATGGACATTAGCCACAGCGATAGTGTTGGCTATTCTTTGGATGTAGCCTTTGAACACTGGCATAAATCATCAGGAAATAGCCAATGCTTCCCCAAGCAGTCACAGTGTGAATTTGGTACCGTTCTCACCTGCATTCCTAACTGACCCTTTCAGAAGCGTGACCACCGTTTTCAGCATCACACAAGTCAGCTCTCTTTCTGTATCTTGAACTCCAGGATTGACCTCTTTGTTTCCTGCCATATTTAAGAAACAATGAAAACAAAATTTTAAGCACACGTGCTATGGCCCCAAATCTCCAGTTCCATCGTTTTTCTACCCGCTTTGTTGTCGTTGTTCAGTCACTGGGTCGTGTCCAGCTTTTCACGATCCCATGGACTGCAGCACACCAGGTTCCCTGTTCTTCACTGTCTCCTGGAGTTTGCTCAAACTCATGTCCATTGACATGTCCAATATCTATCTTCTTAAAGAAAGATGAATATCATGCTTCCATTATAAAGGAGTGTGCATCCCAACTTGTAAGATGTGACCCTACAATCCCTACATCAGAAGCTCTCTCACTTGAATTGCATCTGAATCCCCTGGAAGGCTTATAGAAAAATCCAAGGTACATGTATGGGGCATGGTTAGGCAGGAAGATAACCCAGGCCAGCACTCCTGAGGCAGAGGCGAGGGGATGCTGCCAAGAAGCCACGGGCATACAACCCAGCAGGGCACACAATAGTGTGCCCAAGGTTAGAGGGGCAAGCTGGGCCAGCAAGGCCCTGGTTGCTGACCTCTGTTCCAAGTGGGAGACCACTGGGCCCTACAGCCCCATGTGAGCAAGGTGGCCATGTTCCAGTAGAGCCCAGAGGTGACCCCACACCTTTCCCCCACCCCGAGCTCAGGCCTCTCTGAAAGCCCTTTCCCTTTTGCACTCCTGAGGCCCTGTCTCCCCATCTACCCATCTACATACTCAGACAATAACTGGTGCAGGAGGTATCTGATAGCTTAGGACTCATCAGGCCTGAGTTAGTCCCATGAGTTGGCTTAAAGTTACACCTATCCCTCTCAACTTATCGTGGGGAGGAGCAAGCAAGTTACAGAGAACAGGGAGGCTGGCTGCTCTGTGAAGCCGTGGATCCCAAGGGTACTCTCTCTAAGCCTCATGGCAGCATGCGACATTTGCACGCTCACTTCTCTCTGTTCTGTTGATGGGGGGTGGGGCTGGCACACGGACCTGGCCCGGCTAACACTGACCCCGGCCCATCCCCACTTCCCCTCCGATGCTCCAGGGAGGCACCTGACTTCCTCAGGATCTTGGCGTGCTTCCGTAGCTGGGCCAGCAGCAGACCCAGGAGCCCCGAGTCCCGGAAAATGTCAGTGAAGAGCGGGTCGCCACCAGCAATCCTGAGGACACTCTGCAGGGCCACGAGGGTACACAGCGACTCCGGGCTCTCCTGGATCAGGCGCTGCACCTTCCGCAGGATCTCGTGGGGCACGTAACGCAGCTCGAACACCAGGGCCTCCAGCATCTGGAAGAAGTGCCTCTGCACCAGGGTCGGCTTCAGGGGCACGATCTCCACGAACTGCGAGATGGGCTGCAGGGTCCACTCCAGGAGGAAGAAGTTGCGGGGGTTCCAGGTCCACATGGTCCTGATGGATGACAGGACTTTGGTGCAGATGATGGGGTCGCTGACTTTGTGGAAAACATTCTGCAGGACTTGAAAGGCCTGAAGATTCTTCACAGTCACCCCTGAAGATGCAAAAAGGAATCATCCTGCAAGCCATTTTTCTTGACTATGCCTAAAAATATGTGGTTAAATTATCAGGAGGATGTGCCATTTAAAGTTTCTACTTTCTAATTCCTGTAGTAAATATCTATCAGAAGTCCAGAGAAGCCATCTGCCTAGGCTATGAGTAAGGTTAGGGCTGCATTGTCCAAGACGTGCTGGCTGATTAAGCATTGAAACGTGGCTACTGTGAATCCAGGCGTGCCATGAGTTAAAAATACATGCCAGATTTCTAAGACATAGCACAAAGAAATGAACACGATGAAAAAAATCATTAACGGTTATTTGTATGATCACATTTTTGATGGTAATATTTTGGCTATATAGAGTTAAATAAAATATATTATGAAAAATAATGTAACCTGTTTCTTCTTAATTTTAAAAATTTTGTAATTAGAACATTTAAAATTACGTAATGTGGCTCACATTATATTTCCATTGGCAGCACAGGGCTGGAGGACTGGTTTCAATTAGTTAAAATCAAATGATGCTAAAGATTACTAAGCAAAGTCAGTTTCATTTCTAGACAAGTTATTAAATAAAAAGACCATCTGAACCCATCCCCCCTTTTCTCTCCAGATACAAGGTGAAGCCTCATTCTATCCTGCCCTTGAGACACATCCTCACAGAATTCTCTACTTCCAGCTCTCCCTGCCTCAGACACTCAAAATGTCTCTGAAACTCCTCTCTAGTCCACACACTGCCCTGTGTGTCTGCTGGAGTCACATCCAGTGGCTTTTCCTACACTGGCCTCACAGCTTTTCACCCTCCACTTCGTCCCCCTCCTTCCTTCCTGGCCCACCCATCCTTTGCCTTGAGACCTCTCTTGAATGAGACTCTCTGTGCAGTTTCCTGACTGACCCAGGCAGAGCTAAACCCCACCCTTCATGTAACTGTTCTTATTTATCAGCCAGTTACTGAGTAGATTATAGCTCGGGGTTTATGTAGAACATCGGAATGTATAGCTCGGTCTCTGTAGAGCATCTTTAAGGCACAGACACCTGGCCTGTTGACAGTGGTTTCCAGCATGGTGCAGAGTGGCTGCTGGACAGAAGCATCAGTACATGTTGATTGAATTCATCAGTCAATCAATCAATCAATATATCATAGAACTAAGGGGGCACTGACTCTGAGCCTGGGTTGCTATTTCAGGGCCATCAGCCCCTGTTAGACAAGCAGATGTCACCGAGGAAGTCACGTCAGAGGTGAGAGTGGAAACCACAGACTGACTGTCTCCATTATTTGAGCAAACATTTCCTCTAAGTCTCACCCAGGGCATTTGGAAAAATGTGTAAGGGAGAGATTCTCAGTACATAGGTAATCCCTCAAAGGCATGACAGAATCAGGCCCTACTGGGTCACTGACAGCTGCCACGGGTTTGTTTCTGCACGGAGAAGCGGGAAATGGCCGGCACCACCTTGTCAGGGCACAAGGCACCCAGAGACCGCCAGACCCACCGGAAGCCTCCTGATGGAACTTGAAGCCTTCAAGCTGCGGGTAAGTGATGCTGTCGAACACCTTCAGCTCTGACCTCCCACAGGTTGTCAGCCACACCACCAGCCCGAGGAGCTCCTCCAGGTGGGGGTCAGCCTCGCTCTGGGTCAGTCCGTCGTACCTGTGGGGACAGACGAGACCAGCTCCCTGGATGTCTTGGACAGAACAGCCAGGTTTGCTCAAGGTGCTGGTCACAGAGAGGCAGAGGCAATGAAGATCACAGTGCTCGGCAGGACCCCAAAGATCTCCACCAGTTTAGCACCGAAAGGCATGGCAGGGGGGTGGCGGGTGGATAAAAGTCACTGTTTGCAAGCATCAGCCCTAGATCTAAGGACTTGCAGAGACAGAATACAGAGAAACCTGTATTTCAGGTATCTGAAATATCTCTGTATACAGAGGAACCTCTGAGCAGAGCCACAGCAACTGCTCACAGGAGAGCTGCTTTCCATGGAAGGACCCCCAAAACGTACGGGCCTCAGGCACCAACAGGTCAGAGCAACCCCAAAATGAGAGATTTGATATTTCAGAAGAGCAACAATACAAACAGCATGGGAAATAATTGGACTTTATTAGATTTCTTCATGCTTATTTCAAGGGTGGGTATTTCTTTCGTTTTCAGCTACTTATGTGTGGTGGGCTGCCTTGCTCTTCTCATGGAGAATGGTCTCTTAAGTCTCATTGTCATGTCAAGAGTAAAAGTACTGGCAGTGTGACTTCCATTAAGGCAAAAAGGAAAACAAATGAGCCGATATGGGTCCTTTCTGACATTCCCTGGACAGTTTATTTTCCCTCCTGCCTTCCACAAGAAGTCTGGGGAAAACCAACCAGCCATTTAACCAAAGAGATATTGAGGAATTGCTATGACAGAGACGTCCATGGTAGCAGTCACCAGTCAGTGATGGTCCAAACTCATGTAAAACATGGCATTCTCATAGATACATTCCTTGGGCTTCCCTGGTGGCTCAGACAGTAAAGAATCCACCTGCAATGCGGGAGACCTGGGTTCCATCGCTGGATTGGTAAGATCCCCTGAGAAAGGAATGGCAACCCACTCCAGTATTCTTGCCTGGGAAATTCCGTGGACAGCTACAGTGAGCTATAGTCCATGGGTCACAAAGAGTCAGACACGACTGAGTCTAAGATTAAGTCTGAGTCTGACAGACTAAACACATGGAGATGTTCATGCTGTGTGTGCCTTTGGAGGAAGGTCCTCTGGATGTTGTCATCTAATCCCATTCCTTTGGGATTTCAGTCCCCTTATCCGGGTCCTCCCTCTAGACTAAAAGCCTGACTCTGTAGCAAAATCTGTGAAGCACAGTGATAATCTGCACCCTACAGATGAGCAACGCTGCTCATAGTCAGAGTGAAGCCAAGGGAATTTTTGTGGCTTTGCCCTTATCGAGCTTCCCCATAACCAGTGGGAGAGTTCAGGCCATCAGCAAGTTTCTTTCACTTCCATCCCTTGGTTTATCCAATCCCTGAACCCAACTTGAAGATGACATAGCAATTAAGAGTGGAGGAAATTAGTCCAGAGTTTGCTGAGTCACATCTTTGTGTGGTTCCCACGGATGAATAATTTGAGAAAAACAGTAAGGGAAAGGCCCTCTGAGACAGAGAATGGAAGGAAGCCAGTACAGGAACATTATCAAGCAAGAGCAGTTGGACCTTAGTCCTTCTGGGGACTCTGGAAGGCAAAGTACAGCTATCCCACCCAAGGGGCAACTTTGCCGGGTGCATATCCATCAGCTTCTACCAGTCATTGGTAGAGGGCTAGTCCTGGGGTTTGCTGACCTGTGGGCACTTCCAGCCCCACAGCATACAGGCAGAGCTTGTCACAGCCATCCTAGAAAGCCTTCCAACAGAGGATGTGGACTCTGACAGGAGACTGTCAGACTAGCAGGCAAGCTGGCAGTATATGCCACCAAATGGACTCGGTAAAGCTGTTATTGAGCTCGCCCATTGGTTTCCTAAAGAAGTTAACTTCAAACTCAGCTGCACATTGAATTACTTTCGCAGTAAAGTCTCTCTGGACACGATCTATGGAGATTTGTATTTCAGAAGACATTCTGAGAAGCCTCAATATCTTTCTCCAGAGCACCATATATGATTCTGAGGACCTCAGCCTCCACTGTTTCTTTCCCACCAAGCGCAGCCACTTACCGAAGTAACACTTTGAGCAGCAGAGGGTAGCCCTCCCCAGTCTCAAACTCCAGGAACAGAGCTGAGGAGATGGGATAGGAGTCCTTCACAAAGCCCAAGACGAGGCTCACTACCTCGCTCACCTCAGGAGCGGGGAGGGTGTCAACAAGCCTGGAGAGGTTCTGGAGGGAGATCTTGATGCAATCCATGGCTGTAGGAGGAAACACACCCACACTGAGCTCAGAGACAACAGGTTTGCTGCAGTGGTCATTCCCTCCCCCCCTGATTTTAAATTGCATGTCAAGATGTGAATAAGAATTCTTCTAAAACGCTTCTGTTGACTCTTGGATCAAGAAGAAGCTGCCTTTCTGAGAAGTGTCATCCTGAGAGCCACGCTCTGGGGCCCAGATGGAGAGTAAGTTAAAAAGGAAGAGGATGAAAATCTCTTAGCCCTCTGCCCCTAATTCCCAGCGTGCAGAGGAATCCAGGTCCATTAGATAACAAAAGGCAAGACACAAGACCTGAGTGTCACAGGAGACCTTAAGGAAGCAATGCTGTGCAGAAATTAGCTTGATGAAAAGTGCAAGGAAGGATACATGAACACGCGGGAAGATGAAGGGCAAAAAGAAGGCGTGTTTCAGCTACTAAAGAATCCAGAGGGTTGGAGCCTGGAAGCGTGCTCCACAAGGCAGAGGATGGGAGACGGTCCAGCTGGTGTGTGGCCTGCTATGGAACGCACCGTTTACCCCAGAGCTGTGAGAGGCCAGGGGAAGAATTGAGTCAGCAGAAAGATGCCATTGGGTTTGCATTTTGATGGATCACTGTTTTTAGGGCCCTTTTGTTAGGAGAAGCCTCTTCTGAATGCCAGGAAAGCCACGCCAGTGTTCAGGAAAAGTGTCTCTCAAAATTTGAGATAAGGCATGTTCAGTCCCTCACCTGTGAGCCAAGGACACGCTCCCAGGACTGCATGCTGGGCAGGGAAGCACTGAGAGTCGCCGGCTTGGCAGGGAGACACCAGCCTAGTGCTCACTTCCTGACCTTCTCCTCAGCCTACAGGCCCATGGAAAATACTCATTCCCCTGCAGGGGCCCTGGGCACAGCACTCTAGGTGACTACATCTCCATAACATGGCTTTTTTTTTTTTTTTTCCAGCTGAGAATAATGACTACAGTGAGAGACCCCTGACACCAAGGCAGGCAGCTTTTTCTCAGGGGTCTCTGACTCTAGCCTGTGAGGGGTGACTGTTGCTGAGCACCTCAGGCCTGGCTCAGCCTTACACTATTACTGCTGGACCATAGCTTCATCGGGAAATTTCAGTCATGAAACGGGATGATGTTTTATCCCAGGGCTTGGTTACAGTGAGAGGGGGGACTTGTATGTGCCCAGCTCTCACCCCCGACACCCTCTATTATAAGGGGTCCCAGAAAGAAGACAAGTCATGGGACAAGTGCTTGTGGACAAGCAGGTCACAGTGGCAGGCTCAGATCCCTCAGAGTTAACCCAAGAGATGGACGGTTGTGTTCCTAAGAGGCACTTCAGCTGGTGAAGCGGCAGGCTCAGATCCCTCGGAGTTAACCCAAGAGATGGACGGTTGTGTTCCTAAGAGGCACTTCAGCTGGTGAAGCTGAACAACGGTGCTGCGAAGGTCCGCTGAAGACTTTTGTCAGAACCTACTCATCCACGTTATCCTTGCAGAGCCTCCCTCCCTCCCCACAGTGGGCCAGCATCCCAAAGGAGGCCAATGCATTTTCCCAAGATTCTGCAGGCCACAGAGGTGTCTGTGCTTCCCAGCATTACCCGCGTCCTTGGGAGACAGACGATGCTAAGGGAAGTCCTGGGACAGCTAGAATTGATTCCCTCAGGGTACAACCTTTGATCACAGCCACGTAATGATGCTGGGATGCTGACCAATGGGGCGCCCACTGCCAGGTACTATCTGAGGGCTTCAAATATGCCAACTCATTAATGCATCCCAGCAATCCAGTGAGATCAGCGGGGTTGTTATCTCCACTTTACAGACAAAGGAGCTTGAGCACACAGGCAGTAAAGTGCTCAAGGCCACTCAGCTAGGGGGACAGGGCCGGAGCCCACAGCCTGGCTGTCTGACCTCAGAACCAAAGTCCTTAACTCTTACACACACTGTCCAGAGCAGAGCCTAAGGTGCCGGAATTGGCATCTTGGGTTTAATATGTGATTCTCTTCTTCACTAGCTGGGGAGCCTTGGCAAATTCTTCTATCGCGCTCAATCATCTGCTTCCTCACTACAAAATGGCATTAATCGTCAATATCTAGCTCAAAAAATTAGATAATATACGAATGAGCTCAGCATAGTATGTGCTTGACAGTATGTGTAGTAAGTAAGTTGCCCTTTCCCTCTCCCTTCCAACAGATCATCAAAATGAACAGTAAAAGCCCCGTCACGAGTGGGCCCAAGTAACATAGGGTCACCCACCAGGCATAATTGGACATCAGTGAAAACCCTGTTTGTTCATCTCTTTTTGGATCCCTGGAATCTATGCTGATGCTGCCAGGGCATCCCAGGGTCTTATTCTAGAAAGTGTGCCCACAGACCATCCCTGGTCTCCCAGTGTCATACCCTGCAGGTATTGGATGACGCCGACGTTCTGGGCCTTGGAGATAGTCTTCAGCACACAGAAGGTGGGCTCCTTCCAAAAGCAGCAGCTGTGCTCTCGAAGACATGTCGTGGCAATCATGAGAGACTGGAGTTCATTTCCTGAGAGAAGTCCCTCCAGACTCTGAGCCTCTCCGCAAATGTTGAGCAACATCTGAGGGGGAAAAATACAAAGTCTCTGGTTAGGAAGCCTCCTTCCTGTAATGAATTTGTTCCTTACTTTTCCTTGTGTCAGCAGGAGAGATAGAATTGTGGATGATCACCCTCTGCCTGAGACTGGTAAGGTCAACAGCCACCCATAAAAAGGTGGCAGGGCTAAAATGTGGACTCCTAACCCAGTACAAGCAGTGGTTATCCTTTCCACGTCAGAATAACACAAGAGTGTTTGACTCAGAGAGGTGTCTTATTACACAGACATGCAGAAAACGCCACCTGTGATTAAAATACAGAATTAACGGTGCTATTTAAAAAGAGAGCTGTGTTCCTGGATCCCTGGCTGGCACTCAACCTCTACTTCTCCGTAAGATTACGAGCGCTATCCTGTAACCTCCTAGCTGGACTTCTTGCCCCCATCCATCCCATGTTCCTATGGTTACCTCCTGAAAACCTACTGTGCTCGGGCATGGAAACCAAACGCTCTAACATGGCTCAGGGTTCCGCATGGCCCAGCCCTGCCTCTTCCCTCATGTTACCCTGTGCACTCTCCTTTTGGCTCTTGGTGGTCTTGTGGGGACCCTCCTCCACTTTGGCGAATACAGAAAGCTCTTTCTGCCAAATCCTTGAGCCCCTTTTTGCACAGTGATGGTCTCAGCTGGATAGTCATGGAACTGGGGACAGCCCCCCTTTTCTGGTCTCCCCTGAAGATGGCCGGTGATTGTGGCCATGCGACCCTTCACCTGGCCAGCCGTTTCTTCTCCTCTCCTGTCTCCTCCCCCTTCACATCTCCATCCCAACCTTCAGCTCCCTGGTTCAATGCCATTTCCTCAGAATTGTCTCCATTTGTGCTCAACCATAAGTCAGGTCCCCTGGCTCTCATTTCCAAGCACATCTCAGTTTTCCATCAGAGCATTTAAAAAACTGGATGCTGCTCCTTTATCCATGCGATTGTTCTCCCCAGTTGGCTTCTCTATCTCTCTGTCATCTCTATGAGAGGGTGTGGGTCTAGTATAGAGATGCACCCAAGAGGAGCTCTGTACATTTTTGTGGAATGAAATAAGGAAACTCTGAAGAACCTTGAGGTGGTATCGCTGTGGCTCACATTCTGTCCATACATAGAGAGGGCCACTGAAGACAGGGCTGCATTAATTCCCTGCAGAGCGCGTGGAAACCACACAATAAAGACTTGTTAAGTACCCAGTACTGTGTCCTGACCACCACTTAAAATATGATTTATATGTGGGCAAATGAGGCCTACATTTCTAACAAGTGAAGCTTAGGGGACAGCCCTGCATAAGTGGAATCTGGCAGAACTCGTGAGATACCCGCAGGTAACGAGGATTCTGGCTTGAGCATTGGTCTAAGATGGGCGCAGGTGTGAACACGCATGTTCAGTGGCCAGCTGCACTGGCGGTTCCCAAACGGTCCTGTGTACCTGCTCCGTGTGATACCCTGGCCAAGGCGCAAAGAGAAGGAAGGCAGACAGTACCCCGCCTCCACTGGAGAGGCCAGGGGAGTTTTCTGGAGAACACAGCACTCCAGAAGCTGAGAAAGCAGAACTTGTCAGTAAAGGGGTAGGGGAGAGAGGTGAGAAGTTATGTGAAAAGTCTCTGCCAGTTAGAGAGGACAGGAAAGACGGGCAGTGACAGGAGCACACGGCACGTGACAGTGGCCTGAGACGGTCCGAGAGGAGAGATGGAGGTGACCCCACAGAGCGCTTAAATGCAGACTCCGAAGCCAGATCCCCAGGGTTCCAATCCCTGCCCCCACCCACCTCCTCTATGACCCTTACTGTTGTTGAGTCGCTAAGTTATTCCCACTGTTTTGTGACCCCACGGACCATAGCCCGCCAGGCTCCTCTGTCCATGGGATTTCCCGGGCAAGGATACTGGAGTAAACTTCCATTTCTTTCTACCGGGGATCTTCCTGACCCAGGGCTGAACCCATGTCTCCTGCTTGGCAGGTGGATTCTTTACCACTGAGCCACTTGGACTCTGGACTCGTGTTTACTCACCGTACTTTAGATCCCGCTGAATGAAGATGACAATACCATTCACATCCTGTGATGCAAGACAGGACTCAGGCAGGTGACGGGTGTAAGGTTAGGGCACAAGGCTGGTATATAGAAAGTTCTTATAGAGTTACACAAGGGGGGCTTAGCAAGTTTGTTCTCAGAGGTGCAGGGGCCAGAGACAGGAGGTTCCAGGTGTCCAGGAGGGTGGGCAGGACCCTAGAACACAGACTGGAGGACAAGAAGTTGGTGCAGCCAAGCAGAGGAGGAGGAGAAGCACACTGTTCTGGAAGAGAACAAGGGCAACACAGAGATACAAGGAGGCGGGGAGAAACTCTGTCTTCCAAATGCACGGGATTCCGCAGCCTTTGCAGAGCCTAGGGGTGAAGGGGTGAGCTGGGCCCTCCAGGAGAATAGGGGAGGCTCAGAGCTAGGGGTAGAGAGAGACCAGAGGAGGTTGGAGAAGCAGGTTGGAGGACCAAGAAGCAGCTTGGCCTAGGCCCAGGGAGTCCAGCCCTTCCCCTACTCACCTGCACAAACATCCTCTGAACTTGAACATCACTCTCTAAAAGCTCATCCGTTTCCAGAGGAAAAACAAAGAACAGGTAAAGGCACTGGAGGAGCAGGGCTGGGAGCCCAGATTCAGCAACTCTGCCCAGCGTCTCCTGCAAGGGAAGTTCAGACCTGACCCAGGGCTGCAGAGCACAGCTCCAGACCCAGACCAGAGAGGTCATCCAACTCGTTTCTTTCAGCCACGAACTTGGGGAAGTCACTTCCTCTCTCTGGGCGACACATTCTCAATTAGGAATGGAGACAATTTTAGGGCCAGAGGGACAGCTGTGAAGATTAAGTTTACATAAAGTGTGTATTATGTGCTAGGTAGATGTATCTTTTACACGATAGATGATAGGAAGGAAAGTGGGGGGGGGGGGGCTGCTGCAGAGCAGAAATCAAGGGCATTCCTGGCAATCACACCACTGATTTTGACAGGTTTCCTCCTGATGAGGGAACTGGAAACTCAGTCAGGAAGAGGTGGCTGAGAACAAGTTCAAGCATCTGAATTAAGGACATGATCAGGGCCCTTTCCATCCCCTTGCTCAGATCCAAGACCTCAGCTTGACCCAAACAGCCCTATAGGTGAGGACCAATAACCCAGAGAGCCACACACCTCAGCAGCCCCAGGACTGCCAGACAGAGGACAAGGAGTCAGAACAGAGGGATCAGCCTGATGTGCAGCGTCCCAGGGCCTCTCTCCACGGGCTCTGCCTGCAGCCCCACTGTGTCACTGCACTGTAACCTCTGCATGTGTGTGCACATACATGAGTGTGAGAGAGCACGCGTGTGGCTAATATAAAGCACACAATATCCCACCCTATTGACTAAGCTGACAGACACGGTGGGTACGTTAGAAAAAAGAAAGGAAGAATGTACAGTCTGGGCCAGCACCAGGCTGCTGGTGCCTAAAGGTTTTCACTGCAGGTAATGTCTGCCACCTGTATCGGGCACATGCCCCTGCGTGGCCGCACTCAGGGTGTCTCTCCCTGTGCTCTGAACTGCACCATCTCCCCAGAAAGCCAACTGCTTACTCTCTTGCTGCTTTGGAGGCAGACTCCTCCCAGCAGAAAGCAAGGCTGTAGGTTAATTTTCACTGCCCACGCTGAAAACAGACCTTCCTCCGTGGGTGAAGAGCCCCTACCCTGTGCTCGAGGTCACTGTCCCTGATGTGGTCCAGGCGGTTCACAGAGAGGAAATGTCAGGCGGGTGGTCCTCCCGCTGGTGAGCAACTGTTTGCCGTGCTCCTCTCCCGCTTCCTGGTACCATCTCCAAATGCCCGTCAGATGCCCATGTTCACCACTAGACAGAGGGCAGCCACCACCCCAGCCTGGTTCCCTGCTGCTCCTAGGCTGGGCACCAGGACACTCACAGTGGGCACTCTCACTAGACAGAGGAGCCTCTGGACCTGCCCTGCACAGGACTTTGGGTCCTTTATGCTGATGGCCACAGCTTCTGGGGGCTGCTTCTGAGAGGCCACCCATCATCGACAGACCACTCGAGGTCCCCGCCTCATGGTGGGATGAACACAGCCAGGATGGGGCCTGGAGGGTAAGAAGGAATAGCGGTCGTTTTCATCTCTGGTGCGGCACAGGGCAGGTGCCTACAGGCCTGGCTCCTTTAGTCTGAGTTCAGCAGGAGGCAGTAAAGAGCAGTGGCTAAAGCATGGAGTCAGACAGGCTGCACGTCACAGGCAAACCTGATTGTCATCACCAGCGCAGCATCACTGCAATCTGATTCCTAGGGTCTTGGGAGGATTAACTGCACAATGCATGGCACGCACCCAGCCCCGCCCTGACACACAGGAAATGTAGTCTACACATCACCCATCACTGATCCTCACACTAACCCTAGAAGGGAAGCACTATTATCTCTAATTTTAAAATTAACAGCACAACAGAGATGCAAAGAAATCAAAGAATTTGTGCAAGGTGGCACACAAGGTGAAAAGGCAGGATGAGACCAGGCGGGATTTCAGACTCTGAAGACCATGTTCTTTATCCAAGGGGCGTCGAGGAGGAAAAGCTGTAGGTCAGTTTCGTGGAAAGAAAGCACCCTGGAGGAATTCTACTGCCCTGTGCTGGGACACTGGTGAGACGTGCCCAGCCAGGGAGGCGGGGCCAGTGGGGCCTGGAACTTACGGCATCCGTCCCCGTGAGCACATACACCGACTTCAGGAGTAGGTGACCTTCCTGAGGCACGTCCGCATCTCCCTTCCACTGCAGCAGCTTCCCGGCTGCCACCCGTGCTTGCTCTGGCAACAGTGTGGGGAGGAGAGAAAGTGTCACCAGCAGGCCGTGCGGTGGCCAGGTCACCCAGCTTGCCTCCACTTGGGCCCCTCTCTCCCTAAGGTATGCCTTAGCATCCTTACGGAACCTCCGCCTTTTGCACGCCCGACAGTGATGCCTGTATCTACACCAAACATTCCATACTCTGTCAGCATTAATCTCCTTGAAGGATAGCTTTTATCATGCCTTCATGCCTGTTCAACAGCCATCAATGGCTCCCTATTGCTAAATAATAAGAACAAGCTCCTCAGCAATTGGACTTGACACAATCCAGTGTCTTCTCCCCACTTCCTATGGCACACAGCCCCTTTTGTCGCAGGGAGTCCTCCATCTACACGATGCTCAAGCTATTCCTTCCCCCGGCATCTCCTTCTGCTCTCTGCCTCATAGCCCAGGCTCTGGGGGTCCAACTCCATGAAGGAAAGGATGTGAGTCAGGAGACCTATAGCAGGAAATTTGCTTGGCTTTGGTTTTGTGTGTGTGTGTGTGTGTGTGTGTGTGTCTGTGTGTGTGTGTGTGCGCATGTTGGGGGGAGCAGCGTCTGTGTGTGTATATATATCACACACATACATAGGGTAGGGTCAGTGGTGTGAGTGTGTGTCCCTCCCAAGAGCAGCAAATTTTCCCAAGTTCGCCTTCTCTTCCCTCTTCTGGCCTTTTCCTCTCTTCTCCAGGGTCCTCAGGGTCAGAACCTGGCCTGCTGTACATGTTCAAAGGCTCTGCTCTAACTCCCCTAGAAAGCAGAGGGGCTTCGCCAGAGGCCTGGGAGGGGCCCACAGAGCTGTTTTGCTCTGCATGAGGTCCTCCAGGACAGCTCTTCTCTTACCTGCAGGCTTTCCCACAAGTGCCTTCTGTATTTCTTGGGCAAACTGGTTGGAAACATCTTCAGCCAGCCTTTGAAGACTGGGAAAGCAGATGATCCCCACGGAGTGTTCCCAGGCCTGAAGTGCAACATGCAGGATTCACTCAGTGGTGTCAAAGCTCCAAAACTAGGCATCAGAATCACCACCCCGCCAGCCTAAGTCACTTTCTCAGGTTCTCGGAAAGCCGCCGAATCACCCACGCTCCAGCTCCCACTGTCTCCCTACACAAGTGAGATTCTGTGAATTCTTCAACTCATGCTGAGTTCCAAACACACCCAGCTTTGACTCTGGACGTCTCCCCTGAGCTCGCGCTCCTGAAACACCAAACACACTGTGCTGACTCCACTGCCTTCCCCCAAACCCAGTGTATCTCCTCTCAGGGAAATTCCAAGAGCAATTCTCTAGGTCCCTCCTGCCTCCCCTTCCTCACCATCAATTTCTGGCTCTCACTGATTCTCCTCTTACACTCTTGTCATGGCCCTACTGAGCACTCACCTGCTCTAGAGGGAAATTCCAAGAGCAATTCTCTAGGTCCCTCCTGCCTCCCCTTCCTCACCATCAATTTCTGGCTCTCACTGATTCTCCTCTTACACTCTTGTCATGGCCCTACTGAGCACTCACCTGCTCTAGAGGGAAATTCCAAGAGCAATTCTCCAGGTCCCTCCTGCCTCCCCTTCCTCACCATCAATTTCTGGGTCTCACTGATTCTCCTCTTACACTCTTGTCAAACCTCATGCAAATATTTTAGTGTGGTAGTGCAAGTATTTCTTTCAGATAAATTTTAAAAGATAGAATTGTAGATTTAAAAAAGCAGGATTTTCAATTGTTGTTGTTCAGTCGCTCAGTCATGTCCGACTCTTTTCGTGAGACCCCCATGGACCGCAACGCACCAGGCTTCCCTGTTGTTCACTATCTCCTGGAACTTGCTCAAACTCATGTCCATTGAGTCAGTGATACTATCCAATTAAAAGAGTGGTTTTTTTTTTTTTTTTTACCATTTTTTTAGTGATATGGTACCTATTACTATTAATAACTACTAACTCACTCTCCAGAAAAAGTTTACCAGATTAGCCTCCAAGGGCTCCTTGGAAAAGGGCTGATTTCTCTCCACCCACACCAATATTGAGCACTGTGGTATTTTTTCATCTTAAATAAGAAAACTTACAGAAGAAAAAAATATCTCATTTCAGTTGCAATCTTTGGGTAACTAGAGTGGATGAACACTTTTAATGCCTTTTGAATTAGCCTATTATTCTATTGGGTTTTTCATTATTTTCTTATTTATTTTTAAAATCTTTTTATATACAAAAATCATTAACCTTTGGTCTATAACATTATCTCAGTTTTTCTGAATCTGTCACTTCATCTTTAAGTGTGGTATTGCTTGGTAAACTGGACAGAAATCTGAAATTCCCATGACATGAAATTTCTCAGTCCATCCCTTCACTTTCTGGATTTGGTTCCAAGCTTAGGAAATCCTTTTCCAGTCCAAGTTGTTGCCGTCATTGTTTTTAGTCTCCCGTTTCTTTTAATTTCCTTAAAATCCTCTCTTATCTGTCCCTTTCATCTCTATCCCATCTGGTCTTCTTTTTCCTCAGACTTTCCCTGATTATTGTTTAAAATACTATTTAATAGAAGTCTTACAATTCTGCTGGGGATGCCAGACTCGTCCCAGAATTTCCTCCAGTTTCCAGAGTAATCCTGTTCCTAGGTCTGCTTTGCATGTGAGCCCTTTCCCTTTGTTCTCCCGTGTCGTCCCGGGCTGAGTACAGAGCAGAGCGACTATCCTTGGCCCCGAACTTGAGTTCCTGGCAACTCCTGACCCCGGGTTCCCACCAGGGAGGTAAGCTGCTGTGCCCATTCCTGGCAGTGAGTGGCCACTGAAATGCAATTTGCTAGATTGTCATCCACTGCTCCCACTCCTTCCCAAAGGCCTGACCAATTTTTTTTTAAGCTGAGATCCTCCTTCTAGAAAGGGTGAGAAAGACATAACATTTCCAAAGGGAAATCATTCTCAGCGTGTTTCCTTGCAACATATACTATGTTTGTTTAAAAGTCAAAACCTTTAAAACTCTTCTTGATGTGAAAAGACACTATATACAAAACGAGGATGCAGACTACAGGTCGGGAGACAGTATTTGTAATGCATGTAACTGACAGAAGGCTGGTATTTAGACCCCTATAAATTAATTTTTTAAAAGGCTGATTTTTTAAAAACAGGCAAATGAAGCAACACACAACTTATTGAAAGATAAACAGAAAATTACTAATAATCAGGGAAACGCAAACTATAACTGCAAGAAGATATTTTATGCTTTTCTGGTTAGCGGAAAGGAAAAATCTGACAATACCAAATGTAGGGAAAGTGAGGAACCATGAACCCCCATACCCTATGCTGGAGAGTTACTTGAAAGAACCTCTTTGAAGAGGCATTTAACATGATTAAATAAAGCTAAGGGGGCACATGTCCAACCACCCAGCAATTCCAGTGCTAGAGAGAAGTCTCTAAGTGTATCCCTAAACATGCTGCGTGTGTGCACAGGTGACATGGACAAGAAATATTTATGCAATGTTATTTTTGATTGGGAAAAATTTAACGTTCATCAATAGGATAATGAATGATTTGTGACAAATTTATACAAGGATAGCACATAGAACTGAAAAAGAAAAAAGAAATAGAGCTGTATCAATACAGGTAAATCCCAGAAATAGAATGTTGTGGAAAAAGCAAATTGTGAAAGTATATTACAGTTTGAGTCTACAAAAACTTGTCAGACTATACATAAATTACATGATATTATTACTTATGGTTATAAAAATACACCCATATTATTGTATAATTTACATACAGTTTTATAGGTGTCTTAGAATGATACCATAATATAGTTTTACAACTTGCTGTCTCTTTGTATATTATTTCGCACAGGGCATGTTAATTCAGCAGGTTGGGAGTTACCATTGGGAGGGAGCGGAAGGGGAATAAGTTCTTGAATTTATATAAAGGTGGCTTTAGTTTATCTGAAATGCTTTATTTCTTTTATATGGGTGGTGCATGCATGCATGCTAAGTTGCTTCCATCATGTCTGACTCTTTGTGACCCTGTGGACTATAGCCCGTCAGGCTCCTCTGTCCGTGGGATTCTCCAGGCAAGAATACTGAAGTGGGTTGCCATGCCCTCCTTCAGGAGATTTTCCTGACCCTGGAATCAACCCTGCATCTTACTTCCTGTCTTGACAAGCAGATTCTTTACCACTAGCACCGCCTGGGAAGCCCATATGGGTGGTGAGCACCTGGCTATTTATTTTGATTTGAACAAAACTTTGTATCTGAATTAGTTAAAAAAATTTCAGCCCTATAAATGAACATAGTCACACCTTTCCTTTGTAAATAAAATAAAGTAAATAAACAGTATATCAGAACTTTGCTAAAACTACATACTATTTTACATCGTAGGCCTCCAACAAATATTTGATAAATGAACATATGACGATGGGACTCACATTTTGCAGAATAATGGCCAAATGTGTTGCTGGTTTTGTGCCGAATGCTGTGCCAAGCACTGACATGCATTGCTTTCACTAATCCACGTAACATACCTTTGGGATTGGTATTATTATTATTCCCACTTTACAGAAACTGAGGTAGAACCAGACGGTAACCTGAGATAACCAGTTAAGCAGCAGAGTAAAGAGTTGAATTATCTCACGCATACCGAGATAGCACGTGCGTGTCTAAGAAATCTATGGCTACCACCTGGAAACCAGCTATCACCTGGAAAAGTTAATCTCTGGAGAGAAAAGTCAGTCCTCCTGGCTGGGAATTTCAGTGGTAACATTATTTCCTTCCCCAGGACTAAGAACTCTATGATATCTTCCTAACAAATGTCTGTGCCTCCTCCCAGCGCTGGCAAACCCCCGAAAGGCTGATTTGCAGGCAGTTGACTCAGAGGCATCGAGACTGTCTTTGAGCAGTGGGACTCCAGGAGGCACTCCACAATAAAGCTAATTGGGCCACTGTGACTTGAGCAGTGATTGTACACTCAGCCAGATTCTCCCAAGGCTCACACTCCTTCCGGGAACCATGATGGCTACTTCTGGAGGCCCATGAACTCTTTCAGGCCGCTGGGGTGCTATCTGATGCACAGAGGCAATCATTTACTGAATGGTACCATGGAGACCCCAAAGAGTTAAGGCAGCTTTCAAAAGGAACTAATTTTTCCCCCAAATTGGGATTTGCATGCTGGGAGAATATTGCTCAATATTTTAAAAAATTTTTATTTACTTACATTCTCTAAGCTGCACCATCACGTCCTGTGGCTGTCCCCTCAAGTGGAAAAAAGAACAAGAAAATGATGCTCTGGTCTCCAGAGCATAAGGAATGACAGATGCTCTAGAGGAAATGAGAGAAAACCTCGGCTTTGAAAGACAGAGAACCTGGTTAGTTTTCAAGTGTGACTGCCGCATTGCTATTTCTTCATTGCTGCAGAGTTTGATGACTTGGCCTTTAAGTAAACTCAAAACATTTCAGATACTTTCCATGAGTTTCCCCTGCTAATTCTCTCCTTTGTAAGCAGAAAAAAGTGATGCATCAAAAGTTTATTAACATAACAAAAATATTGTTCCCCTGAGAAGGGAATAAACCATGTTGTAGGCCCCACTCTGAAGTGGATTAGAGCCAGAGATGAACAAGAAGGAGTATTTATCCTCACCATCCCCTCTGGATGTCACACTTGGAAATAACTCTTGGTCATCCTTGTTATTACATTTAATGTCACTTCTCTCTCTTCCATAGTCAGTTGAGTCCATGCTGGGTTTATATAAGAATAATTGACCACATCCAACAGTATAAACCCTGTACCACTGGCTGGGCAGTTAGCCTAAGAGTACCTTTTCACACACAGACACACACACACAGACACAAATACAACTGACTTAGTTTTAATTCCAATCCCCCAGCACTAGGAAATAAATGGATTCCTGCTTGTGTTACCCACTGTTCTGATTATCTATTGCTGTATAACAAACAAGCCCAAATTGAGTGGCTTAAAATAACAGCAATCGTTTATTTTTCTCATGGACCTGCAATTCAGGCAGAGCTCAGCAGGAACAGCTTTTCTCTGCTTCGCTCGGCTGGGGTGGCGAACAAGGGCTAAGAGATCCAAGATAGCACACTCACGTGGCTGGCAAATTGTGCTGGCTGTCAGTAGCAGGGCAGCTGCAATGCCAGGAGCTTTGGTTCTCTCCACACGGGCTTTTACTCAGGGCTGCCTGGGCTTCCTCACAACATGGCAGCAGGAGTCTAAGAGCAAGTATTCCAAGTGACAGGGAGAAGCTACAATTCTCTTGAGACCTGAGCCCGGAAATGTCATTTTTGCCCTATTCAATTAGTCAAGCCATCACAAACCCATCCAGGTTCCAGGGGAGGGGACACAGATGTCATCTCTTGAAAGGAGCAGTGTGAACCTATTATCAGTATCCCTAATCTACCAAATGCACAGAGCTGCCTTTTTCCCCATGTCATCCCACCCATGAGATTGTCTGTCCCAGACAGGGAGGAATTTTACACTAATTGCCAAGGATTCCCCATCGTCTAGCTGCCTGCTTTCTCTCAAAGTACATATTCTAAGGACAATCTTCAACAACTACACCTGTAACTCTAGTTTCTCTGTCTATTATTACCCAATATCTATATGCAGAGAGAGGATGCAGGTGGTTCCCTTTTCCCTAAAGCAGTCAACTGAAGGCCAACAGGACCTGCCCGTACTTGTGAGAGGAAGGCCTTTTCTTGCTCTAAGAGCTTATGATAGGAAGGTTTCAGGATGACCAAAGCCCAAGGCTCTCGGCGGGGAAAGAACAATGGTCCATTGAATCCTTCCTGCCAGCACCACCCTGCACCCTGGGGAGTCATTGGCTCTGTGCTGCTTCCTGCGTGATCCAATTAAACCACCTCCTTGTCTGCAAGGTTCTGGGGTCGACTCCCTAAACACACAGGTGCAAGGAGTGGCAGTCTTTCTGAACTCAAGGAGACATAGGAAAGTCTTGACTGGCCACTTGCCATGGGAGATGGCTTTTTAAGTCCTGATACTCCTAAGAGGCTTCTTTGCAAACAAACTCAAAGAACTCTGTTTTATGGATATACAATTCGGAAGAGAGTTTTTACAAGCTTGATTTCTTACATTGTAATCCAATGGCCATCCTCGGGCTTCATCTACAGCTCAGATGTTATCTGCACTA
The DNA here is from genome assembly GCF_032452875.1 of Bos javanicus. NCBI lineage: Eukaryota > Metazoa > Chordata > Mammalia > Artiodactyla > Bovidae > Bos > Bos javanicus. The sequence goes on along the minus strand of NC_083895.1, from coordinate 44,545,973 downwards.
CAACCCCTCCCCCACAAAAAAAAAAAAAAAAAAAAAAAACCAGCTTCCCACCTTCCCCATGTTCCTTTCTGCTACCAATTCTTAATTAAGAAGCTTGAGAGCTATTGTTCTGGCAGGATTTTATTGGTCAGAGCTTAATAGGAACAACAGGTTTGTAAACATATGGGCCTTAAAAGAATATAGATTTTAAGTAAATGATAAAAAAAAAAAAGAAAGAAAGAAAAAGCTGATGATAGTCTGCCTCTACAGGGCTCATCAGAGGTGCGCTCCAGAGATCCGAAACACAGCAGATTCTGTCAGCGCTTTTGGAGATCGTGGTAACTAACGGGATTTCAAGCTGCGCATGTGCAGTCAGTTTCCGGGAGACAGGCGGGAAGGGAATGGGCACCATGTCTATTCTCCATGTGCTGTGGACTCTACAATCCTCATCTGATCTCACCCTCACAGTATCCCAGCAAAGTGGCATTGATTCCTCTTTACAGATGAGGAAACGGAGGCCCAGTAAAATGTAGTAGCTTGCTCAAGGACGCTCAGCGAATAAGCAATGGAGCTGGGTCTGGAGCCCTACTGTTTGACTCAAAATCTCATGTATTCAACAATAGGGCCATCGTTCTTCCTGTAATTAGGAAAGGGTTTGGGAAACATGAACCAATATTGATGTTAGGTTATAATAGGAACCACTTGCTATCCGTGAGGTCAATGTGTATATAGGGTCAGATAACATAAATCAGTGATGTGGCTTGGGTGTATTAGAGAGTGAGGGACTAGGGTGAACTAAGAGACCAAGACCATCTTCTGTTTAAAGAGGTGCCCCTGACCATCTCCATCCAATTATCACTATTGGAGCTACAAATATTTTCAAGAGGAATTTGAAACCTGTCTCACATGAAAACTTTCCACTTTGAAGAAATGGCACCAATTCATTTTTGAATGAATTCAATTTTGAGAGTCCCTTGGACTGCAAGGAGATAAAACCAGTCAATCCTAAAGGAAATCAGTCCTGAATATTCATTGGAAGGACTGAAGCTGAAGCTGAAACTACAAGACTTTGGCCACCTGAAGTGAAGAACTGACTCATTGGAAAAGACCCCGATGCTGGGAAAGATTGAAGGCGGGAGGAGAAGGGGACGACAGAGGATGAAATGGCTGGATGGCATCACCAACTCAATGGACATGAGTTTGGGTAAACTCCGGGAGTTGGTGATGGACAGGGAGGCCTGGCGTGCTGCAGTCCATGGGGTTGCAAAGAGTTGGACATGACTGAGCAACTGAACTGAATTCATTTTTAATTCCTAGAAGCCAAACAAACACATTTTAGGTCCTACTCAGTATCCTCTGTTCTCGACAGTTGCAGGTAAAACCTCTATCGGTCTTCCTTACTTTCATAGCACCAGGCCCAAAAGAGACTACAGGAGCTCAATAAATAGCTACTCTGTCCATGGAATTCTCCAAGCAAGAATATTAGAGTGGATAGACATTCCCTTCTCCAGGGGGTCTTCCCAACTCAGGGATCAAACCTGGGTCTCGAATTGCAGGCAGATTCTTTACCATCTGGGCTACTGCTGCTGCTGCTGCTGCTAAGTCGCTTCAGTCGTGTCCAACTCTGTGTGACCCCATAGACGGCAGCCCACCAGGCTCCCCTGTCCCTGGGATTCTCCAGGCAAGAACACTGGAGTGGGTTGCCATTTCCTTCTCCAATGCATGAAAGTGAAGTCGCTCAGTCGTGTCCGACTCTTAATGACCCCATGGACTGCAGCCTTCCAGGCTCCTCCATCCTTGGGATTTTCCAGGCAACAGTACTGGAGTGGGGCGCCATTGCCTTCTCCGTGGGCTACTAGGGAAGCCCAAATATTTGTACAACAAAAGAATGAATTCTCAAATCAACAATCTGGAGAGAGGCAAAGAGGTGTCAAGCCCCAGCTCTCAGGTGCAGAATCCTTTCATCAGGGCTAGGGCTGCTCAGAGGGGTGGGAAAGATACAGCGCTATGGCTGAACCCAGACACTTTCCCAGGGACTTGGTGGGCGAGAGGCAGCGATTCTCACATTCCTCTTATAAGGCAAAGGTGATCTGAGAACTGGGTAAACGGCCTCCCAGAAGTTGGGGTCATCAAAGCAGGAAGGGCTGGGAGTGAGAAACCTAAGTGGCCCTCTTGGTCTAGTTGCTCTTTTCCAGTATGTTCCCTATGTGCCAGTTATCCAGGCTGCGAAATGGGATATAGGGAGCATACTAGTCCAACACATGAAGAAAATTATGAATTCATAGACAATAAGTTCCTTGGCAAATTTTACAGAAAGGCATGCCTAAGTATTCAGTGCATCCTATAAATATGATCCCAAGAAAATTCTGAGTCATCTTTGGAAATCATTAAGTATTTCTGGTTAATAGGTTAGATGAAACACATTAGCAAAGGGATTTCCCAATAAAAATCTGCCAAAGCCTCCACCTGGATATCCAAGTTTATTTTCAAATGTGAAAGTATCTCATATTCTCCATACTTTGAATGTAAGTGTATGGATTTTGCAATAATATCCCAAAATCAATGGTCAAGCAAAAACTAAGTCTTCATAAAAAAAGATGCTTTTCTAACTCTACAATTAGACTTTAACACACTCAACTCCAAGGCAGACCTCACTGGCAGGAACTTCATTCCAAGACAATAAAGGAAATTCCTTGTACCCAAACTGTTCTCAGCTGCCACCAGCCAGAGTGCCAGCCCAGTGGGCAGGCTGGGCTTCTCCTGTGTGTCTACGGCCAAGGAAGGGAATACTGCTCTGCTGCTCCCCACTGATCACATCTCAGTCTGCGTTACTGATGCAACTTATGTTCTGACTCTCCCAGGCCCTGGTGTTGGAGTCACCAGCCACGCCGCCACTCACATGTCAGGACACAGATTCCTTTCCTAGCTTCCAAAGGAGCAGGTTTCTCCTCTGGCCCCTAAGCTGGGATTGAACAATATCATTGTTGAACAATGTCCTTTTTTATCTAAAGAGACAATAATACTCAAGAGCCAACTGTCCATCCTTTCCAAGTCCATCCTCACCCTGGAGATAAGCCTTGTTGCTATCTTTATTAAATAGCACAACACTCTCCTCTAAGCAACCAATCGGAGACCACTCGTGATGATATTAAAACCACCAACTCCAGCTTCCAATCAGCCCAGAAGGGTCTCCAGAGTGCTGTTTCATCTTTTTACAGTTTCAAAAATGAGAATACCAACCTTTAGGAACAGTGGGAGAAGATTCAACAGGCTCTTCTGTTGTTCAGCCGGGCTCCTGGAAGCCAACTGCTGGTATTCCAGAAACTTCCTTTCCAGCATCTCCCAGAGGGCAGTGGGGCCGGGGGTCTGCCCTCCTGGTGGGAAATCAGGTTGCACAGCATCAGGCTGGCCTTTGTTTTTGGAACCTGGATCCTCAGCTCTGTCTTCAGCCTCTGAGACATCTTTCGCCTCCATGCCTCAGCAAAGCAAATCTGAATTCAGAACAAAAAAGAAAACTGAATAGTCCCATCACAACACTTTCTGATGAAGCTGATTGTGGAACGAAATATCATCCTCATTTAGCCCAGTTCCTCTAAGAATCTGAAACTGACTGAAATAAGGAACACTTCTGAAGAAAGAGATTCCAACTTAAATGTGACTCATATTGACAATCTAACATTTGCCAGGCACCATCCTGGGCTCTTTACAGACTCCCTCACAAGAGACATGGGTACTCTTATCTTCTCTATTTAAGTAAGGAAACTGACAACCCAAAAGGCACCCAGGCAACAAGACGTCCAGCTGAAATGTGAACCTTTAATACCAAACCTGGTTTTTTAATTATCTGACACTGCTCTTTAAGAATGCTGAGTAAATAGAAAAAACATGTAAATGTCTCTCAATATTTGTAGAGGCGTGCAATTCCATATCTTCTATTTTAACTCCATCACATGAGACCAAAAGGGTGCAAGTTCTTCATTCTCAGCATTATTAGCTCCACACTCAATATTTTTAGAGAACTTTGCCCTCAAAATGACTCTTGAAATCCCCTAGTCAACTTAAAAGAACCAAAACCGATGTTTACAAGCTGGGAGGCCCGGGTCAGCAGGCCTGAGGACAGGAATATATGCCATGTGTGCGTGCTCAGTCGTGTTTGACTCTCTGCATGCCCATGGGCTGTAGCCCTCCAGGCTCTTCTGTCCATGGGATTTTCCAGGCAAGAATACTGGCATGGGTTGCCATGTCCTCCTCCAAGGGATCTTCCCCACCAAGGAATTGAACCCATGTCTCTTGTGTCTCCTGCATTGGCAGGCAGATTCTGTACCACTAGGGCCACCTGGGAAGCCCATGAGTGAGTGAGTGAGTGATTGAAGTCGCTCAATCGTGTCCGACTCTTTGTGACCCCGTGGACTGTAGCCCACCAGGCTCCTCCACCCATGGGATTCTCTAGGCAAGAATACTGGAGTGGGTTGCCATTCCTTCTCCATGGGAAGCCCATAAAACTAGCCAAAGGCTTATTTACCACACAGGCAGCCTTGAGAAAGTACTGCTATCTGTGCCTGTGACTTTTCAATTGCTGTACTCTGTTGCTGAGGCAGGACAGGCTCATAGCACAATAGAAGTTTGTTTGTTGTTTGTTTGTAGGACACTCCGAGCAGAGACCAGAGTGTCAGGGTTCCCTGCAAGAAGCCATCCCTAACCACGATGCCACCATGAGGGGCACAGAGGTGCCCATCCTGGAACCCAGCCCCCGACTGACAGCCACCAGTCAAGCGGTGGCAACCAGACAGATGGACACAGAGGTGGGTCCACAGTGTTTTGCTCTGGGCTAAGAAGCTGAGGAGGTACATCATGCTTTATTCTGAGCCTGAACACAGAATCCTTGCAGGCTAGAATTCCCGCTAACTAAAGATCACATGGCCAAATGAGCCAGCCTGTTTTGAAATGTTCTCACCTTTTAGGTACAAAACTCCTTGAGCCCCTGCTCTTCTTCTATCAAACATACTCTCACACTTCATTTGCAGAAGTCATTTTCTATACAAAAGTCATGTACATTCAGCATCAAAAATTGGGAAGGAAAACAATATCAGGAAGAATATCAAGGAGGCCTACATCCAAAAAGCTGACCATTGATAGTCAAGCTTTTCTTACAAATATATTGTTTAATAATATCATTGAAACACACTTTTTGTTTGTACTTTTGCTTTCACTGGTTGGTTGGCCAGGACCTCACTGGGGTTTATTTATTTCCACGTGGGGCTTGACTCTCAGCTGCAGAGCTTCCCAGGTGGCTAAGTGGTACAGAACCCACCTGCCAAGCAGGAGACACGGGAGATGAGGGTTCAGTCACTGGGTCAGGAAGATCCCCTGGAGGAGGAAATGGCAACCCACTCCAGTAATCTCACCTGGGAAATCCCATGGACAGAGGAACATGGCGGCTCTAGTCCGTGGGGTCGCAAAGAGATGGGCAGGACTGAGTTAGCAAGCACTCAGCACCTCAGGGCAGGTGGCAGTTGCCTCACATTTCTCAGTCTCAACACCATCTCCTTCCTGACCAGGACCAGGTTCCTCTCTGGTGTTGATCATTTATTCACTTTTCCCTAGACTCTTCATCCTCCATTCCCGTCTACCCCACCCCACCCAGCCCACCTGCTTGATAGCATGGGTCCTTATAAAACATGGCATGATTTCTGAAGGCATCATTTTAATTTCCCCAAATGACTTTTTGCATCTTTTCTCAACTTACTTTCTTACTCAACATTATGACTTCAGACCCAAGCATGTGGCTCTGTGTTTGTCAACCTCGTTTCCTCTAACTGTTGCTCCATGTTAACTGGGCATCATGTGCCTGTTTGATTTGTTCACTCCACAGTGGATGGCTCGATTGCCTGAGACTTCCTGCACTGCCCTCCATCCTGTCCTGGACATTCCCACCAGGCTCCCCTCACGGGGCCGCATGTGACTGGCTCTGGGTACAAACACCTAGGCAGGAGTGCTGAGTCAAGAATGTATGATGTCTCTTGATTCAACCAAGTACGGTCGACTAAGATGCCTCCAGAAAGCTGGTGCCGAGCCACACTCCCCCACCTCCAAAGGGTCCTCTGCCATCTCCTCCACACCCCTGCTTGACATCACCCTGCTTCCTAATATTTGCCGATCAGATTGAAGTAAAGCGATCCCTCATTTTAATCTGCATCTCTCTCACCAATGAGTCTGAGCGTCTCTTTATATGACTCAGTCTTTGGATTTCCTCTTCTGAAAAATGACCATTCAAAACCTTTGCTTAATTGTCTTTGCCTATCTTTTTCTTGTTGCTTTGAGAGAGTATATTCTAAAAATAGATCCCGTGTTGCCTTTAAAAATAGCTAATATCTTCTCTCAATCCATTGCCTCATAAATTAGTTCATGACTTTTTTATGTCACAAAAAAGTACCATGACTACTTCCTATGTTGTTAAAAATCCCCTACATCTTCATTTTTAATGGTGTGTAGTGCCTGTAGAACCATGCTGATCCTTCATTAAACTAATCCCCTACATGTAGGCATGTAAGTCATTTCTAACTATTCACTGCTGTAAGCAGCATGGTGACAATAACACTGATGTCTAAGCCTTTCCGTCTATTCATGATTAGACAACAGTTTGCAGTACATTCCTAAAAGGGAATATCTGGATTTAAAGATAGGTAAAATTTGTAGGCTCTTGACACATATTTGCAAACAGCTTTTCCCCAAGCACCTCATCAATGTACAGTCTTCCTACCAAGCATGTGCTGGATTTGACACTTCCTTAGTTACCGTTTGTTTTTTTTTTTTTCAATTCTCGCTGATTTAGTTTAAAAGCTGATTAAATGGCATCCACAGGCACATGAGAAGAGGCTCACCATCGCTAATCAGCATGGAAATAAATCAAATCTGCAATAAACTATCACCTCACACCTGTCGGAATGGCTATCATCAGAGTGAACACAAATAACTAATGTTGACAAGGTTTAGAGACAAGCAGACCCTTGTAGACTGTTAGCAGAAAAGTAAATTGGTGTAACCACTGTGGAAAACCGTATGGAGGTTTCCCAGAACTCTGAAAATAGAACTACCTTTTAACCCAGAAATTCCACTGCTGAGTATATATCAAAAAACAAAGCGATAATTTGAAAAGATAGATGCAACCCAATGTTCATAGCACTATCATTTACAATTGCCAAGATACGGGAGCAATCTAAGCATGTATCAACAGATCCGTGGATAAAGGAGATGTGGTACATCTGCACAACAGAATCCTTCTCAGCCATAAAAAAGAATGAACATTTGGCATATACATCAGCAGGGATGAACTTGGAAGGCATCACACTAAGTGAAGAAAGTCAGAGAAAGACAAATCCTGTATGGTATCACTTACATGCAGAATCTAAAAACGAAAATGAACTCGTGAATATAACAACAACAGAAAGAAATAGACTCACAGACATAGAGAAAAGCTAGTGGCTACCAGGAGGGAGAGGAAGAAAGGAAGACACTACTGTGATGGGAGAAAAGAAGTATAAACTATTGGGTATAAAATGAGCTGTAAAGACGGGGCTTCCCTGGCAGAGCCAGGGGTAAAGACCCCGCCTGCCAGTGCAGGAGACATGAGAAACGTGGGTTCGATCCCTGGGTCGGGAAGATCCCCTGCAGGAGGGCATGGCAACCCACTCCAGTATTCTTGCCTGGAGAATCCCATGGACAGAGGAGCCTGATGGGCTACAGTCCATGGGGTCACAAAGAGTCGGACATAACTGAAGTGACTTAGCAGCAGCGGCAAGCTGTAAAGATAGGTTGCACAACATGGGGAATATAACCAGTATTTTATAACAGGAAAAATGGAGCATAACCTTTAACAACTGTGAATCACTGTGTATCTCTGTTGTATATCACTGTGCATTTTGTTAAATGTGTTTTTGTCTGCCTGCTATTCAGTGTCCTTCCAGGCTCCTTGTGGTGGTTTTCTGGTGTCAGAGAGATGCCACATGTTCTCATTTCAAAAGTTCCCTGTAGGGGAATCCCAACTGTTCCCCTGGCATTAATTATGCCCAAGAGCCACATATCCACTAAACGTTAGCTTTGTGAAAGAAGACCGTTGCACCTTCATCAGCTGCTGCTGCTGAGGCGCTTCAGTTGTGCCCGACTCTGTGCGACCCCATAGACGGCAGCCCACCAAGCTCCTCTGTCCCTGGGATTCTCCAGGCAAGAACACTGGAGTGGGCTGCCATTTCCTTCTCCAAAGCATGCATGCATGCTAAATCGCTTCAGTCATGTCTGACTCTGTGCGACCCCATGGACAGCAGCCCATCAGGCTCCTCTGTCCCTGGGATTCTCCAGGCAAGAACACCGGAATGGGCTGCCATTTCCTTCTCCAGCCTTCATCAGGGGTTGGCATGAAGTAGAAGCTCAATAAAATGTTACTATATACACAAACAAATGAATGAATGGACCTACATGCTGACGGCAGCCAGATCTCTCTCCATAGCCCAGACCTCTCTTCTAATAAGTCCTTTTTCTACTTGGATCCCCCAGACTCTGAAAGCCATTACATCTCAATCAAACAGACATTCTTATCATCAACAAAACCAGCCTAAGTCCAGCACAGACATCCCAGGACACAGGATGGAGGCTACAGTCGATCTAGGCTTGGCTGTATCACATAAAAGTCATCTTGGGGTTACATCTGCAGGTGCTACTAAATGATTCATTCAGTAAAATGTATCAGAGGCCCTGCTAACCCACCACGTTCCTAGGATAAGCAGGTGAGAAGAAACAGTGAGTTTCAAGCTGTGAAAATGTGATCCTGGGGAACAAAGCTGGACACCCAGGGGGAATATCAGAGCCGCTCAGGTATCCTCTGAAGTTAAGAAGCCACGTTTACTAAAATGTTCCCTTGAAAAGACTGAGATTTTCAAAAAAACAAGCATTGCTAACAAAACGGGATCCGTGAATCGTGTGGAGAAGTTGTCTGACTCAAATATCAAGTTGTGGCCTTCTCTCCTGTCCTGTAGGTCTGCTTCAGTTTTGTTTGTAAAAGGAAGGAACTGGAGAGTAGCCTGTCAAGGCTGTATGAAGAACAGCAAGAAGAAATTAATTCTAATCTAATCAGGAGTGTCTTCTCTCCTCTGTAAGCAGATGCAGGCACCAGCACAGACTCTGGAGCCAGGCTGCTCCAGTTTGAATCTCACGGGCTTAGATCAAGTGAAAAACCTGTCCCAGGCTCAGTGTCTTCATTTGTGACATGGGATAATAATAGGACCCCTCAGAGGAAATGGAGTCAGAGCTCTAGCATGGCATTTATTAGAGCCTTCTTGGTACAGGATTTACCTGCATCCCTTCACGTAATCTTCCTGCCATCTAGCAATGTCAAAGCTATCAGCCTTTGTTTGCAGATGGTACTAAGGCTCGGAGCAGAGAAGTGACCTGCCCAAGGTCCCATTGTGAGTCAGTAGCCCAAGTCGGGTCCACCCTGGGTCTACAGACAGCTCTGCAAACCAGGGGCTGAGCTCAAACAAGGGCTCACTTAGGGCACAGGGAAGAGAGGGGGGCTTGGCCAGGTACCACGCAAGAAAGTGTCTTGGAGAAGTAGAAGTTTGAGGAGGGATGAAAGGAAAGATGACCTGGCAGGATTAGAAGGCTGGAGGCTACAAGGGGTCCCAGGAGACTCCAGGGAAACACAAGGCCCCACTCTGTACTGGCAAGTTATTTCCCAGTTCAGGTCAGGCTCCGGGCATGTGACACGTAGCCCAGCTTAGTCGTGTCCCCTCCGCATGCCTCACCAGGCAGACTAGAGGCCCTGCCTTTCTGCAGCCTGGATGTGGCTGTGGGAGACAGGCAACTGTGCAACCAGCTGCCCACTCATGCTGCCCCCAGGCAGAGCGGGGCTGCGGGGCTGAGATGGGAGCCAAAGGCCTAGAGTCCAGGCCCAGGCTGGTGCAGTGCTGCCTCAAGCAGGCTACTTCCCCTCTCTGAGTTTTCTCCTTGTTGAACTGGCCCTGGTGATCTCAGTTCCACCCTCTGGCCTTTACACACTGACCATAGGAGAGATGCAGGCCAGTGAGTCAGTGCAGAAGGGCTGGAGAGGTGCTTGAGTGGGCTGAGAGCCTGTGGGGTGTGTGTTGTGAAGGGTGTAGGCCAGCTGCTGTGTAGGAGCCAGATGACAAGTCTGCAGTGCCCTGAGAAGGGGAATTCCCTATGACCTCAGGGACACTGGGGCTGGGAATGTCCATCTACCCTGCATGGATCCCTAGTGCTATCAGAGCTTTATAATGTCTCAGAAGCAAAACATCCAGGGCATCCTGCTCTCAGCTGCTATGCAGGAGGCCAACATTTGAAGAATCATCTGGGTGACTGACGCTTGGGCTGCTAACCCCACCTTCAGCTGACTGCTTCACCCCTGACTTCCTGTGGGATGATTTGTCAACGGGTAGAAGTCTCAGGATGTCATGTATGATTTAGCAACCCTTGGAGTTAAAATGTCGGGAAGCTATTCTGGAGGAAACGTGTGTAGGTGTGTGGAGCCACCCTCCAACAGGGTATGTCGGAAGAAGCCTGGGACTCGCTGCATTCTATAGGGAAGCTCAGACCTAGTGGCGAAGAGTTGCGATGATAAAATTCAAGATGGACGTGCCCCCCATTTCTTGTCCGCCTATATGACTGTTAACCCTTTCTGGATTGCACTCCCCCCAGCACAGAGGCATACCTATTTACCATCCACATCAGGGGCATGGTCCCCAGGCCCCAGAGCTGGGGGAGCCCCTAAACCAGGTGACAGAGAACAGAACAGCAACTTTCCATGTACCTGCTGCAAACGACCTGCATTCCTTTCCATTCAAAAGTCAGTTCCTCATTGTATGTCAGCAGATCCAAATGCTGTTACTCCTGTGTCCACAAGAGCCTGGCCTCAACCTGACGCTCTCAGGGGAAAAAAAATCAGAAAACTAATCTTGTTCCAAAAACAAGTGCAGGGTGGGGTTCAGCCTCACTTCCTTCCCCACCATTTCATATTAACAGGAGAGCTTACAAGCAAAGGAAAATAGGGAGGGGTGGATGGAAGTTACGATACCATGGATGCTCTGTTCACTCCACAGCCTACTGTCCATCAAGAGCACTGAGGTGGATAAGAACACTAGCATTAGAGAAAGGTAGACTAAAAGCACACTGAGATGCCAGGACGCATCTATGAGAATGTCTTTAAAAAAACAAACAAAATCGTTAAGTGCTGGCAAGGATACAGAGCAACCGCAACCATCACTCTCGCTGCTGTGAATGCAAATGGTGCGGCCACTCTGGAAGACAGTTCAGCAATTTCTGAGGAAGTTAAACATATACTCGCCCCTTACCTTCCTGGGTATTTACCCTAGAGGAATGAAAATGTATGTTTATATAAAAACCCATACATGAGTGTTTATAGTAGGTCTATTCATAGCTGCCAAAACCTGGAAATTCTGCAAAATATTTATCAAAGGGTGAATGAATAAAGAAACACGTATCTCCGTATGGTGGGATGCTTCTCTGCAGTAGAAAGGAACACATTTTAGACCCACAGCAACCTGGATGGGTCTTGAAGACCTTATGCCGGGTAACAGGAGCCAGAACCCTACATACTGCCTTACCTCATTTATATGCCACTCTGGAAAAGGCAAAATTACAAGTACAGAAGATAGATCAATGCTTGCCAGGGATTTCAGATCAGATGGTGGCTCCAAAGGGCAATGGGAACGTCTGGGGTGGGAGAGTTCTATATCTTGACCTCGGGGGTGGTCACACAACTAAGTATGTGTGTCCAAAGGGCACACTGCAAGGGGTAAAATATTGTATAAAAACCACAAGTCCATCAAACTGACATGAAAAACACATATGTGGAAGTGTTCAGTTCAGTTCAGTCGCTCAGTTGTGTCCGACTCTTTGTGACCCCATGGACTGCAGCATGCCAGGCTTCCCTGTCCATCACCAACTCCCAGAGCTTACTCAAACTCATGTCCATTGAGTCAGTGAGGCCATCCAACCATCTCATCCTCTGTTGTCCCCTTCTCCCACCTTCAATCTTTCCCAGAGTCAGGGTCTTTTCAAGTGAGTCAGTTCTTTGCATCAGGTGGCCAAAGTATTGGAGTTTCAGCTTCAGCATCAGTCCTTTCAATGAATATTCAGGACTGGTTTCCTTTAGGATGGACTGGTTTAATCTCCTTGCAGTCCAAGGGACTCTCAAGAGTCTTCTCCAACACCACAGTTCAAAAGCATCAATTCTTCCGTGCTCAGCTTTCTTTATAGTCCAACTCTCACATCCATACAAGACTACTGGAAAAATCATAGCTTTGACTAGACGGCTTCAGCAATACATGAACCATGAACTTCCAGATGTTTAAGCTGGTTTTAGAAAAGGCAGAGGAACCAGAGATCAAATTGCCAACATCAGCTGGATCATCAAAAAAGCAAGAGAGTTCCAGAAAAACATCTATTTCTGCTTTATTGACTATGCCAAAGCCTTTGAATGTGTGGATCACAATAAACTGTCAAAAATTCTGAAAGAGATGGGAATACCAGACCGCCAGACCTGCCTCTTGAGAAATCTGTATGCAGGTCAGGAAGCAACAGTTAGAACTGGACGTGGAACAACAGACTGATTCCAAATAGGAAAAGGAGTATGCCAAGACTCTATATTGTTACCCTGCTTATTTAACTTATATGCAGAGTACATCATGAGAAATGCTGGACTGGAGGAAGCACAAGCTGAAATCAAGATTGTTGGAAGAAATATCAATAACCTCAGATATGCAGATGACACCACTCTTATGGCAGAAAGTGAAGAAGAACTAAGGAGCCCCTTGATGAAAGTGAAAGAGGAGAGTGAAATAGTTGGCTTAAAGCTCAACATTCAGAAGACTAAGATCATGGCATCTGGTCCCATCACTTCATGGCAAATAGATGGGGAAACAGTGGCTGACTTTATTTTTCTGGGCTCCAAAATCACTGCAGATGGTGACTGCAGCCATGAATTAAAGACGCTTACTCCTTGGAAGGACAGTTATGACAAACCTAGACAATATATTCAAAAGCAGAGACATTACTTTGCCAACAAAGGTCCGTCTAGTCAAGGCTATGGTCTTTCCAGTGGTCATGTATGGATGTGAGAGTTGGACTATACAGAAAGCTGAGCACTGAAGAATTGATGCTTTTGAACTGTGATTTTGGAGAAGGCTCTTGAGGGTTCCTTGGACTGCAAGGAGATACAACCAGCCCATCCTAAAGGAGGTCACTCCTGAGTGTTCACTGGAAGGACTGATGTTGAAGCTGAAACTCCAATATTTTGGCCACCTGATGCGAAGAGCTGATTCATTTGAAAAGACCCTGATGCTGGGAAAGACTGAAGACAGGAGAAGGGGATGACAGAGGATGAGATGGTTGAATGGCATCACCGACTCAATGTACATGAGTTTGGGTAAACTCTGCGAGTTGGTGACAGACAGGGAGCCCTGGCATGCTGCGGTCCATGGGGTCGCAAAGAGTCGGACATGACTGAGCGACTGAACTGAACTGAACTGAGAGGGACCTTTGTTGGCAAAGTAATGCCTCTACTTTTTAATACGCTATCTAGATTGGTCATAACTTTTCTTCCAAGAAGCAAGCATCTTTTAATTTCATGACTGCACTCACCATCTGCAGTGATTTTAGAGCCCAAAATAATAAATATGGAGGTAGAAGGAGCACCAATAGAGAAGCTAGAGGCTAAGGGTTTAGACCCCTCACCTGCTCCTCCTACTGAGGCTGCTACTCAAAGAGGGTTTCACCAGCATCCCAATCTGATGTGCACAAACCAGACTAAAGAGCCTGACCAGGACCCTGGGCTCCCCAAGCTCCATGAGAGCAACAGACGAGTCTCCAGACAGAAGAGGGCTGAATCAGGCATGATGGGAAAATCATGCTTCAGCCGAGTTCTAGTGGCTGACACAGATATGGAGTTCCAAATAATAGATCTTAAATGTCTAGAAAGGGAGAACACAGTAAGGTGAATCTAGAATGGTTATTCCTAGCTGGCATAAGCCAGGCTTGGAACAGGGAAAGACAAGAGAAAAGATGATCTCACAGCAAGGACTAGCGATCACCTTGGTGTGGCCCCCACCCTGTCCAGTTAGCAAGAGTCCCCACCTCCTACATCAGCCAAGGGTGAAGAGTACCAGCAGGTGGGAAACAGCAGAGCCATGGACCCTATCTCCTGCGTCATATGACTCAAGAAGAGAAGGAGGCCACTCAGGTTATTTCCAGAAGTTCAAGAATTCCCCTGAAGACTAAGATGGGGACTTGATTGGCAGGAATCAGGCAAGTGGGGCGACACCTCCCATGGCTCTCAACACTTCCTTTTTTTGATTCCACTCTGTGCACTCCTGGCCAGCGCACACCTCTGTGGTTTTTGCAACAGCAATAAAATATAGGAACTCACAGTTTCCTGGGGAAGGGACCCAGTTTTGTATCTCAGTATGTGTACTGACTTCCACATCGCCAAAAATGGCCAGGGAGCAGTTCCCCTGGCCATACCATCAATGCTTAGCTGAGACTGAGTAATCATGGTCAACACAAAGATGTGGGCTGGTGAACAAGCAGCCCAGTTCCTGTAACTGGAGCCTCTTTAGTGAGGGAGTTTATCTGCGGCTTGACCTCCACTGGAACGTAAGGAGATGCTGCCTAAGTAAGAATGGCCATAACTGAATGAGCATCTAACAGGCCATCAGAGTTCCCTAATTTTAGAAAATTTGTAAAGGAATTATTATTATGTCCATTATACAGGTAGGGAGGGCAAGACTCTGAGGAAAACAGGTAACTTATCTGAAATCAAACTGCCAATAAGTGTTAGAATCAAAGTCAAATGCAGACTCTTCTTACTCCCAAGTCCTCACCTCCTTTCATCACTCTAGCTTGGCTTGACACAGTAGCTAAGAGTGTTAAAAGCAGACCTCAGGGGCACCTCAGGTACTAGCTGGACACTCTTACTGCCAACACTGCAGGGGTGCTCTGGCTGGTCTTGCAAAGTTGCCACTGACCCTTGGGCACAGAAAGTTTAGCACCACACTGCCATCTGGCCCCCTCACATTGCAGGTGAGCAGGCCCAGAAGAGGACCCTCTGGTTTTGCCATCTCCCCAGGGTAGAGCTGCTGTCTGGGAGCCACAGTTTCCAGGGCTCATTAGCCCTGGCACAAGGTGGGCACCAGCTGACCAGTCACTCCTGGACTGACACCAGCAGCACAGCCGGTGCTAATACTCACCCCCCGGCTAGCCACACCCCCAGGCTAGCCACCAGAGCTGCGGCTCTACTCAGCTTTCTCTGCATGGCGGGTTGTTTGACTGTTAAACGTACAAGAAGCAGAATCACCCCTGGCCCACACCCTGGTCCACCTCCCAATCCAGGACGCACTGGGGAAGCAGACACAGCAGGGTAGGTGCTGGGCAGGGAGCTGCCTGGCTCTGGGGCACAGAAGAGGCTCATGGCCCAGCCCAGAGAGGGCTGTGGTGGTCTGGAAGGGTATCTCGGGATGGACTATACCCGGGATGGGCACTGGGGGGTAAGGAGGAGGTGGATCTGAGGCAAAGCAGGTGGACACTCCAGGCAGCCCGTGTGTCAGGGATGTGTAGGCTTCAAGGCCGGGTCACAGGGGCAGGGATGGGGTAAGGGGGACATGGACCTGCCTCACCCACGCGGTGTCGTGGGGCCTGTGGGGCTCTCAGCAGGGAGCATCACAGACGGCACAGAGACCAGCTTCTGGATGCCCCTCCCCCAAGCCGGTGGGGAAGACGAGCTCCCCACACGCTCAGAGCCTGTGGGGAATGGGAGGTGGGAGAAGGAGGCTACAATACAGTGTCTGAAATGCACCTTTGGAGCAGGAATCAGCACTAAGGCGCAGAGGGAAGGAGCTGGTATTGGTGAAGGTGGGAGAAGAGAGCGCTCACAGAAACAGTCTTGGGAGAGGGAGCATAAGGGAAGGAGGAGCAAGACTGCCACAGGCTGGAAAGAATTGTTCCTGGGAAGGACACACAAAGGGACGAGAGACGAGAGACGTGAGGCTGAAACGTGGTGGTTTGTGCCACTGTGGGAGATGCAGGGTAGGAGTAGGGTGGAGACTGTGGGCAGAGGCTGGGGCACAAAGGCCTCCCGATCCTGAGCTGCCCCCATCCCATTCCTCACCCTCTGGACTCCCTGGGGGAGTGACATCTCTGGGGACTTTGTGGCATCCTTATTCTTCTCAGGCCACTTGTTCAGGTGAAAGAGATGAGATTTTCAGGATTGGTTAGCTCATACAATCGGCCAGTTTAGCTTATTAAATGTCAAGTATTATTTGGTCAGAAAATAAATACAAAAATAGCTCATTAAACTTTCAAACATACCTGGAGGTATGCATTCCTGACTTGTAAGAAATTAAGCATCTCTTAATTCTCATGGAATTAATTTAATAAAGAAATTCTTCCAAGGATTACACAAACAGATGGAAAGATATATACCATGTTCTTGGATTGGAAGTATCAATATTGTAAAAATGACTATAGTACCCAAGGCAATCTACAGATTCAATGCGTGTGTGTGCGCTAACTCACTTTCAGTTCAGTTCAGTCGCTCAGTCGTGTCTGACTCTTTGCGACCCCATGAATCGCAGCACGCCAGGCCTCCCTGTCCATCACAAACTCCCGGAGTTCACTCAGACTCACGTCCATCGAGTCAGTGATGCCATCCAGCCATCTCATCCTCTGTCGTCCCCTTCTCCTCCTGCCCCCAATCCCTCCCAGCATCACAGTCTTTTCCAATGAGTCAGCTCTTCGCATGAGGTGGCCACAGTACTGGAGTTTCGGCTTCAGCATCAGTCCCTCCAAAGAAATCCCAGGGCTGAGTCACGTCCAACTCTTCGCAGCCCCATGGACCGTAGCCCATCAGGCTCCTCTGTCCATGGCATTTTCCAGACAAGAATACTGGAGTGGGTTGCCATTTCCTACTTCAGAGGACCTTCCCAACTCTGGACCGAACCCACATGTCTTGCGTCTCCTGCATTGGCAGGTGAATTCTTTACCACCGTGCCGCCTGGGAAGCAAACAGGAAGGTGCTGGCACAGGAACAGAAATACAGATAAATGGGACACGCTAGATAGCCCAGAAACACACTCGTGCACCTTTGGCCAATGCATCTGTGACAAAGGAAGCAAGGCTCCCCAGTGCAGAAAAGAGAACCCACAGATGAAGGGGCGCCTGAGAGGGAAAGTCACTGTGAGCAGGCATGCCCTGTGGAGTCAGACAGCGTAAAAGTCCACGTTTTGTAATTCCCAGACCCATCATTCTCACTCAGGACCTTTCGCCTAGAACTGCTGCACTTTTCCCCTTGTGTTGACCTTATTCATGAACACGCTTTCTCCTACTCATTCATGCATTTCCTCAATTTTAAATTTTTATCCATATAAAATGCCACAATTATTTAGTTCATGTTGGGGTGGTATTAAATACACACATCAAAAATGATACTATTCAGACATTTTAAATCGTGTGAGGAAAGACATTTTTCTGGGGATGGAGATGGTATTGTAGCCAGGCTTTGGGAGAGGGGTCCCTTCCCACAAGGGGACGCAGTAGAATCACTCAGAGTAACTGCCCTACCACTCTCGCCCTAGGCGCAAGACGGAACCTTGGACCCATTTCAGGTCCCGTGATGTGGTAAATATGTCACTTATATAATGGAATGCTTCCGGGAGACAGGTGCATGCAAGGAAAAACTGAAGTAAAATAACAGACTGTGTGTTCCGATTTTTTAAGTTTCTTCTGAACGTCTGGATATTGGCCCACCTTCACTGTCCTGGTTCTTTTCTCCCCCTTCGCTCTACCCAAAGGCAGTGGCAGCAGCGCGCACAGCTGCTGCGTACGCGCAGGACGCCCCGCGCTCCGGCACCTGCGGAGGAGCTGCGTGGCTCCATCCTCCCCAACATGGGCTGCTGCGCCCTCTCCCATCACTGCCTTCCACCAGCTTCTAAAGGACGCAGCATGTTATTAGGCCCTGCCTTTAATACACAAGACAAGGCCCTGCCTTGTCTCCCAGCTGCCCCATCCCTACTACTCCCGCCCCCGGGACCACCTGGTTTCTGCCCCTGGGCCACTCTCAGCTTCATCTGGTCCACGCTCAGAGATCCGGGGAAAACCCTGTGCGCTCACTGTAGCGTTTCAACATTATTAACTTCTGACATACTCTGACCATCCTATAACAGTTTCTAAATGTGTGTGTTTCTGTTTTTCGTCTTTGACAGTACATCGCTTTTTATTGTATTTTGTGCATATCCTTTAAAAAACTGACATTGACGTGCTGCCGCTACTGCTAAGTCGCTTCAGTTGGGTCCGACTCTGTGCGACCCCATAGACGGCAGCCCACCAGGATCCCCCGTCCCTGGGATTCTTCAGGCAAGAACACTGGAGTGGGTTGCCATTTCCTTCTCCAATGCATGACAGTGAAAAGTGAAAGTGAAGTCGCTCAGTCGTGTCCGACTCTTCAAGACCCCACGGACTGCAGCCCACCAGGCTCCTCTATCCAAGGGATTTTCCAGGCAAGAGTACTGGACTGGGGTGCCTTGGGGTGCTACTTGGGCTATATTCTTATTATTGAAAATACAAAAATCAACAAATGTTTCCTGCCCTTTTTTTGTATACTACTTTTCACATCCAAGCATATGTTACTTGTAATTGATGTACAAAGTCTTAATGCAGTAAGTGCCTGTCATCATACCATAAATATATTCTATGTTGCCCTTCTCCTTAAATTATGAGATTTAATAATGGAGAAGGATTCTTGGTCGATTCCCCATAACTGATTCTTTTACTGTCTATAAACAGGATGCTCAGGGCATCTCCACTGTTGCTATGGGCAGGGCTGAGAGGAAAGATCCCCTCACAATCTTTTTGTCTGCTGTAAATTATCTATGAAGATGAATTTTCAAAAGAAGGCTTAGCCATTGTCCAAGAGAGAAGAGCAGTTTTCACACTTCTGCCACACACTGACTACATCTTTCTAGAAGTGTTCCATCAGCTTTTTAGTGGTAGTTAATAAATAAGACTCTTGATGAAAGTGAAAGTGGAGAGTGAAAAAGTTGGCTTAAAGCTCAACATTCAGAAAATGAAGATCATGGCATCCGGCCCCTCACTTCATGGCAAATAGATGGGGAAACAGTGGAAACAGTGTCAGACTTTATTTTGGGGGGCTCCAAAATCACTGCATATGGTGACTGCAGCCATGAAATTAAAAGACGCTTACTCCTTGGAAGGAAAGTTATGACCAACCTAGATAGCATATTCAAAAGCAGAGACATTACTTTGCCAACAAAGGTCCGTCTAGTCAAGGCTATGGTTTTTCCACATGTATGATGTGAGAGTTGGACTGTGAAGAAAGCTGAGTGCCGAATAATTGATGCTTTTGAACTGTGGTGTTGGAGAAGACTCTTGAGAGTCCCTTGGACTGCAAGGAGATCCAACCAGTCCATTCTAAAGGAGATCAGCCCTGGGATTTCTTTGGAAGGAATGATACTCAAGCTGAAACTCCAATACTTTGGCCACCTCATGCGAAGAGTTGACTCATTGGAAAAGACTCTGATGCTGGGAGGGATTGGGGGCAGGAGGAGAAGGGGACGACAGAGGATGAGATGGCTGGATGGCATCACTGACTCGATGGACGTGAGTCTGAGTGAACTCCGGGAGTTTGTGATGGATAGGGAGGCCTGGCGTGCTGCGATTCATGGGGTGGCAAAGAGTCAGACACGACTGAGCGACTGAACTGAACTGAACTGAATGCAAAGCACACAGACTTTAACATCTGGTGGAACTAGGTTCAAATTCCAATCAAGGGATTTAATGCCTGAGGGTAAAGGACTTTACCTCTCTGAGCCTCCATTTTCTCATCTGTAAAATGGGGGTGATGAAACTGATCTCACTGTGGGGATCAAATGAGACTGCAAATACCAGTGTCCTACCCAACGTCTGGCTTATTGTAAGTACGAAATTCATTCTTCTTATCCTCCATACTTTCTCCTTGGAATTATCTAGATGAGGAACTTTTCACTTTTCTAATTTCCCATCCTTCTTGAACCATTTTCCTCATGAACGTCTTAGCCATGAAACAAGAAGTATCATTTCTCTGAAGGGTGCTTCCCAGCAGAAATATAAAACCAACCACGAATTCAAGCCACATGTGTAATTTTAAATTAGGGGGCAACCACATTTAGAAAGTAAAAATAAATAGGTTAAATTCATTAACTGTCTTTATTTAAATATATTTTAAAATATATTTTATTTAAGGCAATATATCCAAAGTATTATCATTTCAATGTTATCAATATTTTCAAGTAAAGATAATCTATATTTCTTTTGTTGTTTAATATCTTTGAAATCCAAGGTGCATTTTATAACTTACAGCACATCTCAGCTTAGATGTGCTTTTTATCTTTGAAATATCTTTGAAATCCAAGGTGCATTTTATAACTTACAGCACATCTCAGCTTAGACTGGCCACTTTTCAGCGATGACTGCGGGCTATCATATTGGATAACATAGGTGTGGACTTTGAGACTTAAGTGTTTAACAGGTGTATGAAGGGCTTAGAAATGTTACCGAGAGACACCATTTCCCACAATGCAGGGGCATTTTGATAGTTTGGAGGGAGACAACCAAAGTAAGGCCTTAGTTGTAAATAAAATGGATGTGAGCTCTACAGTGAGGCTCAAGGACCCCCGAGGTGCTCATCTTCCCCCTTCCTCTCCTGCACAAAATATCTCCCCTCTTGAAGCTCAGTCCCCTTAAAATCCAGTTCCTCTGATGAATTTACCATTAACCCCTTTATCCAAAACTTTATTTGAAAGAAAACAAAACAGATTTTGTTCAGCACCTGTTCCCCTCAGGACTGAAGAGTAACAAATGAAAAGGGGAATTGAAACCAAGCAGGACCCTACAGGGCCCTCATGCGTAAAGAAGACCTGCCATGTCCCTCATTTCTTCTTTATAGCAAGAAAAAAAGACTTTAGTCTCCTAAGGCTTCTGCGTGTTCCAAAAAGCAGACTCACGCAGTTAATGATTAGGAAAAGAGAGTCACAGGATGCCAAGCTCCCCCGCAGAGAAATAGATAACAGTCTGATGTATCTCTTTGAGTTGCTCTGTAGAAACTAAGGAACCCCCACCCACCCAGGTGAAGGATGGTAACCACATGCTGGGCATGTAGACCCCAGACTGGCTGGAACTAGAAAGTTGATGACTGAGATGTTCAGAACATCACCCGTTACCTCACTGCCAGCCAATCAGAAGAAGGTTCATGAGCTGAACACATAGCCTACTACCCTCTCCCTTTGACCTTTTTTTGCCTTTAAAACCTTGTGCCCCAGCCAGCTGCTGCTGCTGCTAAGTCACGTCAGTCGTGTCCGACTCTGTGTGACCCCAGAGACGGCAGCCCCCCAGGGTCCCCCGTCCCTGGGATTCTCCAGGCAAGAACACTGGAGTGGGTTGCCATTTCCTTCTCCAATACATGAAAGTGAAAAGTGAAAGAGAAGTCGCTCAGTCGTGTCTGACTCCTAGCGACCCCACGGACTGCAGCCCACCAGGCTCCTCCGTCCATGGGATTTTCCAGGCAAGAGTACTGGAGTGGGGTGCCATTGCCTTCTCCAGCCCCAGCCAGCTAGCAAGATGAATTTGAAACAAGTCTAGAACTCCTATCTTCTGAGTCAGCGCCTCCTTGATGAATAAATCTTTCTCTGCACTAAACTCCAATGTCTGTGTGTTTGATGTAACAACAACCCCTCTCCCAAGTGGCCACGTGGCCTTGCTTTTCTGCCAAAAGTCTGCTTGAGGGAGAGGGTGCCAAGAGTTCATTCCTCCACTTGGTGTCTAATAGGCATCTCCATCTTTATATGTTCAAATTGATATTCTGGAATAATCACCACCTCGCAAATATGTTCCTTGACAATTCAGTTCTCTCTGTTGCTCTAGACTCATCTTTAATTTCTCTCTCCTACACCCAACACTTGCAACATTGTCAAATCTCTCTCAAAAAATATCCAGACTCTCACCACTCTCAGTTCAGTTTAGTTCAGTTCAGTCGCTCAGTCGTGTCCGACTGTCTGCGACCCCATGAATCGCAGCAGGCCAGGCCTCCCTGTCCATCACCAACTCCCAGAGTTCACACAGACTCATGTCCATCGAGTCAGTGATGCCATCCAGGCCTCTCATCCTCTGTCGTCCCCTTCTCCTCCTGCCCCCAATCCCTCCCAGGATCAGAGTCTTTTCCGATGAGTCAACTCTTCACATGAGGTGGCCAAAGTACTGGAGTTTCAGCTTCAGCATCACTGCTACTCATTGTCTCTGTTACTATCACTTTGGGGCAAACCATTGTTACCTCCAGCCTGGGTTATAACAACAGCCTCTTAACTGATAATATTTCTTCTTCCTTTGTTACTCACAGAAGGTGGTTTTTCTTTAAGGCAGCATGTATCAGCAAGAGTCAAAAAAACATCTTTTTGAAGACAAAGGCAATAATATAAAAATCAAACCAATTAGGAATAAATCTAGGCAAAGTATGCACTAATTTTATAAAAGAGACTAACCATATTCATGAATTAGCAGAGTCATTTTCATAAAGACATAACTTCTCTTTAAATTATATTTCTAATAAATTTGAACAGAACTTTTTTGTTGAAACTGAGAAGCTGTTTCTAAAATTCATATTAATAAAGAAGGAAACAATATGTCAAGACAGAAGGAAAGAATAAGAAAAAATGAGGAGACACTTTCCAGATAACAAAACTTATTATAAGCTTCTAGTTAATAATATTATTTAGTGTTGGCAAAGTGTAGAAAAACAAATAGACAGAGAGAGCCCAAGAACAGACCCACTACACATGCCAACTTGATTTACAACAGAGTTGTGATAGATCAGTGACTAAAGAATGGCCTTTCTGATTTTGGAGCTAACACTCTTGGTTATGCGTATGGAAAGCACTGTGTAAAGTAAAGCATTACCCACCACCTCACACCCTACAGAATGATCATTTCTAAGTAGGACTAAAGACTAAATATGAATGGAAAAAATATTTTTTAAATTTAAAAGAGAGTAATTTTATGACTTTACAGTGGAGAGAATCTCTTAGATAATATACACATATATCTCATAAAAGAACATTATGGGTAAATTAAGCTTGTTTGAAACTAAGAAGTTCAATCATTAATAGAAATCACAAATAACATAAGGAGACAAGGCACAAACAAGAGAGAAGTATTTACAATATACATGAATAACAAAGAATTAACATCAGAATATGTATGGCATTAGGGAAGACCAATAAGATAAAAGACAGATGACCCCATAGAGAAAAAGATTTGAACAGGAAAAAGAATTTAGAATGGGCAAGGAGGACATAAACAGATGACCAAACTTAGTATTTCAGAAAATGCAAATTTAAAACACAGAAGGCTTTTCATTTGCTCGGAATCGGTATAAAACTCCAACAAGATCAAATGTTGATGAAGATGTAAAGCAAGAGAAACTTTTACATATTGCTGATGGGTGGGTAGTGTTAACAATTGACTTGAAAGAGGTTTCACTATTATCCAATAAGGCTGAAGATTTCTATACCCTACAACCCACCAACGATACTTCTAGGCTACGTGCCCTAGAGAATTCTTGCACGTGTGCCGCAGGATATATGCACAAAGGAGACTCCCAGCAGTACTTACTGCGCTGACAGCACTGAGCAACTTACAACAGGAAGAAAAAACAAACCCTAGGAGCACCCCAAGCGCCCACTGGCAGTATATTGGGAGAGTATACTGAGGTATATTCGTGAGTAACAGAATATTATCCAGCAATAAGGGAGCTTCCCAGGTGGTGCTAGTGGTAAAGGAACCCACCTGCCAGGGCAAGAGACCTGAGTCGCAGGTTTGACCCCTGGGGTCGGGAAGATCCCCTGGAGGAGGACGTAGAAAACCACTCCAGTCTCCTTGCCTGGAGAATCCCATGGACAGAGGAGCCTGGCAGGCTGCAGTCCATGGGGTCACAAAGAGTCAGACACAGCTGAAGCGACTTAGCACATCCAGCAACAAACGTGAATGCATTAGAGACACATTCAATGATATGAAGAAATATCACTCTTCATTATTCAAATATTACTCAAACACATAATTTTGATGAAATTAGCAAACTTAAAAGGATATTTAATTACTATTGATAAAGTTCAAATCCATGAGAAAGCAAATAACATATTTTGCACTTTAAATATACAAGGTCGAATTGAAAGGAAAAGCAAAAGAACTATAAGCTCAAAATTGAGAGCAACAGTTTTCTCTGAAGAGACAGAGAAGGCTGGGCACACAGAGGGCTTCACAGACGCTGGTGCTCTTTGAAACAAACCGAGGTGACGACGCACAGGGCCATCTTCATTCCTCATAGCCTGTATATGTCCTCTGAGTTTTCCTATCTGCTCACTATTTCATGACTTTCCAAGTCTGGGGGACTACCGCCCACATCCTCACACTGGGCAGGAAGGCCCTCCTTGACCTGACCCCACCCCAGCCCTCTCTGGCCAGGTCACGTGGCGTATTCCTTACCCCCGTCTGCCACTCTGGCCTTGACCAGTCTTCCTCTGCACCTTGACCTTCTCGGGTCCCCCTGCCAAGAACACAGCTCAGAAATACACTTGGCTCAGGCCTTCCCTGCCTTCAGGCATCCACTTACACGTGCCTTCCTGGGCTTCCTGACCCCGACTCCCTACCCTCTGCTCTCCAACCCACTGGAGCCCACAGCACCAACACCACCCACCCCTGACCACTGACCTAGCCGTCTTGAGCACGGCCTGGCAGGAAGTGGCTCTCCATAAATATTTGTTGACCAATTAAATGGACGACTATGCAGAAAATCATGTTAAAGTTGAAACTTTATGGAAAAGGTAACACGTGAACTTCTTAGTTACCAAGGTAAATCCTCATGGTTCAGAGAGGTTGGGACAAAGGAGTGGTTATGTGTTCTATAAGATGCAATTTTAGGTGGGAAGATTAGAATTAATTCTTGAACCCCCGTGGTCCTGATGAGTCAAAAATACTGATGTTTCTAAGGTTTTAATGTGGTAAATCAGGTAAGGGAAGGACAGCCCCAGGGGGCACCTACTTATCATGGTTACCCCTAGGAGTAACCACAGGGCCAGGTAGGAACCATCTCTCTCGGTGACCAGTCTGAAGTGACCCCCACTCTTCAGCATCTTTCAGAGGCCCACACAGCAGGTGGACAGAGGAATCTCATGGCCAGCCCTCTCACTCCACATTTGGCCCACACAGGCCCATATCCAGCCTCTCCTAGGTGTGGCAGGTCATGTTCCTTAGCAGAACCCTGAGAAAGGGCTTGACCTGAGGTGGGAGGGTGAGGAACAATGGTGGAGCCCGGCCCAGCTCAGCAAAGCCCAACAGTGACAGACGCCCCACCAGGAAGACCCCAGCTCAGCAAAGCCCACAGTGACAGACGCCCCACCAGGAAGACATCCCAACAGTGCGGCACCCCAGTGGACTCAGACCTCAGAGGAGCCCGAAGCAGATGTGCCGCCTGTCCTACACACACTTCCTGCTCCTCAGCTTAGCCCCTCTCCCACATCCACAAACTCCAACCAGGCAGTGTGGTCACACGCACGCCCAGGCTCAGCTTTCCAGGAGGCAGCCCGTCGGCTTGACCTGGAAGACAGGACGCACGTGCCCACTTCTAGGCCAGCCTGGCACGGCCGAGGACAGGATTACCTACCTGGAGTGTATCCGTCAGGGCCTGCAGATGTCAGATGGCATGGGCGCCCCCATACCTCCCCCTCAGGCTTAGGGGAAGAGGATCCAGCTCAGAATCTTCAGTCTTTAACTGTGTTTCACTATGAATCACAGGGTTTCTGCTCATTTCCTGGAGAAAGCAGAAGTGGAGAGTCGGCAGATGCCTGACTCTGCCCACTTCCCAGCCATCAGCAGAGTTGCCTGAGTTCTGACTGGTGACTTGAGCCCTGCAGAAAGGCCACTTGGGGCAGTATGGTGAGCAGTGCTGGGTGGGGCCAAGGGCGAAAAGAGAAAGCTAGTAAAAGCAGACGCAGAGCTCATTCAGCCCTGCGCTGCGGGGCTGGACCCCCTCCTTCGCTTGGCACCACTTCTCCTCTCTGAGCCTCTGGGAAACGAAAGATAATAGTGGCGTTTCGTGCTTAGTCGCTCAGCCATGCCCGAGTCTTTGCGATCCCTTGGACAGAGGAGCCTGGGAGGATTCTCCAGGCAAGAATACTGGAGTGGGTTGCCATTTCTTTCTCCAAATAATAGTGTTTAGGTGAATTTAATTAGAAGTGTGTTTAGAATACATCTGTGGATATTGCATGAATTCATAATCTTCCTCCCTAAGGCCCAGAAGGAGCTTCTTACTTGGATTCCCTCCTCCTCCATCCTCAGGACTAACTTGGACCACCCATCAAGGGAGTCCTCAGATGACCTACAGTGAGTAACATTAAAATGATGATGAAAGAAAAGCTTAAGTAGTAGAATAACATTCTCTAGGATTCAGCATCAAGACTCTTATCCCTTTTGGATTATTATGTTGAATCATCCCATATCATCTCTCCATAGCATCATCCATGTAGGACCAGCCAGTATGTCCGTTCAAACACAATGTCTCTCTGAGCCACATGGGCAAAAGCAGTGGTTAGCATGAATGCCTGATCCTTAAAGCTACTCATCACCTGATCCTAGTTCACAACGAACTGACCATTTATGACTAACTATTAGTGAGGCAACATCATCTTTTATGGGAGGCAAAAAGGCTCTGAGATGGGTTAAAAGAATGAAAACATTTGTAGTAATATCTCAACTCTTGCCAGTAAAGAATTGACAGTAGATAGTAACCAAACTTGGAGAAGCCAATGGCACCCCACTCCAGTCCTCTTGCTTGGAAAATCCCATGGCTGGAGGAGCCTGGTGGGCTGCAGTCCATGGGGTCACTGAGGGTTGGACACGACTGAGTGACTTCACTTTCACTTTTCACTTTGATGCATTGGAGAAGGAAATGGCAACCCACTCCAGTGTTCTTGCCTGGAGAATCCCAGGGACGGGGGAGCCTGGTGGGCTGCCGTCTATGGGGTCGCACAGAGTCGGACACAACTGAAGCGACTTAGCAGCAGCAGCAGTAACCAAACTAGGAGACTTGTCCAGCTTAAGTTCTAGTCACATGCCCATGTTGACCTCGTGCCCATTCCCCAACAGGAGTCATAGGTACCACCATCTCTGCCCAAGTTCTCATTTCCCATTCCACCATTCATGAGTAGAGAGGAAGCTCGAATGAAGATGGCAAGGGTTGTAGATAGGAGGGGGCATCTTGGATGACCCTGAGACATGCACGAGGTGTGTGGAGCAGCTCAAGTATCATCTTGTCAAGCCAGAATGGCCTCCAATTTTTTTTAGCAACCAATTAAGATCCATGGTTATACTATATACAAGAGCCATTGTGCTATAGTGTGCACCATTATGAAGAAAGGTGTTAATTTTTTCAGCATCTGGTGCAAGACCGTTTCCTAGAGAGATATCTGCTTTTGTTGACCAAAATGATAAGTAGAATCTAGGCTTCTGGGTAAAAAATCTGGGTTGAAATTCTCATTGCTACCCAAAAGGAATTAATATCTTTAAGTGTGGTTCTTATTTGTGAAATGGAATCAATGCAATATACAGAACAAATGAAGTAATATCTGTAAGAGGATTTTTTAAATGCTGAATATGGCTGTACTGGAGACTTCCCTGTTTGTCCAGTGCTTAAGACTCCACACTTAAAATGAAGGGGGTGTAAGTTCAATCCCTAGTTGGGGAACTAAGATCCCACATGCCACATAGCCAAAAACAAGTAAGTAAATAAAAATGGTTGTACAAATATGAGTTATTATTACTACTGAGAGAGTTGCCCATGCTTAGTTAGACACTGAAGCTGCCAGGACAACCATGAACTGAATATGTACGTACATGTAAATATGTATTTTTGTTGAGAGGAAATGTGAGATTCTGTAGTTTTTAAAAAATATCTAAAAATAGGAAGGATATTCTGCTCCCAGTTATGACAAGAGATAACCTCCCATTGAAGGCTACTCTAAAATAGGCAAATATATGAGACAATTGTTTTCAGGCATTGACTAGCAGGCATCTTAAGACTAATCCTTGAAATAAGAAAAATGTAAAAGGTGAGCCTGTTGCGCTGGCTTTCTTCTTACGAGTGCTTTTCTGCCATGGTACAGGGAGGTGAAGCCCCAGAGGCAGCAGTATCCTTGAACTAAAAAGATGTAAGTCAGAGAGTTCCCGGTTTCTCAAGAAGCTAGAATTTTCAGAGCAGGGGCTTGAGAAGAGTGTGTTTTATGGGAATTCATTGTGGATGTCCTCGACCAAGGGTTGTTTATACATGCATGGAGTGAGACTCCAAAAAACAAGAAGGGATCGCCTGCTCCAAGGCTGAGCACTGAGATGGCAGAGATTGGGCACCGCTGGCAACACTGGAGTTCCATACCATCCAGAGCGGCAAGACCTCCCTGAGCATCTTGGGATTTCATCTTATACTCCAGAAAAGCCAAATCTGAAAACTAAGAACTAGAGCCTAGAGTAGGAGTCATGAACTAGAACAGGTTCTTACCTGAAACAAAAGAGCACTGAAAAGAAAGGTGAAAGTGAGAGTCACTCAGTCGTGTCCGACTGTTTGTGACCCCATGGACTATGGAATTCTCCAGGCCAGAATACTGGAGGAGGTCGCCTTTCCCTTCTCTAGGGGATCTTCCCAACCGAGGGGTTGAACCCAGGTCTCCCACGTTGCAGGTGGATGCTTTACCAGCTGAGCCACAAGAGAAGCCCAAGAATACTGGAGTGGGTAGCCTGTCCCTTCTCCAGCGGGTCTTCCTGACCCAGAAATTGAACTGGGGTCTCCTGCATTGCAGGCAGATCTTTACCAACTGAGCTGTCAGGGAAGCCTAAAAGAGCACTAACAGAGAATAAAAGCAAGTCTGGCAGAACCAAAAGGATGTTCCAGTTATTCAACTGTCAACCAGGGAAAAACTCACCATTCTTTAAAGGAGGGAAGCAGTGTAGCATCCTTGCGTGTGGCATCCACACTGTCCAGAAACGACTGAAACTAGCAGAGATCTGAAAGATCAGAAAAACGTGACCTGTAAGAAGAGAAACAACCGTCAGCAGAAACAGACCCCAAGATGAATCAGATGTTGGAATTATCACATAAGGACTGTAAAGCAACCGTTGCAAATATATTCAGTGACTTAAAAGATGGACATAATAATTGAAAGGTGGGATATTTCAGGAAGTAGACAGAAGGTAAAATAAGAATATTTGGATGTAAATTCTGGAAGTGAAAAACGTATCTGAAATGAATATTTTACTAATAGCCCAAGAGTAGATCCATGAGTGCAAATTTAAAAAAAGAAAAGTTAAAGAGATTGAAGACTGATGAACCAAAATTATTTGAACATGACTATCTGAACAAATATTTGAGCAAACAATCTGAACAGAGAGAAAGAACGATTGAAGAAAAATAAACACACACCCAGTTGTCTTTGGGACAATATCAAATGGTATAATATATGCGAGTCCCAGAGAGAAAGAAGAGAGAGAACAGAACCGAAAAAAAATTTGAAGAAAAATGTTTGAAAATTTCAGTTTGTTGAAAAACAGCAACTTGCAGATATAATAAACTTAGCAAACTCCAAGAAGAACAAAATGGATAGTTCCTGAAAATCAGAAATAAAAAGAAATTATCTTAACAATCAGAGAAAAGAAATCACACATTGGGAAACAAAAACAATATTAGGCATATGTTTTATCAGAAACAATGGAAGTCATGAAACAATGGATAGCTATCTCTTGTATACCAGAGGGAAAAAATTGTTAACCCAATTATCCTTAAAAGAAATGAGGATGAAATAAAGTTATTTCCAGATCTATGACATCTGAAACCATTCATCTCCAAAAGATTTGCACTACAAGAAATTCTAAAGGAAGTTGTTGAGGCTAAAGACCAGATGGAAACATGAATTTACAGAAAGGAAAGAAGAGCACTATTAATGGCTAATATGTGAGCAAATATAAACTGTGTACTTCTTCTTGTCTTAACTTCTTCAAAAGACTATAACTGTTTAAATCAAAAAGTGCAACACGGTACTTTGGAATTTATACCACCTCCAGTTCAGGTAAATTGTAGGTGAAACATAGATGACAACAACTGCACAAAAGATGGGATGAATGGAAACAAGCTCTTGTGAGGTTTTCACATTTTACATGAAATACTACTTTATTTAAAACTCTAAGTAATAAAAAAAATTGTGGTATTTATAACTTTGTGATGAAGATGTCAAGAAAGTCACAGTGCAGTTCTAATCAACAAACTCACACTGAGCATCTACTCTGAGCCAGATCCCAGCTAGATCCTAGAGAAACAGAGATGGATAAAGCAATCTTGAATGAGGCAAATTTATAATAGTTGTTCAAGTGGGCAGTCCAGTAATATGTCAGCCTTAACCTACCGTTAAGGAAGAATGCATTTTGGTAGGCTATCAGTCTCTGTCATACTCTTTTCTATATGCTGAACAATGTACAAAAAAATTAATATTTTTCTGACTTTAAAAAAATAAGTCAATTTTATACATGATGCAAAAAAGTATAAGAAATAGAGAATAAAATAAAAATTAATACTGTAAGTACCCTAAACAGCTAAGCGCTAGCCATGTTGAGAACAGCTTAACATTTTTCCATGTTGGCCAAAGTGTATTTCTTTGATCTTAATTTTTTCTTAATAAATTTAAAATTATGTCATAAATTTTACTTCATAGCCTATTTGGTCTTTTTTCACTTAATTCATCATAAATTCTCTGCCATTTCATTATTACAATGTATTTTTTACACCAAATTAGGATCAAGAGGAAGGAAGACTGTTTACACAGCAGGGGGGTATTTTTTTAAAAACCTGGAGAGAAAGCCACTTTCTTGGAACTAGTAATATTTCCACATTCCCCATGAGGACTATGATGAACTCCAGAAAAAAGAGGGTGTTTCCTCAGAGATGAAGGGTGTGAGTCCTGGAGCAACTGGAAAATGCCTCCATGGGACACCCGGAGCCCCTGGGAACAATGCTGCTGCTGCTGCTGACATGGGGAGACATGGGGAGGGAGAGAGGATCAGAAGACTACAAATGGGCAAATAATCTTCTAATTTCCCAAAACAGCTGGAGGTTGGAATCTATAAATCCTTTCTGCAAAGGTAGTTCTGGCATAATACTCAAAAGGAGCCCGTCAAAAAGATAAAGAAAAATTGTAAGATACGATTCAGTTAAATGCAGGCTATTCAACGCGCTTCAATCAGCATAACAATTTGCCAGGATTAAGTCCTAAACTAGATTAAGTTCTACAGGCACAAGTGATAGGTAGCAATGCCTTCCCCAAGGGGCCTTCAAACCAAGAACAACTTTTAGCCTAAACTTACTTATCTTTCTTAAAAAAATTTTTTTTATTGATGTATAGTTGATTTACAAGTTTGTGTTAATTTCTGCTGTACAGCAAAATGATTCAGTTACACATATATACATTAAAAATTTTTTTCCACTATGGTTTATCATAGGATATTGAATATGGTTCCCTGTGATATCCAGTAGAATCTTATGTTTATCCATTCTACATATAATAGCTTGGATCCGCTAATCCCAAACTCTCAATCCATTCCCGCCCCACTTGCCTTCCTTCTTGGAACCACAATTCTGTTCTCTCTGTGAGTCTGTTTCTGCTTCGTGTAGGTTCATTTGCGTCAGATTTTAGATTCCACAAACAAGTGATGTCACTTGGTAGTTATCCTTCTCTTTCTAACTTATTTCATTTAGTATGATCATCTCTAGTTCCATTCATGTTGCTGCAAATGTAAGCTTACTTATCTCTGGTGGATGAGAAGATACTGCATCACTGTGGATGTGAGCTTCTGTAAGGCATTGGTTAAGGCCTCTCATGGTTGACACTTCCATTTATTCCACCTCTGTCTCCTCAGCACCACCGTATGACTGACACTGTGCAAGCTGTTGGGGTGATAAGATCCAGCCTGTCTTTAGGGAATTTACAGATATCACATATACACCATACAGATCTCAGCCACTGTGCATAGCCACACATCTGTCACACCAAAACGGTTTTATTTTGGGGAAGTAGGAATAGATGGCTGAAACTTCAGTTTAATTCTGAGTGACTTTATGCCCTCACACCATTAATGTGCCAGTAATAGAAATCAGGCCCTCCCTAAAGATTCTTGACTTTCGGGGAGATCTCATGGGACCAGAGTGAGAACATCAGGAAGAACCAGACTTGAAATTGGAGTAGACTGTAGCTTCTGGCAATAAGGAAAGTGAAATACTGTTTTTTGAAGAGATTCATGAGAAACTTTTTCGAGAAATAGTACAGAAACAACATGACTCTCCACGACAAAAATAAATCAGTCTCATTCCTACCTCATCCCTCATAGGAAAAAAAATCAAGGTGTTTCTTAGATGAAATGAAAGGGCTCCAGACGTCCCCAGTGGTCCACTGACTGAGACCTTGCCTTCCAATGCAGGGGGCGTGGGTTTGATCCCTGGTTGGGGAGCTAAGATACCACATGTCTCGTGACCAAAAAACCAAACAATAAAACTGAAGTAATATTGTAACAAATTCAATGAAGACTTGAAAAATGGACCACAATCAAAAAAATAACTAAATAAAACTTAAAAAGGAAAAGCTAAAACTCTAATGCTCCTAGGAGAGTATCTAGGTAACCTGAGAATAAAGTTCCAAGCACATCCAAGTAGTCAGAAACACCTCCCCTGGCGCGGAGAGGACAGAGACTGCTGGGAGATGGCACTGGAGACCCCCCTTCCCCAAGAAGCAGACAGGCAGGAAGGGGGAGACACCCTGAGGAAGGGTTCTGGGATGTGCAGGAGGGGAAGTCCTGGATGGAACCATGCTCAGCTCTCCTGGGTGGTGAGCAGTAAGATGAGACAGAGAAGGGGCGTCCGAGGCTCTGATATGCACCCTCAGAGGCCAGGCTGAGAACCAGGACTGACTCCATGGGCAAGCGCTAAATGAGGGGCTGGCGGGCGGTGGTGCCTGGGCATGGGGGCTTTGACATTTTGGAGGGAGGCTGGAACAGAGAACGCAGAGACAGTTTCCAGAGATAAGACTTTGCTCCACTCTCCTTAGTGAAGCCTTAGGAACGGTCTGGATGGGAGATGTGTCCTCAACACCCTGGACCCCCCATCCCCACCCAGCTACCTGGACTCTTGGTGCTTCTTCTACACAACTTACTGGGTAGGTTTTTGGTGGGGGGCACGGAAAGCGAGTGGCTGGCTTGGTCCTGGTGAGCAAGAGGTGCTGTTCTCTACTCCTCACCCTGCACATCTTTCCACATGAGGGACTGGCTGGCTCCCTCCCTGGCTCACAGCACGCACAGCAGAACACAGCCCCAGGTCCTCCTCACATGAGGTCCAGCCTCACAGAGATGCTCTCTACTCCCTATCTCTGTTTGGATCAGTGAACACCTGGACCAACCAAATGTGGCCCAGATGGGACCTGGGAAGTGACTGGGATTAGGTCCCTGTGGGCCAGTGGGTCAGGCCCCTGGTCAGGACAATCACTGGTGGGGAAATGCCCGCCCATCTCACACTGGGCAAACCTGCTGCCCAGCTACAATGCCATGGAGGCTGGGTGGGGGGAGGGGTGCAGGGGAGGCTGTCTCATCTGTGAGTCCTGCTGCCTGCACCCCAGCCAGATGCTCACACCCAAAGTGCTCATCTGCAGCCAGTCCCTTCCAAGACAGCCAAGCATGTTTTCTCCTTGAGCTGGAGGAGATGCTGAGCGACACGCTGCCATGTCTGACTCTGGAGGGAGCGAGAGCCCAAGGCCTGGGAGGCTGAGGCTGGTGGGTTCGGAAGGGGTGGGTGAGGTTAGCAGCACCTCCCCACCCTTCCCCAAGAACATCTCTGAGAGGCAGGCGGTGGAGCAGAAAGGGCAGAGTGAGCGAGCTTCCGTTCTTGGAGGTGTGAACTCTGTCTGTCAAGGTCGGATACCTCTCTGTGGAGGAGCCTCCCTCCTAGCTCCCGCCAAGATTGATGAGATGATGTAAAGGAAGGGAAGCAGCTTTATCACGTCCCAGGGCCAGTCGTGGGGTCCTGTGTCCTCTGTCACGAGGCACAGACCCCAATGCTTCCACAGCCTTCCTGGGGGCCCCTCTGCTTTGGCACAGACCCCTCTGGATAGGAACTTTCGGTTGCAGTGGAAGAGGCGGGCACGGGTACTGCAGGTGTGGCTGGCTGCACGCTTCAGCAGCCACCTTGCCAGGTGGTCTGCGGCCCCTGTGGGGCCGCTCAGGCGCAGCTCCCGGACATGCCCCGCAGAACAAGACCTTGCGCAAGAGATCAACGTGAGCGCCACACACCAGCAGGAGCAGGGCGGCCACATTTCCCCCCGGAGGCTCTGCGCTCACATGGACCTCTGCTCTCCCCCACCCCCACCCCGCTCCCAGAGCGTCGTTCCCAGGGCCACGAGGCCTGCCCGAGGAAGGGACGGGTCCAGGACCAGCCACACCGTGCTGGGAGCGCGTGGGGAAGACGCTATCGCAGGCTCCTTCCTTATCTGCGCTGAGACTGTTCCCTCATCTGAATGAAGACAATTAAAGCAATGTCATAGGGATTGTGTGTTGATGGGAATTAAATGTGCGTCACTGGGTAAAGCTGGCAGGTCAGGGCACCCTCCCCTTCCCACTAGGGCCCTGCTTGGGGTGACTACAGAGAACAGTTCGAGGGACCTCAAGGGACTAACGAGGGCGGGGGGGTTCCTTCCCCGCCCCGCCCTGCCCCTAAATTTCTGGGAAACCGCCCCCCTCCTCCAGGCTGTATACTGCCCCCTGCTGGAGGTACTGGGAGCCGTGAGGTTCTCTAAGGTGGGAGCCTTAGGCATGGACTTCTTAGTGGGGGGAGCACAGCGTTTCCTGGAGGGGAGGAGAGATGACCAAAACAGGAACTTGCCGTAATAAGCCGCCAAAACGTAGGGCTCTGAGTAAGGAGTCTAACCACCCTGGACTTTCCTTTCCATGCACACAAGTTTAGGGTCATGAGGAATAATTTATAAGAACGCATCACATGGTTAAGTGCAATGTGCAGAAAGTTGTGAACATGTGTGGCCGCTCCCCCGTGTAAGGAGAATCCCCCTGGCTGGCGAGCAAAGGCGGAGCCCATGGAGACTGGAAAGAGGGATTAAATATGACTTCAGGCCTTTCGGGATGTTTGCATATGTGGTTGAAAGCAAACTATACTATAAAAGGGATTACCTCAAAATGTGTAGGCCAGGCCAGAAGTTGCTTTTTTTTTTTAACGGTGCAAAGTGAAGGTGAAAGTCATTTAGTCTAATCTGACTCTTTGCAATCCCATGGTCTGGAGCCTGCCAGGCTTCTCTGTCCATGAGATTTCCCAGGCAAGAATATTGGAGTGGGTTGCCATTCCCTTCTCCAGGGGACGGAACCTGGGTCTCCTGCACTGCAGGCAGATTCTTTACCATCTGAGCCACTGCTTTTAACAGTACTTATATTTTTGTTTTTCTGTAATTTTTACCTACACATGGAAGTAAAATTCCGTTTATAAGAACATGAAAAGTAGTTTCCCTTTGTCTATGATCGTTCTCCCCTTTGCCCAAATAATGACGAAAAGCAATTGCTTTTCGATCTTCTGATGGTTACCATTACGACTTTAATACTTTTCCTTTAGGATTAATTTTAGACTATAACTTTAGACCTGCAGACTTGAAAAATAAGAAAATTAGCATGCTTACGCTATTTTTTCCCTCTCCTATATGCCTTCCTGATTTGTAATTATATTTTTATTTTATTCCTCTAAATGTTGCCTTTCCAGCTTTGTTCGTTGCATTTTTATAATTCCCTCTATAATTTCCTTTCTGACTGAACAGGATATTCACTTTTCCGTGAACTACATTAAGACTGTTTGCTGCTCTGCAAGACGAGGACACTAGCTTAGCCAGTCTTCTTTCTTTCCTCCTTCCCTTATTTCTGTTTCTTATATCACTGTTTTCACATCATCATGGTTTAAAATATTTCTGTTAGCTAACTAAAAGAATCTTCCTTGCTTTATCAATACATTGACTCTAAACACTAGAAAATGAATAAACCACATTGGCAATAGTGTGGTTTCAAATATAATATTCACTCTAGAACCAAAAAACATGATTGACTCAGAGAGAAGGAAAATGCTGCTGCTAAGTCGCTTCAGTCGTGTCCGACTCTGTGCGACCCCATAGACGGCAGCCCACCAGGCTCCCCCGTCCCTGGGAAATATTCCTGTGTTATTATAACTTCACAGTTAATTACATGTTATATAAACTTATCAATAGACAAATTATATTTAAAACAAAGGTAGTAAGTACTCAGAATCAACTCACTTAGTTACATTTGCTTTTGGTTCCGCTGAGGTCACCAGTACCTCCCACAGCTGCGTGGCTGACATGCTCTGTAACGGTGCCCTGATGCACACCTCCCAACTCTGCACTTAGTGATGTCATGCTGGTATTTTTTAAGCTGGCCATGGTGGGAGAATTTATACCATGGAAACTGGAAAATGCTACCAACAAGTGCTTAAATTATTATTTTGTTGACTGACCTTAAGACAGTAGTGGAGAAAGCATTAGTAATGCTGTTCAGTTGCTCAGTCATGTCCAACTCTTTGTGACCCCATGGACTGCAGCATGCCAGGCTTCCCTGTCCTTCACCATCTCCTGGAGTTTGCTCAAACTCATGTCCATTGAGTCTGTGATGCCATCCAACCATCTCACCTTCTGTTGCCCACTTCTCCTCCTGCCTTCAGTCTTTCCCAGCATCAGGGTCTTTTTCAATGAGTCAGCTCTTCGTATCAGGTGGCCAAAGTATTGGAGCTTCAGGTTCAGCATCAGTCCTTCCAATGAATATTCAAGGCTGATTTCCTTTAGGATTGACTGGTTTGATCTCCTTGTTGTCCAAGAGGCTCTCAAGAGTCTTCTCCAGCACCACAGTTCAAAAGCATCAATTCTTTGGCGCTCAGCTTTCTTTATGGTCCAACTCTCACATCCATACATGACTACTGGAAAAGTCATAGCTTTGACTAGATGGACCTTTGTCAGAAAAGTAATGTCTCTGCTTTTTAATATGCTAAGTTTGTCATCGCTTTTCTTCCAAGGAGCAAGCATCTTTCATCTTTTTAATTTCACAGCTGCAGTCACCATGTGCAGTGATTTTGGAGCCCCAAAAATAAAGTCGCTCACTGTTTCCATTGTTTCCCCAACTATTTGCCATGAAGTGATGGGACCAGATGCCATGATCTTAGTTTTAGATGTTGAGTTTTAAGCCAGCTTTTTCACTCTCCTCTTTCATTTTCATCAAGAGGCTCTTTAGTTCTTCTTCACTTTTTGCCATAAGGGTGGTGTCATCTGCATATCTGAGGTTATTGATATTTTTCCCGGCAATCTCGATTCCAGCTTGTGCTTCATCCAGCTCAGCATTCCGTGTTAGTAATGTAGATTAAATTTGGAGAAAAGTTCTGACATACATAGTGCTAAATCTGAAAATTGTTTAAGGAATATAATCTGTATGAGGATGAGAAATAGTTTTACATATTAGATTTAATGACTAAAAATTATTTGGTAAAGCCTTGTGTATCAGGATGCAACTCCATTTGTCAAATACTGGTTAAATTGAGACTGTACCTTGGCTACATAGTCAAGAGTTGGCAAAAATTACTGAGTGTTTTCTATAAGAATCAATTGGCCATATAGAATTTGCAATAGAAAATCGTATTTTCCTTATTATTTCTAAATTATGTGCTACACATCACAAAAATTTATAATAAACTTAGGCAGATAGATTGTTCAAGAGCCGGTTGTTAGCATTTACCAGCACACCACTATCTCAGAGGCTCGCTGATTCCACCATTATATCACATAGGAAATTAGGAGGAGATGGAGAGAAACACCTTCTCCTCCCATGCTCCAGGGCCAGCGTGGTCCCAGAGACCATAGCACTCATCAGAAGGACAGCCAGGACTCCTCATGGAGGACAGGGAAATAAAGGCTGGGAAACAGCAGTGCTGATAGGGCAGGTCACGCCTCTCTGAGCCTTCACCCACACATCTCTAAAACGGGGCTGCTGATCCCTCCCCCTGCTGGGGCATCTGAGTATGTGCAGGCGCAGAGGAAGGCCTTGCTTCTGAAGGCAGGTCCCTGTCCTCACCACCAACTACCAACAGAACCTGTAGCCCAAACAACGCAGGGTCACCCACGGCCAGGCTCCCCCAGAGACCATGGGAAGCTGCCAGCACCGGAGCCATTGCAGAGGCTGGCCTGATTCTGAGTATGAGGAAGGGACGGGGAGGCGAGGCCACTTCTGCTTTCTGCTCACACCCGGTGAGGTACCAGCCCAGGGAGCACATTTGAATTCTCAAACCTCAGCTGCAGGTTCACCAAGTTCTGAAGGAGCACTGACAGGCAGTTTCATTACAGCTCACTATGGCTGGGTCCTCTGAAGAGGCACCCTTCTGTCCTGGAGAACCATGAAACGTGCGAATGATCGCTCGCTGTTTGGGGTGGACATGATTGTGTGACCATGACCCACAGAGATTGCCCTTTTCCTTCAGACCCTCTTTTCAGAAAACCCCAAACTTCATTTTATTTACCCTTCTGTGAATCTATCCTAAGGAAATGACCCACTATTCAGAAAACATTTCTTATATATCTACCTCAAATCTTTCTAAAATAATGGAATAAAGTGGGGACATATGTAAATGCAAAAGCAAACATTTGTGTGAAAATACTCTCTCTGCATGTTGAAAATAATATGAAATGTTAGATTACAGAAGACTTTAAAACAACCTGTTATACAGTCATTAATACACCATTTCAGATGTTATTTTTAATACCATGATGAAATGCTTGATTTACATGTTCAGCAAAGGAGCAGACTGGGGCTTCCTAGGTGGTTCAGTGGTAAAGAATCCACCTGTCAATCAGGAGACACAGGTTCAATCCCTGGGCCGGGAAGATCCCCTGGAGGAGGGCATGGCAAGCCACTCCAGTATTCTTGCCTGGAGAATCCCATGGACGGAGGAGCCTGGAGGGCTGCAGTCCACGGGGTCACACAGAGTCAGACACGACTGAGCAGCTTAGCACACACACAGTGACTAAGCAACGAGAAGCAGATTGGCCGCTTATGGCTGTGAGGCCGACCCTGGGGTCAGAGCACCCGGCCTGAGTCCTGCCTCCACACCTCGTTAGCTGCCTGACCTTGGGCAGGTCACTTCAGCTCCTTAAGCCTCAGCTTTCTCATGGGTACAGGGGACCTCAGCCATACCCTTCTTCATGGGTGGGCGTGAGGACAATGGGGATTCTCAGCACCTGGTATACGGCAAGTCTTCAGCGTTATCTATAACCAGCATTATAGTTGCATTCGTGGCAAAATCTGTCCACATCATACACTAAAGGGACATGTCACAGAACGCCCCGAGCAGTTACTGCAGGGTGGAGCAACAGGGAGACATGTCTAATCCCCACTCCTGCCTTTCCGGGGTAGGAGTCTTTCTCCTCCCCTGCCCCTATAGCACCTACACTTGCCCACTGCATCTGTTCTGCAAATCGCTGTTAGCGTTGCCTCCTTGCTTTTCCAGTTTGTGAACTCTTGAGTCAGGGACTCTTTCTTGCTCATTCTGTAGCCCCTGTCCCGAGCACAGAACCTGGCAAACAGTAGGTGCTCAGTCAAACATTTAATTGTCAAATGTTTCCAAGTTTTATTGAAGAGTGTCTCAGGTTATCTACTGGCGTGTGACAAAATATAATGGCTTAAAATAGTAGCTGTTTATCGCATCTCACGATTCCATGGGACAGGAAGCAGCCAGGGCTCAGCTGGGCAGTTCTTTCACTCCGCACAGTGCGGGCTGGGGGCCACCACCTGCATTCACTCGGGGGCCGGGAGGGGCTGGAACATCCAAGAATCTCTATTCACAGGACCGGTACCTCGGGGCTCCTGGCAACTTTTCTTTCCCCGCATGGCCTCTCATCACTCACTGGACTAGAACACATGCTTTAAACCACAGGGCAGCTGAACTCCCAGGGAGAGAAAATGAAGATGACAGATTTCTTAGAGGCTATTTGCAGAAATTTCAGAGCATCATGTCCCATCTCTTGATGGGAGAAGGGGAATTAGATATACTAATTATCATATGCATTTTGCCTTTTGATCTTTTGAGAAATCTTTAAAAGGATGATAAATTATATACATTAGCAAAGTTTTAACATCCTATGTGCATACATAATAGATTAGGAATGTATATAGTTGCTTTTAGTGAGTATTCACTATTTTATATTCTATGTTTTAAACTTTTCATTTTGAAATGATAATAGATTCACAGGAAGTTGCAAAAATTACCCAGAGTTCCCACATACCTTTTCCCTAGTCTCCTCCAACGACTACATCTCAAGTAAATATACTACTATATCAAAGCCAGGAAACTGGCACACCTGATTCCTTTTCTCCCTCCCAGGCTTTGCTATTAGATGTTTATAGGTGCAAGACTTTTGCATCTCTGAGACTTGTCCCTCTTATCATCTTGTGTTGACAGTCTTTGTCCTCAATAAGGCTCTTTCCTTATTCTATTTTATTTCATATTAGTATCACTGCAAAGTTTTCTTGTAGTTAGTATTTGGCTGGTGTATCATTTTTAATTCATTTATTTTCAGTATTTCTGTGTTCTTGTAGTTTAAGTCTTTTGCACACAGCTATAATTTTAAAATCAAACCTAAGTATCTCTAGCTTTTAATATGTGAGCTTAACCTGGGAAGGAAAGTTATGACCAACCTAGATAGCATATTGAAAAGCAGAGACATTACTTTGCCAACAAAGCTCCGTCTAGTCAAGGCTATGGTTTTTCCTGTGGTCATGTATGGATGTGAGAGTTGGACTGTGAAGAAAGCTGAGTGCCAAAGAATTGATGCTTTTGAACTGTGGTGTTGGAGAAGACTTTTGAGGGTCCCTTGGACTGCAAGGAGATCCAACCAGTCCATTCTGAAGGAGATCAGCCCTGGGATTTCTTTGGAAGGAATGATGCTAAAGCTCAAACTCCAGTACTTTGGCCACCTCATGCGAAGAGTTGACTCATTGGAAAAGACTCTGATGCTGGGAGGGATTGGGGGCAGGAGGAGAAGGGGACGACAGAGGATGAGATGGCTGGATGGCATCACTGACTCGATGGATGTGAGTCTGAGTGAACTCTGGGAGTTGGTGATGGACAGGGAGGCCCGGCGTGCTGCGATTTATGGGGTCACAAAGAGTTGGACACGACTGAGCGACTGAACTGAACTGAACCTATTTACATTTACTATGATACTAATACAGTTATACCTGTTTTTTACTTTCTTCTTTGGGGTTTTCATTTGCCATGATTGTCCTTTCAAGTTTTTTTTCCTCCCTTTCTTCCTCCTGTTGAATGTATTCGTCCTTTTTTCTGTCTTTATCTCCCTCTACTGGTTTAGAAGTTATACATTCTGCTCCTTCACTTGTTCCTCTTCAAATTTTAGCATTCATATTTGACTTTAAAATGTCTAGTGCCTCATTGTGCAATACAGTGGGGCTTAGCCTCCTTTGGCTGTTTAGTTGAAATGGGATCAACCAAACCATCAACTTTTATTTTAATTAATTTAAATTATAATTTTAAAATTGATATACAATACAGTTATTGAAAAGCTCTTACAGATGTTTGGAGCAATTTGGATAGATGAATCACCTCTTTCAACAATAAATTTTATGATATCTAAATATAGGTGAAATATTTCCAATGGAAATTTAGCATCTAAATTGAGATTTACACTATAAATGTAAATAACATACCAGATCTTGGAAAACTTAGTATATAAAGAATATAAAATCTTTCAGTAGTAATATTTATATTGATTACATGTTGAAATTATAAAATTGTGCATATATTGCATTAAATAAAATATATTATTAAACTAATTTCACCTCCTTCTCTTTTGAAGGTGGCTGCTAACAAAGTTTTAATTACATGTACGACTCACATTATATCCATATTGGACAGTGCTCAACCAGAGCTAAAGCCCAAGTACCCGGCGTCTCAGTGCTCTGACTCTCCCGTCTTGTTGCTGTGTTCAGTACTGGCTGGGTGTCACTGTGTTCAGTACTGGCTCTCGTGTCATATATGATTTTGTTTCCACCCTGCTCCTCACACCCCCACCTTAATTCGCT
The DNA here is from genome assembly GCF_032452875.1 of Bos javanicus. Taxonomy (NCBI): domain Eukaryota; kingdom Metazoa; phylum Chordata; class Mammalia; order Artiodactyla; family Bovidae; genus Bos; species Bos javanicus. The sequence goes on along the minus strand of NC_083895.1, from coordinate 44,503,655 downwards.
GCTCTCATTTCTTTTATACATAATGATGATTTAGACTTACCAAAATGTTTGCTGACTTCTTCCTCCACCGGTACAGCCGCCATCCCACGCTTTCTTCGCTGATCAGCTCTTCTCACCCAGCTTCCAGGGGCCACACTGCCCGCTGCTTTGTTTTTCTCAGTGTTTGTCATCAGTGATGCCGAGGACTCAGACCACGGGCAGAGACCCACCTGCCGCAGCTGCCAGGGCCGCTGTGCTTCTGTTAGAGCACAGCCGTTCCTCTATCTCAGTGCAGCCGCGAAAGGCTGCAGGTCAGGAGAGGGGCCTCCAGCGCGGCGCTCTGTGCAGCCGCCACTGCTGACCTCCGCTTGCCACACTCACGCGTGCCTCTGACTCGAGTGGGACTGGAGATGGGGCAGCACCCTGTGCATTCCTGTTAGTTCCCTCCCAGAAAGCACATCTGATGATCCTGGCCGCACCCTAAGGACTACAGACCCTAGTGCCCCTACAAGAGCCATAGCAAAGCACCTTCCTCTGCGCTGTGGTCTCGGGGACCGTTTCCCGGTGCCCATTTGCTGCTCACATACCCGTCCCAGCTCCGTGGACCCAGGGCCTGATGAGGGTGAAGCAAGTGAGGCACTCACAGCCTCCTTAAAATTTGTACCCCAGATGCCTCACTGGCCCTACCCTAGTCCCAGCCCTGAACTCCCCCAGAAGTATGTGTTTCCCTGCATAATAGGTGCTATGCAGGTGACTCCTCTGAGCTCCCTGAGGCCAACAGAGACTCTCCCACCCCCACAGAGGGCCTCCTCAGATTGGTGGCGGCTCACTGCTGAAAAGCCCAGGAATGCTGGAAGCCGTGTGTGGAGACCGCCACCTTGTGGCCACAGTTGCCAATTACAGTCAGGATTACTCGGTACCCGTATTATAATTAGGCTTCCGTGGTGGATCAGTCGGTAAAGAATCTGCCTGCAGTGCAGGAGACCCGGGTTTGATCCCTGGGTCAGGAAGGTCCCCTGGAGAAGGGAATGGCTACCCACTCCAGTATTCTTGCCTGGAGAACTCCATGGACATAGGAGCCTGGTGGGCTAGCAACTAACACTTTCGCATTAAAATTAGCTTGGTGTTTCTTTCCTTTCTAGTGTTTGTTTGTTTGTTCGGCTGCACCGGGCTCCAGTTGCAGCACATGAGATCTTCAACCTTCATTGCGGCACATGGACTCTAAGTTGTGGAATGTGGGATCTAGTTCCCTAACTAGGGGTTGAACCTGGGCCCCGTGCATTGGGAGCAGAGTCTTAGCCACTGGACCCCCACTGCCTACTCAGCCGGGATGTGTATGTGAGTAGCAGCGTGAGCACCGGGGAACAGTCCCCAAAACCTTACAAGAGAGGAAGACGCTTTACCATAGCTCTCCGGTGGGACCCTCTTGGTCGGGGCACTAAGGCCCCTCGTCCCAGTGTTTCTTCTACCTAATAGTGGGAAACCTCTTCAAAAGAAGGGGGAAGAAATCTCTGGGCTCCAGTATCAACTTCAATACTTAAACTCATAAAACAATATGTAGCCTTCCTATGGTTATAATTTATAGCAACTAGAAAAACCAAACAACTTTGCTAGGTAAAAAACAACAAACAAAAATCCCCCAAGAGCTCTTAGTGAAATGCGACTTACAGTGTGTTTCTAGGTGAATTTGTGGCGGCTGGGGCTCACTGGCTCACTGAACAGAGGCCTCCAGAGGATTGTTGTGTGGCCACCTGATTTCTGGGGGTTTTCAGGCCCACAGAGCCCCTACACAGAACCGTTCCTTTCATGGAAGCCAGTTAACTCAGTGATGGTGACAGATTCCTGGTGAGGGTGTGGGTCCTCGCCCAGTCACCCAGGAGGTCTCAGAAAAGTCCCAGACTCTGGCTGCTGGCTCCCCCAGAGATCTGCTTCACAGGGCCCCACATGCTAAACGTTACAGACACGTTCTGTGTCACCTGCTGCCAATTTGATTCTAAATACAAATTCAAACTCAGGCATTCAAATTACTTGGGAGAGTTTGACTTTAAGGTGGTAATCCCACCTTCTAAAAAGGGCTTACTTTTTGATTTATTGTGTTAAATTACAACACAGAGTTTATTAAACTGTGCAAGAAACCCAATTTAAGAACTAAACACTGCCTTAATTAATGCTGCCACTGCAGATGGAGAAATATGGAGGAAACCAGCCTGTCATGGGTCCCTGTTCAGTGCCGAGGCCTCACAGCCGTGAGAACTGGCACGGGCATGTAACCGAGTTCTCTGCATGACTTACCTCCTCAATCCTCACAACAGACCCTGGAGTCCGCTATATTATCATTCTTATTTTACAGATTGGGAATGGGTTGCCGAGAGACAGTGTAACTAACCCAGCTGGGAAGGGTCCATGGCAGGACTCAGATTCAATGGTGCTTGACTCCAACACCCTCGTTCTTTCCACGCCAGCTCCAGCCTCCCCCAGAAGGCCTGGACAGAGCGCTAGCCCGCGTCGGTGCAAGCACAGAGAAGGCCCGGTCTGCTGCTTTCCAGCTGAGTCCCCCTAGAAAGGCCAAGAGCAGGACATTACATCTTGATCCTCAGGATCCCTGAGCTCTGGCCCTGGCTCAGGTTATGGGCCTCCTTACCTGTGCCAGCAGTGTGTCTCCACCATGGCCCACCCTGCCCCACTCCCAGCAGTCCCCAAGGGCTGGCAAGAGGTTATCGCAGTGATTAGGGTGAGTGATCATCTGCCTTGGCCATCGTCCCCTCCCTGAGCCTGGAATGATGGAGCCTCCACCCCAGCCCCTGCTCTGCCGAGATGCCGAATCAGGCACCAGTCCATGGTCAGCTCCCCCTGCCTTGGTCAGGGAGGACAAGAGTGAGGGGCCACTCTGAGTCCACTCTCAGCAAAAGGGGCTCTTTGCGGACCAGAGCCCCACTGGGAGGCAGGAGACTGAGGGCCACCTGCCTACTTCCCTCCTTAGCCTTGATTTTCAAAAGCTTTGCAATCAGCTGCAGACCTTGGTTTGAAGTCTCAGAGATGCAATCTGTCACCTTGGGAAATGGACCGAATGTTTCTGACCTGCTTCCCAATCCACAGACTGGGGAGATCTGGGTGATGCTGGAACTTTGAAAAGTGGCCCAGCTCCTCCCTCTGCAACCTGCGGGCTCCTCCCCTGCTAATGACTTCTCCAGCCCCAACTTCCTCCCCTCACTCCAGACAGAACTGGATCAGCTGTGCGCAATTCAGCTGCTCTGCTCGGAGGAAGCCTGCACAGGAAGCCCCAGGAAGCCCGCATACCCTGCGAGCCGCCCCTGGCCCCCGGAAAGGTGAGGCCACAGATGAGGGTGGGGCGAATTGACGTTGGCGGGTCCAGAGGCCGGAGGGATGCACAGATGGGGCTGCGAGGGAGAGGTCCAGGGGCGTGGGAAGCAGTGCATGAGGGTGCCCACCAGGGGGCGCGCTGCACCAAGTCAAACCCCAGGCTCGCCACTGCGAGCCGCCTGCCCCATCCTTTCCTGGCAGAGGTCAGCCGCACCCGCGGAGTATTTCCTGAGCCGAGGCTGCGGCAGCCTCTTAGCAGGCCAAGGACGGCCGTCAGCGCACCATCCCCAGAGGCCCTGAGGAGCCGGGGAGCCTGGATCCGACTGACGATGTTCGTCCTGGGCAGCTTCCTCCTGGTCCTGCCCGCCTCCCCTGCCCGCTGGTCACATGGGTTCTGGGGGCAGGGCCAAGGCCACGGAGGGCCTCCGGGGTGACGAGAGGGGGCAGGGAGCCGGCGCTTCCCCCGGGCAGTGCCTTAAAAAGAGGGAACTCCCACCAGGTTCTGGGAAATGGAGGCGTCCAGGTCCCCGTATCAGGTGAGCAGACCCTGGCCTGGCACCACCGGGCAGCTTTCCTGGAAACCTGGGCCAGCCCCTCGCCTTCTGGGCCCAGATGTCCCCCCGGTGATGGGTGTCATGTACCCTGTGCTCACACCCGCTGGCAGCAGGGAACCCGCTGGGAGATGAATGAGGAACCATAGGGTGAAGACATGGGGAGGCCAGTCCAGGACCATGAAGGATGGGAGGGCAGGGAATGCAAGAGCAATCTGGGTTTGAATCCCCACACCTTCACCGTGTTAAACTCTGTGACTCGGGGTGGCTCACAACCCCACTGAAACACTCACCTCTGGGTGCTGTCAAGTTCATGTGTTTGGTCTACAGGCACTGCCTACTAAGTGCTAGCTGTCGCTTTTAGTAATGCCTGTGGGTGAGGTGATGCCCAGGTACCGGGCATCTGGCCTGGATCCAGGAAGACCCGGTGCTCCCAGACCCGCCCCTACAGGGAGCCCGCTGGCTATGTGGCCAGTGCCAGCCAGAGCTGCTCCTGGCTGAGACATCCCCCAGCTGGCTCGCCAGGACTGTTCTTCAGGGCACAGTGCCACAGGCAGGGGAGCTGTGCCCCTTCTGTGCTGAGCTTAACTGGGCTGTCGCCTGCCCTGGAACACAGCTGCCGAGAAAGGTAGGTGAGGGGCAGGCAAGGGCTGGGGTGGGTGGTTAGAGAGCAGTCTCTTGCCCCTCTCCCCCAGCTGGAGAGCAGAACCCACCATACCAGCCCTTCCACCCCCATTTTCCTCAAAGCAGATGCCCATGGCCCTGGGCCTTGTCATTTCGCTGCAGGCTGGGGTCAGTGAAGGTCACGCCTCCAACCAGAACCCTCGTGATGCAAATCATGCCCCCCACACTCATACACGTATGCATTCCCCCCTGCTGCAAGTGGGCAGTGAGGGGCAGGGCGCCTGGCACAGGTAGGACAGAGGCCCCGCTGCCGTCTCCCAGGGAGGCCTCTGTTCTGAGACGGCAGAGCTGAGATTGGGGCATAGACTTGGCCAGGAGAAAGGGCAGGGGTTTGGAAAGGTAAGAAGGGCCATCAACACGTCCAAGAGGAAGAACTAACGTTATTACACACACACACACACACACACACTCACACTCACACAGGGGTCAGCCTCATTTACCTTACCCTTAGAGCACCCTGCAGGGGACATTGTATTTTTAGAGCCCTTCTCCCCTCTTCTTGATCACAGTGCCCTGGCATCTCTTTTAGCATCTTCCTCTACTCTGGACCAGCCCAGATGCATTGTGCAAGCCAGCGCCGCCCAGCAGATGAGAGCAGGTTGCTTTAGGCAATCAATGCACCACTTTCCACAACCATCAGGATTGTTTCAGGGATGGATTGTTTGCCCAGTCAAGGTCATGAGGGAAGAGATGTTTGAAGAAATAGAGAGGAAGAGCTTCCCAGCACTTCTAAGAGACTCACTAGGGGATATATTTCTTCTTCCTGCTACACATGAAGGAGGAAGAATTAACTCCTGAAGTTGGTGTCCAGCAATTTTTTTTCTCATCAATAATCTCTTATTGGTTATGTGCTGAAATTATATTTTGTATAAGTACCGCACGCTAACCGATTGTGCCACTGGAGCTCCTGAAATTATATTTTGAAGAAAAAGTAAAGTGAAAGTGTTAGCTACTCAGTCATGTCTGACTCTTTGCGATCCGATGGACTACAGCACACCAGGCCTCCCTGTCCATCACCAACTCCCGGAGCTTGCTCAAAGTCATGTCCATCGAGTCAGTGATGCCATCAAACCATCTCATCCTCTGTCATCCCCTTCTCCTTCTGCCTTCAGTCTTTCCCAGTATCAGGGACTTTTCCAATGAGTCAGTCCTTCTCATCAGGTAGCCACAGTATTGGAGCTTCAACTTTAGCCATCAGTTCAGTTCAGTTGCTCAGTCGTGTCCGACTCTTCGTGACCCCATGAATCGCAGCACGCCAGGCCTCCCTGTCCATCACCAACTCCCGGAGTTCACTCAGACTCACGTCCATCGAGTCAGTGATGCCATCCAGGCATCTCATCCTCTGTCGTCCCCTTCTCCTCCTGCCCCCAATCCCTCCCAGCATCAGAGTCTTTTCCAATGAGTCAACTCTTCGCATGAGGTGGCCAAAGTACTGGAGTTTCAGCTTCAGCATCATTCCCTCCAAAGAAATCCCAGGGCAGATCTCCTTCAGAATGGACTGGTTGGATCTCCTTGCAGTCCAAGGGACTCTCAAGAGTCTTCTCCAGCACCACAGTTCAAAAGCATCAATTCTTTGGTGCTCAGCCTCCTTTATGGTCCAACTCTCACATTCATACATGACTACTGGAAAAGCCATAGCTTTGACTAGACGGACCTTTGTCAGCAAAGTGATGTCTCTGCTTTTTAATACGCTGTCTAGATTTGTCATAGCTTTTCTTTCGATGAGCAAGCGTCTTTTAATTTCATGGCTGCAGTCACCATCTGCAGTGACTTTGGAGCCCAAAAAATAATCTGTCACTGTTTCCATTGTTTCCCCATCTATTTGCCATGAAGTGATGGGACCAGATGCCATGATCTTCGTTTCTGAATATTGAGTTTCAAGCCAGCTTTCTCACTTTCCTCTTTCACTTTCATCAAGAGACTCTTCAGTTCCTCTTTGCTTTGTGCCATAAGAGTGGTATCATCTGCATATCTGAGATTATTGATATTTCTCCCAGCAATCTTGATCCCAGCTGGTGCTTCATCCAACCTGGCATTTTGCACAAGGTACTCTACATATAAGTTAAATAAACAGGGTGACAATATACAGCCTTGACGTAGTCCTTTCCCAAATTGGAACCAGTCCGTTGTTCCATCTTCAGTTCTAACTGTTGCTTCTTGAGCTGCATACAGATTTCTCAGGAGGCAGGTCAGGTGGTCTGGTATTCCCATCTGTTTAAGAAGTTTCCAGTTTGTTGTGATCCACACAGTCGAAGGCTTTGGCGTAGTCAATAAAGCAGAAGTAGATGTTAGGGCCGTGCTTCATTTTGTGTTAGTTTGTGTGTATGATATTCATTCTTTTCCTTGTGTCTATTTCTTTCCAATGTCATTTATGAAAAGACTCTCCTTTTCCGCTGAATTACCTTGACATCTTGTTTAATTGAAGCATCCCTGATTTACAGTGTTGTGTTGGTTTCTGGTGTACAGCAAAGTGGTCTCGTTTTATGTATGTGAATATACACATATGTATGCATATATATTCTTTTTCAGATTCTTTTCCATTATAGATTAATACAATATATCAAATATAGTTCCCAGTGCTATACAGTAGGACCCTGTTGTTCGTCTACTTTATATATAGCAGAGTGTATCTCTTATTCCCAAATTTCTAATTTATCCTCCGCCCACCTTTTCCCTTTTGGTAATAACCATAAGTTTGTTTTCTACGTCTGTTTTTATTTTGTATATAAATTCATTTGCATCGTTTTAGATCCCACACGTAAGTGATATCTTACGGAATTACGTTTCTCTTCTTCCTTACTTCATCTAATATGATAATCCCTGGGTCCGTCCATGTTGTTGCGAATGATGTTATGGCATTCGTTTTTATGGCTAAGTAATATTCCGTCATGTATATATGTGCATAGAGATACATGTATGTCATATATGGTGCAGTCATGCCCCCTGTACTCTGATGCAGGCGGGCAGGGAGAGGCAGGGGCCTGCCCAGGGCACTTGACACAGAGGAGACAGAGGCCTGAGGCCCTGTGTGTTTTCTTTATCCGTTCACCTGTAGTTGGGTGTTTGGGTTACTTCCATGTCTTGGCTATTGTAATTAGTGCTGCTATGAACGTCAGAGAGCATATATCTTTTTCCGTTAGAGTTTTCTCCAGGTAGTTGTTGGGGAATGAGATTGCTGGACCACACGCTAGCCCTGTTTTTAGCTTTTTAAGGAATCTCTGCACTGTTCTCCGTGGCGGCTGTGCCAATTCACATTCCCACAAACAGCGTAGGGGGTCCCCTTTTCTTCACACTCTCTCCAGCACGTATTATTTGTAGACTTTTTGGTGGTGCCTTTCTGACCGGTGTGGGGTGGTGTCTCACTGTAGTTCTGATCTGCATTTCTCTAATAGTTAGTGATGTTGAGCACCTTTTCATGTGCCTGTTGGCCATCTGTATGTCTTCTTTGGAGAAATGTCTATTTAGATCTTCTGTGCATCTTTGAGATTTGGGGTTTTGTTTTCTTTAATACTGAGAAATATGAGCTGTTTGTATATTTTGGAAATTGATCCTTTGTTGGTCTCATCATTTGCAAATATTTTCTCCTATTCTGTAGGTTGTCTTTTGTTTTATTTATGGTTTCCTTTGCTATACATAAGCTTTTAAGTTAAATTAGGTCCAACTTGTTTATTTTTCCTTTTATTTCCATTACTGTAGGAGACAGATCAAAAAATATTGCTGCAATTCCTTTCAAAGAGTGTTCTGTGTTTTCCTCTATGAGTTTTATAGTGTCTGGTATTACATGTAGGTTTTTAATCTATTTTGAGTTTATTTTTGTGTATGGTGTTAGATTAATTTCATTCATTTACATGTAGCTGCCCCGTTATGCCAGCACCTCTTACTGAAGAGACTGTCTTTTCCCCGCTGTATATTCTTGCCTCTTCTGTGAAAGGTTAGTTGTCTGTAGGTGTGTGGGTTTACCTGGGCTCTGTGTCCTGTTCCATTAATCCATGTTTTTGTGCCAGTACTGTGCTGTTTTGATTACTGTAGCTTTGTAATATTCTCTGAAATCTGGGAGGGTTATGCCTCCAGCTCAGTTCTTTTTCCTCAGAATTGCTTTGGTAATTCAGGGTCTTTTGTGACTCAGTATAAATTTTAGGATTATTTGTTGTAGTTCTGTGAAAAATTTGATGGGTAATTTGATAGGGATCTCTTTAAATCTGTAACGTGCTTTGGGTAATCTGGCCATTTAAGCTATATTAATTCTTCCAATCCAAGAGCATGGGCTATTTTTCCATTTCTTTGACTCATTTTCCTTTATCGGTGTTTTATAGCTTTCAACATGTGAGTCTTTCACCTTCTTGGTCAGGTTTATTCCTAAGCATTGTTTATGCAATTTTAAAAGCGATTTTTTTTCTTACTTTTTCTTCCTCTATTTTATTGTTAGTGTAAAGAAATGTAAGGTAGCTCAGTGGTAAAGACTCTGCCTGCCAATGCAGGAGACATGGTTTCGATCCCTGGGTCAGGAAGATCCCCTGGAAAATGAAGTGCAACCCACTCCGGTATTCTTGCCTGGGAGATCACATGGACAGAGGAGCCTGGCAGGCTACAGTCCCTGGGGTCACAAGAGAGTCAGAAAACAACTTATCGACTAAACCACAACTGCTACTCTGTCTTTTGTTCAGAGCATTTAGTTCATTGACACTTAAGGTGATTATTGCCAGGTATGTGTTTATTGCCATTTTAAACCTTGCTTTCCAGTTGGTTTTGTATTTCTTCTTTGTTCCTTTCCTTTCTGTTTTTCCTTTTGTGGTTTAATGGTTTTCTTTTGCATTATGCTTGAGTTCTGTTCTTTTTAGTTTTGTGAATCTATTATATGTTTTTTTATTTATGGTTATTCTCGTTTCCAAGTATGTTAACACATTACTATATCTATTTGGCTTATGCTGGTAGTCATATAAGCTCAAACACATTCTTTAAAAAAAATTTAATTTTCTTACTCTCCTTTCCCACATTTTATGATTTTAATGTCTTATTTTACATCTTCATGTTATCCTTTTGCTGTTCATGGTAGTTATAATCACTTTCATAAAATTTTTTAATTTTTTTAATCTATGTACTGTACTTGCTTTTTAAGTGATCTCTATACAATCTTTTTTTATATTTGCTTTTCCTGATTTGATTTTTCTCTTTCCTAAAGATTTTTGTTTATTTTCTATTTAGAAAAGAACTTTCAATATTTCTTTTATTAATATAATAGGCTTAGAATTGCTGTATTCTTTTAGTTTTTGCTTACCTGAGAAATTCTTTATTTCTTCTTCTGTTCTAAATGATAATCTTGCTGGTTAGAGTATCCTGACAATACAGGTTGCAGGTTTTTCCCTTTCAAGACTTTGAGTACACCTTGCCACACCCTTCTGTCCTGCAGTAGAGAAAGCAGCTGATAGCTTCCCTGTTACTCTTTTTCTTTTGCTGCCTTTAGAATCCTCCCTTTGTCTCAACTTTTGCTGTTTTCAGTCCCCTTTCTCTTTTTCCTCCTTCTGAAATCCCTTATTATGCATAGATTGGCACACTTTATGTTATCCCATAAGTTTCATGTATCATGTTTTTTTTTAATTTGTCTTCCTATCTGCTGTTCTGAACGGGTGACTTCCATTCTTCCGTCTTCCAGATCACCTACTCATTCTTCTGCGTTATTTCGTTTTCTCTTGGTTGTCTTTAGCTTGGTTTTCATCTTAGCTGTTGTGTTTTCTAATTCTGATTGGCTCCTCTTTATGGTTCCTGGTTTCTTGTTGCAGTGATCAACATTTCTATCAATAGCTTTTCTTAATCCTTTCAGTATTTTTATTACCCTCTTTTGAACTCAGGGTCTGGTAGATTGGAAAGGTCTATTTCATTGTTTCTTTCAGGGGATTTTCTTGTTCTTTTATTGCGGGTACTTCCTCTCCTTCTTTATTTTTCTTATATTTCTCTGACTCTGAACTTAGGAAAAACAGTTTTCTGCTGTGGTCTTGAAGGGCTATTTTTATATGGGAGTGTCGCCTGCGTGAGTCTAATACTTTTGGTGCAAGGGCTGTTATTGGTATGGATGCTTGCCATGTCTTTTCCTTAGGGTGTGCTGGTCATTGTCCCCTTGGCGGGGGATGTGATTGGTGTTTTGGTGAACAGAGTTTGCACTGGATGTTGACTGGGGCCTCCTTTTTGCCCATTAGGGCAGAGTCTGCTCCCCAGGTGTTGAATTAGAAGCCCCCAGATCCAGTTCTAAGCTGCAATGTGAGATAACTGGGACTGGAGTCCTGCTGGGGGTGGAGCCACTGAGTATCCCTCCGCAGGAGCTGCCCACTGGGACATATGCTCTGTGACGTCATCCGCCACTCGTGTGTGCTTACAGAGTGCACGGTTGTGGCGCTGCCCTCAGCCCCACTTCAGCCGTGAGAATACAGACCATCAGCCCAAATGTCCCTTAGACGCTGTGCTAAGAAAGCCATTGGTGCAGATCCACCAGCACCCACCACAGTCGTGCACCCAGACGCTCCATGGTAATGCTGGGAATCAGCCCAGTCCTTGGCCCCTTCTCTGAGTAAGTGTACCCTTGAAACCCCACCATTGCTGATAGGAGACCCGGCCCAGCCAGGGGTGTGCCAGTAATCCCCTTGGATGTCCCACAGGTGCTGCACTCGCATATTTCCGCCTAAATCTCACAGGCAGCCTCAAGAAATCAACTCAGATTTCATCCCCACTTACAAGCTGTGCACCCATGGGGAACTGGCTCAGATTTCAGCCCTGCCTCCACGTGTGGGCAATCTCCCTGCACTTATGTGCTCCCAGAGCCTCTGATGGTGGAGCTGTGCCCACTCTGAGCATGCCAAAACAAGGCTGGTATGGCAGGGCCAAGTGCCCCTCCCTTCACATGTGTTGACAGAGGGGCTCCTGTCGTGGACCCGGGATCCGGACCGCGTACACCCCCAGCTGCAGTCTGCACCACACTCCAGGCCCTTCCATCTGTCTGTGCAGCCACACCACGTCCTCTCCCCTGGCCTGTCTGCTGAAGCCTGAGTTTCTGTATCCAGCCGCTGCACACACTGGCAGGCGTGCGTCTCGGGCTGGGGAGTGCAGTGAGTTGGCCGGAACCATATGTGCCAATCTCTCTCTGCCCTACCTGCCACAGGCTGGCTGCTGCACTCACCTCGGAGCCTCTGAAGTCCCCTGTCTATCCTGGCTGATCTCCCAGGTGGCGAAGGGCATTCCCAGGATGAGGGAACCTTTCCTCTTCCACAGCTCCCTTCCAGGGACACAGGTCCCATCCCAATTCCTTTTCTTCTTCTGTTCTACCTAGTTATATGGTGATCTTTTTGCGGTTTGGTTTTGTGAGGTCTTCTGCCGGAGTTCAGTGAGTATTCTGTGAAAACTGTTCTACATGTAGATGTATTTTTGATGTTTTTGTGGGAGGAGGTGTGCTTCAGGTCCTTCTGCTCCCCCACTTTGATCTCCACTCTAGCATTTTTTAATAAGGCAGCCTTAATGAAGATGAAGCAGACACCTCAGGAAGCAAACTGGAGAACTGGGGCAGAGGGAGAGTCTGACTTGGTTGACATTGTCAAACTGCAGGATCTAGCCATACCTGAAGTCCATATCATGAGAACTTCCTCAATAAAGAAGCCAAAATACTCCTCTTATCTTCTAAGCCAATTTTAATTGTCTTTTTTGTTTCCAGCAACTGAAAGAATCTTACCTAATCATCCTCTTTTGACCAAAGCTAAAAATGGATACTCAGAAGGCATATGGTTAAAAAAAAAAAAAAAAAGAAGGCATATGGTTGCCAGATAAAATATAGATCACAGAGTTAAATCAGAATTTAGATCAGTTACTAACAATGAATAGCAACAGTACCTTTATAGTAGATGTTATATCCCTTGAAATATTTGTAGCACATTTATACTATATAACAGGGAATTCCATATTTTTATTTGCTAAGTCTGGTAGCCCTATTTCAGCCACATGTCCATATTTACACTACTAAAAAAAAAAACTGGGCCTGGACACAAACCCAGAGTTTTTAATTCTAAAGCCACTACTACCCCAGGTCATGCAATGGCGTCTTCCTCTCACTCCCCACCCCTCCATCACCTTCCCAGCCTTGTGTGCTTAGAGGGTGTGAAGAGATGTCACTCTGTCCCCAAAGTTCTCTGAGGTCTGTTCCGGTTTCAAGGTTCTCAGGCTTGGCGCTCCTCTGGGTCCTTGGCTTTGCTCTGCCGCTGCCTCTCTGCTTTGGGCTCCATCTCTCTTCTCACTCTGCTCTTTGCCCCGACTTCCCTTTGCAAGCCAAGCCACTGTTCGCTTGGTCCCAAGGACATGCTGCCGTCTCTGGTTGGGGCTTTGTTGTTCTCTTCCAGCAGTTTCACTCTCACCCACCAGCTTCTGTGCCCAGCTTCCCCGGGTCAGTCCGCAGAACAAGCCTGGCCCCTCTACCGAGCTGTCCCTGTGTTCCCCTGAGAACACCAGAAGCAGGAGCTGTGCCTGGTCACCAAGGCATGGAGCGGGGTGCAGCCCGCTGAGTGCCGTGCCAACGCCACAGTCGGGAGTGGAAGGGACACGCCCACAATGACCGCGGGCGCTTGCTCTATCTGTGTAACACTAACTGGGGCACTGCCCTGGAAGTCCAGTGGTGAAGACTGCCTTCCAATGCGGGGGTTGTGGGTTCCATCCCTGAACAGGGAGCTAAGACTCTACATGCCTCAGGCCAAAAAACAAAACCAGTATTGTAACAAGTTCAATAAAATAAACTTTTAAATGGCTCATGTTTAAAAAGTCTTTAAAAAGAAACAGTGATTGGTTCTATAATCACAAACATGAGGCAAATTCAACACAGCAGAGGCAGGGGAGCAAAGGAGACAAGAAAGGTGGTCGAGAGAATGTTCTCTTGGCTGTCCCTGCCCCCGGGAGTCGGGCTCAGTCTGTGTAAACTCCCTGCATATTTAAATAGGATGACATGCCCCTGCCTTTCCGGCGGTCGCCAGCACCACGTGTCAGTGATGCTGAGGGCTACAGAAATGTCACTTGGCTGTTTTCTAATCAGGATTTTTCTTTTTCATTTTCCACAGCTATAAAATATGCGATGATGATGCTAAAGCTCCAGAAATGGAATGAGATGCCATGCTGTTAGCTGCAGTGTGCCAGGGTGAGGGTCTGCCGTGGGCGCTGCTGGGGCTGTGTTTCCCCATCCGGGTGTGGGGCCCGTGTCCTTCGTCTCCCCACTCACAGGACTGCTGTGCACACCAGGTGAGGGTTTGCAAATCACAGTTCACGTTTTCAGGTCACTGTTTGTAGCTGGTTTTGAAGCTCTCTGGAAAACACATCTCCTTTTAAATCGAGGCCAACCGATTGAAAAGATTAGACATATCTGACAGGTGTGAAGGGCTTTGCCATTTTATACCCACCATCTTATTGACCCTCCGTTCACTCTGAGGTGTGGTTCATCCTTGTTCCCATTCTGCAGATTTGAGGAACTGATACCCGGTGGTCTGTGACTTGCCCAACGCCATTCCACAGTCCCTAGGACGCTTGCATTTAAAGGACTCATTCCTCATAGAGAAGCTTCTTGTTTGAAATCCAAGAAAGCACGAGATAAAGGGCATTCTAAATATATTTCTTTTCTATAGATGCTGATCTCCTATTACTGGAAAACAGGAATTAGCCTGTCTGCTTGAGGATGTGGTTGGTTCTTTATAAAGAGGACATACAGGAAAGCTTGCACATAGAGCGCCAGCTTCGTTATGCTGCCGACGGCTCCCAGCAAAAGGAGGACACTGGCAGCCAGATATTTCGGTAAGAAGTTGATTTTATTGTATGTGGAGTATGATTACCTTTGTTCTTAGCTTCTTGCCTGGGGGATGGGGTCACCTGAGGCCACCCAAAGGAGCTATCTCGGTCTTATAAGCTGAGAGAAAGCATCTAGGGGTGTCTGTGATCAGGACCCGGGCACTGACTGATGGCCTAGCCCTGACCCCTGAACTCAGGAGCTGGTTATGTCTGCCTGAAAAACAGAGCCTTCAACATGACCACGACTGTCAGGGGCCCTGGCTGCAGTGGCTCAGGGCTCTGATGACAGTCAGATTCTGTGAGAATCTGTGTACCCACAGACCACAGGTGCAAAAAGTCATCACAGGGAAGGCGGTGCATCCTGAGGCTGCCCTGTATCTTGCTTGGAAGCAGTCAAGCCCAGCAGTTCATTCAGAAACAGCAAGGACGGTTCTGCTGCTGCTGCTAAGTCGCTTCAGTCGTGTCCGACTCTATGCGACCCCAGAGATGGCAGCCCACCAGGCTCCCCCATCCCTGGGATTCTCCAGGCAAGAACGCTGGAGTGGGTCAGTAGTCTGCAGTAGGCTGTCCCGGAGATAACTTAGACAAAGTGGGGCAACCACTGGGTGGGCATACAAGCGCTGGCTAGGGGGAGAGTCGTGCCTGGCTGGCTGAGGGCTTGTGCTGCGACATCGCTTGTTCTCTGGGCCTCGGTGCCTTCAGGTGACGATCGAAATCCTGGATGCTAGCCAGAGAAGCACAGTCAGTGGCATGCAACCCGGCTGTATGTTAGAATCACGCCGCAGTTCTTAAAAATCCCCAGGCATTGGCGGGGGCGGAGGGCGGGGCGGCGGTTGCATTGTACAGCCTGGAAATCTTGGTTCCCCAACCAGGGATTGAACTCATGTCCCCTGCAGCGGAAGTGCAGCACACCAGGGAAGGCCCTCCCCAGGCATTCTTGAATGCTGGAGGTCAGGCTTAATTGGTGCGGGGCGGGCTGTGGGCATCAGCAGTTGCCAGGTGAACTTCGTGTGCCGCCAGGCCTCCAGACAGAGCCCAGAGAGGCCCCAGGTCACACGGCGGCCTTCGCGCTGGTCTGCACAGGGCTCCACAGGGGTGCGGGATCAAGCCCTGTGTTCACAAAGCCAGGTCCCCAGGATCTCACCCAGGCTAGACGCGTGCTGCAGGTCCTTGTCACGTGTCTAACTCCTCTGGAGCTTCCTTTTTACAGCAGGGAGTGGGTAGCAGCTGACATTAGCCTTGACCTCTGCTCAGGCCTAATGCATTGGGTCGGGGGTGCTGTAAAATCTCAAGGTATTTTTCTCTCAGATGGGTTTATGGGATCATCTCTCTCACCCTGGTACATTCTAGAGGAGATTACTGGGGGACTTGAGCTTGCTTTTAACTGAAATTTTTGAAGACTGAGGCAAACAGAAACTTACCACAAACTTACTTTTTCGAAAGGTTCCAGCTATCAGATTTCCATGGTGTGCCAAATGTCCCCCACCTTCATAGGATGCTGATTCTTTGAGGAAAGGGCAAAGGGGCTCTTGCACAAGATACCTAAATTTAAAGAATTTAGTTTTTTCTTGTGATGAACTTCATTTAAAATTAACCGTTTTAAAGTGAGTAATTAGTTCAGTGGCAATTGCAAGATGTCCCACAACCATCACCTCTCTCTAGTTCCAAAACATTTTCATAACCTCCCAAAAAAAATCCCATCCACGTGAAAAGGCTGCTCCCCACCTTCGCCAGCCCTGGCCGCCCCGAGTCTGCTTCCTCTCTGTGTGGAATTACCCATTCTGGATCTTTCTCATCCATGGAATCATGCAGTGTGTGTTCTTCCATGTCTGGCTTCTTTGACTTGGTGTAATGCTTTGGAGGTTTATCCATATTACAGCACGCATCAGAACTTTATTCCTTTAGGTTGAATTAATTTTTAAAGTGTTATCTGACCACGGCTTGTCAGCTTCGTATGAAAGGAGCAGCTATGCTAGTCTCAGGAAGGCTTTGGAAAGGACAGGAGAGTCATCCAGCGCGGGGGACACGTCCGCACCCCATCCCTGGTCTTTCTAGGTCAGCCCTGTCTCCTCTTCCTCTCCCTGTTTCTCTCTGTCTGTCTGCCTGCCTTTCTCTGACCCTCCTTTTCTCTCTCTCACCTGGATACATTCTAGAGGAAATTGTTGGGGAACTTGAGCTTGCTTTTAACTGAAATTTTCAGACAATTGGGGCAAACAGAAGATTCTTCAGGGTTAAATTGAGCTGCTGTGCTTCACTTAATTGTTCTGCCCATAATTTTGTCAACTTGTGGACCTGCTGTGTAGCAGGAAGCCAGAGGCCGGCTTCTACACAAGTCTTGGCCTTTCACTCGGGGGACCCTGTGCTAAAACTCTCACCCAGGCATGGGCACCACCCTTAAATCTACCTCTTGTGACCTATCCCTGTGCCACGGTCTTGCTTGGTCAGACCAGCTGCAGTCTCTTTGCTTCCAACTTCCCAAATATTCTGCTCACTGAGCTGCCTGGCTCTCAAGTACTGGTGGCTTCTTTTAGCTGACCCTCCATGGATAGCCACTGGCCATCTGAATCACAGTGGGAAGCAAGATGATGGCCTCTGCTCATACCAGGCCAGTGAGTCCACAGTGAAGAAGGCAGGCCTGAATCTAGCCATTCCTACAGGTCCCCACTTCCCCAGCCCACGGTCTGACCTTCAGGACCAAGGCCAGGGGGCAGCTTGGCATGGGCACCCTCCATCACACCCCTTCCCCAGGCCTTTCCAACTCTGTGGCTTTGCAGACTTGTCCTTCCTCTGGAGCATACCATTACCCTTCCCTGCAGTGATACAGGGTTTGGAGGAGACCACGAGAACCCAGGTGGGAAGGCAAGACTATGTCCCGGGAGTACAGGACATTCAGAGAGAGGGGAGCTGACGTGGTAGGAAGGGGAGTGGTGGGCGATTCAAGGGGAAAGGTAGCTTGATGCCACTTTGAGAAACTTGGGCTCTTTCTCCTGGGAGGTAGGCAGCTATCGAAAGTTGTAAATGTCGGACTGATTGGAATTGTTTACAGGGAGAGTGACAGGGCAGCTGGGCGTAGTTCAGCTCTCACCTGGGTTCTTGCAAAGGTCCCCTCACTGGTCTTCCTGAGTCGACCCATGGCCTGTCCACCTCTTCTCAATATTACAAACGGGACAAGGCTTTGAAACCAAATCAGATTAGACCTGTCATTCACTCAACACACCCCAGGGAATTTCCATGTCACACCTCCACCTGGCCCAGCGTTACTCATCACGTCCTCTCCTACATGGCCCATTTGCCTGGCACCAGCAACACCAGCCTCCTTGCTGTTCCTCGAACATACCAGCTCTTTGCTGTGCTCTCACATCTCTCTGGAGCACCCTTCCCCCTCAGATATCCACATAACTCGCAAACTCACTTCTCAGATTTTTGCCCAAATGTCACCTTCTCCTGAGGCTTTCACTGCCTGCCTGCCTGTGTCACAGTGGGATAGGTGACACCGTGCCTGGGTCACAGGTCGTCTGCCCACCACAGTAACTCAGAGGCCTAGGCTAATGGAACAGCCTTTATCTCAAGTGCTGCTGGTGGCCAGACCAGATGGCAAAGGGAGACACTGAGCTCTAGAAGGGCCTCATGGCAGCAATGAAATCCTCAGTCTGGAAGCCACACACGGCACCCTCCACTCATAACTCCTTGCTCCGGCTAACCACAAGGGGTCCAGGAAGCACAGTCCAGCTGCATGTGTGGAAGGGAGGGCTGGAAGTATTTGGCAAACCACACACCAATGGCTACACAAATTGAATCCTACCCTGACGTTCCTACCGTTCTTCTTCGCTTTACTCTTCTTCATAGCATCTGTTATTATCTCCTGTATTTCTGTACTTTAACAGTTTATGGGCATGTAGGTTATATAGCATAAAATTCATTCATTCTAAGTGTGCAATTAAATAGTTTTTGGTAAATTTATAGAGGTATGGAGAAGGCAATGGCACCCCACTCCAGTACTCTTGTCTGGAGAATCCCATGGACGGAGGAGCCTGGTAAGCGACTTCACTTTCACTTTTCACTTTTATGCATTGGAGAAGGACATGGCAACCCACTCCAGTGTTCTTGCCTGGAGAATCCCAGGGACGGGGGAGCCCGGTGGGCTGCTGTCTATGGGGTCGCACAGAGTCGGACACAACTGAAGTGACTTAGCAGCAGCATACAGCTATCACCATAATCCAGTTTTCAGACACTTCTATGGCACAGAAAAATTCCCTCCTGACTATTTGCAGTTAATCCCCCTCCCGCCCCCCAGCCTGGGAAACCATTGCTCTAATTTCCGTCTCTATAAACTTGCCTTTTCTGTACGTTTTATGAAAATGGAATGCTTTGTAGTCTTTTGCATTAGGCTTCTTTCCTTTAGCATCGGGGTTCTGAGGTCCATTCACGTTCTTGTATATATCAGTAGTCGTTCCTTTTTAGCTGAAAATGCTCCATTGTGTGGATGTGCATTTTTTTATCTGTTCACCAGTTGATTTATTATTTTAGGGCATATCCTGAAGGATGTTATATGTATATGAAAATAAAGTACATTCCACTGTCATTGTGAGGAGTGTCCTATATATATCAATTTGGTCAAATTGGTTAATAGTGTTGTCCAAGCCTTCTGCATCATTGCTGATATTCCGTCCAATTGTTCTGTCATTTACTGAGATGACAATAAATGACATTGTTGACATTACGACTATTGATAAAGGGAATTCTCAACTCTTATTATTCGACTGTCTGCTCTCATTTTTTTGCTTCCTGTATTTTGAGGCTGTTTTGTTAAGTCTGTGTATGTTATTAATTGTTATTGCTTCCTGATGTATGCAACTTTTATCATTATAAAACGCTCCTCTTTGTATTAATGTTTCATTTCTTAAAGTCTGTTTTATCTTATATTAATATTGCTGGCTCCGGCTGTCTCATGGTTCCTGTTGCATAGCATATCTTTTTCCATCCTTTTCCTTTCAGCCAGTTTGTATCCGTGAATCTACAGTGTATCTCTTACAGAGAGCATATAATTGGATCTTGCTATTTCATGAAGACAACCTTTGCCCTTTGAATGGGGGTGTTTAGACCACTCACATTTAATGTAATTACTGATATACTTGAGTTTACATTTTCCATTTTGTGATTTGTTTTCTATATATCTCCTCTATTTTGTTCCTCTGCTCCTCGTTTATAATCTTCTTGGTATTAGATATTTTCTAGTATACTACTTTAATTTTTATCGATTTTTTTTGCTGTATTTTTGTGCCATTTTCTTAGTGTTTGCTCTAAGGATTGCAGTATGCACTTTATCTTAATCTACTTCAGATTAATATTTAATTCTAGTAAAATATAAAACTTTGCTCCAAGGTAGTTCCATCTCCTCCCTCCTCCTTTGCTTTATCTTTGTTATGTATTACATCTGTGTATTATAAACCCCAAAGACACTCTTGTAATTATTACCTTATACACACTGAAGTCTTTAAAAGATGCTAAGAGAAGAAATGAGAAAAATATATTTATAGAGTCTTTCATATTAATCCACACATTTATGATCTCCTGTGTGCTTCATCTCTTCCTTTGGATTCTGGTTACCACCTGCTGTTACTTCCTTTCAGGCTGAAGAACTTCCTTTAGTGTTTCTTATAAGGCAGGTCTGCCAGCAGGGAATTCTGTTAGTCATTGTTTATCTGGGAATGTCTTAATTTTGTAGGATATCTATTGGGATATAAACTTCTTGGTTAGCGGTTTTTATTTTTCAGCCCTTTGAGTACGGCCTTCTACTTCTAGCCTCATTGTTTCTGATGAGAAATCAATTGTGAATCATGTTGATGTCCCCTCCCTGGCATGAGCCATTTTTCTCTTGCTGCTTTCAAGGTTTTTTCTTTAGCTTTCAGCAGGTGAATTCTAAAGTATTGGGCTATATATCTCTTTGTATTTAAAACCTTCTTGGGGTTTTTAAAGTTGGTTACATGTAAAAACTGATATTTTTCCATCACATTTGGCAAGTTTTCAGCCACTATTCTTTTTAAATGATTTTTCTATTTCTCTCTTTTGTCTCCCTCTAGAACTTGTATTACACAGACACTGGCATGTTTGCTGGTACTTGACAGATTTCTAAATGTCTGTTCTTTTTCCTGTTCTGTGTTTCTCTGTATTCTTCAGATACGGTAATCTCTGTAGCTCTCTCCTAATGTTCTTGTATTCTTCCTTCTGCCATCTCAAATCTGTTGAGCCCGTTTAGTGAATTTTTCATTTCGGTTATTGGACTTTCAACTCAAGAATTTTCTTTTTTTTTTTTTTATATTTTCCGTCTCATTGAGATTCTCAATATGCTGATTCATTGTTATCGTGCATCCTTTTAATTCTTTAAACATGTTTCCTTTAGTTCTTTAAATGTATTTGCATAGATTTTTTTTGAAGTATTTGTATTCTAAATACAAAAATCTGGGACTATTTGGAGAGTTTCTGTTGGCATCTTTCCTAAGTATGGGTCACACTTCCCTTTTCCTTTGTACATCTCATAACTTATTAATTAAAAACTGAGCATTTGGTAACATATTGTAGGAACTCAGAATTATAATTTATTCACCTAAACATTGCTGTTGTTGAATTGTTTGGTAACTTGCCTGGGATAAGTCTGTTAAATCTGTCTCCCCCCACAATATGTACTCACTAATATCTCTGGTTTTATTTGTTTTTTATTCTCCCTTTTATTTTTAAACTTGGCTTCCTAGAATGGTCACCCTGTTTCTGTGTAATTCAGTAGTCAGCCAATGATTAGACAGATACTGTATCCAAACACTAAGCCAGTGGAGCTTCCATCTTCTGCTAATAGATATGCAGGAGGTAGGGAAATGCTATCAAAGTTCAGATTGTTTTCAAGTTTTCCACGTTTGCCCTGGCTTTCACTTTCTGCTGGACTCTTCACATGACCTCTGCACATGCCCACGGTCTTAGGGTTGGCAGGAGTATATGGGTGCCCTAAGCCCTCTCTGGTCGCCGCTGTGCACACACGCAGCCTAATGGCCGCAGCAGTGACTGCAAACCCAGGCACAGTCTTAGTTCTCCCCGCTCACTTGTTGCCACGATTGTCTCTTCCACTGACAGTGCCTCTGGGTGTGGGCATCACCCACGGCTCCAAATTGAATGAGCTGCTTCAGCTTCATCAGCAGAGTTGCTGGTCCCCATGATGTGTCCCACCCTGGCAGAAACTCTGTTGAGGACTGAGCTGGGGAAAGTGGGATAGAAGCACCCCTTGGTAAGAACTCCACAGACTCTCACTGTTCTTACCTGAAGTAGAGCAGACTTCCGAGCATCAGTGATTTTCAGATTGCCGCATTCCTTTGGTCAGTTTCAGATATGGAAATGGTTCTTTTGTCAGTTTTGTCCAGACTTACGTTGCATTTTGGAGAAGGCAATGGCACCCCACTCCAGTACTCTTGCCTGGAAAATCCCGTGGATGGAGGAGCCTGGTAGGCTGCAGTCCATGGGGTCGCTGAGGGTCGGACACACCTGAGCGACTTCACTTTCACTTTTCACTTTCATGCATTGGAGAAGGCAATGGCAACCCACTCCAGTGTTCTTGCCTGGAGAATCCCAGGGACGGGGGAGCCTGGTGGGCTGCCACCTATGGGGTCGCACAGAGTCAGACATGACTGAAGCGACTTAGCAGCAGTAGCACGTTGCATTTGGAGAAGAGGTTTTGCTGACCTCATCATTCAGACATAGTTGGAAGCCCTGCCTCTGCTTACTTATTTCACCTCTGATCTGTCTCCCCTCTCCCATCCAGATACAGGCTCTATTCTACAGGCTTTATTGCCACTACCCGTCTGGTTACTATTCAAGCACACTTAGAGTAGGGAGGGAAAGTAAGGTTAGTGTTAGAGCTGTTTTCACAGTGCCTAGAATGATGTCTGACACACAGGATATGCTTAATAACTGCTGAATGAATGAACAGATAGCAGGGAGAGAAGATGAATGGAGGTCAGGTGGCCTGCTTGAGGATGCAAGTCAGTAACAATGTGAAAGGGACAGTGGGCTCCAGAGACGACGGAGAAAACAGATGGACAAGAAAAGTGCCGGGCAGGGACGGCGTTGTGGGTGTCTGTGCAGCTGGGTTTGGTGTTGCAAAATACTTCTGCACAATTCCAGCCCTTTGTCGCAGAACTAAACACATACGAGGCCCAGGAGTCAGAGAAGCTAAGAGGTTCCGTAGGAAGCTGGGATGATGGCAGGTCCAGCTGCCCCTTCCTCCCAATGAGCTGAGTCAGCTTCTCAGCAACAATGCCCATGGGCTACAGAATGGCTCATGCTTCCTTTGCAGTCTCTCAGATCCCCCAGGAATCTCCTTGAAGCCCAGCCTGTGGGAAACATACAAGAAAGGGAGCCCTGGAACATGTCCCTCGGTCTTGCCGGGTTGCATTAGAAAGCCATCATGGGTTCTTATTCCCTGGTTTTGCGTATGGGAAGCCAATGAAAGGTGGGAAGCCATGCTAAGGTTCCAGCAGGATGACTCTGGGAAGGGAAGCTGATGAGCAGGGGAGAAGAGGCTGAGGCAGGGAGACGTTTCAACAGTTCTGGGAAGGACTGATGAGATGCTGGGCCAGCAGAGTGATGGTGGTGACAGAACAGCCTAAGAACGTGAACTGCACAGAGCTGGGTATCTGGCTCCTGTGGAAGCTGGAGGGCGGAGGGGAGGAAGGAGAAAAGTCAAGGCCTAACCTTCTGGCTTGGGCCTCTGGGAGGGAGGCGGTGCCGTTGTTGGGAGGGGGACAGAGAAAGGACAGGTATGGGGAGGGCTGCTTGGTGCCACGCCTAACTGGCCCTTCTAGCATTCTCTGTCTCTCTGTCCCATCTCATCATGCATGCATCCATCCATCATGTGTGCCCTGTGGGCTGCTCTGGACAATACCTCTGAGTGAAGAGAGACACCTTCCCCCCAGCTTCACACAAGCAATGACCCACGGTACCTGCCCTGCACCCAATGCCACGCACACTACACTGGCGCCTCTCTATCCACAGGCAGTTTGACAGCATTCAGCCAAAGGTCTGGTTGGCTTCTGAAGTGGTCAGCTTCCTGGAGACTGATCTGGTAGGGTGGTGGCACTGTGTACACAGAGGGCAGCTTCTCTGACTGTCCCCCCACCCACTCTGGCCCTTCATGCCGGAGGAACTCTCAGAATTAAGCTAAAGCTCCCGTCAACCTGATGCTGTGTCCACATCTGTCTTCCCCAAAAGCAGAGCCCAAGGACTTGGGTGCAGGTGGTTTATTTGGAAGATGATGCCAGGAAGCAGGAATGAGGGGATGGGGGTGAGACATGGAATGAGGGAGGGCCTATCTGAAGGACATTATCAAGGTCGTGCCATCAGCAACAGACCAACTTTTGCAGGAACCCTAAGCAGTGTGTGGAATGCCTCTCACTCCCAGTGAGGAGGAAGGGCAGTTGTGATTAGTGTGCTCAAGCTCCATAACAAAGGGTAGCAGGCTGGGCGGCTAAAACCACAGCAACTGATTTTCTCATAATTCTGGAGGATTAAAGTCTACGATCAAGGCTTCTGAGGTTTCTTCTGAGGCCTCTCTCCTTGGCTTGTTAGATGGCCATCTCCTCCCTGTGTTTTCACATGGTCTTTTCTCTGTGCAAATTTGTGTCCTGATCTCTTCTTCTGATAGTTGGAATAGGACCCCTGTTAATGACTCATTTATAACTTAATCACCCCTTTAAAGACCTCATGTCCAAGTACAGTCACATTCTGAGGTCCTGGGGGTCAGGACTTCAGCATATAAATGTCGGGTGGGGGAACACAATTCCGCCCATGACATCAGAGGAGAACCCTCTTGCTTTCCTGGACTCTGAGCTGAGGAATACTGAGGCATCTGTGCCCCAGGAACAAGGAGGCTGGGGCGAGGCTGGGCAGAGCCCTCAGCCGGGATCTAGAGAGAAGCTCTGCCAGACACCCTGCCTCTTGGAGCCAAGTGGAAGCTGACACTTACCCACCCCCAGCAACTGAACCAAATAGAGACTGAGTCAGACTGCTTCCTTAGGGAAGCAGTTTCTTACGCTGATTTCTGTTCCTGCACATTTGGGAGAAATGACTCGACCCTGAGAGTGGTTGCGAAATGGCAAACCGCACGGGGGCTCAGAGCTCTTTTGCACTCCCCTGGGTCTTGTTTACCACTGCCCCAGCTCTGTGGGGGTGGAGCAGCTCTCCCTGCTGGCCAGATAAGGAAGCCGAGATTCAGGAAATCCGGTGACTCCCGAGGGCACACCGCTCCTGTGCAGGAGAGGCAGGGCTCGGCCCGGATCCGAGCTGACCCCGCCACTACTCACGTGTAGCTGTGCCTCTGCCGTCAGGCACACAGCCATCAAGTCCCCTGCCCACATCTGCAATGCGCATCCATCCGGCTTTCCAAAGTATGACTGGCTTAGTGATACACATGGACTTCTCTCAGCATGTTTAGTGGTTGGCATGTGAGACTGCCAGCCAGTTACCACAGCAGCATCCTGTGGCCTGAGTAGAAGGTGAGGATTAGTATGGAGACAAAGATGCTCATAGCATTGACTTTCTCTGATGCCTGCCCTAAATGCCATCTAAGAGTCAGTGCAGCCTGAAGACCAGCTCAGCCCAGTGTTCAGCTGATTAACTGTTTTCATTCTTTTTTATGACTCAGTAATATTCCAGTGTGTGTCTCTGTGTGTGTGTGTGTGCCACATCTTGTTTATCCACTCATGTGTCATCCATTCAAATGTCATGTGTTGGTGGACATTCAGGTTGCTTCATGACTGGCTGTGGTAAATAGCACATTAAAATGAATACAACATTGTAAATAACTATACTTAAATAGCATTCTGTTCCCCTTCTCTGCCATCCAACAAAAGAAACCATTTTCTCGCCTCTACCCAGACATCTTCTTATGCCCTCCTCTTCTTAGCCCTCTGTCATGATCCAGTCCTTGTTAACTTTCCAGTGAATGGGGAAAGTCAACCCTCCCACCCTGACACTGGCATCATTTTGCCAACATAAGTATAGTCTTTAAAGAAAGCCAGAAAGCTAGACCTAGGTGTAAAATCTCAGTTGCACCAATTACTTGCTCCATGATCTTATTCCAATGATATAATCTCTCCACTTGGGTTCCTCACTATAAAGGGGAGGTGATGATGGGCCATTAATCTAATGTGAGGGTCTAAAGCTGCTGTTCTCTGAAGTCTTTCATGTGGATCCCAGGCCTCTGGGAGGTGAATCAGGATTACCTAGGGATGGGGAGGTGGGAGATGTAGAAGTTGTTTGAAAAAGAATAGTCAATATGCAGCAGCTATTAAAATGTAAAGACCCAGGTTTCTGGTTTCACCTTTGATATGTAAAAAGCGTAGACATAATCACTCCCACCCTTACAGCAAGGAAGGAACTGAATGAACTTAAAATCAGGGACTTCTTCCACCCATCAGAGAATCGAACTCACGGACCAAACCACGACCCCAAATCTAGAGTCATAGGGGAGTTCAGAAAATAACAGCCAAGATATGGCAGCAGTTAGATAATTTAAAGTAACTATGATTAGTATGTTAAGGATGCTAATAGAAAAGGTAGTCAACATGTAAGAACAGATGACTAATATAAGCAGAGAGATGGAAATTCTAAGAAAGAATAAAAAAGAAATTCTGTAAATAAAAATCACTGCAACAGAAATGAAGAATGCTTTTGATCGGCTCACCAGTAGAGTGCACACAGCCAAGGAAATAACTAGTGGATTTGAAAATTTGTCAGTAGAAAATTCAAACTGAATGCAAAGGAAAAAAAGAATAAAAAGGCAGACAGAATATCCAAGATTGGTGAAATAATTTCAAAATGAGACAATTTCAAGATGAGGGCCATCTGATATTATGCACCCTGGCAGGCGGGGTTGAGACACCAGCTTAACCCCTGGTAGCCGGCGATGTGGTACACATAACACACCGCCTCTGAGCCTCACTTTCCTCTTAAGACAGGATTGGCAACTGCCTCTGGTTGGTGTTGTGTGTGAACAGTGGTGATGGGGCCCGGTACTAGGTGGGTGGTCAGAAAAGAGTAACTGATGGAATAATAATGATGGTAACAACTATAGTAAGGGAAGTGTTGCTCCTTGCCATGGCAGGGCCTCTTCTGAGGCTGTATGCATACAGGGCTGAGAAGGCAGGCCCATCCTCAGCAGAGGCGCCTGCTCAGACACCTTTGGACTCTTGACACCTGATTCATATGCCCACCGCAAAGAAGAGAACAGGCCCCATGTTAGCTCCCATGGTGCCATCTCTGGCCATTGTCCACCTTTCTCTGAGCTCCAGAGTTCTGTGTCCAAGCCTTAGAGCTGATTCTTCTGAAAACTCACAGTGCACTACAAGAACATCAAGTCTGGACAGTGCCTTTCTCAAAAGACAAAGGTGGCCCTTCTTCCAGGCTGAGCCAGCTGCAAGATCAGACTTGTTAAGCAGAGCATACACTATGGCTTATTAAGCAGCTCACCCCTCCCCATGCTTCTTTAGCCAGGTATACAGTTGATGGCGCCTAAAATGCCCATCTCCACCTATTGGCCCTCGTGGTCTGTGCCCAAAGTTATCAGGTTGGGATCTTCCTAAATCCCTTGGATATCAGTGGAGACTGAAATTCAAATTTGAAATTTAGAAAGAGGAGCAAGATGCCATGGGCACAGGCTGGAGCTACCCTTCACTGCCTTACCCAGGGACAGAACAGGACACTGCATGGTCCCTTGTTCCTTGCCCTCTCTCAGACTCAGTCCTGAGCCTGGGCCCAGCATGGGATGCAACAGGCCCTGCATTTACTGTTTGTTCTTGCCTAATTTCCCTGGCTAAAACCTCTAGTAATAATGTAGTAAGAGAAGATACTTTTTAAAATCTGTTACCTACTTTGTGGCCTAACATTTGTCCCCCCAGGGATGCGTTCCCAGTACCCTTGAGATGAATGTGTTTAGGAGCTGCTGTGGGTGGAGTGATCTATAGTTGTATATTAAATCTAGTGGTTTATACTGCTGTTCAAGTTCTCTGTTTCTTTGTTGATATTCTGTCCATTCTTGAAAGTAGAACATTGAAGTTTCCAATTACCATTGTTGCAGTGTCCATTTCTCCCTGAGTCTATCTATTTTTTGGACTTTGATGTTCTATTGTTAGGCAAATATATGTTTATAATTGTTACATCTTGATGTATTTGACCCTTTTATTAATATATATTGTCCTTTTCTCTCTCTCATAATACTTTTTGGTCTTAAAGTCTGTTTTGCCCGATTTAAATATAGCCATACCGCTCTCTTTTGGTTACTGTTCTCATGGAATATCTTTTTAAATCCTTTCACTTTCAACCTGTTTGTGTCTTCAAAACTAAAGTAACACTCTTTAGAGAAAAAATTGTTGGATTTTCTTCCTTTTACTTGGAGAGTTTAATTCATTTACATTTAATGTAATTACTGATAAGAAAGGACTTACTCCTACTATTTTGCTATTTTTTTCCTATGTGTCATATCTTTTATGTTCCTCTCCTCCTCAATTACTGACTTCTCTTGTATTAAATGTATAATGCCTGTCATATTCTTTTAATCATCTTGTTCTTTCATTTACTGTATATTTTAGGGGTTATTTTCTTAGTTGTTGCCTTGGGGATTACATCTTAATGTATGTTAATCTAGTTTGGATTAATACAGTATACAGAAGCTTTTATTTTTTTACTGAAGTACAGTTGATGTACAATATTATGTAAGCTGCTGTTGTTCACTTGTATGCCGTGTCTGACTCTTTGTGACCTCGTGGACTGCAGTGTGCCAGGCTCCTCTGTCCTCCAGCATCTCCCACAGTTTGCTCAAATTCCTGTCCATTGAGTTGGTGATGCTCATATAACTTATTATATAAGTGAAAGGTATGCAATATAATCATTCACAATTTTGAAAGGTTGTTCTCTCTTTACAGTTATAAAATATTGGCTGTATTCCCCATGTTGTACAATATATTCTTGAGCCTGTCTCACATCAGAGTTTGCATCTCCCATACCCCCACTCCTATTTTGCCCCTCCCCACCCCCTACAGGTAACCACTAGTTTATCCTCTGTATTTGTGAGTCTGCTTCTTTTTATTATACTTGCTAGTTTGTTGTATTTTTTAGAGTCCACATATAAGTGATATCATGCAGTATTTGTCTTTGTCTGACATATTTCACATTGCACAATGCCCTCCAGGTCCGTCCATGCTGTTGCAGATGGCAAAATTTTATTCTTTTTTACGGCTGAGTAGTATTCCTTTGTATATATACACCACACCTTTACATTCATCTGTTGAGCAGAAACTTTTATCTTCTTCATCATCATTCACTACAGCTTTACACATTGTGTGCTCATCAATCAACACAGGTTTATCATTTTTATGATGCTATTTTTTAAACAGATGAGAGAAAAAGAGAAGTTGCAAAGAAAAATGCATTGATACTATCTTAAGTATTTACCTATGCCATTACTTTTACTGGTTCTTTATCTCTTCATGTGGATTTGAATCACTGTCTAATATTCTTTCATTTCAGCCTGAAGGACTCCTTTTAACACTTCTTATAGGGCAGGTCTGCTAGCAATTAACTGTCTCAATTTTTGTTTGTCTGAGAATCTGTTAAGTGCTCTTCCACTTGGAAGAATAACTGCCGCCTGTTGGATTTGGGGCTGGCAGTTTTTCACGGAGCCCTCTGACTCCCTTGTTGTGCTGCAGGAAAATCGAGGCAGCATGTGTGCACCAGCGCCTCACCAGGTCAGAGGTGTACACCCAGACGGGAGCCGGGTTTGAAACAGACGGGAGTGAAGCCAGGGCTGGGAGGGAAGACATGCGGGCCAGAGTGGGAGGGCCTCATCCAGCGGCACCTTTGTGGTGAGCTGCGAGTGCTGTCAGTCATGGAAGCCTGACACCAGGCTGTAGGAAACTAGAGTCGTGGTCGGAAGGATGGCCTGTGGTTTCCAATCTGAGGCATCCAGTGATTAGCTTGGTGGCATAACTGGGGAAATAGGGAAGAAAACGCCATCCGTGAGAGAACAGACAACTGGGAGATCATGTCATCTGTGCTGAGTTAGGAAAACTAGGAAGTGAGAGAGGAGAGGCATGTGAAAACAGGGGCTGAGAGGCTTGGTATGGACACTGGTTAGAATTCTGTGCGTTGCAAGTCACAGAAAGACAACCTAAGCCAGCTAAAGCCAGAAAAGGGAATTTATTCAAAATGTATCAGAGATTTACAAAGTCCTTTGCAAGCTGGAGAACCAGGCTTGGAAAAGAGACCAAAATGATGGTGGCTCCAGGGAGCATAAAAATGAGGCATACCAGATCGTCTTCTTGAAGGGATGGCGTTGGGGGGACATCTTTGCAGGATGCCTCCACCATGTTAGAAGGCACCAGACTCACAGCAGGACATGGTCACTGCTCCCTGTGCTGGGAAGTCCCTTTACCCATCTCTCAGTCTTTTCATAACATGCTCAAGATTAGACCAGACCCAGGCAGGACCATCTGATGGGCTGAGCCTACATCACATGGCCATAGCCAGCTGCCTACAGGGCCAGAGCAGACCAAAGAGGGAGGTGGGGTTGGGGGGGGGGGGGGGCAGGCGAGAGGGAGTCACTCCAAAACGGGAAGATCTGAGTGTGTTTGTCAGCTTAGAGAAGAGAACCAATGAGGGAGGAGGGATTAAAGATGCAAAGGGAGGGGAAATGTTTGGAGCAGATGAAGGTTGTGTGCCCAGGGGGAGGGGCTGGTCAAGTGCAGGAGGAATCTGGACTTTGCATGAGTTGGGAGACAAGGCGCCTGGGAAATTTCCACTCTTTCCATCTGTTCCAGTCCCTACCATTCCACAGCAAGCAGGTGTTCTCACGAGGGAGAAGACTTGTTTCTCAATAATGCAAAACTGACTCGAGTGGTGATTCATCATTTTCTTTGGGGGAGGCGACACCATTTCAGACCTACTTCCTTGTTGGACCTGGGTGAGGACAGAGGCTGCCGTTGGAACCTGGGCTGGCTGGTGCTGGCGGGAAGCCCACCTCTAGGTCCCCCACCCTCTGCTGGAGGGGAAGGGTGACAGCTCCTTGGAGCCTCAGTACGTGTTCCCAGGGCCCAGAAACCCACTAACGAAGTATCATTTCCCTCTTTCCTCTCAGCCTCTGACTACCAGAAGCAGGAACTCAGCAGGCGGACCCTGCCTGGCCCAAAGTGTCAGGCCCAGTGGGCTGCGGTCCCTCCTGCCACTTCCGACAGCGCCCCTGGGGGACTCCACCTGCTCTCGGCAGGGCCTGTCCCACTGCTGGCCCTGCACAGCCTCTAGTGGAAGCTTTTTCCCTTCTCAGGAGACCACAACGAGACATCGCAGCTGAATAAAACTTTATCTGAAAGCCGCCTAGCTAAATGGAGCAGAGAGTCTTAGGTGAGTAGAATCAGTTTTAACCCAGTTTTTACAGAGGCCTAAAAACGAGGCCTGCCAGGTTCTAGGACCCCATCAGGTACACACAGCTGAGCTACTCAGCAGCCTCTTCAAGAAAAGACTTGCTCTCCCAGCTGCAGGGAGTGGGGTCAGCTGACACCACCAGCTGTTGGCTCTTTTAAGGTCAACCTCAGTTTTTGAGCCAACTTTATGTTCTTCTTGGGTGGCTCCCAGCCAACGGCTGCACACGGCAGTGGTAGCCGAGGTCATACTCCTTTTTGTGAAGGCCCCCAGCCAGTGGCCGTAGCACATGGGCGGAACCACCTCCACCCAGAGCTAGACCCCTCTTCTGGGCCGTCTGCCTCAGAGCCCCAGGTGGGCGGCAGAAACTGTCAGGTATGCACATGGCTCAGACCCACCTCTTTCCCACTCCTGCTTCCTCCCCTTTGCTGAACAAGTGTTCATCCCTCATAAAACTCTCGTCTCTGCATCTGCCACTGGAGAACCCAACCAGTGTACCATTCCCCATCCTCTCGGCACTAAGCCCCCCTGCACATCAGCTGTCTGGCCTCTAGCTGCTACAAAGAGAAAGGTGATGGGTGACCAGTGGTACAGCGGAGGTTCAAAGCAAAGGTTATGTTCTCTGAACCAGCTCATTTAATTACCCTCTAAGCCACCTCTCCCCCTAATCCAGGGCTGCAGGACTCAAGGAAACATGCCCGAGGCTACAGGTCACAAGTAAGGGACTTTCCAAGCAAAGCTTCTGTATTCTGGTCTGAATGCTCTTACTGGCCCAGTGTATCTGGTGATTTTCCAACCCTGGATTCTGCCTCTTTGTCCTTCTGACTTTCTGCCTAGGATCCCAGGATACCAAAGACTCAGAAAAGTAAGAGTACAGGGCTCTAGACCCATTCTGATGGGCCTGGGCTGTGTTTGAGAGAGTGTACCATAGACTGTAGTGAGTGGACAAGACTGAAGTTAAAAGCCAAGCTACACATCTGGAGGAGGCATTGGGCCAAAGGACAGAGATGGACTTCAGGCCAAAGGCAACAGGACTAAGGCCAGGAACAGTGGGCCAAGAGAGAAGCCCTGCTCTCTTCCCTTGGGGACACAGCAACTTGGAGAACCCAAGTGCCCAAAGGTGAAGCTAAGGCCAGCAAGTTAAGGCCACCAGTGTAGGAGAAGGTTCACCTCAGATGAATCCCTCACAATTTTGTGATTAAAAAATCTAGGAAAAAAAATCTATAAAGAATATCACAAAGACAGCATACTACAAGTTTTATTTATAGTTTACATTTAAATTCTAGATTATAATTTTTAAATTATGGGTAATTGTTGTTCAGTTGCTCAGTCGTGTCTGACCCCTTGCAACGCTATGGACTGCAACACGCCAGGCTTTCCTGTCCATCACCAACTCCTAGAGCTTGCTCAAACTCATGTCCATCGAGTCGGTGGTACCATGGTCCAACCATCTCATCCTCTGTCATCCCCTTCTCTTCCTGCCTTCAATCTTTCCCAACATCAGGGTCTTTTCTAATGAGTCAGCTCTTCCCTTCAGGTGGCCAAAGTATTGTAGCTTCAGCTTCAGCATCAGTCCTTCCAATGAATATTCAGAGTTGATTTCCTTTAGGATTGACTCAAGAGTCTTCTCCAGCACCACAGTTCAAAAGCATCAATTCTTCAGTGCTCAGCCTTTTTTATGGTCCAACTCTTAACCTCCACACATGACCACTGGAAAAACCATAGCTTTGACTAGATGGACCTTTGTCGGCAAAGTAATGTCTCTGCTTATTAATTAGCTGTCTGGGTTTGTCATAGCTTTTCTTCCAAGGAGCAAGCGTCTTTTAATTTCACGGCTGCAGTCACCATCTGCAGTGATTTTGGAGCCCAAGAAAGTAGAACCTGTCACTGTTTCCATTGTTTCCCCATCTATTTGCCATGAAGTGATGGGACCGGATGCCATAATCTTCTTTTTTTAAATGCTGAGTTTTAAGCCAGATTTTTCACTCTCCTCTTTCACCTCCACCAGGAGGCTCTTTACTTTCTCTTCGTTTTCTGCCTTAAGGGTGGTGTCATCTGCATTTCTGAGGCTGTTGATATTTCCCCCAGCAATCTTGATTCCAGCTTGTGGATTGATTGATTCCAGCATTTCTCATGATGTACTCTGCATATAAGTTAAATAACTAGGGTGACAATATACAACCCAATTTGGAACCAGTCTATTGTTCCATGCCGGGTTCTAACTGTTGCTTCTTGACCTGCATACAGGTTTCTCAGGAGGCAGATAAGCTGGCCTGGTATTCCTAACTCTTTAAGAATTTTCCACAGTTTGTTGTGATCCACATAGTCAAAGGCTTTAGTGTAGTCAATGAAGTAGAAATAGATGTTTTTCTGGAATTCTCTTGCTTTTTTTATGATCCAACAGATGTTGGCAATTTTATGGGTAATAAATATGAGAATTTAAATTTTGTATATGTAAATTACGGGTAAGGGCTTACTGGGGTCTCGCAAGAGAACTTTTAGAAGGTTCCTGTGGCCTCAGTGGGGGTGATAAGGGAGATATAAAAGGTTCAGAACTCTAGGCATGAGGCTCTGATAGGCAGGTGATGTTGAAACAGGGTCCAAAAGGATGCATCAAAATCTAGGAGGTGAAGAAAGACAGGCAGAGTGTTTATTTGGCGGGAAGGGCAGGTGTGGTAACAAAGACTGACTAAGCACCGGCTCTTCTGAGATGGTTCTGGTTGACGATGGAGACGGGGCTCACTCGGTCACTTAGGGACCAGACTGTGGGCCTCTGCCCTCTTTTACGTGGGGCTTCCAAGGCGGCCCCAGAAAAGGGAGACAAACACGGAGGAGTGCTGGGGGGAGGAGCTGTGTGAGCCAGACATCAAACTGGCCACAGTTCATCTGCTCACGAACAATGACTGGAGCCCAGCCACACCAAACTGCAAGGTAGCTGGGAAATCTGGAGCATCTGGGTGTGCCCAGGAGAATGGGGAGAACAGTTTGGGTAGAGAGAAAGCACCCTCTGCCCACAGTGGGGAGTTGACAGTGACTGGGGCATTCAGAGCGAACCTGGTAGAGAATGATCAGAGCTGTATAGCAAATGTCTAACAACTGGCTCTCTGGAAGGAAAAGAAATGTAAGCCCTGATTTTGTCAAATAGTAATCAGTATTGAGGCTGCAAAGAACAAAGAACTTTATTTGGGGATCTTATGAATTGCAGTTTGAGCAACACATATTCCAAAGAGTATTTCAGGGAAGAGCAAAAACAGGAGCTTATAAAGGCAAAAGCCATGAAGCTATGTTCTGACACTGAAAAAGAAATGTTTATCCTTGAGAAATAGGCTGTCATGAATTATAAGAGGGTAAGGGTCTGATATGTATCTCGAGTTTCTAGCAGGTGTTCTGAATGTCTTCTCTAGAACAATATTTAGCATTTGCTGGTTTTCTTGGCATAAATACTCCCACCACCATTAGCTTCTAACTACCAGCATACCATCATGATCCGCGAACAAGGAGTTGGGAAGAAATGTGTAATAGCAGCTCAGTATGTAGTGGAATTAGAATTCTTCAGAGAAACAGAACCATATATGTAATGCATACATACCTCAAGGACATATGAAGTGTTTGATTATATGTATATACAGTGGTCTTCCTCAATTTACAATGGCGTTATGTCCCAATAAACCCATCGTTAAGTAAAACAATGCATTCAATACCCCTAACCTACCAAATATCATGGCTAAGCCTAGCCTATCTTATACATGCTCAGAACATTTACATTAGCCTACAGTTGGGCAAAAATCATCTAATGCAAATTCTGTTTTAGAATAAATAGTTGCATATCTCATGTAATCTATTGAATACTGTGCTGAAAGTGAAAAAACAGAATGGTTATATGGGTCTAGAATGCCTGTAAGTGTATCTATTCTAAGTTCCTGGCCACGATCACCTGGCTGACTGGGAGCTGCAACTCGCTGCCTCTGCTCAGCATCATGAGAGAGTACCATCTGGTGTGTGGTTAGCCCAGGAAAAGATGAAATTCAAAAATCTGAAGTACAGTTTTCTACTGAAAGCGTATTGCTTTCACACTACCACAAAATCTAAAAATCGTATGAACCATCATAAGTCAGGGACTATCTGTGTATATCAAGAGATTTATCATGAGGAATTTGCCCACACAATTATTGAGGCTAAGTTCCAAGATCTGTAGTTGGCAAGCTGGAGACACAGGAGACCCGAGGTAGTTCTAGTTCGAAGGCAGGAAAATACCAGTGTCACAGCTCGAGGTCTTCAGGCCAGAAGCTTTCCCTTCTACTCATGGGGGACTCAGCCTTTCTTTTCTTCCTGGGTCCCCAACTGACTGGATGAGTCCAGCCACCTCCAAAAGGGCAATGCGCTTTATTTCATCTACAGATTCAAATGTTAGTTTTGTCCAGAAACCCCCTCACAGACACACCCAGAATAATATGTGACCAAATGTCTGGACAGTCTGTGGCCCAGTCAAGAAGACATAAAAATCAACCATCACAATAGTATTTCCATCATACAGATAGGATAGGATAGGATACAGATAGGATAGGGAGAAATAATCCTAAGAAGGGAAGTTGTTTAACAATAGGGAAATGTTGTCAGTAGCTAGAAAGTCATGTCTGTTGAGTAGGTATTACCTTTGTGTTTAAAATAGTTTATTTAATTGTAACTTTTTAATTCATAATACAATTTCTAATGATGTCTGTGTTAAAATTACAAAATTCCTAAAAATTCAACAATCAGCTCTCAGGGCTGTTGGGACCAGCTGGCTGGTCCAGCACGCCTCTGAGATGGACAGATGTGGTATGCTAGGGAGATAGAGCTTCAGCCGCCTGGCAACAGAGACTGAGAGTGCCATCAACTGGGAGTCTGGGGACACTGCGTTCTGGTGACCACTGAGCAGGCGTCTCAGACTCAGGGCTTTCCTATCTATGTGACGTCTTGGTATAGATTAGGGAAAGGCTTGCCCTTGTCACCATGCTGGAGCACACAACTTTGCCAAAGGAGCCCAAACCCAGCCCTACTCCCCCTTCTACTGACACTTCTGCGCAGTGTACAGCTTGCATAATGGTCCCTATAGCTCTGCGTGGAATGGGGCTGTCTCACGTCAGGCCTTGAGACAGAGGCCCGTTGCCACTTTCTGAGAGACTGGTTGATAAATGTGCCCTTCCCTCAGAAGAAGCCTCCCTGAGGCAAGAGCAGGCAAAGACTGTTTCTGGTGGCTTTGGGCTCATGGAAATGCAATTACCTAATAGAGCAGTGGTTCTCAACCCTGGCCACACATTAAGTAATCGGAGGAGCTTTTACACGTCCCAAAGACCAGTGTCCACACAAGATGAGTTAAACCGGAACTGATGGGGTGGAACACAGAAACTAGTTTTCAGAATGCCCCAATACTCAGCTAAGGCTGAGAGCCAGTGACTTGGAGCTATCCTGGCTCCGGGCCAATGATGTGGGTGATCGTCCCACCAAGTGGTGTGCATTTCTGCCAAAGCCTTTTGGACAGTTCTGCCCTCCCAATCCTTTCCACTCGCCTTGCAGTGCCCAGAGGTGCCTGACCCAGAGGAGCCCCTTAGAAAATGCAGAAATGATGCAGGACAGGGAACCAGCAAAGGGAGAAGCGAGGACCACTGCCGGGAGATACAGTGCCGTGAGGACAGTGGGTAAGGGGGCAGTCTCTCTGTCTCTCCTCCTAACTGAGGCCCGTATTTCTCCTTGGCCTGAGATTACTGCCTGTGTAAGAGGAGTGGAGCAGTTCCTTCAAATAAAAACTTACTCAGGAGGCCCTGCTCTTGTCCTCACCCCACCCCTTCTCCCAGTGATCTCAAAGGGAACTGGAGGGCTCCCAGGGTCCTGTGGTGTAAGGTTTGTAAACTTCAGGAAGGAGAGGGTGCTAACGTCCCTTCCAGCTGGAACACATGGATCCCTTCATCCAGAGAAGTACTGGGAGTGTGGCCTGAGGACAGAGAGGAAAGAGCTACCTGGCCCCTGGCCCGCACCCCCGCTGCCGCCATCATTCTCTGGCGCAGAGTTCAGATTAGCTCTGCCATTTTCCCAGCTTTGCTTCTGGGCTTGAGCTTAGAGCCTCTGGTTTTGCCCAATTCCAACGCGGATCCCCAGAAAAGCAGGAGGGTAAGCTCAGCAGCTAAATATCATCCAGGGAAAGAGCTGCACAGAAAAACTGCCTGGGAGTAGTTTCGTAACCAAAACAAGTGTGAGTGGACCCAAACTAAGCCTTTGGGGCATTTTTCCTTCCTCTGGTTTGGAGGAAGTGGTCCAGGCTGCATTACTCATAGGCTTTCGTGATTGCTCAAGACGTTGTCACTGGCCACGGGACCTCCTTCTGTGACACTGATGTCAACCTGAGACGTTCCAGCCCTGTATCCTTCCCTCTCCTGCTAGATGGTCTCTGTCCCACCCTGACCTGACCTTTTCCTGGCCCCAAAGAAACGGGACGGCAAGTCTGGCATTCAGTGGTGTTTCTCAAATCTACCCATCAAGCCAATATTCCTCATGAGGTTCGGCCTGAGTCCTACCTGAGGCTCAGGGCTTGTTGTGCAGGAGGGGCACTGGGCAGTCTGCGGCACACAGATAGGAGCCCCGAGGAAGTGCATGTTGGCGCCCCTTCTGGAGGTAGAATCAAGACAGTTTGGGAGACTTGCTTAGGATGATCAGACTTGTGTGACCGGAAGCACACCCCAGAGAAAAGGATCTGGGAGCAGCAGGAGCAGGGACTGTGCATGCAGATGGTTGTGTGTAGTGTTACAGGAGAGGCCACAGAGGAAGTACTGGCCGGTACCATAAACGGCCTTGGATATCGTAGCAAACTTATGTATACTCATCCATCCCTTCTGAGGAGCATCTGAGGGTCAGAGTAAGTGACTAGATGCTGAGTAAGACAGCTCTGTCTCTAGGGATACTGTCTCTCCTTCACCCTGGGGACTTGACTCGCCACATCCTGGTGAGTCCTTAACCTCTCCCATCCTTCCCTCCTCTCCACAGTCCATATCCTGTCCTCTCCCGCATGGACTACTGCAGTGGGCCCCCAGTGGACCCCCCCCAGCCTCGGGATCCCTTCCCTTCCAGCTGCTCGGTCCACCATTTGGGGATCAGTGGACATAGGGGCACTGTGAGGATTAGGGTAGAAGCACGACCAATCAAAGCCGAGGGGACCCTGTTCAAATCCCTCACCATCTACCGACGAAGAGGATATCACACAGTACCCAGGCCTAAAGAACCCAGCCCAAGTGCCTAACGGGCACCTGGGGGGGTTTCAGGGGCAAGAAGGCTGGTCCTTACCATCCAGCAAATTCACTGAGGGCTCTCAAGCCAGGAGCGTTCACGAGAAATGATTGGAATCACACTTAGACTGGCACCATGGAAAGGCAGGAGCTGTAGAGACAGGGTCGGTTCAGGCCCAGCCCTGACAGGGCTCTGTGACTCTGGGCAAGATACATAACATTTCCGTGCCTTATTTGTTCATCTGAAGAACCGTGACAAAGGCTTCCCTGCCTCAGGGACTCTGAGAATTGAAACAGATACAGAATATAAAGCTCCAACCTCAAGGACGCATAGTAGGTGCCTACTAAATGACAACAATGACTGTGATTGCATTTCTTGGGCAGTTTTTAGGATCTTGAGCCTGAACCTTCCCAAAGCCCCACTGCACACTGTTTAGAACTCTGCCAGTATTAAACTGGAACATGGCATTTGGCAGAGATTCATTACTCAGCGAACAGCCTTTAGTAAGATACGGAATATCCCCTGGAGAAGGAAATGGCGACCCACTCCAGTCTTCTTGCCTGAAGAATCCCATGGACAGAGGAGCCTGGCAGGCTGCAGTCCATGAGGTCGCAAAGAGTCAAACATGCCTGAAGAGACTTGGCACTAATTACTTACTATATGTGGGCCCTAACCTAAGTGTTTCACAGGATTCTTACTCCTTTCACCCTATTTAAGTAGCAAAAAAATGTTAACATCTCTAACCGGCTTTGCTGGGTGAGTCCCCTGGGACTCTGAATATGCCAAGGCTGTGCCTCTTTCTAAGACACACCTGTCTTTTCACAGTTGGAACTGTGACCTCATAGACGGCCTCCTAGTCCCTCTTGGCAGGAAGCATGGGGCAGAGCAGGTCCCCAAGGACAGACCGCTCCCCTACCCCCAGCCTTGGCAGTGCGTGCGGACCGGGGACCCAGGGCGGCCAGAGTCCGTGCATTTCCTGCAGCCTCTTGGAATCTCTAGCCAGCGGCGCGCACTTCAACGAGCCCTCCCCACGCAGAGGGCGGATCCGATCCCGGAGCCCGCCCGCCCTCTGGGGCCGTCGGTCCAGCTGGGACCGCGCACTCTGCCTGGCTCCTCCCGTCCCGCCCTCCCCGCGCCTCCGCCCGGACCGCGCACCCGCTCCGCTCGCGGATGGGCAGTGCCGCGTGCTCCCTGGCCAAGCGGAGGGACAGCCAGGCCGCCCCGCCCTGGCCCAGTGATTGATCAGAAACGGTTACTGAGCCTCTTAATGGTTTACTTGGATGGGAATTAATTCTAAGATGGATAAATAATGCATTGAGGTTTACGTTGTTCAAGGCAAGCCGTCGGTCTGGAGCCGGGAGAGGCAGCCGAGGGAGCCTCGCTGGTGACGCCAGCGGCCATGGGGGCCGGAGCGGGGAATGGGGGGCAACTGGGCGAGAGGAAGAGAAAAGGGAAGTGGATGACAGCATGATCAACCCAGCAATCCCGTCCAGGTGGCGGCAGGAAGATGCTGAGCCCAAAGATCAGGCAAGCCAGGAGGGGTAAGTCCGACTTCCTGCAGCCGATCTGGGCAGTGTGGCGAGTCTGTTGGCAGATGGGTGCGGATACTCGGCTGGCTGCATGCTGCGGTCACATGGGGCGGGCGTTCTG
The DNA here is from genome assembly GCF_032452875.1 of Bos javanicus. Classification (NCBI taxonomy): domain Eukaryota; kingdom Metazoa; phylum Chordata; class Mammalia; order Artiodactyla; family Bovidae; genus Bos; species Bos javanicus. Next base: position 44,463,963 of record NC_083895.1, on the reverse strand, counting down.
GAGGCATCTCGGTGGCAGGCAGCCCCTAATAGGGAGGCTCCTGGGGTCTGTGGGGGTCAGACCTGATACTGTCAGAGGGAGATGGCCAATGTAGTGCCCTGGTGGGTGTGCAGGTTTCAGCCCACATCGCATGTTTTATAGAGTCCCTGGCTTGCTCAAAGTGATGAGGTGACAACTTTGGAAAAACTTCATTTATTTTTTATTACTAAAAGGGAAATGCTGAATGCTCAAGATCTGCCCTAGTAGCCAAGGCAAAAGTAGTTGTCATTAGGAAAGGCAATGCCCTGACTTCTCCAGACAGCCAGGTCCCACCACAGCTGGGCTGCAGAAAGCAACTCCTCAGGCAGGCAGGCAGGGGCTCTGTCCGGGAGAACTCCCGGAAAGCAGCAGGGCCTGGAGTTGCTGGTGTTGGGGGAGCGGATCCAGAGATAAGTAAGGGATGCGGGTGAGCCTTGCAGGGGTGATCTGCAGCACTGGGCCAGCACCCCAGCCACCTGGTGGCCCTGCAGAATGGCCTGGGGCCTCGGGACAGGTCTTGGGGCTCAGAACAGCGTCTGCCTGGACGGCAACTTCTTGGCCAGTGCAAGTGTCGATGACAGCATCTGTGTTTTAAGAAAAATAGAATGTGTCTTTTCATGTGACCAGCGTTTGTGGAGGGCTGAACCTTCCTTGTGAGTAGAGCATGAGGAGAGTGGCTGGAAGTGGGTGGAGCTTCTGCCCAGGGCACTTGGAACCAGTACTTGTCTCGTCCAGTGTTTGTATGTTGGAGGCAGGGATCCTCTGGGCTCTCGTGAGCTCACAGGCACACACCCACCTCATCAGCGCACTGCAGGCGTTTGGATGACTTTCCCGGGCAGGCTGGCCCTCTAGGGCACAGTTAGAGCCATCAGGACCCTCCCTGGGATGCTTGGAATGGGCTGTCACCCATGGGCTCCAGGGGGCAAGGAGGGCCGTGCACGGCTCTGCTCAGGGGCAGGGGTCCAGCCTGGTGACAGTGCAACAGGTGGGCCAGGCCAGGCCCCTAAGAGAGCTTGGGTCTCCTCTTCCAGCATGTGGCTAGCATGCTGGCCACACATGGCTATTGCGCACTTGACATGTGATTAATCCAAACTGAGAAAAATACGCAGAAGATTTTGATGACTTGGGGGAAAAGGAATGTAAAATATCTCAATGATTATTTTACATTGATCACCTGATGAAGTGATAATACTTGGGATATATTGGGTTAAATAAAATATTGATTGAAGTTCAGTCCACCTGTTTTTTATTTTACTTGCTTTTCATGCTGTTTCTAGAACATTTATAATTACATATGTGGCTGACATTATGTTTCTGTTGGATGGGGCTGGTTTAAAAAAAAAAAAAAACAATGTTTTTGCAAACAGCTCTCAGGAAGCCTGCCTTTGAAATCTCAGTCTTCCTAGAAACATTTGTTCTGGGTCAGTGGTTCTCAACCAGGAGCTCTTTTGCCCTCTGGGGGATGTTGATGTCTGGAGACATTTTGGTTGTTCTAACTAAGGGATGCTACTGGCATCTAGTAGATATAGGCCAGGGATGCTGCTGAGCATCCTGCAATGTAGAGGACAGCTCCCACAACAAAGAATTCTCTAACTCTAAATGTCAGTAGTGCTCAGACTGAGATACCAGATGATATTATCTTGTAGTGTATGTTAAAAGATAGAGTTTATGGTGCTATATATCAGATATTTATAAGATAACTGCTTACCCATAAAAATAGGCTTCCCTGGTGGCCTCCACCACCACCAGAGCTGTTTGCAAAGTCATCCACCACCAGAGCTGTTTGCAAAAACAGTTGTTTTTTTTTTTTTTAAACCAGCCCCATCCAACAGAAACATAATGTCAGCCACATATGTGATTACAAATGTTCTAGGAACATCATGAAAAGCAAGTAAAAGAAAAAACAGGTGGACTGAACTCCAATCAATATTTTATTTAACCCAATATATCCATTACAGGTAAAGAATCCACCTGCAATGTGGGAGACCTGGGTTCAAACCCTGGGTTGGAAAGATCCCGTGGAGAAGGGAATGGCTACCCACTCCAGTATTCTGGTCTGGAGAATTCCATGGACTGTATAGTCCATGGGATCACAAAGAGTCAGACACGACTGAGCGACTTTCACTCACTACCCTTAAAAATACATGATCATAAACCATGACAAGAGGCATTCTAAGGGCATAAGAGCATATACTACAAATGAAGCCTTCAGAGGAACCAAGTGGTGCCTGAGCTGTGAGCTGAAGAATGGTGGGGCTACCTAGGCAAGGATGGTGGAGGGAGGAAACCACATTACAGGCAGGGATTGGCATGTGCCAGTGCTGGTGGTGGGGGGAGGGCTGTGCACAGGGTCAACAGGCTGGGGCTGGAGACCAGGTCAAGAGTCAGAGCACGCAGGGACATTTCTGGAGGCATACAGACCAAAATTATATATGCATGCCTCTAAGAAATTGGGCTCTGGTAGAAGGAAGAACTTCCCTCCAAATTCATCCCCCTTGGCATCTTTTAGGAGTCGGGAGGGCTTCATGTCATAGACCCTGCCAGGCTATAGGATACAAATCACAGCCCCTGAGATCCACACACTGCCTTGTCCAGGCAGCTCCAGGTGATACATATGCCAGACACGCTTCCAGATTGCACCACTACCTGGTTATAAAGGGTTGACGGAGAAGACCTGGGGTCACTTTCTGAAATAGTTAAGAAAACCAGCCCAGGTCAACTGGGCTCAGAAGCCTTGGCTGCTCTGCAATAGGGGCTTCCCAGGAAACCTTCCCCAAGGTCATATTAGCTGTTAACTTCCTGGCAGGTCCCCATCCAGGCCAGCTCTGATACTGCTGCAAAGAGCGCCATCACCCTACAAATGCCCCTGTGTCTCTATCCCAGGGAGGAGGAGCTGTCAGGATTGAGAACCTCCAGGAAAAACCCTACTCTCACTATGCTACTTGCTAAATTCCTTCAGTTGTGTCCAACTCTGTGCAACCCTATGGACTGTAGCCTACCAGGCTCCTCTGTCCATGGGATTCTCCAGGCAAAAATACGGGGTAGGTTGCCATGCCCTCCTCCAGGGGATCTTCCCGACCCAAGGACTGAACCCGTGTCTCTTATGTCTCCTGCGTTGGCAGGCGGGTTCTTTACCGATAGTACCGCCTGGTACTTACCCACATATAAAACTAAGTTTGTTCAATAATCGGAGTTCTATTTCCAAGAAGTAGTTAGAGGCAGGTGAGGCAGATGTTGTACACACGCACAGAAGAGAACAATGATAATTCAAAAAAGTAGGGAGGCACCCAAACCAGCAGGAAATGTCTCAAAAAGAGCCTGTAAATGCAAACAGTGTGCTTGCTTTTAAGTACCTCATATAATTCAGACTGATTCAGGAAGGTGGTCCAGATTGGTTGGTACCAGCTCACACTGGCCTTTAATACCGTGATTCTAGCTTGCCATTGCCTGCTTAGGACCAGCTCAGACTCACCCTCGCTTATCACGGCCTGTGGAAGCCAGACGAGGCCATCTGGACCCAGGTGCGGTTGGCTCTACCTCACTTAGCTCCTGCCTATCTCCTAGGGTCCTGTTCAGGGAGCCTTTCCTGATGCCATGCCTGGCAAGCTCTAACTCCGCTGAGATTTGTTGCCAAATTTCCAGAGTGGGAATGGAAGAGACAGTCACCCCACCCCTGCCAGTTTTCCTAGAAGAAAAACAGGATAAACTCACTGAAAATCCATGAATTTATCACAGATACAGTGGAGCAAGTCACAAATGCATGTGTTGTGTGACACTGTAAAAATTGCCTTTTATTTTTTTTAGATAGAGAACAGAAATGTAAGGTAGGCACCCTCTCCCTGTGAGTTTTCCAGGGTGAGGGAAGGCAGCGGAGCCCCAGGCTGTACCCTCATGCCCACCACCAGACTCTGAGTGCTGTGCCCTCTGTGCACCCACCACTCACAGAGCCCCCCAGGAGGTAGTCAGAACAAAGCCGCTGAATCCTTGACCCTGATGCTGCCCCAGCTCCCTGGGATTGCTCTCTTTCCTGAAATCCCACTGACACAGGGCCTGCTTCTTCAAAGATTTGTGTGTCCCCTGTTTTGATTGAGGCCTCTTCTGGGCCCGTTAGCACTGCCCCAAATAAAGATTTACTGATTTGGTCTTGCCGTGTTTCACAAGGATAAGGTATGGGAGGCAGCTGTGTCATTTGCCTCCCAGAGAGCTCTTGGCTCTGCCTGGCTCACTCAGCCTCCTGTTATTGTCCTCTCCCAGCCATCATCATTTCTAACCTGTGGCAGCAGTACTCGGCCTCACCCCACCCACGCCCATCCATTCTCCACTCCAAAGACAGAGCCATCTTTCCAAATTTAAATCCACAGTGTACCCACCACCAGCCTCCTCCTCCAGCCCCAGCTTACAGGAAGACCTCTCTTACAGTCTAGCCACTGGCCTAACCTCCAGCCTCCTCTCACTCTCCAAGCTCCAGCCACACTGGCCTTCTTCCCATTCCTCAGCGTGTTCCATGGGCCTCCTACCACAGGGCCGGAGCACTCCCTGTTTCCCCAGCTGGAATGCCCCCTTCTCTCTGTCAGTCTGTCTGTCTGTCTGTCTGTCTCTCTCTCTCTGTCTCACACACACACACACACACTTCTTAGCTCCCGTTCTCCCTCCAGTTCTCAGCTCAAGTGTCGCCAGCCAAGTTCTCCTGCAACCCCAGTCTAAACCGGGTCCTCTGCTCTGGGCTCTCCTTTCCTTTGTAGCACTTACCTTGAGTTGTAGTTGTACACTCCTCAGTGTGACTATTTGGTGAATAACTGTCACCCTGCTAGACTTTGCACTCCAGGAGAGCAGGGCCCATTTCTGTGTTTAGACGTCATTATACACCAACGCCAGGCATCTGGTGGGTACTCAATACACATATGGCGAATAAATGAATGCATGGGTAGGTGAGTGAGTGAGTGAATTAACAGCAGAGAGAGCGTTAGCCAGGGGGCTGAAGCACTGTCTTTGGACCTAACTGGCGCAGGTCCTCAGGAAAATCAGCCCTCCTTTGATTGATTTATATGTTGCAAATGTTTTCCCAATTTGTTGCTTGCCAGTAATTTTTATATCAGGGTCTTTTTTCCCCGATGTATGCATGTTTTTAATTATTATGTCATCAATCTATCAATATTTCCTTTTAGAGTTTCTGCCTTTATTTAAAGTATTTCAAAATAAAATTGATGTTGCTATTGAGGCTCCTTCTTTTAAAGGAAATCATTAGTCTGACGAGCATAGCTCCAGCAGCTTGAGCCGTCTTCCTTCGAAGGAGTGTCAGTGTCTTAGAAGCCTTGATGAATGTGCAGAGCCTGGTCAGTACTTTGGGGATGGAGAGAAAAAGCTCTATGAGTGAGATGAAGTGCTTTCACTGGCCTTATTTTTCTTGATTTTCCCTGAAGAAAACAAACCTGCATTTCTTGTGTGCCTTCCGTGCTCCAGGCGTTTTTATCACACTTTATGCTATGATGATGCACCATTATTCCCATTTTAACAGATGTGGAAGGAGAATTGTGGGTACCGTGCCAACAAGTGTGGGAGTTCCTGTCTATCCAGTTCCGAGGCGTATGCCCTCCCCCTAACCCAACACAGGGATTCACACTATGCAAACACCACTGCAGGTGCCCTGCATGCCCCCAGGAGAGCTATGAATTCTTTGAGTGATGAAAGGTGGTGTGATTTTTAAGAAGATTCCCACTACCTATGAATACGTGGAAAGTAGATTCAAACAACTGTTAGAATATTTAAGGTTGAATTATTGATATGTAGCAGAATACTAAGCAAATTAAAAGGCAAGGCAATTATGAACTCCAGGGAAAGCAAAAAGTGATTCATGAAATATTCTAGTATACTGCATAGCTCAACTGGGACTAGCAATTACATAGTACTAATAATGGAAATTCTTTGTATTGATCAAACTAAAAATACACAGTAACTATACTGGGAGGATGGAGTGGGTGCTTACGTGTGATGGAGTGGAGGAGTGAAATAAATGAGACCCTCATCTTCCATAGTTAGAAGTCAGTAGGTAGTATTTAAAATGGAAAAAATATCAGGAAAGTATTTGGCACAAAAACAGACCGTAAATCAATGGAGCAAAATAGAGAACCCAAAAACAAATCCATGCATGTGTGGTCAATTAATTTACAACAAAGGAGCCAGCAATATACAATGGGCACTATACGGGAAGGACAGTCTCTTCAATAAATGGTGTTGAGCAAACTGGACAGTAACAAGCAAAAGAATGAAACTGGACCCTTACCTCTCACCATACACAGAAACCAACTCAACAGACTTGAACATTAAAATTTGAAACCATAAAACTCCTAGAAGAAAACATATGGGGTAATCTCTTTGACATCAGTGGTGACAATCATTTTTCGGGTTAGACACAAAAAGCAAAGGAAGAAAAAGCAAAAATAAAGAAATGGGGCTGCATCAAACTAAAAAGCTTCTGCATAGAAAAGGCAAAAACCCATAAAATGAAACAGAAACCTACAGAATAGGAGAAAATATCGGCAAATCATAGATCCAATAAGGGGCTAATATTCAAAATATACAAAGAACTTCTACAACTCAATAGCAAAAAAAAAAAAAAACCCAACAGACTGAAACATGGGAAGAAGAACTGAATAGACATTTTTGCAAAGAATATATACCAATGGGTAAGAAGTACGTGAAAAGATGCTCACAGCACTAACCATCAGGGATATGCAGTCAGAAACCGTGTTGAGATGTCACCTCCTAACTGCTAGAATGGCTGTTATCCGAAGACAAGGGTAACAACATTGGCAAGAACGTGAAGAAAAGGGAGCTCCGGTATCCTGAAAGTAAATTGGCGCAGTCACTATGGAAAACAGTATGGTGGCTCCTCAGAAAATTAAAAATAGAGCTACCATATGACCCAGCAATTCCATTTCTGGGTTTGTATCTGAAAGAAATGAACATAGGATCTCAAGAGATATCTGCATTCCCTTGTGGCAGGATTTCCTTCTCTTTCCTCCTGCCTCTCCTCACAGATAGCAGCTGATGGGAAAACTGAGTTCTCCCCATGGAAGATGCCCAGAGCATATAACCAGCACTCTTAGACACGTAGGGTCTAAGGCACCACTAGATGCTGGGCTCCAGGAGCTCCAGGCAGGACTTGTCCCCACAGAACTGAAGACCTGGCCATGAACTTCATGTTTGCAGGTGGAAATAAATGACTTATTTGCAAGACAGGCCTGAGCAGGATTAGACCTAGGCTGGGAGGGCTGTCTTGGGCTCCCTTCAACCAACACAGCCAGGGACCTGCCCTGACTGCTGAAATCATCAACAGCCTCAATGATTATTTAACCAAGGGTGGAGAACGTATTGATCTAAGCTAATGGCCCATAGGCAGGCAGCAATGGAATTTATAATCAATACTGAATTACATCAACTCCACCGATCCCCAGCTCCTGGTGAATGGCTTGCTAATCTGAACAGGAGCCGAGGCAGCAAACCCAGGGCAGCTGCTCCCGGACAAGGTCTGATAGAGGGGAGACAGGCCTCCCAAGGCCTCAGCCTGCAGCAACGAGAGACAGTCCTAACCCCCATTCATCCACTCAGTGCATCTCTGTTTGCAGCACTTTCAAAGCGTCATTTACTTCTTCCTCACCACAGTTTAGGAAGTGGATAAGATTTGTATTTTGTTCTCATTTTATCCAGAAATCGGACTCCGAGTGGCTAAAGAGCCTCCAAATGCTGTGCCCCTTCTACGACCTGTTAGCCTCTCCCATCCCTCTGCCGAACTAGGAAAAGTAGGAAAATGACATTCTGCTTCCTGCTTCTACTTGCTGCTTCTCTGATAACAGGAATAACCTCTCATCATGTGGGAACAGGCCACGGGCAGTAGAAAGCCCGCTGGCAGGTTTCCTCCAGGCCAAGATCGTCTCTAGAGGCAAGTCTCTTGGATTTGATCTTGCCTATCTTCTTTGAACTTGGAGATTCCTGTTTCATGTCCATTCATGCTTTCAGCAAGCATTTAGTGAGACATTCTGTGCTACATTCTCAGGGATCAAGCATGAGGAGGGCACCCTCTCTGGCCATTAGAAGCTTATCAATCAAAACAGCATAGAGAGGCACTTGTCTGGCCATAGGTGTGTTCCCTCTATGGGGGCGTCATAATGGATGGCAGGCAAGACCCTGCTTTGGGAACCTACTAGATGAGTCCTTACACAGTAGGAAAGAGCTGCACTGACTCTTCAGGAGTGTCAGGGCTCATCAGGCTGGCAAGCAACAGAGGTACAGAGATCTGACACAAAATGGCCCTTGTGGGGACCAGTCATTGATCTGGAAAGAGCAGAGTGTGTGCTATGAGTGGGAAGTGAAGCTGGAGACCTGGATGCTCACCGACTCACAGAGGTCTTCTCATCTTCCCAACTTCTTACCCATGCTGTGACAGCTAAACAGCCTCTTTAAAGGAGATGCAGGAAGAGGGACCCTGCCATGGGGTGATGGTTGGAGATCCAGTCTGTGGATGGAGGTTAGAGGAGATCCATAAGCTTGTCTTTCTCAAGGACTGATGAAAGGATATTTCACTAGTGTTGGGGGGGAAGGTTAGGGCTTGGTCTGTTCTAAGGCAGGAACATGGGTCCGTGAGAGTCAAAAGCTTGGGAGCCAGACTTCCTGGGTACAACCCCATGCCCTCTCATCCTGCATGTCTTCCTGCTCCCTCTGCTGAGCACATCCTTTTATTCCACAGCCTTCCATAGTGTAGGGGAGAAAAAACTTTCCCTCTAACCTCTTAAGCTATGTACCTGAGGACTGCTAATTAAAATGATAAAAGATTAACAGGAGAAAGAGCATATAAATTTTATTGACTGTTTGAAGTGTGTGAGGGGCTGCTTCATAGAAAAGGGGCAGCTAAGCCCAGGGGCATACACTGTGTGAAGGTGACTGGGAAAAGTACGGCAGGTTAGGGTGGTGCAATGGCAGCCCACTCCAGTACTCTTGCCTGGAAAATCCCATGGATGGAGGAGCCTGGTGGGCTGCAGTCCGTGGAGTTGCTAAGAGGTGGATACGACTGAGCGACTTCCCTTTCACTTTTCACTTTCATGCACTGGAGAAGGAAATGGCAGCCCACTCCAGTGTTCTTGCCTGGAGAATCCCAGGGACGGGGGAGCCTGGTGGGCTTCCGTCTATGGGGTCGCACAGAGTCGGACACGACTGAAGTCACTTAGCAGCAGCAGCAGCATGAGCAGCAGTGAGGTTCATTATGCAGACTGAAGTCACCTCTCCGTGATAAGAATCTCATTCTCCTCTTCCTGGGTTGGGAGTGGCGAGGCACGTTTATTCAGTAAGGAAATGATGCCCTGCTTCTAGGCAGAAAGGGAGAGGGGAAGGGGCTCCCCCTGTGCACTTTCTCAGTTGCCTTCAGCTCAAAACAATCACTATGCCAGAGTAGCATATTTTGGGGTGGTGATCCCCTCTAACAGCTCACTCTGTTCTTTCATCCAGCTTCAGTCCCACCTCTGGCCTCCCAGCCTGACTTCGATGCCTCTGCCTTAACCCTCTCATTTCCCGTTATACTTGCTGAGACGAAAGACGCTGGTATCTGGGGGTCTCTGTTCCCCCTTTACTTCTGCCAGGGCAGTTATGTGCCTTTTATGTCCACACCCCAGTGGCTCGCCCAAGGTGGACACCCAGGAGGCCCCGTAAGCTCCATGGATGGAGAAATGAAGACTAAGCCCAGCTGAACCTGTGGGTGCACACTGTATGGGAGTGAGGGCTGTGCATTTTGGGGGCTGCCTGCCACCTGCTCCCCCTCGCTGAAGAACAGCACCAGCTGAATCAAGAGCCAGAGCCAGGAAAGGCCAATGAACATAACTGTTAACAATGTGATCTTTTATATTGATGTTTTTAAAGCATTAAAGTCATCATTACGGGAAAAATAATCCAAACTTTCTAGAACCTCCTCACAGTTATATTAGAATTAACACTTCTTACTTTGGGGGTTTTTCCTCCTTGTTCTTCACCTTCCAGGCCCCAAAGTGAGACCCATTAAGGGGGCCTTGCTGGGTCTCTAGACCCCTCAGGCGGAGAGCTTAGCAAAGAACAGATGACCAAGTGGAGCCCAGAAAGAAGCTAAATAACAGGTTTAAAAAAAAAATTTAAGGTAGAGAGCACTCAGGAACCATCCTGTAATAAATCATCGGAGGCTCTCAGACAGCTGGGAACCTCACGAGGCCCCCTTGCCTTGGTGGCAAATTGCATTAACTTTATGAAACCGTCTCGGCTGCCCCCCTCCGGAGCGCCCCTTCCATTACCTCTCCTCCCTCTGCTCCATCAATCTTTCGGCCTCGATACTTACCCTTTAAATCAATTCAGCTCTGAGAGCCGTCTTGCTGTTTCCACAGCCTGGCTTTAAAATCCCATTGACTTTTATAAATCAATTGTGTTTTAGTTCAAGTTCAGCCACTCCTCCATGCTCTCGGGACTGCACTGGCAGAGCTGCAGATGGAAAAATGGGGCACTAATGCCCTGGCAGCTGCTAAGGCCAGTGCTGCCACAGCCTAGGCAGAAGGCCCTAAAAAGAGTGAGGTGCACCGGTGTGGATATCATCAAGAGGCCCTGGGCTGAGGATCGTCGGCAGTAATTTCTTGAAGAGGTGTTCCCAAGGGCCACCACTGAGGGGATGGGGACCAGCGCCAGGAAGGGGAGGGTGGGCTGCAAAGCCCAGTTAAGCAGGTATCAGCCTGAGCCCCTGGGGAACTTTGAATTGTGCCTCTTATGCCTCCTAGAGGTTTCAAACTAGAACAAGACTGCAGGGGCTTTCAAGCTCCCACACCCAGGAGTCTTTGGCCAAGGGCTAGGGAGTGAGGGGGGTGTAAATTTCCGGGCACTTCCGGTTCTCTCAGTGCCTGCTCAGAATGGCCCCAATAACCCAAGGACCGTCTCCAAAACAGGCCAGCAGCGCTGAAAAATCACCCGGGGAAAGCTGTTGGAAATAAGGGGGCATAAAAGCAGGAAGAAGGAGTCAAGGGAACTTGAGCGGAGCTCTGGCGTTATCCGCTGGGTCAGGCGTCTTCCGTGTGTTCTCAGCCATTTCCAAGATGCCCCAGTTGCCAGGTACTCTTGTGGCAACACTGGGGGAGTGAGTGACTCACACGCTGTCCGAGCCTCTCTCTCATGTGAAGTGGGAGGCAGCAGAAAGGCTGGAGTAGCAGGCCCACCGGAGGGGCTCATCTACCGAGGGTCCCTCTGACCTGATCCCATGGAGGGTCCGCAGAGGAGCCAGAATCACGCTTCCACGAAGGATCATCTGTTCAGCCCGGAAATTCCGAGTTGCAGAGGCTGGGAGACTGTTTGTGTTGTGGCCCACAGCTTAGTGCGGCGCTTGCTGCAGACAAATATGCATAAACATTTATCCAACTCATGACATTTTAATTGCTATCTTAGATCTCCTGAGGATTCAGCTCCCTCTCAAGAGCTCTCTCTTTTAAAGTTTTTTTTTTTTTGATTTATGGAAGCCATGCACACATTCTTTCCTGCATAAAACTACAGTACTACAGTTCCATCCTCTCCTCCACGACCGTAGTCGCTGTTACAGGTGTGACGTGTTCCTTCTATATAAATGCATGTACCCACTGAGTATACCTTGTGGTGTCTTCTGTTTAAAGGGTTGTGTTTTTCTTCCGTTTTCACATAGTTTTATACTTTGTGTATTGTTCTGTGATTTGCCCTCTTCTACTGCTATACTAGAATTTAAGTAAATATTAAAGAAGGAGAGGGGAGATGGAAGGGTTGGGGATACATCTTAAGAGTGGCCAGGAAGTCCTCACTGAGAAAATGGCATTTGAGTGAAGGACAAAGGGGCTGGGAGGAAGCCCTGCAGGCCCGGGGACAGCAGGTGCAGAGCTGCACAGCAGGTGCATGGCTGGACGGATTACACGGGCGATCGTGAACCATCCCTGTGAGATGTCCCCCGGACGGTTTAACAGGCGGTCCTGGAATCCCAGAGAAGGACCCGGGCAGAAGAAGACCTGGACTCATGACAGAATGGGGGCATCTGAGGCAGCCTGGGCGATAGCAGGACCTTCAGGGAGAAGAGAAGGAACTGAACAGAATGGGGGCATCTGAGGCAGCCTGGGCGGTAGCAGGACCTTCCGGGAGAAGAGAAGGAACTGAAGTCAGAGCAGGGTGGGCAGGTGGCGAGAGGCACGGGTGTGCCAGTCAGTTGGCTCTGCAGAGCGAGAGGAAGAGCTTCAGGAAGAGGGTGATCAGTGGGGACTGAGCACCAGAGGATCTTGGAGGCTGAGAGTCAGAACCAGACTGTTGGATTTGATCAGAGCAGTTTCAGGAGAGGACAGACTGTCCAAATGCAGAGGATTAGCAGGGACTGAGGGGTGAAGGAGGAGAGGCTGGAACTGTGGTCGGCCTTCTCAAGAGATGCTTGTCAGTGAGAATAGGTGGCAGCGTCAGCCCAGCATGCATGCTGATCTGAGCCAAGAGGTAGCGAATGCCACACCCGTTCCTTCCAAATCAGAGCCCCCCTCTTCTGAGGTGGGGCCCAGTACTGCTCATCCTTCAAGGCTTAGCCCGGGTGCCCCTTCTGCAGGCGGCTCTGCTGATGTCTGCAGCAGAAAGGTGCCCCTTTAGTTACGTGTCTGCAGCCTGTGCCTGTCCACACGGCCTGTGGCTCTTTCATCTCCATGTGGTTGTTCCTTGTGGCTGATTTCCCCTGCCAGCCTCGGGACTCCGGGGGAACGCAAGCAACCTGGGGTTCTGCCCCATACCTGGAAGAGTTCTGCAGACTTGGAAGGCATGGATGAACGAGTCAGTGAAGGAATGATTGTGCTCGTGAGCTGGAGAGCCAGACCCTGAGGCAGGCAGAAAGCACCCTCCTCCTCCTCCTCAGGTCATGAACCTGCTCCTGGGCCAGAAGTTCCCCTTGCTTCTGGAACCTTAGAATGTCAGAGCTGTTTGACTTGAAATCTCAGCTTAAATGTTTGCAGAATTGAATGGCTTGATTCAAGGAAGTGCTGAAGACCAGCACAGTGGTTATTAATAAATCATAACAGCAATTATTTTCCTTTCAAGCGGCTCTGTGGGCCTTATAAGTAGTATCTGTGTGATTGAGTGGCTGGAGGACAACCCAGGCTGGCTTGGCAGCCTAAGTAGCATCTGTAGCAAGCGCCTCCCTGGTGAGCTGCGGGGAGGGCGCTGGCCTCTCCTCTGCTCCACGAGAGCCCTGCTCCTGCCGAGTAGAGTTGAATCTGTAAATCAACTGTACTTCACTTTTTAAAAAAGAGAGTAAGCCAAAGTAGCCCATGATGTTTGACAACCATGTCTGACATCCATTAACTGCCTGGCATGGTGATGAGAGCCACATGCAGAACTCGATGAGACATCATGTCCTTCCCTCCCTTCCCCTTCAATCTAGAGGGACAGAGAGGCAACCACACAGATTATTACCAGCCACAGATCTCATATCCTGGTAGGGGAGGGAATGACTGTCTAGAAGAGATCAGAAGGGACGTTCTGTGGAGTTGGATATTGAAGATCACCATTCCTACGTGGCTCAATAGGTAAAGAATTTGCCTGCCAATGCAGGAGTTACAGGAGACACAGGTTTGAACCTTGTGTCAGGACAATCCCCTGGAAGAAGAAATGGCAACCCATTCCAGTTTTCTTGCCTGGAAACTTCTTTGTACAGAGGAGCCTGGCAGGCTACAGTCCGTGGGGTCACAAAGAGTCAGACACAATTGAGCACAGCACAGCAGTGGCATGCGGCTGAAGCCAGGGGCTGAGTGGGCGAGGGACACAAGAAAGGCCTGGGTCAGTGGGATGGACAGAGGTCAGCTAGGCTTAGGGAGCTGCAGTCACTAGAGTAATGAGAGAAGCTTAGACAGACAGACACACACACACAATCACAGGTGCAGTGCAGTAGTCGTGGGTTGGGGGGACCATGCATTCCAATCCCAAGTCAGGATCTATGGTCTAAAGATTACAAATGTGATTACAAGTGTGATTACATTTGGACTCAGAGTTGTTCCTCCAAAGTCCAGGTTGGCCTTCCTAGTGACCCCTGCAGCAATATCCTTGATCCTCGCCAGAGAGAGAGAGAAGAGGAGCTCTGCCTGAGACAAGAGTCAGGGAGGTAGGGGAGGGGCAAGAAATCAGTCACCATGAAAGGCAGTACCAACTCTGGCAGAGTGCTGCCCAGTGGCATGTGCAGGGCAGAAGAGCTCACAGGCCCTCCAAGGCTCTGAGGGAGGAGGGCAGCCCCTTTGTCCCGCCAGGGAGCCATCAACCAGTCACAGCAGGCAAGTGCAGCAGAGGTCCTGCTGGCCAGGCCCAGCCACCAAGATGGTCTCAGGGAAGCAGCGAGGGAGTTTGCCAGTGCGGGTGGGGGCTTCTGGGCAATGGTGATGCCTCCAGAGGAGGGGCGCCATGCGGAATCCAGGGAGGGAGTCTGCTGGGGCCAGCTCCCTTGGAGCCTGAGTGACAGGAACCCTGCTGGAAGGTGAGCTCCAGTGGGACCCAGATGGTTATGCTTCGTATTTCGGTGCTTGTTTCTTAATACCTGTGACAGCGACTGGCACATAGTAGATACTGTATGAATATTAGTTGCTGAATTGACGAGTGAGTCATTGAGCACATGGAAAGATGGGTAGATGGATGGATGGATGGATGGATGAGCAAGCCTGGGGAAATGGAGAATCTGGGGTCCCACAGACACAGCAGAAACTAACCAGGAAGCAGGCTGTGTGCTCCCCAAGGTGCATGACCTTTGGCTACAGTGTTAAGGCACCCCAGCCCTTGCCCCTTGCAACCTGAGGAGGAGGCGGGCCAAGCATGGTCACGCCCTGCTGGCTGAAGCTCCCGTAACAGTGGTTACTGGGAGGCTGGCATGCCAGAGTGGGGCAAGGACTGACCAAGGCCTGCCATCCTTCGTGTTCACTGTGTGTGCTTGACTTCCAGCCCGCTCCAAGAGCCTGGTGATGGGGGAGCAGAGCCGGAGCCCCGGGCGGCCGCCCTGCCCCCGCAGGCTGGGCCCCGTGCTGAAGGCGGGCTGGCTGAAGAAGCAGAGAAGCATCATGAAGGGCTGGCAGCAGCGCTGGTTCGTGCTGCGTGGGGATCAGCTCTTCTACTACAAGGACAAAGATGAGACCAAACCCCAGGTGAGAAGCACCCATCCCGCGTCCCATGGGCATCATGGTGGGGCTCCAGGGGGCATGGTTAACTGTCTCCAGGAGAGGGGAGAAGGCAAAGAGAGACCCTCCCATCAGCACCTCCACCCTGCAGGCACCAAGCCTGTGACTCCGCTCAGCATGACATTTCACTGGGGTTTCCAAAGTGAGATTTATCCTCAGCTCTCACATTCCTGGGATCACACCTGTTTTTACTGCAACACATCTACAGCTTCAGGCTTTGAAGTGTTTCCTTCTAATGTTGATAGAGAGCATCCCTGCATGGCTTAAAAAAAAAAAAAAAAAAAGCAACCACCCAAAGGGTAGTCCAGTAGTTATGAGTCGGTGCTTCCAAAGCAGGGGCCAAAGGTTCAATCCCTGGTCTGGGAACTAAGATCCCACATGTCCTGTGGCACGGCCAGGAAAAAAAAAATTTTTTTCTTCTTTATGTCCTTTTCAACCTCTCAGTGCTTCCGTGGAGGACACACAGACTCCACTTCTTCCACTGTGCAGGGAAACAGGCGCCCAGGCACATCTGACGTCACACTGGAGTCTGGCTCATTCTGAAGCCCCTGTGTCAGAGGCCTCTGCTCCTCTGGACGGCTTCTGTTCTCACCGGTGCTTTGAGCTCCACCTTTGGTGCTTACCACGTCTGCCTTTCCACCCAGCTGCACTGAGTTCACTCAGAGCAGCCGCTGGCCTCATCCATCATGGTGTGTCCTGCTCACAGCTGCCCCATGCAGACATCGTAACCAAGTGCTCTGCATGTTGCTGACCAAGGTGGCTGGGCTTGTGGAGCTCAGGCAAGTTAACCCTTGTTATGGGATTCACACAGAGAATTCAAGTCTGGGAGCTACCCTTGTTTCTCTTGAGGAAAATGGGGAAGAACTTGAAGGACTTCTCTCAAAGAAAGGCTGCACCTAGTCATTGGTCCAAATTGGAAAGTAAAGCGAGATCACCTTTTTTGGGGTCAGGGATCACAGAATTTTGGGAGGCGGGGAAGGAGCTCTGTGATGGGCAAGATGGAAGGAGGTGCCTGGGCATAGTGCAGGATCGCGTTGACACCACAGTGAGAAAATGACCCTCTTTTCTTGGAAAAGTCACTGCTCTTCCACATTTTCTGAGTATGAAGAAGGAATTGTCATATCTTGAACACTTTCCCAATACTTGGGATCCTCCCTTAAAAACATGGAGCTCTGAGAATAGACTTATGAACATGGAGAGAGGGGAGGAGAGGGTGAGATGTATGGAGAGAGTAACATGGAAACTTACATTATCATATGGAAAATAGATAGCCAATGGGAATTTGCTATGTGGCTCAGGAAACTCAAACGGGGCTCTGAATCAACCTGGAGGGGTGGGATGGGGGGGATGGGAGGGAGGTTCAAAAGGGAGGGGATATATGTATACCTATGGCTAATTCATGTTGAGGTTTGACAGAAAACAACAAAATTCTGTAAAGCAATTAACCTTCAATTTAAAAAAAATAAAATTTTTAAAAAATGGAGCTCTGAGGGTGGGAAGGAACAGCCCTCATCACAGAGATCTCAGTGACAATAGTCACCAGCTGCAAGTTAATCACTTTCTGCCTTCACTGTATTTATTCTAGTGGTTAACTTCTGTTTATGGAAAGTTATACTGATTTCCGTTCGTGAGAGTCCTTGCATGTTTTCCTTTCTGAACTATATCTAAGTTAAAAACAAAAAGCCTTGTGCAGCAATGTGAGTGTACTTAATGCTACTAAACTATACGCTTAAAAATTGTTAAAATGGTAAATTATATGTTATGTGCGTATATATGCACACACACAAATAAGCGAGACTTATTTAAGGAAAACTTTTAAATCATTAACAGTAGAGATGAGAGGTAGGGATGACAAAATTCACGAAGGTGGATCTAAGCTAAAGTTTATGGAGCTCTGATCTTGTCCAGCCTCCCAGGCTTTATAAGGGAGGAAAGAGAGGTGGAATGGATCAAATAGGAACTTTGAATTTGATCTGAATTAGGTCAAGCATGCTAACTGAATAACTTGAAACAAGTCACTTATTTATTTGTTTTGTTTCAGTTTTATCATTACTAAAATAGAGACATTATTACCTACCTCACAGAGATACACCGAGAACTGAACACAGATCTTAGCACATGGGCTACTTAAGTCAGGGTACCCAATATACCCTCAGCCCTGCCACCCCAGCTCTGCCACTCGGCCTGCTCCCCAGATCGGGAACCACAGCTCTGGCTTGCCCACCGTTTTCCTTCTCGTCTCTGCTTGTGTGGTGAAGACCAGCCTCCTTTAGTAGCATCTCGACTCTCCTGGCTGTCCTGTTAGAGACATGTGCTTCTGATGATGGTGGCCACAAGTGGCCAGGGCCCCTAGCATGTCAGAGCCCTCCTGGCTCAGCCCACAGCACCATCTCCTGGGAGAAATGCATCATGATTCTGGGTGAACTCTGGGCTACAGTGACACATGGAGGTCACCCAGGCTACTGTGGACCCCCGCCCCAGGCTTTCCCACACATTGCTCACCACGAGCCTGAGGTGGCCCTGCCCATCACTGCACCTCCACAATGAACCTCCATCCCCCAGATTTCCCAACCTGGACAGTCTTCTCCCTCACCTGTCACCATTTCCCAACCTGGACAGTCTTCTCCCTCACCTGTCACCTTTTCCAGAAGTCAGTGGCTTCTGGTGGAAACAGTTAATAGAACGGAAGCCCTGACATCCCAGTCACCACCTTCTGGACACAGAAGCAGCCCTGGAGTGCCACCCAAACTAAACCAGGGCAGCTGTCACCAGGAGCCATTGGGTCCCCGAAGGGTGCCAGCATCTCCCAGCCGATGCCAGGGTCGTGCCCACGGCTCCTCTTTTGGACTCTCCGGGGTCTCAGTGACCCTGCCAGTCCCTCATGGGGGATTATTCTTTTCCGGAATCTCCCCTCCCCAACAAAGCCGGACTTTTCTAGCAGCCCCATTGCTCAGGTTCCCAATCTCAAGGAGACTCTTGGTCAAATTCGACTCATTTAGCTTTATAGTATGATCTCAAACCTGCATGCCTTCTGGCAAAACAGCCCACAGATTTCCTTTTAATTGCATGAACTACATGTAATGGACTAATTTTCAATATCTGGTTCCTGGAAAATGGGCCCTGCTCCCTGTTCACAGTGACAGAAGTGCCCAGGAGTGAGCTCCCTCCTAACAGATGGCCTGTTGTGTGTCCAGCAGATATAATCGTGGAGAGGGGGGATGTCCAGCTACCCTTGATGCTGCACATGTGCATGATAAGGATCACTCCCAGCCCACCCTCTTGTTCTCTCTCCAGAGCCCTATCCCTTCCACTCTGCCCTTCTCAATGGCAGGAAGATCAGCAGAGAACATAGAGCGCAGAGATGGGGAAAATTCAAGATGGGCAAAGAACTGGCTCAGATGGGAACTCAGATGGGAAAGCTAGGCTAAGGTGCTTTAAAACTGAGCCTGAAAGTGTGGCCCTGTCCCTCCAGCTTTCCCAAACGCTTTTCCGTAATAGTTTCCAGCAGACAGATCCTACAGTTTTACTAATAGAAGATTCCAGTTCTTTTCCTGCTAAATGGCTTAAGCTTCTGCGAAGTGTTTCTTGCACCATGAAAACTCCTGCCACATTCTTTATTGATCAGCCCAGTCCGTTTCCACTGCTTGAAGATTCACTTAAATTTAGTTATCCCCCTTCTTCCCTGTGGGTTTCTTGGCTTCGAACAGAGATGGAATAGAATAGAAATGGAAAGTATAACTTACAAAACATAAGACGGAAAAAATGTAGCAATGTTAAATGCAATCAGTTCAACAAATGTGCAGAGAATGGAGGGGGTCAGGAAACAAGAGAAAAAGGTAAATAGAAAACAAAAAGTAAATAAATAAGATACCAAGGAATAGGAACAAATATTTCAGTTGTCATAATAAACATGAATAGGTCAGATTCATCTGTCTCTTAAAAGACAGAAAGTAGATGTCTGGCTTAAAAAAGAGAGAAAGTAATAACATAATAAACATAAAGGTTGCAAAACAAAACCATGAGGGAAAAAGGTATGCCAGCAAAAAGGAAGGAGATTTAGCAACACTGAAATCAAGTAGAATTCAAGGTGATGGGGAAAAGAAGGAACAAGGAGAAATATTTCATTATAACATAAATAAAAAGCTATGCCAGCAAAAAGAAAGCAGATTTAGGAACACCAAAATCAAGTAGACGTCAAGGTGACAGGGAAAAAAAAGGAACAAGGAGAAATATTTCATTATAACATAAATAAAAACCTACTTAGAAAATAGATCAGCTGTGAACTTTTATGCTGTTAATGACATAGCTTTGAAGGATACATAAACAACGAAAAGAATTCTCATTGTTCTCCATTTTTTAAGAAAAATGAAATTATGGAGACTTAAAATAGTGCAAAAGAAAAAAAAAAAGACTTAGAAATTAAGAACAAAGTGGTAGTGAGTGAGGGCACGTATGCAAGAGAGAGAAATCTGCACACACGGAAATAAAACACACACACACTTTGTAACATTTACGTTAATAGAAAATCAAAGCTTGAGTTCAAGCTTCTAGTGAAGGATGACAGACTTTAAAACCCCAGAACTCCAGTATGGAGCGCTAAAGGCTCCGGAAGGTGTGGACGCACCTGGATGGAGACGGGCGAGCCGGCCGCTAGAGGATGCTAGACAACAGGGCTGACTCGGCAGACCCTAGTGCGCTCAGTTCCAAGCCAGCACTACAGACAGCACAACACCGCATCTGGTTGTTGGGGGGTGAGGGGGTGGGCCCCTCAGAACACTTGCAGGATCAATTATCTCTGAAAATGAGGGCAAAAGAAGAGCTCCATACAGGACTGATTGAAGGTCACTTTAAAAAGCAGTTAGGTCCCAGATCTCCCGAACCATCTGGCGCAAAGCGTGACTGCCCTCTTCACTGGGGTATAACTGGGAAGGACACTGAGGACGCCGGCCTTATCGTTGAGGTGGGGGAGGCACCAGTCTGCAGCAGGAGCCTTAGATGGAGGTGGACATGCAGACCAGTTGCTTAGCTCTTCCAGTCTTCATCCCACACTTGGCTCCCAGATCCCAGCAGTCAGGAATAGCCCTCAGGAAGGAAATGAAGAATTTCACTGGAAAATCTGATAGGCCAAGAAGAAAAACAAAACGTATTGACAGCAGGGGTCCCCCATGACACAGCCCAGGCAGGTCTCTCTCCTCTCTCTCTCCCTCTCTCTCTCTTTCTCTCTCTCTTTCTCCCTTTCAGCCTGCCATGTAAACATCCCCTGCCTTCCCCTCATATAACTTCCAGTCAGTTGCTTAGAGAGCTATAACTAGTAGGCATGAAGAGCTTTGGGTCACTAGGCGCTTAAGGGAAGGATCACATATGAAGGCTGGACAGAAACACAAGAAAGGAACAAAATTTAAAAAGCAACTTGGATGCAATAAAAACTATGCAGGGGGAGAAAGCTTGTATATAAAACTATCTTTGACATCCTCAGAGAGAGACTATAAAATGGACAGCCAGAGCACAAACCAGCTCCCAGAATTGACAAATGAAATACCAGAAACAAAAACTCAAATGAAAGCTTGGATGGAAAACTTGACATAATCTCTCAGAAAGAAGAACAGAGAGGAAAAGAGGAAAGACGACTCAGCATCTGAGAAGGAGTTCTAGAAATGAAGCAAAAAGGAATCCTTAGAAAAACTATTCAATTAAGTTAAATTTCCCAGAATGGGAGTGTAAACAGTGGGTGCTGACTGATGAAACCAAAGGTTCTGTGGGGGCTCAGGAAGTCACACTGTGGGGGAGTAGGGCTGGGAGGGGACTTAAATAAAGCAAAATTTCAAACTTCCGTGCTGGGAATTCCATAGATAATGCCTAAAAAAATTTTTTTACACAGAATCCATTTATTGATTTCATTTTTTGGGGGCTGCCCTGCAGCATGTGGGGTCAAACCCTAACCCCTGCAGTAGAAGCCGGGTATCTTAGTCACTGGGCTGCCAGGGAGCGTCCCAGTCCCTAAATTTTAAGTGAATACATAGTATATAAGCGTATATTTAGAAATAAACATAAGAAAAGAAAAAACTCACCTAAAAGAGCTGGAAGTGGTGACTAAGATTTGGGCAATAGCAGAACAGGAAGAAATTGCTGCCTTATAATAAGCCTGGCAGAACTACTCGATTCTCTAAAACTATTATGAGATAGAACTCTCACTTAAAAAAAAATAAGGGAAATAAAGCTACAATAATTTTGGAATTTTCAGAATACAACTACTGCACATCAAAACTGCAGGGTAAGGCTTTGGGGAGAACATGGAGAATGGGGTGATGATCAAAAACTCGAGATTTATTTGTATTACAGTTGGCGCTTCATATCCATGGGTTCTACAGCCACGAACTTAGCTGGGAGTAAAACTAGTCAGGAAAAAAAATTTCCAGAAGTTTCCAAAAAGCAGTGCTTGAATTTGCTGTACACCGGGAACTATTTACACAGCACTGACATTGTACTAGAGGCGCTTTAAAGAAGTATAGGGAGGATGTGCATGAGCTCTTGTGTCTCCAATATTGGCAGGAGGATTCTTTACCACTGGCGCCATCTGGGAAGCCCCTATATGCAAATACTACACACTTTATATAAGGGACTTGAGAATCCAAGGATTTGGATAACTTTACAGGGGGAGCAGCAGTATAGGAGCCCTTCCCCACCAGTACTGAATGGTGATTGCATTTTAATTTCTCACAGGGAGACTATATTTATTTAAGTCCATATTCTAAAATGTTTTAAGTTAAACAAGAAAAGAAAAATGAAAAGCAGAAAAGGAATGCAGCAGGGACACAGCCCCAGACAGCTCTCTGCAGATAACGAGAAAGGGGAGCAGCCTAGAGGTCAGACAATGGGCGCCCCCTTCCAGGCAGAGCCGCCAAGCCCAGCCCGCCCCTGCAGAGCTGGCCCTGGCACATTGAAGGTACTTAGAAAATGTTTTAAAATGAACTTGGGGGAGGGGGCGTGAGTCTGGCAGCTCACACCCGGGGAGGAGCCCCGGGTCTCTGAAGCAGGAGTGCGAGGCTCACGCGTCGGCAGGAACCCATACACTGCATGTGGCACCGAAAGCTGCATGTGGAGGGCTGGGGGTGCCACGCTCAGACACTGGATCCGTGTTCTGTCAGCACTGAGGGGCTGAGAGCTTTCGGGGCTCAGGCTTAGTTTCTGGTGCTCCAAGAGGAAGGGCATCTACAGCAGCCCAGGCAGGGGTTGGGAGGGCACCGGGCTTGAGGCAGAACCATCAGATGGGGCTGGTGTCCTCCAAAACTTCCAGGTGTTGAACTAAGGGACTGAGGAACCGTGGAAGCAGCAGAAGACAGAGTGTGTGGGAGCTGATGCCTGCATCCGGCGTGGCAGAGGCTCAGACCTACGCCTGGTGGCGGATGCAGCTGCAGGTTCTCGCAGAGGCAATTCAAGCCTCACTTTGAGAGCAGGCTGAGGTCTGTTTGTGTTGTTTTCCAGGAGCATAAGTAATGGGAGGCTCAGCAGTGGGAGAGAAGATTGATTTAAAGTTTGATCTAATTTAGAGTAAAAAGCTTGGAATTGGGAGGAAGAGAGACAAGATGGATGGGAAAGCAGATGCACTTCTAGGAGCGGACATTAATACTAGGCGATCAGACATCTGCAGCCTTTAAGAAAGAGAAAACCTCAAGGGAGGAAAGACACCATCTGACCCCAGAGCTTGAAGCCCACGGGGAATGTTCCAACAGGCAGCCAGTCACCTGGCTTTCCCCCAGGCTTTGTTTACCAGCTTGCAGGTCAAAGACAAAAGCAGTGTTGTCGTGAGCTGGCTGCTTGGGTCCTGGCCCCTGAGAAAGGTGCCTGTGTGGTTTCCATGTTCCCTGTGAGGGAACTGGGGACTGGCATCAGGCCTAGGTTAGTGGGTGTGTTACCACAGCGCCTGAAGTCTGCTTAATGTCTGCCCACGGAACCTCACAGCTTTGGCTGGCAAGACTCTGCCCTTATCTCAGCTCGATGTGGGGGCAAGGTTAAGATCCCATCAGGCTGGTCTGAGCCAGTCTGTGCTCACAGCAAGTCACAGAGCAAGCCATGTGTCAGACGCTCTTTCACAGCCAGACCTTGTAAGGTCAACTCAGCTGGAGGTGACTCAGTAAACCCTAGCTGAGCCTCCTTCATTGGTTGTAAACTGTTAGTCAAACCAGCCTAGAGGTCATTATTGTTGTTATCGTTGTCGCCACCGTTGACATTACTACTGGCATTTTGTAAAAATTTCTCAGCTTCACGTCTTCTCCATTCTAGGCTGTAAACCTCATTCAAGTGGGACCTCTGTCTACTTTGTTGTTCAGTTGCTAAGTCGTGTCCAGTTCTTTGTGGAAGAGTCGGAAGGACAGGCAGGACAGGCTTCCCTGTCCTTCAGTGTCTCCCTGAGTTTGCTCAAACTCATGTCCATCGAGTCAGTGATGCCATCCAACCATCTCATCTTCGGTCACCCGCTTCTCCTCTTGTCCACTTACCACTTATCTTTTCCCACCGCCCAGCATGGTGCCTGACCCATAAGTGATCAGTAATATTTGATGCTTACGTGAAAGAATGAATGAAGAAATGAATAAATTGACTGAATGCGTGAACACTCTGATCCAGCCTTGTGTTAGATCCTTGGTGGGAAAATATTTCATTGTTTTTGTAAAGTGCTCGATAGGTGGCAGGAAACTCATTTTACTGGCTTTGCTTATTAGACTGTAAGCACATCACGGTCAGGATTTTGTTTGGTTGGCTTTACCTGTGTCCTCAGTGTCTAGAACAGTGCCTGACTCCTAGTAGATGCTCAATAAATACTTTTTAAAATAATTTCATAATTTCATACTTTTTTACTATAAATTAAATAACGTTAATAATTTCCTTGAGCCTCACAGCAACCCTACAAGGGCAGATACAGTCCATTTCCATTGTACAGGTGGAGAAAGTGATGCTTGGAAGGGTGGAATGGAGGCTTTCATACCATGGAAAGAAAACAGTATTTGGAATCAGAGAACCTGGGTTCAAATCCCATTTGTACCACCTACGAGTTGTAGGTTTGTGCAGATCATTGTAGCCTTCTTGCTCCCACATTCGGTGTGATATTCTGTGGCTGCCCTGAGGGCCGGACAAATGGCAGCTGGCAGCTGTAGTGACGTCAGTGCTGCCTAAACACTCGGAGGCAAGATTCCTGTAGTCCTTGGAATGGTATCTAAGATAGAAGCCCTTCAAGGAGGCTTCTAAAATGAAATGTGAAAACAGGTGACAGGCCCTGGAAGCACGGACCACCCGAATCCGTGGGGCTCCCTGAGAGCCCCTGTATTACCTTTTCCAACTGAGTCCAGACCAGTGGGCATCAAGACCATCGTGGACACCCAGGTGTCTGGACTTAGCGAGTTATTGAATCCCGCATGACAGAGAACGACAGATTTCTAGATTGTGGCTTACTAGCTAGTAACCAGAGAAGTTATTGCCCTCTCTAAGCCTCAGTTTTCTCTTTGTGAGGTGAGCATACCCACACCTACCTTATAGGGCTGCTATGAAAGTAAGATCATGCCCTAGTGGTGAGCTCCTCACCTGGGTGGAACTTACCCAGTGGAGGGTTAGCAATCACCCAGCTCAGTCAAGCAAGAGAAGTCCAGTGGCATGCAGCATGGCCCTGATCTTGGCCCTGCCTTACTTCATGGGTTTAAATCTAAATAAAAGCTAACACTTACATGTGTATGAGCCCAACGAGAAACAGTCTCCTTCCTCTCCTCTGCACCTGAGCTGCCCTAGTGATTACTTGACCAACAGAATGAGGCAGAAGTGAGGCCATGCAAGTTCTGGGTTCAGTCCTTGAGATACCAAGCAGCTTCTGCTTTTGCTCGGGGAAGCCCTGCCATACTGTGAGGATGCTTGAGTGGACCACACAGTTATGAGGAGACAGACCTCATGGCCCCAAGTGAGACATCCTTGGACATTCTAGCCCATTCCAATCACCAGCAGCCAGGATGCCCAGGAAACTGAACTCCTACTGGTATGAGAGACAAACTTAATAAATCATTTAGAGAAGAGAAGTCTTGGGAAAGGTACTAGATCAGACCCTGCGTCCTTATGCAAACAAGACTACATTTATTCTGTGGACCTCCAAAAGCCATAGTCAGGACAAAGAGAATTGCACAGAGGCTACCATGCGCCCCCCAAATATGAAGGATACTTTGTTCCAGTCCCTGATGCTGAATTACCTCCCTAACTGCCCCACAGATCTCGCCACAGCACATTCCAGACGATCCAGCTGTGCTCGGAAGGAACCTGCATGTGTGTGAGGGAAGGACAAGGCCCACTCGCCACCTCAGGAGAGCTCAGTAGCTGTTGTGCAGATGTCCTCCGCAGGGCGATAGAAATAACCATGAGCTAATTGCATACTGGTATTAACATTGCCATTAGTGCTGCAGAAGAAAACTTAAACACTAAATGTCTTCTGATTTCAAATGCCCTTGGGGATAATTTCAAATGCTGCTTTTGTGAAGAATTACTCACTGGAGTCTTATTTTTTCTTAAAAAAAAAAAAATCATTTATTTAGGTTCCAATATCAGAAGGCATGGCTTCTCTTTAAGGGATACTTTATATATTTTTTGTAGCTATTTGAGAAATGTAACTCCACTCCACTAACAGATCAAATGAAAATTCTTGCCGAATAGTTATTTAAAAATCAAACATAAATGTATTCAGTAAATTTAGAATTGACTACAGCAGCCAAGTCGTTTTTGAACAGTTTTTAAGCTATTTCATTAAAGTAATTTTTTTTCTGCATCTGACATGTCAAGGAAAAACATGACCACCCCCAAATATGTGTTCAAGCTTATCTCGTACCATACGGCAGAGGTTCTGAAAGCGACCCCTGGAGTGGCAATGACAGTGCCTTAGGACTACCTACAACTCATCATTATACGGTGAGACCTTGCCACTGCTGTGGGGAAGGAAAACCCGGTTATTAAGAAGCCTGATGACTTGCTCAGGAGTATGTAAATCACAGCTGCCAAGTGTCCTGGTTGCCTCTGAATTATTTTGCACTCAGACTGTCACTGCCTACAGAATGGATCTTCACCTTCTAAAACTGATTTCTATTTTTCCTCCAGTGTGTCTGCCTGTTGGTGGAAATATAATAAGCTTCTCTCAGGGTCTGCTAATTTAAGTCAGCACGGATATTCGCTTACAGTATTTAAATGCCTTCCGCTTAAAATAGATCAATCCTTTGGCTTTCAACTGAACCCAGTTAATTTACAGTAATAGCTGGAAGACTGGTAAATGACTCATTTTGTCAATTACGAGGCAAAAAACTGAATCAAATACCATTGAGGCCGCATGGAAACCATGTCTTATTCATTGTTTAGATGAGCATAACTTACTTATTGTATTTGGGACATTCTAGCTCCTTCATACATTAGTTGAAGACTGAATTACAATTTATCAGCAAAATGGAGCTGATTAGGGGTGTTGCTGTTGACTTTGCTGCCTGGCCTTGTCTACTGAGGACAGTGGGCAGGTCTCCTGAATGATCTTTCACAGAGGATTCGGATGGGAGTGTGCCTTCCTCGGCAGAAAGCAGCATGTGCTCTCGGCAGCAGTCTTCTCAGCAAGACAGCCTGGCAGGGATCAGTGCAAAGGAATCTATACCATGTTTCTCAGGCTAACCTGCTCTCAACTAAACAGCATAGCAGCCCCTCTCCCAGATGACCGTAGACCCCAGAGCATAACAACAGTTGCAGGGCCTGGAGAGCAATAAGTTAGAATCAAACCACTTCCAGTCAAGAGGTGGTCCCTCCCATCCAAGGCAAGCACCCAGACCTGGCATGTCCCGACAGTAGGTATTCTGAGCAGAACAAGCTTCCCAGGGAGTGAGCTCCCAGGCCAACCTGAATGGCAGGGGGAGCCTTAAGGCAGACTATTCATCATGGGCAGAGAAGGCTGGAAGCTGTGTTGCCCCAGAAACGTTGCAGGGGCAGTGCATGGAAGAGCATCTCTGTGTTCAGTGCTGCAGACCCTGGCTGTGGGGCGGCCACGTCCCCCGGTCTCCTCACCATGTGGGCAGGGGCCAGGCACCACTGCTTATCAAGGGCTCCCGGTTCTGAGGCAGAGGCTTCTCCAACCCTGCCCCGTGGGCTCTGAAGGCCAAAGGCAGAGTTAGCACGTAGGTGCAGCAGAAGTTGAAACCAACATCTGCCTGAGTCTTGGGTCAGAGAATATATTGGAAAGAAGTGGCTGACCAGTGAAGTCTCATTCCCTGCTAGAAGACTCAGAGCTCGTGCCCTCTGATGGCTGCTTCTCTTCTAAATGCATCCACTCTTGATTGCAGTGACCATTGCAGCCATCACAGGGACACCAGAGAAAACAGGGGTAGTTCTCCCTAAACTTCACCTCGCACACAAGGTATTTTAAGGAGGCAAAGAGACCTCCCATTTGGTCCATTGAGCCAAGAGAAACGGGGGCATTTTCACGCTCCCAGGACCTCCACTGCTCAACGGGGATCATTTACAGGCGGGGCATTCAGCCAGGGACAGCGGGAGCCATTGGCCTTTTTCGATAGTGACCTGTATCCTTACTGGGTTTCCCACGCTGCAGTCCGAAGGGTCAGGGAGGAAGGGGGTTCTCCAGCTGTTGTAGTTGGAGGCCAGAACCCAGACCTTCTGCCATGTCCTGCTCAGCATTTTGACCACAGAGCTAGGCAGATGCCATCCTCCCATGCCCCCAAGGCTGTGTCATAAGTAGATGGATCTGCCCTCTCATTGCTCTTCCTTCCCAACATTCAATCAGAGGAGCAAGAGGATAACTGTTGTTAGTTAAGTGGCTTTGCAGAGAAATACAGTGTTTCAATAGTACTATGATATTAAAAGTTTATCGGGCCAAGTGAGCGGTTTGGGGCAAAATTACCCCATTGTATTTGCTCGGTATATCTAATCGGTTAAACAGAGCTCAACCCTGAAATCCCAGCACCTAAATGCAATAATAGTTTACCTCTTGCTGCGGCAAGTCTGCTGTGGACCAGACGGCAGCCTCATCCATCTCTGTGGCCTCCGAGGTTGAGGCAGGGACGGAGGGAAGAGAGGAGGCTGGAAGTCCCATGCAGTTTGTAAAGGGCCAGGCCTGGAAGTGGATGATGTCACTCCCGCCCAGTCCCGATTGGCCAGAGCCCTGTCACCACCAGAGGGTTTAGGAAGCACCCGTGTAAGCATGCTGGCCCTCATCACAAGCATTCCTTCCCCCGCGTCTCTAGAAAGCTACTCGGCACCCCAGCATTGGGCCTGCCACAGTGATGCAGGGGGCCAGGATACTAAACCTAGTGAGCTCTGGCTTCACACAGATGCCTTGCAACATAGGATCGCACCTTGTTCTCGTGAACACGATCACAGCATTAATGACAAGGGCCTGGGGGGTGACTGTGCTGGGACCTCCCGACTGGGTGGGGCCCGAGGTGTCACAGTGCTGGGACGATGGGCACAGCCTCAATCCCACAGCCTCTGGAGTGAGATGGGACTATTGAAGAACTGTGCCCAGGTGTCCCTCAGGGACAGTCAGGGTTTCATTATTTGGGGCAGAACTTAGATCAGGGTCCTGGAGTGATGCAGAACTAACCACAGGGAAATCCAAGACCATCGAAGGAGGACCCACCCGCCCTGGGTTGGGAGAGGTTGTTGGCTCTGAGGCTGGAGGGTTGCTGAGGGCTTTGTCCAGACCCCAGGCCCTGGGCCCCAGGCTCACCCTTGATCCTAGCTAGACTTTTGTGGGCTCGGGTCCTGGGGTGGGCAGCCCTCCCGGTGAGGGCTTCAGGGCCTGTGATCATCTAGGGAGATGCAGGAAGCTGGTTCTGAGACCCCAAGCCCCTGCTTTCTGCAAAGCACAGCGCTGTCCCTCCCACACTCTGCCCCAAGGGCACACCTCTCAGGCTGACAGATTCTCTCAGGAGACAAGGTGTGGCCTCTGGCGGTAGTGAAGCAGGGCAGGGGGCACGTGGAGCACACCAAGTGCATTTGGATTGCATGGGAGGTGGTGTCACTCTGGAATTTGTTGGAAGAAGCTTCAGGATGAAGTCCTGAGCCAAGAATGAGACCAGACGAGTGACTCATCTCAACTCTTAGGGAGAGAAAGTACCCCAACCAAGAAGCAATTCATCTCCAACTTTTAGTTTGCCTTTTTAAATATCTACATTTTGGACAGTAATGAACCATGATTACAGGCTTGTGTGATAAGGAGAGGAGAATGGTTCCTTGCTTGGCACTGAAATTCATTCTGATCTGTATTATTTAGAATTTGGAGCAATTCAGTTCTTGGTTGGGTGTCAGAAGATACAGCTTTCTAAGATTGATCTGAGGCCACACTCTGAATTACAGGGGTTAAAGAACCCCGAGTGGTTACTTTTAAAAATGTGTCTGCAATTTTCCAAGGTTCTGCTGGTAGAAAATCGTGTCATGCCACACTTGCTAGGAAGCATTTCAGAAGTTGGTTCTTTAGACAGTCTCCCTCTCTCAAGATGAAGAATGAAGACTTCCCAGAGAACCAGCTTTGATCAATTTAGAGAGAGAACTGGGTTAGAGTGTGAAGATCAGAGAACAACTGTGAAGCTCAAAACCCAGACTGGTGGGAGAAGTACAGACACCCCTGGCCCTGCAGGGGGTCCCGCCTGGATTGTCACCCCAAAGTATGAAAGAGGAACCCTGTCCTTCACCATCCTGGGCCTGCCGAATCTGCACTGTACCCTATTCTATGGCACAAGGGATGGTGTTATGCAGGGAGGGGGTTGTTCCTA
This sequence comes from Bos javanicus, assembly GCF_032452875.1. Lineage (NCBI taxonomy): Eukaryota > Metazoa > Chordata > Mammalia > Artiodactyla > Bovidae > Bos > Bos javanicus. The sequence goes on along the minus strand of NC_083895.1, from coordinate 44,433,965 downwards.
GGGCCAAACCAAATGAACAGATATAGAGACCAACAGAGGTTTTAAAATAATAATTGTGACAAGTACTTGTATTCATTCAGCCTTTAGCACTTTACAAAGCACGAGTTCGGGCAGCCCAGTGAGGCACAAAGGATAGAGGCTAATGTCCTTATTTGCACAGGTAAGAAGACCAAGCCTCAGTCTTGGACCTGCTTGAGTCCCACGTTAAGTGGCACCATCACAATAATTATAAACCCCTATAATTATTTTGGAAAGACCCTGATGCTGGGAAAGACTGAGGGCAGGAGGAGAAGGGGACGGCAGAGGATGAGATGGATGGATGGCATCACTGACTTAGTGGACATGGGTTTGGGTGGACTCCAGCAGTTGGTGATGGACAGGGAGGCCTGGCGTGCTGTGGTTCATGGGGTCGCAAAGAGTCGGACACTACTGAGCGACTGAACTGAACTGAACTGATAATTATTTTTAAATGTGTATATGTATTCCTACTCCTGTAAAATGGTTAAAAGCAGATTCTATTCCTTGACTATATAATAGTTCACAAATTATAACAACAGCACTTATTCTCGCCAGGCATCCAACCTGGTGCTGTGGAGGCTTCAAAACACATCACACTAGAGGAGGAAACTGAGGCTCGGCTTGTTGCTCAGGCATTGAAGGCCCAGTCTGAGCCCTGGTTGTAAGCTCTCACTAGTGACACCTCCACCACACTGCCCTCCTGGGTGGCTGCTATAGTCTGGCTCCATTCCAGGCCCTCTGCTCACTCTGTCCCATTTGGTTCCCCGAGAAGCCCATTGAACAGAGAGGGAAACTGAGGCTGGGAGAGTTTCCTGAGCAATACTGGTCTGTAGCGGCCCTTTCTTATAATGTCCTTGACTGCTTTTATATGCAAGTAATGTTGGCCTCATAAAATACACTGGAAATCATGACTTTTTTTTTTCACTTTTCAAAAGAGCTTGTGTAGTATTGATGTTATTTCTTCCTAAAATATTTGGTAGAATTTGGAGTTTTCCTGGTGGAAAATCCCATCTGAGTTTGGAGTCTTCCTGGTGGGAAGGTTTTGGCTACAAATTCCATTTCCTTACCAGATATGAGGCTACTTAACTATTTCTTGTGGAGAAGGCAATGGCACCCCACTCCAGTACTCTTGCCTGGAAAATCCCATGGATGGAGGAGCCTGGTGGGCTGCAGTCCAGGGGTCGCTAAGAGTCGGACACGACTGAGCGACTTAACTTTCACTGTTCACTTTCATGCATTGGAGGAGGAAATGGCAACCCACTCCAGTGTTCTTGCCTAGAGAATCCCAGGGACGGCAGGGCCTGGTGGGCTGCCGTCTATGGGGGTCACACAGAGTCGGACACGACTGAAGCGACTTAGCAGTAGCAGCAGCAACTATTTCTTGAGAGAACCTCAGTAGTTGGTGTGTTCTTTTATCTACTTCATGTGAACTGCCAAATTTATTAACATAATGTTATTCTTAACATTATCTTATTATACCTTATATCCTTTTAATGACTGAAGAATCTGTACTGAGGTCACCTCTCTCCTTTCCTGGTATTATATCCTTTTAATAACTGAAGAATCTGTACTGAGGTCACCTCTCTCATTTCCTGGTGTTGGCAATTTATCTTCTGTCTGTTTCTTGTTTAGTCTGGCTAGAGACTTATCAATTTTATTGATCATCTCAAAGAACTCGCTTGTAGTTTCATTGACTTTATTACTTTTTACTTTTCATTTTGTTTATAGCTGCTCTGATCTTTATTTCCTCATTCTTTACGTTGGGTTTAATCCACTCTTCTTTGTGTGGTTTCTTTGGTGGACGCTGAGGTCACTGAGGACTTTCATCTTTTCTGATATCAGCATTTACTGCTGTGATTTACCCCTAACTACTCCTTTAGAGGCATGTAACAAATTTTTTCAATTTTTTATTTTATATTGGAGTATAGCAGATTAACAGTATTGTGATGGTTTCAAGTGGACAGCAGAGGGACTCAGCCAAGCACATACATGTATCTGTCCTCTCCCAAACTCCCCTCCCATCCAGGCTGCCACATATCATTCAGCAGAGTTCCTTATACTCTATAGTAGGACCTTGCTGGTTACCTATTTTAAATATAGCAGAGCGCACATGTTGAACCCCCTAACCGTCCGTTCTCCCACATTCTGCCCCCTGGCAACCAAAAGTTTGCTTTGTAAGTCAGTGAGTCATGTAACAAATTTTTATATGTTGTGTTTTCATTTCTATCCAATTCAAAGTACTTTCTAATATTTCTTTTTGACTTATTTTCTTTGATGTATGAGTTATTCAGAAGTATATTAATTGGTTTCCAAATATTTGAGGATTCTCCAGAAATTTTTCTGTCATTGATTTCTAACTTAATTCCATTGTGGTCAGAGAACATATGTTATATTTTCATTCCTTTTTCCATTTATTGAGTCATGTCATGGTCATCTTAGTAAAAGTTTTATGGACATTTGAAAACATATTCTACTGTTGAGGAAGCAGCAATCAGGTCAAATTGGTCAAAACTGTTTTTTCAGGTCATTTATATCCTTACTAATTTTTTTTTATCTGCTCATTCTCTAGATTCTTGATAAATAGATAATGACGTTTTTACTGTAATTGGGGCTTCCCCGGTGGTTCAGACAGTAATATTTCTATTTTCTATTTCTCCATTAATCTTCATTCCTTTGGTCATTTTTTCCAATTAATATCATTTTCCTTCTGTCTAACTGTCTTTAACAATTCTTGTAGTATGAGTCTGCTAATGATGCATTATTTCATATTTGTTTTGTATATCTTAAAAGATCTTTACTTAGCCTTTATTTTTGAGGAGTACTTTCTCTGGATTTAGAATATAAAGTGACAGGTTTTTTCACTGCCTTCAAAGATGTTGTTCCTGCTGCAAAGTGCTAATGCTCACTCTGGGCTCCTCGGGGAGATCCCGGACCCCTCTAGTCCAGAGCGCGGTTTGAGGCGCTGCAGGCCCCCCTTGTCCTGGGGAACTGCAGGTGTCGGAAGCACGGCAGCTCCACCAAAACGTGGCTCCAAGGCCAGCGTGAAAGTATCGAACCACTTTAACCCTCACAATAGCCTCCGGAGGTGGATACTATTATTAGCCACATTTTACACATGAGGAAACTCGAGTGCAGACTAAGTTTATGGAAAAGGCAACTTCCTTTGGATGCTTTAAGTCTTGCCCCTAAACACTAGTTCTCAAAGTGTATTCCTGGGAGCCAGCAGCATCAGAAAGCTGGTTGGAAATGCAGATTCTCCTTTTTTTTTTTTGGTCAAGCCTCGAGGCTCCAGAGATCTTAGTTCTCCCAAGGAATTGAATGTATGTGAAAGTGCCAAGTACTAACCACCAGGCTGCCAGGAACTCTGAGGGAGTTGCTCAGATTCTCCTCCCTTCTCCAAACCTTTATAATCAGAAACCCCAAGGATGGGTCTGTCAGTGCTATTGCTTGCCAGCCAGTCGTTAAATATTTCCATTATTAGAATTTAAATCATACAGACCTACAATTAAATAAATTACATTAAAAACAAAGATAATCAGTGGATAAACAAGGTCCTACTGTGTAGCACAGGGAATTATATTCAATATCCTCTAATAAGCCGTAATGGAAAACAATATAAAAAAGTGTATATATATACATATATATAAAACTGAATCACTTTGCTGTACATATAAAACTAACATGACATTGTAAATCAACTATACTTCAGTAAAATAAATTTAAAAAATAAGTAAAACAAAAGTAATCAGTCCTCAAAATGTATCACCCCCAATTGTTTGACTTCATTTACTACTCTTTGTGCTCAGGGACATCCTTTTGCTGACAAAGGTCCATATAGTCAAAGCTTTGGTTTTTCCAGTGGTCATGTATGGATGTGAGAATTGGACCATAAGGAAGGCTGAGCACAAAAGAATTGATGCTTTCAAACTGTGATGCTGGAGAAGACACTTGAAAGTCCCTAGGACAGCAAGGACTTCACACCAGGAAATCAACCCTGAATATTCATTGGCAGGACTAATGCTGAAGCTGAAACTCCATGCTTTGGCCACCTGATGTAAAAAGCCAACTCACTGGAAAAGACCCTGATGCTGGGAAGACTAAGGGCAAAAGGACAAGGGGACGACAGAGGGTCAGATGGCTGGGTGGCATCATCGGCTCAGTGGACACAAGTTTGAGCAAACTCAGGGAGACAGTGAAGGACAGGGAAGCCTGGTGTGCTTCAGTTCGTGGGTTCGCAAAGAGTCCGACACGACTTAGCGACCGAGCAGCAACAGGACAGAGCCTGCTGACCAGCGTCCTGTTTGTGTGGCAGGAGCCCTGCAGTAAGCTTCTTCTCGGAGTCACATTCAGTGGTGACATGAAATGGGCCACGGGGACTAAGTCACAGAAGTCGGCAGACACTGCAAATCAGATGGCCTGGTTTGTATCGGAGAGCCTGTTGTTGAACATTTACCACAACACCACCAGACCTAGCACCCTGTTTTAACAAGCCCTGGGCTGACTCTGATGCCTGCTCAAGGTTGAGACCCAGCCCAAGAATGCTGGAGGCTTCATACTGACTCCTGTGTATCTGGCATCACAGATATCATGCCAGAAACAGAAAAGCTGGTTTGGAGGCCCCTTCACAGTGACGGAAGCCACACTGGGATTCTGATTGAGCACTGGTTGGTGAGTCCCAGAGCCTGCTGGCTCTCCAGGCAAGCTTCCTGCGCACAAAGTCAGCGGCAGCTGTTGTCACAAATGCGGAGGGAGAGTACTCCGGCGTCAGACACCCCCGGGGGCACATCCCAGCTCACCCTTGCCAGCAGTGGTGCGTGGAGATGGCTACTTCACCTCTCCAACCTCCATCTGCTTGTCCAAGAAAATGAGAATAGTGCTCACCACTGTGGCACCTCTGGAAAGATTAAACCCCGCAGTTTAGACAAAAGCCAGGAACATAGTACAAATTCTGTGAACAGGAGTTATTGCTGCTTTTCCATTCAGCTGGAGTAGAAAATAATGTCAGTGTCAATACTGTTACTCCCATTTTATGGATGGCAGATATTGAAGCACAGAAGAAAAAAAGCAAAGTGCTCAAAAAGTATACCGAGACAGTTACTGAAACAGCTCACACAAGAGACCCTCCCCATTAGCCAGTGATGGATCTCACGCACACCATGCAGTGAACGTGTGTCCCCTTCCTGGGGTTGCGGTCCTGATTTATTCCCACTAGCTCTAGGTTCCCTGGAAAGAAACTGTTAATTCAGTTACAACGATTACCATCTGGTTCTCTGGTTTATTGCTGTAATTTCTCTAAAGCAAGCATCGGTGGGTAAAAATGCCGTTCTGCCTTTACATTGCTTAAATGAGAAAAGGCATCTCTACGAGTTCATGCAGCACAAGACTTCAGCAGCCACGTGGCGCCTCCACGAGTGCGTGCTCAGTCATGTCCGACTCTTTGCAACCCCATGGACTGCAGCGCGTCAGGCTCCTCTGTCCACGGAATTCTCCAGGCAAGAATACTGGAGTGGGTTGCCATTTCCTCTTCCAAGGGATCTTCCCAACCCAGGGATTGAACCTGCATCTCCTGCATTGGCAGGCAGATTCTATACCACTGAGCCATCTGGGAAGCCCCCCGGTGGAGCCTCCAGTCACCTTTAAAGCCAGAAATTGCCTGGAAAAGATAGGGGTGGAAAGAAGAGCACTCTGTGACCACACGTGGGAGTGGGGACTGGAGGCGACCATGTGGGTAAAGCAGGTGACTGTGCCAGTCACCTGGGCAAGTTCAGGGAGGGGTGATGTTCTTCACTCGGCGTGGAACCCTGACACAGAGTAAGAGCTGGGGTTTACTTAGCAAATACACAGCTTTCACTATGCCAGGTCCTCCTCTGAGGGCGTCCCAAGTACTAATTCACTTAGTGCTCACAGACAGCCTGACAAAGGACTATTACTCTTCTTAGGTAAGGAGATCGGGAGGTTGCGCAGAGAGGTTAAACAATTTGCCTGAGGTCACACAGCCAGGAAGTAGCTGAACCAGGATTTGAACCCTGGTAGGTGGATTATAGGTATGGAGTTTAAAATGCATTTCCCATGGAGAGAACCAATAACATATAGTTAGAGCTGTATGTAGTCTGAGTTGAACAAACCTGAGCATGAATGAAGGGCCTCAGTGGACATCAGTTGCTAACATCGAGAAAGGGGATGAAGAAGGCCCTGCTGAGCCCCGTGTGTGGGGACAGTGAGTCAGGTGGTTATAACGGCACCTTGGTGTTAGAACAGGATTTCTTCAACAGGAATCTGGTATCTCAGTGACCCTGAGAAGTGGGAGTTACTATCCTATTGTGCAGACATGCAGACTGAGGTTCAGAGAGGTTAGTCGCCTGAGGTCACCCAGCCTGGAGGTGCAGCACAGGGGCTCAAACCCAACCTGCAGGTCTCTGTATCCCATGCTCTTCCTCTGCGTCTTTCAGCCTGGCTACCAGATTTCAGCATTAGAGAAGAGGGTGGGCCCCGCAGGGCCCCACCCCCTGTAGTATACACACAGGGATATACCGGGCTTGAGGCACGATTTGTGCTGATGCCCTCTGCATGCTGGCTGGCGCCATGTAAACGGGTAAAGAAATGAAGTCTCAGCCAGCCAGGAGGGGGCACAGCTGGGCTCATACAGATCTCTTCCCCCATGTCACCTCCTGGACAGTTACATACAAGAAGCCTTCCTCACCTCCTGGACAGTTACATACAAGAAGCCTTCCTCTCCTGGACTCTCTCCCACCTAAAACCCCTGCCTCCGAAACCTAAAATGGGCACGCTGGGACAGGGGGTGCCCCCCATAATATGGAGCCTTCTTCCCTGCTACTGATGGGCTTACCGTGTCTTAACCAGAAGAGTGATAACCCTGGGCAGTCTCCTGTGAGTCAAGTGCCTCCGAGAGCGTTAGAAGGTAGTGCCATTCCACTCGAGTGGGGGCCCCGTGCAGGGCCTCCTCTGTACCCCATCCCTGCCATGGAGAGGAGGCCTGTGCCCCTGCCAACCTGCCCAGCAGGGCCTGGGGCACTGGGACTCTGACCCTCAGCTTCACCCTCCCCCGAGGACCCTGACCACAGAGGCCCTTTCGCAGCCATCTCATGCTCTCACGCTCGTGTTTTCTCTGTTTAGGGCTTTATTTCTCTGCAAGGGACCCAGGTGACCGAACTGCTTCCTGGCCCTGAGGACCCGGGAAAGCACCTCTTCGAGATCAGCCCAGGTAGGCCTGAGCGCCTTCATCTCTGTGCTGGCGCTGGCCCTGGTGGCCCCGGGGGGTGTCGCCGCAGCTCTGGCCTGGGAAGGGCCATCTTTACAACACTCCTCTCTGCACAGAAGTGAGCTCCGTCTCTGAGCACAATTCAGAAATTCGGGTCAAATCTAGACGATGTTGTAAATTTGGGGAGAATTTCGAAAGCTCAATCAATTATCTAGGTAGTTAGCGTTTGAGGAGAGGAAAATGTGGATTTTAAAATTCACAATCAAACAAGAGAGGAAAGCAATCAATGAGGATACCTTAGAGTGAAGGTCCACACACAATATCTGAGTCACATGAAAATAAGTCCGAGGAAAACCATGAGCACAGGTTTAGAGCATTGACATAAGCTCTATCATGAACCCCAGAACAGAACTGAGATGTAGGGAAATAATTTAACTCAAAGAACTGCTATTATGTTTGCAGTTACAAAGCAGGTTTTTAAAGTTCCCAATTTTAAAATGTGACTCTTACTAAGTAAATGCGTCTTGCAAATCAATCAGTCTGTTTACAGACGGGCCAGCTCCTACAGCGAGGTGGCGTTTTACTAAGCTTGACCTATCCTGGAGGCAGAGCCTCAGACGAGGAAGCTAAGCGATGTTCCCGGAGATGAAAGCACAAGGCGCCGGGAAAGGAGCAGGAAGAGGGAAGCGCCAGCAGGGCGCGCTAGTGAGCTAGGGAAGCACCCGGGCTCAGCTCCAACGGAAGGATTCAGAGTGTTTCACCCAAGGAGTGAGGGGGCTGGGGGTTTCCCCACCAACTCCCACCAGCCATTCGCTGACAGCTGCTCCATGGGGGGCTGACTCTGGCATTTCCGGCCTGCCCTGCACTTGGCCAAGTTCCCTGCATTCAGAAAAAGTCTTCAGGCAAAGTTGCAGGTGCTTAAGGAAAGAGGCCGCCAGCGCGGATGGGAACGACTGAGTGTTGCGAGGGTCTGGGCAGGGCACCAAGAGCATCAGTTACAGGCAGCTCATCGTCACATCCTCTCATGCGCCATCTGAATTTTGACTTTCTTCTGGGAAGTCGTGGCTGTGGACCGAGTATGCTAGGGCCTCACTGGCATCTGAGCCAGTACACGTACAGTCCCAGAGTCGCATGGCCACCCAACCACTCTGACGAAGTGACCTGGCCACGGGACAGGTCAGCCCAGGCACAGATCAGCCCAGCAAGCTATGGCACATTAGGAATGGAAGTGAATGAATCCAAGCCTGGGACAAAGTGTGTTCATCTTTGCTCTGTCCATACTGGGAGCTCCAGGACAGTCTGCTGGTTAAGTGTAGGGAGACCCTCCCAACTGCATGCTCCATGTTGAAAATTCAAGTACCCATGGTTTCATTTGACTATTTCATCTACTGCAAGAATCTTGATGCTGAAAGTGCACATTGGAAGGTGGCAACAGAGGGATCCCAGGGTATGGAGTGGAAAATAGAGGCTTGGTTGACTACAGAATAGGAGTAGAGAAGGTACCTTCTGCTGAGAAGGTAGAGAAGAAATGAAAGAGAGCACTGAGGTGGGCAGGGCCCCAAGTCTGGGGGAGAAGGAGCTGGACACATGGAAGGAAGGCTTGGGGCAGGGGCCAGGGGCCTGGGCCTGGGAGTTGGGGAGGAGTGAGGTGAGGCCAGAACCAAAAGGTAGAGGTCAATACGCACCACCATAAATTCAGAAAGACCCTGGGCATGCGCCCCAAGGACCAGATGGGAATGATCACAGGTGTGCATGCTCTTTATCTGGTCAGAGCCACTTACAAAGATTTCTTGGACTCTGTGGAGGAGAAGACTATTTGCCATGTAAGGTAACATATTCACTTTAGGGATGATTGACCTTAGGGTTCTAGGGATTAGAATGTGGACACCTTTGTGGGGCCATTATTCTGCTGCCACAATACTCAAGACATCCCACTAAGGTAAGGGGTACTTCCATGCCTAGTCTATTAGGAAGGACACTGGGGATTAGAAAGGATTGGTCACTTGCCCAACAACACACAGCTGGATGGCAGTGGGGTCAAGACTTGGACAGTCTGACTTCCAAAGTCCTGCAACACAGGCACCTCTTACAGGTCTGGTATCTTCCCTACCTGAGCCGGAGAGGTCCAGGGAGGGAATCAAGGCTCCCCACACTCCTTTATCCCAAGCACAGCAGTGCTGGAAGCACTGGATATATGCAGGTTCCAAGCTTTGCCTGCCTGCCTCTGTCCTCTTGCCTTTGAACTTGCAGCCACTCCTGAAGGCCCAGAACGACGGTGAGGGCAGCTGTGAGACCACTCGGGGAAAGCGGATCAGGTGGTAGGCGGTGAGGGGTCCACACAGCCTTTGGGGAGAGCCGAAAAGGAAAGACTCGATCACCTCGGCTGGATGCATTTTTCTGGCCTGGGAGAGCCAGGCAGCGGTGCGTGTCGGCCACACCCAGTACCCCAGAGGGAGGGAGACTTGACAACTCTTGGACACGTGACAGAAACACAGGAATGAAAATGCATGAGATCAGTCACATGAATTTTAAGTCATCTGTGCTCTTCCACGGTATTAAAAAAAATCACAACCTTTCATCAAGATAGAATTTAAAATGAGGAAAAGTTATGCTGTGAGCGCCATCTAGTGGAGAGACGTGCCAATTCTGTGCCGGCTGCGCGTTCCTCCCGCTCCTCTTCTCCAGCCAGCCCCAGCCCTCTCAGCCAGGCAGCACCTCTGATTCTTGACAGTCACTAAAGATTGGGGCTGCAGCTTGAGCCAGTTCTAGCCGCAGAAACCCGATCTCCACCGGCACTCCAAGGCTGGGTTCTGGGTCAGGCCTGAAGGAGTCAGGCCCCGGAAGGGGCTGGGATTCAAGGACCCTAGGTCTCCTTCCCACCTGGACCTCTTGTCCAGCCCTCTCAGCCTTTTGAGAGCTGTCTGCCCTTTGTGGACTTGATCCTGTTGGCCTACCAGGCATCTGGCCATAGGCCAAACACAGGCCTTCCTCCGAATCTTCAGGGTAGAGTGAGGAGGAGAGGCCTGCTGAGGTGCTCTGGACAAAAAGCTGCTGAACTCACAAGATGCTTGTGTTGGTAGCCCGAGTTAGGTGATCCGTAAAGCAGTGGAACTCGTTGCTAACATCCTTCTTCTGGTATGAGCATGATGCTATCACAGTCCACTGACTACAGGGATTCAGATGGGAGCCCTAAATCTTGCTGGCGAGTGACTGCTGGTCTATCATGGCTCCTCTGTTGCTGGGCATGTCTTTCCAGAGTCCCCAGTGGCAGGTGGCAGAATCCAGTTCTGACCAATGCAGGCAAAAGGGAAATAGCCAGAAGTTATAGGGCCATGCAGAATCAACCCCCAGGAGGCTGGAGAGGTGGGTGTGGAAAGGGCAGTGGCAGGGCTGCTCAGGACCCCCAGAGGCAGGAATAGAGAGTGGTAGGCGCTCCATGCAGGGAGGGCTGCATTGGGAACGCTGCTGTCTTCAGTCCAGGCGACGTTGATGGCTCAGGGTCTGAGGTCCGAGTGGCTTTGTTTAGGCCATGAACCTACCCCTGGTAGGCACAAGGACCCCACTCCTACTCCTGCCAAACTGAACTCAGGTACTTCCAGGGAAGAGAGAGGAGGGACTCTGCATCAGAGTCTGTGGCTGTTTCTCTGGGGGCCAAGTGTCATACTGATCGTGGCTCTTTCTGCAAATCCACACCGAGGGCCCCAAGTCTGGGTCCCTTTCCAGGCAGCATTTCCTTCTGGAGAGCGAGCACCCCAGTGTGCAGAACTGAGGATAACCCAGGTGAGATGTGAACGGCTGCCCAGAATCTCAGAGCGGGACAGTGCTGTCTTCTGGAGCAGGAAGAGGACACATAGGGAGTCACACAGCTCTGACATCTGGGCCTGCTTCCCATTGCAGACCGCCTGTCTGCTCTGGGCCCTGCAGAGCACATTTCTCAAGATAAAGTGCTGGAAGCTCTGGAGGGGGACACTGCCCAGGTCAGAGGCCTGGAAGGTGCCCTCCCCCTAACATACTGTTTGGGACCCCCACCCTCTCCCCAGACACTGGGTGGGCATCGTGCAGGCATCCGCCTGGGTGGGGATGGCTTTGAGGCCCTGGGTTTTCAGTTCCACCCAGGCATTGGGGGCTGAGGTATGAAGAGAGCGAGCAGCAGCACCCTGCGGAAGTTGGGGAGATGGTGGGTTGAACCCGGGTTTGCCAGTAACGCCTCTGCTCCCTAGAGGCAGGCGTCTGCACACAGAAAGGAAGGTTCCAGACAGAGAGTCGAGAGGCTCAGCCCATGTGCCATCCCGCTGCTTGTGCCTTTTCTCTGCGCTCCCCCAACAGGACATGTGTCTCCACAACACCCAGCTCTGACCAGCTCCCGACCGTCCTCTCCAAAGTCAGGGAGAGCTGGTCAGAAGCCCGACTGTGCCACCCAGGGCCTGCTGGTTTTGGACAAGTCACTCAATGTCCCTGTGCCTCCATTTCATCACTTATAACTTGGAGATAATAAAGCCAAGTGCCTTGAGTTTGGTGAGGATGCAGTAAGAGCCCAGGGCCTGGCTCAGCATTGACACTGATATTTTTTTCATTCTTCCCTACTTTCTGCAGTCTGTGTATCCTTTTTATTAATAATAACAACACAGTTCCTGCTTAGCCATCACCTGTAAGTTATCAATCCCAATACCGTTTGATGCATGCCCCAACAAGGGTATCCACAGGGCTGAGAGCCCAGAGCAGAGGGCGGGGGTGGCTCACCTGGATAGTTGGGGAAGATTTCACTCAAGCTAAGCCTTGACAGGGGAGGGGAAATGAGAAGACCAGCCCTGGAATGGTCCAGAAGTGAAGAGAGCATACACAAAAGCACAGAGGGCTGGAGCAGCAGGCTGTGCGGGAGACGTGGTGTGCAGAGGACCGCAGTGGAAAGGCAGGTGGGGACCTGGTCATAAAGGGCCTTGGATGCTGGACAAAGAGGCGTGGACTTAGCCACTGCACATCTTCAGCAAGCAGGAGGGATGGTTAAAACCAGAACTGTGTGTTAGAAGAGCCACTGATGTAGTGATTAGGAGGTGGGGGATTGCAAGGACCTGGCAGATGAGGTAGACTGCCACTCCTCCTTGCCACCCGCTGCCCCAACCCTCGCCCCGGATAGTGTCCACAGAGGAGACCACCCTGCCCTGCCAGAATGCTCACCAGTGAGCGAGGTGGGGGTGGGGAGCAACTCATAAGCTGAGCTGATTAAAGTCAAGCTCTAATTCTTCCTGTGTAGTTCCAAGCTCATGTGCCGAGTTCTTTGCAAGGGGATCCTGATCATGCACATGCCTTTGAGGTCTGTTTAGGTGGGTCCCAGCCCCAGCCCAGGCTTTCCTGGTGGCTCAGTGGTAAAGAATCCACCTGCCAATGCAGGAGAGGCGGGTTTAATCCCTGGATCAGGAAGAGCCCCTGGAGAAGGAAATGGCCACCCACTCCAGTATTTTTTCCTTGGAAACCCCATGGACAGAGAAACCTGGCGGTCTACAGTCCATGGGGTCGCAAAGAATCAGACACTGTTTAACGACGAAACAGCAATAATGACGGACCCAGCCCAGCCTCTAACTCGCTGGGGGCAGCCAGAGCAGATGTCCTTGGTCTGGTTTCCCCAACTGTAAGATGAGGAGGCCTCCGAGGTGTCTACCTGCCCCAGGAGAGTAGCCTTCCACAACCAAGCTTGCCCCAGGAGAATGGGTTCCAGCAATTTCTTCGGGCTGTGCTGGGTCTTTGAAGCCTGTCTTAAGCCTTGAGCTTATAGCTACCCGTCCTTATTTGCCTGCAGCTTGGAGCAGATAGGATAACTGCTGCCTGCTGTCTCTGCTGCCTGACCTTGAAGTAAAGCCAGCACACACAGATCAGTCTGCAGAAGCAGACTGATACGGGGCTCCTGACATCCCTGGAGCATCACTCATCTCATTAGCCGCCTCCTGAGCGGGATGCCGAGCTCAGCCTATCTCGGCACCTGGTACCAGCCAGCCAGCATATCAGCCTGACCCTGTGTGGCCCCGCTGAGTTCGCCTGCGGCGCGCCAGACGATGGGTAATGACTAGAAATGAAATTAGATGAGCAGTTCATGAACACTCCCCACCCCTGAGGGTGGGAGAATCAACAAATACGAAAGTGGTTTCCGGCACTTCCCTGCTTTGTGGTCTAGCCCTCCTGTCTTAACTTCACTTTTCTTAACTAAACACCGGACCAGGTACGGGGAACCCCCATTGGTGTCCCTGGAAGTACATGCTCTTGCAGAGGAAGTTGCAGTTCATCCCTTTGGCCAAAATCACGTTCTAGAGCAGCCCTGTTTGATAGAAATACAAAGCAAGCCCCGTTTGTAGTGATATCGACAATCCCCTGGCTCAGTTACGCCAGCTGTATTTCAAGCGGTCACATGTGTCTGGTAGAGCCGTACTGCTCGGTGGAGGCCTGGATGAGGAGGCAGCTGGATGTAGTGCCTGACAGAGAATAGCTCAGTGCTGTCGCCGTTTGGTTGTTGAATCATGTCTGACTCTTTGTGACCCCAAGGACTGTAGCCCTCCAGGCTCCTCTATCCATGGGATTTTCCCAGGCAAGAATACTGGAGTGAGTTGCTATTTCCTCCTCCAGGAGATCTTCCCGACCCAGAGATCGAACCAGTGTCTCCTTGGCAGGTGGATTCTTTACCACTGTGCCACCTGGGGAGCCCAGGTCCTCGACAGGTACTCCAAAAATGAAGGGGGTGGGGGGAGGCGAGCAAGGGGGTTGGGGGGAAGCCGAGGTTTCGGAGTCAGATACTGAGATTCACATTTGAGCTCCCCCACTCACTAATGCCAAGAATTCAGGCCAATAGCTTACACTCTCTGTGTCTCATTTTCATCTTCTGCTAGCAGAAATAAAACTACCTACTTGGCAAGAAAGCTGTGAACATCACGTGAACTAAGATATGTGGACGTGCAGAGGCCGCGCACTCTCCACCAGCCAGTTCTCTCTCCCTTCCCTCCCTCCCTTCTCTCTTGTTCTCTCTCTTCTTTCCTTCCTCTCTCCTCTTTCTCTCTCTCCCTCCCTCTCTCCCTATCTTTCAACTTCTCTTTTATCTGCCCTATACAAGCAAACTTCACGTTTCTCTAGTTTGTGGCTCTCAAAACAAATTCCAGCCCTCCAGCAGTGGTTCTCAAGTTTACCTGTATATCCAAGCCCCTGCAGCGCTCGTCAAAAACCCTGGATACTAGGCTCATCCCCAAAGTTACAGATTCTGAGATCTGGGATGGGGCTGGAGAATGTGTTTTTTTTAACATGCTCCCAGATAATGCCACTGTTGCAAGCCTGGGATAATTAGTTTGAAAGGGAGCTCATGGAAAGAAAGGGAGAAAATTCATATCTAATGCCCTTAATGGTGCTTTTTCCTGCTTTTTGAAGACAGAGTCCTGCAGTTTTGCTTTGCACTAGGCCCCACAATTCATGTACTTGGTCCCAAGCACAATGGAGGGCAGTGGGGCGCCCAGAGGCTTTGTTCATGGAGACATGGGTCTGGAATAAAGGAGGTGACGATCCGGCACGGTGCTGGGAGGCTCCGCTGCAAGCAAGGCTGAGCTGCTCCAGTGCAGAGGGAAGAGGGCGCCGAGGGCCTTCACGGCCAGACAAACATGTGAAATGCTGCTGCAGGAGCAGGTGTAGCTGTGCTTCGTGGGGGCCACACACAGACCAGGCATGGGGTTTTTTATTCCCTGTCTAAACAGCACACTCCCTTGGGCATGGGGATACTCGTGGGATAAGAGGAGACCACTCACAGGCACCCAGGGTCCCCCAAGGTGCAGTGCACATGCCCATCAGCTGCTGGGTCTCCCTCCCAACAGCCACTGGACCATGGTGCCATGCCCCATCCTGGACAAGAAAGTCCATCCTGACGTATTCTTTCCCACAGCCTGAAGCCCTACTCTGTGCACTGGTGCTGTCAACCAAGCCAGGGACTGTCACCACCGTGCTCCACCCTGAGACTCTGCCGGGTACGTGCTCCTGACCCCAACTTTCCACCAGACTAGGGGAAGGGGTGGCAGCAGTCACTGGAGGGAAGCAGAGGTGTGCTGTTGGCCCGGGGCACCAGGAGGCAGGGGGTGGCTAAGCATCCCTGGAGGCAGGAGGCTCAGGAGCAGAACCACAGGAGAGCTGAGGTTCCAAGCCCTTGAATATACTCCAGTGGCCCATCAGACCTCACTGACAAAATACAAATTTAAAGACAAAATGATTGACAACCTCAAGACAGCCACCAGAGAATACCGAATGCCTAGTGCAGGGTCCTTCCCAGGGAGCTCCTTTGCACCCGCCCTGGTCACAGGCCCCTGAAGCCAGCCCTGATGTGGGCCTCTGGATGCCCAGGGAGCTCCTTTGCACCTGCCCAGGTCACAGGCCCCTGAAGCCAGCCCTGACTGTGGGCCTCTGGATGCCCAGGGAGCTCCTTTGCACCTGCCCAGGTCACAGGCCCCTGAAGCCAGCCCTGATGTGGGCCTCTGGATGTAAATGCAGGACCTGTCTGTTCTTTGGCACTAGGCTCCAGCCTGTGAACGCAGCCTAACACCCCTTGTTGACCTCTTCCTGCAAGTTCACTAGCCCTTGCAGCCTCCAGTCATAAGTAAATTCAGTCCACATCTTACCAGTGTCCTTATCCATCCATAAACTTGGCACCCAGAAGGGGACGGCTTCTCCAGGGGCTGAGTGTACTGCACCCATCGCGGCCCAGCTCCATGTCCTCTCCGTCCATCCCTGGCCCTAGGTACAAGGCCATTGCTGCCCTCTGTCCTCTCCTTTCGGTCCTGTTGCTAGAAATGCTCCTGAATTTGCTGCAAGTCTCTACTTCTCCCACATCCTAAACTGCTAAGGCAGGGGGGACTTTAAGTGGCTCTCCTGGCACCCACAGAGGGCATCGGGGAATGTGGACCTGGGAGGTGCTGCCTGCGTGCTTGCAAATTAAGGCTGTGGCCCACCAGGAGACTGGAGTGAAGCCGTCTCTCTTGTACGAGGCCAATCAGAAAGAATCTTTCGTGGCCCACCCAGGGCTCTCTGCCACCAGGCAGCCTAGCCTGGCTTGCTAAGTGTGTAACACGGTCCTTACCCTAGTGCGCTGGCTCAACTTCATCTTGGCAAGTTTGACATTCTTCCTGACTCTCTAACCACAGCCTTCTGATCTGCACTGGAGGGCCGCCTGCGTGGCCTGTGGGGACTCAAGGAAGTGTCGCGCCCTGGCTGGGAGGGCCGCATGAGTCCGGCTCTAGGCTTGCCGCTGCCGTCCTTATTCCAGCCAGGCGACCCACCTTCTCCCGTCTTGGGGCTTATCTTTCAAGCCTGAGCTTGCTTCTGTGGTTGCACCTTTCATGCATAATTTGAAAAGTGCCTCTTGGCTTTTTACCTTCTCTTCTTTTTGGGGTTGTTATGTTTCTCTCATCAGACTTAGGTCTCTAGATGCAAGGCCCATATCTGATTCGCATCTCCAACTTCAGCCCAGTGCCCTGTGTCTGGCCTTGATGGGGAGCCCTGGAGGAGACAGGCACAGTTGTGCCGGAAACAGCTTGGCTAACTCTGAGCCATTTGCTTGGTGAGATCCCAGAGAGCCTTGGCATGTGGACAGTCTTATAGGCAACGAAGAGCCACAGAAGGTCCTAAACAGGAGAAAGTTATGATCATATTTAGCAGCAATGAAAAGACTGGGTTGAGCAGGGGGTAACAAGAGGGACCCAAAACCAGTGTATGTGTGTGCGTGTGTGCGTGTGTGTGTGTGTGTGTGTGTGTGGCAGGGCGGGGGGTGGGGGTGGCACGCTGCTTCAGTAGAGCAGCAGGGACTGCTCAAGTTAAAACCAAGCAGAGGCCGGGAGGATGGAGGATGGCTGGGAGGTGAACTGTTCAGACCTGGTGAGGGACAGGATGTTGGAAGTAGAATCCAGAATGACTGCCGGGTTGATGGCCAACTAAGAAAGGACGGAGGGAGGGAGCAGCAGTTCAGGGATAAAGATGATAGAGTCAAGGTGAGGTCACAGGAACCCAGGCTAGTGGCTGTGCCGCCTGGATTCGATGTGATGTTGCAGGGAGCAGGGCTTCTCGAGCCTTCAGTTCCACTCCCGTGGCATCTGATGTTCCAGCCCTCCCCCACTGTAAGTGATGCGGTTTCTCCATTCAAGACCGAGATCGAGGATCTAGGAAGCCGTTCCAGACTCCACACGCTCCCTGCAAACCCCTCCCCACAATGAGTCTCTTTAATGGCAGAGTTCAAAAACCCAGACCCAGGGACTTCCCTAGTGGCCTAGTGGTTAAGAATCTGCCTTGCAGGGAATGCCGGTTCGATCCCTGGTCAGAGAAGTAAGATCCCACGTTCTGCAGAGCAACTAAGCCCAGGTACCACAACTACTGAGCCCAGGTGCCATAACTAGGGAGTCTGTGCATAATGAAAGAGCTTGCGTGCCGTAACTATTTTAAGCCTCAATGCAACGAAATAAATATATTAAAAAAAAAACAAAAACCAGACCCAGAACTTAACCACGTGCACTTGGTCAAGCTGCTAACTTCTCTGTGCCTCAGTTTCCTCAAATATAAAATGAGAATAAAATGTCTATACCTTGGCTTAGGGGTGGGGGTGAAGCAGCTGGATGTGATATACAGAGGGAGCAGAGGGAGCCTTATTCTGATGGTATAGTTAAGTATCTTAATGGTGGTGATACTTTCGTGTAACTACACGTGTGATAAAACTATATAGACCCCTCCCCCACCTCAGTAGACACACACACACACACACACACACACACACCGGTGTGTATAACTGGCAGAATCTGAATCAGCTTTGTGGATTGATTGTGTAAGGTCAGTTTCCTGATTTCCATGGTGGGATGTAGTTACGTAAGATGCTAAACAGGAGGAGGCTGGGTGTAGAGAGCCTGGGACCTTGCTGTACAATTCCTTGCAATTTCCTGTGAATCTAGAATTATTTCAGAAGAAAACTTTTTTAAAGTACATATCCCATAGTGTTTTGGGGATATGATAATCTATATCTTAGGACAATACTACCCTGTGTTAAGTATTCTGTAAACTTTAGCAATTATTATAGCAACATCTCTACACAATCAAGAAATAAAAGATCAGCGTATTTTAAAAAGTAGTTAGCTACCTTTTTAAACGATATACTCGGTATGTTTTTTAACCTTCAGATACGTTTTCAGCCAGAATGTCTCTAAACCTAGATGAATGGGTCCAGCTGTTTATGTTAAAAAGTATGACAGATACAGTACTTTCTCCTAGTTTTGTGACTTGCTGGCCGTTCTGTGGTTTACTGATTGATGATTAACAACCGGGTCCCTTGTTTCTCAGAAGTATTTCAGCTGAAAAAAAACATCGAGAATATTATTTGAAAGTTGGCAAATGTGGTGTTGAACTGCCCATTCGACACTTCGTGACTTCTTGGACCCCTGTGTGTGGCACTCCCGCAGCCCTGGTGACTGTTCATGTCTCTGCCCACCTTCTGTACGGCTGCCTCTCGCTTGCCCTGACCCAGACCAGGTACAGGAACATGACTGCTGACTGATGGAATGGAAGTCCACTCTCAGGGGACACTTGTTAATTCCTTCAAGAGCAACTGGTTATTCCTGGGATAGCAATAGGAGTAAGTTTCATATGTGAACATCTTCCACAAGACGCAAGCAACATGAGATTCTTAAAGTCATCTGTTGAGTTTCTTTTTAGAAGTAGAAGTGGGAAGGGCACCATCAGGGTATTGGTTCAATCTCCCTGACACCCAGTGTGCAGACCTTACACTCCCGTTGTACCAATGTGGTGAGCGAAGCGCAGAGGGGTAACTTGTCTAAAGTCACATGACTAGTAGCAGATGGAGTCCAAGGTCCATCCTGGGGAGTCCCCCTTCAGGGTCCCATCCTAGGCTGCCAGCAGGAGCTGAGGCGGGTGCTGGGCACCACAGCTCTGAGACACGGAGGGGCGCAGACAGAAATCCCTCAGCTAGAGACATGCATCCGGGGTAGGAAGGTTGCTCCTACACCACAGAAGTGCAGTCTGCTCAGTGCCAGCGCAGAACAAAGATGCAGATAAAATTCTTGATGAGTGACCTCAGCTAGACTAAATCTCTAGATAAATTAGGATGTGGGGAGGAATGTGGCAGGGGATTAGTGGTGGGGAGTTGGATGACCCAGGTCACCTCTGAGAAGCCAAGCCCAGGTACAGAGGCTCCTCTGACAAGGGAGCCTTCAGCTTAGGAACTTCTTTAGACGCAGGGCTATTCTTTAGGTCCTTCCTAAACAAGATGTGGTCCATGGACCAGCTGCATCAGCATCATCTGGGAGCTCGTTGGAAATGGAGATTCTCAGGCCCCACCCAGAACTGCTGAAACAGAATCTGGTTGTAGGAATATGTCCTGAGGGATTCATGTCCACGTTAAAATGCAAAGCAGTGCTCCCAAGTAAGACAACACCAGTGGTATGCAACCCTGGGCTACGACCTCCTGAAACAGGGACTTAAGTCGGTGCACGCAGGACCTGGTGCTGGGCTTTTCAAGATGCGTGATAAAATAAAATTATGAAAAAGCAGCAACTCAAAAGCAGGAAGGAAGCTGAAAGTGATGGCAGAGAGAGGCAAACAGTGGCAAGACACTGAGCCTAGTTCTCAGGCTGCAAGCCAGGCTGTAAACCAGGGCCGATTGCCCGTGAGCTGATTCTGGCCCACAAGATGTACTTTGTTTGGCTCATGGAGCATTATTTATGCACAAAAGATTTTACCCATAGATCTCAGGTGGCGCTAGTGGTAAAGAACCCATTTGCCAATGCAGGAGACATAAGAGATGTGGATTTGATCACTGAGTCAGGAAGATCTCCTGGAGAAGGACTTGGCAACCCACTCCAGTATTCTTAGCTGGTGAATCCCATGGACAGAGGAGCCTGGTTGGCTACAGTCCGTAAGGTTGCAAAGAGTCGGACACTAATGAAGTGGCTTAGCACGCATGCATTCAGTGGAGATTTCTATAGGGTGAAATTGGGGCTGCTTTCCCCATACAAACAATGAACAGGAGCTCAGTAATAGCTGCCCCTTTTGACAGAGCCTGAGTATCCTCTAGTTAGCCAGAATCCCCACCTTTTCCTACTGCCCCATCCCAGCCTTCCTCCGCCCGCCCCCACACCCGCTTTTTCGGTACACCCTACCTGTCTGATCTCTCGATAAAAGTTTGAGTCTGTGAACGCTAGTGTAGATGATGAAAAGATGGCTAGAAAATGATGGCTACTGTGTGTTGGCCGAGTCATTCGACCCCTGCATTTATTTGCCTTGTGCAGCTGTAATTTAGGGCGAGGTGTTCCATCACGCTGTTTGAGATTCAGTTCTGGTTCAGCCTCTGCCCAGGTCTGGGGTCCTGAGGGAGTCACATTACCCCTTAAACGTCAGTCTCCTCTTCTGTAAAACGGACTCAGTAAAAGTAGCTTCATGTAAAGCAGTAAGCCTTGACCCTAGAACACAGTGGCCGTAGCCGATTAGTAAGATGTCAGTCACTGTGGTTACCATGGTTACCAGAGCAGACTAACACACAGGCCTGCAGGTGTTTGGTCCCTGCATTGCTGAAATACAGGCATTAGTTAGCAACACTCCACCAGAAGGCACACAGAAAACATAAAATGTCAATTCAGTGAAGCCGAATATACATCTCAAATAGAAATCATATACATACGGAAAGCACGAAATGAAAACATAAACTTACGAAATATAAAGGTTAAAAGTATTACCTTCTAATAAAAATTATTAGTAGATGAAATTAATAAAATGGTATTCAAAAATAATAAACCAAGCCCTATAAAACAAGGACAATTTTGATAATAATGAACCCTTGAAATGAAATCACACTATTTGATATTATTTTTTAATCATGAGCATATTTTGGTGCCCATTTTTTCTAACTGCTATAAAATTTTTGAGGAGATTGTTCTAAATTTCAAACTAATATTATCCTATGAGTACTTTATCTTCAAATAATCTTTTTTCTTATTCAGTATTCTAGAGGTTTTTTCTTTAACTCTTTTTTTTTTTTTTTTGGTTAGCAGGGGCTACATCTTTTAATTGCTCATGAGCCCAGTTGTATTTCATAAAAAGTATTTCCAGTTTGTCTCACCTTCTGCAGTGTTCTCCTGGGTAGGTGACCCCATGGGTCTGGTGGATGGGCCGCAGGGAACAGCTGTACTTGAAGGCCACTGGTTTAGAAAGTCTTTGAACCAGAATAAGGATTTATGATGTGATAGAGGCGCCTTGGTTCTTTTCCCCGTGTGGATTGTGGAGGAATAGAAAACCACTTTCTAAATAAGTTTTCCTTACAGGATCCAAACTTCTGTTGAAGCATTTCCCCAAGTGTAAATGATTCCGATTTTTAAAAAACATATCACAAAATACCTGTAGTTCAGTGTGTTTTAAAATCACACTATTCTGGAATTCCAGAATGTTAAAAACTGGAGTTACAATCACTAAATAATCACTTCCACCAGATTTGGAAGTTCTTGTCAAGGTCAGTGACACCTTCCTGGGTCCCAGGGGCACAGCTGCCCCTGACGCTTTTCTGCAGACTTGCATTAGAGGAGACAGAGCCTGGGAGGCTGTGGCTGGGAAAGAAGGGGGGTCGTTAGAGAGGTCATCGTTGTCCTCCTGAAATTCACGTCCAGCGGAAGTCTTGGAATGTGGCCTTATTTGCCAATGCAATTAGTTAAGATGAGCTCTGGAATAGGGTGCGTCCTAAATGAAATGACGTGTCCTTATGAGAAGAAATCTGGACACACAAGCACTCACAGGGGAGGTCATGTGAGGATGAGGCAGAGACTGGAGCAGTGCAGCTGCAAGCCAGGGAAGGCCAAGGGTTCCCCACGACGCCAGAACCAGCAGAGAGGCCCGGACAGCCTTCCCCAGGGCCTGCAGCGGGGAGCACGGCCCTGCCAACCCCTCCATTGGACTTCTAGCCTCCCGAACACTAAGGGAACAGGTTTCTGTTGTTGTAAGGCACCCAGTTAGTGGTAATTGTTGACAGTAGCCCTGGCGAAATGGGACAGCCATGCAGTTAGGAGTGAGGTGGCCAGAGCAGTGGTCCTTTGGCAGCAGGACTGACTTTCACTGGCCCGGAGAATTCAGCCTATGTTCTTAAGGCCCCCACCCCCGAAGACCTGGCCTCACCTCCGTCCTCTCCTCCCTGGAGGGTCCCCCGTCCTCCTGCACAGCCCCTCCCTCTGAGCAGCCTGCTGCCCCAGCCATGGCCCATCGCTTGCTCTATCTGTGGCACGGCCTGGTCACTTCCAAATGCTGCCAGTGGTCCAGTGGGAAGAACAGAGCCCCAGGAGCCCCAGAGGACTCCCGGGAGAGGAAAGCCTTCTTCCTGGCTGTGCACTGGCCTTGAACAGTCACCTCATCTCCTGAGCCTCATTGGATGGTGACAGTAATGACCCTGATGGGCCTGGGCAGGGAGGCAGGATGCAGCGGTACATCATCCGTGCTCCTACACGGGAGGGCCCTCTCCCACCCCCAGGAAGGAATGATGAGAATCCAGGCATCGTGGAGAGCTAGGCCTTTTCTGACCGACCACGGCAGTGCTGGAGCAGGTGGGCCCCAGAACACACCTGCAGTGGGTGGTGCCGTCCTCTGGGAACTGCTGTCTTGTCTCACACACACACACACACACACACACACACGCAGGCCGGGCTGAGTCAGGCAGGGGGCTCGGGTCTGTGGTTTCCCGTGTCTGGCACAGAGTGGCGCTCCACAAATAGCTGCCTCAGGAATGATGCTGGAGAGGGAAGGACAGCCCACCAGATGTGTCGGGACCAAGTGCTGCCAGACCAACCCGCTGCGCAGGAGCCTCCAAGGAGGAATGTGCAGCGTGGAGGGCTTTCTTTTCTTTTAAATTGAGAGAGGCTGTCCTCCTTTGTTCTGTGAAGGGTCACTTAAGTGGCCTCCTTAGAGATGCAAATACAAGGCCAGTAGGCACCCAGCGTCCTGGGACCAGCACTCAGCGGGGACCTTTTGTGCCCAGTAGTGGTGGGCCCTGTTTTGTATCTTTGAGTGGCTTGGCAAAAATCCTGCCCTTCTGTGGCATGCAGCGGAAGTGGGGTCCGTGGGGAGAAATGGGGAGGAAGAGAAATGTGTGGACGAATTTACACAAAGAGCCCAGGCTTTCTGGAAGGGATGAGATGGCTACCTCACCACTGTGATTTTCCTTTTTTTTATTACAAGAAACATTACATTCCACCTGTGAGAGCTCAGGCACGCAGGGAAGCCAGGGTCTCACAGGACAGTACTGTTTCTATATGCCGTGCAGCTGGCACTTTCCACTCTGTGATTCTATCTCGTTTTTAAAACTACAGGCCAAAACCCCTTGAGTTGATTTCATGACCCCTTATTGGGTTGGAGTCCATAGTCTGAAAAGTGCTAAGGCCTGGCTGTGGGGAGGATGCTGCTGCCATGGAAATAGAGACTTTGGTGTTGGTGAGCTCCAGCTGGGACTGTAACTAGGGAGATGAAAATGGTGGTTCCTGATACTAGAGCTGGGTCTGATCAGGTTATCTGAGGCCAGCTTGCCCTGGAAATTGTGTCTGTGTGTGATCTGACAGAGCGGAATACACTGGCTTCTTCACTCTCGCCCCATCCAGGTCATGTCACAGAGGTGCTGTGTGTCCCTGGAGAGACTTGCAGGCCCTCTATACCCCCTTGGGGATATCTCCGTGATGCCCAGCAACCCATTTGCACACAGCTATAATCTCATTGCCACCACCAAGGCCAGCTTGGGAGGAGCCTGCCCCGTGCCCACCGTCCGGGGGCAGCCCTGTGGTAGTGCTCAGCAAGAGAAGCCATAATCATACCCTAGTGCTCAGTCCTTTAGTCATGTCCAACTCCTTGTGACCCTTTGGACTGGAGCCTGGCAGGCTCCCGTGTCCATGGGATTTTTCAGTCAAGAATACTGGAGTGGGTTACCATTTCCTTCTGCAGGATGTCTTCCCAACCCAGGAATCGAGCCCGTGTCTCCTGCATTGCAGGCAGATTCTTTATCCACTGAGTATACCCTAGAGGTCCTGCCTGAGTCCTCCAGTTGAGGGGAGTGCTGAGGCCTGAGCAGAACACCCTGGAGAAGTTGCTATTTCCACAGCAAAATCTTGGGGAACAAGGACTTCACCCATCCTGGCACCTATGCTTTAGACACATCGCCAAGGCCAGCTTCTGCTAAGAAACCTGATGGTTGTCAGGATGGGACAGAAGTGGCCTGGACACTTACCCACCGGAACCAGAATCGGGAGGCCAGGCTGTGCTGCCCTTTCTCTTTCCTTGGCTAGGTGGCAGCAGCAAGCAGAAGTACTTGAACCCCTCCCTGTGGACTCCGTCATCCCCACTTCTCTCCTTGGGCTGAGATTCTCCCAGTCCGGCCCACCACCTCCCCTCCCCTTGCCCAGCAGTCTGGCTACAGTTCTACACTATGAGGGAAGTCTGCGGGCCGTCCTCACTCTGTTGATCTCTTCTCTCAGTGCCTCAGTTAATCCTCACAGCCCTTCAGCACCTTCAGCCCCATCCAGCGCCCCACTGAAAGACTGAGGGTCTTTGAAGGTTGGAGTTCAATTCCGTTTCAGTCAAGGCACTACAGAGGCCAAACACAGGCTTGGGCACCAAATGGCCCGACTGCCCCTCCAGGTACCTCACCTCTTTGAGCCCCAGGGTGGCAGTCAAACTCGTCTTCCTGTGGCCATGCAGTTTTGCAGCCTCCCCTGCAGTAAGATAGGTCACATGACTGAACTCTGGACAGTGGAATGTGGGTGGGAGTCTGGTTGCAGTCTGCTCACAGCCCCTAAAATCCCCTGAGAGCTCCGTGTTCCCTCCTTCCTCCTCTGATAGACAGGATCCAGGGGAGGACTCTGAGATCCTGGAAGGAGCCTGAGTCCCTGCGTGACTGCCTGGAGCAGAGCCCCCTCGTTCGTTCCCCCACTTCACGCTGACCTGCTTGAGGTGGTAACCTAAGCACAAAAGTGTCTGTTTATAGAGTTAGGACTCTGAGATTTGTGGTTGTTGTGTAATGTCGGCCAGCATCAATTTCTGATTAACCTGCGGTTTCCTTGCCTGTAACATGGGATTTTCTACACTCAGTCTCAGGGTTGTGTCTATGACATACAGTGTGTTCAAATCACCAGTCCTTGGGGCTGGTGCATTGCAAGCATTCAGAGCATCACCAGGTAACTGAGGTCGCTCCCTTGCAGTCAGTATCTGCAACAGCAGTGGAGACGACACAGGAGGACCGACTAACCCCCAAGTTACAGCGCCCTAAGCTGAGGGGCCAGAGGCAGGTGGGCCACGCTCATGGCCAAGGGGCGAGCGGGGATACTGGGAGTCTTCAAAGGCGCACAGACCCCCAAGTTACAGCGCCCTGCCCTAAGCTGAGCGGACCAGATGGCAGGTGGGCCACGCTCATGGCCGAGGCGCGAGCGGGGATACTGGGAGTCTTCAGAGGCGCACAGACCCCCAAGTTACAGCGCCCTGCCCTAAGCTGAGCGGACCAGACGGCAGGTGGGCCACGCTCATGGCCGAGGGGCGAGCGGGGATACTGGGAGTCTTCAAAGGGGCACAGACCCCCAAGTTACAGCGCCCTAAGCTGAGCGGACCAGACGGCAGGTGGGCCACGCTCATGGCCGAGGGGCGAGTGGGGATACTGGGAGTCTTCAAAGGTGCACAGACCCCCAAGTTACAGCGCCCTGCCCTAAGCTGAGCAGACAGACGGCAGGTGGGCCACGCTCATGGCCGAGGGGCGAGCGGGGATACTGGGAGTCTTCAAAGGGGCACAGATCCCACCTATGCAAATGCTTTGTCACCTGGATTTTTGCCAATACTGTGGAGACTAGCCATTATCTGTAATGGCTACAGGGCCGTGTCTGTAATGGAATGCCGAGCTGAGGGGATTGCAAGTACTGAAAGAGTTGAGAGCCGCACTGGAGCCAGGCTCCTCAGTTCAAATCCTGTCTCTTTCACTTACTAGCTGTGGGACCCCAGGTAAATCACTTAGCAGTTCTGTGCCTCAGTTTCCCCATCAGTAAAATGGGAGTTTTAATGGTGTTCTGGTGGAGTTTGGTTTAATATATGTAGAATGCTCAGTGCTTGGCATACAGCAGGTGCTCAGTTCATGTGGCTCTTATTACTGAAGGAGGTATCCCACTTGGTGACTCCTGGTGAAGCAGCTGAGACCACCTCTGCACCGTAGCCCATGGAAAGGTCTGATGCCATCACAGCCACCAGAAAGTGCCCCCCAGCCCCTGTTCCCTGCAGCAGCTGCTGCAGCTGGTCTACCTGGACAGGAAACAAAAGCCCCCAGGACCGCGTCTGGGGGCTCCTGCTCTTTCCCATGCTGCATTTCTCCTGGGGCTGGGGGAGTAAAGAAAGAAAAGCAGAAAGAGCAGGTGGGAGCAGGGCTGAGGGTTAGACTCCGGGAAAGACAATGAGCTTTGTAAAATTCCTCTTGGGCAGTCTAGCCAAGTTCAATGGCTTCAGGCCACATGAACAGCAAGAAAAATGTAGCCCAGGAATTTCTCCCCAACCATGCCCCTTGTCTTTCTCTGTGAGAATTTGGAGCTGCAGACACATTCCTTCCATGAACAACGTCCGCAGCAGCTGAAGGCCCATTGGCCAGAGCTGGGGAAACCAGCTGGCCATGCAGCTCTAGGGCCCTGCCCTCAGGGCACCCCCCTCCCTGAGGGCTGGGCACAGCAAATGTGCAGGAGAATAGGCTCTGGCTGGCAGACTTCAGATAACCACCGCGTCAGAGACTGGCCCTTCCTGGGCACTGCGGCCTCTCCTGAGAGCCAGCTGTCCAGACAGTTTGTGCAGCTGCATTTCCCTAATCTGTCACCCAGAAGTGGAAACTAGATATTTTGGACAGAATCCCCACCTCTTAGAGATGGGAATTCACTTTTTTTCTAAGCCAAGTACTTCCCACATCAAGAGGAAACAACTTCCCAATGCTCTAAATTTCTTCTGAACAGAGGGCAAACTACATAAAGCCCAAGGGCCAAATATGGCTTACCACTTGCTTTTGTAAATAAAGTTTTATTGAAACACAGCCACACCCATTTGTTTCTGTATTGTCTATGACTGATTTCATGCTACCAGGGCAGAGTTGAGTAGTTGCTATGGAGATAACGTGGCAAAGTTTCAATACATTTATAATCTGCCCCTTAAAAAAAGTTTATCAATTCCTTATTTAAAATAGAATGTATTACATTCACTTATTAACTTATACTCATGTTATTCCACAAAGGGTTTGAAATGGCTTCTAATGAGAACACTTACCATGAAGGTAACACAATAGTAGTAATTTTATAAATTAAAGACCTGAGAAAATGCAAATAAAAGTAGAAAAGTAAAATCAGGAAACAAAAACATAAATGTGAAAACCTACTTTGGGGCCTTCATACTTGCCAGAATTGGACTTTAAAATTTCCCTGAGCATCCTGATAGCCAAAGGAAGAAGAGAAATGAGACTTAAGTCTCATTAAGAGAAAGGAAAAGACATACCAATCTGTATGGAATCCACAGCCTTTTCTAGCACAAAGCAGTGTGGGCTTGCTTCAAATAAACCCTGTCTTCCCCAGATTGACCTTCTTCATTAAAGAAAGAAAAGAACCCAGAACAATGAGTCTGTAAAATGAATACCACCAGTGCTGTTGAGAGATAATGGGGGTATCTGAGGGAGTTAGTTAACATGTTTAACCTGATTGAGGCTGTTGTTCAGTTGCTAAGTCACGTTTGACTCTTTGCGACCCCATGGACGACAGCATGCCAGGCCTCCCTGTCCCTCACTCTCTCCTGGAGCTTGCCCAAGTTCATGTCCATTGAATCGGTAATGCCGTCCAACCATCTCATCCTCTGCTGCCTTCTCCTCGTTTTGCCTTCAATCTTTCCCAGCATCAGGGTTTTTCCCAGTGAGTCAGCTCTTCTCATCAGGTGGCCAAAGTATTGGAGCTTCAGCTTCAGCATCAGTCCTTCCAATGAGTATTCAGGGTTGATTTCCTTTAGGATGGACTGGTTTGATCTCCTTGCTGTCCAGGGGACTCTCAAGAGTCTTCTCCAGCACCACAACTTGAACGCGTCCATAGCTAAATCCAAACCAGTTGGCTTCCATGTACTGAGGTAATCGTGCACAAAACTCATTTTGAGAGATTGTAGGGGAGGCCTGTTTCCTGCTTATCATATTTCTACATCTGTTTCAAAGCAAAAACTGAGGTTGACTGGGGAAAGCCCTGACTTGTCACTAATTTAGCTTTAGTGCCCGGCACTTCCTAGGCCCTGAAGAAATGCTTATGCGGAGTGGATCTAGCATCTCTGGACTTCACATTTCCCATGGTAAATGAGAAGGCTGTATTAGAATGGATAAAGCCCCTTCCAGTCCCAGAACATCTGTGAGTGTTGAATGTATGGCATATGCACATTGGATTTTGGCCAAATTCCTATCACAGATCAGAACTATGATAGGAGGAGAAGATGAGAGAGGGGAACAGAGGCCCCAAAGCAGGAGGCGGGGGGCTGGTTGTTAAAAGGTGTCCTGTGGTGCTCAGTCTACCCAGATTCAAGGACAAGCTCCCCCACCCTCCAGCTCTGTGACTTTGGGAGCTCATATAACCTGGGCAGGTTCCATATTCTCACCTCTAAAGTGAGCGTTATGACATGTCACCATCATGAGGCTGCCGTGAAAATTAAATGGGATACCAGCACCCATAGGGGTAGATTTGTAATAAGCATTGTACAAAGTGCTTTTATCTTCAAGAAGCCCCCTCTAATCAGGTGTCAAGGCTAACAGTGAAAGTGAAAAAGTCGCTCAATCGTGTCCGACTCTTTGCGACCGCATGGACTATATAGTCCATGGAATTCTCCAGGTCAGAATCCTGGAGTGGGTAGCCTTTCCCTTCTCCAGGGGATCTTCCCAACCCAGGGATCGAACCCAGGTCTCTTGCATTGCAGGCAGATTCTTTACCAACTGAGCTATCAGGGAAGCCACCAGGGAACAGACACTACTCTGAGAAGCTAACACAGCAGTGAGCCTTGCACGGCCTTACTGACGGATGCCCTCTGATGCCCTCCAGCACTCCCCAAGGGCTATTTTTTTCACCATAAGTCTCATCTATGGACATGCCTTAGACCTGCGGGGGCCTGCATCCCCAACTCTGCTCCTTCTCCCTTCAAAATATCTACCATAGAGTTAAGAACAGAGGCTCCAAAACAAGACAGGCTGGGTTCTAATCCCGCTCGGCCGCTAATCAGCTGTGTGTTACCTCACCTCCCTGTGCCTCAGCCCTCCTCTGTAAAGTGGAAACAATGATGACAGGGAACACACGGGACGGCTCTGAATTTCCATAGACTGTTGTGCTCTCAGCCAGGCGTTGTGGCTGTTAGGGAGATGTTTTACCCCCACCCCCCAGGTCTCGGTTGTGTCAGTGTCTAATAAACTACCCCAACCTCAGTGACCCAAACGTGTACTTGCTCTTGTTCTACAGCGTGGGAGGGCTCAGCATGGAGAGCTCGCCTCTGCTCTACTTTATCAGTTGGAGGACCCGCCTCCAGGGTGGCCTCACTCGCGAAGCCTGACCTGGTTGGGCCCAGCTTCCCGGAGCATGGCAGGATCAGGAGAGTCCCACTGCTCTCCCTGGACGACAACAGTGGAAGCTACCAAGCTTCTTAGAATTTAGGCCCAGGGCTGGCCCAGGGTCACTCACTCCTGTCACCTTGTCAGTTAAGGCAAGTCGTGGGGCGGCCCGGATTCCAGGAGACCAGAGCACACGGGGTGTGGGGCCTGGGGGTGTGGATTGCTGGGGGCTACCTTGCTAGTACACAGCTCAGCTTGATCTCCGTCTCCTCTGCATCTCTCGTCTGCCTTATGCCTTTTGCTTGTCGGCTTTCTCCTGCTCTGGTCTCCCCCTTCTCGTCCCCCCTTCACTCCAGCACCAGGCTGATCAGTCAGAATCACAGACTGCATCATACCCTAAATGCCCTGTTTCTTCATGTGATAACACTGCTTGCTCGTTGGAGGATCATTCCCACGCCACCCCCAAGAGGCTAGACTCCTCATCACATCTCAGCTCTCACCTCAGAGACCTCTCCTCTGGAGGGCCTCTCTGACCACCCTTTGTAGACTGGGGCACTGTTCCCCCCAGAGCTCCCAGGTGTCCTCCTGGCACCCCCAGAGCTCAGTCCCGGGCTCTACTTGGGTGTTCAGTTGTGTTCAGTCATCATTTGGTACCTGGGTGAATAAATGAATGGAAGAATGAATGAATGATCATAGCAGCCCTACAAAGCTACATTTATGATGAAGATGCCATGTCCCCATTTCTACTCTTCCCTGAGCTGCCCAGGGCTGAGCTCACATCTTGAGATGGCACCCTGGGGATACCTTGGGTATGAGCTGGGAGGAGAAACCACCCTCCTGCAGAGGGGTATAAAGGCCAGGGACTGAGTCTCCTAAGTAAATTCTTGAATGGCCTGCACATGTCTGACACTCAGGTTCTAGAGGGCTAAGATTCCACAGCAGCCTCCTTAAAAATAAACCCATATTCTCACCACCAAACTTTGAGCAGCAGGAAGTGGAGGTCTGGGCGGGTGGGGGTAGCCCGGCAGAATCGTTGTCCCGCAAAGCTTGTGTCCAGCCCTCCTCCCAGAGCCCATCCTACTCACTGGATGCGCACCCCCTAGTTCAGGCTCTGCATTCCCATGACGTGTCGGATGTTGGCCTTGCAACTCAGGAATATGTCTCAGGGGCCCCCAGCTCCCTGCTCAGTTTTCTAGAGTCAGGTGGCACGAGCTTGGCTGGAGCCTTGGAGCACTGAGTGATCCTGACGTTTTGACTCAATTTAAGATGGTCTGGGGTCATTGTCAATTCAGGGTCTTTGTTCACAGAGTTTAATTTTTCAGGTGAATTCTGTGCTCAGTATGTGCTTTTGCAATTGCAACCCACGACTCTATGCCTAATGGGGTAAATGCCATTCTCCCATTTATCTATCCACCCATCCACCCACTCACCCGTCCACCCACTCACCCACTCACCCACTCATCCCCCCCCCACCCACTCATCCATCTGTCCACTCATTCACCCACTCAACCCACCCACCTGTCTATCCACCCATCCATCCATCCTGATTCCGACACTTGTCATTTCACTGGTCTTGGGCAAGTCTGTTTGCCTTCCTGAACTTTAGTTTCTTCCTCAGTAAATTGAATCTAATGGTGCCTTATGGGTAGTCCTGTGGTTAATTGAGATAATAGCACATATGAGTTGCCTGGTGGAAAACACATAGTTAAACACATGGTTAATGTTATTTTCCTCCCCGCTTGAGAAATAGACACACAACTAGAAAACTATAAAAAGACAGAATATAATCAGGACAATAAAAGTGTGTGAAACCAAAGGCAGTAATACTATAAACTCTTGCCTTGTGTTCTGTCTCATAAACTGCCCTGGGAGTTGATATTTAAAGCCACTTCGAAAAGTTGAGTATCCCAAAATATATTTGAAAAGTTGAGTATCCCAAAATATATTTGAACGGTTCAATGGGGATGCTGACCCTCTATAATAGGTTCATTCGAAATGATCCTGCTTTGCTACTTCCTCTTAGAAAGATAAACAAGCAGCCCACAATGGCTGCTGTGATGTTTTCTTTTAAATCTTGCTTTCCAAATGTAGGACTTGGCTGTTGGACAATCACCCGGGGGCTCGCTCCCCGCACATGCTCTCCCTGAATGCAGGAAGCTCTAGCTTGGAATTCCTGGGGCCTCATTAAGCCCGCTGTGACTAAGTGATCTTGCCTGGTGCTAAAACTGTTTAAAATGACTTGGCAACAACCAGAAGTCAGGTCTCTCTGTTTTTTCTCAGTTACTCCCTCTTTGTAACCCCCGCCTTCATGTCATGAAATGAAAACATCTTTCTTTCCGGATCTAGTGCAGGACAGCCCTCCTCTCTGCCTGAAGAAGCCTCACCGGGGTCTTCCTGGACAGTTTGAGAGGGAGGCAGAAATCTGTCCCACTGTTGTTAATCTCTCCTTTGAATGAGACTTAACTCCTGGGAAAACCTCTCCCCTATTCCAAGTCATTCTTTCCTCCCTTCCCCTGCCTCCCCCACCCCCAACAATTAATTCTTCTGCTCCATGCTCTAGGCAGCCTCTGCCTTGGGCCTGGCCTTGCCACTGCTCTCCTCCAGACTGTGTCTATTTTCTCAAGATGGGATGGAGGTAGGGAGGGAAGGAGAAAATCCCAGTCGAGCAGAGGCCATCAGAGGTTCACCATAGCCCTGTTTCAGGGGCAGGAACAGAACCTAGGAACTGGATGGGTGAGAGGGAATCTAATATTGAGAATCCTTCTCTGTGCCAGACAGTTGAAATAATTTCTTTCATTCGACTTTAACTCTACAATATATGAATACGCCTTCCTTTTAAAAAATTAGACCACCATAAGAATGCTAAATTCCCTTGACACCCACTTTCAATCCATTCTCATCTCTTGCCCTTTCCCTGGAGGGAACCACTTGATTATTTTGCTTTCTTCCCAAGTATTTTTCCTGGCCCAAGTGTCTAGAGCAGTGCCTGGCATGGAATGGGCATTATACAGTGGAATAATGTTCTAAAGGTGTGTGTTTTACATAAGTACTATGAATCCATAGATCTTCAACATCCAGCTGCAGCTCCCTCCTTTGATAGCATTTCATTTTATGGAAGTGCCAGTGTATTTGATAATCCCTTTACTGACGAACATCTTTTTGGTCTCAATTTTTTGCAGTTACAAACAGCGCTGCAGTGAAAAGCCTGGTATGGGTTTTCCTGAGAGTGTGGGCTGATTCCTCGCTTGGCCCCAGGGTCTGAGCATTTTTAGTTTTAATGAGCACCTCGAGTGTTACCTTCCAGAGTGAGGGCACCAAACAAGCCCCCACAAACATGTGATGATGACGATCGTGCCCACTTACAAGTGTTGCCCAGTCCTGTCGGACTGTTTGCAACTCCATGCACTGTAGCCCACAGGGCTTCTCTGTCCAGGGAATTCTCCAGGCAAGAATACTGGGGTGGGTTGCCATTTCCTTCTCCATCCCACTTACAAAGCACTTCACAAAATGCCAAATGTGTCCTAGATCAATTTAACGATTATGCATTAAATCTTCGCAAGGATCCCTCGAATCCTAGATCATTTTAACGATTATGCATTACATCTTCGCAAGGATCCCTCGAAGCATTTCTATTATTCTTCCTATCTGATAGATGAGGACACTGAGCACAGAGTGTTTGACTAACTTGACACCATCAAACCTTTAATTTGTGCTCAGGAGAACAGTCTCAGAGGGGAAATGACTTACCCAAAGTCACACAGTCCATGGATAGCCCAGCCAGGTTTGGGAGAAGCCTGGGCAATTCCTCAGTTATAGAGTGCAGGCGAGCTGGGAAACGGAGAGCAGGGTGGCCCTCGTAGACACCTCCCAAGTCACCACGAGGTGACCACTTAGAGGATGCTGGGGGAGGGGTGGCGCCGCCCTTGCAGTGCGAGGGGACCTTTCCTTCCGGTCTGCCAGCATCCCCCACCACGGTTCCCTGCGGGTAGAGCAGGGAGCCGCAGACCGCGCCGGCTCGCACAGCACCCCCTGGCGGCCCCTCGCGAGCGCACAGCCCGGCGCCCCGGGAGAGTAACGGGCCGTGGGGAGGGCGCCCGCGAGGGCAGGGAGCCGGCGTAGGGGCCGCCCCGGCGCGCGGAGATAAAAGCGGGCCGGCCCGGCGGCTGGCGCGATCTGCGCATTCTCCTATTGATTAGCAGGGTCTGCCCGGAGGCCGGGATACCCGCGGAGCGGGACCGGTGCGGAGCGTAAGGGAGACGGAGCGGCCGGGTCTGTGGCCCCGTGCCGGGCTGGGCACCGTCCGCCAGCCGGACATCAGCCACCCTGCTCCGGGGGTGCGGGCAGCAGGCGGCGCGCCAGGCAGCGAAGCTGAGCCGCGGGCGTAGGCTGCTGCAATGGGGCTGTGTTGCTGCAAAGACTGGAGGGGACACCTGCGAGCGCCCAAAGGTAACTTTTGGGCGGGCACGTGCGCCGCGGACTCGGGACTTAGGCGCCCAGGCGAGGGGCGCGCGCCGCCGGTTCCCTCCTGCAGCCACGGGACGCTGCCGGTCCCGCCTCGGGGATTTGTCCGCAGGATTCCCTGGGCCACCCGACACCTGCTTCCGCCGTGGAAAGGGCTCAGTTGTGGCTGCAACTTTCCCCCGGTGTCCGAACTTTGGAGCGCGCGTCCAGAGGCTCCTCTTGCTCGGCGGAGCCCGGCTGGAGGTTAGGGTCCCATCCCGGGGTAGAAGGGGAGCCGAGAGGAGGGGAAAGCCCGCCCTACAGGGTCCGGCGCGGACGGTGAGCGCCGGCTGCTCGTCCGCCAAGTCCAAGGCTGGGTCGGCGGAGCCCCTGGCTCCCGGCCCCGCCCGCAGGTCCTTTGCAGAGAGCCTGGTTTGCTCCCGTCGCCGCCTCTGCGGCTTAACCGCCTCGGAGCCGGGCCATTCATTCTCCACGCCCGCCTCTGTCACAAACTTGGACCCAGGGGCCCTGACTCAGAGTTTTCCAAAAGTCGCGGGGAGCTGCTTGTGGAACGCAGCGGGCTTGGAGAGGGTTCCAAGCAGAGAAACGCGCCGAGGACGTTGGCGGCTGCGGAGGTCCGGCCTCCTTTGGGCAGTGGCCCTTCTAACTTAACCCTTGACTGGCTGAAACTATCCCTGTTGATTGCAAGAAACAAGATAATGCAACCCTTTACCGCAGCGCCTCCCAAGCTCGTGGGAACCTAAAACCCACCTGTCCCTCGCTTATTAAACATGCAGATTGCCTAGCCTCACTCTGACCTACTTCCTGGATAGGCTCTGGGGACGGGTCTGCGAAGCTGTGTGTTTAAGGGCTTTCCTAAGTGACTGATGTGACAAGGTGAGTCTGGGAAGCCTTGCCTGTAAACTATAAGATGGGCGCCCGCTTTACCAGATGGGCGCCAGGTTCTGATTCTTTGAAAAGTATATTCTGGATCCTGATACAGAAAGGTTGGAATGTGTCAGGCAGCTTGAAGAACTCTTGTCCAGGTGATGTTAAAGATGGCGCAAATGTATTGGTTTGTTCACAAAGAGTTTGAGGTCGTTTTTAACATGAGAAGTAAATATAACAAAACTAAATAGGGCCCTACACTTAAACAGATCATATAGAGCAAAGAGAGAAAGAGCCCAGTTAATCTGGCCGTAAGATAATATCTGTGGTTGAGCTTTTGTGCAGCTCAAATGAAATAAGACGAGTTTCATGGTTCTCATTGCCCTAGAGCAACAGTTTTCCTAACTTTGATTTTAACAAGAAAAAAGAATTTTACATATGCATTTTTGTGTTTGGAAGGAATAGATGGAGGGCAAGTGTATCTTGGCTACTGCAGTAACCAGGGCCTCCATAGGATTCAGAGGGCAGGGTCTGGCTCATGCTGACTGAGGTCAGGCCAGAGCCCAGCGCAGAGCAGCAAGGATTTCAGTGGGAGCCTAGAGCCACTTTGGTCTTTCTGGGCCATTTCTCAGTACATCCTACTGGGAGGTGGAGCTTATAGCCTAGAAGCAAAGGTGGATTTGCCAGGGCTGGGTTAGGGAAGGTACTTACTCAACTAGTAACCCCAGAAGGGAGCAGTAAGAGGGTGTGCTGCTGGGGCTGTCTTCTGGGACTATGGACCCCAGGTTGCACAATCCGTGTGAGAAACAGGCCTGGTGCAGGCGTGTTTCCCACTTTGCTCCCATCCTCCCAACCCATCCTGAGACAGAGCTGGCCAGTGCAGCCTGGGAGCAGGGACCCAGTCTGAATCACTCAGCAAGTCCTGAAGCCCACCTAAAGTAGCAGAGCTGGGCAATCCTGGAGTGAGAGGGGCTGGGCAGCACTGCGGTGCCCGAGTGCACCTGCCCTGTCCCGAGCAGGCAGCCAGCACTGGCAGGCAGGCAGGATGGCCCAGAAATGGAGACCCTTGTGGCTTTTGTGAAAAAAATGTTCGTTTGGCTGCACTGGATCTTAGTTGAGGTGTGGAATCTTGCATCTTGGTTACAGCATGTGGGATCTTTGCATGTGGCATGTGGGATCTCGTTCCCTGACCAGGGCATCAAACCCGGGCCTTGTGCATGGGCAACTCAGAGCCTTAGCCGCTGGACCACTAGGGGAGTCCCAACATTCGGGTTTTTAGTGTAGAATCTCCAGATGTTCAAATGTCGTTGCCTCATTTAACAGATTTGCGCCTGTCTGGCTGGGCAGGAGACAGCTGGGATCAGTGTTCCAAACAAGTTCTGCCGTAAACGGGGCAGCAAGGTTTCCTTGGCCGCAACCTTAGAAATCATGAGTTATTAAACTTTGGGAGGCTTTTCACTGCAAGACTTCAGAACTTTCCGCATGTTAATCGGTGCAAATGTGCATCTCCAAATCAGGCGGAGAGTGTTAATAGATACAGTCTTCAAACTTTTGCCCAGGGAACCTGCCTTTTGTAGAGCATCTCATGGCATCTGTATCTTTGAACACACTTTGAGAAACACTTCTTTGGCCTGTGATTCAGTTGTCATAGCAGTGATGCAGTCCATCTATTTTAAGGGGGTGTGTATGTAGGGGTGTGTGTGTGTTGTGTAGCTGTTACAAGCTGCCTCTGAAGAAGCTTTCTGACTTTCCAGACTAGAAAAGTGTGTGTTTTTTCTTTAAGATCAAAAGAGAATCCATTAGTCATTGGTATACCTTTCCCCAAGACAACAGATGTTGTTAGCGATTTCATTCTTGGATATTTCTGAATCAGACTTTTACAACAGGATATTTGACCATGTTGTCTCTGAGTAGAAGTGTCCTTGATAAAATCGGTAGGCTCAAGTAGTAAATTCCATAAAGAGAGCGGCAAAAATATATCACGTGCCAGAATCACCGTAGTAGATCTGGGCTTAATGTCTTTAAAACCCAAAGCCTGGCACTCTCTCCAGAGGACACCTTCTGTCCTGCTGGTGGTGGAGTTGCGGGGGTGGGGGGCATCCTGGGCCTGGGGAGGGATTACTGTAGACACCTTTTGGGGGCACAATATGCCACAGTATGAATCCATTCACTTTCATATGCAGGTGCTATCATACTTCACGCCCCTCCTCCCGAATTGTGCCTGACTGGTCGTTCTTACCTCCCCTGGCCGGCTATTCTCCTACCCATACGCTGAGTTTGGCTGTGAATTCTGTTTCTCCCTCTGAACTCTGCAAAGCCTCTGCCATACACCTCTCTCTCCATACACAATTGGAGCAGTCCCTGGTGCTTCTGCAGAAGCCCAAACGTCAGCGAGCAGGATCTGCTGTGCAGAGAAGGGTTGCTCCCTCCTAAAAGCATAGGGGAACAAGCTTGCTCTGAACTCTCAGGACATGGTCTCATTTCTCTGTTTTTAGGTGACATTTCCCGATGCTTCTGCTGTATTGAGCTCGGTGGTGGGTCTGTGCAGTGGCAGATTTCATTTTCTTCAACTCTGCACTGGGACCCAAGGCCAGGGCTTGGAGCAGCGCTGAGGCAGCTGTTGCCCGAGGCCGGGGAGGGGCAAGGGCGGACGGGCCCTGAGGCCTTCGAGGCCTGCTGGCCGCCCCCCACTGCTCCTCTGCCCGCCACGTTTCCCCCTGCTCTCAGCACTGGGCGCCCTCCTGTCGTCGGGAACCTTGCCCCCATCCTGTCCTGTGTTCCCAGCACTCTCCCGCTTCCTTCCGCTGACTCCTTCTATCAGCCTGTGAACCTGCCTTCCGTCTCTCATCAGAACACTTTTTTGTGTAAAGTTTCTTGCCCTGAGGTGCTCCAGAGGCCCAGCCCCCCGCTCCTTCCCTCCGTCACCACCACACCCCCCAGGAACAGTCTGCTGGCCCTGCCTCGTTCTGCTCCTCCTGCACTTACCTGTGACCCCTCGCTGGTGCTGGACCTAGTGAACAGTACCACTCCTCCAAGCGCCCGAGAGCCTGCCCCACGCCCTTCCTCCCGGATTGTGCCTGCCTGGTCCTTCAAACCTCTCCTGGCCAGCTGTTCTCCCACCCGTATACCAAGCTTGGCTGTGAATTCTGTTTCACCCTCTGAACTCTGCAGTAAGTCTCTCCCACACATCTCACCCCAGGTCCCAGTGGCTTTGATCACCTTTAAGGAAAGAGCCGCCAGATCCTCTGCCCCTCACCTGTGCAGTGCCCACCTCCAGCCTGCAGATCCAGCACCCCAGCTGGAGCCCCTTCTCCCGGTTTCCTGGCTCTCAGCCTGCCCAGGGTCATTTCCCGTGACCAAAGGCTGACGGCTCCTGAGATCCTGCCCAGGGCTGCGACCACATCCCTGCCCCCAAGGCCAATTGAATTGCTTTTGCAGACCCTCATCATCTCAACTGTACTGGCTTTCTCAACTGGTCATCCCAAGTTCATCCCTGCGTCTTCTAGTCCTCTGCCCAAGCCAGCATCCCGTGCATGGCTCCTGCCACCTCATGTCCCTCCTCAAACTGCATCTTGGCCTCACAGTGCCTACAAGAGAAAGCCCAGCTTCTAGCCTTGCTGGTTTGCCTGACAGCCCTCCCCAGCCCCTTTCCAACCTCCCCCCACCACGCAGCCTGGACCTCCCTGGCCCCTGCAGACACCGGGCCTTCTCATGATGCCTTCAGTCAAGCCCTAGGAAGGTGGCCTGCGCCTGGAAGCAGCTCTGAAACCCTGACCCACGAGCCCAGTCCATCTCGTTCTGTCTAGTGGCTGGTTGGTGTGGGTCTGTGCCGCCCAGCTGACAGTCGTCTCGTCACCTCTGTGATCTGGCTCTGCACTTGGCAGAGAAGCTGGCAGGAGAGCAGTGGGTGCAGCAGGAACAGGGAGACAGTTGTGTTCCTTGCGCCTGTTTCCGTCTCCTGACGCCCAGGGTCCCAGAGGCAGTCCGCCTGGGAGAGTCCAGCCCCACCTGGTGGAGCTCTCCGAGCAAGCGTGAGGCATTGACACGGACTCCTGGCCCGTTTCCTGATATCCAGGGGCACGTCTGGCTGTCTAGTGGCCAGGGCACAGAGGCCAGTGGGCGGGGCAGGAATGCTGTGACTAAGCACAGTTCAAGCTGGGCGGAGGAGCCCCTTGCTGACCTGGAGGGAGAGACTGCCATCCCCGGGTTGGGGGTGATAGAACTGGTTCTCTTCTGTAAACGCCTGTGCAAGCTTTGAGCCCACTTTCTTGAGACGGCTCCATCTTCCACAAAGTCTTCCAAGATTGCTAAATAGGCATCTTGGGCAGCTCATTTAACGATCATCTGTGGCACTCGCTCCACACCAGGCCTAGTGCCTGGCATGAAGATAAAGAGCTAGGGAGTATCCACCCTCACTGTGTTCACAGCCTGACGACGCAGAGGCCCAGGCGGCAGAAGGTGATGTTACAGGCTGAGAAGGAATGTGGGGAGAGCAGCAGGCCTGTGTGCTCTGGGAGGGCTGATGCCCAAGCTGAGTCTCATAGGACAAGCAGCCAGAGCAACAGACGTACTAGGGAAGGGCTTCCCAGGCCTGTGGAGGTGGGTCAGGTCGAGGCTTCCCAGCAGTGCAGCTCCCAGCCGCTCCTTCTCTGCCACTGCTCCAGGCTCCTGCAGAAGCCGACGCTGCTGGACTCACTTCTGCCCCGTCCGCTCGGCCCTCTTGCTGGTGGCCTTCTCAGAATCACAGTGATTATTCCGCCCAGGCCTCACTTTGAGCGCCAGACTCGCTTGACGCTTCCGCTGGTTGTCTCCTGGCCTAGAGAGTGGCCAAAGCTGATGAGGCTAAACCTAAACACTCACTTCCGTTTTCCTCCTCCGGTCTGCCCACGCCAGGTTCTGCCAGTTCCATTTCCAAAATCCATCTGAGTTTCTCTACTTGTCTCCGTCCATGCCAGCTCCCCGGGTCCAGCCACCAGCCTGCCGCCCAACCACTAGAGTGGTCTCCCGGTCTTTCTGCATGGATCCTCCCCATTCCAGTCCATCCTCCAGCTCCAGCCAGCACCTGCTCCAGCGGCCCTCCGGGTCCCATTGCCGCTTGCTCAGAAACGCTCAAGGGACTCCAGTGGCACCCACTGTGAGCTCTGTGTCACTTCTTCCTGAGAGGCCCTCTCTGACCCCTGGCATTTGCTCACATGCCATCCCTTGCCTTTCCTCTAGAACACCTATCACAGTGACTAAGTATTTGCGTGTCGGTTTGCAGAACCTGTCCCTTCACCAAGTGAAGCCCCCTGGTGGGAAGGCAGGACAGGCTCTGTCTGTTCTCTCGTCTGGGAAGGCTGCCAGAAGCCAGGCGAGAGAGCCCTGCAGCCTGACTCGACCTTAAGGATGTGATGAGCTGAAGAGGATGATGTGAGGTGGGTTGGATGCGTCAGAGTGTTCGAGCCTCGTGCTGCAGGATTGTGCTTGAAGCCCAGAGCCTGGAGGCCTCCTAGCTGCAGCTCAGGGCTTGCAGGGGTCACAGTTGCTTTCCAAGAAGTGTCCCCATTTGTTACCTCTTCCCCATTCAGATGTCCTGGGGTAGCAGTCCTGTGGGTTTCTCAAAAAGGGAAGCAGGTTCTGCTGGACTATGTGGTTCCATTTCCCAGCCAAGTACCCCCGGCCACTTCCCACCTCTCCGAGCCTCTGCATCTTCACCTGTAAATGGCGACAGGCATGCCAACCTCTAGGGCTGTCAGACGGCTGGACGACGATCCTAGTACTGCCCTTCTCGAACCGCGTTACCACTCCAAGCCTCAGCTTCCTCATCTCCAGAGAGGGAAGGAGGCAAGACTGGATGGTCTCCAAGGTCCCTCTCAGCTTGAACCTTAGATGATTTTTTGAGGAAACTCGGAACTGCTCTGTGCTCTTAGCAACGGGGCATAAGAAGGTCGAATGCCTTTTCCTACGTGTTCAGAGAGGGGCTCAGCCAGCACTCATCTAGGGGTGGAGGAGAGATGGCAGGGTAGCAGGTCTGTTTAACCAGCACACAGCCGTGGTCAACACTGCTGTTACTGGGGTTGGAGGGTGGACTTATGGCCTGAAGAGGAGCCAATCCTGGAGGAGCTTGAAGTCCTTGACCTTGGCCATTAGGGCAGGAAGCCTCCCAGAGAGCTCGAGTCCTAAATTCCTGGAGGGAGAGGGCAAAAAAATGCCTGATGTGTGCTTTCCCATCTTCTTTGTTGGTAGGTCCTTGCACCGTGAAGGGATGCTCTTTCAGGAATCCTGGACCCCAAATGGGGAGCATCCAAGTAAACTGAACCCCTAAATAGTTCTCCTTATCGCATCTGCCCCAACCCAGCTATGTAGCTCATGCACATCCTGCCTGAATTAGACCTTTTGCTGGGCTCTTCCCCCAAACACCCATCACCTAACTCTTTTAAACATCTTTTTGAGATATATTTCAAATATCATAGAATGCATTTATTTAGAATGTAAAGCTCTGTAATTTTTTAATATATTTAGAGGTATGCAACCATCACCATAATCCAGTTTTCGAACAGTTTTCTTACCCCAGAAAGAAGCCCCTTGCCCATTAGCAGTCACTTCCCATTCCTAAGACAACCCTCCGGCTTATCCTGCAGCCCCTGGCAACCACTTAACAGCATACCTTTGGGCAATACATGGCCTTTTGTGATTGGCTTCTTTAACTTAGCATAATATTTTCAAGGTCCAGCCACGTTGCAGCATCTTACCACTACTTCAGTCCTTTTTATGGCTGGGTATAGTCCATGCGGGCGTGTTCATTTGCTCAGTGATGACCGGCTCTTTGCGACCCCATGGACTGTAGCCCACCAGGCTCCTCCATGCATGAGATTTTTTCAGACAAGAATACTGGAGTGGGTTGCCATTTCCTCCTCCGGGGGATCTTCCCAACCCAGAAATCCAACCTGTGTCTCCTGCACTGGCAGGTGGATTCTTTAGCACTGAACCGCCAGTCCATAGTATGATTATGCCATATTTGGTTTATCCACTCACTCATCAAATGGGGAGCATTTAGATTGTATTTTGCTAGTGTGTTGTTGAGTATTTTCATATCTGTATTCACAAGGAACATTGGTCTTTGTTTTTGTTATCAATATTGGAGGAATACTGGCTGCACAGGAATTGGGAATCATTCGCTCCTCTTGTGCTTTTTGGAAGGGCTTGTGAATAATTGGTATTAACGTTTCAAGTGTTTGGTAGAATTCACCAGTGAAACTACCTGATAGTCATCCTTTAAATGATTAGTAGAAGTCATTAATAAAACATTTTGGGGGATGTTTAAATTATTAACTTAGTCTTATGTTAAAGTTTATTTAGATTTTCAATTTTTTCTTAAGTCAGTTTTGATACTTATGTCTTTCTAGGAATTTTTCTTTTGGTCTAAGCCATCTAATTTGTTGGCATACGATTGTTCATATCCCCTTGTAATCTTTTTTATCTCTGTAAGGTTGGCAGTGATGTCCCCTTTTTCATCCTTGATTTTAGAAATTTAAGTCTTGTTCTCTTTTTCTTGGTCAGTCTAGTTAAAGTTTGTCAGATATGGTCATCTTTTCAAAGAACCACACTTTTGTTTTTATTGGTTTTCTCTATTTTTCTAGTCTTTGTTTTACTTATTTCTAGTCTTCTTTATTTCCTTCTACTTGTTTGATCTGAGCTTGGTTTGTTCTTTTTTCAGTTTCATAGAGGGGAAAGTTAGGTTTTTAATTTGACATCTTTGTTATTTTATAATGTGGACATTTATAGCTGTACATTTCTCTCTAAGCATGTTGTATGCCATAGGTTTTGATAATGTTGTGTTTTCATCTCCATTCATTTCCAAATGGTTTTTAAATTTCTGTGGTTATTTCTTCTTAAGAGTGAGTTGTTTAATGTCCACGTATTTACGCGATCTCTAGATTTCCTTTTTTATTGATTTTTAATTCCACTCCTCTGTCACCTGCACTCTGTACTCTATCATCACTGAGTATGCTTCCGTATTTTGTTTCATCCACCCCTTTTAAGCGCTTAAGGCTTGTGTCATGATTCGGCGTACGGGCTGTCCTGGAACTCGCTCCACGTGCGCTTGAGAAGCAGGTGCGCTGCACGTGTCGGGCGGAGCGCTGTAAGTCAGGCTCACCTGGTTACCCGGCTGCACGTGTCGGGCGGAGCGCTGTAAGTCAGGCTCACCTGGTTACCCGGCTGCACGTGTCGGGCGGAGCGCTGTAAGTCAGGCTCACCTGGTTACCCGGCTGCACGTGTCGGGCGGAGCGCTGTAAGTCAGGCTCACCTGGTTACCCGGCTGCACGTGTCGGGCGGAGCGCTGTAAGTCAGGCTCACCTGGTTACCCGGCTGCACGTGCCAGGGGGAGCGCTATGAGTCAGGCTCACCTGGTTACCCGAGTTGTTCCAGCGTCTGTTTCTTTATTGATTTTCTGCCTGGTTGCTCCGTCCATTATTGAAAATGGAGAACCGAAGTTTCCAACTATTATTATTGAATCTTACTTCTGTTTTCACTTCATAAATTATGGAGTTCTGTTGTTAAGGCATATTTGTTTATAGTTATTATGTCTTTATGCTGGGTCAGCCTTTTTTCATCATGAAATCTTCTTGTTTGTCTCCAGTAACATTTTTTGTCTTAAAGTCTGCTTGGCTCAATATTTGTAGCTCTCCTTGGGTATAGTTTGTACGGCATATCTTTTCCATCATTTCACTTTCTGTTTACTTGTGTTTTGAAATAAATGTTTACTATAGACAGCATGTAGTTTGATTTTTAAATCCATTCTGTTATTCTTTACTTTTCTGTTGGAGTACTTAATACGTTTACATTTAAGGTAATCACTGACGGTGTGGATTGATGCCAGCCATTCTGCTACTTGTTTTCTATGTGACATGTCTTTTTTGTTCTCTACGTTCGTTACTGCCTACTTTTGCGTTAAATAGGTATTTTCTATGTACTGCTTTGATTTCCTTGTTGTTTCTTTACAGTGTTTTAGAAGTTATTTTCGTACTCTTCTGGGGACTACAATTAGTCTTTTAGTTTAAAGCAATTTAGTGCAGAGTAATACTACATTAACTTCAGTGGCATACAGAACCTTTGCTCCGATGTAGCTCTGTTCCCTCTCTCCCCTGTGCATTATTGTCACACTTACTAGATCTTTATGCGTCATAAGTCCAT
This sequence comes from Bos javanicus, assembly GCF_032452875.1. Lineage (NCBI taxonomy): Eukaryota > Metazoa > Chordata > Mammalia > Artiodactyla > Bovidae > Bos > Bos javanicus. The sequence goes on along the minus strand of NC_083895.1, from coordinate 44,389,632 downwards.
CAACAGTTTTGTAATTAACAGTTTTCCTTTGATCAGATACAAGAAGAGTGCTGCCAAGAGCTACATGACACCGCCTTCTGCATTTAATTACGGCCACTTTCATGGATACTCTTTATTTCTTCATGTAGAGCCAAGTGATCATCCAGCGTCCTCTTGTTTCACCTTTGCATTTCTTGTGCTACTTACGTGCCACAACAGAGAACGGATCCTCTCAGTTTTTGTTTATCTTGGAATGTCTTTAATTTCTTCCCCATTTTGAAGATGGTTTCGATAGGTATAGAACTCTTGGTTGACAGTCTCTTTTCTTCTCGTGTTTGGAAAATGTCATCCCACTGCTTTCTGGTTTCCATGGTTTTTGATAAGATACTAACTGTTGTTGAGAATTCTTTGTATGTGATGAATCATTCTGCTTCTTTTAAGATTCTGTCTTTAGATAGTTTACCTATAATATGTCTGGTATGAATCTCTTTGAGTTTATCATACTTGGAATTCGTTGAGATTCTTGGATCAACGTTTTTCAACAGACTTGGGAAGCTTTTGACCATTACTCCTTCAAGTATTCTGTCTTCCCCTATCACTTCATGGGAAATAGATGGGGAAACCGTGGAAACAGTGTCAGACTTTATTTTTCTGGGCTCCAAAATCACTGCAGATAGTGATTGCAGCCATGAAATTAAAAGACGCTTACTCCTTGGAAGGAAAGTTATGACCAACCTAGACAGCATATTCAAAAGCAGAGACATTTGCCAACAAAGGTCTGTCTAGTCAAGGCTATGGTTTTTCCTGTGGTCATGTATGGATGTGAGAGTTGGACTGTGAAGAAGGCTGAGTGCCGAAGAATTGATGCTTTTGAACTGTGGTGTTGGAGAAGACTCTTGAGAGTCCCTTGGACTGCAAGGAGATCCAACCAGTCCATTCTGAAGGAGATCAGCCCTGGGATTTCTTTGGAAGGAATGATGCTGAAGCTGAAACTCCAGTACTTTGGCCACCTCATGCGAAGAGCTGACTCATTGGAAAAGACTCTGATGCTGGGAGGGATTGGGGGCAGGAGGAGAAGGGGACGTCGGAGGATGAGATGGCTGGATGACATCACTGACTCGATGGACGTGAGTCTGAGTGAACTCCGGGAGTTGGTGATGGACAGGGAGGCCTGGCGTGCTGCGATTCATAGGGTCGCAAAGAGTTGGACACGACTGAGCGACTGAACTGAACTGAACCCCTTTCTTTCCTTCTAAGACTCCCACTATGTGTATCCTGGTACACTTGATGATACCCCACTAGTCTCAGAGGCGCTGTTCATTTTTCATCTTCTTTTCTTTTACTCCTCATATTGCATAATCACAGTTGACTTATCTTCAAGTTTACTGATTCTTCTGCCAGCTCAGATATGCTATTGAATCTCTATAGTAAATTGTTCATACTACTTACTGTTCTTTTAAACTTCAAATTTTCTGTTTAAATCTCTTTATTTACATTCTCTATTTGGTGAGATATCATTCTCATACCTGCCTTTAATGCTTTATACATGATTTCTTTGAACATATTTATAATAGCCAATTTGAAATCTTTGTCTAAGAAATCTAACATCTGAGTCAAGAGTAGTTTCTATTGACAGTTTTTTTCCCCTTGTGTATAGACCACATTTTCTTCTTTCTTTATGTATCTTATAATCTTTTGTTGAAAAGTGGACACTGTAAATAATATAATGAGTCAACTCTGCAAATTAGATTCCCTTCCCTCCCCTGCTTTTGTTGTTACTGTTGTAGCTGTTTAGTGACTTTCCTGGACTGAATTTATAAATCTGTAGTATACAGCCATGGAAGTCTTTCCTTGATTAGTTTAGTGGTCAGCTAATGATTTGTCAGAGATACCATTAAATGCCTTTAGCCAATAAGTCTTCTATTTTTTGCTAAGTGTGTGTGTGTGTGTGTTGGGGCACACCCTAGGTGCTTAGGTAGTTTATGACTGTGACTTAATCTTTACTTCCTACTTGCGCAGGGACCTAAAGTTGGCCAGAGGTCAGAGATTGGAGACCTCCCAAGTCTTTACTGCTCATGGATGCAGGTATACACATGTACATGGCCTTGTAGGCATCCAGAAAAATGTCAGAGTTCTTCAGAGCCCCCAGTATATTTCTCCTTCCCCATAACTTCTTTTGGCTAGAACTTATTTGCCCAAATTAGTATCAGTTTTAGGCAGCTGGAAGAAGCACAAGCTTGAATCAAGATTGCTGGGAGAAATATCAATAACCTCAGATATGCAGATGATACCACCCTTATGGCAGAAAGTGAAGAGGAACTAAAAAGCCTCTTGATGAAAATGAAAGTGAAGAGTGAAAAAGTTGGCTTAAAGCTCAACATTCAGAAAACGAAGATCATGGCATCTGGTCCCATTACTTCATGGCAAATAGATGGGGAAACATTGGAAACAGTGTCAGACTTTATTTTTGGGGGCTCCAAAATCACTGCAGATGGTGATTGCAGCCATGAAATTAAAAGACGCTTACTCCTTGGAAGAAAAGTTATGACCAACCTAGATAGCATATTCGAAAGCAGAGACATTACTTTGCCAACAAAGGTCCGTCTAGTCAAGGCTATGGTTTTTCCTGTGGTCATGTATGGATGTGAGAGTTGGACTGTGAAGAAAGCTGAGCACCGAAGAATTGATGCTTTTGAACTGTGGTGTTGGAGAAGACTCTTGAGAGTCCTTTGGACTGCAAGGAGATCCACCCAGTCCATTCTGAAGGAGATCAGCCCTGGGATTTCTTTGGAAGGACTGATGTTGAAGCTGAAACTCCAGTACTTTGGCCACCTCATGCGAAGAGTTGACTCATTGGAAAAGACTCTGATGCTGGGAGGGATTGGGAGCAGAAGGAGAAGGGGATGCCAGAGGATGAGATGGCTGGATGACATCACTGACTCGATGGACGTGAGTCTGAGTGAACTCCGGGAGTTGGTGATGGACAGGGAGGCCTGGCATGCTGCGATTCATGGGGTCGCAAAGAGTCGGACACGACTGAGCGACTGAACTGAACTGGACTGAGCTGAATATTAAAGAATTACTACCAACTTCTTTTGACTGATGCCCTGGAGATAGGGTTTTTCCACAGAGTGAGGTCAAATAATGACAATGCTTTGTAAATGGGGCTTTTTTGGGGAGTTGTCCAATTGTGACAATGTCCCAGGATAGGACTTTCTAAGATGCTATTTCATACCAGAGTATGTGGGTAGGTCCTTAGCTCTTCTCTGGTTCAGATCTTGTCCATCTTACCTCACCTTTACCTAGATGTTAAGTGATGACTTGGGGGTGAGTTAAGGTGCCTGAGGGTTTGGTCTCAAGTGGGTAGTGTGAAATGTTATAACTATTGCATCTGGGAGTTGGACAGACCTGGTGCTGAGTTCTGGCTCTTCCTTCTACTGTCCTTGCAGCCTTGGGGACAAGTTACTTCTCTGAGCCAAAGAGGGATACCTTGTAAATTGGGATACCAGCAACCTCACCAGTTTGTGTCAAGGGAAAATTTAAATTAGTCTCTGTATATGAGGCTGCTTGCACACAGAAAAATGTTCAGTCATGGAAATGATTATTATTTGCCTTAAGGCTTAGGGTCGGAGAAGGCAATGGCAACCCACTCCTGTACTCTTGCCTGGAAAATCCCATGAACGGAGGGGCCTGGTAGGCTGCAGTCCATGAGGTCGCTAGGAGTCAGACACAACTGAGCGACTTCACTTTATTTTTTCACTTTCATGCACTGGAGAAGGAAATGGCAACCCACTCCAGTGTTCTTGCCTGGAGAACCCCAGGGACGGGGGAGCCTGGTGGGTTGCCATCTATGGGGTTGCACAGAGTCAGACACGACTGAAGTGAGTTAGCAGCGGCGGCAGCAAGGCTTAGGGTAAGACTCTAAAAAATGATGAGGCTAGTGTTGTTTTGCTGAAATGAAAGCAATGATAGTCCACGTAGCACCCACTGTGTGCCAAACACCATCCTAAGTGCTTTGTACATAAGAATTCATTTAGTCCTCACCATAATCCTCAAGTGGATTCCTTTACAAGTCTCAGTTCAGTTCAGTTCAGTCGCTCAGTTGTGTCTGACTCTTTGCGACCCCATAGACTGCAACTCTCCAGGCCTCCCTCCATCACCAACTCCCGGAGCTTGCTCAAACTCATGTCCATTGAGTTGGTGGTGCCATTCAACCATTTCATCCTCTGTTGTCCCCTTCTCTGCCTGCCTTCACTCTTTCCCAGCATCAGGGTCTTTTCTAATGAATCAGTTCTTCACATCAGGTGGCCAAAGTATTGGAGATTCAGCTTCAGCCTCAGTCCCTCCAATGAATATTCAGGACTGATTTCTTTTAGGATGGAGTAGTTTGATATCCTTGCAGTCCAAGGGACTCTCAAGAGTCTTCTCTAACACCACAATTCAAAATCATTAGTTCTTTGGCATTCAGCTTTCTTTATGGTCCAACTCTCACGTCCATACCTGACTACTGGAAAAACCATAGCTTTGACTAGACAGACCTTTGTTGCCAAAGTAATGTCTCTGCTTTTTAATATGCTTCCCAGGTTGGTCATAGCTTTTCTTCCAAGGAGCAAGCATCTTTTAATTTCATGGCTGCAGTCACCATCTGCAGTGATTTTGGAGCCCAAGAAAATAAACTCTGTTACTGTTTCCCCATCTATTTGCCATGAAGTGGTGGGACCAGATGCCATGACCTTAGTTTTCTCAACATTGAGTTTTACGCCAACTTTGTCACTCTTCTTTTTCACTTTCATCAAGAGGCTCTTCAGTTCCTCTTTGCTTTTTGCCATAAGGGTGGTGTCATCTGCATATCTGAGGTTATTGATATTTCTCCCAGCAACCTTGATTCCAGCTTGTGCTTCATCCAGCCCAGCGTTTCTCAAGATGTACTCTGCATATAAGTTAAATAAGCAGGGTGACAACATACAGCCTTGACGTACTCCTTTCCCAATATGGAACCGGTTCATCGGAACAAGTTCGTTTGGAACAAGTCTCATGTAGAGATGAGGAAACAGGCATAGAGGCCTTTGCACCAGGCCACTCAGAACTGAGAATCCAACTCAGGCTGTCTGGCAGCAGAGTCTGCTGTTGTCACACGCACAGTTTGATTTTAATACCACACAGCTCCAGGCCAGGTGTTCACTTTTATGACTGGCAGTGGAGAACACTCAAGTGAGAGCAAAACGAGAAGTGGCATTTGCCCTTTACTGATGAAACTTGGAATGAAAGGACTGGGTACTCCCGTGTCACATTCACTTCGGAAAAAGTCAAAGGGTGGTCTCAACCCAGAAGCTTCTCCTTTGTGGCTTCAGCCAAGCCACAACACCCAGCCAGCTTCCTCTCTCAGATCAGGCACACACAAGACCTTCTCCCCTCTGGAGTTCCTCTTGGGCTGGAGACTGCAGCCCTTCCCTGCAGCTGGCCGCTGGGCCAGGCACAGCCATTCCCTGAACCTGCTCAGACTCATGGGGACTGGGGGCTTGTTGGGGGTGGAGGGAGTGCTGCAGGCTTCAGCCCTGCACCCCCTCCCCTGTTAGCTCTCCATGAGAATGCCTTGGAGCTGGCAGCTGTGGGAGGGATGGTTAATAACTCAGTGCTCACTCTGATACACCAGGGTCATGAAGATGCGGGCACCCCCGGGGTTCCATTCAGTCTCCTATAACCAGCCGGGTCACAATCAGTGAGTTACAGCGGCTCCCCCTGCCATGTGACTGTCTCTGCAAGTGCAGAGCACCAGGTGTAACTCAGGAGCTGACGCAGGGGCCCCCTGCACCTGTTCCCCACCTTGCTTCCTAGGCCTCTCATCAGCAGGGCCCTCACCTGCCAGCTCCCAGACACCTTCCTGCCCAGGAGGGCTGCAGGCACAGCAGACATGCAGAGGGAGCTCACCAGAAGAGCTCAGAGGTTTGTAAACTGCTGAAACATTCCCAAACCAGGTAGTAAATTGTCACTGCCTGCAGCCTCCCCACTATCTAGGACTGGCCACCTAGGATCCGATGTGGCTTATGGCCCACTTTTGTTCTGTCTGATCCTGGTCCCTGCAGAGCCTTTTTAGAGGATTCTGAAAAAATCGCCCAGTATGCATCAGCAACTTCTGGAGGTAGAAAGACTTGAACTTGGGAGCATGGAGAGACCTTTGAACTGAAGCCGTTTTCACTTCCTCAGTTTACTGTTGAAGACAGTCAGACTGAAAAAGACCAAGTCACTCTGCAAGGGGGTGCAGATGCGGGGACAGCCTTGGAGTCAGGCTGCTTTGGGCCCAAGTCCTGACTCGCCCGCTTTGACCTGCAGTGCCTCTGACCATACGCCTGGGCTCGAGACCTCCGTGTCACCTGGCCAGATCACTGCCTCACCAGGCTGTCCCCATCAGCGAGGGCATGGAGAGAAAGTGCTTGTGTAGGACGAGAGTCCACCAGTCTTCCCTAGGACAGAGGGCTCTGGGGTCCTCTGGGAGACACCTGCACCTCTGACTCAGTGGTCACATCCAGGGCCACCTGCCTACAAACAGGCCCCTGCCTGCCTCGTCCCAGTCCAGCGTGGGGAATCAGCAAGCTCTTTTCCAGTATAGGCCTCCTGGGGAGAGTTAAGGCGAGAGTCTACTCTGAGTTTCATCTTGCTAATGATGGAATTATGGGGACTTAAGAGATTACGGGCTCAGATGGGGCAGGCGTGGATGGATCCTCAGAGATCCACCTAGTCTGACCTCATTTTCTAGGAGAATGTTTTTAAAAGCCCCCAAAAGAAAAAATGACTTGTCTAAGCGCCCCCCCCACCGCCCCACCATATCTGTGACCCACTTTTGTTCTGTCTGATCCTGGTCCCTGCAGAGCCTTTTTTGAGGATTCTGAAAAAATCGCCCAGTGTGCATCAGCAACTTCTGGAGGTAGAAAGACTTGAACTTTCTCAAAAGTTTGGACCTCACCCTTGAGTCGAGGGACCCCTGCTCTTGGTTCTGAATAAAGCTGCTTAACTTCATTCCAATTTAGTCATTTAATTTTGAATTGAGGACAGGTTTGTGCTGGGCCACTTACAGGGCTGGTAAAATACCGTATTACTCCAAATAGAGTACTAGAAGGAGGGAGCCAGGTATACAGGGCTCATGCAAGGCAAGAGTGAGGGTGGGGCATGGAGCTGATGGGGAGCCACTCTCAGGCCACTCCTGGCAGCTGGATGGGCAGTCAGCCTCTTGTCTATAGACCCCCCTCACCGCCCCCACTTAGAATGTGCTGGGGAGGGTTGGGGGAGGGGAGGAAGGTCCAGGTAGCTCTGTCAAAAATCCGTCCTTCATTGTCTCAACATCTCCAAGTACCAGACGGGCTTAGACTTAGGCCTCTTTTTTGCACAGGCTGTGGCCTCTCTTGTCCTGCTTTGCTCATTTGCATTGATACCACAGCCCTGATGCCTTTGTGGATTCACGGGGTCGAGAGGGGTTCCCTTAATGCCTTCCAGGTTTCCCCGGCATACTTCAGAAACATTTTATGAATGGAATGCACACATGTATTAGATAAATGGTCTTTCATCTGGGAAGGAAGAGAGGCCAACATTCGCTGAGCTCCAACTGTGCCAAGCACAGTGCATGCTTTGCTTCTGGTTTGCTTCAACCTTCCCTGCAAGGGGCGTCCAATACTATGGATTTTAGAGGTGAAGAAATCAAGACCCTGCAAGGTAAATAATGTGCCCCAGCCCACCCAGTTGTCACTGGTCAAGTTAAGTCTAAACTGAGCTCTGAATGACTCCAAATTCAGGCTATTTATCTGTTCCCTAAGCTGTCTTTCAAGTCTCAAGGATGGAGTCTTCTGGAACGACTCCAATTAATAGTCTGGCTGCTAGGACTGTGGGTCTTTGAGGTTTCTCTGGCCTCCTAATAAAGTGATTTCTGATGAAAACCCACGGATATCCTCCCTTCCTGTGACCCCTCCTCTATGACCTACAGAACATTGGCAAAGCTTGGAAATACAGGAGATGCAGACACCAAAAGGATGTTAGGGGCCCCCTTTTCTTTATTCAGAGTCTGGGGGGTCATTCCTTCCCAATAAACTCCCAGGAAGCAATCTACCAACCAGGACTGGGCGACGGGGGTGGGGGAGGGTGCCGCCTGGTGAGTCTGGGGGAAATGAGGCCACGGAGCCCCGGAAAAGGCCTGGGTCACCCAACATCCTGCCCCGTCTCCCCTGTGAGGCCCCATTGTCCTGGCTCAAGCTCCAGGCTAGCCTTCCCTTGCCGCTGCAGCATTCATCAGCTGGCTCTGAGGCTGATTCTGAGTTGGTGCTATTTGTAGAATCTTCTTAAAATACCACAACAGTGCCATTCACGGAGCGTCTGCATGGCGATCGATGGCGGAGTCTGGAACAAAGCTCTGCTGTGCTCGGCATCCCGTTCAGGCCTCAGCCAGAGGGCAGCCCTCTGCTGTGCTGGTGGGCGGGGAAGCTGAGGCCCTCCCTGTCCTGGGTGCTCCTGAGGGAGGTGCTGTGGGGCCCGGCATGGCCTCTGGCCCCTCACGCTGGCCTGCAGTGCATCCTGGACCAGGCTGGCCAGCAGAGGGAGTGCAGGATGGCATTAGGCTCTCTGTAAATAAGGTCCTGCTCTTCCTGGGGAGGTCAGGTCTACTCCATCCCGTCATCAGGCCACACCCAGGCTTGCTCAAGGACAGTAGTGTGGATGGACAGAGCAAAGGTCAGTAAAGTGTCGTCAGGGAGGGACCCATAAAGATGTAGCCTCTGCGTCCAGAGTCAAGGCTCTGGATCTCAGGTCCCTGTGTGATTTTTCTCAGTTTCGTCATGAGATGTGTCGCAGCAGGGTCCTCATCACCTGTTTCTCTTCCCCCACCTCATCAGTGCCCACAGCGTTCTCAGGAACGTTTGCTCTCGGCATGTCTCGGTATCTTAACAAGTATCACCATTAGTGATGTGGTTTGTGGTACCTGGGAAGTGCTCAGCAGAGCTGAGTGTTTTCTCTGTGGTTGGACCTCTCGGAGCCTTTACCATGCCAAAGGACCACGGACTGGGTCCCCTGTACTTACCCTCCAGGCCCTTCCTCACAGATGCTGGCTGAGCAGTGACGTTCTAGCCAGACCTTCCTGTGGCCTCTCCAGAATGCGGGTGTGGCTGGAGCCTCAGGCAGAGTACCCATCTGTTCAAAAGTTTTGACGACTTCGTGGCTTTTGTTCATTGGTACCTAGCCATGTGTTGCATAGAAAATCAGACATTCTTCCAAAGGAGGCAGCTTAGCTTTCCTAGCCTCTGCCCGAGGCTAAAAGCCTGCCGTGGACCTAGTTTGGAGGGTGCTGTGGGACTCTGATGGAGAAGGAGATGGCAACCCCCTCCAGTGTTCTTGCCTGGAGAATCCCATGGACAGAGAAGCCTGGTGGGCTGCAGTCCATGGGGTCGCACAGAGTCGGCCGCGACTGAAGTGACTTGGCAGCAGGCAGAGGGACTCTGATGGGTAGGAGGCCCTGAGAGGCTGCAGGAGCTGAGGTTTTGAGCCCTAGCCCCCCCAGCTCTGCTGAAGGGGAAAGCACCGGACAGCAAACTGCTGAGGCATGAATCTCAGCTTCGGCCCTCTGGCTGGAAATTTGGGGCAGTTTTCTTCTGTAGAATGTGGGAAGGTTGTTGCGTAACTCCTGCAGGTGGGGTTCACAGAAGCTGCAGTGTGAACGGGGGCCTCCAGAGGGCGCCATTCATTTAGACTACAGTGAGAATGGCTGCCTGGGGGAAAGGGTGGGGCAAGAGCTTAGACTCCCATGCGAGTGCTGGCCTCCAGGGGTGTCCCATTCATTCAAACTAGAAGGTGGATGGCTGCTTCCAGAGGGTTCCAGGCACTTAGAGTACCATGTGAGTGGCTGCCTGCTGGAGTTGTGTTGGGGAGTGGTGCTGGGTAACAGCTGTGCTGTGCGGTGCTCAGTCAGTCCTGTCCGACTCTGCGACCCCGAGGACTGTAGCCCGCCAGGCTCCTCTGTCCACGGGGATTCTCCAGGCAAGAATACTGGAGGGGGTTGCCATGCCCTCCTCAGGGGATCTTCCTAACCCGGGGATCAAACCCAGTAACAGTGAACTTGTTAAACTTCCACCCTGGCATCACCAGGACTTCTTACTTTTCTGATTGTTTATAACTGGCCTCCAGGAAGGAGGCAATTTTTTTTTTTTTTTTTTACAGAACGTTGTTTTTTAAGGAATCTGAAGAATTTGGTTGAAGAAGAGTTTCGGGAGAACGTTAGCTAAAGCCCTGAGGTCTCATACATCTGCTGAAGGTGGGCCCACATTCTGGGGAACCCATGCTGAAAGGAAAAGAGCATCAGAGATCCATGGTGTCTATATCAAAGCAAAGGATTTCTCATGTGCCCAACACAGAGTTTGTGCCTCAACAAATGTCCACATGACTGATGAGCGGAGCAGAAAGGAACTGGGAAGGTTGGACCGAGTTATGAAGTGCTGCGTGGGAGTCCCATAGGCCCCCGGGGCACTGCATTGCTGTCGGGCAGGTCTCTTTCCTCAGCCCCAGTCTCCTCACTCAGCCCTTCTCCTTAGCTATCACTGTGGTGGCTGCCTCCACCCCGGCCTTGGGGAGGAGGCTGAACCCACCTTTGGTGGAGGCAGAAAAGGTAGGGACACCCCCTCCCCCACTCCTGCAAGTGCTCCAACGTAACTCAGGCTCCAGCCAGGTTTCTCCCGGCGGCTGGAAGAATTCCTGTGATGGGGAGATTTTGTGATGCAGAACAGGGGAAGGGGTTTACGAGCATCTCCATGATAACGCGCAGAGACGGTGCATTCTCCCAGACTCTGAAGGAAAGAGCGGATGTCCTTGTTGCTCGTTTGGCTTCTCGGGCTGCTTCCCAGTCTGTGGCTGGCCCGCTTGCCCTTGACTCCCTGAGGTCCAGGGCTTCGTCTCTGTGTCCCCGGTCCCTAGCATGGTGTCTGGTAGGTTGTTCAGGATAGGATTCGAGACTGTCCATCAGGCAGCGGTTCTCAAGCACCAGGGGACAAACGAGAACTCCCCCTGGTGGCGGGAGGAGTGGGGCTGTGGGCACAGGCTGGCTGCCAACGGGCACAGACTGGTGTCAATGATAAGAATGTGGGCCGGGTCCTTGGATAGCGTCAGCCCCTGCATCAGGCCCCAGGCTGTTCCCCATGGTGCCAGGCTGGGGCGCCTGGTCACCAGGAGCACACAGCCAGGAAAAGGGGCTCAGGGCAGGTATCCTGGGTCTGTGCTTTTCAAGCAGCTGGGCTCGAGCCAAAGGTGGGGATCATTTGGGAGAGGAGTGAGAGGGGATGCCGTGCCATTTTTTTAAATTGATGCTTGCAATTACAAAGTAATTTTCAAAAAAGAAATTGAATTAATTTTTTTTGTCCCGTGCTGGATTTTCCTTGCGGCACCGTGCTCTCTAGTTGTGGTGAGTGGGGGCTCCTCTCTAGTTGCAGCATGCCAGCTTCTCACTGCAGGAGCTTCTCACTGCAGGAGCTTCTCGGTGCAGAGCACAGCTCAAGGGCTCGAGGGCTCAGTACTTGCGGTTCTCAGACTCTAGAGCACAGGCTCAATAGTTGTGATGCATAGGTTTAGTTGCTTTGTGACATGTGGGATATTCCCGGATCAGGGTTAGAATCGCATTGCCAGGCGGATTCTTTACCACTGAGCCACAAGGGAAGTCTCCCAAAGTGATTTTAATTAGTCTAACTGTGCAGTTTCTGGAGACAGAGAGCAGGGTGTAGTGGGACTTAGGACACTGCACCCCCCACCCCGACCCTGCCCCAGCAAGGAGTTCAGTACCTGACTGAAAGTCGCTCAGTCGTGTCTGACTCTTGGCGATCCCATGGACTGTAGCCTGCCAGGCGCCTCTGTCCATGGAATTCTCCAGGCCAGAATACTGGATTGGGTAGCTGTTCTCTTCTCCAGGTGGTCTTCCCAATCCAGGGGTCAAACCCAGGTCTCCCTCATTTCAGCCAGATTCTGTACCCTCTGAGCCACCAGGGAAGCCCAAGAATATGAGAGTGGGTAGACTGTCCCTTCTCCAGCGGGTCTCCATGACCCAGGAATCAAGCCAGGGTCTCCTGCATTGCAGGTGGATTCTTTACCAGCTGAGCTAGCAGGGAAGATAGTACCTGCCTAGGCTCTACTTATGCCCCGAGGGTGGGAGGGCTTGGAACCCCAGAAGCCTACCTAGCCTCGTTCTCACACTTCCTCCAGATCACCACCGAGACCAAGACAGATCCTGAACCCAGACGTTGTCACCCCCTTCGCTCACACCAGTGCTTCTCCCCCGGAAATCTGCCATCCTTCCCACTTCTGGACCCACTCTCGCCCTCCTGGGTGCAATAAGGTACACAGAGGATCTCGGGAGTTTTCCCAGCTTGGCACCTGCTGCCTACCGCCCTTCCCTCCATGCCAGGACCAGCCCGTGTAGTCATTTAGTTCTGAGCTTAAGGACCCCTAAGACTGGCTCTTCCTGACCCCTTGTTTAAGTATCAAGCCTGTTGCAGGAAGGGGGACCCCTTCCAGGGCCCAAAACTGGGCTCTTGTCTAACACTCGGAAAAGAATTGTCGGAGAAGACACATGTGCTGACAAAGCAAGAGATTTTATTGGGAAAGGGCACCCGGGTGGAGAGCAGCAGGTAAGGAAACCCAGGAGAGCAGCTCTGCCACATGGCTTGGGTTTTATGGTGATGGGATTAGTTTCCGGGTTGTCTTTAGCCAATCATTCTGACTCAGAGTCCTTTCTGGTGGTGCATGCATCACTCAGCCAAGATGGATGCCAGAGAGACGGATTCTGGGAGGTGGTCAGATAGGTGGTGTCTCCTATTGACCTTTCCCGAACTCTTCTGGTTGGTGGAGGCTTATTAGTTCCCTGTTCCTTACCAGGACCTCCTGTGGTAAACAGCTCATGCAGATGGTTACTGTGGTGCCTGGCCAGGGTGGGCGGTTTCAGTCAGTGAGCTTCGCCTAACAAGGCCACCCCATCTTTGTGGCAGTCGCCCCATTTGCACCCCTCCCTCCTCGGTTCGCTCCCTCATCCTTTGTCCATCCCCACCAAGAGTACGCTCCGGGGGGCCAGGGCCTTGCCCTCCTCTTCCCCCAGGGCACTCCCTCCACCCCACTCCTGTGCCAGCCACACAGTAGGGCCTCGAGGAGTATCTGTTGCCTCATTGAAAGAAAGGGCCTCTGTACACATGCTGGCCAGGCCACACCCAGCCCGCCCGAGATTTCCTGCATCAGTCAAGTCCTGTAGAGAAGGTGAGTGGGTGGGGTGTGGGAGAGGGATGCTAACATCCCTGGGCCCATCCATGGCCCGTGGTGACTGCAACCCTTGGGTTCCTGCTCTGCTTGTGTCCCCGGCTGGCAATTCTGATCCACACTTCAGGAGGCTGCACTAACCATGCCAGCAGGATGGAGGCCCCAGGCCCCCAAACAGTGGCCCTCACCATCTCACACTCCCCATTTCATTTCCTGCCCTGTTTCCCAAGCCCACTACTAGTCTCTGACTTTGGTTTTGGGGAAGGCAGGCTGAGACACACTGTGTTAGGGGGAAACATTCTCAGTGGTAACGTGAAGTATCAAGACACCAGTTCCCTGTAGTTTAAAGACAGCTGCTGCTAGCCCAGAGTGCTGCAGACATTTAACCAATGTCCACAGGCCCACCTGGACAAAGCTTTCTGTTCAGTGTCAGGAGTGGTGCAGGGGGATGCATCTCAGACATCAAGAAGTCTTGGAGGAGAGCTGGGAGGTTGGGAAGCTGGGACTGTGAGGAGACTGAGGAGAGTCTTGGATGCAAATCGAGTTTCCACTATTTACTAGATCCTGGGCCTTGGGAGGGGCTTCGCTGGTGGCTCTAACAGTAAAGAATCTGCCTGTAATTCAGCTGACACAGGTTTGATCCCTGGGTAGGGAAGATCCCCTGGAGAAGGGAATGGTAACCCACTCCAGTATTCTCGCCTGGAGAATTCAAGGGACAGAGGAGCCCGATGGGCTACGGTCCATGGGGTTGCAAAGAGTCAGACACGGCTGAGCGGCTAACACACACACACACTGGGCTTGGGAAGCCAAGCCGCCGGCCTCAGCTTCTCCTGCACATAGTGTGGATGGTGATGTGATCAGAGCAGCAACTTCCTAAAGTGCCTTGGAGGGGTGCCCACCTTTGCAAGCGCCAGCCGTGTGGGCAAGGCAGGACTGGCAGAGCTGCAGGAGGCCCTGTTTTCTCTCTGCAGCTGATGTTTGCAACGTTGTAGAAATTAATCCCTCTTCCTGGGTACTAACCAAGGAAGCGGGGGCGGAGCATGCACTTCATAAAGGTTAGTTCCCGTTTCCTTCTTTAGAATAATGAAGTAAGCCAATTTTCCCTCCACGTCACTGAGCATAAATCGCAATTTTTCCCCCACTTGAAAGTGCCAGATCCACTCTCCTCTGCAGCCCCCACCTTGGAACAGTTCAGAACCTCCTCCTCATCTGACAGTTGGCATATTCCATTTTCGTATGTTGCTATTTTTGGCTTTTTTTTTTTTCTATGCATAAGTTATTTTTAAATGGGGCGTGGGCTGGTGCGGGGACATTGCCCTTACAATCAGTGGTGTTTCCAGTCCTGTTCTGGGTTTCCTGGGAGATCAGGAGACAAGAGGAGCCACATCAGGCCAGGCCCTGAGCCCGGCGAGCTGAGCTGTTGGGTGGAAGGTGGCCCTGGGGATACAGTTCTCAAAGTGTGGTCTTGCCCCCACACGCCCGCCCCCATTCCCACCCTTCACCTCCGACTTCCCTTCTGGACTCCTTCATGCTCTGAAGGTGCAGTTTGCTTTTGTGGTAATGGTTGACGCCTGTCCCTCCCGCCCCCCGCCCCCGCAGCCAGGCTGCATATCCAAGAGGCAGGACCCGCGTCACTGCTGTGTCCCCAGCACATGACGGTGCCTGGCACGTGGTGGGCCTGTAACGCACATTTTGTGGAAGAGGGACGGGGATAAGGGAAACCGGAGGTGGGTGAGGGGCAAACAGGGAAGGTGCACTTGAGCTGGGTTTTGATGAACGAGTAGGAGTTTACCAGGTGGACAAAATGGGATCGGCATCCCAAGAGGAGGGAACAGCGTGTGCACAGACGAGGCACGGAGCACGTGGCATATCCTGGGACAAGAAATAGGATGGAGTGCCTGAGGGGCCACTGATACAAGGAGTCATATGAGGCTGGGCTGAAGAGACCCCTCAGCTCATCACAGAGGAGCCCCAGAGGGAAGCAGTGGGCAGGGACGTTTCCTGGAGATAAAGGAGAGAGGCAGTGATGTGGAAATTTTACCAGAGAAGGGAGAGACCTGCTTCGTATTTCAGAGGGAACACTCTGGCCAGACCCAAGCATTCCCCAGCTGGCCCCATGCTCTTCCTTCACTTCTGCAATTGTCCCTGTGAGAAAAATCACAGCCCCGGTTTTCCCACAGGGTGCTACCCCAAGCAAGGTCAACACGGATTCCCTAAAAACCCAAACATCCCCAGAACCACAAAAGATTTCCCAGGGAGACACTGGTTTTGAGAAATGAAACTCTGCTGAGGGGATGGGTGACAGAAGGGGAACGGAGTGCAAACCAATTGGAGGACATTTGGGACATTTTTCTAAATTAAAAGTACTCCAAGCACAGGGCAGGTCTGACTGCTCCAGGGCCAAACCAGGAGCTACCACCTCCCTTAACCGTGAACAGAAGCTGTGTTTATTCAAGAAAGTAATCTGTGCCCGTGAGAACATACACACAATAACACATATACTCACTAACACATACAATAACACACGCACACAATAACACACATACAAACACTTCAAAGAGCCTGTAGCGAGAAGTAAGCCTCCTATGGACATGAGTTTGGGTGAACTCCGGGAGTTGGTGATGGACAGGGAGGCCTGGTGTGCTGCAGTCCATGGGGTCGCAAAGAGTCGGACATGACTGAGTGACTGAACTGAACTGAGCTGAAGCCTCCTATTCCTGAGCCCTTTGCCTCCTCTCCTGAAGCTGCCTGGTTCCCTGAGTCCTTGTCCTTCCAGAGATGGAGCACGACACACACCCCACCCCGCGTGCCCACATCGCTCTCACACAGTTGGCAGCATGTGCTTGATGCTGTATTTTGCTTTTTCCACATAATAACGTATCGTCTTGTATCACATAGTTCCACCCGCTTCTTTTTTGGGATGTACGTCGTTTATTTAACCAGCACATTATATATTTAACCTGATGGACAGCTGGGCTGTTACCCTGTTATTCTCACTGTCTCCTTAGGCACGTGTGCAAATCTATCTGAAGGATAAACCCCCTAGGAATGGACTGCTGAGTCATTGAAAATTTTGATAGATATGGCAGTGCCCCCCAGTCAGCGGTTTTGCTTCCCCTGGTGTCATTCTCTGCGGTTTCAGTTACTCACAGCCAACTGCAGGGTGAAAATACATTACATGGAAAATCCCAGAAATAAAATACATATGTTTAAATTGCACACCACTCTGAGTATCAGTCTGAAATCTTGTGCCATCCTGCTCTGCCCCCCGGGAGGTTAATCCTTTTGTCTAATGGCTCCGTATATACATAAACCCAGCTACTCAATGTTACATATACTTAGCAGCCCACGCGGTTATTAGGCTGTCGAGGTATCACATTCACATAACTTTTATCCCAGTATATTGTTATAATTGTTCTGTTTTATTGTTCATTGTTAATCTCTTGTGTCGAGCCAAGTAGCTTCAGTCATTTCCGACTCTGTGACACTCTGGACCATAGCCTGTTAGGCTCCTCTGTCCATGGATTTCTCCAGGCATGAATACTGGAGTGGACTGCCATGCCCTCCTGTAGGGGACCTTCCTGACCCAGGGATCGGACCTGCATTTCTTACGTCTCCTGCATTGGCAGCCAGGTTCTCTACCACGAGTGCCACCGGGGAAGCCCTACTAATCTCTTACTGGGCCTAATTTATAAAGTGCACTTTATCACAGATATGTATATATAGAAAAACATCATCCGTATGGGGTTCGATGCTATCCACAGTTTCAGGCATCCGCTGGGTGTCTTGGAGTGAATCCCCAGTGAATATGGGGGTGAAGGGCTGTTATCAAATTATGTAGCACAAAGAGGCTGTAGGAAATTCCATATTACCATTCATTACAATGAAGAAAGTTGTTGACTTTCTTATTGTCTGCCCCGGGTCAGTGTGTCCAGCTGTGAGCTCCCACCCCTTGGTGAGCTGGCCATCTGGCTCTGAGTGACTCCAAGGTGGCAGGGTGCCCAGCACCCAACCTGTTTCCCACTATGCGCAGTCTGCAGCCCAGCACCCACGCGTGATGGGAGGTTTCTTTCACTTGCCACTTTATATTAAATTCTGTTTTCATCAAGTGTTTCAAATATCATGGTTCAAGTATCAGAAGGCCAAAGCCAGTCTCCCTGCAAAACTCTCCCCCCAAACGACTGCAGCTCCCACTGTCTTTGTCTCTTTCCAGCGATATTCTGTACAAACCCGCATGTCTCTGTTCTCCCTCCTTGCTTCCCTTCCTTTACAAAAACGACCCTGTGTTACTTGTCTTTTTGCTTTTTTCACTTAACGGTATCTAGCAGAGGACATTCCGGGTACAGTGCATCCTCATTAGAAAAAAATAATAACCTGCAAATCATCACATGTGATAAATATCTATCCCTTTCCTCTCCTTTTGTCCTTTGTCATTTCACTTTCTTTTCTTTGCCTTGGAAATATTTTAAACTTTCCTGTAGTGAAGTTTTTTTCATGGGCTCTGGATTTGGGGTAGTATTAGAAAGGCCTCTCCCACTTTGAGGTTATACAAAACTTCTCCCACAGTTGATCCTGGTACTTTTGTGGTTTCATTTTTAATCTTTAAATCATTGATCCATCATGATTTCTTATTTTGTTTTGAGATGTGCTGTAAGTATCCAACGTGACGTTTTTTCTTCAGGTGGCTATCCAATAGGGAAATATTGTCCCTATTTTGTTTATTAAATAATCCGTCTTGTCCTTGCCCATTTGAAATAACTTCTTAATTCTGTTCCAAACTTTCAAGTACATTTGAGTCTATCTCTGTTGATGTTTTGCAGTATCATGCTGTTCTAATTATTATTGCGATATACTTTACTCTGTTTTAATAATTGGTAGGGCTGGTATGACTTCCTTATTCTTTTTTACGAAAATGCATTTGCTGTTTTTGCTTATGAACTTTTGAATCAATTTGTCTAATTTAAAAAGAAATGCTATTCGTACTTTACTGTGTTAAATTTATGGACTAAATTAGGGGGAACTGGTATCTCTGAGTTTTTCTACTCTATGGATGGTGTGCATTTCTTTCTTCTAATTTATAAGTAGATTGTGGTTTCTGTATATTTTGTATCTGGCTACCTTACTGAATTGTGTATTGCTTGTAGTGATTTTGCATATCACTGACCTAATAGCAATGATAATAAGATAATACCCTCCCCTCCTGCTTTAATAGCGTCATGTTCACTCTCTAACTGCACTGGCAGATACTTCCATGAGATGGTAATAACTGGTGACGTGGGCAGGCTTGTTTTGTGGCTGACCTTGATGGGAATGCGCTAGCATCTCTCCCAGTGTTGGCTTTGGGTACATCCATGTTGAGGAAGGATCCATCTATTCCTACTTAACATAGAATTTCTATCAAAGATGTTGAATGTTGTCATGTACCTTCTGAGTTTTCCCTTGGACCCCGGCTGTGGGTCCACCAGGGTCCCCGGCTGGCCCCAGACCTGCCCTCCCTGTCAGCTCCTGGGGAAGCTGGTGCAGCAGTGAAGGGCTGTCTGGGGAGTCTCATTTCTGGACTGGGATACTTTCCAGTGCAAGGAGCAGAAAAACCTTCCTAATGAGCTTAAATCAAAAGAGATGTGTTATTCTCACAGATCGGGAAGCCCTGAGGTACGCAGCTCCTGGCTGAGCGATTCAGGGACTTGGCCAAGTCAGCAGGAACGTGGGCCCCTCCTTCCCCCACCCTCCTTGGCCTTTCAGTTAGCGTTGCTGGCTGGTCCCATGGTCACGTGACCACCAAACATCCCAGAGACAGACAAGCAGGTCACCCGCCTCGAAAAGAGAGGACTTTTGGTGAGGTCCTTCTTAGAAGTCAGGAGGCCTTTCTCGGAATCTGAGACTTCCCTTGTGTCCCAGAGGCTGCATCCTCCAGATTTAGCCTGTGAGGTAGAACTGCTTTCTATTTCTTTAAAAATCTTCCTTAAACACTCGTTTTTTAATGGCTACATGTGAGTCCTTCTGGTTTCTGTACCCACTTTCCTAAGCCATCCCCTGACGCTGTTGCACTGGGTTCTGCTGTTGCCTGCCGTTGGGGCGTTTTGAGTTCCCAGCACGCTGGGTGCTGCTGTGGCCACTGTCATTTTCAGGCGAGTTAGAATTTTACTTTTGGTTCCAGTTCATCAAGAGGCGCAGTGGAAAACTCAGAGCTGGGGCCCAGAGCCCCGCAAATTACAGGGCTCGGGCTGTGGGGAGTCTGCAGGGGGTCCACTACATGCTGACTGCTTGGGCTGGGGGCTCTAATTCTCTGCCCATGACTGGGGTGGGGGACACACTTGTTCAAGGTGTCAGCTATTTCCTTGCCATTTCCTTGCCTGCTCTGGCCCTAATGTGGAATATCCAGGGGCCTGGAGGAAGCCGGGCACCCAGGGCACTCTGTTCAGGGGTTTCACTATCTGGGATTAAAAACAGAGCCTTCTCAACCAGCGCAGACCCAGGGAGGGAGAGGCCAGGGCAGGGTTCTCACGTGCCCCGGTGCAGTGGCATGGATGCCAGCAGTCTGTGCTGGAACAGGGTGCCTGCACATCCCCCGTCTGCTTGAGCAAGCTTTCTCTATTCACAGGATCCTTCTCAGAAAACAGCACAGGGGCCCAGGTAGATATTACATGCATGGAGCTTTGTGCACACTGAGGACCTGCCCTGGGATTTGCATCCTTTCTCCTCCTGGTGCGTTGTAGCAACCCCAAGTCACAGACTCCAGAGAGCCCTGAAGGAATCATGGAGACCTGAAGTCTCTGTTCCTCCCCTCCTGGAGCGTCTGCCGTCCAATCTCCCAGCCCCCAGCAAGCTCTCCTCCCCAGGGACAGTCAGTAACAGCTGGGGCGCCCACTGCAGTGCTCTGCTGGGGATAGAGCAGGATGGGGAGGGAGGGTGAGCGTTTGTGAGACCTTGGGCCCTGCTGTCACTGTGACAACAGAAACGCAGGGAGATTTCGTTTGCTTGGCAGGAGCATCTGACAGGCAGATGCCAGACTACCCAGGCTTCACTCCTGTGTTTCCAGCAGTCCTCTTCCATATCCGCTTTTGCTGGGTGGCTTCTTTCCCCACAAACTCAGAGGTGTCTTGGGGCCCACATTTAGGTCCCAAGACAAGCTTTCCCCTACTTTCTTCGAGCCCTGTGTCAGACGACTGCCCAACATTCTTTCTACTCTCCCCTCCCCACCTGCCCTTTCTCCCTTTTTCTCTCTGCATCTATGACAATAAAATAAGCTGGCCAGCAATGCAGAGGTGGATATCAGCCTCCTCACATCCCCCACTGAGGGCTGGGGCAGTGGAGGGCTCACAGACACCAGCCACATAGATGACATCCTGTTGCTTTTTGCCCTGTTCTGTTCAAAGATACTAGGTCCCGACCACATGCAAGGGGGGTGATTGTCCAAGAGGGTGAATACCAGGAAGCAGGGTTCAATGAGGGCCATCTTGGAGGCTGGCCAGCACAGCGATTGGGACCAGGAGGACAGACTGCAGCCAGACTGCCAGGGTTCAGATCCTTAACCTCCAAGAGCTCTTTGTGAATGGCCAACACTTTAGAAGACCAACTGGCAAGTCATTTCCCCTTGCTGACCAGTTGGGAAGCGCCATTCCAATGAGTTTTGTGACCTCAGCCAAATTGCTCAACCTCCCCCAGCCTCTGTTTTCGCATCTGTAAAATGGATATCCTAATTGTACTGCTTTCTAGAATTGTCCTGAGGACATGAAGCTGAGCTATGCAAAGCTCTTAAAACAGTGCCTAGCATGAGATAAACACCCAGTAAAACTTGGGTGTTCTGTCAGGAGGGACTGCCTATCACTTGCACAGAGCCCTCCATATGTCGCCACAGTGACCACTGCCTGTCACTGCACTCCCGCCCCTTTCCAGGCTATTCTGGGAGGTCAAGGGAGGCAAGATCTCTCATGAAATTTAAATGCCTTTAGCAGAGACACAATAAACAAATATATAAATAAAGAAGCTAAGTTTCCTCTGTGCTACATTATACAGAGGAAAGAGTGGGAATGTCATTTGTTAGGAGGAGCAGTTACTTGACAAAAATTCCCACCTAGGGGGGTTTTCTCTAACTGATGTTTAAGCTGAGGTCTGAAGGTGAGAGGAGGGGGCAGCCCTGCCAGAAACTAAGAACCTGAAACTGAGAGGTTCCATTTGGAAGAGGACGAGCTTGAGGAGGCGAAAAGGGCCCAGGATGGCTGATGGCAGTAAAAGGGTGGGCAAGAGGGAGGAGATGTGGTCAGGGGACCTGGAAGCACAGGACCACATCAGAGATGGATTTTATTCCAGGAACAGTAGGCTCTCCGAGGAGTTTTAAGCCGATGTGCTTTGCTTTTAATTGGCTGCTGGTCTTTGTTGAAGGGATGGGTGAATGGATGGACGGATAGGTACCTATAGGAGAGGATGAAAGTGAAAGTTGCTCAGTCATGTCCGACTCTTTGCTACCCAATGGGCTGTAGCCTGCCAAGCTTCTGTCCGTGGACTTCTCCAGGCCAGAACACTGGAGTGGGTAGTCATTCCCTTCTCCAGGGAATCTTCCCAACCCAGGGATCAAACCCAGGTCTCCCGCATTGCAGGCGATTCTTTACCATCTGAGCCACCAGGGAAGCCTTAGGAGAGGATCAGTTCAGTTCAGTTATAGGTAGACGTTTAGGAGAGATGGGCAGATAAACAGGTGGCATCAACTCAAGTGCAGCCTCTTGCCCTGTGCCCTCACCAGTTTCATGCTGCTGCCTGTCCCGGCTCTTTAGATGGTGTCTTCAGAGCTGCTGGTCCAGATCCTGACACTGTGCCCTGGAGGACTGAGCGATACAGGAGAGGCAGCCAGGCCTGGCAAGAAGGCTGTCTCAGGCTCTCTGCCTCCAGGATCAGGGATGCAGCCTAAGGGGTGGCATCTGATTCATGGAAAGAATCCAAAACTGCTAAATCCAAATCCTACTGGACATTTCCCCGCCTGGTGGCCCTGGGCCACTGGGCGCCCCAGCTGCCCTGTCATCACACAGGGAAGACAGAGGGTATGACAGCACTTAGGAAGTGCATGCAGGGTCCTGCCCAGCCCCTGGCCTCATTGCCTCATTCAGTCCTCACCAGAATCTCCCAAGGCAGGTCTAGCCATTGGCCTCATCTTGCTGATGAAGGAATGGAAGCGTAGAAGGGTTATGTGAACCAGTAAGCACTTAGGTTTTCTCAGCCTTCTCCCATGTATTCACTGAATCTCCACCAACCAGGAGAGGAGGTCGGAGGCTCCACTTAGAGAGGAAGACCAGGAGGCACAGAACTGGTGGGGCTGGGGGTCCAGGCCTGCGCTGTCAGTCCCAGAAACCAGGAAGGAAGCATGCAGAGTGGCAGGCACTTGGGACCTGCCCAGGGGTTTCCACCGTAGACCCCCCAGACAGGCCCGGACTCAGTACCAATACCAACTGGAGGCCCACCCCTGCAGGAGCCCACAGTTCCTCCTCACCCCTCCCAACCTGGGACAGTCCCGGCTTTAAGGCACTGAGAAGTGCAGAAGTTCCCCAGGACAGGCTAAAAGTGCCTGGTCCCCAGTTCTCGGGCAGAGCGCACAGGCAGTCAGGAGGCTGTGACCTGGTGTGCCTGGCATCTGTTCCTGGGCGAGCTTGGTTGCTGCCGTCCTGCCCCCACAGCCCGGCCGGTTCTTGCACCATGCCTTTCTGCCCCACCAGGCATCTAAAGAGGAGCAGGCTGCTGCCCAGGGGTAAGTGTACAGCCAAGGCCAAGAGCCGGCTGCAGGACACCAGACTGGGGGGTGATTAACCCTTGAAGGGCAAGTGGCATTTGGTGGCTCCAAGTGAGAAAAGCAGGCTGCAGACCAGACAACAGGGATACGCAGGAGGCTGGAACTGCTGCTCGAGTTCAGCCCAGTGCAGCCTGGCAGGGATAGGCAGGGAACGCTGCCCCTGGGGACATTGCAGAAAAGCCTAGCTGGCCATGAAGCATCGCCCAGAGCTAGCTGCATGCACACATTCACGTGTGCGCACACACAAACACACACAAACACCACACACACACACACACACACACGAGTCTCAGGAAATTAGGATGGTGGGCTCTCCCACTCCCCTCCAGCCTCAGTCTAACCCACCTGAAAGCTGTCCAACCTTCAGCCACCAAGCCTCATATGACAACTGAGCCCTTGAAATGTAGCTAGAGCAGGCGTGCTGTTAGTACAAGCTACGCACGAGATTTTGAAGACTTAGTACAAAAAGCACGTAAACATACTGTGGCAGCGGTTTCTGATCGTGGTGAATGCTGCTACTTTGGATCTGTTGGGATAAACACAAATATACTGTTCAAAATAAGTTCTTTTTCTTTTTTAATGTAGCTACTAAAACATTTGAAATTATACTTGTGGCTTACGTTGTATTTTTCCATTGGATTGTGCTGCTCTGGACAGCTGCATCCCCACGCTGGGCCTTCCCCCCTGGGAATCCAGGTGCTGGAGCCTTCCCTGGGGTTCCTTGCTCCCCTGGGCAACTTGTAGAATGATGATGGGCCTGTGACACAACCACACATTGCAGCTGCTGTCACCTTTAAATAGTGAGTTCTTTTGATTTTTAAACATTTTCCATAAATCCTGGACTAATTCAGATATCATTTGATTAATTACATAAGAATGACATCTTTTTGACCTGAATGTCGTAGAAGGAGTTCCATGGGCTACAGTGGTTTACAAAATGGTTTTACAGATATCATTTACTCTTTTTGCATTTTATTATGAAAATTCTTGTATAGCAAAATTGAAAGATAGGAGCTCTTGTCCTGGAACCACTGCCAGGAGTTGCTGCATTTTGGAGTCACCTCCTCGCCCCAAACCCCTTGCGCTGGTGGAAAGAGAAATTCAAACACAAAAGGAAGTTCTTAAATCCAGGATCCCAGGAGGGAGGAAAGCCCGACTGGGAACAGGAAAAGCTGGGCTGGATCCCGAGAGGGTCATGTAGGGGCCAGTACCCTTAAACAAGCCATAGGTTGAAGTAGTGAGCACAGAGTGGGGTCAAGGTTAGGAATCAGGCTTCGTGGAGTCATAGTTCACTGATTTTACAGCTTGGACATGTTTCTAGGTATCTCTGGACTTCAGTTTCCTTTCCTTTAAGATAGGAATCGTGACACACTTTGGCATCAGCTTGTGAGCAGCGTGCCTGCCTCAGAATGGGCACTCTGTGTGTGCCTGTCGCCTTGGTTCTTGCAGCTGCTATTATTCTTCCATTCTCTGCAGATTCCGTGCAAGCCCCCCCCCCCCGCCCCATGCCAGGGACTGCTCAGTGTGCTGGAGTTGTCTATAAAACAGACCTATCAGGAGTGGGCTGAAAATAAAGTGTCAATAAGCATGTCACATAAACACATAAAATATATATATAATGGATTTCCATAAGTGCTATGGCAATGAGGGAGATGCAGGTTCAAAACATGGGTCAGGAAGATCCCCTGGAGAAGGGAATGGCAACCCACTCCAGTATTCTTTCCTGGAGAATCCCATGGACAGAGGAGCCTGGTGAGCTATAGTCCATGGGGTCTCTAAGAGTTGGACACAGCTGAATGACTCTTATATGGAAAGATTAAGGCTAGGAAGGTGCCCAGGTTGCAGTGGGCGACGTGGAATGTAGTAGGTGAGGTTTCACTGGGTAGTTAGGGAGGATCCCCCAGGAAGGTAACACTTGAGGGAAAACCCGAAGGAGATGAGGGAGCAAGTCATGGCAGCGTCTGGAAGAACGGCATTCTGAGCAAGAGCGAAGGCGAAGGGAGAGCGGGTGCGAGGACCCTCGGCAGGGGAGCGTCTCGCTTCCTGAGGAATGGCAGAGAGCAACGCAGGGAGAGCTATGAGGCCCGAGGGGTAATGGGCAAGAGATTGAGGTCCCTGGAAGGTCACTGCAGAGACTTGGCTGAGGGGTGGACACTGCAGGATTTTGAGCAGAGGTGTGTGAGCTGGTTTGGGCTGGGCCACTATGCTGCCATACTGAAAACAAGCTGCTGGGGGCAAGGGAGGGAGTCTAAAGACCACACCAGTAATCCAGAGGAGAAATGATGATGGCCTGGACCAGGTGGAACAGTGAGAAGTGGCCAGATTTTGAATGTCCTTAAGGAGGAGCCAACAGAATTTACTCATTGGTTTCCTCGGTGTGTATGCCCAGCTGTGGGATTGCTGGGTGGTATGGCAGTTCTATTTCCATTTTTTTAAGGAATCTCCCCCCTGTTCTGAATACTGGCTGTACTAGTTTGTATTCCCACCAACAGGGAAAGAGGCTTCCCTTTTCTCCTCACCAATCAGTTCTAATGAGGTGGATGAAACTGGAGCCTATTATACAGAGTGAAGTAAGTCAGAAGGAAAGCACCAATACAGTATACTAACACATGTATATGGAATTTAGAAAGATGGTAACGATGACCCTATATGCGAGACAGCAAAAGAGACAGAGATGTAAAGAACAGTCTTTTGGACTCTGTGGGAGAAGGCGAGGGTGGGATGATTTGAGAGAATAGCATTGAAACGTGTATATTATCATATGTGAAATAGATCACCAGTCCAGGTTCGATACTTGAGACAGGGTGCTCAGGGTTGGTGCACTGAGATGACCCAGAGGGATGGGAAGGGGAGGCATGTGGGAGGGGGGTTCAGGATGGGGAACGCATGTATACCTATGGCTGATTCATGTCAATGTATGGCAAAACCACTACAATATTGTAATTAGCCTCCAATTAAAATTAATTAATTAATTAAAAAAAAAAAAGAATGTACTCATTGGAATGGCTATGAGACAGAGTGGAGCCGAGGATGTGTTTGGTTTCCGCTTGAGTAACCAGAAGGTGGAATTGACCTCTCCCAGGAAGGGGAGGGGTCCCAGATGTGGAGATGGAATTCATATTTGGGAGATGCCTGGAGACATCTCATTGTGGCTGTCTGGGGAGCACAGAAGGATCTGGAGGGCAGGGAAAGAGTGAGTCTGGAAGTTGTCGGCTTAGGGATGGCAGTTAAAGCCCTGAGATTGGACAAGCTCATCGGGGGTCAGTATGGGACAGGATGGGGACAAGGGGAGGAACAGGCCAGGTGACTCCCAATTTTCTGCTCTGGGCACCTGGAGGCCCAGCACTAAGACAGAAGCACAAGGGGAAGCTGGTGTGATGGGTGAGATAGTTATGATTTTCAGACAAGCCACATTGTGCCTACAGATGTAGGATCATAGTCATTTAGGCTCAGAGGCGGTCTAGATCTCATTGCTCCTTATCAATGCTTCTCAACTGGGGGCAGCCTTGACCCCCAAGGAACATTTGAGAACATGTGGAGACATTTTTGACTGTCAAACCTGGGAAGGAGGGAGAGGCTGCTACCAGCCTGTAGTGGGCAGAGGCCAGGGGTACTCTATACACCCTACTCTGCACAAGCAATGGGGACCAGTTTGCTCTCCCACCTAAAACAACCCCCCAAAAGGACAAATAATATGAAACAATGATTTTTAAGATAATTACTTTCAAAACACTACGCAGTGAAGGACTGTTGACACCCACCCCCCGCAAGAGATGGGAAACGAAGGAAGTGAGCCCCACACCACGCGCTAGCTTACTGCTCTGGGAAAGTTTTCAGGCTGTGATGCAGGAAGGGGAAACCCAGCTGGAAGCCAATGGGCTCCGTGAGTTGGAGAGACAGCTGGGGAGACCAAAGCAT
This sequence comes from Bos javanicus, assembly GCF_032452875.1. Taxonomy (NCBI): domain Eukaryota; kingdom Metazoa; phylum Chordata; class Mammalia; order Artiodactyla; family Bovidae; genus Bos; species Bos javanicus. The sequence continues at coordinate 44,362,697 of NC_083895.1, read as the reverse complement.
CGCAAGTGTTCAGAATAGAGCACCAGGGAGGAGAGTGCTGCTTGGGGAGGAAACTCCCTCGGGAGCTCATCGCCACGTGCACAGGAGTGCGTGTGCGGAAAGTCCCTGAGGCCGAGGAGAGAGGCACTAGAAAGGGTTAGGGGCCACACTGAGCGCTCGGATGCGGCGCAGGGAGCAGTGCCTGTTGCTATCCGCCAGACTGAAACAACCTCATCACTCCTGGGGCATTGCATAGAATGCACAGAAGTGTTTTCTCTCAGTAGTGGGGGATAGTTTGCTCTATACTGAAAACTCTGGACCCACCAAATAAGTCTTAGAAACCAAATATATAAGAAGACATAGACAGAAAATCAGTAAGAATATGTAAACCTTTTTTAAAAGTCAACAACTAGACCTAATTTATAGAACACTTTACCCAACTACAGCAGAAGCATCTTTCTCAGTGCACACAGAACGCTTAGCAAGATAGACCGTAGTCGCGGGGACTCCCTGGCCGTCCAGTGGTTGGGACTCAGGCTTTCACTGTGGAGTGCACTGGCTCAGTCCCTGGTCCAGGAACTAAGACCTTCAGGCCGTGTGGTACAGCCAAAATATGTTCAAATCATACATTTCCCCTTCCACACATCACACTGTGTCTTCTCTGAAAACAAGGGAATTCACTTAGAAATCAGTAACAGAACAATTTCTGGAAAATCCTCCCAAACTTGGAAATAACGCCCTTCTAAATAACGCATAGGTCAAAGAAGAAATCCAAACGTAAGATATTTTGAGCTGAATAAAGATGAAAAAAAACAATATACAAATTTTGTGCATGCCTTTAAAGCAGTATTTAGGGGGCAATTATAACACTAAATACATAAGACACTAGAAAAATAAGACCAAATTAAACACAGAGTGAACAGGTGAAGAGAAACAATAAAGATCAGAGTGTAAATTAATGAGATACAACACAAGTTGGCAAACTCGGACCTGTGGACTGGCTCCCCCTGATTGAAAACAAAGTTGTCCACAAACGCACAGCCCTGCCCTTCCACTTACATGTTGTCTGTGGCTGCTTTTTAACTACCACAGCAGAGTACGTAGTTTTGGCAGAGACCATATGGCCTGAAAACCTAAAATATTTACTGTAGCCCTTTCAAAGGTTGCTAATCAGAAAAACAAAGACATAAAGTCAGTAAAACAAAAATCTCTTGTTTGAGGTTAATAAAATCAGTAAGGTCTAGGGGACTGACTAGGGGAAAAGAGAAGACACAAATTACCAATAATAGAAATGAGAGAGTCAACATGGCTACAGACTCTTCAAATACTACAAAATAGTAAAGAAATATTCTGAACAACTTTATGTCAATAAATTCAACAACTTAGATGAAACAGACAACTTCCTTGAAAGACACAAACTACAAAGCTCACTCAAAAGAAATAGGTATCTATATTATAGAAATTTAATTTGTTATTCAAACTTTCCCATGATGAATTCTGCTGCTGCTGCTGCTGTTAAGTCGCTTCAGTCGTGTCAGACTCTGTGCGACCCCAGCCCACCAGGCTCCCCTGTCCCTGACGATGAATTCTACCAAATATTAAAAACAATGGCAACTCTACACACTCTTCCAAAAATATTGAACAAGAGGGAATACATACCAGCTTATTCTGTGAAACCAGTATTACCCTGATACCAAAATAAGACATAAAAGGAAATAGCCTACCAATATCCTTTGTGAATACAGATGAAAAATTCTCCACAAAATTTTAGTAAATTGAACCCAGGAATAATAAAAAGGATAATACATGATGACCAATTGGGATTTCAGGAGTGCAAAGGTAGTTTAACATTTGAAAATCTATCAGCGTAATTCACTGTAATAACAAACTAAAAACATAAAATGTGGTTTTTCAAAAGCCAGAGAAAAAAGTATTTGACAAAATTGCAACATCCATTTCTGTTAAAAAACAAAAACAAAAAACCTCTCCAGCAAACTGGAAATAGAAGTTCCTCAACCTGAGAAAGGACATTAATAAGAAACCTGCAGCGGATATGCTGAATGGTGAAAAGTTGAATGCTTTTGCTATAAGATCAAGAATAAGAAAAGATGTCCACTCTTACCACTTCTATTCAACATGGTATTAAGGCTCTATCTAGTCAGCGCAATTAGGCACGAAACAGAAATACAAGGCACCCGGATTGGAAAGGAAGAAGTGAAACTGTCTTTATTTGCGGGCGATGTGATCACCTGTGTAAGTGCCCCAGTCAGTGTGGGAGGCTAGTCTGTTCACCAGACGGTGCTGGAACAACTGGACACCCATGTATAAAAGGATGAATTCCAAGCTTTATCTTGCACCATCTATAAAACTAACTCATAGGCTAAACATAAACCCTAAAAATGAAACTTCTGGAAGAAAATCTAGAAGAAAACTTTTATAACCTTGGGTTAAGCAAAATTTTCTTAGATACACAACCAGAAAAAATTGGTAAGTAGAGCTTTATCCAAACTGAACACTTCTGCTCTTACAAACACACTGTTAATAGAATGAAAAGAAAAGGCGCAGACTGGGAGAGATATTTACATAGCGTATATCTGATAAGCATACATAAGATGTAAAGAACTCTCAAAACTCAATAATGAAAAATGAACAACCGATTTTTAAAATGGACAGGGACTTCCCTGGTGGTTCAGTGGCTAAAGACTCTGAGCTCCTTATGTAGGGTGCCTGGGTTCGATCCCTGTTCACAGAACTAGATCCTGCAGGCCGCGACTAGGACCCACTTCGGCCAAATAAATGGATAAAAGATTTCAGCAGATACTTCACCAAACAAGACACATGGATGGCAATTAAGTACATAAAAAGATACTCAGCATCAATAGTCATTTGGAAAATGCAACTTCAAACATGATGCTCTACCCCTACTCACCCATTATAACCACTAGGAGTAAAGAGACAGCTGCATCAAGTGCTGTGAGGATCTGGAGGAGCTGGACCTCATACATTGCTGGTGCCAGCATAAAGTAACGCAATCACTTTGGAGAACAGCTTATGGCAATTTCTTAAAATGTTAAATATACTATATCAAAATACACATAGATAAATACACACACATGAAAAATACTTGAAAAGTTAAACCCGCAGGCTTAGAGCACCAGGAGAGCAGGACCCTAGGCAGAGGCGCAACTGGACACAAGAGACTCCGTCAACCTGCAGGTAGGGCAAAGCCAGATTTTGAGCTTATTTGACGTGGGTTGCCCTCTTTAGAAAAAAAGAATTGAAAAAATGAGAAATTCCAGTTACACACAAACCTGAGTATTCATTTAGGACAAACAAGTAACCACGACAAACTCTTGGAGCCGTCGATCTCCAGGTCCTTTTCTTCTGAGTTATTTGGGATGTTTCTCCAGAGATGCATACGTGGAAAAGCTTCCTGGTGACACCTCGCTTCCCGTCCCCACGCTCAGCCAGCCCTGCCTCAGTCCATGTTGTGTTGGGTCCTAAAGATGCAGGGCCACCCCCTTCTCAGCGGTGGTGCCCTTGCCCTGTGAATGACCACACAGCTGCCCCAGCCATGCCTACCGTCTTTGTTTTCCATTGGCCCTCACTGTCTCTTGGGCTCCAGGCTCTGCTGTCTCTGCTGCAAGCTCCCTTCCTCTCCGCCTCTGCATTCTGCCTGGGCCCAAAGGAGTCGGACTCCTGTGTATGTCCCGAAGGGCTCAGGAGGCATCCTAGGACCCTCGCTCACCACTCCCCTGAGCTTTAGGCTCTGCAGGCCCCTTCGGCCCGCCTTCCCATTACCCTGCCTCCAGGCCTCACGTGTGGTGTCGCCTCAGCAAGGATGCATCTCAACCCAGGCTCCAGCCCTCAGAGCAGCCCCCTCGGTTTCCCCAGTCCTCAGCGGCCTTGCTCTGGCCACCATCAGCCTGGCCCCAGCGGGCTGCCTCATTCATGGGGAAACGACCGGCGCATGGGCTGGATCAGAGCTCAGAGCTCGGGACTTTGAATCCCAGGCTCTGCCATGTATTCAGTTCAGTTCAGTTGCTCAGGCGTGTCCGACTCTGCAACCCCATGGACTGCAGCACGCCAGGCTTCCCTGTCCATCACCAACTCCTGGAGCTCACTCAAACTCATGTCCATTGAGTCGGTGATGCCAGCCAACCATCTCTTCCTCTGTCATCCCCATATCCTTTTGCCTTCAGTATTTCCCAGCATCAGGGTCTTCTCCAATGAGTCAGCTCTTTGCATCAGATGGCCAAAGTATTGGAGCTTCTGCTTCAGCATCAGTCCTTCCAATGAAGACTCAGGATTGATCTCCTTTAGGATGGACTGGTTGGGCCACGTGTTAGCTGTGTGAGTTCAGACAAGTTCCGTAGTCACTCCATGCGTCAGTTTCCTTGCCTGTCAAATGAAAATAGTAACGGTACCTCACTCAGGGTCATTGTGAAGATGAAAGAATCCTGGACGGACAGATGTGTGTCAGCTTTGTTCATCAGGAGTCATATATGCTCTGGTTCACTTACTCCTGTCTGGTCTCCATCACTGGGCTGCGGGTTCCAGAAAGGAATGGCCTGGGTCTCACGGCTCTCCTGCCATCCCACTCCCTTGGGAACAGGGATGTCTGGGACTCACCCCATCAGCAGAGAAACCCACTTAGGGTCTGAGGTTCTGGGACCTTAGCAAGTAATGGTGAGTTATATGTTATGGGATGGGCCATAAGGATAAGATTATTCTTGAAAATCCCTTAAATTGCCTATACTTTATAGACCTCAGTTCAGTATAAATTGTTTTAGGTATATCTCCAAAATTAATTCATTTGCACATGAAAACTCAAGGACCTCTGGAGCTACTGTGCTGCTGCTGCTGCTGCTAAGTTGCTTCAGTCGTGTCCGACTCTGTGCGACCCCATAGACGGCAGCCCACCAGGCTCTGCCGTCCCTGGGATTCTCCAGGCAAGAACACTGGAGTGGGTTGCCATTTCCATCTCCAATGCATGAAAGTGAAAAGTGAAAGTGAAGTCGCTTGGTCATGTCTGACCCTCAGCGACCCCATGGACTGCAGCCCACCAGGCTCCTCGGTCCATGGGATTTTCCAGGCAAGAGTACTGGAGTGAAAAAGTCAATTCATTAAAAACTGTCTGGGCATTCCTATCTTTCTGCCTTTGGATAATAATCCAGTATCTAGCTGTGAGTGGGGACAGGTGGAGTATTTGCTCCATCCTGGTTTAATATCATCTCGGTAACTTAAAAAAAATTTTTTTTTTTTTTTGTCTGCACTGCACGGCTTGCAGGATGTTATTTCTCTTAAAGGGAGTTGAACGCAGAGTCCCGTCAGTGAAAATGCAAAATTCTAACCACTGGACCGCCAGAGAATTCCCTCTGTTACTTTAATACATGTAAAGAATCAGGCCTTGTTTTCAGGGATGGGAGAGCAGGCTGTGATGTCAGAGCCCATGTTAAAACCACATAGTGACATGTAGCAGGGTTTAAAGATGTGTAAAGTTGAATTAAACAAAATACGTACTGAAGCTCCTCTGGCATCTGAACTTCTCTGAGCTGCTGTCAAATCTGCATGCTTTTTCCTAATAGTACCCCAGGATGATTTTAATAATAGGGAAAAATAACCAAGAAGGCTAAGGCAGAAACCCAAGAGGGCCCCAAAGACAGATATGCGAGGTGTGAAGATGTGCAAATATAGAACCAGAAAGCACAGCTGCTGCTGAATGGTTTTTGGAGAGACAGCCGTCTCACACCCCAGGGAATGACAGCCAACTGGCGTTGGCCGGAGAGAGCCCTGGGGGGAGGCACCCCGTGTCTGCCTGGTGCCTGCAGTAAGCCCGTTCTCTCTGTCTTGCAGGTGGTGCCGGGGAGCGGGAGAAGGTGCCGGCCAACCCCGAGGCGCTCCTGCTCATGGCCAGCTCCCAGCGGGACATGGAAGACTGGGTGCAGGCCATCCGCCGGGTCATCTGGGCCCCGTTTGGCCGAGGTACTGCCCGTAGCGCGCACGCTCACCCTCTAGAACCCTTGCCTTCAGGTAATCGTGCCCCTCCGGCCCACACCGAGCCTGCAAGACCCCTCTCTCTCAGGACTTGCTAGCTGAGTCCCATGCTTCCTGTGGCAGCAGACAGGCAGGCGGTGGTGTTCTTTTCTTTTCTTTTTATTTTTTTGGTGGTGTTCTTTTCTGCTGCCGGCCCTCAGGAGTCACCGCTTGGTGGACCATGCAGGTCCTGGCAGGGGAGACCTGGGCCACTTTTCAAAAACGTGCCCTCTTCTGACCTAAAGTGCTGTGGTTTGTGTGTGCTTGCCTGTGTGCAGATCCTTGCTGAGTGTCGGGTGTGTCTGAGGTCAGAAGTAGGTGCTCAGGGTCATATTGGACGGTGAGGTACCAAGTCCTTCCTTCTGCTGCGACTTGTGGCCCCTGCATGGCCTACACAGCCCTGGACCTGACCTGAAAACAAAAGTTGCCATTTACTCACCTGCTCCTTCATTCTACACTTTTATTGGGTGCCTGTAATGTATGGAGTGGTATTCCAGGTGCTAAGAATTAAACCAGAGGGTGCCTCTCCCCTCCCCTCCCGCTTCCCTTGTGCTGGGAGAGACAGACGATAGGCAAGTAAAGGTACCTCATGATGTCCACTGGGGAGAAATGAAGGGAGCCAAGTAGAGCCCATGGAAGGACAGAGGGATGCTATGTCAAGTGTTGTTTATAAAGCCAACTTAGTGAAGCCATCGGGAAAGCCTAGGATATGGAAAAGAGATGCAGGCAGAGGGACCAGTGAGTGCGAAGGATTGGGAAAGGGCCGTGGAAACACGAGGACTCTCAGGAAGATCAGAGGGTCTGAGGAGTCAGAACGGGAAGATGGAGGACCTGAAGCCTTGGCGATGTAGTGGGGATTTCAGGTTTCCTTCTAAATTGATGGGACATCAGGGAGAGCTCTGAACAAGAGACAGACACTATTTGACTTATAAGAACCCTCTGGCTGCCGTGTGAGGGGTGGGCCATGGAAAGACAAGGCTGAGACTCATCTGACAAGGATGCGGGCCTGGGCATGAGTGGGAATGGAGGAGACGTGGAGAATGGCCAGCTGAGACTTGTCCTGAAGATGGGGCTGCAGGCTGTGCCGCAGGCCTGGACTTGGGGCACAGAAAGCAGTGGTGATGCCCAGCTGTGCAGGTGCTGTCTCTGTAGGCCGGTGTCCCTATGCAGTCACCATGGAAAGCGTTTTTAGAAAGGATCACCATTCGGCTGGGCTGGGGCCACCAACTTGCCACTGAGTATGGAGACAGGACCAGCCGTGTCCTGACCACATGAGCCATGAACATCCTCTCTCTCCATGTTGCATAGTATTTGATTGATGCACCATCCAGGCCGGGACAGAAGCTCACCTTTGGGGGCTTCCTAAGTGGGCCCTACCCTGGTAGCCGTGGCCTCCCTGCCCCTTGGTGATCGTGGCGCCTTTGACCCACAGCCCCAGTTTAATGGCCTGGGAATACTCAAGCGCACCCAGGAACTTCTGCAGCCTATACAGGCTCCTTTTGGTGCAAGGTAGTTGAAAGTGACCCAGTGGAAGAAAATAGAACCCAGAGAAGACGCCTATGCAGCTGGACTTTCAGGTGGCGCCTTTGAGCACTAGGGAAAGGAGGACGTCGCCGTGATCTTGGGCAGCAAGAGGCTCTTTGAATGAGTCACAGAAAGCACCACGAGTTTATCAGCAATGCAGTGGAGAAAGAAACGATTCGTTCTTACAACAGAAAACTCTGCAGCAGTGAGAATGAATGAACTACAGCTCCAGCCAACAATATGCATGAACCCTAAAGTCATACTGTGAGACTAGGGCAGCAATTCCGTCTATATAAAGTCAAAAACAGGGCAGAAAGATAGAACTTCCTTGGAGATCCAGAGCTTCCACGCAGGTTCAATCCCTGCTTGGGGAACTAAGATCCCACATGCCTTGGGGCATAATAAAAATAAACATTTTTAGAAAATAGGGCAGAAGGAAACTGTACTATTTATGGCCAAATAATTAGGCAGCAAGAAATATAAAGTAAAACAAGAGATGAATGCTGTAAAGTCAAGATAGCAGGCCTAGTTACGCAGGTGTGCATTTTTAATACTATGCATCTCTGTGGCTATGTGCTTTAAATACTTTTTGAATGTCTGCATATTTCACTATATTAAAAAATCAAAAACTAAATAGAACAAAGAAAGGAGAGAAACTGAAGGTCAGAGAGGCTAAATAATTTGCCCAAGATGACAGAGCTAGTCAGGAGCAGAACTGAAAGAGTTGTTCTGACCTCTGAAGCTGTGCTTTGTCCCAGCCCATCAGGGCACTCTCACACCACACAGGGTCTACCTGTCCTCAGGGTGTGTTGACTCCCTGTACACACGTGTTGTCCGTCTGTCTCTGTGCTTGCCAAATGGGGACCATTTGCAGAATCCCACATAGAATCCAGATTTGCCCCTCCCCCAGCCTTCTTCCCCCCAGCGTTTACAGACTTCTCAGGCAGTGCAGTGTGCCGAAGAACTCACAAGAATTTAAACAGGAACCGCCATCAAAGGTGTTTATCTCCTTTCGACCAGAAGCATAGAGGAAACGCAGAAATCCCAGGGGTTAGCGGTGACAGACATGTCCAGGCAAGTGTGGGCTCTCAAAGGGGGGGCTTCATCCGCCTCTGCAGGTTTCCTGGCAAAGCTGTTATTAGCCTGGGTTCCCCTGCAAAGGAGGCTTAGGGGATCAGCCCTTCTTTCACTGTTTAATAACGGAGGCTGTGAACCCTTTCAAGCGTGTTTGTTCTGGCAGAAAGCGACCACCTCTGACAGGCACAAATGGGCAACATGCCTACTGCAGGCAGGGGAGAGCCTGGCTGCCCCAGAGAGAAAATGGGGCTGGCCAGTGGGTCAGGGCAGCTGGTTACTGCTGATGGCCTGCCCAGGAGTGGCCCTGATAGAGTGCCTCTTGTCTGGGCATTCATTCATTGAACCAGCCAGTCATTCGTTGGAGGATGTGTTCTAGGGGCTGGAGTCACAGCAGTGAGTAGGACAGACAAGCTCCCTGCCCTTGTGGAGACACATTCTAGGAAAGAAAACAGACAGCACACTAGTTGGGATGGGGAGGGCAAGTGGAGTGACGGAGGGTTCAGTGTGTAGCGACATTTGACTAACGGAGATGAAAGGGCGATTACACACGTATCTGGGCAGAGAGTTTTGAAAGTAGAGGCAGGGGTGTCCGTGTTGGAAGAGCAGTAAGGACGCCAGTGTGACTGGAGCAAGCTGTGGAGGGGAGAGAGGAGGCAGGGCTGGTAAACCAGGAGGGCCTTGCACAGTGATGACTCTGGTGAGAGGAGGCAGGGGCGGTAAATCAGGAGGGCCTTGCACAGTGATGACTCTGGAGAGAGGAGGCAGGGCTGGTAAATCAGGAGGGCCTTGCACAGTGATGACTCTGGTGAGGCGGCACCACTGGCAGGTCTTGAACAGAGCAGTGGCCGAGTCTGACTCGGGTTCCAACAGGATCCCTCTGGCTGCTGTGTCGAGAATGGATGAAAGACGCAAAGACAGAAGCAGGGAGACCAGTTAGGAGCTCATTATACAATCATGCAGGTGAGAGATGATGGTGGCTTGGCTCCAGATGGCACTGCTGAGGAGGAATAATAGAGTTCTTGTCGTATTTTAAAGGTAGAGCCAATAGACCTCCCTGACTGGAAAGGCTGAAAGGTGTAAGAGAATGAGAGAAGTCAAGGGTAATTCCAAGGTGTTTTGATCTAAGCCAACTGGAAGGATGGATTAGTCATTAACTGAGACAAGAGAGAAAAGAGAAAGTGCAGTTGTTTGGAAGGAAAAGAGAGAGTTCAGTTTGGACTTAGTCTGGGGTACCTGTTAGAGGCTCAAGTTTAGGTATCAAATAGGCAGTTAGACAGTTAAGGCTAGAGACCAGAAGAGAGGACTGGGTTGGAAAGGGAATTTTGGAGCCATTGACACATAGATGGGGTTTTGAAGCCATGAGTCTGGATGAGACATCACAAAGCCAGTGAAGAGACAGCAGAGGACCCGGGCTGAGCCCTGAGCTGCCCTCGAGTAGGAGGACAGGAAGCAGAGGACGGGTCAGCACGGGGGCTGAGAAGAGCCAGGAGTGACTGTGGTTCCTGAGCTGAGTGAAGAGGCCCCCTAAGGAAGAAGCGTCTATGAAGTGCTGATAGATCAACCAGGGGAGAGCAGGTGGTGGGCACAGCTCACTGGTGACTTGGACAAGGGTGGTTTTGGTGGAGTCCTGGGGGTAAAGCCAGATGAAGTGGGCATGAGAAAGGATGAGAGAAGGGGAACTGAAGTGTGAGCATAGCCAACTCTTTCGAGCAGTTTGCTGTAAAGGGAAACAGAGAAATGGGGCAGTAGCTGAAGTGGGGAGTCAGGCAAAGAGAGTTTTATTTTTTTAAGTTGGGAGACGAAACAGCAATGATGGTGCCAGTGAGGGAGAAGAACTGCTGAGCACCAACATCTTGTGGATATAGATGGAAAATTCCTCAACAAAATACAAAAGTAATTGAATCCAGCAATTTATAAAAGGATTACACATGATGACCAAACGAGATTTATCATAGGAATGCAGGAGTGGTTGAACATCTGAAAATTAATTAATGTGATGCATCAGTAGAATAAAGGACAAAGACCACATGATCATCTCAATCAACTCAAAAAAGGCATTTGATAAAATCCGGAGAAGGCAATGGCGACCCACTCCAGTACTCTTGCCTGGAAAATCCCATGGGCGGGATTGGGACTGGTAGGCTGCAGTCCATGGGGTCTCGAAGAGTCGGACACGACTGAGCGACTTCACTTTCACTTTTCACTTTCATGCATTGGAGAAGGCAATGGCAACCCACTCCAGTGTTCTTGCCTGGAGAATCCCAGGGACGGGGGAGCTTGGTGGGCTGCCGTCTACGGGGTCGCACAGAGTCGGACACGACTGAAGTGACTTAGCAGCAGCACCATTTTATGATAAATACACTCAACTGTCTAGAGACAGAAAGGAATTTTCTCAACCTGCTAAAGGGCATCTATAAAAACTTGCAGATAACATCATGCTTAATGGAGAAAGCCGGATGCTTTTCAGGAACAAGACAGGATTCTTGCTTTTACCACTTCTATTCAACATTGTACTAGACATTCAAGCTGAGCACTTAGGCAAGAAAATGAAATAAAATGCATCCAGATTAGGAAGGAGAAACAAGTAATCTATTTGCAGATGGCATAATCTCGTATATAGAAAATCTTAAGAAATCTATTTTAGATCTAATAAAAAATTCAGCAAGATTGCAAGATACAAGGTCAAGCAAGCTGTACTTCTATACAGTTACACTGAGGAAATGGAAACTGAAATTAAGAAAACTTCATTTATAATAGCATCCAAAAGACAAAACACTAAGGAATAAATTTAACGAATAAGTACAAAACTTAGTACTCTGAAAATGACATTCTTGAAAGAAATTGAAGACCTAAATAAAGGGAAAGGCAGCCCACGTTCACGGATCAGAAGACTTGACAGTGTGAAGAGGGCCGCACTCCCCACTGAACCTCTGGACTTCCAGGCCCAGCTCTAGCAACATGGCCCCCCAAGAGGCCCTTTTGGGCAGTACCTCCCAGCTGCTGCTGCTAAGTCGCTTCAGTCGTGTCCGACTCTGTGTGACCCCATAAACGGCAGCCCACCAGGCTCCCCAGTCCCTGGGATTCTCCAGGCAAGAACACTGGAGTAGGTTGCCATTGCCTTCTTCAGTGCATGAAAGTGAAAAGTGAAAGTGAAGTCGCTCAGTCGTGTCCGACTCTTCGAGACCCCATGGACTGCAGCCTACCAGTCCCAATCCCGCCCATGGGATTTTCCAGGCAAGAGTACTGGAGTGGGCTGCCATTGCCTTCTCCAGCTCTCTATAAAAGGGAAGAGAAAGGAGTCATGGAGTACCAGAGTCACCCAGCGTCTGGTGAGTGCTCGTGGGTGAGTCCTGTCTTGCCTGGTTATCTGGAGAGAGCCAGCAAGTACTTGAAAGTGTGTCTTATGTGCGTAGGAAAGTGCTTATTAGCAAAGCCTTTTGTGCTGAAGTATTGAAGGAGGCAGAGTGAGCACAGGTCTTGGCATCAGGCTGTGGGCTGCGTGTGATCTGGCTCTGCCCTTTGCTTGCTGTGGGACCCTGGGCATGCCACTTACTCTCTCTGTGTTCTTGTTTGCAAAATGGGAAAAAGAACATCGTCTTTGCAGAATTGTCATGAGAATTAAGAGAGAAAATGGATACAAAGTGCCTGGCAGTCTCAGTACTGAATAGTTCTATTTATTTAACATAGAGCATCTGCCATGTGCAGGCCGGGCATCCCACAGGGATCAGACGGAGGTTCCGTTCTATGCTCTCCAGCGCATAGGACAATTGTTCTCATTGGAACCACCCAGGAGAAGGCTTGTAAAGTGAGACTGAGAGTTGGGAACCTGTTTCTAAGTCGCTAGAATTTGTTTCTAACAAGTTCCCAGGTGATGCTGATGCTGCTGGTCTAGGGCCCACATTTTGAGAACTACTGTGTTAGAAGGTGGTGAGTGTTACAGTAAGAAAAAAATAGAGCCGTTTGGCCACCTGACATAAAGAACTGACTCATTGGAAAAGACCCTGATGCTGGGAAAGATTGAAGGCAGGAGGAGAAGGGGATGACAGAGGATGAGATGGATGGATAGCATCACTGACTCAATGGCCATGAGTTTGAGAAAGCTCCGGGAGATGATGAAGGACAGGGAAGCCGGGCATGCTGCAGTCCATGAGGTCACAAAGAGTCAGACATGACTGAGCAACTGAACAACAAGAAAACACAATGGTGAGGGCGGACCTAACAAGAGAGTGACACCCAAAGCCTTGAAGAGGTTGTGAAAGTGAGCCAGGAGGATGTAGGGTGGTATGTGTCAGACCCAGGCAGCAGCAGAGAGTCCTGATGTGATCTTGAACCCACGCACAGGCAGGTGGGCTGAAGGAGTGAGGGACAGGGAGGATGAAAGGAGTCTGATGGCAGAGGAAGGACGTGATCTGATAAATAGTTAAAAGGGCAGCTCTGATTGCTGACCACAGTGGGTCAAGGGGAAGCCAGGGGTCTACTTGCAGTAATGTAGGCAGTAAGCAGGAGTACTTCCCCTATGGTGGGTGGTGGTGAAGGGGAGCAAATTCCAAATCTGTTTTGAAAACAGGACCTATAAGATCTCCTGGATGTGGGTTTGAGAGAGAAGGAGCAGTGAAGTTGAACACCCAGGGGTCTGATCAAGCGGCCAGAAAGAACTGGAATTAAGCGAGAGAGGAAGACAGCCCAGAGCAGGTCTGGGACAACGCAGCAAGACCGCAGCTCCACTGGGGCACAGGGGAGTTTGCAGAGCCTGCTCGTCATTGCTCACTGCAGGCACCCTGAGTGGGCAGTGGGTGCAGGAGTCTGAGGACCGGGGTTCGCAGCTCAGTAACTAGGGGCATAGTAACTGCCCCCCCTACCCAGCGGGCAGTGCCAAGCAAAGCCCAGAAGCTGTCTCAGCCTTACAGGTTGCAGCACAGAGCAGCAGTCCTGGTGCCAGGAGCCTGGCCTGGGAATGGTGTCCCTGCCCAGAGTGCCAGCTCCATACTGAGGAGGGGCACGAGGGGCCAGGCCGCAGGCCTGCCGTGGCCATCAGACCTGTGCTCCCATGCCGGCCCCACCTCGGCGTGTATGTGACTCTCACAGGCCTCTGTAGGCTTTCCCCGGCCCCTCCCCGCAGAGCTGACAGTCCTGTCCTGGATTCCTCAGAAATCATGGAGGGAAGGAGGGGACAGAGGCAGCTCCCAGAGGCCACGGGGCAGGACACTTGACATGGAGAAAATCCAGCCTCAGGACAACTTGCAGAGACACAAAGCATCCTTGTTAGGCCAGCTGGTTGTGTCATTACTTGCTGGAATGATATCTCCAAATGGAAGCCCTCAAGGCACAGATTGAAGATGAAAGGTCACTGGCCCCAGACCAGGCTGGCAGGGTGGAGCCTTCTGCCCAGCACTACTTACTCCAGATCCCAGCTCCCCGGGAGATTCAGGAAGAGAACATCTTATCTCCATTTCCACTGAATGTTAACCCACCAAACCAGTGGGCCTGGGCCTTCCCTGGCAGCCTCTCCAAAAGGAGAAAGCTGCGGCTGTTGCTGACCCGGGCTGGGCTTCAGTCACTGCACCAGCAGACGGGGGCACTTAAGCCTGATTCTGGTACCCTGGGCCCGTTCTGGTGGGCCCTGAGGGACCACATGTCAAGTGGAAGAGGAATCACCCCCACAGGCCTTGAACCCATGCAGCCCCAAGCTCGCAGAGGCCAGATCAGTTCTCTCACAAGTATAAGGATCAGGACACAGCAGCCTTTGGCCTCCTTCTCCTGCAGCCCTCAAGGCTTCTCACCTGCGGTGCCCCGGGAGTCTGCAGTCTTAGATCCCCACCGGGGAAATAGCCCCAACCGCAGACCCCACTGATCTGCAGCCAGGGAGCCTGGGGCGGTTTACCAGGGGAACAAGGTGGAGGAGCTGCTGCCTTATCTTGGGAGAGCCTGGCAAGTCAGCGAGGGTGATTTATAAGGGGCTGCTCACCACTGCTTCCTGTGATACTCAGGATGCTAACTGCTCAACTAACTGCCCTTTGCCCACCTTGCTGGCTCACTGAGTCCTCCTTCCATCCCAGCAACTGTGGTGGAAATGCCCCTGCAACTGGGCCTGCTTGGCTTCCCCTGTGTGCTAAGAGCTCGGATCCCAGGGCTAAAAAGAGCTTGTCATGGTCATTGCTAAGCTGAGGCCAGTGAAGAGTGTTGCCAGCAACACTGTGTGATGTCCTAGTGACTGCCAGCCACAGGGGCGAGGTTGGGCCACTCTCCAGAACAGCTGGTGTTTATTCAGCGTGTCCTGGTGGTGGGCTCTGCAACCCCGACTGACCCTCACAGTGGCCCTTTGGAATCAGTCCCACCCACTATAGCCCCTTTTAAGGTGAGGAGCCTGAGCAGCAGGGAGGCCCAGGTAATCTGTCCAGGTCCCAGAGGAGTAAGCAGGAGGCCGGCACTATAAGCAGGTCTGCTGGAGCTCCGAGCCCTGGGGCTGGATGCTGGCTCTGGAAGAGCCGGATGCCAGGGCCACTCGGGGTGCCCTGTGGTTGGGTTCACTGGCTCCCAGTTTCTTCCCAGACAGCCTTGGTCTTCCACGTCAGTCTGAGGAAAGAGGAAGTAATCTCATGCTTGCCATTCGCTACTCTTGACAGGGGTTTATTGTATCAAAATTAGATTATAGAGAGGGCCGGGGGCCCAGAGAGGTTCAGCAACTTGCCTTAACAGCACACAGCAGGGTTCAGAGCAGGCACAGCCGACCTTCAGGTTGAGCCCATCCAAAGATGCTCTGTTGCCAGGCACCATAGCCTCTGGATCTGCCTTGTCTTAAAAGTGGTATGGGGACAGGGAAAGGGAGGTAAGACTGAGGACAGAGGTAGTCCCCAAGAGACTGGACCCTGTGCAGAAACGAGAGCCACCCCAGCTCAAGAGGTCACCTGTCACCATTGTTGATGTGAGAAGACAGGACTCCCGCCCCAGCCTCTCAGCTCCCTGGTCCTGGCCCAAGAGGAAAGCTTCATAACTATCTTTGCACACCCACCCCTCACTCCAGGCCTCATGGATAAAAAAAGCCCCACAAGGTGGCATGGGTGTTGACCTAGCCAGGGTTTATCCTAGAGTTCATTACGGCAGTGCTCACCAGAGTCTAGAGCCTTCTAAATAGGAGGCAGCTGCAGACCTCCATCCACCTGGGAATGTGGGGGGTGGAGGCACAGGGAAGTTAGGTGACGAGGTTTCCTAGAGATTGGCCAGTCTAACTCTAACCACACAGGTAGGAACACCAGGGCTCAGATAAGAGAGAGCAAGTCAGCACCAGGGCCAGTCAGCCTAACTGGTAGGGCCCCCTGCTCCTGGAGCAGGTGCCCCAACTGAGCCCTCAGACCTTTCTCTTTATATTTTATACTAATTAATTAATTAATTTAGGTGCATCAGGACTGTTGTGGCATTTGGCCTTAGTTGCCTCGACGCATGTGGGATCCTAGTTCCTCGACAAAGGATTGAACCCTCATCCCCTGCATTGAAAGGCAGAGTCTTAACGACTGGAACACCAGGGAAATCCCTGGACCTCTCTCTAATGTGGACAGAGCTGATCAGACCTCGCGGACTGTGGGCCCTGGGAGCCCCAGGCTTTGGGGGGCAGATTTAGGGCAGGATATTCCTTGACTTATGGCCCCTGTCCCCATGAATTGCCTTTCCCACCTTTATGTTTCCCTGGACTCTGGGAGGGAAGAACACTGAAGGAACCCGTCCACACATTCCTAGCACCTGGGAGGACTTCAGCCCGCACCCCGCGTTAGTGTCAGGACCAGGACAAGTGGGCGTCACTGGCCTGGGACACCAGAAAACTCCAATCAAAATGAATATTTTATTGTAATTTTTTAGAATGAAAATTAATGCAAAAAAATCCATTGTGGTAGTTTCCAATTGCTGCTGTCACAAATTTAGCAGTTTAACACAATTATTTCAGATGAGCCCCCACCCCTTCCACCCCCAGGGCTGCCTTAAGCCCCTCCCTTACAGATTTCTTCCCATAGAACCCTGGGGATCTGCATTCCTTCTTCTGGTGTCTCAGGGCCCCAGTTTTGCTTCTCTGTCCGCCTTCCCTCCTGGTGAAGGCTGTGCACCATGTCAGTGCTCACACTTTGCACCCTTGGAAGTGTGGGACTGTGGGCTTTTTTCGCTGGGTTCACAGGCTTTGCAAAAAGACAGTATAGGTTTGAATTGAAGATCTGTCACTTACTAGTTGTGTGACCTTAGGAAAATTACGTAACTTCTCCGAGCTTCAGCTGTCTCATCTGTAAAATGGGGACATTAATACTCATATCGCTCAGACTGCACAGGACGCTTAACTTAAGTCCTAAGCACCCTCCGTGGCACTGGGGCGCTGGCCCCTCGGCAGGGCAGAGGGCTGGAGCCCAGAACACCATCTCCGCGTTCGGCAGCCCTGTTACAGATCAGGCTCAGCACTCATCCCGCTGCTTGACCCAAACCGAGTCACCTGACCTCCCTGAGCCTCCGTTGCCTCCACCTGGAACACCTGCCTTCCATTCTGCTGGGAGCGGAAGCTCCTAAGGCGAGTCCTTTAGGAAGAAGGGGCGGATCATTGGGAGTTGCTAGTGTTCCTACGGTGCTGTACACCGCACTTCATACATCGGGCGTTAGGAAGAAGCGGGTCAGAAGTCTGAACTCCAGGAGCAGCATTTCAGAAACTCGCAGGTCCCGGGCCCTCCCTCCCTCGCTCCAGGGTCCGGGCCCGGGGCGGGCGGCGGGCAAGACGCTACCTGCGCGCGTGCCGGGCATTCCTGCCGCGCCGCCGCGCCGGAGCGCCATGGGCCTGATGCCGGCCGCGCGGGCCTCCTCAGGGTGCCGCGCCTGCCCGCGGCCGCCCTGCCGCCTGCCCGCCTGCTGCGCGCCGGCCGCCCCAGGTAGCGCGGGAGGGGGGACGGGCGCCCCGCGAAGCCGAGTGGAAGCTGCGTCCCAGGCCGACTGCGCGCCTGGACCCCGATCCTGCGCTTGTGCCAGGACTGCGTTGAGCCGGCGCGTCGCGGGGCGTCCGGGAGGGAGCGGGGAGACGGGTCGGTTGCGGGAAGGGGTAGGGGGCCGCGGCGGAACCGGTCGCCGGGCTGGGGGAGCGAGCACGCGTGTTGAGGGGAAGAGACAGAGCTGGGACGCTTCTTCCTACCTCTCGCCCGGGTGGTGGGCAGCCCCCGTGCAGGGATGAAGAACCTAGCCTTCCAGGGCACGGGGACTTGCAAAGGATCACCACTATTGAGGGAAGCAGGCAGGATGCCAGCTCTCGGTTGCCAACTTCAAGTCCACTGCTCAGCCCACCTTTGCCTCTCCAGACTTCAGGAAGTCCCCAACGCCTGGGGGCTGGGTAACACCAGAAAGGTGGCAGTCACTTCTGCCCTCAGGATGGGCTTGCCCTGGGCAGAACAAGCCCCTGAGATGTTAGCCTCTCCTTGTATTTCTCTCGCCTGGCTGATTTTCAGCCTGTTGGTTGTTTAGACTTGGTTACAGCCCAGCCAATTTGTTACAGCTGTTCAGGGCAGCTTTGAGGCTGCTAAAGGGGGCTTCCCAAGTGGCTCAGTGATAAAGAATCTGCCTGCCAAGGCAGGAGACACAAGAGAGGCGGCTTCGATCCCCAGGTCAGCAAGATCCCCTGGAGTAGGAAATGGCAACCCACTCCAGTAATCTTGCCTGGAAAATTCCGTGGACAGAGGAGCCTGGAGGCTACAGTCCATGCGATCGCAGAGAGTCAGGCACGACTGCGCACGCACACAGTCCCTGGAGGAGGGCAGTGCGCATGGGCACAGTGTGGGAGCGACGGAAAGTGGATTTACACACTATGGGCTGCATGCAGGGAGGATGGCAGGTGTCCTGGGGAGGGGCGCCGAGAACAGGAAGGGTTTGTGAATCTCTGGAGAGAATTTAATAACTATTTTCCTCATTGCGTCTCTCCGCTATATGCTCTCCCCTTTACTAGAGAGAGCCAGCCTGAAGTCTCTTGGAGATCAGCTCCAAGAGGGAATCTCGGCTGTCTCCCTTTCCTGCTGGGCTCCCAGGGCAGGCAAAGCCCACCCAGTCCTGGGCTGGCCCTCCTGGGTCAGGAGATGCCCACTTTGATCAAGCACCTGCTTCCATGTGCCCAGTGCATTAGGCTCTTCCACAGTTACTGACAGCCCTGTGACGTGGCAGAGACAGGCTCAGAGTTATTGAGGACGTGCCCAAGGTCACCCAGGACAGGGATCTGAGTCAGCTGAGTGCTAGGCCTGTGCCTTCCTGCCCCTGCATGGGATGCTGGGGAGAGGGGAGTGAGGGCCAGGCTTTGCCAGGGAGCAGCTGGCAGGAGGGGAGGCCCGGCCCAGCTCTGAACCCGTCAGCAGGTTCATCCAGAGGTCCATGCCAGCTTCCTCTCCGGTGGCAGAGCTGATGCTTTGTAAAGAGCGTGGGCTGGGACCTCGAGGAACCCGCATGCTGGCTGGCTGGGTTTCCAGGGATCTGACAGACCTATTAGAGCTGGTTCTTGGCAAGGCTCTCCCATGAGACATGCCAGGAGGGCTGAGGAAGTTCAGCACAGCCGTCCCAGGCCCTGCCAGGCTCTGCCCAAGAGCCCCTGACAAGGGGAGTGGTGGGGAAGTCCCTGGCTGAGGGAGGCCAGGTCTGTAGCCTGAGTGCAGGGTGCCTCCAGCAGGAGGAAGGCGGGAGCAAAGCCCTGGGAGGTGGAGCTGGAACCATCCTTTGCTATGGAGCTCCGGGAGCATCTCCCCCTCAAGGGAGATGTGCCCTCAAGGTAAGGGGGCAGCTTGCACCCGAAGCCTGAACAAGGTCTGATGCAAGGCTCCACGCTGCCTTGCTGGCAAGGTGGGGTCAGCCCCCGGCCTGGTGGTGCCTGGGGGCAGGGCCTTGGGGCCACCCCCAAGGACAAGTGTCATCGTCCCCATTTTATAGATGGAGAAACTGAGGTCTAGGGAGGGAGGCCACTTCACTCTACGGTGGCTTAGGATGTGCGGGTGCAGCCTCAGAATCTTTGTCTCCATGGCCTTCAGCCTTGAGCATCATCTGCCTCTTGTGTTCTCCACCCCTATCCTTAGCTTAGCACTCTCACCAGGCTCAGCACTTGGAGGGCCTCTGGGGGAGTCTCGTCATTTCTCAGAGCCCCTGAGGCCTGTATGAGGTCAGTCCAGTGCTCACCAGGGGTCACGGTCCTTGCCAGGACCCGGGACTGCCATGTTCCCAGCCTCTTCATTCATACTCTCTCACACGCACCCTCCAACCCCCAGGGTCCTCATCAGACCTCCCCACCCAGGTCTGCCTTGGGGATGTCTGCTCATGCATGCCCCCCAGACCCCAACCCCTGCCTTCCTGGCTATCTCTTGCTCATTATTAGGCCCCAGTCCTGATATCCCCTTCTCCTCTAAATCGCCTCTGTTTAGAAGCACCTGGGACCCTATGGACTTCCCACAGCCTTAGCCCTGTTCAGGGGACTGGAATAGTCTGGAAAGCTTCACCAGGGTGGGAGGGGTGGGTGATGGTTGAGATGATGTTGAAAAAGGGCTTCAGAGACATGGGAGCTGTGTGACCGCACAGACGGCGGGGCTGGCCATGCAGCAGCTGCTCTCTGCCTGGCCCAGGCTCCTCTGCGCCTCAGAATCTGATGGGGAGGTAGGCAGGCCCTTGTCCGTCTGCCTGCCAAGTTTAGGTTTTATCCTGGGTGGGGAGGAGGGAGGCAAGAAGGGGTTTGAGCAGAGGAGCCTGTGGTGGTATTTATGTTTCTAGTCCTCTGGGCAGATCTGAGACCCTCTAAGACCTAGAACAGGGTGGGGCACAAGCGCAAGAGTGATGGAAGGATGGATGGACCGGTGGACAGGTGGACAGCAGATGTCCTGGGAACAGGCAATTGGGGAGCAGAAAGGGTTGGGGCCAAGAGGAGGCTAGATAGATTTACCCAGGCTTTGTGACTCTCCAGAGAGAATTTTAGAGTTCTTTTCCTCCATGTCTCTCTTCCCAGACTGTGGCCTTTAGTTACCTGTGAGCCAAGGGTGGGAAGCTGAGTGCACGAACTCTGGATGGTGGACAGTCCTGGGCTATGTGTTCAGCTTCCTTCACTCAGCACTCCTTGACCTCCCCTCCAAGCCCAGCAGTGGCTGAGGACTGGGGAGAGGGACTGGTTCCCAGTGGGGAACCAGGCAGAGGCAAGTGTCTTCGCATGGTCTGTGATAAGAGGGCCAGAGAGGGAGCCCAAGAGCCCTGTGGTCGTGCTGAAGAAAGGATTTGCGACAGCTGATCTCAATGGCTAACCAGAATTTTGCACAGAGTGAACAGGGAAGAGATGTCCTCTGCACAGGCCAGGCAGCAGGAGAGCAGACGTATTCAAGATGCTCGAGTAGTGGGTAGAGCGGAAGTGAAAGGGCCAGGGTGTATGCCCAAGTAGGGAGGGAGGCAGGATGTGGGCGCCAAGGTGCAGGGCCAGGTTGGCTCCAGCCCTTCCTAAGGACGCTCCGCTCAAGGGCCGTTCCCCCTGTATGTTCTGTGCCTGCTTATTTGAGGTTGTAGCCGATGCCTCTGGTCACAACAGGCCTGACTTCCCATTTCTGTGAGTCAGGCCCCTCTCCTACTTCATTCTGACCCAGGGCCCGGTGGGGAAGTCTGTGCCGTGTAAAGAGGTAAGTGTTTGGCAAAGCTGCAGGAGTGAAATGTGGACTGGGTGTGAGGCAGTAGGGGATGGTGGGGACTGTGGAGAATTAGCAGATACATGGGCTATCAGAAGGGCAGAAAGAAGAGAAAGAAAGATAGTGCTAAGTCATGTCTGACTCTTGCGATCCCATGAACTGTATACCCTGCCAGTTTCCTCTGTCCATGGGATTCTCCAGGCAAGAATACTGGAGTAGGAATACTGTATTAGGAATTCTTACTCCAGTAAGAATACTGCCATTTCCTTCTCCAGAAAGACAGAGGGGCCACTGAACTCTGTCAGCGTGACTGTTTGGAAATTCTGGCCTGGTACCACCAGATCTGTGGATTCTTTTAAGAGAAGAATTTTTTCCAGATTTTTTATATGAATAAAAAATATTTTATATGGTCCAGATTTTTTTATATGAATCTTTTATAAAGTATAAAAGTCTGAAGTAACATGTTTCAAACCTCTGCCTAGCTAAACAGGAACATGTGGACCCATGTGGCTCATTGCTGGGCGCACGTGATTGAGCCCTGAGTGTGCCGTAGAAGGAGCAATGTCCTCGTGTCCCAGACCAGCCTAGGCCTCTCTTGGACTGGGCAGAGAGGCCGGGACTGTTGGTGGTGGTACCTCAGAGTTGCCCCAGGCAGCCCCCACGCCAGTCTTTGGGCAGCATCCGCCCCTGTGTTCAGTACTGTTTACAGGTTGCACCCCAGTGGGCAAGGGCAGCTGAGCTGTCCAAATCCCAGAAAGCAGATAGTTTTTCCTTTTGTTGAATTGTCCTGTTGCCCAAATGACCACATGCTTGGGAGCTACCGGTGAAGAAAGACAGGAGAAACATCGGAAGCAAGACTGGTGGGGTAATAGCATCACATAGGTATCCATGCTCCAGGGAGAGTAGAGAGCAGCCGTGTGGCCTGGAATAGTCTCCAGACCTGGAGCCAGACCGCCTGGGTTCTTTTGTTTTTCTGATTTTTATTTTATTGGAATATAGTTGATTTATAATGTTGAGTTGGTTTCAGGCGTACAGCACGATGCTTCCATTTTGTACACATAATATACCTGTGTTCGTTCCTTTTTAGATTCTTTTCTCATAGGTTATCACAGAGCACTGAGTAGAGCTCCCTGTGCTCTACAGTAGGTCCTTGGTTATTATAGTAGTGTGTGTGTGTTAATCCCAAGCCCCTGCTTTGTCCTTCCGCTCCATGTTTCCCCTTTGGTAACCATAAGTATGTTCTCAATATCTGTAAGTCTGCTTCTGTTTTGTAAATAAGTTGATTTTTATTTTTTAAACCAGATTCTACATATGAGTGACATAATATTGATATATAATAACCTCTTTCTGACTTCACTTAGTATGATAATCTCTAGGTTTATTCATGTTGCTGCAAATGGCATTATTTCATTCGTTTTTACGGCTGAGTAGTAGTCCATTGTGCAAGTGCACCACGTCTTTACTCACTCCTCTGACGATGGACATTCAGGTTGCTTCTGCATCTTGCCACTGTAAACAGTGATGCTGTGAACACTGGAGGCTTCCCTGGTGGCTCAGATGGTAAAGCGTCTGCCTGCAGTGCGGGAGACCCAGGTTCCATTCCTGCGTTGGAAAGATCCCCTGGAGAAGGCAATGGCACCCCACTCCAGAACTCTTGCCTGGAAAATCCCATGGACGGAGGAGCCTAGGCTACAGTCCATGGGGTCGCAAAGAGTCGGACACGACTGAGCGACTTCACTTTCACTTTTCGTGAACACTGGGGTATGTGTGTCCCCTTTCAGATTAGGTGTTTTCTCCAGGTATATGGTGAACAGAGAAATTGTTGGATCATACGGTAGCTCTAATTTTCCTTTTCTGAGGAACCTACATACTGTTCTCCATAGTAGCTGTACTAATTTACATTCCTGCCAACAGTGTAGGAGGGTTCCCTTTTCTCCATGTCCTGTCTACCATTTATCGTCTGTCGACTTCTTGATAATAGCCATTCTGATGGGTATGAAGTGATACCTCACTGTAGTTCTGATTTGCATTTCTCTGGAAATTAGTGATGTTAAGCATCTTTTCATGTGCCTTTTGGTCATCTGTATGTCTTCTTTGGAGAAATACCTATTTAAGTCTTCTCCCTATTTTTTGATTAGGTTTTTTTTTTTTTTTGACATAGAGATGCATGGGCTATTTGTATATTTCTGAGATTAGTCCCTTGTCAGTCGCTCCATTTGCAAATATTTTCTCCCATTCTGTTTCTTCATTTTGTTTATTTTTTCCTTTGCTGGGCAGAAACTTTTAAGTTTAACGAGGTCCCATTTGTTTATTTTGTCTTTGTTTTCATTACTCTAGGAGATGAATCATAAAAGACACTGCTGCAGTTTATGTCTAAGAGTACGATGCCTGTTTTCCTCTAAGAGTTTTATCGTGTTCAGTCTTCCATTCAGGTCTTTGATCCATTTCAGGTTTGTTTCTGCAGGTTGCTTGGTGTAGTCATTTTGACAACGTTTATTCTTCCGGTGTGGGTATACCAGGAACACGGTGCATCTCCGTCTCTTTGCGTCATCTTCAGTGTCTTCCATGAGCGTCTTACATTTTTCCGTGTGTAGGTCTTGCCGCCTTAAGTAAATCTACCACTGAGTATTTTCCTCTTTTGGATGAGATGGTAAATGGGGTTGTTTCCTCAATTTCTGTTTCTGAGCTTTCATTGTTAGTGTATAGGAATGCAAGAGACTTCTGTGTATTAATTCTGTATCTTGAAACTTTACCAAATTCATTGAGCTCTCATGATTTTCTGACAGCATCTTTAGGATTTTCTGTGTATAATAGCATGTCATCTGCAAACAGTGACAGTTTACGAACCCAAGGCAATCTATAGATTTAATGCAATCCCTTTCAAATTACCCATGGCATTTTTTTTAATAGAACTAGAACCAAAAAAATCTTAAAATGTGTATGGAGACACAAAAGACCATGACTAGCCAAAGCAATCTTGAGAAAGAAAAACAGAGCTGGAGGAATCAGACTTCCTGACTTCAGACTACACTATAAACTATAGTAATCAGAACAGTATGCTGCTGTTAAGTCACTTCAGTCATGTCCGACTCTGTGCGACCCCATAGACGGCAGCCCACCAGGCTCCTCCGTCCCTGGGATTCTCCAGGCAAGAACACTGGAGTGGGTTGCCATTGCCTTCTCCAATGCATGAAAGTGAAAAGTGAAAGTGAAGTCGCTCAGTCACGTCTGACTCCTAGCGACCCCATGGACTGCAGCCTACCACGCTCCTCCATCCATGGGGTTTTCCAGGCAAGAGTACTGGAGTGGGGTGCCATTGCCTTCTCGGTCAAAACAGTATAGTACTGGCATAAAAACAGAAATATAGATCAAAAGAACGGGAGAGAAAACCCAGAAATAAACTCACATGCCTGTGGCCAATTAATCTATGACAGAGGAGGCAAGAATATACAGTGAAAAAAAAAAGATAGTCTCTTCAGTAAGCGGTGCTGGAAAATTGAACAACTATATGTAAAAGAATGAAATTAGAACAGTCTCTAACACAATGCACAAAAATAGACACTCTACCCATTAAACAATAACTCTCCATTCTGCTGTCCTCCAGCCCCTGGCGACCAGCTTTCTACTTTCCATCTCTCTGAATTTGCTTATGCTAAGTGTCTCATGTGGAATCATGCGGTACTGGTGTTTCAGTGGACGGGCTTATTTCACCTGGCAAAATGTCCTCAAGGTCTGCCCATGTTATGGCGTTTGTCAGAATTTCCTTCTTCTTGTGGCTGAATAATATTATGCTGTATATGTGCATCACATCGTGTTTATCCATCTGTCCATCCGTGGACCCTCGGTTTGCTTCCACCGTTGGGGTATTGTGAATAATACTACTGTGAACATGGGTGCTTGTGTATCTGCTCGAGTCTCTGCTTTCAGTTTTGGGGGATATGCCCAGAAGCGGAATTGCTGGGTCGTACAGTAATTCTGCTTTTAATTGTTCGAGGTGCTTCCGCACTGTTTTCCACAGTGGCTGCGCCAGCTTCCATCCCCATGAACAGGGCACAGGCGCTCGGTTTCTCGACACCCTCACCAGCGCGGGTTGTGTTCCACTTTTTGGATGGCAGGATCCTCACGGGTGTGAGAGTTTCGACTCCCGTCTCCCTGATGATCTCCAGTGTTGGCTCGTGGTTCTGCTCTCACATTATCTGTCCTGTCTTGTTGCTTGTGCCTCGGCGGTGCTCATTGCTGCCCTGTGCTCCATGGCATGAGCAGACCATGATGCTCCCGCTCATTCTGCCACTTATGGGCATTAGCTGGTTTCTCATTCAGAGAGATTGCAGAGGGTGCCACTAAGAACATTCTGGAGTGCATCTTTTGGTGCCCAAGGTGTTAGGTGTTTAAATGCAAGCCACTGCCATTTGAAAGTTAGTGTTGCATCTATAAACCAATAAATAAAATGTGTAATGCATGCTTCCCGAGGGCCCAAAGGGTCCTCACGCTTGGACAGGCTCCACAGGCCAGGCTAGGCTGCTGCCCGATATGCCCTTCTGCCCTGTCCCAACCGCCTGGTGCCTGCCCTTCCAGTTTCTGATCTGCTTCCTCGGGGCGGGGGCAGGGGCGCCATCCTGGGCCCTGACAGCACTCCCTGCCCTCTGTTGTCCCCAGCGTCCTCCCCACTGTTGCGTCAGCTAGCTGAGGGTGTGACCAGCTCCTCTCTGTGCCCAGGGATCTTTGGGCAGCGCCTGGAGGACACAGTCCACCACGAGCGGAAGTATGGCCCACGCCTGGCACCGCTGCTGGTGGAGCAGTGTGTGGACTTCATCCGGGAGCGCGGGCTCAGCGAGGAGGGCCTCTTCCGCATGCCCGGCCAGGCCAACCTGGTGAGGGACCTGCAGGATTCCTTTGACTGTGGGGAGAAGCCACGGTTTGACAGGTGAGCTCCTGGGAGGAGATGCAGATAGGGCCGCCTGTCCATCACCCTGCAGAGTCTCCTCTCAGGATGCCAGCTGAGAGGCCTGGGTGCAGGACTGGGAGGAGATGTAGATAGGGCCGCCTGTCCAGCGCCCCTGCAGAGTCTCCTCTCAGGATGCCAGCTGAGAGGCCTGGGTGCAGGACTGGGAGGAGATGCAGATAGGGCCGCCTGTCCAGCGCCCCTGCAGAGTCTCCTCTCAGGATGCCAGCTGAGAGGCCTGGGTGCAGGATGGAGGGTAGGGTGAAGCCCCACACTGGCACACACGTGCCCAGCCAGCCCTCCTGATGGGCGGAGTGTGGGGCATAGAACCAGTGTAGCAGCCCTGGGTCTCCCACACGGGTAGATCCTGCTACTTCCATGCGGGCTCTATCCACTGTGGAGATGCCCCTCATAAGCCCACGTCCGTCTCTTGGCTCTGCTGTCTCAGGGTGACCCATTCCCCACCCCCTGGCTCCTTAGGTGCCAGTACTGAGATGCACATCCCCACAAGTTTCGGGGGCAGGAGAGTGAGTCTCCTCCACCCGTCCTCGCCCAGCACCCAGACTACCCAACACTGGGGCTTACTGGGTCCTAGGGTCCACCCTGGGACAGAGTCAGCCTCACTGAGAGCCCAGGGGCTAAGAGCAGGGAGAGGTGACTGTCTGGGGGCCTCTTCTCTCTGACGAAACCCCCATTATGGGGTAGTTGTTCGTAGAAAGCTCTTTCTGCAGGCAGCCAGCCAACCCTGGACCCCGTGGAGCTTCTGCCCCTTCTCAGATCCGCCCTCTCCTGGGGCAGACAAGCCCCCACCCCTTGCAGGATAGGCCCACAGGTTTCTGCTGGCAGCCCTGGCATTTTCAGGTCTTTTCCTCTCAGCGCAGAACACCGCCAGCCCCTCCAGCATCTGCCCAGACCATCACCGCAGCCAGGAGAGTCTATCTTTTTCAGATGTGGAGTGTGGGTCTGATCGCCATTTCCCAGAGATGGTCTGCCCCAAGTGGGCACAGGCCAACAGTGTGGAGTGGGGAGAAAGAGAGGAAGTGAATTTATGGGGAGGGTGGAAAGATGGGGCAGTCAGGGCTGAGCCGAGCTCCCGGGACCAGGAGCACTGTAACCCCGGGCAGCCAGGAGGAATCGGGATGGGGCTTTGGGCAGGGATGCCGGAAGTTTCAGGGTCGGCCACAAGGTCTGCAGCCCAGAGGGGCCGCCCTCTGAGTCTGCTTGCCCAGATCAGAAATGCTTCACCTTCCCCACAAGGGGCTGGCCCTTGTCCAAAGGCAAGCTGCTCATCCTCCTAGCTTCCCATCCCTACCCCCATCTTCCTGGGGTTCCTGCTCATGCAGTGGCTGGCAGTGAACTCATGGGGTCCCCAGGTGGAAGGTGGCTCGGGCTCAAGGCTGGGTACCCATTGGGGACATAGGCTTCCAGGAAATGGGGGTGTCAGCAGAGGAGTGGCTGGGAGAAGGCAGAGAAGGGTGAGGGCGGCCGCGTGCTTGGCTGGAGAGGGGAGGTGGGGGCAGGGATGAGGGCTGCTCAGTTAGCCAGACCAAGAGCCATCAAGAGCCACCAGTCCTGAGGCAGGGAGGGGCTCTGGGGATGCAAATTCGAGGTGCATGTGGCCCTATGGAACCCCAGAATTCCAAATGCCAGCGTGGAAGGGACCCCAGGGCTCATCTCAGTGATGAGATGGACAGCAGGCCAGGAGGCGCCTTAATGGCACAGCCACTTTTGGCCTGAGGCCCATCTTTCCTGAACACCTCCCATGAGGGACATGCAGATCCAGAAAAGCAGACGAAACACCTGGGGCCCACCCAGCCTGGAAGGCAAGCTTGGAGGAGGTACCAGGACTGCAGCCCAGGACCTGAGCCCAGAATCCAAACAGGCCCAGGGCCACCATCCTCTACAGGGCCCACTGCAGCCTGGGCAGCTCCGAGCTGCAAGCAAAGACTGATGCCTGGGAATGGACATATGGGGCTCCGGGGCACTGGAGATGGGGCATCTGTAGTGTGAATAGGAGCCCAGAAGCTGGGGAGAGGTGCTGACCTCTGACTTGCCTAGCTAGGTGCCCAAGGACAGCTGCCCTTTTCCAAGGGGCTTGACAGCCCTGCTTGGTGGGCATGTTTGACACAGTCCTCCTGCTTCCACTAGAGGGTGATCCTGGGCAGAGGAGCAGGCTCAGACTTGGGCCAAAGGACAGCTGTGCCCCTGGCTCCTGTGCCCTTGGCTCCACGACCCCAGAGTACCCTGGGGCAGGCACCAGGCCAGTGGAAGGTGGCCCTTCACACCCGTCTATTCCTTGGCCGGTCGTCAGTGTGTGTGTGCATGCATACACATACACGGATGTGGGAGCAGAGACCGCCCCTGAGGGGGTGGGCGAGGTGCTGGCCACCCCGCAGTCCTCTGGTGCCCAGCCTCACGGGTCCTGAGGGGGTGGGCGAGGTGCTGGCCACCCCGCAGTCCTCTGGTGCCCAGCCTCACGGGTCCTGAGGGGGTGGGCGAGGTGCTGGCCACCCCGCGGTCCTCTGGGGCCCAGCCTCACGGGTCCTGAGGGGGTGGGCGAGGTGCTGGCCACCCCGCGGTCCTCCGGGGCCCAGCCTCACGGGTGTCCCTCCGTCTGCAGCACAACAGACGTGCACACGGTGGCCTCACTGCTGAAGCTCTACCTGCGGGAGCTCCCCGAGCCTGTGGTCCCCTTCGCCAGGTACGAGGACTTCCTTAACTGCGCCCAGCTGCTCACCAAGGACGAGGGGGAGGTTAGTGGCTCATGGGGACCCATGCTGGGGGAGTGGGCCTGCTAGGTGGTGGCGGGGGGAGGTCGTGGATACAGGACTTTTCGTGACTTTCCATGGTACATAGATCCTGTAGCCTGCTTTGTTGGGGGCGGGGGCCAGGCCTAGAAGCTCCTAATCTGGGAAGGGCTAGCATATTTCCCCACTAGGAGGGAGGGTACTCTGGGGTGGGATGCCTGGGGCATCCCCTCCGTGTGTGCAGCCCTCCATCTCTTGGAGGGACAGGTACCTCCTGAAGCAGGCTGTGTTCCAGGCATGCTCTTGAGTACAGTGTCCTCCTGAAGCAGGCTGTGTTCCAGCCATGCTCTTGAGTACAGCGTGCCCGGGCTGGACCACCACTCAGTGGGCACTCCTGCTCCATCACCTCCTCCCACATCTAACTCGGGCTACCCAGGCCGGCCTTGGGATTCAGAAACAACCAGACTTTTCATCTATTTCTATCCTGCCTCCTCCCAAAAGAATTTGAGACTGCCCCCAGGACAGAGCCCCCCGCCTGCAGCCCTGGTTGGCTCCAGCTGGGGAAGAACTGTTTGCCCTCCCTGTGGCTGTGTGGGAGATGAGGGGTCTTTATCTAGCAAATATTTGTGCCTCGATAAGTGAGCTGAGCGCTGGCCCTGACATTCCTCTGTGGCTCTGCAGAGGCACATCCCTCACAACAGCATCTCGAAAGTAAATCTCTTCCCCCAGAGGTCACCAGCCATGGGGATGAAACTGGTGGTGCCCTCTGGTCACTGGCGGCCAGGCCCCTGGGCTGTGGCTGGAGGTCTGGACTCAGATTCCCACCCCTCCTCTTCCCGCCTCCCTCCAGCAAGAGAAGGCCTGGGGCCTCCCTGCTGATCTTTGAAATGCTGTTTTTTCTCTCTCAATCCCAAGGGGACTCTGGAGTTGGCTAAGCAAGTGAGCAGCCTTCCCCTGGTCAATTACAACCTGCTCAGATATATCTGCAAGTAAGTGACTCGGGGTGGGGCTTCCCTCTCCTGCGGTCTGGCTCCGTATGCCTTTCACAGGGGTCGGGGGGCCCCCCACACATCTGTCAAGCCAGTGGGGGATATAAAAGAAGTCTCTGCACTTACAGAGCTTATTATAGTCCTGGTCGGAGCAGTCAGTGTTATACAGTCCTGAGTACACCATTCCTGAAGGAAAGCGGGATGGCCTTTGTTCCTTCTGCTTCACCTGGGTGCCTCTCACCATCCCTCCCCGTGGGTCTGCTTCCTGACAGTGACCTAGGCTCAGGGTGCCAGGAGAGGACAGGTAGGGTGAGCCTTCACCCAGCCCGGCATCTGGGGGTCTGAGCCTTTCTAGGCAGCTGCGCCCACTGCAGGTGGGGAGTTCTGTCCTTCCACACCAACAACAGGCCCTGGTTCCAGTGGCCTTTACTTCTGATGGCCCTCCGGATCTCAGGGAAGCTCTGCTTTCTTCTGAGCCTGGCAGGGGCAGCTGACTGTGCCCGGTAGCTGTGGAAAGAGGGGCACAGCTGAGCACGGGGGCCAGGCAGCTCCCAGCAGATCTGGAGTCAGGATTTGCTTCTCTGCCAACTGTCTCTTCCTTACTTTGTAGGTTTCTGGATGAAGTTCAGTCCCACTCAGATGTCAACAAGATGAGCGTCCAGAACCTGGCAACTGTTTTTGGGCCTAATATACTTCGGCCGCAGAGAGAAGACCCAGTGACCATTATGGAAGGTAACGGTGGGGGGTGTATGTGGTGGTGCTGGTTGCTCTGGGCTCACGTCGGTCCTGGGCAAGTCCTCAGAACCCTCACAGCAGGCCAGCAGGAGGGGTGGCCCCAGCCCTGGGCACTTGGAAGCAGCCTCTCTGGACCTCCTCACTGCCTTCTGCAGCCCCTCTTCCCCCATGGGGTCAGCTCTAAAAGGAAAAGGAACTTTGCCCTGTGGATGGGGTCATAAGGTGCAGTTAGAATGATGGGAGCGGCTGAGGGGGTGGAGGTGGGGTGGAAAAGGTCAGTGCCCTTGCCCTTAAATATACACAAATGAGGGAGGAGGGAGGAGGGTTCAGGATGGGGAACACATGTATACCTATGGCGGATTCATTTTGATATATGGCAAAACCAATACAATATTGTAAAGTTAAAAAATAAAATAAAACAAAATTACACACAAATGTTTTTGAAAATTACTGAAGTAATTTTCTATTAAATAATTGTCACAGGCTTCTTCTGGATGTTAGAGCTCAGCAAACCCTAGGGATATTATGTTCTGTAATGAACAGTCATACTAAAAAGATTTTAAATAATAGAGCAACAGCAGCCGCTTTGCACACGTCAGGGCCTCTGCCGAGTGCTTTACTTCTACCACCGCGTTTCAGTCCTCACAAGAAGCCCCCGGTTACTGCCCCCACGTGACAGATGAGGAGACAGGCCGCAAGAGGTGCGGGGACTCTGTTAGTCTGACTTTTCAGAGGGCACACAGGTGCAGGCTGGCCTGGAAAGGAGCGCACTGCTTGGAGGCCCCATAGGAAGACCATCCTCTCTAGTGTGAGAGTCTGGCTGCTCACAGGAAACCCGCAGCCGGTCAAGCCAAGGAGCGGAGAGGCTGGCAGAACGCACGCAGAACCTGCCTGACGCCAGCTGGAGCCTGCTGCCCTGGCACGAGGCAGGCTGAGGGCAGAGTGGCCATTCCTGTGGAACATGAACTAGGGGAGGTGCGGGGGTGAGGGGTGGGCTGCAGAGCTTTCCCTGTCCCAACACTCCCTTGGCCTGACTGGCAGTCTCCCCAGAGCTCCCATCTGCCTGGCTGCACAGGTGCCTGAGGGCAAATGCTCACCCTGCTGAACTGCCAGGTTCTTGCTTCACCTACTAAAGATTGTTAACTTACTGTTCCCCATGACTCTCATTACTTCTAGTGGGAGTAGAAGCACTTGCCCTTCCTCATCACACAGAAGCCTCCCCCTGTCTCTGGTCTTTGGTGGAGGATAACAGGAGGGTAGATGCCTTGGTCCCTCTGCAAAGCCTGCCTTTGTCACGGACCCCTCTCTCCACCCACAGCCTCAGGAACTGAGTCCCCCATATGGTACAGGCTGTGTCTCAGGGGCTGTGGCCTGGGGAAGAGGAAGCATGTGCTTGTGGGGGGGGTTGTTCATGTTAGGGGGGTGGCTATGTGCATTTGTGTGTGATTGTGTATGGGGTTGTGTATGTGTGACTCTTTGTATGGGGCTGTGTATGTGTGTGACTGTGTATGGGGTTGTATGTGTGTGTGACTCTGTGAATGAGATTGTATATGTGTGTGACTCTGTGTATGGGGTTGTGTGTGTGTGATTCTGTGTATGGGATTGTGGATATGTGACTCCGTGTATGGGGCTGTGTGTGTGTTTGACTCTGTGTATGGGGTTGTATATGTGTGTGACTCTGTGTATGGGGTTGTGTATGTGTGACTGTGTATGAGGTTGTGTGTGAGTGACTCTGTATGGGGTTGTGTGTATGACTGTATGGGTATATATGTGATTATGTGTCTGGGATTTTATATGTGTGTCTATGGGGTTGTGTATGTGTGTGACTCTGTGTATGGGGTCGTGTATGTGTGTGACTGTGTATGGGTTGTGTATGTGTGTGACTATGGGGTTGTGTATGTGTGACTGTATGGGTATATGTGTGACTGTGTGTCTGGGGTTTTATATGTGTGTGTATAGGATTGTGTTTGAGGTTGTGTGTGTGTGTGACTCTGTGTATGGGGTTGTGTATGTGTGTGACTATGTATGGGGTCGTGTACCTGTGTGACTTTGTGTATGAGGTTGTGTGTGAGTGACTCTGTAGGGGGTTGTGTATATGTGTGACTGTGTATGGGGTTGTGTATATGTGTGACTGTGTATGGGGTTGTGTATGTGTGTGACTGTGTATGGGGTTGTGTGTGTGACTCTGTGTCTGGGGTTTTATATGTATGTGTATGGGTTTGTGTGGAGAAGGAATGGGATCCCACTCTAGTACTCTTGCCTGGAAAACCCCATGGATGGAGGAGCCTGGTGGGCTGCAGTCCATGGGGTCACGAAGAGTCTGACATGACTGAGCGACTTCACTTTCACTTTTCACCTTCATGCACTGGAGAAGGAAATGGCAACCCACTCCAGTGTTCTTGCCTGGAGAATCCCAGGGACGGGGGAGCCTGGTGGGCTGCCGTCTCTGGGGTCGCACAGAGTCGGACACGACTGAAGCGACGCAGCAGCAGCAGCGTGGGGTTGTGTCTGGGGTTCTACATGTGTGTGTATGGGGCTGTGTATGAGGTTGTATGTGTGTGTGAGTCTGTATGAGGTTGTGTATGTGTACGAAGCTGGGTCTGTGTGCCCACATGCACCCATAAGACATCTCAATTCTGTGTCCCAGAGCCCTGTGCCCCCAGAGTGGACAGGCAGGCATGGCCACTGTGGGCAGCAGATGGGGCAGCCAGGAGGGCCCTGGCACCTAGGTCCTGGTCTCCAGCCCCAGCCTGCCCTCGGCTCAGCCCACAGCCTCAACCAGCACTGTGTCTGCTCCCCACTCTGCCAGCTGGTTGGAATGGGCGTGAAGGCTGAGTGCCTTTCTGTGCTCCAGACCCCACATGGAGGAGGGGATGTTGGGTATGGTCCTTCTGTCCCTGTCTGAATTTGGAAAGTGTGGTGGCCATCCTTACCTTCGGAGCGGAAGATGGCGAGCTCTTGTTGAGTCCACACTTAAGGAGTAGCCTGGTTTGAGGCTACTGGCAGAGCTGGGCGCCCTGGGTCCGAGCTGCAGCCTGCTGACTGGTCTGGAGAAACTGGACTGGAGGCATTCCCAGTCAGCCTTTTCTTATTCCTTCTTCTTGGCAGGCACTTCTCTGGTCCAGCACCTGATGACCATCCTGATCCGCAAACACAGCCAGCTCTTCACTTCGAGGACCACGGAGGGGCCAGCCTCCCCACGCGGGGGCCCACCGTGCACCGTGGGGTGGGGCTCCGAGGAGGTCACCAGGGACGACCAGGCAGAGCCCGGCAGCCCCAGCGCCCCCTGCCTGCCCTCACACAGGACCTCTTCTCTGGATGGGGCTGCCGTGGCGGCACTTTCTAGAACCTCTCCCACGGGCCTGGGGAGCCGATGCAGCCCTGCTGCCACCAGCCCTGGGAAGAAGGTGCAGACTCTGCCCAACTGGAGGTCTTCCTTCCGGCAGTCAGGGTCCCGGTCGGGGAGTCCGAAGGTGGGCACCTCATCCCTGGAGGTCCCCATCATCTCCTCCGGAGGGAACTGGCTCATGAATGGACTGTCCTCCCTGCGAGGCCACCGCCGGGCCTCATCAGGAGACCGGCTCAAGGACTCGGGCTCCGAGCAGAGACTCTCCACCTACGACAATGTGCCCCCGCAGAGCTGCTTTCCCAGCACACCCAGTGTGGCCAGCCTGCCCTGGTCTGGGGCCTCCTCCTGTGAGGCCTCGGCTCAGGGCTCGGTCAGCAGCTGCACAGCATGCCGGGCCAGCGACTCCTCCACCTGCAGCTCCCTGCACATCGAGGGGGCCCTCGAGCCCTCCCCTGTCCTCAGCAGCAGTGAAGAGCGCAGATCCCTGGATCTGGACCATGGCCTGGATGGAGTGGGCGCCTGCATCAGCAGCAGCGAGCCCAGTGACCCAGGAAGCCCTGCTCAGGACCACGCCCGCCGAACCGAGGTTCTCCAGGGCCTGGTCACAGAGCTCAGAGCAGAGCTGTGCCGGCAGAGGACTGAGTATGAGACGAATGTGAAAAGGTAAAAAGCCTGTTGGGCGAGTGCAAGACTGGTACTCCCAGGCTGGGCAGAGACCTTGCAGCCAGCAGCTCACTGGACACTGGTCCTGGGCAATCAGCCTCTGGCTTGGAAAGATAGCTCCTGGAGGCAGGGCCCAGAGCAGCCAGCCCCCAGGAAGCTGCCTTTCTGGGAGAAGGTTCCCTAGGACAGGGCCGGGAATGGAGGGATGGGGGTCCTCTGTCTGGGAAAGCTTGGGAACTGAGGGCCTAGCATGCAGCCAGGACTCCGTGAGGCCAGCTGAATAAAGGAGCGAGTCAGAATCTCAGTCTGAGCTGCTCAGAGTACTTTGATAGAGAGGTTCGGAGTGGAGGTCCCTATGTGGCCCTCAGGGAGGAGGCAGGCCCCCTAGTATGTCCTACAGTTCAGGAACTGGGAATGGGGCAGGGCCTCTGTGCACTGCAGGCCCCAGGCCAGCCTGGCTAACTGACCGACCATGGTTGGGCCTAATGTAGAGTGAGGACATCTGGATGGAAATCCAATTTCCTCTGAAGAGGGAGCTGACCTTGCTGAGCCAAGCCCTCCCTTCTACTGGGTCACAGAAGACGCCCCATGCCACCCTTTAAGGCGTGCAGGCTTGCTCACTGATGGGCCCTGGTTCTGTTCTCTCAGCCCCTGCGTGCTGAGGGCTTTTTCCCTCGTTATAGTCACCAGCAGAGCCTGTGGGTCTTCCCAGGTGGCATTAATGGTGAAGAATCTGCCTGCCAATGCAGGAGACAGACATAAGAGCCTCGGGTTTGATCCCTGGCTCCAGAAGATCCCCTGGAGCAGGGAATGGCAACCCACTCCAGTATTCTTGCCTGGAGAAGCCAATGGACAGGGGAGCCTGGTGGGCTACAGTCCAGAAGGTTGCAGAGTCAGACACGACTGAAGCGGCTTGTCACACACACAGAGCCTACGCTAGATAGTGAGCATCAGCATCTCAGACCCTTTAGCTCCTTTCGCCCCAGGCCTTGCATCAGCTGACTGACCTATGAACCCATGTCCCACCCACTAGCAGAAGGCTTCAGTGGGCTCTGAGTGCTTCCTTTTTCCATCAAAGTGGAGGCTTCTGTTTCTGAGCATGGGATTCCCACGGGGAGCTGGAATGGCAGCATCTGACCCTCTTGTCCTGCTGGCAGCTGTCTCCTGGGTACCTGGGGAGCGTCAGGTGTGTGCCGGCTCTGTGTTCCTGGTGGGAAGATGGCAGCAAAGGGGCTATGAGGGCAGTGCCCACTGCCATGGGGGAGATCAGAGGTAGGTGGGGTCACCGTAGGTGATATCTGAGCCAGGACTTGGCTCCATAGGAGCCAAGACCAATAGGATTGAGGTGAACAAGGATGAGAAAGGACACCACATGAGTAACACCCAGGGTGTAAAATTGTGGAGGAAACCCCCAGGGTAAGCACGGGGTGGGACACAGCAGGCAGAGAGAGCAGCAGGGGCTCCTGCAGATTCACTGGATGGCGAGGGCTGCCGAAGCTGAGCTTACAGAGCACACCGGGTGTGTTACTGGCGGATGCTGTCCGAGGGCAGCCTCAGAGGGGGTCAGAATCAACCTGTCACCTCCTTGGCTGTTTGTGGAGGTGACTCAAGCTTTCACCTTCTCAGGGGCTGGGGTTCTCAGGGGAAATGCAGTCTTGTTGTCTGGTGGGCTCTGGGTTCAATCCTTGACCCACTGTGTGTTCACTGAGTGTCCAGGCAGGCTCTGAAAGCGTGAGGTAGTGGGGGTGGGGTAGGGGGCCAGGCCTTTTACCAGGAGTGATGCCTTGATTTTATTCGCAGGGAGATGTGAAGCTGCTGGCAGGCCTAGAGGACTGCCATCACTGATGAGGTGCGCTGGCTGCTGTGTGCAGGAGCGCTTGACAAGGCAGACAAAGCCCAGTTAGGCAGCCACGGAGATCCAGGCAAAGCCCAGCTAGGGGCCACGGAGATCCAGGCAAAGCCCAGTTAGGAGGCCACGGAGATCCAGGCAAAGCCCAGTGAGGGGCCACGGAGATCCAGGCAAAGCCCAGTGAGGGGCCACGGAGATCCAGGCAAAGCCCAGTGAGGGGCCACGGAGATCCAGGCAAAGCCCAGTGAGGGGCCACGGAGATCCAGGCCAGGCCTGTGGGCGGCACGGACTCCAGAGGCAGCAGTCGAGGTGGGCAAGTGGCCAGATTCAGAACATGTGGGATGAGAAAAATAGCTGACTTGAGGGACACCATTTTTGTTTTGGAAGAAGGTGGTCTCGAGTGAAGAGACTGGGGCTGTAGGAGGGTGACTTGGGAAAGGAGGGCAGGAACTCGCAGGAGCCGGAGCTGTGGGTCTGTTAGGCTGTAGATGCTTATGAAGTTTCTGAGTGGACTTGAGGGAGACGAAGATTGAGGGGTGTCACTCAACCTGCCACTCACTCCTGTGGTGCTTGGAGCCTGAGGCTGGATACAGTCCCTTTAGGAGTGGCGTGGAAGGAAGAGGGTGGCCCAGGGCGTTCTCCAGAGCACTAGGGGGGATCTGTGCAGGAGGAGCCCCGAGGGGAGGAGAAGCAATGGAGAGGCTCGTGGGGGACCTGCTGCCCCCACTTTGGGGGTGGCCTTCTGACACTGTCCCCCCCGAGATGGGAGGTTAGGGTAAAGGGAGGCTTTTTCCCTTCTCTGTGTTTTTTTTTTTTATTGAAGTATAGCTGATTTATTTACAGCATTGTTAATTTCTACAAAGTGATGCAGTTTTAATATACATATTATTATACATTATTACATACATATTAATATACATATTATTATACATAATATATTCTTTTCCATTATGGTTTATCCCAGGATACTAAATATAGTTCCCTGTACTATAAAAAGGACCTTGTTGTTTATCCATCCATACACACACACACACACACACACACACACACATATATATATAGTTTGCATCTGCTAACCCTGAACTCTGAATCCCTCCCTCCCCCACCCCCTCACCTTCCCCCCTCCCCCTCACCCCCCTCCCCACCCCCTCACCCTTCCCCCACCCCCTCACCTCCCTCCCCACCCCTCACCTCGCCCTTGGTAACTACAAGTCTGTCGTCTATATCTGTGAGTATTTCACAGATAAGTTCATCACCCTTGGTAACTACAAGTCTGTCGTCTGTATCTGTGAGCATTTCAGATAAGTTCATTTGCGTCATATTTGAGATTCAACACATGGTATCTCTCTCTCTCTCTGGCCTCCTACACTTAGTATGATAGCCTCTCAATGCATCCATGTTGCTGCGAATGGCACTGCTTTTTTTATGACTGAGTAGTACTACACTGTGTGTGTATACACACACACACACACCACCTTCTTTATGCGTTCATCTGTTGATGGACATTCGGGTTATTTCCATGTCTCGGCTATTGTAAAAAGTGCCGCTATGAACACAGGGGTGCACGTGTGCTTTCAAATTACGAGTTTTGTTTGGGTATATGCCCAGGAGTGGGACGGCTGGATCATATGGCAACTCTATTTTTTTGTATACTTTTTTTTTTTTTTTTTAATTTTGACCATGCCACATGGCTTATGAGATCTTAGTTCCCTGACCAGGGATTGAACCCAGGCCCTTGGTGGTGAAAGCGCAGAATCCTAACTACTGGTGCGTGTGCCTGTGTGTGCGCATATGCGGGCATATGCATGCACGCACACACACATTGGTCGTGTCCAACTCTTTGCGACCCCATGGACTGTAATCTGCCAGGCTCCTCTGTCCACAGAACTTTTCAGGCAAGAATACTAGAGTGGGTTGCCATTTCGTACTCCAGGGGGATCTTCCCAACCCAGGGATCGAGCCTGTGTCTCCTGCGTCTTCTGAATTCATTCTTTACCCTGTGCCACCTGCGAAGCCCCCTAACCACTGGACAGCCAGGGAATTCCTATTTTTAGTTTTTTGAGGAACCTCCATACTGTTTTCCTTAGCGGCTATACCAACTTACATTCCCACCAATAGTGTAAGAGGGTTCCCTTTTCTCCACATCCTCTTCAACCATTTATTATCTGTAGACTGTTTAACGGTGGCCATTCTGACTAATGTGAGGTGATACTTCACTGTAGTTTTGATTTGCATTTCACTAAGGATTAGTGATATCAGCATCTTTTCACGTGCCTATTGGCCATCTGTTACCTCATCTTTGGGCTTCCCTGATAGCTCAATTGGTAAAGAATCTGCCTTCAATGCAGGAGACCCTGGTTCGATTCCTGGGTCAGGAAGATCTGCTGGAGAAGGGAAAGGCTACCCACTCCAATATTCTGGCCTGGAGAATTCCATGGACTGTAGTCTGTGGGGTCACAAAGAGTTGGAGATGACTGAGTGACTTTCACTTTCTGCCTCATCTTTGGATAATGTCTGTTTAGGTCTTCTGCCCATTTTTCAATTTCACATCATTTGCAAATATTGTCTCCCAGTCCTCAGTCTCTTTTCATTTATGGTTTCCTTTGCTGTAAGTTTGATTAGCTTCCATTTGTTTATTTTTGCTTTTATTTCTGTTGCCTTGGGAGACTGATCCAAGAAAACATAGGCACAGTGTCAGAGAATGTTTTGCCTGTGTTCTCTTCTAGGAGTTTTATGGTGTCATGTCTTATTATTTAGGTCTTTTAGCCATTTTGAGTTTATTTTTCTGTATCGTGTAAAGGTATGTTCTAACTTCGTTGATTTGCACACAGCTTCCAACTTTCCCCAAACCACATGCTGAAGAGACTGTCTTTTCCCCATTGCATATCTTGCCTCCTTTTTCAAAGATCAGTTGACCATAGGTGTGTGGGTTTATTTCTGGGCTCTCTATTCTGTTCCACTGATCCATATATCTGTTTTTGTGCCAATACCATGCTATTTTGATTACTGTAGCTTTGTAGTATTGTCTCGAGTCTGGGAGTGTTATGGTTCCTGCTTTGTTCTTTTTCCTTAGGATTGCTTTCGCAATTCTGATCTTTTACAGTTCCCTATAAATTTTATTTGTTCTGTGAAAAATGTCATGGGTACTTTGATAGGGATTGCATTAGACCTGTAGATTGAGTAGCATGGCTATTTTAACAATATTCTTCCAGTCCCAGAGACGGGATCATGTTTCCATTCAACTTCCGTTATTAATGTTTTGTAGTTCTCAGCACGTAAGTCTTTCACTGCCTTGGTGAGGTTTATTCCTAAGTTTTTTGTCTGTTTCTTGTTCTTTTGATGCAGTTTTAAAGGGGATTGTTTCATTGTCAGTGTAAAGAAATGCAACCAATTTCCTTCCGGCAATCTTCCATTGCTACCGTGCTGAGTTCGTTCATCAGTCCTACTGGTTTCCTGTGGTCATGTGGGTTTTCTGCATGCAGTGTGTGTCCTCTGCATCTATGACGGTTTCACCTCTTCCCTACCAATCTGAATACCTTTATTTATGCCTCTTGGCTGACTCAGGGTCTGGGACTTCCAATACTATACTGAGTAACAGTAATGAGTGGGCCT
Organism: Bos javanicus; assembly: GCF_032452875.1. Classification (NCBI taxonomy): domain Eukaryota; kingdom Metazoa; phylum Chordata; class Mammalia; order Artiodactyla; family Bovidae; genus Bos; species Bos javanicus. The sequence goes on along the minus strand of NC_083895.1, from coordinate 44,322,554 downwards.
CCCCGTCTTGTTCCGGATTTTAGCGCTTCTGCATGCTCTGTCTTCAGCAGTTACCGGTGAGGGCCCAGGCCTCGCGGGGGTGGGAGGAGGGGCGTTGGCTCCGCACGTCATGTGCCAGGTGACCTGCCGTGGGCCTCCTTAGCTCGTCGTAGCTGCAGTGCATGTTTTCAGGGCTCAGTGCAGTTTGTGTCCTGCCCAGCTTATGTCTTGTAGTCAGGTCGGTTCCCAGAGCCAGGCACAGCCTGTCCCTGAGGCCTCAGAGGAGTGCGTCATTGGTTGAAAAGATGAAAGGCCTGTGGTGCACTCCATGGTAGCAAAAAGGAGCAGTGTCTGACATGCTGGGGAGGATCAAGAGCAGCTTACCAGAGGGTGAGACATTTGGGCTGGGGTATGAAGGCCGAGAGCGAGTGGAAGATGAAGTGGCAACCTGAGTGGGGTTTCCTGTGAGTCACTGTGTCTGGATGGAGCTCGGTGGGTCTTGCAGAGGAGCAAACAAGGGGACAGTTTCCTGCTTCCCTCTCGCTGTAGGGCTCAGTCCTGTTCTCTGCCAGCAGGCAGTCCAACCCTCACTATGCCAGGTAGCCAGGCGGGAGGGTAAGTGGTCTTCTACTTGAGTGAGAACTCAGGGAGGGCCCCTGACCTTGAGTGCAGAAGGCCAAGAGGAGGATCTCTGAGGGGTGAAGCCCCAGATCTTGTGAGGATATGTGGTCTGTGAAGCCTCACCTGGCACCGGGTCTGAATTCGCAGCAACCTTCCCCTTGGGTATCAGGTCTGAACAGCTACTTTACCCCATCAAGTGTCTGCCGACAATGGAGCTCGCTTGCAAACCTCAGCCCAAGTCTAAAATGGTGTCTTTCTTCTTTCATTTTTTAAGACTCGAAGAAGGTAGTGCCGACCTGAGGAAACGAATGTCACGGCTAGAAGAAGAACTAGACCAAGAAAAGAAAAAGTACACAATGCTGGAAATAAAGCTGAGGAACTCGGAGCGGGCACGGGAAGATGCAGAAAAGAGGAACCAGCTGCTACAGAGAGAGATGGAGGAGTTTTTTTCAACCCTGGGAAGCTTGACTGTTGGGGCAAAAGGTGCCAGAGCGCTGAAGTAAAGGAATCGGCAGAGTTCGTTTCTGCTGCGTGCTTGCCCTCCCGGCCCTCCACAGCCTCGAGAGGAGCCAGAGCCTTTGCAGCTGGACCTGGGCCTCAGTGGTGCCAGCAGATCCGGCACAGGCTGGAGAGAGCAGTCCTGACACCCCGTCAGGAGCCCGAGCCCCACCCGGGATCTGGAGGCTGCTCCGACCGTGCAAGGTGTGGCAGACATCAGAGCGGCAGTCCCATGACCGCCAGAATAGACGGCACCTGGGATCTGAGTGGCCCACCAGGACCTTTCTGCATTCTTTATTAAATGTGCTCTCAAAGCATGATGCCTGGGTGCCTGACTCCTTTATGGTCATGCAGAGGGAGGGTACTCAGTGACCTCTTCCACTTCTCACAGGGTTGGAAGTCCTCTAGGTGTCCCAAGGGTGGGATGGCATGGAGGAGCCTTGAGAAGTGGGTGACAGAGCTCTCAGAGCACCCAGTGTTACCATGGTCACTGAAGCTGACTCAGGCACATCTGTGTGCTCCCGGCTCAATCTCCTGCGCTCAAGGCAGGATGGTTTTCCTCACTGCTTGCTCCCCCTCCCGCCGCCTGAGCCTCTGCAGCTGGTGTCTGTCCGGAATCTCTCTCCGGCCTTCCACTGTAACCTGCTGTCCTTTGCGTGGCCCTGGCTCTGCTGCAGAGCCAGAGCCCGTGAGTCAGAGCTCAGCAGGGGTGCTGCACTCCCTGCTTCTGCTCCCCTGGGTATGTGCAGGGTGAAGGCACGGCTCTGTAATGGAGAGGTGAGCCCAAGTGACGGCCACACCTCAGCTGTGCCCAGCCCCCTTTGCAGATTCCCCTTGAGCTGATGCCAATCCCTCTCCCTTCCCTGCCTGCTTACCTCCAGTTCATCCTCAAGGCTCCATGGGGGCAGTTCCTTCAAGCCTTTCCCTGGCTGCCACCGAACCCAGCCCAGGCGTGGGCCAGAGTTCCTCAGGACGGACCTTCAGTGGCAGCAAGGCAGCCGCCTCTGAGCAGAGGGGACTGGCGTCTGGAGAGCAGGCAGTGCCAGTGCCATTCCCTTCATCTGCTCCTGCTCACGGCACCCTTCCCTATCACTTTTCACTATCCTCAGCAGCCAACTGCAATGGTTTTGCGGGGAGTGGGGTCACCAAAGTGCCCCCATTTCTGACTACCATCTCTGGAGAAATCACTCAGGCCAGCTACCCATCTACCTGGAGTCAGGTGTAAACTATGACAGCAATGCTCCAAATGCAGGGTGCTGGTGCTCCCAGAAGTGCTGGCTCTCCATCGTTAAGGTGCAAGCCCACAGGCCCAGGCTGACTAGTAACTCCAGCGTAGTGAGGAGGCTGATGACTGGCCCTCAGCCAGGTCACTGGTGGCCTCGCCAGCCAAGAGGAGAGGTGCCTGCCAAGGGCCCCCAGCAGCAGCAGCGGCCAGGATTCTCTTGGGGAGCTCTGAGGGGTGGGGTCAGTGGACAGCAGTACCTGCACCCGCTCCCAGGCCCATCGCTATCCTAGAGGTGTGGGTGACCAGCGTCCCCCGGGGTAAAGCACTGCCCTCCTCCTCCGGTTCAAGGAGAAAGAAAGTAGTATGAAGTGACTGACTGCTCGCAACAACTCTAGCATAGGATTAACCACATGCTCCCTATTCAGTGGGGAAACTGAGGCCAGGAAGGGAGAGCTGAGAACGCCAGTGTATTTTACGGTCCTCAGTTCTGCTAACTTTGACCTAGAGTAGAAATGCTGCCAGGCTATGAAAGGAGCAGAAATGACCAAATGGGGTCCACGTGCTGACAGGGACGCTGTCTGTCTGCTCAGCCGTTAGTCGTGGCAAAGGCTCAGCTTTTGGTCAAGTGCTTGCCCCAAACCAGCTTGTGAGCCGCACTGCCACCTGCTGGCTTGAGACCTGCAAATTCAATTTTTCTCTGAAAATTAGGCAGTACTCAGTAGATATTCCATCCTCCAATTTCCATTTACTTAGCACTTTCCATTTTGTTTATAAAACAGACTGACCCCTGCCTGCAAATCACACTGAGACTAAGGGGCTCTGGCCCACCCATCCACCACGCTCTCCCTAGTTTCACAGAACCCGTTCCCGAACCTGGGGATTCCAGTTATTCCTATTATTGTAATGACATCATTTAATATTAAATACACTGATGCAACTAGAGATTATCACACTAAGTGAAGTCAGAAAGACAAAGACAAGTACCATATGATACCACTTAGTGACACCCACTTGGTGGGATCTAACATGACAAATGAACCTCTCATCTATGAAACACAGAATCACAGAACAGACTGGTAGTTGAGGAGGGAGGGGATTGGGGGAGCAATGCAGCAAGAGGTTGCATTAGCAGATGTGAGCTTTTACATATAACACAGATAAACAACAATGTTCCAGTGTGTAACACAGAGAACTATATTCAATATCCTATGAGAAGCCATAATGAAAAAGAATACAGAACCACTCTGCTGTACAGCAGCAATTAACACAACACTGTAAGTCAACTATATACTTCAATTAAACAAACAAATTTGAGAATCTGATGAAAGCTATAGACCCAATGAAGAAGAAAAATAACCGCATATACAAAAAATTTAGCTTTCCAAGACCTCTTGAAGCCTGCCACTAAACTCTGTAATCAAAGTTTAGAGATTAAGGGATTAATAGTAAACTCTTAAATTTGAAAATAATAATATTATGTAAAGCAATGAATTATAAATGTGAAAAGATAGGGAATCAATTTTTTGAAAACCTACATGAATGCTTTAGAAAAATTCAGTAACCACAACTTACTAAGAAAAAATTGCCAAATTATCAATCAAACATATAATAGTGGAAAATTGGTATAAAAAAATCTAGGATTCTGCTCTCAAACTACTTCTAAAATTTTTTTAATTGTTTTAAAATTTGTGTTTGACTCTAAAGAAAAAACTGGAAATTTTAAGTTTTACACTGAAAAAAAATGAGTTGGCTTACTTTTAAAAAGACTGGTAAATGCCCCATATTAGAATACAATTTTAAGAATGTGTGTATAAGAGACAGAGGCAAAGACAAAAACAGAGGAAGAGTTTAACCTGGCTGGTGGAATAATGGACCAGGTGTGAACTGTGTTCATGCCCCACTAGAATAGAGTCCAGGTAACCAGGCTCCAATCTGTGGGTGATAAATGGAGTCAGTACCAATATCCCCTTGGTCCTGAGCAGGGCCCCACCCCCTGGAGAGTCCTCCCAGGACCCTTACCTAGGCCCATCATGAAGGGCCCTCGAGAGGGGCAGCAGCAGCGGTGTGAGACAGCCGCCGTGTCTACTTAGCTGGGAGCTCGGGCACACGAGACCCTGACTGTGTGAGGGAACCAAGACTGAAGGACAGGAAGGGGCAGCGATTCAATTAGGCAGATCCAGGCAGAAGTCCGCGTGAGTGCCAGGGCCCTTGCTGGCACGGGGGAGGCTGACGGGCCAGGGCCAGGCAGGGACCAGATCCTGTAGATCCTGTCGCTTACAGTAGAGCTACTTTTGTTTGAAGGGATACTGGAAAGCATTTAAGGGCTTTAAATAAACGGACATGAAATAGCTTGCATTCAACAAGGCAGGCTATTTTGGCCCCTGGTGGACAGTGGCTCAATTTACCCACAGAGGGGGAGCAGCAGGGAAACTAGTCAGGGAACTATTGGTGGGTCCAGGCCAAGTGGAGACAGCGTCAGGCCAGAAGCCAGCAGGAACCGACGGCAGACTGCATGAGGTGCAGAGAAGACCCTGTGCCCTGGCCAGTCTTTCCAGAAGCGCAGATGTGACGAGAAGCAGAGACGGGGTGGCGAAGTGGAGGGGGCAAAGGAGAGCTTTTACAGGCGATTACTAGAGCACACTTGTGTGCTGCCAAGAGTGATCCAGCAGAGGGAAAGACTGGTGAGGAATAAACAGCATGTCATAACGAGGAGAGGCGATTCTGAAAAAAAGAAACAAGACCAGGAAAAGTGGGAGGGCTGGGTTCAGAGAGAAGAGGCAGGAAGACAGGGCCATGGTTGAGGCAGGTTTATGGGGATGCATACCGGAGTCTGAGAAGTCTCGAAAAATGACAAGCGTGCTTACCTTTAACTAGCAGCCCCCAAATTTATCTGAACACGAAACCCTTTATTCACATAAAACTTCTTAGGCAGTAGCGCACAGCGGTCAGAGTGAAAACGGGAGACAAGACTATCCACATTCAGATCCTGGCCCCACCACATGGTTGTGTAGCTCTGAGCAGCTTGCTCAGCAGCCCTGTGCCTCAGTGTGATCACCTAAGAGGGGAGAGTAACAGTTCTTACCTCATAAAGTTGTTATAAAAACTCTGAGCTCATACAGTCACAGCATTTAATGCCCGGCATAGAGTAAGCTCTCCACGAATACTGCTACTAACTCAACACTAGTGTTCCGTGCGACTATCTTTGGGAATCGCCACTATACCTAGCCTCGATTGAGTCCTGGCAGGATTTCCGGCAGCGAGGGGGCATGGTAACCACTTCAGCGGCCTGGTCTGCCCCTCCTCCCTTCCCCATCCCTTTCTGGCCTCCTTCAGTGTTCTCCTGGTATCTTCCCAGTTCCCTTCTTAGTAACACCCTGGACCATGACCTACCTCATTCTTTGCTGCACCCTGTATCCCATTCGTTACTGCTCCTGGTGGAGGATTTGGTACTTAGTTCTTCAAGGCAGCTGATTTTGAAGGGAGGGACCATATCAGAACCACCTTCTCTCTCTGACTCCTTCTGAGAAAACAGAGCCATAAAGAGTTTACACAATTTGCTGTAGGTGAGGCAACCAGCGTGAAGCCCGGATTCAACTTCAGGTGTCTGCTGTCAGAGCACAGGCTCACATTACTACAGCGATTTCATAGTGCTGTATGCAGTGTCCTTATGCCGGATCTCGAAAGCAGTGAATACTGAATTTCAGAGGCTAGCAACAGTATGGAAGACAGGTCCTCTGTCAATCACTTATCCAGACCAACATTCACTGAATGCCTACTTCCCAATCATTGTGAACAGGCTCTTCCATCCAGGGGATTCCGGGGGAAGCACGGTAGAAGATATGCATGCAGGATGCCCTCACAGAACAGGAGAGACATAAACCACACTGCTGTCTCCCAGAACAGAACGGTGAGCGCGTGAACAGATGAACAGAGCAAGGAAACAAGCAACAGGGACGAGAAAGAAAAAGTCCTCGCAGAGAAGCTTTATCAGAGGAGGAACGATCAGACCGGGCCTTCAGCCGTGAAGATTTCAAATGAACAAGTGGCGGAAGCAATGCACACAAAGATGTGAAGTGTATGTCACGGAGGAGCTTCAGTTGGAATGAACTGAATGGCAGGAATGATACACAAAAATAGCAAAAGAATGAAAACAATGTTTAACTGTCCTATTTCTCAGAAAGTAAAAAAAAAAAAAATCCTCAGTCAATACTGATGTGGAAGCATTTCTCTCAAGTGAGAATTATTCTTACCAACCACATGAAGATTGAGACTGCTGGGGATGAACAGGATGACTTGGGGATCAGCACGTATTTAAGTTCTCAAATGGGAGGCCACACAAAATTCCTCCCTTTCGTTTCAATATTTCCCCATTACCTTAAACCATTTCTATTCCTTTCCATGGCTAAAGTCAACAATTATATTTGCTTTACATGGATTATCCTGATAGAAGTACACACAGTCGATCATTTCCGCAGCCCTGCGAAAGACTTATCTCCCATCGTGTGACAGATGAAGCAGCCCCAGGCTCGGCAAAGCTGAGATTTGTCCAAGATTACCAAACTCTCCATCTGGAGCTCAGGCTAGTCTGGATCCCTAAGACTCAGTAGATCCCACCCTCTCCAGGACCATGTTTCATCAAGGCACATGTGCTTTTGAATTCCCCGTTTTAACTTGTTCTGACCCCTCAGTCTACCTTTTGTGTCTCAAGACATTGTCATAATTCTTTGTATTTCCTGCCAACTTTTTGAAAGTACTTTTTACGGCCGCTTTACCACTCACTCAATCCTCAGCAATCAGACTATGTTCCTACCTGTTCGGGTAACTCCAAGTCTTATTTATGTTACATCCAGCAGGAATCCCCATCTTTTCCCTCTGTCTACAAAATGATGCTAGTGAAAACGGTGCGCAGGCCACACAAGCCAGCGACGCAGACTTCACTAGGGAGCAGACTGTGAGGACAGAGGCCGACAGCTATTAGGCAGCGATCGCTCCTTTCCTTCCACTCCCGGAACACTAAATGGCAAGCTGATGCCGTACCCCAAGTGTGTTCCGTCATGAGCTGTGATGTACAAACTGTAAAATACATCCAGTGTGCTCTCCCTGAACAGCCTCGTGTGCTGACCAGTCAGCCCCAAATGCTAATCCTGGCAACGTCACTCATGTGACGGCAATCTAAATCCCCATTTTCCATTCTCAATATGTGCAGAGGACCTCAGTTCTCCCAACCGAGTATCTCTGGCTTCCCAATTTCCACGCGTCCACTCTTATCAGACCTGCATCCACCGTCAGGTATTCTAAGTCTGTTCATAGTAACTCCATTCCTACTGCCTTTAAAATGATGACAAGTTCTTCAAAATGTTTCACTTCTGATCTTCAACTTTTCAGTCTTACTTCCCATCACACTCTCTCTTTACAGTTATACCCCGCTAGGCCATTCTTCACTTCTCATTCCCTTTACGTGGGAATGCCCTTTTCTCCAAATCTTCCTTAAAAAATGCTTCTGCAAAAACCCTCATTTCCTCTCATCAGTCCTTCCCTGTGTTCCTTCAGCATGGTCTTTGCTCCTCCACACAAAACTTATTTCGATCGGGCTTACTAGACTCGAGCGTCATCACTTTCAGATCTCTCATGTCCAGCTTCTAACTCAGGGTCTCAGACACATATGCACACACTGACGGAATTAAATGAAACACGTCACCAATCATGAAAGCAGAGAGAGACAACAGGATACGGTAAATGATGTCAGACAGAAGTCTAACTTCACAGAACATAGTTGAAGTTATCTTTTAGTTTCAAATGAAGTCCAAAGACATACTGCTATAAAAGCTAAGAAAAAAAAAAAAAAAAAACTCAATCCACAAAATCAGTACAAATCAATTTTCAATAACATAGTCAATGGATCTCAATCCACAAAATCAGTACAAATGAATTTTCAATAACATAGTCAATGGATCTTTTAAGGAGCAGTACTAAAATAAATGTAATGCCTCAATTAACATGAATTGCTTCAATTTATTTGGTGTCACTAGGGTATTATGATTGAGTGGAAATTTACTCAACAAGGTTGGCGGCTCTTGCCATCCAGTCTATCACGAGGTCTCTCCAATGACTGTGATGAGGCTGGTAACCACGTCTGCTAATGGAGCAGTAAGAGTCAGGTGGATACCTGGCCTTGCCCGTCCTTTCCTCAGAACCAGGCGAGTGTGAGTGCAGGTGAGGAGGGGTGTGAGCTCCCGATATGAGGGTTATCTGGAGCAAGAGTCGAGCAAGACAGAGGAGAGTCAACAGACTGGACATATGCAATGAACGAGCCTGCTAGCCTGCCCAGTACAGGCAAAGAGAACACCTGCATGGCGAAGCTGGAAATGCGCTGAGCTGAAATCCCTGGGTGGCTTTGAAACAGATCCTTTTAAAATACTTCTTGCCAAGTGGTCTGCTGTCCATGTGACTGCTGTCTCACACAGTTACTAAGAACTAGGTTAAGGGCATTGAAGCAAATTCCTTTCTTAAGATAATGTTTCTCTAGCAAGTTCAAACACCAGAAAAGTGTAGATAAGTCAGAAAACCAGGGTGATAGTTTAGCCTTTTCACAATTTATATAAAATCCAAATCTAAGAGACTTGCCCTAGTATCCCTTTAATCCCAAATCCATAGGAAATCTGATACCTGCCCAGAAAAACTTTTTACCAAAAATTTGTATCTTGTTTTCAATGAAAAACTCTTAATTTCGTAATTTTCATATCACTTTTTTCTTTTTTATTTAAAATATTATAACCAATTAACATACTAAGATAACATTGTTTACATTCCAGTGGTGCATGTTTAATGACTAGGGCATGAATGATTAAAAACCACAATAATTATCTCAGCATTCCCTACAAAGTGCCCCATTTTGTTTTGTCTAGAGGAGGGGAGAGGAGAGGGAATGGAACACAGGGAAGGGAGAGGAATGAAGAAGGAATGGCATCACACAGGGAGAAAAGCAAATGTCAATTATCATACTTAGGTTTCAGGTTTCAAAACCTGTTGAACAGGATAAACTATGAGAAAATAGATGTCACAGTCCAGGTAGACAGCTAGTTCAGTTTTAACTTCATCATTCGGCTAAAAGATTAAGAGCTTCTCAAAAATATACCAAATATTGGGCCTACAAAAGTAATTTATTTCTTCGTAAAATTTACTAAGATTTATTCCTTTTGTAAAATGTAAAGAATGGACTGATATCACGAGCAGGTTTCTACTTACAAAAACAGACAGTAATAATGTCCAACGAGCACATCTAACACAATTTTCGAAGATACATAGTGAAAGATTTTACAGGTGAGTCTCTCTTACTGATGCAAGGTATATATTTTACATACTTATTGGTATAGTGTTGACATTGGCTATAAAGTACTTAACACACATAATTCACACTCAGTGAAGATCTAACAGTAAGGGCAACTGCTTACTTGGGAAAGCATAGAAAATTAGTGTGAGGTAGTTCAATAAAAACCTAGTTTAATTTGTAAGTTACTGTGAGAATAAACATTGTGCAAAAGTAATCCACAGGTAATATTTCTCAGAAGTTTCAGTAATGAAGAGAATCTAAATCAGAAACGGCCAGGAAGTGTTACTCTTACTAGACTCTCCTTAAGAGCACTTAACTAAGAGCAAGTTAGTTTGAAACTAATTAGGACATTTTTTCCTTACCAGTTTTTAATCATACCCCAAACTATACATTTCTGCTTCAATGCCCTTTACCCCTCCATCTTTCATGCTACTCAGGAAAAACTAGTTTCCTCTCATTGAGGAAAAACCTAAGAGAGATCAGTAGAAACACAATGCATACCGAAATGCACAGGATCCAGAGGCAACACTCGAGAGGGCTGCTAACGAGAGAACAGTGGCGTCTGCTTTTCCTACTGGCGAGCTTCCTGGGGTCACGGGGCGTCATGCACTCACTCTACAGCTAATGTGTGACTAGTGAACAACACTCACAAACACACTACAACAGGATTTTTGAAAAAAGACTATGTTTTTACCTCAAAATGTTGTACAGGCTTATGTCTAGGCAACAATGAGTAGTTACATCTTCATAGTGTAGCACATACTGGCCAATAGTGTGTACCAAGTCTTATCTGTTACCTCAAAGGGCTTCATTCGCCTGCTGCTGATTGCACCATCAGATATCCACAGCCTCTTCACCTTTTTAGACAACACAATAGTATCAGCATGGAAAAAAATAACAAAAAGCGCTTATGGGAACGTCTGCCATTTTACATGCAATCAAGCGTCTTGCTATTGCTAAGGGGGTTGTGTGACAGCCTTCTCACTTAGGAGGCTGGTGTTTCTCTGAGGAAGTCTGGTGTGACGACACTGTGCCTTTACCAACATAGGGCGTGCATACCAGGAACAATCAGCGGCTGAGGCTGTATAACAAAATGAGAACTGTCCAGCAAACAGTATGAAAGCGTTGAGATGCTCTGTTTATGTCTATTATAATTAAGCAATCCCAACAATACAATCATTTAACAAATGGTCAGTTTATATTAGAGGGTAACAGAATAGTAACCAGGAAGAAATACACAGAAAGAATTACTTTCCTAACCTATAACGTTGAATACTAAATCTTGGTCTAAATAATTTTCTGACAGTAAGACCATGGGTATATTAAGTATTTAAAGTCGAAAATCCAAAGTTATAAGACAAGCAAGGTGGTTTTACATAAGTACTGCTTGACAGAAATCTTATTTCCATTTCTTTAAAAAGTGTTTAAGATGTTTTAAAGGTTCAAAAACTTCTAAAAATAAAAAGAACTAGCCCATCTTTAGTTTATTTAACACAGTTAGAGAAGAGGGAAAGTTGTATTGAGATACTGCATTTTAAAAACCCAGAGCACACAACACTTAAACAGACTTTGTTTTCAGGATGTATCTTAAGTGTACATGACTATTAAGAGTTTTGTTTTCTCTGAATCAACTGAAACATGCTGGTTGGCAAGTGGAGCTGGCATTTACAACAAATGATACTGTTGAAACACCTGGTTTTCCTTGCTGAACCAACACCTGTACCACGAGATGGCTTATCAGCAAGGAAACAGAAAACGAAAGGAGTCTTCTGGGAGCGTGGCAGTTGTTAAAGTGCAATAGTGAAATAATCTACTCTATAGAAATAAAGCTAGTTAACTGTCAAGCTAATACAAACTTAACACATTCGTGCTCAAATTCTCCTGAAACTGCAAATCCAATCCTATTTCTACAATTCAAGAGGTGTTATAGTCTCAAAACTTTATTTTGCCTAATAAAATTAATGCACCCTGTCATACAAGTAGAAAAGGAATTAATAAAAAGACTGCCACTTCAAGAGAGGCTGGAAATCATGGCTTAAACAATCAAAAACAATCTTACTATTTCAAAGCATATAAAATGGCTGTTAATGTATTTTGATACTAAATATTGCACATTAACAATGACCTAAAATACCTTATTCAAAAGGAATTTTTCACTGAATACACGAACACCATGCCAAGTGGACTTTCATATGCCACACGCTGAATTGCACCAGTTCCTACTCCTGCTGGTCATTAATTCCATTGGGCTTTCTGCCTAGAACTTTTTGCTTATTTAAGTATGCATTTCCCAGTTCATTACAAGAAATCCCTCTTGTTCCAAAAATAATAAAAAGTGCCTGGGGCATTACAGACAACATATTTCAGAGATGAGACTTCAATGACATTTTACTTAAGAAAAATTCTGTTATAGAGAAATAATTTTGCAGATATAAAATGTAAACAATTAACATACAACCGTCAGGAGCAGCACCATTCTTACACTATTCAACATCCACATCGTGTGTGTTTATTGAAAATCAGGTATTAAAACAAATGAAAGACTCGGACTAAGTAACTACCACTTATGCCTGCTCTGCTCAATATGAAGAAACAGTCCTTAGAAAATGATATCCTATATATGGCTGTGCGCTACTATTTTCAGATGAACGGTATATTGCTCATTTTATACATCACCTACAGAAATCTAAGTAGGCTTTGGAACCTCCCAACAGCTAGTATAAATATGATTATGCCACAGGTAGAATCAAATGGCCAGAAACACCCTGAGAACTGGTGCTCGACTGACTGACACTCTAACAGGAAACTGAATAGGCCCAAGGGCCCGAGGCTGTAGGAAAGAGAAAGACCAGACTCTAGGTCATTGCTAGGACCTACAGCCTGAGTAGATCAACTCAGTGTATACAAAAACAGGCTCATAGCTAGTAAAGGTGAACCATCTGTTTATTTGCATTGAAATGCATTATTCATGAAGTATCCTCTTGACTTTAGTGATCATAAGCTTTGAGCATGCCACAGATGTGCAGAAAACACCATATTCTCTTACTGTACTGTTGGTGGGTGGGATATGGGGATAGGAAGGTGGTGGTGGATGCCCAACACTTTCAAAGACATGCTCTGAGTTATTCTGCCGTTTAGATGACGGGGCTTTTGCCAAAATTCACATAGGATTACCTATCAATTGTATGTAACTAAATTAGAATTGGCAAGTAGCAAATATTGGAGGTTTTTTTTCTTTTTTAAAACACGTTCATCATTTACAGTAGTTATTCCTGAATATAACTGGCTACAGGTTATTTTCCCTCACTCCTCTGGGGTTATTTCATTGATAAGCACATAACCCTAAAGGATAGCATCATGAACAAAACATTTGAAATAAATTCTAATAAAAAAAACTATAAAATCTTAAATAATTCATGATATAGGCAAGTCACCACTTAATAGTTGCTTTGATAAACAAAATCTTACAAATTCAGTAAAAAAAAAAAAATCAGCAGCATAAGATAAAGCAAATATGCAAAAATTTTAAACCATGATAAAATAATTACGTTTACATTATACAGTTAATTACAGCAAAAATACACAGTTCTGTTGCTGTTTTAAAACACAACTTAAGTTTTAAATTACATCACTTGAAATTAAAAAAAATAAACTACTTTACTACAAAATGAATTCTACATTTTTGAAAAATCACTCAAAAATAAGACCACTGAATTGTTTTCAAAGTAGTTCTATCAATGACTAAACAACTGCCCATCCCTCCCACCCCCCGAGGCCCAAGTAGTCATCTACAGCAGCCCAGAGGCCCAGCTGACGCTTCTAGACTGCTGTCTGTATCCGAGGCCAAAGTCGGATCTGTTGACATTGAGGACACATCATTGACAGACGACGATGACGATGGATGCTGAGAGCCATTGATCACTGCTGCACCTGTGCTATGAGAAACAAAACAGCAAATCAGTTGCAGACAGAGTCGCAGATCGAGCTACTGGTACTGTACTGACTACTTCCAGTGGTCAATAATTGTTCTTTCAGTTTAAAAGGCTCATTAAAAATAATCACAAGTGACACGCAACACAGCACTAACTTACAAACACGTCACTGCAAGCTACACGGTGAGAATTTGGAAAACGTCTGGAAACCTGGAGTCCCTGCCCTTTCTACTAATTTTTCAATTTCAGACAAGAACTGTCAATGCCAAGCAATATTTAGAAATAGTCCTATAGCAAGATTCATGAACTGGCTTCAGATTGTGTGTGAATAATACTGATAATACATGCAAAACTGTCTGTATTGCCTTTTGTTGTAAAGAGGATCTCAAGGGATGTATGACTCAAACAGTTAAAAAACTACAGCCCTAATAAATGTAAAGTAGTGCAGTGACTATGGAAAAGAGTAGGAAGGTTCCTCAAAAATCAAAAAGAGAACTGCCACTCAGTTCAGTTCAGTTGCTCAGTCCTGTCAGACTCTTTGTGACCCCATGGACTGCAGCATGCCAGGCTTCCCTGTCCATCACCAACTCCCGGAGTTTACTCAAACTCATGTCCATTGAGTTGGTGATGCCATCCAACCATCTCATCCTCTGTCGTCCCCTTCTCCTCCCACCTTCAATCTTTCCCAGCATCAGGGTCTTTTCCAATGAGTCAGTTCTTCACATGAGGTGGCCAAAGTATTGGGAGTTTCAGCTTCAGCATCAGTTCTTCCAGTGAATATTCAGGACTGATTTCCTTTCAGATGGACTGGTTGGAGCTCCTTGCAGTCCATGGGAATCTCAAGAAGTCTTCTCCAACACCACAGTTCAAAAGCATCAATTCTTCACTACTCAGCTTTCTTTATAGTTCAACTCTCACATCCATACATGACTACTGGAAAAACCATAGCTTTGACTAGATGGACCTTTGTTGGCAAAGTAATGTCCCTGCTTTTTAATTAGCTGTCTAGGTTGGCCATAACTTTCCTTCCAAGGAGTCAGCGTCTTTTAATTTCATGGCTGCAGTTACCATGTGCGGTGATTTTGGAGCCATAACTTTCCTTCCAAGGAGTAAGCGTCTTTTAATTTCATGGCTGCAGTCACCATGTGCGGTGATTTTGGAGCCCAGGAAAAAAAGTCCGTCATTGTTTCCCCATCTATTCGTCATGAAGTGATGGGACCAGATGCCATGATCTTTGTTTTCTGAATGTTGAGTTTTAAGCCACTTTTTCATTCTCCTCTTTCACTTTCATCAAGGGGCTCTTGAGTTCTTCTTCACTTTCTGCTTAAGGGTGGTGTCATCTGCATATCTGAGATTATTGATATTTCTCCCAGCAATCTTGATTCCAGCTTTGCTTCATCTAGCCCAGCATTTCTCATGATGTAATGTACTCTGCATATAAGTTAAATAAGCAGGGTGACAATACACAGCCTTGATGTACTCCTTTTCCTATTTGCAACAAGTCTGCTGTTTCACGTCCAGTTCTAACTGTTGTTTCCTGACCTGTATACAGATTTCTCAGGAGGCAGGTCAGGTGGTCTGGTATTCCCATCTCTTTCAGAATTCCCAGTTTGCTGTGGTCCACACAGTCAAATGCTTTGGGATAGTCAATAAAGCAGAAGTAGATGTTTTTCTGGAACTCTCTTGCTTTTTCAATGATCCAACGGATATCGGCCATTTGATCTCTGGTTCCTCTGCCTTTTTAAAATCCAATGGTTCACATACTGTGGAAGTCTGGCTTGGAGAATTTTGAGCATTACTTTGCTAGCGTGTGAGATGAGTGCAATTGTGTGGTAGGTGGAGCATTCTTTGGCATTGCCTTTCTTTGGAATTGGAATGAAAACTGACCTTTTCCAGTCCTGTGGCTACTGATAACTTTTCCAAATTTGCTGGCAAATTGAGTGCAGCACTTTCACAGCATCATCTTACAGGATTTGAAATAGCTCAACTGGAATTCCATCACCTCCACTAGCTTTGTTCGTAGTGATGCTTCCTAGGGCCCACTTGACTTCACATTCCAGGATGTCTGGCTCTAGGTGAGTGATCACACCATCGTGATTATCTGGGTCGTGAAGATCTTTTTTGTGCAGTTCTTCTGTGTATTCTTGCCACCTCTACTTATTATCTTCTGCTTCTGTTAGGTCCATACCATTTCTGTCCTTTATTGTGCCCATCTTTGCATGCAAAGTTTTGAGTTTCTTCAAAAAACTAAAAAGAAAACTGCCATATGATCCATCAACCCCACTCCTAGGCATATCTCCAGACAAGACTATAATCTGAAAAGATACACGCACACCAGCACTCACTGCAGCACTATTCACAACAGCCAAGACACAGAAGCAGCCTGTATGTACAATATAACAGGTCAATGGATAAAGAAGATGTGCTGCACACACACACACACACACACACACACACCTTGGAATACTACTCAGCCATAAAAAATAACAAAATAAAGTTATCTGCAGCAATATGGATGGCCTAGAAATTATCATTCTAAGTCAGAAAAACAACTACCATATGATATCACTTACATGTGGACTCTAAAATACGACAAATGAATTTATCTATGAAACAGAAAAAGACACATAGAGAACAGGCTGGTGGCTGGCCTAACAGGAGGGGTGAGGGTGGCTGGGCTGGGAGTGTGAGATGAGCAAAAGCAAATCTGTACTACTGTGCTACTGTGTATATGGATAACTGAAGCACTTCCCTGTACTCCAGAAACACAGCATTGTAAACCAATTATACTTCAATAAAATAAATTTTTAAAAATAAAACTACTGCCCTAATAAAAAATGCTTCATGACATCTTCTCACTGTAAAGTACAAACCATCCTTCTGATATATCCTGTTTTAAAGCAAAAGCCAGGACAAAGATTAAAATCATTTTAATTCAAAGGATCCTTGGTCCAACTGCCCCATTTGGTTACATGACTTGCCAGAGCCACACAAGTGCTCTAGATGGGTAAACTCGGGTCTTGTTATTTCAGTTCTAATAAGTACTTGATAAATGTACATATGGGCTTAATAAAGAGATAAACGTAGGGGAGACTCTTTTCCTTTACCAAAAGTATAGCCAAACAAGCATTTCCTAGATTTTAAAAAGTAACAGGAATGCTTAACCTACAGAAAAATTCTCACAGTGCAACTGGGTCAGGAAGAAGAAACGACATTATGGGGCGGGGAATATGACTCATTCAATAGATAACAGCTTTTGAACTACTAAATAAGAATCACTGAATAAGAATCATTCCAAATTTGAGTATATTAAATAATGCATGTTATACAGACGTTCTTAAGAACAGATTTATGGAATAAAAAGCAACAGTTTTCAAACTGAGTAATAAAAATTTTTAGGGTTGAGTTTCAGGGACCCAATGATGTTAAAACTTAGCGAGTTGAAAACCACTGCTCCAGAACCCAGTACCTCAGTGTTTGAAATTATCCCTCCTTTCTGTCCAATGACAAGAAATAAAACATTTAAATATGAACGGGCCTCTGAGAGCTTGTCTTCAAGTCCAACAATGAATTAACTAGGGGACTTGGAATAGGCAAATCTTTAGGGCGCTGGCAGGGACTGGGAGACAGAGAAGAATGAAACCTCAAGGGACGGAGCAGGGGATGGGAGGTGCACTGGCAAAGGAGGTGCGCGGGATGCCTCAGGGCTGACAGGAGAGAGGAGAAGGAGGGGTGTGATAACCTAGAATTCTAGACCCAAGAACCTTCTAAGCGCCCAGTCACAGTGCAATGATGACACTAAACTCTTAGAAGTTCAATTCTGAGTATCATTTAGAGTCTGTCATCTACAGATTAAAATCACTTCAGAAAAAAAAAAGTTCAGTTCGTACAGCACTACAGGATGCACCTTTTCTGACTACAGCATACAATCCCACCGATGGCTTCAAAGACCTGTACTGAAACATTCAAATCATAAGAGTGTTTTATCACATATACTTTCTCATGCCTCTATTTTTAATCCAAATTTTATTTTATCCAAATTTCTTAATTTAATAAAAATTAAAATTTAAATGCATCATAAATTAGTTAACTTTTTAATCTGAAAATCAAATACCTAAGGAAAAAAAACTTGTTTACTCTGACCTTTCAAGCAATATAGTAAATTCTCAGTAAAGTCTCTGAATGGCAACAATATGGAAAAATCTTTAATTTATCTGGATCTGAAAGTCTTTAATTTCTGGATCTGATATCTTTTATTTCAGGTATCTATCATTTCCCTCTCCGTTACTCTCTACATACTCAAAGGCATGCAAACTCATTTTAATATTACATAAACCAAAATAAAGACAAGAGGAAATCCAGGGGGCTAAATTATATAGTTACTTTTTAAAATCAAGACAAAATGGTATTATGAATTCCTGATATTTTGAGTAATTAAATATTGTTTCTTCTGTTTTTGCATATAATCAAGAACTGAATATTTTTACAGCATTAATTTACTAACACTCTTCTTTGCAAGCTGTAACTGAGAATCTAGAAAATGTCTAGAAACTTCTAGTCCTGTCCTTTCACTGACTTACTTTGTCACTAAAATTAAAGGTTGTCTAGGATTAAAATTTTTCACTTATAAATTAAGAACAAATACAACTGCTGTATCTTTCATGAGATGATTAAGTTTACTCAAACATTTGACATGATGTGCCACTGACTAGGATATTATGCTAAAGTATAAAAGTCTTCTAAATAATGGATTTTTCAAATTCAATTTGAGCCTCCATCATGAACAATTCACTTACATGACTACTGCATATCAATTACAAAGCCAATTAATTAACTCAGTTATTATGTGAAGTCACTTAATCGTGTCCGACTCTTTGTGACTCCATGGACTGTAGCCTACTAGGCTCCTCAGTCCGTGGAATTTTCCAGGCAAGAGTACTGGAGTGAGGTGCCATTTCCTTCTCCAGGGGATCTTCCCAACCCAGGGATTGAACCCGGGTCTCCCGCATTGCAGGCAGACGCTTTACCATCTGAGCCACCAGGGAGCCACCAAAAAAACTCAGTTATTAAAGCATTTATAACAGACCCTTCGTTACAACTAATTGTAGGTATAAGCTGTTGAAACCAATTTATATTTTCAAGAGAATCTATATTATAATTTGGAAGACTGCATTTCTGATCAAGGATTTAAAAAACAAAGAATTAAAATATAAGCAAAAATGTCATAGAAAGCTACAAAAATTATTTAAATATATGTTTACAGTATAAAAAACTGGGCACCTGAAACTGCAGTTATAAATATTACTTCATAAACAAGATGCTAGATATGATATCCCATTTTTTTTCTTAGAATTATTGTATATGAGTTTTAGAAGGATGATTAAAATGACACAGTTTTACTCTAATTCAAGACCTATCAGTGTAAACAGTATTCTTCAAGACTCAGCTCAAATTTAATCTCTCCCTAATCTTTGTAGCCACAAGTCTCTGCTGCCAGCCAGAGACCAAATTGGATGCTGGAAAAACCATGCCTTCTTGAAGTTACTGATAAACATGGCTTCAAGTATTCACTTTTCTACATAAAAGATTTGTAGTCTTATATCATTTAACTTTTCTAAACTGGTTCCTCATCTGTAAAATGTGCATACAAATCCCTTCCTTGGGGTTTTCCAGGGCTGAATGAAATGCAGTACAGAACCCACCTGTGTCTACCCTGTGGTATGTGCTTACTACGTATATGCTGTCATCTGACTCTTCCCTTCAAGTCTTCATGCTTTACAAGCACTCAAAGTTAACATGAGCTTATGATAAAAGAGAATGTTTAACTCATACAAAGCTAACATTCTTAAGAGATAGAATACCTTCTGACAGCAGTTTTAACACAACAATGCCAACAATAAAAAAGGTTTTAAATTTCAGTTCTTCAATGGGATGTCAGTATCACAGAAAAAGATGCGCATTTTATGAAGTCAGTTACTGATATATTAGTACAATGTACTGATAGAACGGTGTGCCAGTGCTTTCAAATTTAACCACAGAAACAGTATTCCTTATATTTACTAAACCTGGATACGAATGGTAGTAAATACAGAAAGAACAGAAAGTTTCAGGCCACTGAAGATTACGACACCAGAAGTAAACTGCAATCATAACTGAGCTTATATTGTAACCAACCTAAAGGAGAGGGCTGCCCCCGTATAACTCCATTCTTGGTTCTCTCCTCCAAGTCCATAACTTCTTTGTATATCAATTCTGAAAAAGAGGTAAATAAAAACTTTTCAAAGTCTGAGAGACAATCTCCCAAGATATGTATATGTTAAGTAAAAAATATTCACACACATTAAATACTTCGAATGGTGTCCTTGCAATGGTAGAAGGTTGAAAAGTGTCAACTAAAGGTTCAAAGGTGTTAATAACAATTTATCAATCCTCAACCATGAATTATATTGAAAGAAAAAAAATCTCTGTTGTAATATTCCAAAAGTTAGATTAAGATAGATCTGAGGTTAGAAGTTTCATCTTCTATACTCCACCAGGACTTTATACTATATCATTCTATACTACAAATACTCATTTAATTCTCTCAATGAGAGCTTGAATCAAATTTGTCTTACTAACTTCTATTTCCCAATAGAGCATAAAGCCTGGCATACAGCATGGTACACTGTAGGTACTTACCCAGATACCTGTTAAAAGATATAAATGCAAGAGTATATGGAACCTTCTTTAATCAGAAAAGAATACAAATACATCTTCATTAAAGGAAAAGAATCAGGTAGCTATCCTTCAACATCTTCTGAGTTGAAGCATGGCCTATTATTACTATACAGATTTCTTCACGAGCATCTCGTTCCTTAGCTAGGCTTCTGGATGGTGGGTATACGGCTGGCAGGGCCACTCCAACCGAGTCTGCCTGTCAACTTAAGACCTTTCTGGAGTATGCTAACATTGCCATTATTCTTCTCAGGTCATAAAGTTCTTTGAGGACTGCATAAAAGCAATGAATGCTCTTCTGAGAAAAATGTATACACAAAAAACGCTGCACAGAATTTCAAGGAGTCTGTAATTCATTAAACATTTGATAAATGATTTCTGACCACAGGGTATGGCAATATTCACGTTGATCATAAGGTAAAATAAGTGGATATGTTGGGATGAACAAGAGCTGGAGACACCGAAGTCTGCTTGTGATGGTAACCTACTTGAGCTAGGAAGAAGAGAAATAGGAAGTCTTTTGATAGAGGCAAGAACGGGAGATGTCTTTAAGAAACAAAAAGGAATGATAAGCATTCCAGATAGGAGGATTAAAAAGAGAGAGAGATAAAACAATATCTCTTTGTAAAAAGCAACCTAGATAGCACTTTGCCAACAAAGGTCCGTCTAGTTAAGGCTATGGTTTTTCCAGTGGTCATGTATGGATGTGAGAGTTGGACTGTGAAGAAAGCTGAGCGCCAAAGAATTGATGCTTTTGAACTGTGGTGTTGGAGAAGACTCTTGCGAGTCCCTTGGACTGTAAGGAGATCCAACCAGTCCATCCTAAAGGAGATCAGTCCTGGGTGTTCAGTGGAAGCAATGATGCTGAAGCTGAAACTCCAATACTTTGGCCACCTCATGCAAAGAGTTGACTCATTGGAAAAGACGCTGATGCTGGGAGGGACTGGGGGCAAAAGGAGAAGGGGACAACAGAGGATGAGATGGCTGGATGGCATTACTGACTCGATGGACATGAGTTTGAATAAACTCCAGGAGTTGGTGATGGACAGGGAGGCCTGGCGTTCTGCGATTCATGGGGTCGCAAAGAGTCGGACACGACTGAGCGACTGAACTGAACTGAAGGCAGAAGAACCAAACTAACCCAGGATACTAACTAGACAAATTAATCTGTAGTTAATGGCTTTGGCACTGAATTTTTTCTGTTATGATGCTAAAAAGGGAGTTTGTAGGTAGCTATTAAACTGCATTTGGGTAGGAGAAAAAGATACAGAACAAAAATAAGTATGTTTAAAGTAATCAAAAATCCTAGAAATATACAAATGAAAATACTATGTTTCACTGATTTTTAGACGTACTTTTTTCAGTTAGCTTAATGGTGCAGTACAGCTGGCATTGTGTTTCTCTTTCTTGGTGGTATATAATAGTGTGTTTTACAACTGGGGGCCTATTAAAATTCCACAAAATATCATATATGTTTCCTGTAAATGTAATGATATATAAAGTATCAGGTTAGACATTTTAACACCCACTCTGATCCACAGTTTCTATACTCTTGTATACGACATGTTACACCGTCAGATGTACTAGGTTCCACCTCATTCTGTCGTCTTGGTGGGCTCTACAGAACCTTATTAATACTATATGTCTCCCAAGTCAACTGAGGGAAAACTAATTTCTGATTATTCCGAAGAAAGAATCAACTTAATTCCTCCCAAATAAACCTGTAAATGGACTACCTGCTTTGGTTTATACCTCCCCAGTCCCTTTTGCCTTCCAAGTATTTAGGTTCTTAGCTCTTAATAACATATCTTCTGTCCACCTGATTTTAAGTGACTTCTCCAAAGTCGTGCAGATACAAAATTGGTCAAAATATTACATGACAACAATATAAACAGAAGCAAATGAGATCTAAAGGTAACTTGGCTCAAATGTCCCAGGGAATCTTTTAAAGAAAGAAATACTTTAACATTTCCAAGACTTTCAAAGCATTATTAATATTCAACCAAAGTAAAAAAAAAAAAAAAAACAAACTACTCTGTTAGATATTCCTATACAATGCTGATGTGAGTGTAAACTGCTATAATTTCTTCAGAGAGTAATTAGAAACAGCTGAAAATATCCTTTGGCCCAGCAAATCTCCTTTTAAGATCTTTCTCACAGGCATATTCTCAGATGTGCACAATACTACAGAGCTGACTGCAATAACAGACTAGACCCAGCTTAAGCTCTTCAAATGGCTGTCAGAGCGACCCTGTGACACAGCCGCACAGCAGATCACTACCCAGCTATTAAAGCAGAGGAGCTGGGTATATGGAGCAAGAGGGAATAATCTCTAAAATATACGATAATATCAACAAAGCAATTGTGAGTTGCATACAACTGTATGTGATTAAAACAGGGTGGGAGAGGAGAAGGGGGAGACAGCACACACACAGGTTTGTGTATTCGCAGAGTATGAAAGAATATTAAAGTTCCTGAAAGTACAAATGTGCTTCTGTCTGGGGTGGGGAACATAAGGCATTAAGTTAGTGAAGGAAGGAGGTTTAGTTTCTACTTCTGCAAAATATTTTAAATCATATTATCAAATATCAGCTATGAATAACAGAAAATATCTTTCATCTCCCTAAAATGATGAATAAACAGCATAGAAAGCCAGAGCGCTCTCAGCTCCATCTTAAGAAATCTGGTGAATGTTACCTTTCCACTCTTCTATTGTGTGTTCCCTTTCATCTAACTGCTTGTCAGGTATCTTTGGTGGTGGCTGAAAAACAAGGTAACAAAAATTGAGTCAGTTTATTCAAAGTATATAAATTCCTTATAATTACTTGAAATATTAATCATGCAGAAGCCTTGGAAAAACACATCATTATACCAAGACTGATCAATGATCAATGCTGATTTTGTGTAGACAGACTAATTTGGGAAGACTCCATGACAGGAAAAAAGATGCTTAACAGTCTTTTTTTTCTTGTTTTTGCAGCTAGTATATTTTATTTACATCACAGAATTGTGCTATGCTTTGGGCACAGTAATTTGTTTACAACAAAGTTAAGATGTTTTCTCAAAGAGCTCAACTTACAAGGTAATAAGGCAAAAAGGCAAGAAACAATGGGAGGGAAGTTTATTTTGTGTAGGAGGTACTTGGATATGTTCATTCTCTAAAGGAATTTTTAATGCAAAAACAGAAAGCACCATCATCATTTATTTATATTTTTATTTAAAATTAAAAAAATATACTCCAAACCTAACTTCAACTCTAAGAGTACAATATATTCTTCAAACATTCAGAAAAGAACTTACAGCTTCTGCTTCAGAAGGGTCATACCAGACATTGATATACGGGTGCTGGAGAGCTTCGTCTACAGAAATCCTTTTAGATGCGTCGATTACCAGCATTCTGGATAACAAATCCCTTGCCTGACTGGCTGCAAAAGTAATGAGATGTTTATGTACACGTATCTCATAAGGTTTTAAAATTATCAATCAATTTCAGAAACCTGAAATTATCATTTACTAAAAAATGCTTTAAAAAGAATAGATTTACTATAAAATTAGATCATACATATGATTAAAAATATAACTAAAAGTAACTAAAACCTCACAGTGTTCCATTACTCAGAAATAATGCTGAGTTACGTCCCATAACAATATAAATACACCCCCATAAAAACCTCCTCCACAAATAGCCACCTACCCACAATGGAATTAAAGGTAATATTTTAAAAAGTACCTTTAAGTTTGTTGTGTTCCGAGTCAGCTGGGAAAAGTACATCAGGGAAGAGTTTCTCAAAGCTATATCCGGCATATTTAGGTCTGTTTTCAACATAAGTCCTTACTGTTGGTTGTAGTTTCTTCATGAATTCAGGACATGGTGTTCCAAGCTGTTCAATAACTTTATTCCACTGATCAATATCTAGTATCAAGTAGCTAAGAAAAATACTGTGCATCTCATGTTCAACATATCAGTCATATCCATATTAAAATAACATGAAAATAGCAATTTAAAATTCTAAGAAAGAATGTGGCAGTTATAAATCTTATAGCCACCTTGCAAAAGGCAATGACTGTAGGTGGACAAAAAGAATCAATAACAAGCTTTTGTTAACCTTATTTATTATGTGTATGTGTGTGTCTACTAATACTGATTTTATCATTAAAATGGAAGCTTAAACTCACAAATTCCAAATACAAATAATGAGTGGCTCAAAGAAAAATGGTAATTACTACCCATACAGACTCTAAATATAAATGACACAATTTTGAACATAGAATTTGCCTTTTCTTCTAGCTTATCAGAAAATGTGACTGCATTTTTGAGAAGATAAGAAATATTTATTATCTGTCCTGCTTTTCCAAGTTTTCTAAACTAACAGAAAATAACCAGTAGCAATAAAAATGACGGCATTTCTTTTTGCCATTTGTTTAGCTTATGTTAACTAAAATTAAGTTTAAAGCTCTGAAATCTGAGAAAATGACTCACTATTTTGGTTAAGGAATAAGGCTAGAATTCCCTGGTTTCTTTCCTTCTAGTCTTTAGTCTTTATACTTCAAGTGCTCCCCGTGGATTAAGACCTAAAACTTTCTTACTGTAACCCAGTGAATACGGTTTCTCCCATTCGTCTTCTTCAAACTAAGTGTCACTCGCTGAGAAACACCTAAAAGACCACTGCTACTATAAATACCAGAAGTAGTCAGATGAACAAAAATCGCGAACCCAACCTATTCATCACCATATTCAACTATTACTGCTGAAACTCTCAGATGGAAAGATCAGTATGTTATGTTGAGAAACGAGACAACAACGGAAAGACACAGAACACACAGAACATTAACAAAAAAGAAGGTGGGGGGGGGGTGGGCAAAACAAAAGGATGACCAGAAACGACAATTTCAAAATTCATAGTATGTCCTAAGTACTTCTAGACTTACTCAAGTGTATAATTATTAGAAAAATTTAATGCAAGCCATGATTTTTGATTTAGGTTAAATAAGTCAACTCAAAGCCAACAAGTAATTGTGGATAATTAACTTGAGTAGTTTTCAGAATTAACAAATGAGACAACCAATGAGGGAAAGGAAAGTCTATGTCAAATAGCAGGTGGTATTTTGAAAGAGTAATTTAACAATACTTTATTAGGGAGAGACAAAATACATTATACCTGATCAAGCTGAAGTGCTGTCATACATTTTGACCTTTAGAAACTACACTTTAGGCCAAAGATAAGGATACGATCTGTACCTGGGAACAAAACACCACCTTTGATCATTTCTCCCATGATGCACCCAACTGACCAAATGTCAACTGAAAACAAAATGCAATGACATTAACATAAAGATTTTGGTTAAAATAAAAAAATATATAAACATTAAAAAAAATCACGCACACCATGTATACTTCAAAATTAAAGAAAGCAGTATAAAATAAAAATGGGTGACAGTGAATGTGCTCTGACTACCAGCAGAGACTGTATGTCCTACTGCCAAATGCAGCCTACAAACATTACCGAAATTTTTGAACTATAACAGCCACAAACTTTACGTCTGTTTAAAAAACCCCACGTGTATGAATGTACACTATATTCATCTTCATTAGAGAACATAAGGGAGTTCATCACCTAACTAATCAAACTGCTGCAGCAGCACAAGGATACAGTCCCTTCCTGGAAAGAGGATTTTGTGGCAAACCATTTCTCCCATAATGCACCCCACAGACCATAAATCCACTATATGTTTGCAGCACAAAAGAAGGAAAAGCAAAGCAAAAGGTCGTTAAAATCAAAGAAGCATAATATGACTGCATTATATAAACATTGCAAAACATCACAGAAAGAAAAAAGTGACTTTAATTTTAGCTAATGGAATAATTTAAAACATAAAATATTTTTCAAAAGGCTTTGATTCACAAAAGCAAATGTGAAGTGTAGCCTTTTAGCTACATATCTAATTTAAAGGGAGAGCTATGCACAGAAATCACATGATTGTAAAACCTATAGTTTGCCCCTGAAAATTTACTGATAAAATATGAAAAGGAACCAACACAAATTTATAAATAAGGCTGAAAATGTACAGGAGGTACCAAAATTTAAAAAATAAAATCTTGATACTATTTGGAGGGTCAACTGTGCATTATACTCTCTCTTTAAGTAAAATAACAGAAAAAAGCATGAGCAGAAACAGTCTAGCGTATTAAAACATTGAACAGAAATAATGTTTCTATGAATAATTACAGTTAAAAAGTTAACCTAAAGGTCTTCAGAAACTTTCAAGCTGGAGTTCATAAATTTGTTTTGAGAAGTGCTATGTTTACTCTGAATAGAAAATCATTTGTTTTCTTGGCAACACCATGTTGCATTTACTCTACTACCCCAAAGGGAACAAGTACATAGAGAATGAACAAACAGTCAAGAAAACACAGCCAAGAAAGTATATTTCATGTTTTCCACCTAAAGTGTTTTAAGCCTGTAGAACTAAACCACTTTTGGTGTAAGAAGCTGGTTTCGGCTGAACACAGCATGAAAGCTCCCGCAAATTTATTATCTACAGAGTCTCCCACTAGACTTACTGACCCTTGCCGACTTTATTTTTTATTTTGGCCACACGGGATGAGCAGGGATTGAACCTGCATCCCCTGTGGTAGAAGTACGAGTCTTAACCACTGGACCACAGGGGAAATCCTGTGACGCTTGTTAGTTTTAAATGAGAGTTCCAACCAATGTTGAAAAGAATGCGCCGAACACAGAAATGAGCAATTTGAGGATCTCCACCTATTTCATTAAAACTAACCACATACCCTGACACTTTATATCTTTGGGTTTGAAAGCAGATAAAAAGAGAAGGTGCTTACAGTTTAATACCAGAAGGGGAAGAATAAGCAATTTGAAGGGAAAGTTTTAGTAATATGCATTTGTTTTTGAAGTCTGAAGACTTCAAATCTTTTAATAGCAAAAGAATAAAAGAGCAGGAATAGATGTTAGAGATGTACCTTTAACCATGCAGGATGACTTGGGAACTTAAAATCTGTACTTTCTAATACACTCATAAGGAGACTATTAGCTCATTACAGAATTTTAGGAGCTATATTTAGGAATAAATTTTGGAAATCCTGTGGAACTAAAGTTTCTCTAAAATTTCACATTAGAATACATACAAATCTTTTTTATCTATGGCATAATTCAACTTCCAAGGATAAAATTTTAGAGGGAAAGTTATATTCACCTATCAGTTCAGAGAAAATTTTTTTCCAGGGTTTTCATTTCTGGCAAAAATCTATTACAATTTTTCCTTGTGGATTTTATAGAGAACACCAAGCTTTAGTTAAATATCTAGGACACAATTTATGTACATAATCTTGAGAAAAACATATTTTAAAACATTTCAAAAGCTACAAGCATGAGAGGCTATTGCAAGCATTGTCTGGGCTAATGAAGGCTTTCCTCAGAATATGACAAGCCTGATTCAAACATAAAAAGAGCTTTACAGGTCTAACTGCTTAGTCTATTTGGCAGTTTAAATATACCCCGTTATCTCACTTTCCAAAAAGCTTTGAGGGTAGCTTGCAATAAAAGACATATATATAAACAAAGTTGATAAAAACAGGTGTAGGATGGGTGAGAGGTGCCACTAAAAGGTGGAAGTTCTTATATTTGACCTTGCTGGCTAATGTAGTTATCAATATTAAGCATTATATTTGACTCAGTTTCCTGGAGACAAAAGAAAGAACGCAATAAAGTGAATCTATATAATTCTTATCTAAGAAAGGAAAGTATGTCAACTCTTTACATGACAGTTTTTCTGTCATGTGCTGATTTCTACTAGGGAGCGCCTAAGATCACAATGCCAAGATGAAGTGACACACCGCACATTATTCATGACAGTCAATGGTTTTACAGCAAATACAAAGACGATGATCATGTTGTCACTTGAAATAGCAATTCTCCAAAAAAAAAAAAAAGAGAGAGTCTAATACTAAATCTAACTCACTGGATTTTACAGGGTGTAAGACAATTTTAGGTCAAGAGTAAGACAAGAGAACAGCATGTTTATTTAAGAACAAAAGAATAATACTGATAATAAATGTTTAAAGTGTTTTTAACTAGCTCAGATAAGAATATTAAGCTAAAATCCTCACTTCAAAGTTATCTTTTTTAGAAAAAAAGAATCCTCAAAACTGATTTGATACAGTTTCCTGATTCAGAGTAAACTGCTGTTTCAGAGTCTTTTGCTAGAAAAAATGTCTATGTCCTACTTTATAAAGTATTTTCAATTATCACATTTTAAAAGTTAAAGTCAATAAAATCATGTGTAGACTTATTCATCTTCCAAATGACTGAGATTCAGCAAACTTTCTTAGGTAGAAATATGTGTATGTATACATTTTTTTAAAATTCATGAACTACATGCCTGATCATTTTCTTCAACCTAATTCTAGTGTTAATTTATGTAACTGGCTATATTCGCACATAATAATGCCATTTCTTTAAGGCTGGACACAAGGGCTTTGATGAAACACCATTTCCTCTGAAAGGTCACCTTCAATTAATTATCCATCAGCTTTGCACAACAGCCTTACTGTAGCTCTTAAAGTCTGCACTAGGTGCTACTGCTATTAACTTTAATGTCATGGGACAGGAAATGTGTGCAAATACCATTAATGCAAACTCAGATCACCCCTAAAGCTGCGGGCCCACTATACACTTCCTGCGCCCATGTCAGAGTGCTCATCTTCACGCTACAGGCAAGAAGATGGTATGTATTCTATATACGTATTCTGTTACGGGGGCCATGGTAACAAATTCTTTATTCGATGGTTGTACTGATGATTATGTATTTGTATTTAAATAAACAGGGGCCCCAAGTTTTTCCAAACTTTTATGACAAAATTTGTAGTTACTTCCAAAGTCTTGATAAACATCTCAAACAGTGATAATTTTCTTTATGCATTTCAATTTAAGTATTTACATAAGAAATCTGATAAACAAAAGCAAATAAATCTGAACAGAATTTCAAGTAAAGAGTGTTTGCTGACCGTTTTCTTTGTAGCCCATGCCTAGGATGACCTCAGGTGCTCTGTAGTAGCGAGTCACTACGTAAGGTGTCATCATAAAACTAGTTCCTGCAGTCCTGGCCAGTCCAAAGTCAAGAATCTTCAAAGTGCAGTCTGATTTTACTACTATATTACTGGGCTTTAAGTCCTTCAAAAATAAAAATACAAAAAATGACTGCTATGATATAAACAAATATTTTGCAGTATACTCGTTATGAATGAGATCTCTTATAAAACAATTCATGCTAATTGTTCATTTTTCTCAAACTGTAATTGTTACCACTGCAAAGATTCATCATAAATAGGCAAATCTGAGAAATTAGCTTGATGGCATTTTTAATTTACAAATACATACAGTAGTTATTAGAAGTTAGTAATGTTTTATTTGCTAGAAAATATGATTAACTAGACAGTTTCAATCAAGGGGTGTAATAGCGATTTGGAATGGCATCTCAGAGCTCATGTAAGAACTTTCATGGTTAAATAAAGAGAGAGAATCATAAGTTAGCATTTATATTCACTTGTACACTAAATTACTAGCTTTTAAAATTCTCATTTTAAAATCACAGTAAGCTTTATATAGATATTATATACCAACAACAGGCCATTCTATGTCAACCCAACCACATGGCATTTGACTTTTCAAACAGGCAGATGTTCCACTCTGAAGGACCAAAGTAATCATCATCAGTTTTCCCATCACTGATCTCTCACCGAAAATCATACAAATTTGTTCATACAATTTTTTCCTACAGAGGCAGGACACCACTGTCCTGGTGCCACTAACCCATAAAATCACCTGCTGCTGATGCTGCAAAGTAACGTCCGTGAAAAGCTACCCACGTGAACCCAACCTCAAGGAATTCTATGTTACAAGCATAAAAAGGCAGCAGCATAAATACTCAAGGCTTCAAGTTCAACCCATCTTGCCTTTTAGCTACCATGAATCCTATTATGAACGGAGAGACCAAAAAAAGCAGGCCTATAATTCACATATATTGAATATCAATGATTAACAATACAGAAAACTGGCCTGAAAAATAATGATTAATTACTCTTGCAATGTCTATATCCAGCAAAATATGTATACTGTCTTCAGCCTATTTTGATAGGCAATCATAGATGGAGTTAGAAGATATGTCACCTATTTGTCGTTGCTGCTCAGCTGCTAAGTTGTGTCTGACTCTTTGCAACCCTATGGACTACGGATGGCATGCCAGGTTCCTCTTTCCTCCACTATCTCCCAGAGTTTGCTCAAATTGATGTCTATTGAGTTGGTGATGCTATCTATCTCATCCTCTGCTGCTCCCATCTCCTTTGCCTTCAATCTTTCCCAGCACCAGGGTCTTTTCCAATGAGCTGGCTCTTTGCATCAGATGGCCAAAGTATTGGAGTCACAGCTTCAGCAACAGTCCCTTCAATAAATATTCAGGGCTGATCTCCTTTATGACTGACTGGTCTGATCTCCCTGCAGTCCAGGGCTCAGCCTTCTTTATGGACCGACTGTCACATCTGCACATGACTACGGGAAAAACCACAGCTTTGACCAGATGGACCTTTGTCAGCAAAGTAATGTCTCTGCTTTTTAATACGCTGTCTCGGTCTGTCATGTCATCGATCGGTTTTATCAAATTAAAAATAAGTATCAACAGGCTTATGGAACAGAAGATGCACATTTTTATCATTGCTATCCTATAAATATGTGGTCATTATTTCCAAAATGCAATACCTCAGCAAAGAAACACTGCATATTCAAAAATAAATATGAGCTTTGATACTATTTCAATGTCTATCATGTTGGTTAATGATTTAATGGCTCATTGTAGTACTGCATTCTAGTCTAGGAATAAGATTTCAACCTTAAACACTTTACTCTGGAAGAAGAACAAAATAAAAAAATTTTTAAATAATCATTTTTTGTTAAGGGAAAGAAACTTTCAAAAAAGAATATAATCTGAAATTCATCCTTGTATATCAGTATGTATGGGCTTCCTAGTGGCACGGTAGTAAAGAACATGCCTGCCAATGCAGGAGATGCAGGTTCAATCCCCGGGTCAGGAAGATCCCCCGGAGAAGGCAATGGCAATCTACTTCAGTATCCTTGCCTGGAAAATCCCATGGATAGAGGAGCCTGGCGGGCTGCAGTCCTGAGGTGGGGAGGAGCCGGACGCGACTCAGCACCTGAGGACACACACACCAGCGTGCACCCTCCCACAGGCGCTGAGCAGCACTGCTCTCTCTATCTCTGAAGGGCTGAACTCGTATGAATGTGTGACAGGAGCAGTGGACTAACTTAATATTCCATCCTCTCTACCACATTTTTCCAGCCTGTGATTAATTCTAGTCAATGGGATGTGAGTGGGAACTAAGAATAGAAGGGCCAGTTTCTTATACACTAGCAGTGGACAATCTGAAAGAGAAATTAAGAAAATAACTCCATTTATAATAGTTTCCAAAAGAATAAGATACCTAGGAAAAAATTTTAACTAAGGTCCTGAAAAGACTTGCACACTGAAAACTGTAAAACATAGAAGACTTGTCACAGACTACATTGCATTCCCCGCCGCCCCCCCATCAAGTGCAAACATTGAAGTCCTACCCTTAATGTGACTATACCTGGAGACAGGACCCTTATAGAGGCAATTAAGGTTAAATGAAGCCATAAGGGTTGGGCTCAATGCACAAGAACTGGTGTCCTTATAAGAAAAGAAACACAGACACCAGAGTTTGTCTCTCTTTTTACAAGCATGGAAGGAAGGGCATATGAGGACACGGCAAGAAGGCGGCTACCTCCACATCAGGAAGAGAGATCTCACTAGAAACGCAATTTACTTGCATGTTGGTCCTGGACTTCTAACGTCCAAAAACTGTGAGAAAATAAATTTCTCTTGTTTAGGCCACCTAGTCTGTGCTGTTTTGTTATGGTACACAAAACAGACTAATACAACCTAAGTGGAAAGACAACCTGTATTTGTGAATTGGAATACTAAATATAGTTAAGACAGCAAAACTACCCAAGCAACCTACAGAGTCAATGAAATCCTTATTATTATTACAATTCCAATGGCCTTTTCAGTGGAAATGGAAAAGCTGATACTCAAAATTCCTATGGAATCACAAGGAGACCTCAAAAGTCAAAATGATATTGAGAAAGAGTGAAGGTGATGGACTCGTACTACTCCATTTCAAAATTCACTACTCAGCTGCAGTGTTCAAAATAAAGCGGTACTGATAAAAGCACAGACACAAAGACCAATGGAGGTGGGAACAGAGAGTCCAGAAATAAAACCCTATGTCTACAGCCAACTGAATTTCAGTAAGGATGCCAAAATCATTCAGTGAGGAAACAACGGTCTCTCTTAATAAATGGTGCTAGGACAGCTGGATTTCCACAAGCAAAAGAATGAAGTTATTAGCACCTTATCTCAGATCATACATGAAAATTAACTCAAAATGGGTCAACGACCCAAACGTAAGAGCTAAAACGATCAGTGAAAGACTAAGAGTAAATCTTTATGATCTTGAATTCGACAATGGATTCTCACGTAAGACACTAAAAGTACAAACAACCAAAGAAAACATAAACTGATTTTAATGAAAATTAAAATGTTTGCATATCAAGAGAGATCAAGAAAGTGAAAAGACAACATACAAAATAGGAGAAAATATTTACAAATTACTCATCTGATAAGGATTCAGTATTCAGAATATATAAAGAATCCTGATAACAACAAAAAGACAAACAACTCAATTAAAAAATGGGCAAAGGGCTTAAATAGATATTTCTTCCAAGAAGATATACAAATACAAAACAATCGTGAAAAGATGCTTAATGTCATTAGAGAAATGCAAATTAAAACCACAATGAGATACCACTTCATACTCACTAGGATGGCTAGAATGAAAAAGTCATTAGGAATCAGCAAAGATTTGGGGAAATTGGAATTTTTGTGTACCATTGCTGGAAATGTAAAATGGTGTACCCACTGTGGGGAACAATTTGCTGGTTCTTCAGAAAGTTAAATAATACATTCTCTATGTTTTTGATATTTGATAATGAAAAAAAAACCTTTGCTTGTTTATTTCTGAAAAATAATTGTATTTAGTGATTATTTTAGATAGTGATATTATAGCATTCATCGTGTGTAAATTATTTCATATAGGGAAGAGTTCTGACCTGTACCTATTATGGTTCTTATTGAAAACAAAACTGTATGTGCATTTCTGTGATGTTATGAATACATTTCTACTTTATTTTGAAACATTTGCCAAACTAATTACTATAACACTGTATAACATTAAAAGTGTTCATGGACTGCTTAGCATTAGAAGCAGACTGTGTCCCCAAATTCTAAAACAGCAGCAAATGATGCTGCTTGTATAAAGCCTAATAATAATTTTTAGACTAATTTCCACAGTGCCCTGTTGGCGTTAGCACTACCATTGTACCCTGCTGTATAATAAACAATCTTAGACATTTATCAACTGTTGATACAAATGTTAGTCCCTAACCACTTTTTATATGTTTTAAATTTTTGAAACTCAAGTGTACCTGCCGTAACAAAATAAACACCAGACTATCACAAAAAAAAAAAAAAAGACCCAGCAATAAAACTCCTAGGTAGATACCCAAAAGAACTAAAAACAGGAACTCAAATACTTCTACCTTAATGTTTTTAACAGCACTAAAAGCTAACAGGTGGAAATAACCCAGATGTCCATTAATGGATGAACAGATAAAATGTGGTAAATATATACAAGAGAATATTCACCAGTCATAAAAAGGAACGGACTACTGATACACACCTTAATACAGGTGGAACTGAAAACATTATGCCAAGTTAAAGCAGCCAGACAAAAAGCTCATCTACTGTATGACTCTACTTATATGAAACATCCAGAGAGGTAGATCCATGGACACCGAGAGGAGACGGGTATATGTCAGGGTTGGGGAGAGAAGGGATGGGATGACCACCAGGGCTAGGTAGTTTCCTTTTGGAGCAATGAAACTATTTTGAAATTTGCTATCGGTAGTGGTTGCACAATGCTGTGAGTGCACTAAATATCACTGAACTGCACACTCTGAAATACCGTGAATTCTATGTTACATCAATTTAACCTCAATGATTAAAAAAAGATATGACCATTTTTTCTACTAACCCGGTGAATAATTCCAGCAGAGTGAAGGTGCTTGATCCCACACAGCATCTGATAGAGCAGGTAGGACATTCTTTCATGATCTAGCTCCATCTGAATCACTTGACAAAGATTTGCATCCATGAGCTCCATGACTATGTAACTTTATGGGCGAAAAAAGATAACAGCTAAAGTATGCAGTAACAATCAAAGAATAATATGTATCAACAAAATTTTAATTATTACACTTACACATCTTGAAATTCTTCTAGGGATTTCTGTGGTGTAAAAACATTCAAAAGGCCAATTATCTGTGGCAAAAGCAGAGAAATAGAAAATTTTTCATTTGGAAACTGCAAATACATGGATTAAAAAAAAGCCACTCTCTGTATGAAGTTTTTCAAGTCTAATGTTCTAAGCTTAAGTAATTGCCTTATCTTATATATTAAACCTTCATGGCCAGGGCTGGGGGCAGGGAGAGAAGCAGAGCACAGAGGATATTAAGGGCAGAGACAAGACTCTGAATGAGACTATAATGGTAGATATATGCATCATTACACAGTCGTCCAAACCCACAGAATGTACACCACCAAGAGTGAACCCTAAGGCAAACTCTGGACTCTGGGTGATAAGTATATGTCAATGTAGGTTCACTGATTATAAAAAAATGTACCATTCTGGTGGGGGATGTTAATAATGCAGGAAGCTATGCATGTATGCAGGCAGGGGATATATGGGACATCTCTGTACTTTTCTTCAGATTTGCTGTGAACCTAAAACTGCTCTAAAACACAGTCTTACACACACACACACAAACTATACCAACAGAAGAGCTCCAGAAAATCCATTCCATTTATGCACATTCAATTATTATGGACCTATATTATACAGTCCTCTACATAATCTGTAAGCAAATCTTAAGTACTTTCTGCCAGCTTTTATACAACTCAGTACTTTTATATAACCTCAGCCCTTTTGACTCCTGGTTCTTCATAAAACTGCACTTTCCCAGATTTCCTCATTTCCCATCTAGTTCACCAGTTTATCCATAGGCATGCAATCTTTTCCACTATTCTTTTTCCAATCCTCCTCCCTTCTCTATTTGTACCCTTTTCCTGGGTGATACTATGTATGTTTTTTCCTCCAAATCTATATGGATAATTCCAAATACTCATTAAAGGTTCTTCAGGTTTATGAGTCTCAGATTCTCATTGCTACTTCACATGAGGTCTCTCAAAATAATATAAAATTGAATTCATTATCCTTCCAACCCAAACCTCTTACTTTTCCAGAGTATCTTCTTTTTTACAACAGAAAGCACAGAGTGATTTTTTACTCTTTTTCTCAATATCTGAAAAGTGAAAGTGCAGTCTCTCAGTTGTGTCCAACTCTCTGTGACCCCATGGACCCCATTTGCACCATAATAAATAAAAGAATGCTATCTATTCACTATTATCAGGGTAAATTTCAACCTCTTTTCACCCCCTGTGCTGTTACATATGTTGAGGTGTCTAACATCTCATCTAGACTGTTCATGCTGTAATAACTTCTAACACTTGGTTCCCTAACAATGGTTTTCTGCAAATCCAACTACCATTTTACTGTCTATGATATATGGTAATAAAAAGATAGTATTACTCACCTTTTCAGAAATCTAAAGCCACCAAAAAAATTTCTAAAACTCCCCTGCAGTACATTCAAAGCCCTCCATGACAGGACAGCAACCCACTTCATCTCTTGCTAAGCCTTCTATTAAACTTGATACTTGAGCAAGAAGGCTGTTTCTCAAAAACTGCCAAGGCCTTTAAACATTCTATTCCCTATGTTTGTCACTTTCTTACTAAATGCTACCAAATCTTCAAGATAGGCTTTTTTCGTAGGGTCTGACAATGCCTGGTTCTTGACAGAGTGGAGTAGTCTACTTTGGCCCCACAACATCGATGTTATTATGGCATTTAATACACTGGTGTGCTTTCACAACTGCCTCTTACTCCTTTTCGCAATTCTGACATATAAGAAAATACCTGACACATATTTTTGAAATGTGTTGACAATTATACTTAGAATGTTTTTCTAGACATAAACTTCATGCAGCAGAGCCCGTGTGAGTCATTTAAGCATGAGGCTTTGCTCACAGAAGACATCCAAATACATGTTCAGTACATGTTCAGTGTTAAAATTCTGAAAAATAATTTTCAGATAGGAGAGGGTAAAACAGATTTGTTTAAGACAGAGGAATAAGTATCCAACTGTTCTAAATGAATGCCTCCTAACATGTCTAACCAGATGAACTACACACTTGGAGACTTGGAGAAATAGTAAAACCATTCTCATTAATATCTAGTCAATCCCAGAGTAGAAGCCTGGTATCAAAGGATATCAGTGGTTTCTCAGAACTGAGAACGAGGGAGATGGGGGAATGTGAGCCAAAGGAAGAGGGTTTCTTTGTAAGGTGATGAAGACGCTATAGAACCTACTATGGTGATAGTCACATATATCAGTGAATTAACTGAAAACCAATGAATTAAATGGATTAGTTGTATGTGAATTGTATCATAATAAAGCTGTTACATAAAAAAGATTAAAATGGATAGCTGTCTTCTTTTCCAAAAGAGAAATGAAGAAAATTGCATCAGTTGTGCACTGGACAAACAGAAGTCAAGGGCTGATTAAATGGGTGGCACAGGACCACTTTGAAAGAAGTAAACATTACTAGAAACATGTACAAATTCACTGAGAAACTTCACTTCTGTGAACAGAAACAACGACAGCAATGATAACAAAGAACAGCAACAGATTGGAGAAATGCCACCAGACATATAATATATGGATTTCAGAAAGGCATTTTTGAATGAAAAAATATAAAAGGGTGAAAGTCATATGCCTAAGTTTTTATAACCACTAGAAAATAGAACTGGGAATGTTTTACTAATTTCATTTAAATATTTTTTAAAGTTTCTGCTAAACTGCTTTATCCAATATTATTAAATAAAGTTCCAATGTCAAAGAATAATGGGAACTAATTCATCTATGTGCAAAGGTTCCAGTTTTCTGAAATGTCAGCTTAACAGAAAACAAAAAGCAGATGAGATAAACCCTACATAGAGTTCTAAAACATCTACCTGTTTAAAATTCCTCTTGAAAAGTAGATGTCAGAAAATTACACAATCTTCATTTCATAAAGTATTTTTCATCTAATATTTAATAAAGTTGAGAAAAATTTCACAATGCAGATACACTTTTAAGCAATGTTTCAACCCAAAAGAACAACTTAAAACACCTACTATTTTACAAGATTTTGATATTCAGGTATTCATGAAGAGGTCTTGATTTTCCACTTAAGAAATGTTCTGAATGTTCACTTACATTTTTGTGATTTACACATTTCATGAGAACTAGCTCTCTGTAAGCACGCTTAGCATGAGTTTGATTCTGAAATGGCCGACTTAACTTCTTGATTGCAACGTTTCTTTCAAGAATGGCATCATAAGCTGCACTGTAATAAAAAATTTCAAAACAACAAAAATTTAATCAAAAATCTGCAAACTTAATTATGAAACATTCGTGTAGATTTCTCACTTTCTCCAAAGATAAATGCAACTCAATCAATTTCCAGCCCTTAGTACTCAACACGTTTCTTAAAATATTAATGGATTAAAAGCAAAAATGAACTGTGAAGAAAGAGGCTGTGTTCACTGGGGGTCACCCCAGACCCACCTGGCACACAATGGGCACATGATGCACAAAGCTGTAACGAGCACTCAAGTCCAACAGACACACCCGAGAGCCTACACGAAGGCCTCACCCAAATCGACATTAAGACAAGACAGGATAAAAATACATGTGCTCATAAATTCTACTCAAAACACCTGTTGAAGAATCCTACATCACCTTCTCCTCTTCAGACACAACAAAATGAACACAGAAAGAGCAAAGTACATATAAAGGCATCCATATGAAAGACTATTTTATAAAAGTAAACACAAAATTTGTTTTGGAGGTGCAATTAAAAATCAAGGTATTTATAAATGCTAGATTTCAGGACACCAGAAGCCACCTCATAACTATTAATGAAACACCTATAATTCTGGGAAATATAACACTATATTCATTAACTCTTCATCTCTCTACCATATGACACTGATAAATGGTACATTTCACAAATGGCAGGTCAAAGAAAGTAAAGCACAAGTAAGGTAAAGTGCCTACAAGTTATAGAATAGTATGACTGAAGAGATTTAAAAAATCATTTGGATTAATCACTGCCTGACATAGGGCCAGAGAGGCTAACTAATTTGTTCAAAGTCAGCCAGAAGGTTGAAGGCAAAGCTGAGTCTAGAAGACTGAGACATAAGGTCATGCTTTTCCTGCTGCTGCTGCTAAGTCACTTCAGTCGTGTCCGACTCTGTGCGATCCCATAGATGGCAGCCCAGCAGGCTCCCCGTCCCTGGGATTCTCTAGGCAAGAACACTGGAGTGGGTTGCCATTTCCTTTTCCAATGTATGAAAGTGAAAAGTGAAAGTGAAGTCACTCAGTCGTGTCCGACTCTTCGAGACTCCATGGACTGCAGCCCACCAGGCTCCTCTGTGCATGGGATTTTCCAGGCAAGAGTACTAGAGTGGGGTGCCATTGCCTTCTCCGGCTTTTCATCCTGGACCATTATAAAAGATGATTTCTCTTTATGTAATACTTGGAAAATCAGCATTTGTTGTTGTTTAGTTGCTAAGTTGTATCCAACTCTTTGCAGCCCTATGGACGGTAGCCCGCCATGCTCCTCTGTCCATGGGATTTCCCAGACAAGAATACTGGAGTGCGTTGCCATTTTCTTCTCCAGGTGATCTTTCTGATTCAGGGATAGAACTCACATCTCCTATACCAGCAAGGGGATTCTTTACCACTGAGCCACCAGGGAAGCCCAAAGGTAGCATAATACTGATTAAAATTGTTCTCTAACCTTATTGGAACCTATTCTCCAACCTAAATTATTCTCTAACCTATTCCTAATAGAGGAAAACAATAGAATGGGAAAATAGAGATCTCTTCAAGAAAATTAGAAATGCCCAGGGAACATTTTATGCAAAGATGGGCTCAATAAAGGACAGAAATGGTATGGACTTAACAGAAGCAGAAGATATTAAGAAGAGGTGGCAAGAATACACAGAAGAACTGTACAAAAAAGACTTTCACAACCCAGATAATCAGCATGGTGTGATCACTCACCTAGAGCCAGACATCCTGGAATGTGAAGTCGAGTGGGCCTTAGGAAGTATCACTACGAACAAAGCTAGTGGAGGTGATGGAATTCCAGTTGAGCTATTTCAAATCCTGAAAGATGATGCTGTGAAAGTGCTGCACTCAATATGTGAGCAAATTTGGAAAACTCAGCACTGGCCACAGGACTGGAAAAGGTCAGTTTTCATTCCAATCCCAAAGAAAGGCAACGCCAAAGAATGCTCAAACTACCGCACAACTGCACTCATCTCACACGCTAGTGAAGTAATACTCAAAATTCTCCAAGCCAGGCTTCAGCAGTATGTGAACCGTGAACTTCCAGATGTTCAAGCTGGTTTTAGAAAAGGCAGAGGAACCAGAGATCCAATTGCCAACATCCACTGGATCATTGAAAAAGCAAAAGAATTCCAGAAAAACATCTATTTCTGCTTTACTGACTATGCCAAAGCCTTTGTGTGAAAGGGAAAGTCGCTCAGTCGTGCCCGACTCTTTGCGACCCCATGGATTATACAGTCCATGGAATTCTCCAGGCCAGAATACTGGAGTGGGTAGCCTTTCCCTTCTCCAGGGGATCTTCCTGACCCAGGAATCAAACCAGGGTCTCTGGCATGGCAGGCAGATTCTTTACCAACTGAGCTATGAGGGAAGCCCTCACAGCTTGACTGTGTGGATCACAATAAACTGTGGAAAATTCTGAAAGAGATGGGAATACCAGACCACCTCTCCTGCCTCTTGAGAAACTTTCAGGCAGGTCAGGAAGCAACACTTAGAACTGGACATGGAACAACAGACTGGTTCCAGAGAGGAAAAGGAGTACGTCAAGGCTGTATATTGTCACCCTGCTTATTTAACTTATATGCAGAGTACATCATGAGAAACGCTGGGCTGGAAGAAGCACAAGTTGGAATCAAGATTGCCGAGAGAAATATCCATAACCTCAGATATGCAGATGACACCACCCTTATGGCAGAGAGTAAAGAACTAAAGAGCCTCTTGATGGAAGTGAGAGAGGAGAGTGAAAAAGTTGGCTTAAAGCTCAACATTCAGAAAACTAAGATCATGGCATCTGGTCCCATCACTTCATAGCAAAAAGATGGGGAAACAGTGGAAACAGTGGCTGACTATTTTTTTAGGCTCCAAAATCACTACAGATGGTGATTGCAACCATGAAACCTAAGACGCTTACTTCTTGGAAGGAAAGTTATGACCAACCTAGACAGCATATTACAACGCAGGGACATTACTTTGTCAACAAAGGTCCGTCTAGTCAAGGCTATGGTTTTTCCAGTGGTCATGTATGGATGTGAGTTGGACTGTAAAGAAAGCTGAGCACTGAAGAATTGATGCTTTTGAAGTGTGGTGTTGGAGAAGACTCTTGAAAGTCCCTTGGACTGCAAGGAGATCCATCCAGTTCAACATAAAGGAGATCACTCCTGGGTATTCATTGGAAGGACTGATGTTGAAGCTCAAACTCCAATACTCTGGCCAACTCATGCGAAGAGCTGACTGATTTGAAAAGACCCTGATGCTGGGAAAGATTGAGGGCAGGAGGAGAAGGGGACAACAGAGGATGAGATGGTTGGATGGCATCACCGACTCAATGGACATGAATTTGGGCAAACTCCGGGAGTTGGTGATGGACAGGGAGGCCTGGTGTGCTGTGGTTCATGCGTTTGCAAAGAGTCAGACACGACTGAGGGACTGGACTAATTGGAAACTTGAGTTTTTTTGGTGGTTATCTTACTGTATTAAATATAGCGAAGAAATTATGTATTAAGAAATTGGCACTGCATAAAAGGATACATCTGTACATTCTATATACCATAACTATTGCCTATATACATATATATATACATACACATACCAAAACATATTATTTTTATTAGAAAATGCCATTATTTACAGATATGTTTTTCCCAAATTAAAAAAAAAAAGGCAAAACAAAAAAAACCAGAGGTCATGCAAATGTTTAGAAGTTTTGATTGTTTCAGATAAAGCATGTTATATTTTTAACCATTAACTTCATTCCTATTAATTTTTTATCTACTGTATCAAAGTAATCTTTCAAAGTCTAAAATTGAAAAATACAAGTATCTCATTGAACTATTTTGTATCCAAGGAAGTTAGATTTCTAATTATTGATTCTTAAACGTGCACAAATTAGAAACACCTGGGTATTCAGAGGCCCCAATCCAGACCCAATGAATCTTGCACAAATTAGAAACACCTGGGTATTCAGAGGCCCCAATCCAGACTCAATGAATCTTACTATCTAAAACTGGGGCCCAAAATAATGTCTTTTAAAAAAAATTAAGTTCTCCAGTTGATTCTGACAATAAGACAACAGTGCCTTTAAAAAAGTTATTATTTGTCTATTTCATAGTCATGTTTTGGAAGGAATAATCAAAAATGTGAAGGCATTTATTCCTTAGGACTGGTGTTACTTTCCAAAGCAATTAAAAAAAAAATTCTGGTACATAAATTTCAAAAAGCACTTACCTGAGGATTAAGTGAAGGTACCTGTTGAGGCAGTCCAAGTGCAGGTTGGAAAAGAATTTCCAGACACAGAGTATTTCAGAAGGGAGTGAGTTTATTAAGCACATAGAGCAGAGATCATACGGGCACTGCAAGCGCGGTGGACTGGGGAGAGTCTACAGTTTTCGTGAGCTCACAGCCCATTTTTACAGCCTCAACATAAAGGAAATTCCTAGGTGACTGGCTGGGGTGCTACAGGTGTTTACTGGAGTGGGCATCGTTGCCTAATTTGGAGTCAGGAAGCTTGTTGGCGATGATCGGGGGCTCCTGGCGACAGTTACAAGGGGCTCAATTAGCTTTGGAGATGACCCTGGTCCTAGGTCCTGCTTCTGTGGCCTTGGGGCACAACTCAACAGTACAGAAACTACATTTTTCAAATACCATTAACCATTTTATAAATAATATATTCCTCACAACAACCATGCATATATTAGGTGGGGAAATAGGCTACAGAAGAGTAAATTTGCCATGCGTCACAAAGTTAATAAATCAAAGAGCTAGAATCTGAATCAAGAGTTTGCTTTCAAAATTCTTACAACATTGATAATTACCACATTATTTTATTCAAATTTAACTTGTGGTTAAATGTGATTAGTTAAAATGATAACCAGTCAGCCAATAATGCTTTGTAAAATGACCCAGCTTCTGTAATTTGTGACAGTATAAACTACAGCCCATAAATTAAGAATACAGAAAAGAGAATAGATATTTTTGTTGTTGCTGTTCCGTCACTAGATCATGTCTGACTCTTCGTGGACCCATGGACTGCAGTATACCAGGCTCCTCTATCCTCCCCTATCCCCCGGAATTTACTCAAATTCATGCCTGTTAAAAGTTGGTGGTGTTACTGTTCCCATTACACAAATTTACTGATTCTAATATTTCACCATTATTCTACTGAAGTTTTTTAAAAGAAATATATTATTATTGGTAAAGCCCTTTCCTTTTCCCTTATTCTCAGAGGTAAGTACTACTCTGAGTTTGGTGTTTATGAATGTTTTTACATCTTTGCGTTCATAAATTATACACAATATTGCTTTATATATTCTAAACTACATATATATGTATATTCTACATCTTGCTTTTAAACTCAACATTACCTTTCTGATTATCCTTGTTGATACATATAGCTCGTTCATTTTAAATGGTACACAGCATTCCACTGTGCTTCTCTTCTCCTACTGACAGATTCGATACTATTCCCAACTTTGCTATTGTAAATGGCATTGCAAAGGACCGTGCTAGATATGTCTCTTTCTGGACATACGCAAGAGCTGTGTGCAAGAGTTTTTCTTGAACCTGGAAGAACTGCAGGATTGTAAACACTTAGGATTTTTAATAGATTCAAAAACAAATCTGGTCCAAGAAGAGGTAATACAGATATAATTATGCTTGAGTGAGGCTTAGACTCCCCAACACTAGCTTATTATGCTAACTTATCATTAACAGAACTGTCCCAAAGAGTGTTTTGATTTTCAGTTTATAAGGAATCATAATGATCTATAAAGCCTAGGTCTTTTGTAGAAATTAGCTTGTAAGTCAATTTTAAAGATACATATAGTTTTGAAATACATACGATGAGACGTTAGCTGACTTTATTCCCCAGTGTAAAATAAGATTTATGAAATTCCAGAATTTCATTACAGTGTAAAAGTGATGATTAAGTGAAGCGTCTTACTGAACAGTTAGTTATGGGAATAGACATAGAATTAATAAGCATGCCACTTATTCATTCCTGATATAGATACTTGTCTTTATGTGGCTTAAGACCAAGTATTTAATCATAATTTACACTTAGGGATGACAGAGCTGATTTATAAAGTTATGTTTTCTGAATAATAATAAAAAACCTTAATGTCAGAAGAAAACAACTTATTATTACAGCTTTAATCTTATAGTTTTAATTTAATTTTTTGAGGCAAGCTAAACATTTACCATGGAATTTATGAGAGGAGAAAACAAAGCAGTTAATGATTTTTTTGCCTAACTTTGGAAGTAAAAACTTACCATACTATTCCTTGGGCTCCTGAACCTATAGGTTTTAAATTCTGATACCGTTTCAGGACTGTGAATGTAGAATCTCCAATCTCTACACTATAAAAATTGCTGTCACGCTTGCTTCTGCTCATGGTGGCAAGCAATTAATTTAATGGCTTCATCCAAAAATTCACCACAAAGCTGCAAAATGGAACAAAATGTGATGTTAACAAAATGAATTTGCTT
This sequence comes from Bos javanicus, assembly GCF_032452875.1. Lineage (NCBI taxonomy): Eukaryota > Metazoa > Chordata > Mammalia > Artiodactyla > Bovidae > Bos > Bos javanicus. Next base: position 44,278,086 of record NC_083895.1, on the reverse strand, counting down.
AATCTTAAAATCCAAGTCATTACTCTGTTCACAGATTGCTAGATCATGTTAAAAGAGCTGCTTCATTACAAATCACAGTTAGAAAGAAAAAATACCACAGAGCCTAGTTAGCATCTGTTACACTTAGAAATAACTGATAGTTTAAAAAAGACAAAAACAAAAAAGGCAAATATTATAACTAAACATGTTTTTAAGATCACTTACAGTTTAAAAATTTAAACTAGTCCTTTTCATGTGTTGATTATAGTGTTAAAATCTTAATTTTTGTAACTGATAAACTTTCATTCAAAAACAGTCCCCCATCTGATTAAGTGCATGTGGAAGGAACAGCAAACTGGCAGGCCAGTCGTCTCCTATCCTCCTGCCAAACAAGCAGAGCACCTGCTGCCGCTGCGGCAGCTCCTGACGCCCAGCAGCAACATCTGGGTGTGCTGTCTGTGCTGAGGCTGTCATGGCTGAAAAATGAGAATAGGATAGAAAATACAAGATTAAAAAAAGAGATAAGGTAAAATTACTTTAAAAATAAGAAAATACAAGTGAGAGACGCACTTAGTATCCTGAGATAGGAAACAAAACGGTACTGCTTTAAACTGCTTGGGTCACCTAAAGCATAACCTAAGTTCTGACCACAGTCTTTTTTTTTAACCATTTGTCTGATTAAAGCCAAAGCAGTCTTTTTCTACCCATCTGAGTACTGGTTACTGACAAACCTCATCACCTATCCTTACTAGACAAAACCAGCCTATTGTTAAAGGCACGCAAACGACGTCCCTGGTGGTCCAAGGTTGAGGCTCTGTGCTTTCAGTGCAGGGGTACAGGTTTGATCCCTGGCCACAGGGAACTAGGACCCTACATGGCATGAACTACAGCCAAAAGATAAAACAAAATTAAATGAGTCTTAAAATGCATGCCATACAGTTCCGTATCCCAGGATAAGCTGAGAAGCCAATGAGATCTAAAGGACTTCTCATGCGTATGGTCTTCAGACAATGCTAACAAGAGAAACAACAAACGCCCGAGCACTGCTGAGACTTCTAACGCAAAGATTTAATCTGAAGTGTGCTAAATGCTTACTGTGTGTCAGGCACTACGATGTACCCTGGGGCCACATCATGTGGCGCTTCAAGAACCGGTTACTAAGAGCTGAATTCGTAAGAGTAGGATAGAAACCACCAGAAAGTTAAAGTACAGAATAAGAGAGTGCCTTGACCAGCTGCTACTTGGAGGTTACACTATTAGAGGAGAGGGAGCAAGAGCTGGAAGAAGAAAACTAGTGAGCTACTGAATACAAATGAAAGAAATAAAATGAATAAGTTTTAGATATGTGGAGTTAAAAATAAAAGTTAAACAAAAAGTACAAACAGTATAGGCTTTAAAGGAGAAATAAATTAATTGAAAGCAATTGAGAAGGTAAAGAAACTAATTAGACAAAAGAAAAGCCCAGAGGAACATCTCCAAAATCAATAACTGAACTAGTCATGTAATACTCCAGAGAATACTGTCTGAAACCAAAAGTCTCATTAACTTTGCCTAGGTTGAAAGACCCTAGATTTGTCAATTTCTACAAAAAAGCCTGTGGATATACTGATTGGAACTGTACTGAGTAACAAACATCAATTTGGGGAGAAATGATACTATAACAATTTTGAGTTTTCTGATACTCATTTCAGTTTTCTGATCCATATTCATGATATTCATTCATTCACTTGGTTCTTCTTTAAGCTCCCTCAGCAACATTTTATAGGTTCCAATATACAGATCTTGCAAAATTCTGTTCAGCTTCTCCATAGTATTAACAACTTTTACATGCTATTGTGGATGTTTTTATTTTCACTTAAATTTCAGTTGTTCATTGCTAGTACAAAGAAATACAAGTTGTATAATAACTTCATACTAAGCTCACTTGTTACTTACTTAGTAGACTTTTTTTGTTCTACATACGCAAGCAGTTCCTTCTTCATTTCCAGTTGGGATGGCTTTGACTTCCTTTGCTTTCCTCACTACAATGACTATAATCCTGAAAAGAAGTGGTATGACCAAACATCAGTCCCCATTCCCTATCAGGGGGAAAGCATTCAGTCTTATACCACTGAATGTGATGTAAAGTGTGATACAAATTATTGGACTTTACTAGATGCCTTTAACAGGCTAAGAAAGTCCCCCTCCAAGCCCTAGTTGACTGAGTTTCTATCACTATAGAACATTTAATTTTGTCAAATGATTTTCCTGAATCTATTCCAGTAATCACAGTTTTTCCTTCTTACTTAGTAGGTTCATATAGTGAATTACACTAACTGATTTTCAAAACTTAAACCAAACTTATATTCCTGTAACAAATCTTACTTGGTCAAAGTGTTATCCTTTTTTTGTTTTTAATAACTACTGATTCAGTCCCATCACATCATGGCAAATAGATGGAGAAACAATGGAAAAACACTGATAGACTTTAATTTCTTGGGCTCCAAAATCACTGCAAATGGTGACTGCAACCAGAAATTAACAGATGCTTGCTAAACTTAGCAGTGGCCACAGGACTGGAAAAGGTCAGTTTTCATTCCAATCCCAAAGAAAGGCAATGCCAAAGAATGCTCAAACTACCACACAATTGCACTCATCTCACACACTAGTGAAGTAATGCTCAAAATTCTCCAAGCCAGGCTTCAGCAATACATGAACTGTGAACTTCCAGATGTTCAAGCTGGTTTTAGAAAAGGCAGAGGAACCAGAGATCAAATTACCAACATGTGCTGGATCATGGAAAAAGCAAGAGAGTTCCAGAAAAACATCTATTTCTGCTTTACTGACTATGCCAAAGCCTTTGACTGTGTCGAGCACAATAAACTACAAAATTTTGAAAGAGATGGGAATACCAGAACACCTTTTCTGCCTCTTGAGAAACCAGCATGCAGGTCAGGAAGCAACAGTTAGAACTGGACATGGAACAACAGACTGGTTCCAAATACGAAAAGGAGTACGTCAAGGCTGTATATTGTCACCCTGCTTATTTAACTTCTATGCAAAGTACATCATGAGAAACACTTGGCTGGAAGAAGCACAAGCTGGAATCAAGACTGCCGGGAGAAATATCAATAACCTCAGATATGCAGATGACACCACCCTTATGGCAGAAAGTGAAGAGGAACTAAAAAGCCTTTTGATGAAGGTGAAAGAGGAGAGTGAAAAAGTTGGCTTAAAGCTCAACATTCAGACAATGAAGATCATGGCATTTGGTCCCATTACTTCACGGCAAATAGATGGGGAAACAGTGGAAACAGTGGCTGACTTTATTTTTGGGGGCTCCAAAATCACTGCAGATGGTGATTGCAGCCATGAAATTAAAAGACACTCATTTCTTGGAAGGAAAGCTATGACCAACCTAGACAGCATATTAAAAAGCAGAGACATTACTTTGCCAACAAAGGTCCATCTAGTCAAAGCTATGGTTTTTCCAGTGGTCATGTATGGCTGTGAGAGGTGGACTATAAAGAAAGCTGAGCACCAAAGAATTGATGCTTTTGAACTGTGGTGTTGGAGAAGACTCTTGAAAGTCCCTTGGACTGCAAGGAGATTCAACCAGTCCTTCCTAAAGGAGATCAGTCCTGGGTGTTCATTGGAAGGACTGATGCTGAAACTCCAATACTTCAGCCACCTGATGCGAAGAGGTGACTCATTTGAAAAGAAGGACCCTGATATTGGGAAAGATTGAAGGCAGGAGGCAAAGGGGATGACAGAGGATGAGATGGTTGGATGGCATTATTGACTCAATGGACATGAGTTTGGGTAAACCCCAGGAGTTGATGATGAACAGGGACGCCTGGTGCACTGCAGTCTGTGGGGTGGCAAAGAGTCGGACATAACTGAGTGACTGAACTGGCTAGCATTTTATCACTACTATCAACCTTTTTAAAAAGCCAGGTTTTAATTTCTGATTTTCTTTATTTTGTACTTTTGTATTTCTTTGGTTTCTGCTTTTGCCTTTACTCCTCCTTTTGTTTTGGCATTACTCTTATTCTTTAGTTTCTTTAAACAGAAGCTTAAGAGTAATGATTTGAGAACTGCTTTTTATAATATGCACACTTAATACTATTACTTTACCCTTAAAGCAGCACTTTATAGCTTCATTCTACAATTTTTTACCGTATCTATATTTAATTATAAAAAAGTAAAAGTTTATATAGAGCTTACTTTATGCTATGTCCTATTTCAAGTGTTTAATAAATACTCTTTTACCCTCACAACAGTCCTATGAGGGTTTTCTATTAATAACTGCTTATGGCTAGAGAGTAAATTCAGTCCCTGCTACCGCATCTTATTGGAAGCCCCACACACTGCTTCTGTCTGATGTTGCATTACATTAAGAAAGGACCTATTGTTTTTTTCATTTTACAGGTGATAAAACTGAGTCTTAATGATTACAAAGTTAGTAAGGAGTAAAGTGAGGGGTTTTTGTGTGTTGTTTGTTTTGTTTTGAGTCCTTCATCCATGCACTATATATACTGAGTCCAAAATAAACCAGTCTTGGTGCTGAAGAAGATATAAAGGAAGAGGAGAAGTTATAAACACGTTACACATGTTAAGCATGTTGAGATAGATCCCTGAGACATCCAAACGGAACTATCAATTTGTTAGCTAGATACACAACTGAACCTCAAGGAGATGTCTGGGTGAAAGATACAAATTTAAGAGTTGGCATTGTTATTAAAGCAATGAGAAAGAATGGTATTACTCAAGAGGATGTTGTAGCAAGAAAACCTTGAGTCAGCTTTGTGGATACCCACAATTTAATGAGCAATTAGAGAAAGATAAGCCAACAAAGAAGTCAGTAAAGATGTAGCCAGAGACAGATAGAAAATGGGGAGAATACACTGAAGAAGCCAAAGGAAGAGTGTTTTAAAGAACAGAGTGGCCAAAAGTACTGAATGCTATAGAAATGTCAACTAAGCGGAGTGATGGGAGTAGAAACTAGACTGGAATGAGCGTAGGTGAGAATTACAAAGTGGGTGTAACTATGTCTTTAGAGAACTTTAGCAAAGAAGATGAGAGGAAATTGATGGAGAATGATATATGGTCAAGAAAGGATGACCAGATTAGATACAATATATAACATTCTACAGCATAGCATGCATAACATATATAATACAAAGACAACCTGAGCATATTTATCTGTTAACAGAAAGGACTGCAAAAGGTGGGAAGGGTGAGACGAGGAGAATGAAAAAGAAAACTAAGGTTTCAGTTAGAATAATCTCTCTGAAAACATGGAAAGAAATGGGATCCACAGCATGTGTGGCCATACAGACAAAGATACGAAAGTAGCAGTGCCACCAGAAAATGCCTTCAGAAGACTAAGGCAGAAGGGACAATTTCCAAGGCACCCTTGCATTAAGGATACCGGGGAGACTTAGAGAGGGTGCATTTGGCATACTATTCGCTCCATGATGAAGCGGAAGCAGGAAGAGTGTGAGGAGGCAATGATACTGAGTCTGATAACTCATTCCCCTACTCAAAAAGGCCTCTTTGTGGATTAAAAACAACAAAAGTATAAGTAGAGAATTTAGATGTGACTGCTTACGTGGCTCATAGGAAACAGAGAAAAAACAGGCATTTATTATGCCACTTAATAGATGAGTAACTTAGGCTGCTGCTAAGTCACTTCAGTCGTGTCCCACTCTGTGCGACCCCATAGGCGGCAGCCCACCAGGCTCCCCCGTCCCTGGGATTCTCCAGGCAAGAACACTGGAGTGGGTTGCCACTTCCTTCTCCAATGCATGAAAGTGAAAAGTGAAAGTGAAGTCGCTCAGTTGTGTCCGACTCTTCGAGACCCCATGGACTGCAGCCTACCAGGCTCCTCCGCTCATGGGATTTTCCAGGCAAGAGTACTGGAGTGGGGTGCCACTGCCTTCTCCGTAACTTAGGCTAAAAGTGATTAACATGCAACAGAATGTTGTAGACATGATGAATTTCAGCTTTAGCTTTCAAAATATTCCTCTGCAAGAACACTACACTCATGTCAACGTGGCTAAACTAGCACTCCCAAACTCCCATGCTCTGATTTACTAATTTCCCTTTCTTTTTTGGGGAAATATTTTTCACCTCTTTTTTTTGTATCTATGTAAATTATATCTACAGAGAGAGAGAGAGAGAGAGAGAGAAAGAGAGAGAGAGAGAGAGAGAAAGTCGCTCATTCATGTCCAGCTCTTTGTGACCCCATGCACTGTAGCCTACCAGGCTCCTTCATCCATGGGGTTTTCCAGGCAACAGTACTGGAATGGGTTGCCATTTCCTTCTCCAGCGGATCTTCACGACCCAGGGACTGAACCCAGGTCTCCCGCATTGCAGGCAGACGTTTTACCATCTGAGCCACCAGGGAAGCCTTCTATCTACCAAAGACTAGTTTAAAAATAATATTAATGAGGCCTTTTCCAGCTTGAATCTAATTTCTCATCAAAACTACCTTGCTGTATACTTGGATATGCATATTTTACTACCAGACTGTGTGGTCTTTCTGAGGGTAAGGACTGTGTCTCCTACACCTTCAGATTTACAAAACACGTCAGCTCTTCAAAAGAGGTAAAATTTAATAACTGCTAAAAACGTTAACCAAGAACATGAACCTTTTTAAAGTAACAAATTAAAGTGTTCTGTTTATCTTTACCACTGTTTTCCTTCATAAGTAGGGGAAAAAAAAAAGACTGAATTAGGTTTTTATGACCGAAGGTTTACTTCTGTAATGTCTATACAAACAAACAAGACTCAACTGCTATCAGGCCGGTCATCCATGCAATGGTTGGTCTGGTGAGCCTGAATGTAGAGACAAACAAATTAAACTCAGTAGTTTTATAAAAAGTACTTAGGGAAAAAAGAGTGAGTTCAATAGAGCCATAAAGCCAGGCCTCACAGACAAAGGGAAATAATTCAGGCAATGCAATGAAGTTCAGAATTCAAGACAGCTTTAATCATCACATAATCTTAATAAGAAGTCTCTGGGGTTGAAGTGGAGCTTATCCATCTTTACTCATTTTGTTTTTATGGCTACCAACGGTGATGGTTAACTCTGCATGTCAAAGTCATGTTAACTCTGACTAGGCCACAGGTACACAGATACTTGTGAAACATTACTCGAGGTGATTCTGCGAGGGTGTTTGGATGACTTTAACATCTAAGTCAACTCACTGAGTACAGCAAACTGCTCTCCTTAAAGTTGGCAGGCCACATCCAGTCTGCTGAAGGCCTGAATAAAAACAAAAAAGTTATTATACTGCAAGTAGAAGGGAATTCCTCCTGCTTGACTGTCTTCAGGATGGGATATCGTTTTTTTCATGCTTTCAGCCCAGAACTGAAATAGTGATTATTTCTGAGTCTCGAGCCTGCTGGCCTTCAGGCTAGAACTTACATCATCAGCTTTTCTGGGTGTTAGGCCTTTACACTTGTGTTACATCAGCTTTCCTGGGTCTCCAGCACGCCAACTCAGATCCTGGAACTTGTCAGCATCCATTCATAGTCTCTCTCTCCCTCCCTTCCTATCCATCTATCCAGCCACTCACCCAACATCTAGGTTCTGTTTCTCTGGAGAACCTTAACTAACATAACATCTCATTCTACTCTGAAGGTTTCTTCTGTGTAACTCCTGGCTTCTCATGGTGGCTGCATGCTGCCTTTTCTCTCTTCATCTGACTCTGCTCAAACATCAGCTTCTCAGAAATGCCTTACATGACTGTGTGTGTGTGCTCAGTCACTCAGTCGTGTCTGACTCTTTGTGGTCCCATGGACTGTAGCCCACAAGGCTCCTCTGTCCATGGAATTTTCCAAACAAGAGTACTGGAATGGGTTGCCAATTCCTACTCCAGGGGACCTTCCCAACCCAGGGACTGAACCCACATCTCTCACATCTTCTGCACAGGCAGGTGGGCTCTTTGCCACAAGCATCACCTGGGAAGCCCTGTCTTACATGATTAGCCTATCTAAACTAGCACCTTCTAATCATACCCTCTTCCTCAGCCTGTTTCATTGTTCTTCAAAGCACTTACCACTACTGACATCTATTAGATGCTAATTATCTGTCCCCTCAAACATGACTTTCAAGAAAGCATAAACGTTGGTCTGTTTATGATTAAATCATTAGAGCCTAGAATAGTAACTGGCAAATACTGGTCATTCAAATAGGTGAATGAACGACAAACGAACAAACTGTAACTGTGTAAGTTCCCATTACAAACTGCCCTCATTCTCTTCCTCTCAAGGAGTAGCTTCCAGGGAAAAAAGAGGTATGTGATTGACTAGTTGAATCCCCATTATTGCTTTTTGTGCAGTTTTCATACCAGGCTATTTGACAGACCACTAGCCTTAGGTCAAAGGTCTGCCCTGGGCTTATCAGTTATGGCCAAGGTGGCAGAACCACAATCTACAGTATCCATCTATGCTAAGGAATTGCTTAGCCCTGCTTTCTCAGCAAGTAGATAATAGCCTTTTATACGACAGCCCTATGCATGTTAGTCTCTGTGATATCAGGTCTAACTAATGAAGTCTGACTACTTTCAGAGTATAATAAGAGATTTCCTGGCCTAACACTGAAGCCAATGTTTCAAAAATCCTATTAAATTTAATAAACTTACATTTTATATCACTTAAAAAACTTTTTTTTTATTGAAGGATAATAGCTTTGCAGAATTTTGTTGTTTTGTCAGAACTCAATATGAATCAGCCACAGGTATACATATCTCTGGTTCCTTTTGAACCTCCCTCCTGTCTCCCTCCCCATCCCACCTCTCTATGTTGATACAGAGCCACTGCCTGAGTTTCCTGAGCCACACAGCAAATTCTGGTTGGCTATCTACTTTACATATGGTAATATAAGTTTCCATGTTACTCTCTCCATGCATCTCACCCTCTCCTGCCCTTTCCCCATGTCCATAAGTCTATTCTGTTTCTCCACTGCTGTCCTGTAAATAAATTCTTCAGTACCATTTTTCTAGATTCCGTATATGTGTGTTATAATATTTATCTTTTTCTTTCGGACTCACTTTACTCTGTAGAATAGGTTCTAGGTTCACCCACCTCATCAGAACTGACTCAAATGCCTTCCTTTTTATGGCTGACTGATATTCCATTGTGTATATGTACCACAACTTCTTTATCCATTCATCTATCAATGAACATCTAGGTGGCTTCCATGTTCTAGCTATTGTAAATGGTGCTGCAATGAACAATGGGATAAATGCGTCTTTTTCAATTTTGGTTTCTTCAGGGTATATGTCTAGGAGTGGGATTGCTGGTTGTATGGTGGTTTTATTCCTAGTTTTTTAAGGAACCTCCATACTGTCTTCCGGAGAAGGCAATGGCAACCCACTCTGGTACTCTTGCCTGGAAAATCCCATGGACGGAGGAGCCTGGTAGGCTGCAGTCCATGGGATCGCTAAGAGTCGGACACGACTGAGCGACTTCACTTTCACTTTTCACTTTCATGCATTGGAGAGGGAAATGGCAACCCACTCCAGTGTTCTTGCCTGGAGAATCCCAGGGCCGGGGGAGCCTGGTGGGCTGCCGTCTATGGGGTCACACAGAGTCAGACACGACTAACGCGACTTAGCAGCAGCAGCAGCAGCAGCAGCATACTGTCTTCCATAGTGGCTATATCCATTTACATTCCCACCAACAGTGTAAGAGTGTTCCCTTTTCTTCACACCCTCTCCAGCATTTATTGTTTGTAGACTTGCTGAGCATCTTTTCATGTTTGTTAGCCATCTGTATGTCTTCTTTGGAGAAATGTCTCTTTAGGTCTTTTTCCCACTTTTTGATTGGGTTGTTTTTCTAGCACTGAGTTGTATGAGCTGCTTGTATATTTTGGAAATCCTTCGTCAGTTTCATTTGCTATTATTTTCTCCCATTCTGAGGGTTGTCTTTTCACCAGGCTTATCGTTTCCTTTGCTGTGCAAAAGCTTTTAAGTTTAATCAGGTCCCACTTGTTTAGTTTTGTTTTTACTTCCATTACTCTAGGAGGTGGGTCACAGAGGATCTTGCTTTGATTTACATCATCGAGTGTTCTGCCTATGGTTTCCTCTAAGAGTTTTATAGTTTCTGGTTTTACATTTAGGTCTTTAATCCATTTTGAGTTTATCTTTGTGTATGATGCTAGGAAGCGTTCTAATTTCATTCTTTTACATGTAGCTGTCCAATTTTCCCAGCAACATTTACGATGACGCTGTCTTTACCCCATTGTATATTCTTGGCTCCTTTGTAAAAAATAAGGTATCCACAAGTGCATGGGTTTACTTCTGGGCTTTCTATCAGGTTCCATTGGTCTATAGTTCTGTCTTTGTGCCAGTACCATACTGTCTTAATGACTATAGCTTTATAATATAATCTGAAGTCAGGAAGGTGGATTCCTCCAGCTTCATTCTTTTTCAAGAATGCTTTGGCTATTTGGGGTCTTTTGTATTTCCATATAAATTGTGAAATTTTTCTTCTAGTTCTGTGAAAATGCCATTGGTAATTTGATAGGGATCACATTGCATCTGCATATTGCATTTGGTAGTATAGTCATTTTAACAATATTGATTCTTCCTACCCGGGAACATGGAATATCTCTACATCTGTTTATGTCGTCTTTGATTTCTTTCATCAGTGTCTTATAATTTTCTGTGTACAGTTCTTTTGTCACCTTAGGTAAGCTTAATCCTAGATATTTAATTATTTTTGTTGCAATGGTGAATGGGATTGATTCCTTACTTTCTCTCTCTTGATTTTTCATTGTTCAGTTCAGTTCAGTTGCTCAGTCATGTCCAACTCTTTGCAACCTGAAAAACCACAGCATGCCAGGCCTCGCTGTCCATCACCAACTCCCGGAGTCCACCCAAACCCATGTCCATCGAGTCAGTGATGCCATCCAACCATCTCATCATCTGTCATCCCCTTCTCCTCCTGCCCTCAATCTTTCCCAGCATCAGGGTCTTTTCATATGAGTCAGCTCTTCGCACCAGGTGGCCGAAGTATTGGAGTTTCAGCTTCAACATCAGTCCTTCCAATGAACACCCAGGACTGATCTCCTCTAGGATGGACTGGTTGGATCTCCTTGCAGTCCAAAGGACCCTCAAGAGTCTTCTCCAACACCACAGTTCAAAAGCATCAATTCTTCGATGCTCAGCTTTCTTTACAGTCCAACTCTCACATCCATACATGACCACTGGAAAAACAATAGCCTTGACTAGCCGGACCTTTGTTGGAAAAGTAACGTCTCTGCTTTTGAATATGCTACCTAGGTTGGACATAACTTTCCTTCCAAGGAGTAAGAGTCTTTTAATTTCACGGCTGCAGTCACCATCTGCAGTGATTTTGGAGCACAAAAAATTAAAGTCTGACACTATTTCCACTGTTTCCCCATCTATTTCCCATGTATTGATGGGACTGGATGCCATGATCTTAGTTTTCTGAATGTTGAGCTTTAAGCCAACTTTTGCACTCTCCACTTTCACTTTCATTAAGAGGCTCTTTAGTTCTTCTTCACTTTCTGCCATAAGGGTGGTGTCATCTGCATATCTGAGGTTACTGATATTTCTCCTGGCAGTCTTGACTCCAGCTTGTGCTTCCTCCAGAGCCCAGCGTTTCTCACAATGTACTCTGCATAGAAGTTAAATAAGCAGGGTGACAATATACAGCCTTGACGTACTCCTTTTCCAAATAGTCTGCTGTTCCATGTCCAGTTCTAACTGTTGCTTCCTGACCTGAATGCAAGTTTCTCAAGAGGCAGGTCAGGTGGTCTGGTATTCCCATCTCTTTCAGAATTTTCCACAGTTTATTGTGATCCACATAGTCAAAGGCTTTGGCATAGTCAATAAAGCAGAAATAGATGTTTTTTCTGGAACTCTCTTGCTTTTTCCATGATCCAGCACATGTTGGCAATTTGATCTCTGGTTCCTCTGCCTTTTCTAAAACCAGCTTGAACATCAGGAAGTTCACGGTTCACGTATTACTGAAGCCTGGCTTGGAGAATTTTGAGCATTACTTTACTAGCGAGTGAGATGAGTGCAATTGTGTGGTAGTTTGAGCATTCTTTGGCATTGCCTTTCTTTGGGATTAGAATGAAAACTGACTTTTTCCAGTCCTGTGGCCACTGCTGACTTTTCCAAATTTGCTGGCATATTGAGTGCAGCACTCTCACAGTGTCATTTTTCAGGATTTTAAATAGCTCAAGTGGAATTCCATCACCTCCACTAGCTTTGTTCGTAGTGATGCTTTCTAAGGCCCACTTGACTTCACATTCCAGGATGTCTGGCTCTAGGTGAGTGTGAGTGATCACACCATTGTGATTATCTGGCTCATGAGGATCTTTTTTGTACAGTTCTTCTGTGTATTCTTGCCACCTCTTCTTAATATCTTCTGCTTCTGTTAGGTCCATATCGTTTCTGTCCTTTATTGTGCCCATCTCTGCATGAAATGTTCCCTTGTATCGCTAATTTTCTTGAGAAGATCTCTAGTCTTTCCCATTCTATTGTTTTCCTCTATTTCTTTGCACCGATTGCTGAGGAAGGCTTTCTTATCTCTCCTTGTTATTCTTCAGAACTCTGCATTCAAATGGGTATATCTTTCCTTTTCTCCTTTGCTTTTTGCTTCCCTTCTTCTCACAGCTATTTGTAAGGCCTTCTCAGACAGCCATTTTGCTTTTTTGCATTTCTTTTTCTTGGGCATGGTCTTGATTTCTGTCTCTTGTTCAGTGTCACAAACCTCTATCCATAGTTCATCAGGCACTCTGCCTATCAAATCTAGTCCCTTAAGTCTATTTCTCACTTCCACTGTATAGTCATAAGGGATTTGATTTAGGTCACACCTGAATGGTCTAGTGGTTTTCTCCACTTTCTTCAATTTCAGTCTGAATTTGGCAATAAGGAAGTTCATGATCCGAGCCACAGTCAGCTCCCGGTCTTGTTTTTGCTGACTGTATTGAGCTTCTTCATCTCTGGCTGCAAAGAATATAATCAATCTGATTTTGGTGTCGACCATCTGGTGATGTCCATGTGTAGAATCTTCTGTTGTGTTGTTGGAAGAGGGTGTTTGCTATGACCAGTGCATTATCTTGGCAGAAGTCTATTAGCCTTTGCCCTGCTTCATTCTGTACTCTAAGGTCAAATTTGCCTGTTACTCCAGGTGTTTCTTGACTTCCTACTTTTGCATTCCAGTCCCCTGTAATGAAAAGGACATCTTTTTTCAGTGTTAGATCTAGAAGGTCTTGTAGGTCTTCATAGAACTGTTCAACTTGAGTTTCTTCAGTATTATGGTCAGGGCACAGACTTGGATTACCGTGATACTGAATGGTTTGCCTTCGAAACGAACAGATATCATTCTGTTGTTTTTGAGATTGCATCCAAGTACTGCAATTTCAGACTCTTTTGTTGACTATGATGGCTACTCCATTTCCTCTAAGGGATTCCCGCCCACAGTAGTAGATATAATGGTCATCTGAGTTAAATTCACCCATTCCAGTTCATCTTAGTTAGTATATAGAAATGCAAGTGATTTCTGTGTATTGATTTTGTATCCTGCAACTTTGCTAAATTCACTGATTAGTTCTAGTAATTTTCTCATATGATCTTTAGGGTTTTCTATGTACAGTATCATGTCATGTGCAAAGAATGAGAGCTTTACTTCTTTCTGATCTGGATTCCTTTTCTTTCTTTTCCTTCTCTGATTGCTGTAATTAGGATTTCCCAAACTATGTTGAATTAACAGTGGTGAAAGTGGATGTCCTTGTCTTGTTACTATCTTAGGGGGAATGCTTTCAGTTTTTCACCACTGAGAACAATGTTTGCTGTAGGCTTATCATACATGGCCTTTACTATGTTGAAGGAGGTTCCTTCTATGCCCATTTTTTGAAGAGTTTTAGTCATAAATGGATGCTGAATTTTGCCAAAGGCTTTTTCTGCATCCATTGAGATGATCATACGGTTTTTATCTTTCAATTAGTTAATATGGTGTATGACATTGATTGATTTGCATATATTGGCATATTTGAATATATTGCATTCCTGGATAAACCCAACTTGATCATGGTGTATGAGCTTTTTGATGTGTTGCTGAATTCTGTCTGCAAAAATTCTGTTGAGGACGTTTGCATCTATGTTCATCAGTGATGTTAGCCTGTAGTTTTCTTTTTTGTGTGTTGTCTTTGTCTGGTTTTGGTATCAGGGTGATGGTGGCCTCATAAAATACGTTTGGAAGTGTTCTTTCCTCTGCAATTTTTTGAAAGGGTTTTAGAAGGATAGGCACTAGCTCTTCTCTAAATGTTTGCTAGAACTGTCCTGTGAAGTCATCTGGTCCTGGGCTTTTGTATTTGGGGAGATTTTTGATCACAGCTTCAATTTCAGTGCTTGTAATTGGGTCATTCATAATTTCTATTTCTTCCTAGTTCAGTCATAGAAGATTGAACTTTTCTAAAAACCTGTCCATTTCTTCCAGGTTAGCCACATTGCCATATAATTTTTCAGAAGTCTCTTATAATCCTTTGTATTTCTACAGTCTGTTGTAACCTCTCCTTTTTCATTTCTAATTTTGTTGATTTGATTCTTCTCTCTTTTTTTCTTGATGAGTCTGGCTAAGGGTTTGTCAATTTTGTTTATCTTCTCAAAGAACCAACTTTTAGTTTTATTAATCTTTACTATTATTTCTTTCATTTCTTTCTGCTCGGATCTTTATGATTTACTTCCTTCTACTAATTTGGGGTTTTTTGTTCTTCTTTTTCCAGTTGTTTAGGTATAAAGTTAGGTTGTCTATCCGATGTTTTTCTTATTTCTTGAGGTAGGATTGTATTGCTATAAACTTTCCTCTTAGGACTGCTTTTGCTGCATCCCATAGGTTTTGAGTTGTGTCTTCATTGCCATTCGTTTCTAAAAATTTTTTTATTTCCCTTTTGATTTCTTCAGTAACCTGTTGGTTATTTAGAAATGTGTGTTTAATTTCCATGTGTTTGTGTTTCTTACAGTTTTTTTCTTGTAATTGCTATCTAGTCTCATAGCATTGTGGTTGAAAAGATGCTTGAACAATTTCCATTTTCTTAAATTTACTGAGGTTTGATTTGTGACCCAAGATGTGGTCTATCCTGGAGAATGTTCCATGTGCACTTGAGAAGAAGGTGTATTTTTCTACATTTGGATGGAATGTCCTGAAGATATCAATGAAATCCATCTCATCTAATGTATCATTTAAGACTTGTATTTCCTTATTAATTTTGTTTTGATGATCTGTCCATTGGCATGAGTGGGAGTGTTAAAGTCTCCTACTATTTTTGTTTTACTGTCAATTTCTCCTTTCATGTCTGTTAGTGTTTGTCTTATGTATTGAGGTTCTCCTATGTTGGGTACACAGATATTTACAACTGTTAGGTCTTCCTCTTGGATTGATCCCTTGATCATTATGTAGTATTCTTCCTTATCTCTTGTAATCGTCTTTATTTAAAGTCTATTTTTCGGATATGAGGATTGGTACTCCAGCTTTCTTTTGCTTACCATTTGCATGGAATATATTTTTCTATCCTCTCACTTTCAATCTATGTGTCTTTAGGTCTCAAGTGGGTTTCTTGTAGACAGTATATATATGTGTGTGTCTTGTTTTTGTATCCATTCAGCCAGTCTGTGTCTTTTGGTTGGGACATTTATTCCATTTACATTTAAAGTAATTATTGATATATATGTTCCTATTGCCATTTTCTTAATTGTTTGGGGTTGATTTTGTAGATCTTTTTTCTTCTCTTGTATTTCTTGACTATATAAGTCCTTTTAACATTTGTTGTAAATCTGGTTTGGTAGTATCGAATTCTTTTAACTTTTGCTTTCTGAAAAGCTTTTGACTTCTCCATCAATTCTGAATGAGATCCTTGCTGGGTACAGTAAGCTTGGTTATAGATCTCCCCCTTTCAGTACTTTAAATATGTCCTGCCATTCCCTTCTGGCCTGCAGAGTTTCTGCTGAAAGATCAGCTGTTAAACGTATGGAGTTTCCCTTATATGTTATTTATTGCTTCTCCCTTGCTGCTTTTAATATTCTTTATTTGTGTTTAGTCTTTGTTAGTTTGATTAGTATGTGTCTTGGCGTGTTTCTCCTTGGGTTTATCCTGTTATGGGACTCTGTGCCTTTTGGACTTGATTGACTGTATCCTTTTTCATGTTGGGGAAATTTTCAACTATAATCTCTTCAAATATTTTCTCATACGCTTTCTTTTTCTCTTCTTCTTCTGGGACCCCTATAATTCAAATTTTAGTGCATTTGATATTGTCCCAGAGGTCTCTGAGGCTATCCTCAGTTCTTTTCATTCTTTTTACTTTATTCTGCTCTTCAGAAGTTATTTCCACCATTTTATCTTCCAGCTCACAGATTCATTCTTCTGCTTCAGATATTCTGCTCTTGATTCCTTCTAGAGTAT
Source organism: Bos javanicus (assembly GCF_032452875.1). Taxonomy (NCBI): domain Eukaryota; kingdom Metazoa; phylum Chordata; class Mammalia; order Artiodactyla; family Bovidae; genus Bos; species Bos javanicus. The sequence continues at coordinate 44,261,682 of NC_083895.1, read as the reverse complement.
TTTTAATTTCAGTAATTGTGTTGTTTGTCTCTGCATGTTTATTCTTTAATTCTTATAGGTCTTTGTTAACTGATTCTTGCATTTTCTCCATTTTGTTTTCAAGGTTTTTGATCATCTTTACTACCATTATTCTGAACTCTTTTTCATTGCCTATTTCCTCTTCATTTATTTGTACTTCTGTGTTTCTAGTTTGTTCCTTCATTTGTGTAGTATTTATCCACCTTTTTTTTTTTTTTTTAAACTTACTGTGTTTGAGGTCTCTTTTTCCCAGGCTTCCAGGTTGAATTTCTTTCTTTCTTTTGGTTTCTGCCCTCTAAGGTTGGTCCAGTGGTTTGTGTAAGCTTCTTATAGAGTGAGATTGTGCTGAGTTTTTGTTTGTTTTTCCTCTGATGGGCAAGGCTGAGTGAGGTGGTAATCCTCTCTGCTGATGACTGTGTTTGTATTTTTGTTTTGTTTGTTGTTTAGATGACTTGTCCTGCACAGGGTGCTATTGGTGGCTGGGTGATGCTGGGTCTTGTATTCCAGTGGTTTCCTTTGTGTGAGTTCTCACTATCTGCTATTCCCTAGGGTTAGTTCTCTTGTAGTCTAGGGTCTTGGAGTCAGTGCTCCCACTCCAAAGGCTCAGGGCTTGATCTCTGATTAGGAACAAAGATTCCACAAATGGTTTGTTATGGCATTAAGTGAGATACCCCAAAACAAGAAATCAAAGATGAACCCCAGACAAATGGCAGTTACAAAATCAGGCCAATAATAATTAAAATAATGGGATATACACATATAAATATAGACCCATGAGCACAGTCAAAACAGTCCAACAAAAATAAAGTACAACAAATTGACCCAGCAAACAAAGGAAATCAAAAATTACATTTACTAGTGAAGAACAAAACTAACTAAAGCACAAACTAGAAAACAAAACTACAGCAAGGTGCCAGGTGCAGAATAAAGCAATGAGAACAAAACTAACAAATATGTTGAGAGGAAAGGAAAGAAAGAAAAGAAAGAAAGAATAGATATGCAAAGTTAAATAGAGGTAGATGAAGATTTGTATATATTAAAGATTAACTGCAAGGGTAAAATATAGTAGAAAAGGCAAAGAAAGGAATCAATATAGAAAAAATATAATAGGTTTAAAAAAATTTAAAGTTAAAATTATAAAAAAGAAAAAAATAAAGGAAGAAGAAAGAAAAAAGGGAAAAAAATGAAAACTCCACAGAACTGCAAAAGCCCAATGTAGATGCAGAGGTTTATAACAATAAAAAGTGTGGCTGAATATACATATACACCCATAAACAAAATCAAAACAAAAGTCCAACAAAAATAAAGTACAATAGATTGACCCAGCGAACAAAGGAAACCAAAACTTATATCTACCATAACAGAACTAGCTAAAGCACAAACTGGAAAACAGAATTAAAGCAAGGTGCCAACTGGGTAATAAAGCAATGAAAATGAAACTAACAAGTATGTTGAGAGGAAAGCAAAGAAAGACTGACCCGGTGAACAAAGGAAACCAAAAATTATGTCTACCAGAACAAAACGAACCAAAGCACAGACTGGAAAACAAAGCTACACCAAGGTGTTAATTGGGGAATAAAGCAATGAAAATAAAACTAACAAATATGTTGAGACTAAAGAAAAGAAAGAAAGAATAGATATTCAAAGTTAAATAGAAGTAGATAAAGAAGATTCACACATATTAAAGATTAACTGTAAGGGGAAAAAACAGTAGGAAAAGCAAACAAAAGAATAAATGTAGAAAAAATAATAATAGGTTTAAAAAAATTTTTAAAGAGAAAAGAAAAAGCAAAACAAAACTGCCCAGAACTACAAAAGCGCAACACAGAGGCAGATGTTTATAGCAACAATAAAAAATGTGACTGAGGAAAAAAAGCTCAGAATCTTAATTAGATTTCATAGTGACAATAAAATTGACAACTACAACAGAGGGGGGAAAAAAAGAAAGAAAATCCAAAAATAATAAGTGTTTTTCTTGAGTCACTGCTGTCAGAGTCCTTTCCCTCACTGAGAGTCACAGTCCCCCTCACCTCCCTAAGATGCCCTCTAACACTGTGCTGATCTCTGGACCTGCTGGGGGGGCAGCTCAGATTCTAATCTGGTCCTATGCCTCTGTGTTCTTGCCGCCAATGTCCACAGCTATCAGAACTAGTGCGTTTTCTTTGTGGGAGCTCTCAATGACCTTTTATATATTGCATGGACACAGAGTCTGCCTAGTTGATCGTGTGGATTTAATCTGCAGCTTGTACAGCTGGTGGGAGGGTTTTGAGTCTTCTTCCTTAGTCACACTGCCCCTGGGTTTCAACTGTGGTTTTATTTCCACCTCTGCATGTGGGTTGTTCACTGGGGTTTGCTCCTGAGGCTGCCCTGTAGGACTTGGGTTTGCCCCTGTGAGGGTCAGGTGTGGAGGTGGTGCAGCTGCTTGGGTCACAGGGGTTCTGGCAGCACCAGGTACTCAAGGGGGTTGGAGGCTAGGGCAGCTGGAAATATAGTGCTCCCGAAGGGTATGGCAACCAGTATTGGCCAATACGCTCCAGTATTCCTGCCTGGAGAACCCCTTCCCTAACAGAGAAGCCTGGCAGGCCACAGTCTACAGGGTCGCAAAGAGTCAGACACTCCTGGAGCAACCCTACATGCACAGGCATAAAACATTTTTTGCTTGTGGAAGCTCTGCCCAGTGAGAAAAATTGACCCGGCAAACAAAGGAAACCAAAAATTATGTCTACCAGAACAACTCTCACTCTACTCAGTGAGACTTGAGTGTGAAGGTGGCTCAGCTGCTTGGCTTGCAGGGACCCTGGCAGCCCCAAGTGTGCAGGGAAATGGACTGCCTCCACCCCAGGAGTTATGGCCCTATCAGAGTCTTTTTTCAAGCCTCTTGTAGCTGGTGATCAGAAGGCCTCCTTGGCCAGTTTTTCTCCATAGCTCTGCCCATTCAGGCACTTAGATGGCTTCCTTGCCTGGGGTCCTTCAATATCACAGTAATCCAAGTCTATGCCCCAACCACTAACGCTGAAGAAGCTGAAGTTGAATGGTTCTATGAAGACCTACAAGACCTTTAAGAACTAACATCAAAAAAAGATGTCCTTTTCATCATAGGGGACTGGAATGCAAAAGTAGGAAGTCAAGAGATACCTGGAGTAACAGGCAAGTTTGGCCTTGGGGTACAAAATGAAGCAGGGCAAAGGCCAACAAGAGTTTTGCCAGAGAATGCACTGGTCATAGCAAACACCCTCTTCCAACAACACAAGAGACGACTCTACACATGGACATCACCAAATGATCAATACTGAAATCAGACTGATTATATTCTTTGCAGCCAAAGATGGAGAAGCTCTATACAGTCAGCAAAAACAAGACTGGGAGCTGATTCTGGCTCAGATCATGAACTCCTTACTGCAAAATTCAGACTTTAATTGAAGAAAGTAGGGAAAACTACTAGGCCATTCAGTATGACCTAAATCAAATACCTTATGATTACACAGTCGAAGTGACAAATAGATTCAAGGGATTAGATCTGATAGAATGCCTGAACAACTATCGACAGAGGTTAACACTGTACAGGAGGAGGTGATGAAAACCATACCCAAGAGAAAAAAATGCAAAAAGGTAAAATGGTTATCTGAGGAGGACTTACAAATAGCTGTGAAAAGAAGAGAAGTGAAAGGCAAAGGAGAAAAGGAAAGATATACCCACCTGAATGCAGAGTTTCAAAGAACAGCAAGAAGAGGTTAGAACGCCTTCCTAAGTGAACAATGCAAAGAAACAGAGGAAAACAATACAATGGGAAAGACAAGACATCTCTTTCAGAAAATTCCTTAAATCTTAACATAATGATAACTTTTAGAACAATGACATACATTTAAGGCCACACTAAACACAAGATGCTCACCCTATGGGAGACATAAAGGATCTACTAAAACAGAACAGTAGATACCTGCCTCCCAGTGCCGGGAGCCAGCATGAGGAGCTCCGCCCGTGGCAAAGGTCATGAGGAAGGAGGCTCGGCATACGCAAAGGCAGGATCGAGCCTCAGGAGTCCCCCTGGAAATTCTCGAGCATCTACCCCCAAAACCAGAGTCTGCCTACTTTCTGCTTTGTGCTCTCACCTACACCTCTGACTTTACAGGGGGCTGTCCCCCACTACCTCTCTCTGAAAAAAGAGTTAGCTTACAGCTCCAGTTAATAATTCCTGGGTGTGATAGTGTTTCAACCTACAAACTCCTTTGGAAGTCCTCTAGCCTGCCTGAATAGGTTTTTCCGGCCACATGTGATTGCTCAGAGCCTCCTAACTGTGAAAGGCATGAGATGTTCTAAACTGTCTAAATACAGATTCCTTTGAGCAGTTAAAAGATTGATTAGAAATTGTATTGGTGAAGGGTTTTTCACTTGTAGGGTCAATGTTTGCTGCTAAGTTTCCATATCCCTTACCTGCTGTGTCCCTGGCAGTGTATTGATTAATATAATTGGTGTAAGTAGTAGCTTTAATGTTTGTAACCTTGGACCCTTGAGTTAATTCTTTTTCTTGTTATAGCCCACCACACCTTCGCTCTGTAGGAATGCAACTTTATCTAATGCTTTTGGAGGGTGGCGCCTGACTAATCACCTTTAGAGAAAAATAAGTTTTCTGAAGAAAGGGTCTCAAAAAGTTAACAGGCCTCCGGGCCAGAAGATGATGCAAATCACCTAAACTTTTGCATATGATAAGTTTGCAGGAAGAAAGCCTGGCTTACTGCATGACTCTACCCTTTCCCCCACTATCCTCTATGTGTAACTTAAGGTATAAAAACTACTTTGGAAAATAAAGTGCGGGCCTTGTTCACCGAAGCTTGGTCTCTCCATGTCGTTCTTTCTCTCACCTTCTGGCTGAATTATTCAGCCTCTTTTCTCCACTGAATTTCCTCACTGAGCTATCCTTATTAAATCACTCTTTATATCCTTAATTAACGTTTAATTAAGCAATTGTTCCCTGATCCTCGCCGACGCCGTCCCCACTTCAAATTCCCTGGATCCACCGGGGCTGGACCCCGGAATCCAAGAGCCTAGTAAGTTCACTGAGATGGACAGAATTTCAATTGTTTAAATATTAATTGTTTGTACAATTTAAATTGTCATGTATCTGCAAGATATGCCTAGTTGGATATTCCAAAGTTAAAACTAAATTCATGTATGATGAAATGTCACTACCATAAGCATTAAAATAATAAAGCTTCCATGAAGAAGTTAGAATCATAAAACTAATTCATCTGACTCAGACTTTATTAAAGTAAGAGCCTAAGTGAGGGCTGAAATAATGCGCCTCTAAATTTGAGTCTCTTACTTTTCCTTTGTTCTCTGTAGGCACTGCTTTCTTACAAAGAAGAGGTTAGGATCTACTCTCAGAGATCCTTTGTAAAAAAGTAGAGAGTAAATTGTTTAATCATCAGTATAGTTATCATTCTTTAAGCTACCCTCGATCGCAGAAAGAAATCATTCCAGCCAAGAGATAACTTTTGTGACCAGGCCACTACCAATTCCTTCTATTAGGAGAATCTGACCCCTACCCACAAAGAGGCCTGGTTTGTACATTTTTTTTAATTTGTTTTTAAATCCAGGATAATTGTTTTACAATGTTATGTTGGTTCCTGCTGTAGAGCAGTGTGAATCAGTATACATATATCCCCTCCCTCTTGACACTCCCTTACACCCTCCACAGCTTGTACTTTTGCAATTGGATTTTCTAAGACCTATCCCATAAAATAGATTTAATTCTTTTTTGTATGTGTAATTTTTAAAAATTGAAGTATAGTTGATTTACAATGTTGTATAAGTTTCAGGTGTACAGCAAAGTGATTCAGATATATTCAGTCTATTTCTGTTTTGTAAATTACTTCAATTTGTATCTTTTACTTTTTTAGATTGCATATATAAATGATACCATGTGATACTTGTCTTTCTCTGGCTCACTTCACTTAATATGATAATCTCTAGGTCCATCATGTTGCTGCAGATGGCATTATCTCATTCTTCTTAATGGCTGAGTGATATTTCACTGTATACACACATCTTAGATGAGTTTACTTGAGTAGGTTTATTTCATTCCAAATAATGCTAAGACAGGTGTCCCTCCACAATGTTTATATTTTGAGGAAGACTAGCTAAACAGAGGCAGCTATATGGAAACCTCATAATTAGTTTCCAAGATTTTACACCTTCAAGTAACTTCTTAAAGACCTCAAGACACTATAGCATGTTGATAAATGACAGAAACCAACACAATATTGTAAAGCAATTATCCTCCAATTAAAAATAAATAATTTTTTAAGAAAGACTTTATAGCACTGTCCTCATCAATAAAGTAATATGCATCTGGTTACTTTTTAAACAAATGATGGTAATTTTATGTAATGGAATCCAATATGGTTATGAAATGGTTATCAACATTTCAGTTCGATGGTATCCAAAATTTTAAAATCACTTTGTTTGCAAAATGGCAAAAACCTCAGAATATTAGGAAACTGGTTCTGGAGTTCTCAACTGTATCTAGATTATTAATGTTAGTGGCTAAAATGCAACCAATATTGTCAATGACATTCAATTAAATAAAAATAGGTAACCTAACTTGTAAGGATATACTATTTCCCAAGGTTTTCAAAAGGTATTTTCATTTTAATGTTAAAAAATTCATACATGTAGATTCTTATAACATTTTTATGAGCTCTTATACAAAAAAGAGTACCCAGTTGTAAGGGCACCTATGCACAATGCAGCACCTGGGCAAATTCTTCCACTATCCAAAAACTGAGCACACAGAATACTCCTTGAGAAAGAGTCAAATGCCTGACATTTTCTAATAACTTTTGTCAGGTCTTTTAGTAATAAGATTCTCAGGTTCACAAGAGAAGAAAATGTTGACCACATTCAACCACCACCAGAGGTACTTTCTAAAACCACAAATTGGGAACAGCAAACGAGAAGTATCCCAGAAGCATCTTACAGGGAATTTTATTCATGTTAGTTAATTCCACATATAATTACCACGAGGTTTATCTTGCCAGCTATAATCAGATTTTTTTTTAAGTGCTAGGTAGGTGTTAGAAGAAAAGGATCCCATGACAAACAGCTTTTAGTAATTAAATATGCATGTTCCCAGCATGACAAAACAAAACCAAACCCTGAATTTCAGAGTAAATTACACCATGTTTCAGATGGGGAGAAAAACAGCACTTCCATTTGATCGTATTAACCAGGTATGACAGTTCTAAGTTGAAGTTATGCAACCTTGGTAAAAAGGTTTAACTGTTCAGCTACAAAACTATAATCAGTCACTCAGAAACATTCAAGGTTTAAGTTCTATCTCATTTTCAAGTTGCTCTTCACTGGATAAGACCTACAGCTTAGGCCATAAAAATCTCCTTTTCTCACTAACACAGTAACAGCAACAAAAGCCAGAGACTAACAACAAATGTTTTTCCCCACATAAATCTACAGTAGATATCAAATGTTTCTCCTCTAATATTCCCCCTCAAATTCCCTAAAGAGATACATGACTTTCTGGAGTAGTACAATAATTTACATACAGAAAAATCTCATTAAGTCACTTTGAAGACAATTTAAACATAACATGTGTTGTCCAACACACCAAATAGCCGAGTGATAAAATAATTTGCTTTTTGGGGTTTGGAATTTTCTGATTCATAAATGTTAACAGTGTTAACTACTTTAAGTATATTTATTTGTTCCTAAACAGCTCTCTTAACAGTTTTAAACTATAACACAGTGAAGTACTTTGAAGGAAAAAAATCCTTGAGTAATTATGTCAAATGACCTAGAGAAGAAGGCCTCAAAACACAAGGCACATTGCAAGCACTCAGTTTTAAGAACAAGTCCTAACAGTGCTCAAAAGGCCCAGGTACAGTAGTGACGTGTACCAATCACTAATTATGACACTCTGAGGCCTTAGAAAAGTAAATACTTCGTGTACTCCATTTCAGAAAGCCAGAACCCGGCTAATAAAAAACTTTAAAGCAAAGTCATGTTTTTTAAATGTCATTATACTGGAGAGATTTTAAAAATCGCATATAGTATGCATCATTCATTGGCAGTAAGTCACAGATGCCATGGCTGCCAAAAAGTCATAGTTAACCCTCACATCTTTACAACCTCCTTTCACGTTCCACTATCTCTTGGCCCCTCTGGAGAGCCACTCAAGACTTCCCAAATCCACTGGCCCCTTCATTAACTCCTTTTTAACCTAAGTGTCTCTGCAGATTGCTCAAATGTTGCAAGTACCGTTTCTCTGCTCCTAATTCCCACTTCTTAAACATACACAGTACCAAAGACAACCATATCACCCTATATATTACCCTTCCTTGGTAAATTCATAGCTTTAGCTATGATTCTCAATTCTGTTTTCAGCCCTGACCTCCCTCCTGTATTTTCAACTGCCTCTTAATCGTATCAGTACGGATATTCAATGAGTATTCAAACTCTAGGAGTACGTCAAAGCTGTATATTGTCACCGTGCTTATTTAACTTATATGCAGAGTGCATAATGTGAAATGCCCGGCTGGATGAAGGACAAGCTGGAATTAAGACTGCAGGAAGAACTATCAATAACTCAGATATGCAGATGACACCACCTTTATGGCAGAAAGCAAAGAGGAACTGAAGAGCCTCTTGATGAAAGTGAAAGAGGAGCGTGAAAAAACTGGCTCAAAACTCAACATTCAAAACACAAAGACCATGGCATCCGGTCCCATTACTCCATGGCAAATAGACGGGGAAACAATGGAAACAGTGATAGACTTTATTTTCTTGGGCTCCAAAATTACTGTAGGGGCTTCCCTGATAGCTCAGCTCGTAAAGAATCTGCCTGCAATGCAGGATACCCCAGGTCGATTCCTGGCTTGGGAAGATTAGCAGGAGGAGGGATAGGCTATCCACTCCAGTATCCTTGGGCTTCCCTGGTGGCTCAGATGGTAAAGGATCCATCCACCTGCAATGTGGGAGACCTGGGTTTGATCCCTGGGTTAGGAAGATCCCCTGGAGAAGGGAATGGCCACCCACCCCAGTATTATGGCCTGGAGAATTCCAGGGCCTATATATAGTCCACGGGGTCTCAAGGAGCCAGACACAACTGAGTGACTTTCACAAAATTACCGCAGATGGTGACTGCAGCCATGAAATTAAAAGACACTTGATCCTTGGAAGAAAAGTATGACAAACCTAGACAGCATATTAAAAAGCAGAGACATTATTTTGCTAACAAAGGTCCATCTAGTCAAAGCTACTTTTCCAGTAGTCATGTATGGATGTGACAGTTGGACCATAAAGAAAGTTGAGTGTCGAAGAATTGATGCTTTTGAACTGTGGTGCTGGAGAAGACTCTTCAGAGTCCCTTGGACTGCAAGATCAAACCAGTTAGTCCTAAAGGAAATCAGTCCTGAATTTTCATCGGAAGGACTGATGCTGAAGCTTCAATACTTCGGCCACCTGATGAGAAGAACTGACTCACTGAAAAAAACCCTGATGCTGGGAAAGACTGAAAGCAGGAGGAGAAGGGGATGATAGAGGACAGAGAACGAGATGGTTGGATGGCAACACTGACTTGATGGACATGAGTTTGAGCAAGCTCTGGGAGCTGGCAATGGACAGGGAAGCCTGGCATGCTGCACTCCACGGGGTCGCAAAGAGTCGGACACAACTGAGCAACTGAACTGAACTGAATCAGAAAGCAGAAATCACAGGCCAAACACACAAATGTCTGTATGAGTTGCCAAAGTAGTGCACTTAAGCCATCTAGTGGATAAAAGAAAAAGTAATGTTAATTCTGTTAAGAAAGTGCATTTTAAGGCTATAGCTTTCCATCAATATACTGTATAACTTTATCCCACAAGTTTTAATATCTTTTTTCATTAATTACACATATCACTTTTAGTAGTTTTTGTTTATAACTACTGTTGCATGCAGATATTTTAAATTTTGTCTTCTTGACTCTGGACTTAGCGATGAGCTTTTAGATATGACACCAAAACCACAAGAAACAAAAGGGGGAAGAATGAGTTGAAATTCACCAAAATTAAAACCATCCAAGGATAATATCAAGACAGTTAAAAAGACAACTTATAAAACAGGGGAAAATATTTGCAATTAATATCTGACAAAGGTCCAGGATTCAGAATGTATAAAGAACTCATACAACTCAACAACATAAAAATAAACAACCTAATCAAAAAATGGGCAAAAACATTCTCCAAATAAGACACTCAAATGGCCAGTAAGCACTTGAAAAGATGTTCAGCATCATTAACGATCATAAACATCATTAACAATCAGGCAAATGCAAATCAAAGCGATGAGACCCACTAGGATGGCTAGCTTTATCAACCAGACAGACAGCAACAAGGGGTCACTGCACGGATGTGGAGAAACCACAACACCTGTGTACTGCTGGAAGGAATATACAATGGTGCGACTACTGTGGAAAAGTCTGGCTACTGCCTAAATAAATTAAACAGAATAATCATACGACCTAGCAATTCCAGTCCTGGGCATATATCCAAAAGGACTGCAAACAGGCACTCAACAAAATCTCATACACCCACATCCATAGCAGCACTAACTCACAGTAGCCAAAGCTGGAAAGAATCCAGATGTCCATCAACTGCTTAAAGAATAAACAAAAATGTTTATATGATATACATATAAAATGAAATATTGTCCTGACGTAAAGAGAACAATGTACTGATATTACTGATACCACATGAATGACCTGAACTGAAAACACACAGGAAGTGAACAAAGCCAGTCATAAAAGGGCGTTTTTATGTAAAGTAAAGTAAGTTACTGAATGGTTGCATTTATGTGAAATATCCAATAGGCAAATCCATACAGAGGAAAAGCAGATTAATGGGTGCCAGGAGCTGGAGTTGGGAGACTGAGGAGCGACTACTTAATGGGCATAAGGCTTCCTTTGGGGGAGATCAAATGTTCTGAACAATATACTGATGATGGTTACACAACACTGTGAATGTACTAAATGTGACCAATATTAAATTCCATGTTATATGCACTTTAAATTTTTGAAAAATGACCAAAAAAGACAAGCAAATGTGATAAACCTCTGGTGAGACTAAGCAAAAGTTTAAGAAAGAAAGCACAACCCCCTCAACATCAGTGGTGAAAACACTGCCGCGACAGCAGATGCTACAGACATGGGACAGATACAAAGGATACTACAAACAGGTCTTAAGTCAGTGTTTTGTGTACTTGTTTATCAGTTAATGAGAAAGCTGAAAACTTAATGCCAAAGAATGCTCAAACTACTGCACAATTGCACTCATCTCACACGCTAGTAAAGTAATGCTCAAAATTCTCCAAGCCAGGCTTCAGCAATATGTGAACCGTGAACTTCCTGATGTTCAGCTGGTTTTAGGAAAGGCAGAGGAACCAGAGATCAAATTGCCAACATCCGCTGGATCATGGAAAAAGCAAGAGAGTTCCAGAAAAACATCTATTTCTGCTTTATTGACTATGCCAAAGCCTTGGACTGTGTGGATCACAATAAACTGTGGAAAATTCTGAAAGAGATGGGAATACCAGACCACCTGATCTGCCTCTTGAGAAATCTGTATGAAGGTCAGGAAGCAACAGTTAGAACTGGACATGGAACAACAGACTGGTTCCAAATAGGAAAAGGAGTTCGTCAAGGCTGTATATTGTCACCCTGCTTATTTAACTTATATGCAGAGTACATCATGAGAAATGCTGGACTGGAAGAAACACAAACTGGAATCAAGATTGCCGGGAGAAATATCAATAACCTCAGATATGCAGATGACACCACCCTCATGGCAGAAAGTGAAGAGGAACTCAAAAGCCTCTTGATGAAAGTGAAAGTGGAGAGTGAAAAAGTTGGCTTAAAGCTCAACATTCAGAAAACGAAGATCATGGAATCCGGTCCCACCACTTCATGGGAAATAGATGGGGAAACAGTGGAAACAATGTCAGACTTTATTTTTCTGGGCTCCAAAATCACTACAGATGGTGACTGCAGCCATGAAATTAAAAGACGCTTACTCCTTGGAAGAAAAGTTATGACCAACCTAGATAGCATATTCAAAAGCAGAGACGTTACTTTGCCAACAAAGGTTCGTCTAGTCAAGGCTATGGTCTTTCCTGTGGTCATGTATGGATGTGAGAGTTGGACTGTGAAGAAGGCTGAGCCCCGAAGAATTAATGCTTTTGAACTGTGGTGTTGGAGAAGACTCTTGAGAGTCCCTTGGACTGCAAGAGATCCAACCAGTCCATTCTGAAGGAGATCAGCCCTGGGATTTCTTTGGAAGGAATGATGCTAAAGCTGAAACTCCAGTACTTTGGCCACCTCATGCAAAGAGTTGACTCACTGGAAAAGACTCTGATGCTGGGGGGGATTGGAGGCAGGAGGAGAAGGGGACGACAGAGGATGAGATGGCTGGATGGCATCACTGACTCCATGGACGTGAGTCTGAGTGAACTCTGGGAGTTGGTGATGGACAGGGAGGCCTGGTGTGCTGCAATTCATGGGGTCGCAAAGAGTCGGACACGACTGAGCGACTGATCTGATTTGATCTGATACTCTCTCCTTTCTGGGGAGTGGGGGGGTTGATAAACTGCATAGTTGAATTTTTCAAATTTAGCCCAACATTTGAAATTAATGGCTTACTACATTTTATATTTAGTGTAGTTACCGGTATGTTTGGATTTACATCCACCACTTTATATTTTCTACTTATTCTGTGAACTATTTATGTTTTTGCTTGTTGCATTTCTTCTTCTGGATTTCAGTTCTTCTTTATCCCATTTTCTATACTATTTCAGAAGTCATTCCTTCAGTTTTTTTCAGTTGCTAATCTTCATATAACATGCATGCTGAGTAATTTAGACTCTGAAAAGTTGTATATCTTTACTCCTCTTACCAACAAGCACCTTAGAATGCGTAATGCTATTCACCCTTCTCTGGTTTATATATTATTATTAGCGTATATATTAATTCCATTTTTAAAAGCCCATGAGACATGACTACTGTTTTCTACAAATCATTACCTGTTTAGACTTATTAAGCCACTTACTACCTCATGTGTCTTTCATTCCTTCTTACATTTCAGGACTTTCATCTGAGAATCACTTCTCCTGCCTAGAGTACATTCTTCAAAATGTCCTTTAGTGAAGAATTGCCATCTATTTGAAGTGTCTGAATTTCCCCTTTTCCCTTGGTGTAGAATTCTAGATTTTTTTCTTTTTATTTATGTTTCAATGACTTCTGAGTGTAACACCATTGAAGGTAAACCTCTCTTCCCTCTCTAGATAATTTTAAGGTCTTTTCTTTGTCTTTGATCTTCTGCTGTTCCACTGAAACAAAGCTGAGAATTTCATTTACCCAGTTTGGGCTCCAGTGGTTCTTGAATGCACAGGTCAGCATTGCCCAAAAGTTGTACAAAATTCTTAACCATTATCTTTTCAACTGTTGTTTGTTTCCAGTCTCTTTTACAGAAGGCCATTCAAGTAATTATTTAGATATTGTTGGATGGCTCTCGACTTTTCTTTCATAGTTTTCATCTGTTTCTCCTGAAACATGCAGGATAATTCCTTGTTTCTTTCAATCCATTATACTCTTCTTCAAATTTACATGTATGGTTATATCCAACTACTGAGGATTTTCTAAAAGTTTCAATTAGTTAGATTCAATTAGAATTTTAAATTCTGTTAAATTCTAGCTGCTTTAAAAAATCTTTTGGGTTAGTTTTATAGTTTCTTAAACTTGGTATATATTTTAACATGTCTATAAACTTACTAAGCAGTTATTTTATATTCTCTGTCTGATTATTCTTACTTACTCGCTGGTCTCCTGCTGACTCCTGCTCATGGTCCTCAGTTTTCTTGCGCTGGAACTTTCAGCTGTCGCTTGCTCTACTAGCCTGGAATTTTGTATCTGGAAAAGCTTTCAGCCCTGGGATAAAGATGAGCTTCTCTTATGAGAACCCATATTTGCTTCTACCAAGAGCTACTGAGACTCAGTGCAAATATATGATCACTACCATTAGAGGGGTACCAAATTAAATTATCTCAGGGAAATTTTATTAGACCACCAAGGGGGTATTGAAATCAAATTGCACACCACATGAGTAACCACCGTTTGTTCAAAATTCTCAGCAATGATCTTGCCCCCACATATCTACACTAATAATTTTCATAGTGTGGTTTCCAAACAGCAAAATCATTGTGACCAGGGAACTTGTTAGAACTATAAACTTTCAGGCCTTATCCCATACCCATGGCCTACAAGCCCTGTAGATGTCTACTGCGAATCCGTGTTTCAGCAACCCTCCAGGTGATTCTATTGGAGAAGGAAATGGCAACCCACTCCAGTATTCTTGCCTGGAGAATCCCAGGGACGGGGGAGCCTGGTGGGCTGCCGCACAGGGTCGGACATGACTAAAGCGACTTAGCAGCAGCAGCAGCAGCAGGTGATTCTAATGCATATTAAAACCAAGAAGCATAGAGAAAAATCAATTTTCTTTGCAGTACTGAAGAATGGTGGGATTGGTGGGGGGGTTTCCAGTTCAATCCTCTGAGGCTGAGCTTTTAGGATAAGAGGACGACTTATTAAATTTATCATCTCAGAAAGACCTTATTATTCCTCAAAGTTTCTCAATGCTTCCTGAGGCTGAGGAAAGGAAACTAAAGTTTACCAAGTTTCAAAATCACCCTCTGGATGAAAGCCAATCTGTGTCACACAATTAACTTCTCAGAGATTCTGCACCTTGAGGTTTTTTATTTTCTCTGAGAATTTTTCACCTGATGTTTTAGCTAGGATTTCTTTTTAACTTTTTATTTTGAAATAATTTTGAATTCACAGGAAGTTGCAAAGGTAGTAGTACAAAGAGGTCCCACATACTCCACACCCAGTTCTTCCAAAGATTACATCTTACTGAACTACAAATATAAAATCAAAACTAGGAAACTGACTTTGGTACAATATGTGTATTTCTATACCACGTTATCACGTGTAGATCTGTGTAACGATCACCACGATGATCAGCATACAGAACTATCCCATTATCACAAAGACTACCCTTTGGTCGATCCACCTCCCTCTCCACCCTCTACCCCTCATCTCAGGCAACAGCCAACCAGTTAGTTATCTGTTCTCCATCTCTATAATTCTGTCATTTCAAGAATGTTTATATAAATGGAACCATACAGCTATTTTTTGACACTGTTTTTTTAACTCAGCAGAGTAGACTTTAATGTCTATCCAAGTCGTTGCACATATTACATTCCTTTTTGTAGATTAAGATTCCACAGTATGGACACACCACAGATAAGTTTAACCATCCATCTATTGCAGGACATTTTAGTTAACAATTTCTGGTTGTAACAAATAAAGTTGCTATGAAAAATCATGTACATGTCTTCACATAGACAGTTTTTCCTTTTTCTGAGATAGATGCCCAGGAGTGTCACTAGTAGGTCATATGATAAGAGTACGTTTAGTTTTTAAGAGACTGCCAAATTGTTTTCCAGAGTGGCTGTACCATATTACATTCCTACTAGCAATGTTTAAGAGATTCAGGTATCTTCATCCATGCTAGCATGTGGTACTGTCATTTCAAAAATTTTATCTATTTATTTATTGACCGTGCTGGATCTTCGTTGCTGCACGGGGTTTTCACTAGCTGCAGCAAGTGGGGGCCACTCTAGTTGTGGCGCTCCAACTTCTCCTTGCAGGGCTTGTCTCGTCTCTGAGCATGAGCTCAAGGGTGTCCGGGACTCAGTAGCTGTGGCCCAAGGTCTCCAGAGCATAGGCTCAGTAGTTGTGGTACATGGACTTACTCGCTCTGCAGCATATGGGATCTTCCCAAACCAGGGACTGAACCCATGTCTCCTGCACTGGCCAGTGGATTCTTTACCACTGAGCTACGAGGGGAGCCTGGTACTGTCATTTTTCAAATGTAATCATCTTGAAAGGTGTGTAGAAGTATCTCATTGTAATCTTAATTTGCATTTCCTAGTGTCAGTGATGCTGGTATCTTTTTATGCGCTTATTGCCATCCACATATCCTGTGTGTGTGTGTTAACTGCTCAGTCGCGACAGACGCTTTTTGACCCCACGGACTGTAGCTTACCAGCCTCCTCTGTTTATGGAACAGTCCCTTCTTCAGGGATGTTTCCAACCCAGGGATCGAACTCAGGTCTCCTGCATTGCAGGAAGCTTCTTAACTGTCTGAGCCACCAGGGAAGCCCATCCTCTTCAATAAGATGGGTCTCTAGGTCTCTAGCCCATTTTCTAACTGGATTGCTTTTTTCATGATGAGTTTTAAGAGTTCTTTACATATTTTAGTTATGAGTCCTTTGTCAGATCGGTGGTTTGGTAATATTTTCTCCTTGTATGTAGCTTGTCTTTTCATTCTTTTGATAGGGTCCTTCACAGAGCAAGTGTGTTTCATTTTGGTGAAGAACATTTTTTTTTCTTATATTGTGCTTTGGGGATCACGTCCAAGAACTCTACATCAAGCTCTAGGTCCCAGAGATTTTCCTCTGTATCTTCTTTTAAAAGTTTTAAGGTTGCAGCATTTACATTTCAATCTATGAATCCATTGTGAGTTAATTTTCATATAAGGTGTGAGGTTTGGATTGAAGCTCACGTGGTTGTCTATGGATATCCAAGTGTGGGTGTCCATCATTTGTTGTATAGACTATCCTGCCTCCACTGTCTTTTGCATCTCTATCAAATCAAGTGGCCTTATTTGTGTGGAGCTGTTTCTAGTTTTCTCTCTAGTCTCTTCCATTAACCTACAGGCCTATCTATGTGCCAATCTGCACTGTCTTGATTATTCTAGCTGTTTAATAAGTCTTGACATTGAGTGGAGTGAAATGGCCCACTTTATTCTTCTTTTCTCAAAAGCGTTGTAGCCACTCTAGTTCTTTTGCTTTGCATATAAATTTTAGCATAATTTTGCTAAACCAAAAAAATCTTCCTCCCCATCCCACACAGTTGATGGCAATGTAAGTTGGTGCAGTTATTACAAAGAAAAGCATGGACATTCCTTAAAAAACTAAAAATAGAATCACCATATGATCAGCAATTCCATTCCTGGACATACATTCAGAGAATACTCTACCTCAAAAAGACACATGTACCCCAACGTTCACAGCAGCACTGTGTACAACAGTCAAGACACGGAAGCAGTCTGAATGTCCATCAACAGATAAATGGATAAAGAAGATGCAATACACACACACACACAACAGGATATTACTCAGCCATAAAAAAGAATAAAATGATTCCATTTGCAGCAACCCGGATGGACCTAGACGTTATGCTGTCAAACACTGTAAATCAAATATACTTACAATAAAAATTTTAAAAATCAAACACTTATAAACTTCCCAATGGAAACAAAAATCTTCCTGAGATTTTGACAGGAGCTTTTTAAACTTGTGTACCCATTTTGGGGAAACAGATTTCTATTCTCTGCTGAGTCTTCCAACCTATAAACAAAGTACACCTCTGCATTCACCTAGCTCGTACATTTCTTTCAGCAGCATTGTACAGTTTTCAGTATACAAGTTCCACAAATGGTTTATTAAACTCATATCTAAGTATTTCTTCTTTTGAGCAACTGTAAATGACAGTGGATCTTTATTTTGGTTTCTACATGTGCATTTACCACAGAAACAGAGTTTTGTTTGCCAGTCTTGTATCTGTGATATTGTTTAACTCACTTATTAGTTCTACAGGTCTTTTTACAGCTTTCTTGGGATTTTCTACACACATGACCATTGCATAGGCAAGCAGAAGAGTTTAATTCCTCTTTCCATTCTGTACACTTTGTCTCCCCATCTTACTGTGCTGACTAGAACCTCATCTTGAATGAGCTGTGAGAATGGACATCCTTGCCACCTTATTCCTAATCATGGGGGGAAAGTATTCATCTTTTCATCAAGTATAACTTAAACTGTATCTTTTCTGCATATCTTCTTTATCAAATTGAGGAAATTCTCCTCTTTTTCTAGTTTTCTGAGAGCTTTAGTCATGAATGGTGTTCAACTTTGTCAAAACCTTTTCTACAATAACTGATACAATCGTGATTTTTTTCTTCACTATCCTGTTATTATGGTTGATTATACTAATTTTCAAATACAGAGCCAACTTTGCATTCCTAGAATTAAGTCCACTTGGTCATAGTGTATTTTTTAAAATATATTTCTGAATTATATTCTACTTATAATTTAAGAAATTTTTGCATCTATACTTAAGAGGGATATTGGTCTGCAGTTTTTTATTTTTCTGTTATTGTCTCTGTCTGACTTTGTTAGCAAGGTTATTACTAGCTTCATAAAATGAAATTAATAAGGATTTCTTCATTTTACATACACTGTGCAGAAATAGTGTGAATTCTTTAAGAATTTGGTAGAATGCTCTAATGAAAACAATCAGGTCTGGTTTTCATTTTGAAATTTCAAATTTAATTTCCTCAATAGTTTAGGGCTATTTAAAATTACCTATATACCATGATGTGTGAGTTGTGATAGCTTGTACTTTCCAAGTAATTGGTTCATTTTATCAAAGCTGTTGAGAATTTACATTTTTTTCATTTGTTACAAGTGTGTTTATAATTGTATGTTGAAAAATTTTCTCCGTGGCTGCTTGAAAATCCTTGTCAGATATTCCGACACCTGTGTTATCTTGCCATTGGTGTGTATTAACTCTCTTTTCTAACTTGAGTTGAAACATTCCTGGTTCTTGATACGATACTTTCGATTGAAACCTGCATATCTGGGGTACTGTTATGACACTATGGATCTTATTTAAAATCTTGTTATAGTAGGCTCCTTCTGCCTCTGCTCTGGTAGGGGAAGAAGGATACGGTCTCATTGTTGCCTGGCAAGGGTGGAAGTACAGGTTCCTCCCCAGATTCTGCTGACGGATGATGGGAGGGGAAGGGAAAGGAAACTTGTCATACTGGGTGAAGGTGGCAATTCCGGATCACCAGTAATACTGCCGTGGCTGGAAGAGCACATTATTACTCCATCCCCACTGTCCCCCGGACCCATCTATCGTCTCTACCGACACCACCGGAGGGAGGGGTTGCCTTGTTATGACTGAGAAGAATGAAAGTCTAGGTCCTCACTTGGCTTCTGCTAATCAGGGTGATTTTTTTCTGTATATCTGGCTGGAGTGTAATGGTTACTGCCTAAAAGTTTTCTGTCTCACTAGGCTATCCCATTCCTAATTCCTGACTAAAGAAGATGGACTTTTCTTGAGGCCTCTGGTGCCAGACCTTTCTGGGTTGCCAGCTTCCCCATACCCACACTAGAACACATGAGGTAACAAACTCAGTACTTTCACAGTCATACTATTATTTGGGTTCTGAGGGCCTAGGCCCACCTACCTTTACCTCTTCATTTTTCAGAGTCTTACATCTGTTTTATTCATAATGTCCATGGTTTTTACCTGCACATAGCAGGAGGAATAGAGAAACGTGTATTCTACCTTTATGGAAGAAGTCTACACTGCATCACTTTTAAGTTTACTTTCATATTTTCTTCAGGGTTAGGGTTGGATAGGGAGATAGGTGTGTATATGTGAAAAATCAGATCTTAGACTCAAAATAAGCGTTCCTATTTCATTTTATTCTCGACAAATAATAGTTAACTTTACTAAATTCACAAAATATTTAGGATTGGCTTTCTAACAGAAACTAACAAAGAACCCAAAGCTTGTATACTGGCTGACTCACAGCAGTTAGGAGAGAATGGATCGTAGAGAAATAAAGTGGGGAATTCACAAAAATACTGGATTAAGCCATGAAACCGGTTTCCTGACAAGCTTATGGAAATCTGTAACATTTCCTATGGCCTTATTTATTCTCTGCATACTTTACTCTCTGAGGTAAGTATGTTAAAGTCTCCCAACGGGATTTATCAATAAAAAAAGACCCTTTCTATTCTGTTTACTGTTTCACACCTTGAATTCTACCATATCATATATTACCATTATACTTGGTTTCCTTTACAATTTCCTAATCTTTTTTTTAAAGTTCATGAATTTGTTTTTTAACTTTCAATCTTTCTGCATCACTTTGTTGTAGATGATTTTCTTTTAGAAAGTATCGATTCAGATTTCGTTTTCTGCCTCTCTCTGGATCTCAGCAGGAAAAGACGAATGAGACACATGCACGACCACACCACAACCTGACCTGGACTTCCTGAGCTCCTACAGCGTTTTCACTTTGTCTTAGCGATTGTAACGGCATGATTTTGGCAAACATATATATATTATCTGTCCATAAACTATAGGCACTGGGAGGATAGTAAAAATCTTTTATTACTTTTTGAAAAGCTTCCCAAAGTACTTATACATTGCCGTACTTATAAAAGATATCCAACAAATATATTTTGAATTAATCAGGAAGATTAATCTCTGCACTAAGCATTGTGTGGCTAGAGAATATATCAACAATGAAATCCTAGTAAGCAGTCTGCCAGTTTAGAAACGTACGTTCAGAATGACTACCAACAAGATATTCAATCAGTTTCGGTAGAGAGGCCTGATGTGAAACCTCCCAAAGCAGGAATGAGCAGAATTGCTTTGCTTAAGCCATGATGAAAAACTAATGACTAGTGGGAGACAACAGCAGATGGCCAATCTGGCGACAATCTTAAACAGGGGCAGCTCTTTAGGAATACAGACAACAGGGAGCTATAAATAGTTCCAAAATCTGTAAACTCAAAAGTAGCTCAAAAAAAGGAGCTCACAAAATCTGTGCAGCTTTAAAAATGTATATAGAGAAGCAAATCTGTTACCCTAAACTTACTAGGCTTCACCTGGACCATATTTACTTACAATAATTTTAAGAGATGACCAACTACAGCTGTTTCCAAGTTATCTATGGTCACTGAGGAAATCCATTTAATAGAGTCAAAATAGCATGTGATCTTTATTTATTCTGATATTGCTCTATTTTAGCAAATATTGAATTTGCATTCCTTAAATGCATCCTAAATGGGGCAAAGACTGGGGATATATCAGAAATGTGCTATGTTCAAAGGGTAATCCATCGAGATAGAATTTAACTACTACAAATCCACATATCAAATAACTCAGGTCTTTAAATTAATACATTTACAGCACAAATTTTCCATGTATTTTTCTCTATGGTACTACCCTCTTTTCTCTGCCTCCTTCACTCTGGCTTTCTATCCTCAAATGCCTTCTCTTGAAGATAGTAGAACAAAAAAATCATCCAAGTTTCAGAGCTCCCTTAACTTTCAGGCAAGTTAAGACTACTGTCAACTGAACCTTTCACTTCAGGTCAAGTTGGTTAATTAATTTGGGAACTGGGCCAAGTGCCCACAATCTCACAGAAAAGGGTAAGACAAAATTCATCATGGTTCTCACTCCTCATTAAAAAAAATAATGCCCAACCAAATGTTCATCACCATCGCCAGAGGAGTTCTATACTTCTCTGACCTTGACCAAGACCTCTATTCTCAATGCTCCCACACCATTGTACGGAGCCACTATAACTGTAGCTACAAATTCCCCTATAACCTTATCTATTTATTTATTCGATTCTTTGCTTTAAATAGGAGAAGGGAATGGCAACCCACTCCAGTATGCCTGCCTGGAGAATTCCATGGACAGAGGAGCCTGGTAGGCTTCTCTGTCCATGGAATCGCAAAGGGTCGGACACGATTGAGCGACTAACACACTTGCTTTAAATGAAATCTTGTATTTCAAAGCACTACTTCTTCCGCTGTTCTCTCAGATGGTGGTAAAGGTAGGTATCTTTCTTACTCCCCACTGCCACCTAAGCTTTCTACCCTTAGTGTCGGCTCTTCATATCTGCAAATACAGAACCTCTGGATACAGAGGGCTGACTGTTCTATGCCTTTTTATATAAGGGACTTGAGCATCCACAGATGTTGGTATCCACAGAGAGACCTGGAACTATCTTTATATTTTGTTACCAATGCTGTTATTACATTTTAACTCAGATCCACAGTTAGATTACCTAGAGAAAAAATATGTCAATTGTCCAATATTACCCATTACATGGATACATTAAATGGAGTTCAATTCCTTTAAAACAATGGTTCTTGAAGCAACTCTAAAAATAAAAATTAACAAAGCTGACTTCTGCTTCTGGCATGGTGGAGTACTAGGATCAGATTTACCCTCTTTCAGTAAGGAGGCAGAGGAGAAAATGGGACACTGTTATCAGACACAAGGTAACAGAGAAATCAGGCCTTCAACCCCTGGAGGGAAGAAAAGGGAAACTAATAAGCTGTCTTGCAATTTCCCTCCTCTTCTGCCTAGGGGCCCTTTCCAGACCACTGTGCAGAACAGCCACAATGAAAGGAGCACAGCAGCCTCACAGAGCTGAGAAGCCAGATAAGGAAAGCAAAAGTGACTGGAAATCTTGAGGCCAGAATAGAGACAAGAGAGCCACTCAGAGGAAAAAGAGCTCCAGGAATCAGCATAGGATTCCTCTCTTCTTTCTTTAGCCAAATACTAATTTACACATGCATAAGGCAAAACTCCATAAGCTGGAAAAGGACAACTACCAGGGAGCTATAGATGTACAGTTTCCAACACTTTTTCAGAAACGACAAAAATTACCACCACCTTTTCCCCTGAAACTATGCAAGCCAGAAACTACAGGAGACTATAACTTTAAACTGCTGAAAGATAAAAGTGTTAAATCCAGAAATGTATATCATTCGTCTTTTTCATTCTCATTCTCTCACAGATGTACAAGAGTTTTCCAGAGTCTAAGAAATCTGAGAATCGACAACAGATTATACTGTTTTTGCTTTTGTATAATAGTTTATTTTTCATTAAAAAGTTAACTTACATTAACCTGCAACTGGTTTATTATTTTGTAAATGAACTGATAAAGTTCTTTAAGTTCTTTAAAGTTTTGAAGTTCTTAATTTTAATTACTAATAGGTAAATTTTGATTGCTATAGCCCACAAAAAGAAAACCTGTTTGACAGCCTCAATGATTTTCATGTAGATGTTCTGAGACTATGAAGTCTGAAAGTGACCACTTCAGGTACGGGCTTCCCAGGTGGTACTAGTGATAAAGAACCCGCCAGTCTAGGCGGAACCAGAGATCAACTTGCAACGTCCGCTGGATCATCGAAAAAGCAAGAGAGTTCCAGAAAAACATCTATTTCTGCTTTATTGACTATGCCAAAGCCTTTGACTGTGTGGAGCACAATAAACTGTGGAAAATTCTGAAAGAGATAGGAGTACCAGACCACTTGACCTGCCCCTTGAGAAACCTGCATTCAGGTCAAGAAGCAACAGTTAGAACTGGACATGGAACAACAGACTGGTTCTAAATAGGAAAAGGAGTTCGTCAAGGCTGTGTATTGTCACCCTGCTTATTTAACTTATATGCAGAGTACATCATGAGAAACACTGGGCTGGAAGAAGCACAAGCTGGAATCAAGATTGCCGGGAGAAATATCAATAACCTCAGATATGCAGATGACACCACCCTTATGGCAGAAAGTGAAGAAGAACTAAAGAGCCTCTTGATGAAAGTGAAAGAGGAGAGTGAAAAAGTTGGCTTAAAGCTCAACATTCAGAAAACTAAGATCATAGCATCTGATCCCATCACTTCATGGCAAATAGATGAGGAAACACTGGAAACAGTGGCTGACTTTATTTTTCTGGGCTCCAAAATCACTACAGATGGTGACTGCAGCCATGAAATTAAAAGACGCTTACTCCTTGGAAGGAAAGTTATGACCAATCTATACAACATATTAAAAAGCAAAGACATTACTTTGTCAACAAAGGTTCGTCTAGTCAAGGCTATGGTTTTTCCTGTGGTCATGTATGGATGTGAGAGTTGGACTATAAAGATGAGTGCAAAAGAATTGATGCTTTTGAACTATGGTGTTGGAGAAGACTCTTGCGAGTCCCCTGGACTGCGAGGAGATCCAACCAGTCCATCCTAAAGGAGATCAGCCCTGGGTGTTCACTGGAAGGACTGATGTTGAAGCTGAAACTCCAATACTTCGGCCACCTGATGCGAAGAGCTGACTCATTTGAAAAGACCCTGATGCTGGGAAAGATTGAGGGCAGGAGGAGAAGGGGACAACAGGGAATGAGATGGTTGGATGGCATCACCAACTCAATGGACATGGGTTTGGGTGGACTCCGGGAGTTGGTGATAGACAGGGAGGCCTGGCGTGCTGTGGTTCCTGGGGTCGCAAAGAGTCGGAGACGACTGAGCAACTGAACTGAACTGAACTGTCAATGCGGAGACATAAGAGATGCTGGTTTGATTCCTGGGTCAGGAAGATCCCCTGGAAGAGGGCATGGCAACCCACTCCAGTATTCCTGTTTGGACAATTTCATGAACAGAGGAGCCTGGAGGCTTATGGCCCACTGGCTCACAGACGGTCAGACATGGCTGAAGAAACTTAGTACAAATGCACACTTTAGGCACGGTGGATTCATCTAATTAGTGTTCTGTTGTGATGCCACTGAGCTCCTGGGAAAGATTTTCATTACAAATTCAATTTCTCTAATAAATACACAGTTTTGTTTTTTCAGTCTAGGTAATGCATTATCTTTGAAAAGAATCTGTCCATTTCATCCACTTTTATTAGCAGAAAATTGTTTACAGTATTCCCTTAATCTAGGATATATTATGACATCCTTCTTTTACTCTGCTGCTGCTGCTGCTAAGTTGCTTCAGTCGTGTCCAACTCTGTGCAACCCCACAGACGACAGCCCACCAGGCATCCCTGGGATTCTCCAGGCAAGAACACTGGAGTGGGTTGCCATTTCCTTCTTTCACTCTAGATATTGATAATTTGTGGCTTCTCTCTTTTATAATCATCAGTTTGATTAAAGGTAACAATTTTACTGATTTCCCCCTCAAAATATTAATTGTATCAATTTCAGCTCTCCCAATACTTGAAACATTTGGGTTTTGGTGATGGCAATGGTGGTGTGATCAAATACATAAAGGTTTAAAAGATTTGCAGATCTAACTCAACCAGTATTTTCCAAATTACCAATGCATAGGCAAACGATTTATTTAAATTCAAGACAGACCAATGAGTTTTAATAGAGCAAGAAAATTTTATTTATATGGTTCTAGATTTCACATTGCAATTAAATTGTTAAATTTTGGCGCAATAAAAAAGAGGAAGATCTAAATTATCTGTATGATGAAACGAGAAGTACACACAAGCACTTCTTTTGTATACTGGAAAATAACTGTTGTCTGGGAAAAAAAAAAAAAAGCACCATGCAACTTTTTGAGTTGTGAGCCATTTTTTCATAAAACACTGGAAAGAAATGGACAAACTATCACTTGGACTAAAGTCTCCAGAAGACATTTTCTCAAAAATGGCAGTCAGCTCAGTACTTCAAGGAAAACAAACGACAGTATTTACTACCAATGATAAAACTCTAACTTTCAACTTAAAATTAAAATTTTGGAAAATTTGTATCTGTCCCTGGGAGTCTTGGCAGCTTCCCAAGATTCTTCTGGAAAGACAGGTAGTGAGAGTAACAAATGATTTTTTAATTTTATAGAATGTGGCAGCTCAAGGTTTTGCTTTCAGGATCCCTTAAGCCCTTTAAAATTATTGAAAATACCAAAGAATTTGTATTTATGTGGATTGTACCTATCAATATTTACCATATTAGACATTAAAGTTGAACATTTAAATTTTTAAAACTTATTTTAAAATAAAATAAACTTACTGCATGCTAATATAACTACCATTTGGATAGAAAACAACCATTTTTTGAAAGCTGGTGAGAAGCGTCCCACTGTGTCACAGTTTTTCAAATCCTTTTCCTGTCTGGTTTAATTTCAGACAGCTGGAATTCTCTTATGTGGTTCTGCACTCACTCTGTTGCCACATCACAGGTCAGGCCATATGGCCACTAAAAAACTCCTGAGAATAAGCATGAAAAAGGCAAATAGCATCTTAGTATTACTGTGAAAACTGCTGAACTTCATGGAGTTCTGGCAATTCCTTCCTATGTTTTCTACTGTTAAAGAGATGATAATAAATCTTAGCAAACTAGTAAACTAAGGTATAGAAACCAATGTTGTAAATCTCTTCTTTTATAAAAATCCTCACTTTATTAGGACACATTTCTTTAAAGCAAAATGTATTTTTTAGACTTTAATCCCTAATCAAATCAAAGCAATTATCACTACTCTAGTCCCCAATTAATATAAACTAATATGACTTTTAGATCTCTCATAATAAACACATACACGTGAGTCCATGTACATAAATATATGTAATTTCTTACACATGCATGGAATATATGAAAATAAATACACCAAAACATTATTAGCAAGATTATGGATAGTTTATCTTTTTATCTTTCTTTTCCCCTCAATTTTCTATGTATTTGCATTTGATTTTTTAAAAAATGGGAAAATGCTCCTCACTACTCTCTTCCTCGCTTTGGCACTGGATAATTTTCTTTCAAAAAGAAAATTTGCCCTGACCTTAGGAAACCAGCAGGCCTTAGTAACTATAAGGAGGGAAAGAATAAGAAGAAAATTTCACCAGGAAATAGGATGCAGTGTACCCTACATCAACATATCAAAGAACTAGAATCTAGAATTCTGATCCCAAAACCTAGGATTTCCAGTAAAATATGTTCTTCTCATAAAACAATACATCTTATATAGTGTCAGCAAGAACTATGTACACCAATGAACTTATAAATATTTAGCTCTGCAGTTTATTAAGTATTCTCACTTACTCTCTAGTCTCCTTTAAATTTAAATTCATACTCTAAACAGATTTAATAAAATCTTTTAAAAAGAGACCTCAGTCTTTCTGAAGATTATCACTGTACAATGTCTGTGTCTTGGCCAAAAGTAATTTCAGTAAAGGGCCAATAACTCAGAGCAATGAAATACAAGGCTCTAACTTCCTCTGGTTAGAAACCTCAAAACTACATTACTTATACAACTGGTTTGCACTGCCGCACCCACTATGCCATAATTAACATGAAGAGAAGGGAGAACATGATGTTGCATCACAAACAGCTTTTACTTAACCAGCAGAGGAGAAGCAGCACGAAGCCGTGATTAAAACTCAGACTTTAAGGCAGACTGTGTGGATTCAGATTCTGGCCCCACCATCCTGGGGAATTAATTTTATCTGCCTCAGTTTCCCCATCTGTAAAATGAAGGAGTGATGAGTCACTCAATTATGTCTGACTCTTTGCGACCCATGGACTATAGCCCGCCAGGCTCCTCTGTCCATGTGATTTTCACAGAATAATAAATAATCTCTATCTACAAGGTTGTTAAAAGGATTAAATGAGTGTTAATATTTGTAAGATGCTGGCACAGTAAATATTTTTAAAAGAAAAAGTAACAAAGCCCAGAAGTTAAAGTTCAAACACTTTAAAAAATAAATGATGACATAATTGTAGAAATGCAGTAAGCCAAATCAGATCATTTAGAATACTGTAGCTTCTTAAAATGGTATAGTAATGTGCTGTTCAATTATCTCTTAATACAGCAGGAGTTCAAACTGCTGAAGTACAAATCACTTTGAGGGACTTCACAAAAATGTGGCTTTATGTAAAAAAAAAGTCTTTATATCCACATACACTGAACAGAAAAAAGGTTCTGTATGTGAAATAAGTAAGATTCTACTGAATACTAGCATGGACAGGAGAGACCTCAATTGTTCTGTAGACTACCAAAGAAA
Source organism: Bos javanicus (assembly GCF_032452875.1). Taxonomy (NCBI): domain Eukaryota; kingdom Metazoa; phylum Chordata; class Mammalia; order Artiodactyla; family Bovidae; genus Bos; species Bos javanicus. The sequence continues at coordinate 44,233,908 of NC_083895.1, read as the reverse complement.
GCAAAAAGGATGATCCTGTGTGGCAAATCTATTCAAAATGTGAATGCAAGAAATGAACAATTACATAAAATTCAGACTGAAACTAATTTTCTACAGAAATGAAGTGTTCCAGATTGAGGCAGAGGATGTACACGTTGAAATACAGACATACATCTTCCACTGGCAGGAAGCACTCAGTGACCAACCAGGTTAGGTCAAAATGACAGAAGAGTCACCCTAAGAAATTCCCACTGACCCCGTCTGAGACAATTTGAACATCAATAATAATAATAATGACACGTAAAGCAAGCAGGAAAAAAAAAAAGAATTAAAGCAAACATCAATAAAACTGAAGACAGGAAAATAGAGGGAAAAAAAACACCAAAGCTGTTTTTTGAAAATATGGATAAAATTAATAAATGTATAGCTAGGTTAAGGGAAAAAAAGAGAGAGTGAAGACACAAATTACCAACAAAAAGAGGGATCCATCACTACTGACTGCAAATATGTTAAAAGGACAGATGATAAAGGAGATGAAACAGATCAAATCTGTGAAACGACAATCTACCAAAACTCACACAGAGAAACAGATGCTCTGAACAGGCCTGTATCTACTGAAGAAACTGAATCAATAGTTACTAACCTTCAGCTCAAAGTGCCAAGTCCAAATGGTTTCACTGGTGAATTTCACCAAACATACAAGGAACAAAAAAATGAAGATAAATTCTCTATACTCTCTTACCAGAAAACAAAAGCAGAGGAAATATTACCAAACTCATTTTGTGAGTGCTGCATTATCCTAATACCAAAACCAAACACATTACAAGAAAACTACAGAACAGTATCTCTTTTGAACACAGATGCAAAAATTCTAAACAAAATATCTGCAGTTAAATTCAACAATGTATAAAAAGAATTCTATACCACAATGAAGGGGTATATTCCAGGAAATCAAGGCTGGTTCTAAAATTCATAAATGTAACCCACCACATCAAAAGAATAAAGAAGAAAAATCATATAATCATACCAACAGAAGAAAAAGCATTTGACAAAATCTAATACCTATTCATGAGCTTCCCTTGTAGCTCAGATGGTAAAGAGTCTGCCTGCAGTGCAGGAGACCCAGGTTCGATCCCTGGGTCAGGAAGATCCCCTGGAGAAAGAAATGGCAACCCACTCCAGTATTCTTTCCTGGAAAATCCCATGAATGGAGGAGCTTGGCAGGCTACAGTCCATGGGGTCACAAACAGTCGGATACGACTGAGCGACTTCACTATTACCTATTCATGATTAAAAAATTTTTTAAACTCAGAAAACTAGAAATAGAATTTGAGAATAGGAATTCCTCAATCTGATACAGAACACCTTAAAAAAAAAGTCTACGGTTAACATTATACTTAAAGGTAAAAAACTGGATTTCTTTTTTTAATTTAATTGCTCATTCATGTAGGACTCTTTGAGACCCCATGGACCCCGCCAGGCTCCTCTGTCCATGGGGATTCTCCAGGCAAGAATACTGGATTGGGTTGCCATGCCCTCCCCCAGGGGATCTTCCCAACCCAGAGACCGAACCCAGGTCTCCCCCATGGAGGATTCTTTACTGTCTGAGCCACCAAGGAAGCCCATGAATACTGGAGCACTCCCTTCTCCAGGGGATCCCCCCAACTCAGGAATCAAATTGGGATCTCCTGTATTGGAGGCAGATTCTTTACCAACTAAGCTACAAGGGAAGCCCAAAAAACTGGATACTTTCCAAGTTCAAAGACAAGGTAATAAACATGTCTTCTTACCACTCCTATTCAATATCATACTGGAAGTTCTAGCTATTGCAGTAAGACAACAAAAGAAATTAGAGAGTACAGAGATTGTTAAAAGAAGAAAACTGCTTTTGTTTGCAAATGAGATGATTTATAAATTCCCACCAAGTGGACCAAAAAAAAAAAAAAAAAAAACCCTCCTAGTTGATACAGTTGTTTCTATTTGGGTATAAATCAATAACTTTGATACTGCTATACACATACACATACTGGAATTGAACAGCCAAGTAAATGGATGGTACATGGCAGGAGGCAGGTTTCTCGCTGTTGGAGGAAATTTATGACCAATTAGGGCAGGATGCCAGAATGATTCATGTGGTAATGGATTAAAATGGAAGACAGTAAGAACTCATATTAACTTTACTACTGACATAGATGGTTACACAAAGAAATATTTATAGACATGTATATAGACACATTTATACACGTGTGTTAATATATACACATTCATTTTTTTTTTTACTCTGTCTGCTCAGAGTGCCTAAAAGAAACCATATCCCAGAAGCAACCAGCACATTTAGCACCAAGATTTTATTATCTTTACTGGAGCACATTTAGTACCCAGATCTTATCATCTTTACTGGAGAATTAGCACCATTCTCCAATAAACTGAAAGAGGACTCCCTGAAGAAATGGCTGATTCTAGGTCTGGGACAGAAAATACACAAGACGAGCTGGGGGCATCTTGCAGTGCCAAAAAGTAAAGACAGCCTCAAAAACAAAATCGCCCACTGTGACAGAGGTAAGTCGGAGGGCACAGCAGCCAGCTGAAACAGGTCTCAATAACCAAAGCTGGAAAAATCTACACAGAACACTTTAAATACCTACAAATCTACACTGATATTAATGACTGAATAAATTAACAACTGGGAGAAGAGACACATCTCTTGTGCAGAAGGCTGCTAAATAACTACTGTACCCTCCCCTCAAGGAGAAAGGGTGTAACTCCGCATTCTTCAAGGCTGCACACAGTGACTCCTTCCCAACAGTATACACAACCAGGAAAGGGGTGAGTGGGAGATCTGACAAGCATTACCTCAACCCGGCCATCAAGGCCACCATCAACAGTCGTAAATCATGCTCATGGAATACTCCCTTGATATTATGGATGAAAATGGCACTTAATCTCTGTGATCTTCCTCTCTAAAACCCATGTGTGCTGGGCTTAGTCGCTCAGTCGTGTCTGACTCTTTACGACATGCACTGTAGCCTGCCAGGCTCCTCTGTCCATGGGGATTCTCCAGGCAAGAATACCAGAGTGGGCTGCCATTTCCTTCTCCAGGAGATCTTTCCAACCCAGGGATCAAATCCAGGTCTCCCTCATTGCAGGCGGATTCTTTATCGTCTAAGCCACAGGGAAGCTAAAACCTATAACTCTAGTCTAAAAATAAGAAAAACACCAAATTCCAATAAAGGGATATCCTACAAAACATCTCAAAACTACCAAGGTCATCAAAACATTCAAGAAATGTCTGAGAAACTCAAAGCCAAGAAGATCCTGAGGAGACGTGACAACTAAACGTGCCGTGGCCTCCTGGATGGCACACCTGAAGCAGAAAAGGACACCAGATCAAAGGAAAACGGAATGAATAACGGGCTTTAGCCAATACTACTACATCAGTATTATTCACTCATTATGAGAAATGTACCATCATAACGGAGGATCTAGAGAACAGAAGAAACTGGGTGCAGGGTTTATGGGAACTCTCGTAATATGCTCTTGTCTTTTTTCTATAAATCTAAAATTCCTAAAAAATAAAGCCTAGGAAAAAAAGGAACAGTGACTAAACGACTGCAAACCCCATCCCTCCAAACCAAAAATTTCTGCGAACCAAAGGAGAGAAATAAAATTATTTGACACCTTTGGAGAAGACTAGTCACCAATTTTCAGAGTTGAAATCTAGTTCTGTGTTTCAGAGTTGAAAGAATTCTCAGAGTTAGAGTTGATACATCAAAGGAAAATAAGCATATCCGTCATCTTTTTGAACTGTACTTCAATCTCAGTTGATGTAGGAAGGGTCTTTTTAACGGAGGACAGCTGGCTAATAGATCCAGAAGGATCTTGCATCACTCTGCAAGCCCAAATGAAATAACTAGTTTAGATAAGGTTCATCAATACATGCTAGAAACATCAGGTAAAATGCTTCTCGGAAACAATATTTGTAGGGTATCAAAATATCACCTCACTGGTCAACTGCTAATTGCAAAAGGGAAGGAGGAAAGTCAACTTTATAATGAACTGATTTAGTCAATATCATCTTAACCAAATGATCACATTTCAGGTAGACAATCTGATATGACCTGTCTTATGTTATGAATCAATACAATGTACACAGGAACACCTAAGTCAAAAAATCTAAATATAATGCAGCCTTTAGACCCAAAGGTTAGAGATAAAAGTCAAATACCATAAGAAAACAATCAGACAAATCTAGAATGCCAAGAATATTCTATAAAATGATTGGTCTGATCTCTTCAAGAAGTCAGTATCAGAGAGAAAAATGGAGGTGGGAACAAGTTAAAAGTGACTAAACCAAATGTAACGCATGAACTTAAAATTCTGGCTCAAGAAAGCCCACTACAAATGCACAACTTGAATACAGACTAAATATTAAGGCTGTCTTCTCCCAAATATGACATTTATAAAACAATGTGTTTAATTTTAGGAGATGCTTTAGGGGTCAAATGCAGCCCCCATAAAAAAGTCTCTATTAGGAGAGAAATCAACAAATATACCAAAATGCTAACAACTGCATCCAAGTGGCAGTATTCAGGTGCTCACTGTCCTGTTCTTCCAATCTCTCTGTACGCTTGAACACTCTTAACGAAAGCTGGGGCAAGGGTAGGGGTGGAAGAAGAGTCATTAAAAAAAAAGCTGATTAAATGGCCGTTTGTAAACCACCAGAAGACAGTAACAGCAGGCTCCATGGGCAGGGGTGAGAAAGAAGCACAGGTTTTCAGTCAGTCTCCTATGACGTACACACTGCATGATACTAGGAAAGCAAGAACATGAAAGACACAGAATCAGTTTAAGAAAGAATTCCTATCTTCTAAAGTTTAAAGTATCAACCAAAACTCTACTGATAAAATGACCTAAGACTGAACACCTCCAACATCTCTCATTTTTTCAGAAGAAGAAAAAAAAGAGAGACTATAAAAGACGTTATTTCCCTTTTCAACTGCAATGGTTGATGAGTGATAAAAACTTTCGTAATTCTGAAATTTCAGAAATGTATGACCGCCCTGAAGGGTCAGCAGCATAAATGGATTCATGAAGACCGTAAGTTAATTTACACACATAAATACATATGAAGATGGCACACCAGATCAAAACCAGCAACATTTCATGTAACTGGTATTAACAAGGTTCACAGAATTAAGTTCTCCCTGCAATCCCTTACTATATTAGTGGCTTAGTGGCTGTGCTAGTATATAATCCTATAAGGCACAATCATGAACTCCAGCCCAAACGTCAATCCCTCCATTTAATGACTTAGACGGCTACCCTGGGGTTTCTCTGTAGAACAAATTTTAAAATTTTCTTCAACATAACTATGCAGATACTTCTCGTTGCCTCCTCCACACTACCTAGGACTCTACAGCCCTATAACTAAGACAATATCATGTCAAAAGTATGTGCTTTTGCTTCTGTATGTGACTGATCTTTTTAATTCCTGACACACATGAAAATGTTACCTTATCTTCATCTCTCCCAAACCTTGCAAAAACATCATTTTCTGACAAGTATTTCTTCCCTTTTCTAATCTTAATCCTATTTTCCTTTCTCTAATAATTGGTATAATGTATATATGATGAAGAATTGATGCTTTTGAACTGTGGTGTTGGAGAAGACTCTTGAGAGTCCCTTGGACTGCAAGGAGATCCAACCAGTCCATTCTGAAGGAGATCAGCCCTGGGATTTCTTTGGAAGGAATGATGCTGAAGCTGAAAGTCCAGTACTTTGGCCACCTCATGTGAAGAGTTGACTCATTGGAAAAGACTCTGATGCTGGGAGGGATTGGGGGCAGGAGGAGAAGGGGACGACAGAGGATGAGATGGCTGGATGGCATCACCAACTCGATGGACGTGAGTCTGAGTGAACTCCGGGAGATGGTGATGGACAAGGCGGCCTTGCGTGCTGCGATTCATGGGGTCGCAAAGAGTCGGACACAACTGAGCGACTGGTGACTGATCTGATCTGATCTGATCTATGATGAATATATACCACATATATAAGAATACTGGTACTCAAACTCTCACCCTAAAATCACATACAATAGAATTTGAAATAAGGAATTTCATGACATAAGCCTTCATTAAGCTAATAAGTTGCTTTCCCTTATAATAGTGAACTGCCAAGTAATCCATGAGAGTTGGACCATAAATAAGGCTGAGCACCAAAGAACTGATGCTTTGGAATTGTGGTGCTAAAGACTCTGGAGAGTCCCTTGGATTACAAGGAGATCAAACCAGTCAATCCTAAAGGAAATCAACCCTGAATATTCATTGGAAGGACTGATGCTAACACTGAAGCTCCAATACTATTGGCCACCCTGATGTGAAGAGCTGACTCACTGGAAAAAGACCCTGATGATGAGAAAGATGGAAGGCAGGAGGAGACGGGGATAACAGAGGATGAGATGGTCGGATGGCATCACTGACTTCATGGACATGAATCTGAGTAAGCTCCGGGAGTTGGTGAAGGACAGGGAAGCCTGGCATGCTGCAGTCCACAGGAGTCACAAAGAATCAGACACGACTGAGCAACTGAACTGAACTGCATCACTAGCCAGTCCCTGGATTCGTCACGCTATGATTTCATTAGTAAATGGGACTTTATCTTTTTCTGCCATACCTTCACCCCAAATTTTCAAAAAAAAAAAAAAAAAACCCTTTCAGTAGTCTGTCACCATTGTCTGGCGTGAAAAGCCAATTCACTGGAAAAGACCCTGATGCTGGGAAAGATTGACGGCAAAAGGAGAAGGGAGCAACAGAGGATGACATGGTTAGATGGCATCACTGATTCAATGGACATGAATCTGAACAAACTCCAAGAGATAATGTAGGTCAGAGAAATTTGGTGTGCTGTGGTCCATGGGATCACAAAGAGTCAGACACGACTTAGCAACTCAACAACAACAACTGTAATAGAGAAGTGGGTAATTTAGACTAACTCAACTTCCCTGGTGGCTCAGACGGTAAAGCGTCTGCCTGCAATGTGGGAGACCCGGGTTCGATCCCTGGGTTGGGAAGATTTCCTAGAGAAGGAAAATGGCAACCCACTCCAGTATTCTTGCCTGGAGAATCCCACGGACGGAGAAGCCTGGTAGGCTACAGTCCATGGGGTCGCAAAGAGTCAGACACGACTGAGCGACTTCACTCACTCACTCACTCACTCTTACTGAAAGCAAAGAGAAAAACTGGACATCTCACAGGCAAAAAGAAAAAAATTATAAATACTTCTTCAAAGGCATCAGACTGCTAAAAAGGCAATAAAGCGGTATGGAGGCAAAGATCTGGGACAGTAAGAAAATCTTCAGAGGTAAGCCAGGCATGAGAGGGCCATTTTCTCAGGGTGCATCTGCCAATTCCATAAAGGTGGCTGGAAAGCTGAGCTGAACTTTTCAGATTTACAAGATTGGCGGAGAACGGGTGTTAAATATTAGAGGTAAGGAACCAACGAAGTATGGGGTTGGAGAAATAGGGGGTAATAAAACACTTGGTTTTATCTTGGGACCCCCTAGGGTAATATCCTAGGATTAAAGAAAAAATAAAATAGACCAGCCATGGCACTGCCCAGCTTGGAAACATTTTTGTCTCTAAATGGATTAAGATGATCCTTGTTAAATTATGCCTATAATTTTTCACATATAATACCTTAATAAAAAGGAAGAGAGTAAGACAACATGATTAAAAAAAAAAAAAAGAAAGAAACTGACAATGGCCTATAGGAAAACACAGAGGATCAAGATAAGAAAGTTATCTGATACAGAAATGCTTAGTGTACCAAAAAAAATTTTTTTTAACTGTGAGCTGGCCCTGTACAAAAGTCCACTAACCTCAATCGAAATATCAAATCATGCATTTCCTAATCCTTAAATTCATCTAACTGATTCTTTAGAAATTCATAGTTGTTCTAAAACTTTGGTCCACATATATCCAAAAAGAACATGATACCTACTAAAATTAAAAAAAAATAAAGTCAGCCTTCCAATCTAAAATATATTCACGTGCCCACAGTCAGGCCCTCTCACACGCCCTATTGGTACAGTGCCCGAGGCGGGCAGAGAGAGGGTGCAGCCACAGCTCAAATCAGATGTCTGCAAGCATTTTACATCACAGCCAGTTACATATACACCTCTGTGTGTATCTGTATGTAAGAACACTCAATTGAAACACAATTTCATAAAACAGTTCTTACTATAGAAAATAAGCAAGACATGGTGACTGACATAAGGACAGACATATGGATAAATGGAATAAAAGTGAGTTGGGAAAAAAGATTTTAAAGACAACAACAGTAAGACATTTGAACAAGAAAGTACAATGTAGTTGACCCTTGAGCCCCCACCATGCAGTTGAAAATCTACATATAACTTTACAGTCGGCCCTTCTTATCCACATCCTTGGATTCATTCAACCCTGCATCTTGTATGCAGCATTACAGTTACGTATCTATTGAAAAAAATCTGCATAAAAGTGGACCAGTGCAGTTCAAACCATGTCGTTCACGGGTCAACTGTTTTTCAACAAACAGTGCTGGGACAACTATATATCCATATGAAAAGAATGAAATCAGATCCCCTCCTCACATCACACACAAAGTAACTCAAAAAGAACCACAATGCTAAATGCTAAATGTAAGAGCTAAAACTATAGAACTCTTTGGAAGAGACACAGGGGTGATCTTCATGACCTTGAATTAGGCGGTGATTTCTAAGATAAAAACACCAAAAGCACAAGCAACAGAGAAAAATAGGAACTTGTGCACGAACGCTCACGACGGCATCACTTACTACAGCCAAATGCCCATCGACTGAAGAGTGGTAAAGAACATGTGGTGTATTTGTACAAACGAATATTATTAGACCACAGAAAATAACGACATACTGACACATACTACAAGATGAACGAACCTTGAAAACATTATGCTAAGTGAAATAAGCAGCCATCACAAGAGACGACACATTACATACTGTCCAGAATAGGCACACTTATTACAGAGACAGGAGGAGAAGGTAAGCAGTCACTTGGGGCTGGGGCTGGGGCAGGAGGTGCGGTTGGGTATGTGCACAGGCAGGAACAGGAAACGACTGCTAGCTAATAAGCATGGAGTTTCTTTCAGGAGTAACAAAAATGTTCTAAAATTAGTTGTGATGATTGCAATACTTCATGAATATATGAGAAAGACTTTGTATGTGTACTTCAAATAGGTGAACTGTAATGATACGTGAATGAAATCTCAATAAAGCTGCTAAAAAATCCTTATCTTAGCCCCTTATTACTTGTGATACACCTTGACATTTTCTGTTCTATTTCACTTAAAAATACAACACTAGTCATGATATCTCAAATTCCTTCTACAATCCACAAAGAGGTCTAGGCTAGCAATCCTATGTCTTGCCAAAAACACTGCCATTCTATGTCCTCTAACAGCTGAACTGATGGCCACCTTCTCCTAGCTACTAGCAAGATTAATCTCACCACACCTTACATCCCTGAGTCCCACTCTTCCTGATCCTCTATGATTTCCCAAACTGTCACTGCCACACTGCTTGTGTATCCTCCGTTTCACTCAATTTCTCATCTGCTACCCCCCAAATCCTTTACCAGAACTTCTGAGATTTCTAACCGTGACCAGCAACAGAAAATGTATACTACCTTTCCTATTCCTTCTCATTAACTACCTTCCCTCCATTTCTCGCCCGCTGATTAGAGATGTCAGCAACTGATTCAGTCTGTGCCTTCACTCCTCTCACCATTCACGCAGACTGACTGACCCCTTTAACACTGCAGCCCCTTTAACTCTTCGGCCCCCTCTTCCATCTGCTCCACCTCAGCAACCCATCCCAAGGCCACGCTGGACACTGTCACTGCCAGAAACTATCACATCTGTCAAACCACTACTGCAAGCGTCTCACTCTGACCATCAAGTCCAACTCCCAGTTCTCCTACTTCCTGTGACCACACCAGCAACAGCTCGAGCCAGACTGTCCAATACCCAGATACCACCACCTCCTTACTATTCATCCTGACTGTAGCTCCTTGCTTGTCCACACTAGACTGCATGATTCATCACCATTCCTCTAAACGCTCCTTCTAAAATGCCCTCATTTCTCTCTTCCTTTCATTAAAAAAGTTTTTAATTAAAAATTTTTTATAATTGTATTGCTTTCAGGTGTACCACATAGTGATTCACTATTTTTACATATTATATTTCATTAAAGGTTATTATAAGATAGTGGTTATAATTCCCTGTAATACATAATATATCCTGTTGCTTATCTACTTAACGCGTAGCAGCCAGCCTCTTAAATTCCATACCTGCCATGCCCTTCCTCCTCCTCCTCCTCCAACGGGAACCACTAGTTTCTTTTCTATGTCTACAAGCCTCTTTCTGTTTTGCTATAGACGTTCCTCTATTTTCTGTTTTAGGTTCCACATATAAGTGCAAATGGCAGAATTTCATTCCTTTATACTGACCTAGTTTATGTGTCAACTTGGCTGGGCTACAGTTCTGTTATTTAATCAAACAGTAATCTAAGTGTCCTTGTGAAGGTTTGTAGATGCGTTTAACATCCACAACTGAATAAAGATTATCCTCATTAAAGCTGGTGGGCCTCGTTCAACCAGTTGAAAGGCCTTAAAAACACAACTGAAATTTTCCTAAGGAAGACAAAATTCTGCTTCAAGACTGCATCATCAGCTTCTGTCCAAGAGATTCTTGCCAGCCTGCCCTACAGATTTCTAACTTGTCAGTCCCCATAACTGTGTAACCAAGTGCCTTGAAATTTCTTTCTGTACACATACATACAAATGTATTTCCTGCTGATTTGCTTCTCAGGAGAACTCCGACTGATACACCTGGCAAAACCTCACTCCAGAGGAACTGAACCACCTGCCTTATCTGTGCTTGTAACTATTCAGAAAAATACTGCTGGGGGAGCCTGCAGTAATCACAAAACCAGGCTGATTGATACCACTTTAAATTCATGACTTCTAACTCTCAAATGAACCATCAATACTTCTTACCAAACTGCTTTAAACACTCCCATCCGCCTCTGGCCATACCAATCTCACTGATAAAACAGAAACCAGGAGAGAAGACAAAACCAAAAGGACGTGCCTTCATCCTGCAGCCTCCAAACTCCCTCAGAAGGACACACAGCTTTTCTACGTTCCCTATCTTATGGAGGAAATGTCCAGCAGAGGCCAGTCTCTCTGCCTGTGCCATCTCCTTCCCTGTACATTCTCCTCTTTACCCACTGAACCCCACATTTTTCTGACCAACTCACTTCTCTGTTCCATTTCATAGACATACTAGAGAAACAGCATTTGCAAATTTTCATATAATCTGGAATTAGGGAAAGACTTGCTAACCACGGCATATAATTTAGAGGTCAGTAAAGACTAGTAAGCTTAAAGAGAAAAAAAGTCAGCATGACAAAACCATCATAAGCAAATTTAAAAGACAAACAGTAAACTGGAAAAATATTTCCAAGAAATTTCATTCAACTATTTCCTTATAAAAATAAATCCTACAAATCTAAGAAAATGAGTAACAAAGCAATAGAAACTTAGGCAAGGTTATGGACAGTTCACAATAAAAATACCAATTGCTGTTCAGTCGCTAAGGCGTGTCTGACTCTTTACAACCCCATGGACCGCAGCATGCCAGGATTCCCTGTCCTTCACTATCTCCCAGAGTTTGTTCAAACTCGTGTCTATTGATTTGGTAATGCCACTCAACCATTTTGTCCTCTGTCGTCCCCTTTTCCTCCAGCTCAGTCCTTCCCAGTCCTTCCCAGCACCAGGGTCTTTTCTAATGAGTTGGCTCTTCATGCCAGGTGGCCAAAGTACTGGAGCTTCAGCATCAGTCCTTCCAATGAATATTCAGGGTTGGTTTCCTTCAGGATTGACCAGTTTGATCTCCTTGTCCAAGAGACTCTCAAGAGTCTTCTCCAGCACAACGATTCGAAAGTATTGCTTCTTTGGAGCTCAGCCTTCTTTATGGTCCAACTCTCACCTCCATACAATAATCCTTAAAGAATGAAGGATGTTTAATCTCACTCATACTGGCAATGAGGAAAGAAGCAGGCATCCTTACACAGTGCTGGTGAAATGTGTAGTGGTGAAACAGACTCTACAGATGGCACTGCAGCAGTATCTATCAAAATTATAAATGCACACACACACTCTGACCAAGCAATTCCATTTTCGAAGTGTCTCCTACACATTTCGATACAAGTGTGAAATTATGTATGCATAAAGTAACCCACTGCACCATGGCTCCTGATAGCAAAGTGTTGGAAACAACTTGAATGTGCCTCAGAAAGGGGCTACTTAAATACATGCTATGCCTGTGTAACACTGGACTATTTAATCTTCCCCAAAGTCTTGTGTTGAAGCCCTAGCCAACCCCTGCATAATACCCTAGGGCAATCAGATTTACAAGAGGTCATGAGAATGGGGCCCCATGATGGCATTAGTGTCACAAAAAGAGGAAGAGAGAGCAGAGCACTCTTTCTCCATATGAAGACACAGCTAGAAGGTGACATCTGAAAGTCAGGAACAGCTCTCACTAGGAACCAAATCTCTTGGCACCTCGACCTTGAACTTCCCAGCCTCTAGAACTGTGAGAAATAAACGTTAGTTTTTTACGCCACCTAGTTTATGGTATTTTGTTACAGCAGCCAAAGCTGAAACAAGTCCTATACCATGAAGGTACTAAAAAAAAAAAAAGGAATAAGAATAAGCTTGCTGTTTATGGACTGATAAGACTAATATGAAATCATCTCTAAGCTAGACAGTTAAGCTAAAAACAAAAGGTAAAGGGTATGTGCACGGTCTGCAACTTAAAAAAATAGGGGAGGCAAAGGACATACATACGTAAGATACACAATCTCCCACTGGCAACTGTGAAATCCATAAAGCTCCAAGAAACACAAGTTTCTCAAGTTCAGCACAAATCTATTTGGTATCAAACCTATTTGACCAAAAATTCCACAAGACTACTTATAGTCTTTATTTATCCCTACTATCTATTTATGCTTTCAATACAGCAATACTAACGTGCCTCATCACAGACTGGCACACTACCTCCTGCACGCGCTTCTTGATAATATACCAGAAGCACTACATTATCTTTTTCACAAGTCCTTCCTTCCTCCCCACCCATAAAAAAACCAAACCTTAATTCTGAAATACATCCAGACCAAAGGTTTTGGAAAGGAATTATGTATCTGTATTATCTGCACACACATTAACAACCTTTGGAAGGATTCATGGGAAACTCAACACCGTCTCCACAATAAGGAATGGAGCGGCTGGGCTGCAAGGCGTGGAAAGGAAGCTTTCTGCTGTATATTTATCTAATCGCTGGAATTCTGAATCAAATGATTATACTGCTTCGGCAAAAGATAAATAAAATGTAAATAAAATAAAATCACTAAGACTTAAATTCTCAACAGTAACAAAGCCAGACACTTTGGTTTTTTGACTGAAAAGCGACTCCTAGTCACAGGGAAATCTATACAGGGCTAGCTTTCCTTTATCTCACTTTTGGTTGGCCCAAGTGGCATTTTAGAGAGACCACCCTCGCAGAAGCAAGGCAGGGAATGGCGGGCTTCCATCCCATTAACAGCTTTTAGGAAACCGCGATCTCCTGTTGTCTTTCATGCTCCATGCCAAGCAAAGCACGTGTGTCTGACAGTTTTTCTTTTCTAATGTTCTCATCAATATGATGTGGCTTAGGCCACTGAGCAACAACAAGTAGTAAAGCCACACTTATCAATAACAGAAAAAGGCTCAAGAAAGTGCTGCAAGCATCAATCTAACCCTCCGTATTCGGAGCTTCAATACAGTAGTTGGAGGATTCCGGGTCACAATTTGACTTGCACCTTTTCATATGCTTATTTTGATGTCCTGTTACGTTCCACACTGGATTCCAAGTGACTATAAAGGTATGCCTTTTCTTCTGATTTAGATGTTAACTGATCTGTACCACACTCTCAACTTTAACCAGAAATTAGGAGAGAAGCACCCCACTCCAGCACTTTTGCCAGGAAAATCCCATGGATGGAGGAGCCTGGTGGGCTGTAGTCCATGGGGTCGCGAAGAGTCCGACACGACTGAGTGACTTCCCTTTCACTTTTCACTTTCACGCACTGGAGAAGGAAATAGCAACCCACTCCAGTGTTCTTGCTCGGAGAATCCCAGGGACGGGGGAAGCCTGGTGGGCTGCCGTCTATGGGGTCACACAGAGTCGGACACGACTGAAGTGACTTAGCAATAGCAGTAGCAAAAGAGAGAAGAAGTTTTGCTTTTTGTGGTTTATCTAGTCAGTATATTTTAAAAGGCAGGGCTGAAGATGTTTGGTTCAGAAGCCCCAAATGCCCCAACATCCAGCCAGCTCTGAAGCCTGATGCTTAAAGAAACTCCCAATGAAATGCATAACAACACTTGGTTTTGGTCCTGATTATTGGTATTAGGACCTAAACGCACTTATGTTTGTTCGTATCTTCCATTAAGTTGCACTCACTGAAAGCAGAGACTAACTTCTACTCCATGTGGCCCCCACAATCACTTAATACCTGATTTGGTACAGAGTGCCTTCTCAATAGATACTGCATGTGCAAAACGCATCACGTCATAGTCGCTGTCCGCAAGAAGGAACAAGAAATTTGGTCTACCAAAATAACCACACAAACAAAACAGAGAAAAGAAAAACAGTATTTCCAGATGCTACCTAACAAGCTCTAGAAAATGGCTAATGAACTACTGTGGTTACCCAGTCTCTAACAAATTTGCACTTTTCACACAGAATCAGAGATCTCAATAAGATTAAATTTAAAAGACGTGACAGTACTCCATTTTCTTCAAATGTGGGTACACGATAAAGTTATTCACAGCTCCTGGATTCCCATTCCTTCAGATATCTGTCAAAATAAACCCAGGAAAGCTTTGGCAATTCTCTACACGGGAAAGGTAAATGTGGCAACTTTTCCTTTATTATTTGCTTTGGGAACATTTCCAAATTTTAAGGCAGAGAGGATTACTGATCCATTGTGAAATCATTTCAGAATTCAGATTAGGTGCCCTTGGCAGTGATGAGCCTACTGGCACGGCCGCAATTGGAGACGCACGGAACAGACTCGTGGACGCAGCAGGGGAAAGAGAGGGAGGGCGGATTCAGAGAGCAACCTGCAAACACACGCGTTACCATGTGGACAGAGACGGCCAGCGGGGGCCTGCTGGGCGATGCGGGGGACAAACTCTGCTCCCCGACAACCTAGAGAGGCAGGGCGGAGGTTCAAGAGGAAGGGGATGTATGTACACCTATGGCTGATTCATGCTGACGCACGGCAGAAAGCAACACAATACTGTAAAGCAATTAACCTCCAATAAAAAAGCAAAACTTAAAAAAAAAAAAAAACAGAGGACATGATAAAATTTTAAATAAAATCCCAGAGACTCAGAGGAGAAGGGGAAAAAAAACTGGTGTATTCTGGAGAATCTGACTGGATACTGTACATCAAATTGGTTTTAAATTTACTTGGCATTTTAAATTTGCTCCAAGTTAATAACTGGTGATAACAATAGCTAGCTAAAATGTCCTTAATACTTACATCTAGTCTTCTAGGTACTGTACACGCAGTACCTTATTTAAATCTCACAGACCTATGAGATTATGTGCTATTACTATTCTCACTTGACAGATAATATATGCAGGTCAGGAAGCAACAGTTAGAACTGGACATGGAACAACACACTGGTTCCAAATAGGAAAAGGAGTACATCAAGGCTGTATATTGTCACCCCGTTTATTTAACTTATATACAGAGTAATCATGAGAAACACTGGACTGGAAGAAACACAAGCTGGAATCAAGATTGCCAGGAGAAATATCAATAACCTCATGACACCACCCTTACGGCAGAAAGTGAAGAGGAACTCAAAAGCCTTTTGATGAAAGTGAAAGAGGAGAGTGAAAAAGTTGGCTTAAAGCTCAACATTCAGAAAACTAAGATCATGGCATCTGGTCCCATCACTTCATAGCAAAAAGATGGGGAAACAGTGGAAACAGTGGCTGACTATTTTTTTAGGCTCCAAAATCACTGCAGATGGTGATTGCAACCATGAAACCTAAGACGCTTACTTCTTGGAAGGAAAGTTATGACCAACCTAGACAGCATATTAAAACGCAGGGACATTACTTTGTCAACAAAGGTCCGTCTAGTCAAGGCTATGGTTTTTCCTGTGGTCATGTATGGATGTGAGAGCTGGACTGTGAAGAAAGCTGAGCGCCAAAGAATTGATGCTTTTGAACTGTGGTGTGGGAGAAGACTCTTGAGAGTCCCTTGGACTGCAAGGAGATCCAACCAGTCTATTCTAAAGGAGATCAGCCCTGGGATTTCTTTGGAAGGACTGATGCTAAAGCTGAAACTCCAGTACTTTGGCCACCTCATGCAAAGAGTTGACTCATTGGAAAAGACTCTGATGCTGGGAGGGATTGGGGGCAGGAGGAGAAGGGGACGACAGAGGATGAGATGGCTGGATGGCATCACTGACTCGATGGACATGGGTTTGGGTGAACTCCTGGAGTTAGTGATGGACAGGGAGGCCTGGTGTGCTGCGGTTCATGGGGTCGCAAAGAGTCGGACACGACTGAGCGACTGAACTGAACTTTACTGAATGCTACATATCCAGAACTGTTACATAAACTGAACTAGCCTATACCATATAGCTAGTTAGATCTGGAGTATGGACTGGAACTCAGGGCTGACTCTAATGTTCATGCTAGCAACCACAACTAAGTCTGAACACCTTAACATTGTTAAAAAATGATTACATTTTAACCAAATCCAATGCACTACAAAGGTATATGGAATGGAGACATATATCAATATTTGTGCTGCATTTGTTATACAACCCACCACCCTGAAAAAGAATGGCAGTTAATAAATACTCTAAAAGGCCTTATACATATACACACTCACATATAATTTTAAAAACTAGATTTCAATAAAATTTGGCCTTCCCAGATGTGTTCGTTTGGGAGAAGCCTCATCATCTTTTAAGAGAACATAAATTCACTGTTTAGATATGCCTTAAGTTCTATTCATGATCATAAGCTTCTTGAGGCTAATAAACTCTTCTTTTTTACATTTTCCACTAAGTATCTGAAAGCACAAAATCTCATTAGTAAGCTCGGTGCTACGGAATGAATAACATATACCAACCGAAGAATTCCTGGGGCTTTCCAGGTGTGCAGTGATAAAGAATCTGCCTGCCAAAGCAGACACCGGTTCGATCCCTGGGTTGGGAAGATTCCCTGGAGTAGGAAATGGCAACCCACTCCAGTATTCTTGCCTGGAAAATTCCACGGACAGAGGAGCCTGGCGGGCTACACTTCATAGGGTCGCACAGAGCTGGACATGACAGTACGAGGACAAAAGAACTCCTGGCTCCCAGTAAGGCTTTATAGTTGATATGTAAGTATAGATAGTACAGAAAATATTGTTTCAATAATTTTCTCTGCTTCTGTACATTACAAAGTCTAAGTTTCATTGTTGTTCTTGACACAGGATTTTGGTATCACCCAAGAAAGACTCTCTTGTCCCAGAAGGTTTTCTAAAGAACCAACTATCTGGGGAATAACCTTTCTATTTAAAAAAAAAAAAAAGCTTCAACAGCCTCAGTTTACAGTTCTAACCAAAAAGATAAGCCACTTGTCTACAGCTCTAGGGCCTGTTGACAACAAAGAACTGAGAAGTTCTGTCATCTAGATCTGATTCCTGGAAATGTCTATTTCTACTATTGCCCTAATGGACAGAAGTAAGGGCAGCTTACTTTAATAAGCTCCTGTCACCTTTTCAGCAGCAAAGTTTGTTGACTCAGAACTCATTTGTGAAATCAAAGTTCAAGTTAATCTGCATTAGAGCAAGAAGACAAAGCTACTAAATATTGATGTAAAGAACCCATGACTAAGACAATTAGCATCATAGCTCACAGAAATAGGCAAATGACTTCTATCTAAAGCTATGTGCCTATAATGACTTCCTTGAACTACATGAATCAGTAAGACTACTATCCATACTACTGACTTGAGCAGAGATCTCTAGAGAGCTGGCATCTTAATATCAGACATTACTTTACACACGTGCAACAAAGCAGCTCAATTATCTGGATGACTCAAATATGTCAAAACTCAACTCACTGACAAAGTCAAGACATTAAGAATCAGGCTTCTATTCAACAAGCTTTTAATTGCAACTAGGATAATTTGGGACTAGTCACTTAATAAATTACTTCAAGTTGTTTCACTAAGCATTGAGAATCATCACAAGGTTATTTCCATAATATTAGGCACTGGGCAAACAGCTAAGATTCTAACTTCATTAATTTTGATAGAATTTACTCTTAAACTAATTTCCTTCCAAGCGACCTTTCTCCTGGGATATAAAGGATATAGTTTTTTGCTCTTCCAGTACAATTAAAGGGAGCCCTTTTCAAATTCATTAATGGAATATACTTATTACCAGAATCAGTGCTCTCTCTTCCTTTAAAGATAATGTAGAGTGGAATAAGGAGTAACTGCTATTGAGTATGGGCTGTCTTGAAAAAGTTATTTTTTAAAGCCAACAGAATTTAGAAAACCAAGCAAAAAACTCTGATTTGACAAGTATAGCATGTATAGCATGACTGTGGGGATCCGTATCAGTAACCCTCACTGAAATCTGACATATTAACTAGGTAAAGCAATAAAGCTTAGTATCTCAAGATTTTCATCCTTTATGTTAATAAAGTATCATTTTATTTATTTGTTCTCTAAATCAGAGAATAAGTTCACCTCAAATTCTTTTATATCCAAAGCAAATGCTAAAATATACTAAGTGGAAAAGAGATGTAATGTGGACAAATTATTATTATTTTCAGTTTTAGGCCCATATGCCTCACCAATAGTATTAGTACAATGAAGAATTTAGAATTAAACATTTCTAACAAAAATTTTTATGCAATTTGTTTATTTTAACTTTTCTGCCTAAAAGAGTATTCAGAAACTTTTCAAGTAATATTCACAAAAGGTAATATTCACAATCAATATAGACCCTGTTGAAATATCACTGTGTGTGTGTCTGTGTGCACTTATCACACACAGACACACTCACATATTTAAAAAAATATTTTAGACAAGGTTTAATTTTAAGATAGTCAATGAGTTAGAAGTGATAGGAAAAAAATTAATACTGAAGTGATTCAAAAGCCCCTATTTTCATGACAGATAATATATATATGAATTGATCATTTAGCCATCTGGAAGTGAATTTGCTTTAGGCTTCCAAAACTATACAGAGAACATTAAAATGTTTTTGTTAAGGCTTGATGTTATCAGCTCTAAAGAGCTTTTCATCAATCTGATTTTCATCGAACACTTACTATATTCCAAGCTAGGTGTTAGAGACACAGATGCAAGACAGGCCTGTCCTCAAGGAAGTCACGTTTTGATTGCTTGTTACATCAGGTACACACTAAACATGTTCACTCACACATCTGACCTCCTAGGCTTAACCCACAGCAAGGGATTCAGAAGTAAATATTACAAATGACTGCAAGGAAATATATAAAAGCTGTTGTACGTTTAGACCAAATATAACCCTACTTCTTAATAAGTAAAATGTTACACTAGAAATTCCAGATATACTACTAAAAATAGTAAAATAACCCAAAGCATAACTATACCTTCTTTAACACACATTACTTATACAATCGTCTAATTTAAAGGTACATCTGTTATAGTTCAGTGTAAGTATTTTCTTCCATCAGAGGGTATTTCTCTCTGCCCTCAAACTCCATCTGGGTACAATACTGAACAGTTCCTGAATGAATGAATGAAACAAACAGATGTTCTCATTACCAAGGAGGTACTCGCTAGATGCTTTTCTTAAAACACAATGGACTGACACACCAGAATTCTACTAGAAAGATCAGTGAGTTTCAGGGGCAAAAATAGTAACCACTGCACATTGTCTGACACCGTGTAGTCAACACGTTACTACGTTAGTTCACAGTAAACATATGATGGGAAACTTTCAGAAATTAAAACGAAAAGTGCTCATCACAGTACTTCAAAGCAGACTTGGCTCCCCTCGAAGGACAGGGAACACAAGTGCAAGACAAAGAGAAGGGAGGCTGGGGTGAAAAAGTCAAAAGGTCGCCACGGAGTGACCCTCAAGAGAAAGGCGCGCTGACCACTGAAGCTCGCGCTGAGCTGGACGGACACCTCCTGCCCAAGCCTCGAGCCCCAGCGCTTCCTCGAATCCGGGAGCTGAAGGCCACTCCAGCCTCTTTCGGCACCGCTGCCTGCGTTCGCTCAGAACATCAGCACAAAGAAACCACCGAGACACAAAACACTGTCCCCGTGGGCGCCGGGCAGGCGTCGCGACCCGGCCACCGGAGCGCTCTTTGCGGGTCCCTGCCGCCGGGAGAGGTAGCCGGGGAGCAGCGGGCCGACTAGGCGCCTTCGTCCAGACCTTCGCCGAAGTGTTTTAGAACTTGCCACCCACCTCCCGCTCCATTTTCCTCTCCCGACGTGGGCGCTGGACCCGCGCGAGGAGGGCGCGCGAGGACCGACGGGCGGAGCTGGGGCCGAGGGGCGGCCGGGACGCGCCTGGGTCCCGCAGCCCCACGCCCCCCGGCCGGCCCCCGCCTCCTCGGCCGCTATTGTTCCCGCGCCGCCCCCGCCGGCCGCGCGCCCCCCGCCCGCCGCGCGCTCCCGTCCTCATTCCAGGGAGGGGGTCACGGCTGAGCAAAGGCGGTGGCGGCGGCACAATAACATAAACACGGCGGGGCCGCCGGCCGCCCTGGCCCTGAGGCACTTGCCGCACTCACCCGGCAGCGCAGCGAATGGCGACAGGAAAGCCCGGCGGCGGGAACCGGCGCCGTCTCGGCGGTCTCCGCAGCCGTTACCCAGCGCTGCTCGCGGCTCCGCGATCCGGGCCGCGTCGTCCGGCCTCCGCCGCTCCGCTGAGTAACAGGGACGCGGGCCGTCACCGCGCACGCCCGCTCACGTCACCGCGCAGGACCCCGCCTCCGCGCTTCGCGAGCGGCCCATGGGGCGGGGCAGCCCGGGGGCCCGGATTGCGGGGGCGGAGTCCGCAATCCGGGGGCGGGGCTACTGCAGGGGGGTGGGCGGGCTTGCGGAGGTCGCCTGGAGGCGGAGCTACGAGAAGAGCGTGTGAGAGTCTCCAGTGAGGGGTGTGGCGGAATGCTGAACGGGGCGGAGATTTGCTCCTGGCGCGTGGCGGCGTGTGGCCTGAGTGCCCCGCAGCTGTGTGGGGGCGGTCCGCTAGTCCTAGCCAAGGCCTCTGGGGCTCCTTGCCCCAGAGTTTGAAGGTCAGGTGCCTTAAGCCAGACCCGCCCGGGAATCTGGCACTATGGCTAGGGCTCACACCTGAGAGACAAAAAGCTCTTTACCATGACTGACAATACATTCCACTCTGAGGACACCTGCTTCGGGCTCAGCAACCCTCAAGCAAATATTCTCTTAAGCCACTTGGAAAAACCTGCCTCCTGTTTTCCCTAAGTCCACTTCCTACAGAAGTCACTGCATTATCCTATTTGTCTCTGGGCCCCACAAGGCATGTATATGTTAGTTAGAGAAGCGACAAATTGGCAAGCCCTTAAATATCCGGCAAGTGGAAAGATGTCTAAATTACATACATGTTTGCAATAGAATACATTTTAGAAGTTTAAATACCATGTGTTCGAGGGATTCTTAACGACACAGGAAAATGTTCATCATACTTCATTAAGAGAAATAAGCAAATCTATTATACATAGATAGAATGATCCTACTTATATACTACACGTACACAGAAAAAAAAAAAAGAAACGTGGCAAATTATTTTAACAACCTAGACAGCATACTGAAAAGCAGAGACATTACTTTACAGACAAAAGTCTGTCTAGTCAAAGCTATAGTTTTTTCCAGTAGTCATGTATGGATGTGAGAGTTGGACCATAAAGAAAGCAGAGCGCCAAAGATTTGATGCTTTTGAACTGTGGTCCTGGAGAAGACTCTTGAGAGTCCCTTGGACTGCAAGGAGATCCAACCAGTCAATCCTAAAATAAATCAGTCCTGAATATTCACTGGAAGGACTGGTGCTGAAGCTGAAATTCCAATATTTTGGCCACCTGATACAAAGAACTGACTCATTTGAAAAGACCCTGATGCTGGGAAAGATTGAAGGCAGGAGAAGAAGGGGATGACAGAGGATGAAATGGTTGGATGGCATCACCAACATGATGGACATGAGTTTGAGCAAGCTCCAGGAGTTGGTGATAGACAGGGAACCCTGGCATGCTGCAGTCCATGGGATCACAGAGTCGGACATGACTGAGTGACTGAACTGAATTGATTTTAACAGTAGTTCATCATTGGACTATGAATTGGTTTTCTTTTATATTTTAAGTATTTCCCCGTGGTTTCCAAATTGTGTTCATAATCAGAAAAAAGTATATTACTTTAGTAATGAATAATACATATTTATTGAATAAAGGAGTGAATTCAGGTAGTCTTCCATGTCATGTTGGGCTGGCCTGTTTCCAGTGATTCTGAAATGAAACATAAATTCATTTGTTCATTCTCTTCCTAATTCCTCCCTCTCTCTCAGGCTTCTTTATTTCCTTCCTTGCTTTATTTCTCAAATAAATATTTATTGCATGCCCATTCTGTGCCAAGTACTTTGCTAACACTGGAAATAGGATGGAGCTTACAGACTTAATCATTATAATATAGAAATAATAACAGTAAGCAAATGCAAAATGATCACTGCATTATAATACAAAACGATATGGATACATATTATTATGGAACCAGTTGATGAAATTAATAAAGCCAGGAAAGTCTTCCTTGAGGAACTGCCTCTTGAACTGAGAACAGATTCAACCAGGCTAAAAATATTTGTTCCAGACAGAGGTAATTTAGTGTGCAAGAGTCATGTGATGACAGGGAGCAGGGTGAGTTTGATAAATCGAGGAAAAGACCAGTGCTGCTGGAAAAGCAAGGAAGAGGAAGCTATGAGACGATGTTTGAAAGATTATAAAGGAACCAAGCCTAGTACAGCCATACTACACAGGCTGAAAAGCTTGTCTTCATCCCAAGTGCAATGGGAAGCACCTGGCACGCTGTAGCAAAGTGTGTGGCATGGTCAGAATGGCATCTTGAAAAGATTACTTGTTGAAAAGAGGCCAGGTAGACACAGAAGTAGTCTAGATGGCAGATGGTGGAGGTTTGCTCTAGGGTGGTGGTCATGGAAACAGTCAAAGGACCCTCTGGGAGATCCAATACACGGAACTTGGTGATGGATTTAGGTGGGCAGTGAAGGAAACGGAGTTATTATGGAAAAGTCGTTAAGTTTTTTTGCATGTGGCCAAAGATGGGATGTGTGTACTGGTTCACTGAGATGGGAATCTTGGAAGAGAACAGGGGTTGCATGGAAAGATTGTGAGAGCAAATAGTTTGAAGGTTTTGATCTGCCCCAAAGAGATGCCAGGTTGGAAGGTGGTATTCAGAGCTGGGATCAGGTGGATAAGAGAAGAATCATTGATAGACAGTGATGACTTAAAGCCTTGGGGGTGGATCAGTTAGCCAAGGCCTGAGTGAGAAAAGGTACTGAATGAGAAGAAAACATGGCTTGGAGCCAGGCTTGAGGAACTTCAGCACTGAATTAATACAAAAAAGATGAGCCTGAGAAAGAGCTGCCAAGAGGAAGAAGGAAAACCAGGGGAGAAGGATTCAGGAAGGAGTGATCAGTAATATCAAGTATAAGAGGAAGCTTAAAATCCTGGAGTACTTAGATCCAGAAGTAGTTTGAAGTGGGCTAAGGAATGAATGGGAGATTGAAAATGAAAATGGTGGGTAATGATGAGTCAGGAAGTGAAGGAAGACACAAGCATATTTACATCTGGTAGGGAGACTGTTAGGAGGGAAAGGTGGAACAGAGGGAAAAAGCATGAGTCTAAGTTTCCTGGGAAAGCGGGGTGAAGGAAAGGGTGGAGGATATAAGACTGGACAGGCAGGCGGAAGTATTGACAGGTACCTCCTACTCCCCACCAGATAAGATTGAACACCTGGAGGTAGCAAAAGACAAAATAATCAGAGCAGTTGTGAAGTGAGTATTGCAGAACAGAGCTCCCAGTTTTCATACCTAGTTCTATAATGCTATTAACAGCCTCTCTTTCCACAGGAAGAGCTTCTGTTTAAGCCTCAGCCTTCCACTGTCAGCTTCCACTTATCTACATCTAGAAAAAGACATCCTGCATGTTTATATTCGTATATGTGCATGTATGTGATTTCAGAAGGCATTTCACTCTTTGTGATCGAATGTTATCATCTGTGATATTCTGCAAATTCAAAATCCTTTCCGTAACCCAGACATGGCTCTGGGCCTCCTTCTTCCTTCTCATGGCATTCTTCCTTGTTAACTGGCTGTAGTTTCTTGTAAACCTATTGAGAGCTGACTCAGTAAAAGAAGAGCTGAGGAATTGTTTCATTATTGGCTCTTTGATAAAGTTCTACCCCTGCCTGCCACAGCTTAGACATACCTGTGCTAAACTGCCCTCTTGCCATCCACATCCAGCTTTGAAGGTATTCAATATTTATCCTCTGGAGGGAAAAAAAGGGAATTGAGTGGGAGGGAAAGAATATATCATTGAAGTCCTGTAACAATAAACAAAATCCTTACTGTTGTTTTAAATAAATATATATTTAGGAAGCTTCCCTGGTGGCTCAGAAGGTAAAGCGTCTGCCTGCAGTGCGGGAGACCCTGATTCGATCCCTGGGTCGGGAAGATCCCCTGGAGAAGGAAATGGCAACCCACTCCAGTACTCTTGCCTGGAAAATCCCATGGACCGAGGAGCCTGGTAGGCTACAGTCCATGGGGTCACAAAGAGTCAGACACGACTGAGCAACTTCACTTCACATATTCTGGAAGAAGACTTTTCATCAGGTGTCTCAACAAGGATTCTGTGCCTCATTTACAAATCCTTTCACCTACATTTCCTCCAGCCCAGTGAAGTTTGCCATTTGTACTGCAGAAAATTCATCTTAGGTCCCGGGGTAGAGAGAAGAGAGCCATTCACTACTGGTCCCTCTTCCTTGACAGTTTTAGGGAGGACACATCGCCCTTGCATCTCCATCTCCATCTCTATTGCTGTCTTCATCCCCACCTCCATCTCCATCTCTGTCTCTACATCCATTTCAGCCTTCATCTCCATCACCACCTTCATGGCCCCCCCCGCCTTGCCCCTCAGATGTAAACCTGGAATTCATATTAGATTGGCTTGCATTCAGAAAATGACCTTTTAGTATGGAGTCCCCTATGAATTCCCAACTTCTGCCAAAAGTTCTACACATTTCCAGCTAAATTTAGAAAGGCTTTTTGTAGTGTTATTGGCTAGCAAGAAGGAGCTTCTGGCATCCCTATAGAGTTAAGAGTCATTTTCTTCAGGTGGCAGGATTTTGAGCCCCCCTGCAAAGCAGAAGTGTTGCTAAGAGAGGTGTTTACTGTGATCACCTTGGCAGAGGCCTCTGGCCAGGATTTGTCTCCTGTCCCTGACTCCGGCGGTGACCTGGAGTCCTCCAGTGTCCTGAAACGATGTTCTTGTTTCTAGAAAGCAGAGGGTAAGAGACCATCTGGTAAAGGAATGTCAACAGCTCCATTATCCTGTTCCTAAGCAGATTCCCATACAAAAACATTTCTGCTTCTCTGAGGTAGGTTTCATTGCCCCTCATGCCCAAACTAGCAAGATTAATTCTTAGCTGCATCAGCCTTCCAGCTTGAGGCTTACTGTGGATCTAAGAAGAGGGCAGAGGAGAGTAGAGTTTCTGTGTGGGGGAAAGGCAGAGGGAAATGCCATGACCCTTCAAGGTATGGACCATTTAAATGAAAGACAACTACACAGGGAAGAAAGTGAGCATTTCTTCCTGAATCTAAGACAGTTTATGCTCCAACTGATGCTTGACAGATCAACAATCCAGCATAAATAGGGGAGAAAATTAATTCTGGAGGTGCTAAACCACACGAAGACTGGATAAGGTCTCAAACCCAGCCCTCTTTCCCTACCCCTCACTCACAGTGTTCTGTGTCCTTGTAAAGCCAAAGTGTGGTTGGTAAATGTCAGCCTATGCAGAGCAGAGAGCAGGACTCCCCCTCCCTTGGAATCAGCAGGAACAATAGGGATATCACAGGTAAACTTCCCAAAGGCAGGACCACGGCTTGAGGTTCTATCACCAAGCAACGAAGCAAGGCTGTGCCCACAAAGAGATGAGGATCATCCTGTCTGGATCCTCTTGTGCACATTCTTAGAGAAGATGGGACCAAACTGATAGATTTAAATACATGGCTCATTCTACCCTCACAGAAGGGTGGGCATCAGGATCTTGGAGGTAGAATTCCCCATTGTGTCAGAGGTCAGCAGCCCTGAGAGGGAGACTGGACGGGGCTGGAAGAAGCAAGCCAAAGAGCAAACCAAATATTAGGAGCTAGCTTGTGGGGCAAAGATTTTAACCACAAAAGAAAAAAAAAAAAAAAAAACTACACAGAAACGAAATTCCCCTGAAGAGACTAGCGAAGGCACTAGACTTCCCTTCACCCCAAACAGTCCTATAAAGCTTATAGATCTGAGGGAAGAAGTACAGGAGTACCAAGAAAATTCAAGTTCAAGGATTTTTGAGTGGTATTCAGTTGCAATCGAAAGTCAGGCTTCAAAACGGTGTGTGTGTGTGTGTGTGTGTGTGTGCATGTGCTCAGTTGCGTCCAACTTTTTGCAATCCCGTGGATTGGAGCCCACCAGGCTCCTGTGTCCATGGAATTTTCCAGGAAAGAATACTGGGGTGGGTTGCCATTTCCTACTCCAGGGAATCTTCCTGACCCAGGGATCGAACCTGCATCTCTTGTGTCTCCTGCATTGGCAGGTGATTTTTTTTTTTTTTTAAACCACTGACTCACCTGGGAAATCCCTCAAAATGGCATAATGTGGATATTTCTGTAGAATCTTTCTCAACTCAGAGAAATAAAGATAACACTTGGAGGGAGTGTCCAGGAGCTGGGGTTTTCCTGAGCATGTTGAATGAAAGGGTGGAGGGCAAGGAATTGAAAGTATTCCTGGGAAGATCAGGATAAAGCCTGTGGGGTCCAGGTTGGGCAAGAGGTACAGTGAGGCAAGGAGTTTGGTGAGGCGGGTAGAAGACAGACAGACTGGGGCAAAATTCACACAAGGAGCAAGGGTTTTCAGTACTTTAGGACTGAGAATGGTTGTCAGTGCACATAAGGGCATGCCTGAGGGAGCTGGCCAGAGAGGAATTAGACGAGACAAGGTAGTTTAAGTTTCTGACGTGGAGCAGCCCCTAGGCATGTTTGCCACTCTGAAAGGTTGATCTGAAGCAGAACTAAAAATCACTCATGAAGTGAGTAGTCAAGGAACTGCTAGTGTTTGTGTTGGACAGGCAGAGCTAGATGTCTCAGATTGTCCAGGATGGGCCCACTTTACACCTGTTTCCCCAGTGTGTTTATTAACAGCACTTCCCATACTTTCAAATGCATTCTTTTACGTTTGAATGATGATTAATTCCAGTGGCAGCAGCAGCGGTGGCAGCGATGACCGTGGCCCAGGGGTGAGGAGGGGATCTGCACGGGGGCAGGCCTGGGGCCTCAGCCAGAGGCACCTCCCTGGGGAATGTGCACACATATGAATTCTTTGACTTGAACTCGAGGACAGAAGGGCTTCCCAGGGGGCTCGGGGGTAAAAAATCCACCTGCCAATGCAGGAGACACAAGAGACGCGGGTTCGATCCCTGGGTCAGAAAAACTCCCTGAAGTAGGAAATGGCATGGAGAAGGAAACGGCAACCCACTCCTGCATTCTTGCCTGGAGAATCCGCGTGGACAGAGGAGCCTGGCCGGCTGCAGTCCATGGGGTCACAAGCAGCTGGACACAACTGAGGGCACGTGCACACGCACAGCGGCAGGCTCTGCTCCTCCTCAAATAACTTTGTTAGCTGTAAACTGTACGTTTTTAGAAAATACAGATGCGACACAGACATTGCAGTAAATTGTATCAGGGTATTATTAGAGTTCTTCAAAAAGTTTAGAATACCTGGTTTTGAAAACTGCTGTGACATGGCAAAGCAAATATCTACAAGCTTAGAAATTAAGGTTAAGGATTGTTTTATTCAATGAAAATGAATACCATTTTCATGTGAAGCTACAGATGAACCAATTATTAATGACGAAGACAATTTAAAAATTGATTTTTCCTTGTAATTGATGATACAGCAATAAAGCAATAATGCACAAATAGCTGTTTTAAATTACACACAAATCATGAAGCAGCTTTTCGTTTCTTGTTCAACTTTGCACAAGTTACAGAAGGTATCAGAGGAAATATTAAAACGACATTGCATAAATTTACATTTAAAACTGTAAGACATAAAATGGAGATACATTTTCTTTTAGAAAAAATGTTCTTTAATAATCATCATTTCCAAATGTACTAAAATTTCTATTTTAAAATAATTTGTCAGAAATTTATCCTGATGTTATTACAGCCTATAAAATACCACAGCACCAATGGCTGTTGCATCCATAGAAAGATCCTTCTCAAAAATTTTATTTATTTATTTATTTATTTTAATAATTGCCCGGGGGACGCGGCCCCAGGGCCGGCCGACGCGGGAGGCCGGCCGACGCACCCGCCCGCAAGCCGGAGAAAGGACAAAATTTATTTTTATTTTTGGCTACATCGTGTGGTTTGCAGGATCTCAGTTCCCCAACCAGGGATTGAACCGTGGACTGTAGAGGTGAAAGTCAGAATCCTAACTACTAGGCACCACGGAACTTTCCTCAAACTTAAAATTATAAAAAATTATTTGTTATCTTCACTTGCCAAGAGCGACTGATGTCATTTTTAATTATATCAATTGAAAGTTAATTTTTTAAAAGTTGTTAAACTATAAATTTTGATTACCTGACAAATGAATTTGCAGAAAAGTGAGTCAAAAAATTATTATGATCAATCAAGAACCATAATAGCAAAGTATATTTAACTCAGATGACCATTATATCTACTACTGTGGGCAGGAATCCCTCAGAAGAAATGGAGTGGCCATGATGGTCAACAAAAGAGTCCGAAATGCAGTACTTAGATGCAATCTCAAAAACGACAGAATGATCTCTGTTCGTTTCCAAGGCAAACCATTCAATATCACAGTAATCCAAGTCTATGCCCCAACCAGTAACGCTGAAGAAGCTGAAGTTGAACGGTTCTATGAAGACCTACAAGACCTTTTAGAACTAACACCCAAAAAATATGTCCTTTTCATTATAGGGGACTGGAATGTAAAAGTAGAAAGTCAAGAAACACCTGGAGTAACAGGCAAATTTGGCCTTGGAATACAGAATGAAGCAGGGCAAAGACTGATAGAGTTTTGCCAAGAAAATGCACTGGTCATAACAAACACCTTCTTCCAACAACACAAGAGAAGACTCTGCACATGGACATCACCAGATGGTCAACACCGAAATCAGATTGATTATATTCCTTGCAGCCAAAGATGGAGAAGCTCTATTTAGTCAGCAAAAACAAGACCAGGAGCTGACTGTGGCTCAGACCATGAACTCCTTATTGCCAAATTCAGACTTAAATTGAAGAAAGTAGGGAACACCACTAGACCATTCAGGTATGACCTAAATAAAATCCCTTATGATTATACAGTGGAAGTAAGAAATAGATTTAAGGGCCTAGATCTGATAGATAGAGTGCCTGATGAGCTATGGAATGAGGTTTGTGACATTGTACAGGAGACAGGGATCAAGACCAACCCCATAGAAAAGAAATGCAAAAAAGCAAAATGGCTGTCTGGGGAGGCCTTACAAATAGCTGTGAAAAGAAGAGAAGTGAAAAGCAAAGGAGAAAAGGAAAGATATAAACATCTGAATGCAGAGTTCCAAAGAATAGCAAGAAGAGATAAGAAAGCCTTCTTCAGTGATCAATGCAAAGAAATAGAGGAAAACAACAGAATGGGAAAGACTAGGGATCTCTTCAAGAAAATCAGAGATACCAAAGGAACATTTCATACAAAGATGAGCTCGATAAAGGACAGAAATGGTATGGACCTAACAGAAGCAGAAGATATTAAGAAGAGGTGGCAAGAATACACAGAAGAACTGTACAAAAAAGATCTTCACGACCCAGATAATCACGATGGTGTGATCACTGACCTAGAGCCAGACATCCTGGAATGTGAAGTCAAGTGGGCCTTAGAAAGCATCACTACGAACAAAGCTAGTGGAGGTGATGGAATTCCACTTGAGCTATTTCAAATCCTGAAAGATGAGGCTGTGAAAGTGCTGCACTCAATATGCCAGCAAATTTGGAAAACTCACCAGTGGCCACAGGACTGGAAAAGGTCAGTTTTCATTCTAATCCCAAAGAAAGGCAATGCCAAAGAATGCCCAAACTACCACACAATTGCACTCATCTCACACGCTAGTAAAGTAATGCTCAAAATTCTCCAAGCCAGGCTTCAGCAATACGTGAACCGTGAACTTCCAGATGTTCAAGCTGGTTTTAGAAAAGGCAGAGGAACCAGAGATCAAATTGCCAACATCCGCTGGATCATGGAAAAAGCAAGAGAGTTCCAGAAAAACATCTATTTCTGCTTTATTGACTATGCCAAAGCCTTTGACTGTGTGAATCACAATAAACTGTGGAAAATTTTGAAAGATATGGGAATACCAGACCATCTGATCTGCCTCTTGAGAAATTTGTATGTAGGTCAGGAAGCAACAGTTAGAACTGGACAAGGAACAACACACTGGTTCCAAATAGGAAAAGGAGTTCATCAAGGCTGTATATTGTCACCCTGTTTATTTAAGTTATATGCAGAGTACATCATGAGAAACGCTGGACTGAAAGAAACACAAGCTGGAATCAAGATTGCCGGGAGAAATATCAATAACTTCAGATATGCAGATGACACCACCCTTATGGCAGAAAGTGAAGAGGAACTCAAAAGCCTCTTGATGAAAGTGAAAGTGGAGAGTGAAAAAGTTGGCTTAAAGCTCAACATTCAGAAAACGAAGATCATGGCATCCGGTCCCACCACTTCATGGGAAATAGATGGGGAAACAGTGGAAACGTATCAGACTTTATTTTTCTGGGCTCCAAAATCACTACAGATGGTGACTGCAGCCATGAAATTAAAAGACGCTTACTCCTTGGAAGGAAAGTTATGACCAACCTAGATAGCATATTCAAAAGCAGAGACATTACTTTGCCAACAAAAGTCCGTCTAGTCAAGGCTATGGTTTTTCCTGTGGTCATGTATGGATGTGAGAGTTGGACTGTGAAGAAGGCTGGGCGCCAAAGAATTGATGCTTTTGAACTGTGGTGTTGGAGAAGACTCTTGAGAGTCCCTTGGACTGCAAGGAGATCCAACCAGTCCATTCTGAAGGAGATCAGCCCTGGGATTTCTTTGGAAGGACTGATGCTAAAGCTGAAACTCCAGTATTTTGGCCACCTCATGGGAAGAGTTGACTCATTGGAAAAGACTCTGATGCTGGGAGGGATTGGGGGCAGGAGGAGAAGGGGACGACAGAGGATGAGATGGCTGGATGGCATCACTGACTCGATGGATGTGAGTCTCAGTGAACTCTGGGAGTTGGTGATGGACAGGGAGGCCCGGCGTGCTGCGATTTATGGGGTCACAAACAGTTGGACACGACTGAGCGACTGATCTGATCTGATCTGATATTCATTATAAAAATTATGGCACCAAAGGTAATTAATATGAAATAATATCAAATTACAGCAGCAAAAATGCAATCGTTTTTGTAATTTGCAGGTTTATGCTGTTACTCATGAATCATTATTGTTGTGGTGCAGTCACTAAGTGGTGTCCAACTCTTTGAGACCCTGTGGACTGCAGCATGCCAGGCTCCTCTATCCACCGTTAACCCTTGGAGTTTGCTCAAACTCATGTCCATTGAATTGGTGATGCTATGTAATCATCTCATCCTCTGCCACACCCTTCTCCTCTCACCTTCAGTCTTTCCCAGCATCAGAACCTTTTCCAAGGAGTCAGCTCTTTCCAACAGGTGGCCAAAGTATTGGAACTTCAACTTCAACAACAGTCCTCCCAGTGCATATTCAGGATTGATTTCCTTTAGGATCGACTAGCTTGATGTCCTTGAAGTCCAAGGGACTCTCAAGAGTCTTCTCCAGCATCACAATTTGGTAAGTAGTAAAATACTTTAAAGGGAAAAATTTTGTATTTTAGTACCTTTAATCGGAGAAGGCGATGGCACCCCACTCCAGTACTCTTGCCTGGGAAACCCCATGGACGGAGGAGCCTGATGGGCTGCAGTCCATGGGGTCGCGAAGAGTGGGACACAACTGAGTGACTTCACTTTTACTTTTCACTTTCATGCACTGGAGAAGGAAATGGCAACCCACTCCAGTGTTCTTGCCTGGAGAATCCCAGGGACGGCGGAGCCTGGTGGGCTGCCGTCTATGGGGTCACACAGAGTCAGACACGACTGAAGCGACTTAGCAGCAGCAGCAGCAGCAGCAGTACCTTTAATGATGGGCTTCCCTGGTGGCTCAGTTGATAGAGACTCTGCCTGCAATGCAGGAGACCAGGTGGGCTACAGGCCATGGGGTCACAAGAGTCGGACACGACTTAGCAGCTAAACTATCACCACCACCTTTAATGATGTATTTTTTCCTGCTTTTTGAAAAAGGGGCCTCCTGTTCTCATTTTGTACTGGCAATTATATAGTTGGCCCTGACTTGGGCGTTGAATTTACCCAGACTGATTGTATTATATGGCATAGAAACATTTCCAAATACCTCGTGAATGTCAGGAAATATGGAAAGAGCAGAAGGAAGGCTTGGCAAAGACATAGAAGACCTCTCAAAACAGGAGGGCTTGGGCCATGAGGAATAAGAGCTTGCACTTGCCATGAGGACTGAAAAGGCAGCAGTGTCTTCAGGGAAGTCAGGGGCACTCAAGGTAAGGAGGTTAAAGAAATGTCTCTATGGAATCCCTTGGTGGGGGCGGGGGCAGTTGTTGATTGGTCTGTTTCCCCTCAGCAAGGTTCAAGAGAAGGTAGAGTCAGGGGCAAGGAATTCTTCTCAAGGATGAGGTTGTAAGTGGGGGCTGCCTTACCCTTCAAGGAGGTTAACTTTTAATTCTGTTAAGATTCGCACAAAGCATTTGCATTATTTGTTTGTGCCAGTCAATATCCCCACAGGAAATAGCCTCACTCAAGTGGGGTAATTAAGGAGAGTTTAATAAGGACTATCTCCAGAGGTGTGGGAAGGGTTAAAGGGAACCACCAGGAGGCGATGCAGCGTCTTGGGGCTGCCAACAACCCGGGAGCCTGAAACACAGGTGGTCTCGAGGGGCGAGGAGAGGCAGTGGTTTAAGCACCACGCCAGGGCAGTGAGAGGAAAGAGCCACTTGACAGGAGCTGTGGTCTGTGGTAGAAGGATACAGACAACCCTCAACACATGAGTAGAGAGGGAATGAGCACCCTGACTTCTCACCTTCCGTCTCCGGCCATTGCACGTTGCCTCCCATCGGCCAAACAGAGCCCCAGGCAGAAGGCCAGGGAGCCCACTCTGTGTATACAGAGGAGTCCCGCCCGCCCGGCTCAAATCGTAGGGCAGGTGAGAGGGTGGAGAGTGGATCTGCAGGGACAAGATATTCTGCACGGGATATGTGTACATGGTGTATGTATTTGTCATTGTTGTATAGTTGCTAAGTCATGTCCAACTCTTTTGCAAGCCCATGGAGTCTGCCAGGCTCCTCTGTCCGTGGGATCTCCCAGGCAAGAGTACTGGAGTGGGTTGCCATTTCCTTCTCTAGGGGATCTTCCTGACCCAGGGATCGGATTCACGTCTCCTGCATTGGCAGGTGGATTCTTTACCACTGAACCACCATGGAAGCCCACCTGTTATATATATTCCATATGTATTACATATGATATCTATCATCTATTATAATATAACATCATATTTTATATACTATAATCTTGTCAAGGATAGAGGGAACTAGAGATCAACATATACACACACACACACACACACACACAGTATGTGTTAGTCACTCAGTCGTGTCTGACTCTTTGCAACCCCATGGACTGTAGCCTGCCAGGCTCCTCTGTCCATTGAATTCTCCAGGCAAGAATACTGAAATGGGTTGCCATGACCTTCTCCAATATATATTTTATATATATAATTAATTACCTGTCAATACATACATGTTATAGAAGAAACATAGCCAAATTAGAACTTGGGAAGTATAGAAAAATTATAACAAAAATTTATCACTTGCTAATAATTGCTTACATATTTCTGATTCTTTCAAAACTCTATGAATATAAAGCTAGCCAGAAAGAAGAGTGCTTTCTAATTTTCTTGGCTACACTTCCCCTGGGGCAGGCAGGAGCAACCAAGGACCTGAGTTCCATGGAGAAGAGGACGCAGCTTCTGGTTGTGTGTGTAAGTGTGTGTGTGTGCGTGTGTGCGTGTGTGTGTGTAGGGTGGAGGTACAGGGCAGACACCTGGGTCAGATACCGGGGCTTTAGGGTGGAGGCTGATAGTGTAATTTCCTTCTTGCTCTGTTTAAATGTATCCATGTTTGAACACGATCCTCACTGGCCTAGAGCCAGGTACAAAAGGTGTGGGCCAGTCCACCTGCCCCCTGCAAGGACTAAAGTAGGGTGGTGGTGCGGTGCAGATAGCAGCAAAGAAAACGTCTAGAAACTGCGTAGCCTGAGGTTGAAATAGGACACTTGCATTGTTCCAGGGTCTTGATGTCTTTGGCTGGATTTGTCCAGCTCCTAGTCATTCTCTTCAACCTGATTCTCTCCCCTCACATGTAAAATGCCAGGAATCTCATCTTCCCTCCACACCCTGTGCCCTTCAAATCTTCTACCTCGTCTTTCTTTTCTCTGCTCCCCCAAACCAACTGAAGACTCCTAAGGGGGCTCTGATGTCAGTCACAGACAGATCTTGTCATTCCTGTGTCCTGCCCCAAGACACTCTGGTTTTAAGAGATGAATCTTTAAAAGGAAATTTTCCAGTATTTCTAAACAGAGTTCCTCCGTTAGAACTCACTGGATGTACCAGGAGAAAGTTCACATCAAGAAAATACTGAGGCCCAAGACCTTAGTATTTGGTCAAATTCCTCCAGTCTCCGGGGATCCCAGAATATCTCTTGGGCCTGCTTGTGAGTTGCTGACCCCTGCAGTCCATCATTTTCCCAACGCTTGCCAAGGATGGCGGGCCTTGGAGATCACAGAGAATTTACCCTCATTGAGCTTACTAGTTCTTCTACGTTAGAGTCGAAAGGGTGAGAAAATGGAAACATCCAATCCAAATTAATGCTCACTAGAACCCAAGAGACACAGGATTGCTCTACAAAGGGTTTTTGTCAGTGCCCGCCCCAAATGTGATATCCGTACAAGTATAGAGATGGGCCAGATCACACTGGGAATGGCCTCCAGGCAGCCATGCTGCGCTCTCTTCTCCACCCCGATGGCGCATGGAGAACCACCAGCTCCCAATTAAACACAAATTTTAAAGACCTCCAAAATGAGTGTGCTTGTGTGCAAGTATCCTTGTGTTTTAGGAATTTTCCATTGGTAGCGAAAACTTCATTGTAATGAGCATTTGTTGCCTATCTTCTAGAGAATGTGGGCTACTTAGAATTGCAAAAATAGGGCCTTATAGAACACTGAGTGGAATAGTAGAGGGAAATATGGAGGGGTGATCTTCCAAAACCAGGACAAGTAAAACAAGGGAATTCATGGCACACTTAAAGAAGACTTTCCCATTGATGGTTGCACTGAATGACCAAGACAGGTTAAAAAAAAAAAAAAGATAATACAAAGTCAAGTTGTTTTCTGGTTTTCACAGCTCCAAGAAGAGGTGGAGGCTTGTGCAGTGGGCTACCCACCCCATTCTGATTGACCGTACAAGCTTTATCAGCAAGTCCTATCTAACATTCAAGGAACAGATAATCCTCTTATTATATTACTCATTTTATGGAGCTATAAAATTTTATTTATAATTTTAAATAAATGAGCTATACTCATTTTATTTAGCATACCCTTTATAATTTAGAAGGTCAATAAAGAAAAGAAAATTATAAGCTAAAATCACACAAATGTAAATATAAAGTTTCTAGGCAAAATATTAACAATCTGAATCCAGTGATACATAAAAAGGATAACTATCATGACCAAGTTCAGCTTATTTCAGGAATACTGATTTAACCTTAGAAAATCAATTAAAATAATTGATGACAGTAGCAGAAGAAAGGGAAAATATCATATGATCATCCTAATGGATTCTAAAAAAGTGCTGGTTTTTCAAAACCCATTCATAGTAAAAATTGTAAGCAAACTAAACAGAAAATAATTTCCTTAGTTATTATTGTGTGTGTTTACTCAGAACAACAAACATCATCCTTAATGGCAAAATGCTGAAAACTTTCCCTCTGAATTCAGAGATCAAATGATGAAGCCCTGTTCCATTTTTAATCAATATTGTACCATTCAGCTCAGTTCAGTCTCTCAGTTGTGTCCGACTCTTTGCGAACCCATGAACCGCAGCACACCAGGCCTTCCTGTCCATCACCAACTCCCAGAGTCCACCCAAACCCATGTCCATAGAGTTGGTGATGCCATCCAACCATCTCATCCTCTGTTGTCCCCTTCTCCTCCTGCCCTCAATCTTTCCCAGCATCAGGATCTTTTCAAATGAGTCAGCTCTTCGCATCAAGTGGCCAAAGTATTAGAGTTTCAACTTCAACATCAGTCCTTCCAATAAACATCCAGGACTGATCTCCTTTAGGATGGACTGGTTCAATCTCATTGCAGTCCAGGGGACTCTCAAGAGTCTTCTCCAACACCACAGTTCAAAAGCATCAATTCTTTGGCGCTCAGCTTTCTTTGTAATCCAGCTCTCACATCCATACATGACCACTGGAAAAACCATAGCCTTGACTAGATGGACCTTTGTTGGCAAAGTAATGTCTCTGCTTTTTAATATGCTGTCTAGGTTGGTCATAACTTTCCTTCCAAGGAGTAAGCGTCTTTTAATTTCATGGCTGCAGTCACCACCTGTAGTGATTTTGGAGCCCAGAAAATTAAAGTCAGCCACTGTTTCCCCATCTATTTCCCATGAAGTGATGGGACCAGATGCCATGATCTTCATTTTCCGAATGTTGAGCTTTAAGCCAACTTTTTCACTCTCCTCTTTTGCTGGGAGCGAGCTCCGCCCCTGGCAAAGGTTATGAGGAAGGAGGCTTGGCATACGCCAAGGCGGGATCGAGCCTCAGGAGTCCCCCTGGAAATTCTCGAGCATCTACCCCCAAAACCAGAGTCTGCCTACTTTCTGCTTTGTGCTCTCACCTACACCTCTGACTTTATGGGGGGCTGTCCCCCACTACCTCTCTCTGAAAAAAGAGTTAGCTTACAGCTCCAGTTAATAAAGTTCCTGGGTGTGATAGTGTTTCAACCTACAAACTCCTTTGGAAGTCCTCTAGCCTGCCTGAATAGGTTTTTCCGGCCACATGTGATTGCTCAGAGCCTCCCAACTGTGAGAGTCATGAGGTGTTCTAAACTGTCTAAATACAGATTCCTTTGAGCAGTTAGAAGATTGATTAGAAATTGTATTGGTGAAGGGTTTTTCACTTGTTGGGCCAATGTTTGCTGCTAAGTCTCCATATCCCTTACCTGCTGTGTCCCTGGCAGTGTATTGATTAATATAATTGGTGTAAGTAGTAGCTTTAATGTTTGTAACCTGGGGCCCTTGAGAATTCTTTTTCTTGTTATAGCCCACCACACCTTTGCTCTGTAGGAATGCAACTTTATCTAATGCTTTTGGAGGGTGTCGCCTGACTAATCACCTTTAGAGAAAAATAAGTTTTCTGAAGAAAGGGTATTAAAATGTTAACAGGCCTCTGGGCCAGAAGATGATGCAAATCACCTAAACTTTTGCATATGATAAGTTTGCAGGAAGAAAGCCTGGCTTGCTGCATGACTCTACCCCTTCCCCCATTATCCTCTATGCATAACTTAAGGTATAAAAACTAAATATAAAATAAAGTGCAGGCCTTGTTCATCGAAACTTAGTCTCCCCATGTCGTTCTTTCTTTCTCCTTCTGGCTGAATTTTTTCCTCTGAGGCGGGGAAGGTCGTCAAGCCTACTAATTTTGCCTGGGCTTCTAAGATCTGACCGGGGAGGCCTTAGTGTCTCCTCTCCTTCGGGAGAACGGGAGGACGCCTTCGGCCTTCGTAGGTGACGTAAATTCCCTGCTTTGGAATTTTATTCAGCCTCTTTTCTTCACTGAATTTCTTCGCTGAGCTATTCTTATTTCACCACTCTTTATATCCTTAATTAACGTTTAATTAAGCAGTTGTTTCCTGATCCTCTCAGACGCCGTCCCCGCTTCGAATTTCCTGGATCCACCGGGGCTGGACTCCGGCACTCTTTGACTTTCATCAAGAGGCTCTTTAGTTCTTCTTCACTTTCTGCCATAAGGGTGGTGTCATCTGCAGCTGAGGTTATTGATATTTCTCCCAGCAATCTTGATTCCAGCTTGTGCTTCTTCCAGCCCACCATTTCTCATAATGTACTCTGCATATAAGTTAAATAAACAGAGTGACAATATACAGCCTTGACATACTCCTTTTCCTATTTGGAATGTATGTTCTAATATAATAAAGCAAGATAAGAAGTAAAAGGTAAAAGAATTGGTAATGAATAATTCAAACTGTTATTGTTAAGGAAGTATAATATATATATAGAGAGAGATAATTCAAGAGACTCTACAGATTAATTATTATGATTAATAGACAAGTTTGGCAAAGTAATCAACATTTAAAAATTAATTATGTTTTTCTACATGCCAACAACAAACATAATAAAATAAGTACTAAATGAGTTAAAAGATACTTTGAATTTGTATAAAAAATATGGAGTACACAGATATAAATCTAACAAATTGTGCAAGACCTCTATAAAAAAATTATAAAACTTAACTAAAGGCATTAAAAAAGACCTATAAATATGTGGAGAGATACACTGTGTTTGTGAATTGGAAGACTCTGTTGCAAAGTTGCCAATTCTCCCTGCTGCCGCTGCTGCTGCGTCGCTTCAGTCAGTGGCCGACTCTGTGCGACCCCATAGGCGGCAGCCCACCAGGCTCCCCTGTCCATGGGATTCTCCAGGCAAGAACACTGGAGTGGGTTGCCATTTCCTTCTCCAATGCATGAAAGTGAAAAGTGAAAGTGAAGTTGCTCAGTCGTGTCTGACTCTTAGTGACCTCATGGACTGCAGTCTACCAGGCTCCTCTGCCCATGGGATTCTCCAGGCAAGAGTACTGGAGTGGGGTGCCACTGCCTTCTCCCAATTCTCCCTAGATATACTTAAAGATTTAATGCAGTCATTATCAAATTCTTAAATAGGACTTCAGCTGCTGCTAAGTCGCTTCAGTCGTGTCCGACTCTGTGCGACCCCAGAGACGGCAGCCCACCAGGCTCCCCGTCCCTGGGATTTTCCAGGCAAGAACATTGGAGTGGGTTGCCATTTCCTTCTCCAGTGCATAAAAGTGAAAAGTGAAAGTGAAGTCGCTCAGTCGTGCCCGACTCTAGCGACCCCATGGACTGCAGCCCACCAGGCTCCTCTGTCCATGGGATTTTCCAGGCAAAAATACTGGAGTGGGGTGCCATTGCCTTCTCTAGAGCCCCATATTTTGACTTGGCCTTGGAAAGAATCCTTCCATTCTTCTGTTACTCTCTCTCCAACACTCTTTTCAAACAAAGCATCTTAAATACCTTTAAAGTACCACCTCGTTTTCACAAAGGAGATTCCTCTCCTCTCCAGCAGCCCTCACATCTGCTACCTCATTGCCATCTCTCTGGCCACCGTGACCTTTCCAGTCCCTGGCCCTATCAAATTCATTATCAGTCCTTGGGCAGATGGAGGGAGGTTCTTTAATTCTAAAATATAATTGCATTAATTAGACTGTGTTACCTGCCAAGCAGCCATTAAGGTCGGCTGGCATTTCATGACTGAGGCAGTTGTAGTTCCAGTGATGACCAGTAGGTGTCATGGTCACAGGTGGGATACTGCCTGCTGGGTCTGTCTTGCTGAATGTGGGACTGCCTTGTACTACTCTCGGAAAACCTTTCTTTTTAGCAACTTGACAGGGGCAAAGAAAAGCACCTCAGACAATATCCCCTACTCTTTTTTTCATTATGGGCTCCTCCCCATATTTGAGTAGGCGGGCCATTTATGGATTACAGCTGTCTCATCTATCAACGAAAATATTCAAGCAAGAAATGGTGGGAAGAGTGTGCCTGGCCCCTTTCTTGATGAACAAACCTAGGGGAACTTCTGCTCCTCACCTACTGAGTGCAGAGAGACTACCAAAGAATGGGCCCCTTTTCTGATTTGGTATTTCCTTTTTCACTTGGGCTCTCAAGGGGTTATTTGTCTCTTCCTGGTACTTTGTCAACAACTGGAATACGTTGCCATGAGAAGAAAGAACATGGAAAGTGCTTTCCTGGAAGGACTGAGGCCATCTGACACGAGATTTTTCAGATTCTCCCCGTCCGCCTCAACATTTCTATGCCCTTTCACTCATCCTTTCTCATCTCATCTCTTCTTCCTCTCATCTCTCCCCTCATCTCATCTACTCATCTCTTCTTCCTTAAAGAAACAACGACCTCTCCACCTCTCCAAGGCTTTCCCTTGTGTGGGTGCTTCCAGTGGGAGGTACACAGCTTTTGAAGTCTATTTTGGGTTCAAATTCTAATTCATCATTTATAGTTATGTGTCCTTGGGCAAACAATTTTAATTCTCAGAGCCTCAGTTTCCTAATCTGTGAAATGGAGATAACACTCCTCACATCCTAAGGTGTGTGCATATGGAATCATACAGGATGTGTATGTGATAAAAAGCCTTGACACACAGCTGACTTTCGTTAAAGCAAGTGGTTTCTGGTCCTGCGCCTCTGTAAGACCTCTCATCATCAGTCATTCCCATGCTGTTGAATGCAGTTTCTGCCACTTTAGGAATTCTCCACGCATTTGATCACTTTATCCGTTTCCCGGCTAGGTGACCTTACCCAATTCATTTAGTCTCTCTGAGATTTAATCATCTTTTGGAAAAACAGCAAAAATGCATTGACTTCACAGGGCTAGTGAAACTAAACCAAGGAGAGCATATCTCTACAGTGTCATCATGAGTACTGTCTGGGTCCTGTGTCTGTCACTTTAGTCTTTAAGGGCACAAATATTCCAAATATTCATCCAATCAGTATGTGTTTAGTGATCATCTGTTATGAGACACAGTCCTGATCTGGGTGCTGGAGGTGCAGCCTTGTGGCAGAAATTCTTCGGTTTTCACCCAAGAGACACATACTCCTTTTTTCCTTCATCTCAGGGGCTGATCCATATGAACCCTTGGCCCGTGAACTTCTCACTTACTGGGGAGAGGTGCCTTCAGAGAAGGGAGGAGTGGGTCTTCTTGTCTAAGTCTGAGTGGGGGACTTCTTAGGAGTGGATAGATGGTGGCAGGAAGGGTGACAGGACATCTTGCCATGTATCTCAAAGATACTCAGGTTTTGGAAGGAAGAGCTAAG
Organism: Bos javanicus; assembly: GCF_032452875.1. Lineage (NCBI taxonomy): Eukaryota > Metazoa > Chordata > Mammalia > Artiodactyla > Bovidae > Bos > Bos javanicus. Next base: position 44,192,167 of record NC_083895.1, on the reverse strand, counting down.
ACAAGTGGTTGGAGAAGCAAGCAAGATGCCTCCTGGACCCTTTGGAGGCAGTCGGGTGAGTCAAGGCTACAGAGATAGATCCCAGCTAGGGGTTCAGGATGGGCAGAGCTGCACATCCTTTGCAGAACCACCACCTTAAGCAAGACACAGAACTATTCCATCACTACAAAGATCTCCCTCATGCCATCCCTTTATAACCACTCACCCTATCCCTAACCTTTAGCCACCACTAACTTGACTTCCATCTCTATAATTCTGTCATTTCAAGAATGTCATATATGTAGAATCATACTGTATGTGAGTGTTTGAAATTGGCTTTTCCCACTCAGCATAATGCCTTTGAGATTCATTTGCGCATTGCTCGTACCAGTGATTCATTCATTTTTACTGCTGAGTAAGATTCCACGGCGCAGCCACTTCAGTATTCTTGCCTGGAAAAGTCCATGGACATAGGAGCCTGGTGGGCTGCATACAGTCCACGGGGCTGCAGAGTGGGGCATGACTGCCAGGCACACAGGACTTGGTGGACCAGACATGACTGCCGGGCACACAGGACTCGGTGGACCAGACGTGACTGCCGGGAACACAGGACTCCAGGGACCACAGTTTGTTGAACTGTCCATGTACCGTAGGACATTTCGCCTGTTAACAGTTTCTGACTGTTGTAAATAAAGCTGACAAACAATCATTTGCACGTTTCTATGTGGATAGAAGTTATAATTTCTCTAGTATAAATGCCTAACAGTTTAGTTACTGGCAAAGATAGGTTTAGCTTTTTTTTTTTTTTTTAAAGAAACTGCCAAACTGTTTTTCTGGGTGGCCATGCCATTTTTATATTCTCAGTAGCAATGTATGTGAGGTCCTGGATTCTGTTCAGAATAATACAACTTTATTATTTTATATTTAATTAATTTAAACTTTGGACATAGCCTTGATAAAAAGCATAAAAAGCATAACTGGGGACAGTTTTAGTATTGAATTCTACTTGATTATATACCTTGCTCTGAAGAACAGTAGATAAATATGGATTAACATGGTTCTTAAAAGTGAAACAATTGAATTTTTAAAGATATGCCAGTTCAAAAATTTCAATACTGAATTAGGATTTTTTTCTTGCTCTAATGTGAATGAGTGAAATCTTAACAGAGATAATTGTAGAAGGGGATTACTGCTGAGTGCTAACACTGGTAACAAAAAATGTGAATGTGGTGGTGACTTGAAGCAGACCAGCCCACACTTGGGCATCCATGATTCCGTGCTGCTGTCTGCTCTACTGTGAAACAGCCACATGATGGGAGCAGTTCATGTTCTCTTTCTGAGCCTCAGTTTCTTCAACTGTACATGGTTGACCAGAATAAATTACTAAATAAAAATTACCTAGGGCTAGCTAAAATACAGATGTCCCTGGCTCTCCCCTAGAGATTAGGGTTCAGCAGGTCTGGGGAGGTGTTGGGAGATCTATATTTCATCAGGTTCTAATTTAAATCTGATGAGTTGACAAATTTGGGAGAAACAGCACAAGACGGTTGCAAATGATGAATTTGGGGGAAATAAATTTGGGAAACAAACAAATTTGGGAGAAGCAGCACAAGGTGGTTGTACCATGCTTTACTAGCTCGTGTGGAAAACTAGTAGCCTTGAGCAGGAAAAAGATAAATTCTGTAAAACATTATATAATATTTATTAGTTTTTGTAGAGCAATAGAACACAAGGAGGTACAAGGAGAAAAAAAATCCCAGAAATGGACAATAATTTCCTTGAATAAGTAATAACTAATGACTAAATGATAACAACTCAAAACACCCCAAAGCAACCACTGTTAAGCTTCTAGTGATTCCTTCTAGAGTATATATATATATATATATATATATATATATATATATGAGTACATAATATATATAACATACATCAGTTCAGCTCGGTTGCTCAGTTGTGCCTGACTCTTTGCAACCCCATGGACTGCAGCATGCCAGGCTTCCCTGTCCATCACCAACTCCTGGAGCTTGCTCAAACTGATGTCTATTGAGTTGGTGATGCCACCCAGCCATCTCATCTCATAACATAAATAGCACTATATATAAATGATATATTTTATATTTATATATATTATGTACATATTTACAATAAGAGGAATAATACAGGCCTATTCCATACCTTTTGTTTTTTAAAAGGTCTTGACAAGTTTTGAATGCCAGTGCGTATAGATATACCTGTCTCCTTGACATTGCTGTGTAGTTGATTTTCCACTGTGTATGCACTCCAATTTATTTAGCTGTCCACTATTGATTGACACTTTGGTGGCTTTTAGTTTTTCACTATTACAAAAAACATTGTGATGAGCATCCTTTTTTATATGCTTGAGTGAACTTTTACAGAATGATTCATGAGGTTAGTTCCTTGCAGCTGTGTTTATGAATGACATGTGCATTCACAGTTTTAATAATTATCACTCAATGCCCCACTGAGAGGTTGCACTAACCTACATTCCCACTCCTGGCATATGGGACTGCTCACCAGGCACGCCCTCACCTAGTCCTGGGTTTCATCTGATGTCATTTTTATATGCTTTGGTCTTTATATGAAGTAAAATGCATGGTTTCCTTTTTTTTTTTTTAGTCTCTCCATTTTGAAACTGCCTTTTATTTGAAGGGCTCCGACAGTCTACTCTCTCACCTTTACCTTTACAGAGCTAACGTCACACCAATTCTTGGTGTTCCCCTCTGTCTACTGGCTCCTTTTTGAACCTAAGTACCAGAGTGCAGAGAAGGCAATGGCACCCCACTCCAGTACTCTTGTCTGGAAAATCCCATGGGCGGAGGAGCCTAATAGGTTGCAGTCCATGGGGTCGCTAGGAGTCGGACACGACTGAGTGACTTCGCTTTCACTTTTCACTTTCACTCGTTGGAGAAGGAAATGGCAACCCACTCCAGTGTTCTTGCCTGGAGAATCCCAGGGACGCGGGAGCCTGGTGGGCTGCCGTCTATGGGGTCTCACAGAGTCGGACACGACTGAAGCGACTTAGCAGCAGCAGCAGCAACCAGAGAGTGTGAGAATTCCTTTTCTCCAACTGTAGTCTTCCTTTAAAAAAAACAAACATTTTATTGAGGGCTGATTGATGTACAAAGAGCAGTCTGTATTTAACACATACAACTGGAAGCTTGTAGAGATCACTGTACACCCATGAAAACATTGCCACAATCCATGCCGTAACCATATCCATCATCTCCAAAGTTCCTCCTGTCCTGTTATTATTATTATGTGTGTGTATCTGAGAATCACAGTCACATTTCTCTTGCCTTCTAACTGGCAGCTCCAGGTTATTTCTCATTGTTCTCAGATGTTTCTCTGTTCTTGTGGTGCGGGTCCAAAGGGCATGGAGAATGGCGGAGTTAGTGAAACTAAGACTCCGTTCTTGGCCGGCCCCCGGTTCCTTGCAGGGCTCCATTTTTTGATTGGACCGGGACATAAGGCTACATCATGGTCACAGCTCCTGCTGAGCCGCAATCCCATCGCCTTCAGTGGCATCTAATCCAGTTGAGCTCTTAGAGGCTCTCTCGGATCACTGGCTTTGAGGGCACAGACTGCTGGGGTGGCTGTGCCTGCTAATAGGCCAGAGGCTGCTCGGGGCTCAGGGCAGAGACCAAGCCACCGGAAAGGGAAGGGCCCTTGTTGACTCAGTTTCTGGGCCACCGAGTGCTCAGTAACAAACAGTAAACAAAGGCAGAAGCACAGGCGGCAGAAGCAGCTCAGGGGAGAGACAGCACCCCTGCTCCTTGGAGAGTGGGCCACGATAAAGGCCTAGACGGTCACGGAGACTTTCTGGACGCAGCCTTTGACACAGGACGCAGGTACTTCTTGACGTCATTTACTTTCTCCTATCAGTCTGCATCAGGGGAAGGGTAAACCCGTGGGGAATAAGGAGAGCTCAGCAGGGCTAGGCCTTGTGTTAAAGGCTCTTCGCAGTGTTGTTTGGAGTATTACTTGTTTCAGGTTACTGGCATGGACTCATTCAAAAACAAGTGAAGGTACATTTGTTCCTAACAAAGAGTGGGCTCAACAGAGAGTTTAGAGTCAGACCAACCCTTGTTTGAATCACCACTTTGCTACTCAACATCTGTTTAAACTGAAACAAACTCTTTAACTTTGCTGAGACTCTTTCCTTACCTGTTAACTGGTGATGATAGTACACACTTTGTTGCAATGTTGAAGATCCCTGAGGTGATATATGGAAGGCAGGTGCTTGGAGGATAAGAGTAACCCAGTATATGCTAACTCTCCCTATCTTCTAGGAATGAGTGTTGCAGTTATTCCTTACAGGAGGTCAGTGGTTTAAGGTAAAGAGTCTCAAGTCATGTCTATGTAACGTCTAGGAAACAATGAACAAAAGAAAAAATGTCAATAATTCGTCTAATATAATATGCATGCTTAAAGGAAAGAAAAACACTCAGTTTTGAGTTTTTTGACACTTTAAACAACCTTTGTTGTTAAAGCAACAACTGAAATCAGAGATGAGTATCTCCTGGCTAAATCCCACAGTTTGCTATAGGCTATTAGCTGAAACTAAGCTATGACCTTATCAATTTAAGAAGCACTTACTCGTGTCTCCTGGGTGCCATGCTAGGTTCTAGGGTGTCGGGAATACCTTTCTCTGCTCAGAAGATCTTCCAGGTGAATGGAGGAGCCAGCAAGTTTACCTGCACAATAGCTTGTGGTGGTAGCAAGTGCTGAAGAGGCGAGGGATCCTGGAAGAGGGGCTGACTGAGCACTGTTTGAATTCTAGGTGAGAACTAGCGAGAGATGGGAGGGCAGGAGTTGGGGAAAGGCATCTTAGGCAAAGCAAACCTCATGTAAAGGCCTGTGCATGCATGCTAAGTCGTTTCAGTCGTGTCCAACTCTTTGTGACCCCACGGACTACATCAGCCAGGCTCCTCTGTCCACAGGAGTCTCCAGGCAAGAATACTGGAGTGTGTTGCCATGCCCTCTTTCACGGGATCCTCCCTACCCAGGGATCAAACCATCGTCTCTTACATCTCCTGCGTTGGCAGGCAAGTTCTTTATCACTAACGCCACCTGGAAAGCCGGAAGCTGATGTAAAAGTCCAGGGGCATGAATAAGCTAAGCACATTCTGGGAACAGCAAACAGGTTGGAATAACTTGAGTAAAGTGTGAGTGTGGGCATCTGATAAGAGAGAAGGCTGCAGAGGTGAACAGGGCAGATCAAGAAAGGCCTTCTGTAGCTTGTCTTTCACTCAGAAGGTCCTATAGAGTCATTAGTGATTTTAATGACGGAGATGTCATGACTGCATACAGATATTAGAAAGATTATTCTGGTAGTGATGTGGGTATGGGAAGAGTGACCTTGGAATAACGATGGCTTCCCTTGTGGCTCAGCTGGTAAAGAATTCACCTGCAATGCTGGAGACCTGGGTTCGATCCCTGGGTTGGTAAGATCCCCTAGAGAAAGGAAAGGTTACCCACTCCAGTATTCTAGCCTGGAGAATTCCATGGACTGTAGAGTCCATGGGGTTGTAAAGAGTCAGACACGACTGAGCGACTTTCAGCCTAACCTAAGGAAACAAGAAAGGGGATGTCGAGAACCTCCAAGCAGGTGCTAACACTGAAAAAACCAATCATGCATATATATATATATATTCATTATATACATTCATTCATATACATATAAATTCATTATAAACATTACTGATGTGAAGGATGTATACTGCACAATTTACAAGTGATAAAATACACAATACTCTTTACTGCTAATTCAGTATAGTCAAGGAATTCACAAGGAATGTATTCATTGATTTTTGCTGAACTCTTGTATCCTTTGTCAGCCTATGTTTGCAATTGACCAACGTGTGTAGTTTCAACATTAACTGATATTTTTGTTTACGCTGACAAGTAAGAAGAAAGTTAAGCAATGAAGGTGAATGTGTTGCTTCTACTCATTGTCAATGACATGAATGACTTTTGTGCGGAATTGGACAACAGTTTTGAATTCTGGAAGACTATTTCCCCAAATTTTGTTCTATTTTCAATATAATAGCTACAGATATGACATACTTCTGGCTTTAACATGCATTGTTGATTTTTTTTATCACTTTCTTAAGTCTTGTTGACTGAAAAAAAAAGCACAACCTGAAAGTTGAGCCTTATTTTTTATGTGAGGGCATTATTTAGGACCGGCGCCTGGGAAGGAAGCCTCTCAGATAGCTCTAGGGGACTATTCCAAAGAGGTAAGGGAGGAGCTGGGACACATAGGAGTTTTTGCTGAAAAGAAAAAAATAAACACTCACGTAATTGAGCATCGAAAGATTACTGCTAAACACAAAAATCAGACATCTCAAGTTAATGATTTTAGTGCCTTTCTATGTATGTGAAGATGCAACATTCTGGGCTCCTTGAAATTACTTCTTTGATTTGCATCTTAACTACCAAAAGTCAGTAGCCTGTTTTTCTCTATCTTGAATTCCCCTCTGCGGGGCCCGCTGTCGGGGTGGCTGCAGCAGTGGGTAACATTCATTGTTTACTGGAGTTTTATGTTTGTCAACAGTGTAGACAGTCAACAAAACAACAAACCAAGTCCTCATTTGCAGTCTTTGTTAATTTCTTCAGTGTAAATATCCCCACTGTGGCCAATTCTAAGTTTCCAATGCTCTATCTCTGGACAGGAAGTTGGAAGAGATAAGTACTAATACACCATCATGTGTAATTTCTATCATATACGTGGAGGAGAGCAGAGACTGCAGTATAGTATATAGTAAAATAATTAGGAAATGGTGGGTTTGAGCTTATGATTAATATAATTTATTTAATTGGAAGTTCCTATAACTTAATTTTTTGTTATACCTATGTTTAACAACCAGCTTGCAAAATTTCTGGGGATTTAATAGCTGGCTCTCACTAGTCGGTAGGAACATTCTTCAGCACATCACAGGATCCAAGAAAGTTTTAAGGAGGAACTTGCCTGGTGGTCCGGTGGTTGAGAGTTTGCCTTTCAATGTAGGGGGTACAGGTTTGCTTCCTGGTCTGGAAGATAAAGGAAATCAGTCCTGAATATTCATTGGAAAGACTGATGCTAAAGCTGAAACTCCAGTACTTTGGCCACCTGATGTGAAGAACCAACTCATTGGAAAAGACCCTGATGCTGTGAAAGATTGAAGGCGGGAGGTGATGGGGATGACAGAGGATGAGATGGTTGGACGGCATCACCGACTCAATTGACATGAGTTTGAGCAAGCTCCAGGAGTTGGTGATGGACAGGGAAGCCTGGCGTACTGCAGTCCATGGGATTGCAAAGAGTCAGATGTGACTGAATGACTGAAATGAACTAGAAGCTAAGATCCCACATGACTCCCGGCCAAAAAAACAGAACAGAAAACAGAAGCAATATTTTAACAAATTCAGTAAAGACTTTTAAAAGGATCTACATCAAAAAAACAAGTCTTAAAAGAGAATTTAAAAAAAATTTTTAAAGGAAGTTTTAAAGAGGCACAATCCATGGGGAGCGAAATATGATTAGTAGGGATAGAAGGAGAGACAAAGACAGGAATTAAGAAGAATACCTGCTTCTCTCTACGGGCAAATACATCACTCATCAAAACAGGAAATACAGGAATGGATTCAGGGGTGCAAGTCAAGGCTGAACTCTTTGGAAAGACCAATATGGAAAGAGGACTATGATTTAAATATAGAACAGAGAAGGATGGGGAATGTTTACAGCCTTCAGGAAATGTCGCCGGACTTCTTCAGATGCCTAGAGACACGGTGCTCACTCCCCTGGTGGGATCCTATTCTTTGAGTTCCCTGTATCTAAAGCCCCAGATCTGGCTCATCATCATTCAGTGGAGTTTGTTTGGCCAAGTTGTTGTGCAGTAATCCTTTTATTTTTTAACGGAGTGTTTACTTTGCCCTGCTATAAAATGAATGTAATGCTACTCTTCTTTTTAGCCTAAAAATACCTGGAAAGCAATGTAAACCTCCCCAGAAAGACTCTAGGACTGTCCATCACTCACGCTGCCTCTGTCAGTCTTGCTCATTGAAGTTAAGGTTATGGAGGAAGGAGAGGGCTGGCTTAGAAGGACTTGCTGACCCGAGAAAGTGCTGCTGGTGGGCCAGGCAAGTGTGCGCAGGGCACACAGCGTGTATGGGAATACGAATGAAAACAGCCCTGTTGACCACTTTTCCCCTTATCAACCCCCCTAGTCTCTGGCCCTGGTGGTCACTCAGCCCGCCCCCCATTATCCTTTTTTGCAAGTCTCTTTTACCCATAGCTTTTGTCTTCAGAAGCCTACCTTTTGCGTTCACAGAAGCCTAATTGACATTGAGCATCTGGTCCTGGTTCATGGCCTCGGCTTATCCTCTGATAAGTCCTTCACCAAATTCCTTCTCTTTGATTTGATAGAGTAGTTACCCAAGTCACCCAGAACATTGACCAGCCCTAGTTGGGGGTCTCTTTGGTTACTTAACACAGCAATTATACCTCCACATTTTAGTTGACTACAGCCATTGCCTGCTTGTCACTGGTTCTTCCAAACAAGCTAATAGAACAAGCAGGGCTTATGGCTTGTGATGTGCTGTGAACCACCCAGTGATCTTTGGTGATTTTGTTAAAATGCAGATTTCGACTCAGGAGACTAGAGGAGGCCCAGAGTCTATTTATAACAAGCTCCCCGTTGATGCCAATATTGTTACATCTGAGAAACCATGCTTTGAGCTGCAAGGAATGGGGTTTACAGCTTAGGCCAACGGCACCTGTAGCCCCACTGATAGAGCTTCGTCTGTTCTCAAGTGTTAGTTTTGTAGGTTTGTCCCTGCTTTATCCCTTGCCATCAGTGTTTACTCACCGTTAATAATATAAACAGCTCCCATTTCTTGAGACGATACTGTGTGTCAGACACGATAACCAACATCACATAGCTTCCCAGGTGGCATCAGTGGTGAAGAGCCCACCTGCCAATGAGGGAAACGTAAGAGATGTGGGTTCAGTCCCGGGGTCAGGAAGATCCCCTGGAGGACAGCATGGCAACCTACTCCAGTATTATTGCCTAGAGAATCCCATGGACAGAGGAGCCTGGAGGTTACAGTCCATAGGGTCACAAAGAGTCAGACATGACTGAAGCGACTTAGCATGCATACACGCACAGAGAAAATTAACTGCCCAAGGCAGACAATGGTCAGTCCAACTCTGACTTTTGAACCTGCCCTCTCAGCCACTATGATTTGCTAGTCCTGTTTTCCTTCTGGGTTTTTAGGCCCTGAAGTTAGTGTTTTTAGTTGCTCTCCTCCCAAAACTCTTCTTCCTGAGACTGGCTAACTCTCCTTCCCCAGACTTGGTTTTCATTTTATTCTTGGTCACAGGCAGCTGTATAGTTAATTGCCCTTATTTTTCTTGCCTTGATTGTAGAACTTCTGCTTATATTTCCTTGAGTTTAAATGGTTGTAATAGCCTAACATTATTGGAAATAGAGTAGGTAGTGAAGAAAAGTGAATAGGTAGTGAAAGGAGATTTATAGAATGCTGGGAAAGTACCAGTTCATGGTGGGTTGGTGTCGTTCAAGAGGAAGATTTTGAGACCAAGTCATCAGAACTGACTCTTCCATAAACTGTTGTTGTTCAGTCAATAAGTTTTCTCCGACTCTTTGTAACTCCATAGATCGAAGCATCCCAGGCTTCCCTGTCCTTCAATATTTCCCTAAGTTTGCTCAAATTCATGTCCATTGAGTCAATGATGCTATCCAACCATCATATCCTCTGTCGCCTCCTTCTCTTCCTGTCCTCAATCTTTCTTAGCATCAAGGTACATTCCAGTGAGTTGTCTCTTTGCATCAGGTGGCCAAGTATTGGAGCTTCAGCTTCAGCATCAGTCCTTCCAATGAATATTCAGGATTGACTTCCTTTAGGATTGACTGGTTTGATCTCCTTGCAGTCCAAGGGACTCTCAAGAGTTAAGGACTGTGTCTTTCTTTTTTTTTTTTAAAGTGAAAGGATAGAGAAAGCTTTTGACATAGACATCAGAAAGAGGTAGAAAGAGTACCCCCCCTTTTTTTTTCTTTTTTTTTAAGTGGAATCACACAGTACTTGTTCTTTTGTGACTGGGCTTATTCCATTTAGCTATTTTCAAGGTCTATCTATGTCGTAATCTGTGTTAGAATTTGCTTCCTTTTTATTTTATTTTATTTTTTTTTATGTTAATAAACTTCTGTTTGATTTTGTCCTGCTATTCTGTCATTTCTTACAGAGATCCTCAGCTAAGAACTCAGAAGGGTAAAGGGAAATAAGCCTCTATGTCACCCTAAGTCAGCTTCAATAATTGCCATAGTGAGCAGTCTTTTTTTTTTGGGGGGGGATGAAATGTCCTATAGATATCAATTAGGTCTAACTGGTCTATTGTATCGTTTAAAGTTTGTGTTTCCTTGTTAATTTTCTGTTTAGTTGATCTATCCATAGGTGTGAGTGGAGTATTAAAGTCTCCCACTATTATTGTGTTATTCTTAATTTCTCCTTTCATACTTGTTAGCATTTGTCTTACATACTGCGGTGCTCCCATGTTGGGTGCATATATATTTATAATTGTTATATCTTCTTCTTGGATTGATCCTTTGATCATTATGTAGTGACCTTCTTTGTCTCTTTTCACAGCCTTTGTTTTAAAGTCTAATTTATCTGATACGAGTATTGCTACTCCTGCTTTCTTTTGGTCCCTATTTGCATGGAAAATCTTTTTCCAACCTTTCACTTTCAGTCTGTATGTGTCCCCTGTTTTGAGGTGGGTCTCCTGTAGACAACGTATGTAGGGGTCTTGTTTTTGTATCCATTCAGCCAGTCTTTGTCTTTTGGTTGGGGCATTCAACCCATTTATGTTTAAGGTAATTACTGATAAGTATGATCCCGTTGCCATTTACTTTATTGTTTTGGGTTCGAGTTTATACACCATTTTTGTGTTTCCTGTCTAGAGAATATCCTTTAGTATTTGTTGGAGAGCTGGTTTGGTGGTGCAGAATTCTCTCAGCTTTTGCTTGTCTGAAAAGCTTTTGATTTCTCCTTCATACTTGAATGAGATCCTTGCTGGGTACAATAATCTGGGCTGTAGGTTATTTTCTTTCATCATCTTAAGTATGTCTTGCCATTCCCTCCTGGCTTGAAGAGTTTCTATTGAAAGATCAGCTGTTATCCTTATGGGAATTCCCTTGTGTGTTATTTGTTGTTTTTCCCTTGCTGCTTTTAATATTTGTTCTTTGTGTTTGATCTTTGTTAATTTGATGAATATGTGTCTTGGGGTGTTTCTCCTTGGGTTTATCCTGTTTGGGACTCTCTGGGTTTCTTGGACTTGGGTGATTATTTCCTTCCCCATTTTAGGGAAGTTTTCAACTATTATCTCCTCAAGTATTTTCTCATGGTCTTTCTTTTTGTCTTCTTCTTCTGGGACCCCTATGATTCGAATGTTGTAGCGTTTAATATTGTCCTGGAGGTCTCTGAGATTGTCCTCATTTCTTTTAATTCGTTTTTCTTTTATCCTCTCTGATTCATTTATTTCTACCATTCTATCTTCTAATTCACTAATCCTATCTTCTGCCTCTGTTATTCTACTATTTGTTACCTCCAGAGTGTTTTTAATTTCATTTATTGCATTATTCATTATATATTGACTCTTTTTTATTTCTTCTAGGTCCTTGTTAAACCTTTCTTGCATCTTCTCAATCCTTGTCTCCAGGCTATTTATCTGTGATTCGATTTTAATTTCAAGATTTTGGATCAATTTCACTATCATTATTTGGAATTCTTTATCAGGTAGATTCCCTATCTCTTCCTCTTTTGTTTGGTTTGGTGGGCATTTATCCTATTCCTTTATCTGCTGGGTATTCCTCTGTCTCTTCATCTTGTTTAAATTGCTGAGTTTGGGAGTCCTTTCTGTATTCTGGCAGTTTGTGGAATTCTCTTTATTGTGGCGTTTCCTCGCTGTGTGTGGGTTTGTACAGGTGGCTTGTCAAGGTTTCCTGGTTAGGGAAGCTTGTGTCGGTGTTCTGGTGGGTGGAGCTGTATTTCTTCTCTTTGTTCAGTCGCGCTGTGGGGAGGGAGGGAGGGATGCTGCAAACAAATGACACTGGCGTGCGCTCGCAGTGCCTCAGCCACACTGGGTCTGCCCCCGCTCACGGCGCGTGTAGCCTCCCTACCCACACTGCTCAGGCTCTAGGTTGTTCCGCCGGGAACAATCCGAGGCTGGCCCTGGGTTGCATGCACCTCCCAGGTCCAAGCCGCTCAGGTTCAGGCACTCAGGTAGTCCTCAGAGGCGCAGACTCAGTTGGGCCTGCGTTTTGTGCTCTTCCCAGGTCCGAGCAGCTCAGGTGATGAGGTGTTTGGTGAGCGCCAATGCTGCGACTTATCGCCTCCCCGCCACTCGGTTATCTGGGTGTAAAACCGGCGCACCTTCTCAGGCAGATGTTGACCATCCAGACCCCCAATAAGTTTTAGTTAGCAAAGAAGCCAGTTTTATAGATAATGTCTCTCTGGGGCTGCGATTGCCCCCTTCTGGCTCTGGCTGCCTGTCACCAAAGGGGGAAGGTCTGCAGCCGGCTATCTCTGTTTAGTCCTTTGTTCCGTGCGTGGGCTGGCGGTGTCTTAGGTTAGGGCTGGCTTTTCGCATGGTAGATATCCCACAGTCTGGTTTGCTAGCCCAAATTATTTCGCTCAGATAGTGCTCAGGGTATTCAGGCCAGATTCTTACTCTCAGCGATGCAGCCCGCGCTGCGCCTCCCTGCCCAGCCCCCGCTTGCTAATGGCGGATGCAGGCGTCTGCGCTGCTTCTCCGCTGGGGGAGTTACCGTAGGGCTCGCAATCTGCGAGTTTTAATTGTTTATTTATTTTTTCTCCCTGTTATGTTGCCCTCTGTGCTTCCAAAGCTCGGCACGGATTCGGCAGTGAGAAGGTTTCCTGGTGTTTGGAAACTTCTCTCTTTTTAAGACTCCCTTCCCGGGACGGAACTCCGTCTCTCCCTCTTTTGTCTCTTTTATTGTCTTTAATATTTTTTCCTACCTCCTTTCGAAGAGTTGGGTTGCTTTTCTGGGTGCCTGATGTCCTCTGCCGGCATTCAGAAGTTGTTTTGTGGAATTTACTCGACGTTTAAATGCTCTTTTGATGAATTTGTGGGGGAGAAAGTGTTTTCCCCGTCCTACTTCTCCACCATCTTGGCGCCTCCCTCAGGATTGTGTCTTTTCCAAAGGTTATTTTTAAGACATCTTTTGGTCACACTGCATGGCATGTAGGATCTTAGTTCCCAAACCAGGGATTGAACCCATGCCCCCTGCGTTGACAGCACAAAGCTTTAACCACTGGACCACCAGGGAAGTCTCTCTGGGTGTTATTTTTAATGGTATGTTCTGGATGGATAAATTTGGCTGAAGGATGTATCTTTACCCCCAAAAGAATATTTAAAACAAAGTATTCATTTTGCAGAGTTTGTGACAGGGTGAGCCTCTTCTCAGCTTAAGTTGGGAGCCCACTAAAGTCCCTGTTCTGCCTGAGTTCCGTCCATCAGAGGTTGATCTAGTTGTCACTTTGAGACAAGAGGGGACTAAGGTCTCTGTGAAGAGGGACCTTGCTAGACTTCTCTGGCTCCTGGACCCCTCTGGAGGCAGCAGACTCCATCTAGCTAGCTGGTATGCACAAATCATTGCCCCCAACACACTTAACCTCTCTCTGCTTCACATTTTCCCTTTCCCACAGAGTAATGCAATTAGCAAAAGGAATCACTCTTTGTCTTCGGCTGTCAGGCAGAAATGGTTACATTTAGATATAAAGCCTCGTCCCTTTTTATAGACCGAAGTGAACATCTGGAGAACGAGGACCAGAAACTTGACTTGTTAATGCCAATTCCAAGAACTTTGTCATGATATTTATTTTATTTTATATTTTAAATTTAATTGAGCTTTATTTTCCTACTTTATTGTTTTATTTTAATAGACTTTCCTTTTGGAGCACTCAGCATAAAGCCCTTGAGGTCCATCCAAGTGGTCGCAGATATCAACAGACTGCTTTCCATTGCTGAACAGTATAATGTGATGTAGCCACACCACAGTTTGTTTAACCATTCACCAGATGAAGGACATTATGGTTGCTGATAGTTTTTATTTTTTCTCTGTATCTTCACCAGCATTTAGTATTATAACTTTTTTCTCTACTAATAGGTAGATAGTGATACTTTGTTATAGTCTTAATTTTCCTTCCTCTTGTGGCCAATGATGTTGAACTGGTGATCTTTCCATGTGCTTATTCATTGTGTATGTATCTACTTCTTAAAGTGTCTCTTCTTGTCTGTTGCCCATTAAACTGGCGGATCCATGTCAATGTATGGCAAAACCAATACAATATTGTAAAGTAAAATAAATAAATAAAACTGAAAAAATAGACTTTATATTCTAGAGAAATTTTAGGTTCACATAAAACTGAGAGAAGATATAGAGATTTTCCCTGCACCTATGTATGTGAAGATGCAAGATACCTCTTCATCTGGGCTCCTTGAAATTATTCCTTTGATTTGCATCTTAACTATCTAAAGTCAGTAGCCTGCTTTTCTCGATCTTGAATTCCCCTCTGTGGGGCCCATTGTTGGGCATGCAAGAAGTGAAAGTTGCTCAGTCGTGTCCAACTCTTTGAGACCCCATGGACTATACAGTCGATGGAATTCTCCAGGCCGGAATACTGGAGTGGTTAGCCTTTCCCTTCTCCAGGGTATGTTCCGACCCAGGGATCGAACCCAGGTCTCCTGCATTGCATGTGGATTCTTTACCAGCTGAGCCACCAGGGAAGCCACTCATGCATAGGCTTCCCCATTATCAACATTCCCCACCAGCGTGGTAGATTTGTAACAACCAGTGAATATTCACTGACTTATCATCACCCAAAATCCATAGTATACATTAGGAGTCACTTGGTGTTACATGTTCCATAGACTTGAACAGATGTAAAATGACATGCATCCACCACGACAATGTCATACAGAATAGTTTCACGACCCTAAACAACATCTTTGTTCCACCTGTTCATCCCACCCTCCTCCCTAATCCTTGGCAACCACTGGTAGTTTTCTGTCTCCATTGTTTTGCCTTTTCCAGAATGTCATGTAATTGGAATAACACTGTATGTAACCTCTTCAGATTTTTTTCCACTTAGTTGAGCAATATGCATTTGTTTCTTCCACATATTTTAATGGTTTGATAGCTCACTTCTCTTTCAGTTCAGTTCAGTTCAGTCACTCAGTCGTGTCCGATTCTTTGCGACCCCATGAATCGCAGCATACCAGGCCTCCCTGTCCATCACCAACTCCCAGAGTTCACCCAGACTCAAGTCCATTGAGTCAGTGATGCCATCCAGCCATCTCATCCTCTGTCGTCCCCTTCTCCTCCTGCCCCCAATCCCTCCCAGCATCAGAGTCTTTTCCAATGAGTCAACTCTTCGCATGAGGTGGCCAAAGTACTGGAGTTTCAGCTTTAGCATCAGTCCTTCCAAAGAAATCCCAGGGCTGATCTCCTTCAGATGGACTGGTTGGATCTCCTTGCAGTTCAAGGGACTCTCAAGAGTCTTCTCCAACACCACAGTTCAAAAGCATCAATTCTTCGGGGCTCAGCCTTCTTCACAGTCCAACTCTCACATCCATACATGACCACAGGAAAAACCATAGCCTTGACTAGACGGACCTTTGTTAGCAAAGTAATGTTTCTGCTTTTGAATATGCTATCTAGGTTGGTCATAACTTTCCTTCCAAGGAGTAAACATCTTTTAATTTCATGGCTGCAATCACCATCTGCAGTGATTTTGGAGCACAAAAAAATAAAGTCTGACACTGTTTCCACTGTTTCTCCATCTATTTCCCATGAAGTGATGGGACCGGATGCCATGATCTTCGTTTTCTGAATGTGGAGCTTTAAGCCAACTTTTTCACTCTCCACTTTCACTTTCATCAAGAGGCTTTTTAGTTCCTCTTCACTTTCTCCCATAAGGGTGGTGTCATCTGCATATCTGAGGTTATTGATATTTCTTCCAGCAATCTTGATTCCAGCTTGTGTTTCTTCCAGCCCAGTGTTTCTCATGATGTACTCTGCATATAAGTTAAATAAGCAGGGTGACAGTATACAGCCTTGACGTACTCCTTTTCCTATTTGGAACCAGTCTGTTGTCCCATGTCCAGTTCTAACTGTTGCTTCCTGACCTGCATACAGGTTTCTCAGGAGGCAGGTCAGGTGGTCTGGTATTCCCACTTGTCCTTAGCCCTGAATAAAACTCCAGTGTCTGGAAGTACCATGGTTTATTTACCTACTCACCTACTGAAGGACATCTTGGTTGCTTCCAGGTTTTAGCAATAATAAATTAAGCTATCATAAATATTCGTGTGCTGGTTTTTATATTGACATAGGTTTTCAACTCCTTTGGATAAGTACTTGCTGGTCACATAGTAAGAGTATGTTTCGTTTTGTAAGAAATCCCCAAACTGTCTTTCAAAGTGGTTGTACCATTTGCATTCCCATCAGCAATGAATGAGAGTTTCTGTTCCTCCACATCTTTGTCAGCGTTTGGTGCTGTTAGTCTTCTGGATATTGGCCATTCTAATATCATTCTGAATGCTCCCTTGTGAAGTACGTACGTATTAAGGATGGTCATGTCTTCTTGGAATATTGACTCTTTCATTATAATACTATGTACTTCCTGGTATGGTAATTTCAAGAGCTCCATCTTACCTGAGCCTGGTTCTATCACTTGCTTGATTTCTTTAGACTGATTTTTTTCTTGCTTTTATATATGACTTGGCGATTTTTTGTTGAAACCCAGACATTATGTATTGAGTAATAGGAACTGAGATACACAGGCTCTTAGTGTGAGCACTTACGTTAATCTGGCCGGGATTTACATTGTTTTTACCATTTGGTGTAGCCATAGGTGTCTAAGGCTTCAACTTCTAGTATCTTTGCTTTTCTTTCCCCAGTTGTTTTGGGTTTCTCTAAAAATGACTTCTTAAATACAAGCCTTTTGCTGTCACCTTCAGTTTTTATACAGGAGTCCTGTTGATGTGGTGGTGAAGTGTAATGGTAGTTGCTCAGTCATGTCTGACTCTTTGCGACCCCATAGACTGTAGCCTGCTAAGCTCCTCTGTCCATGGAATTTTCCAAGCAAGAATACTGGAGTGGGTTGCCACTTCCTACTCCAGGGTTATCTTCTTGACCCACAGATCGAACCCACATCTCCTGTGCCTCCTGCATTGGCAGGCAGATTCTTTACCACTAATTCCAGCTGGGAAGTCCACGTGGTGAAGCGCAGAAGACAAGTTATGTTCCATAATCCTGTGATTAGGTCTCAATCTCCGTAACTTTGTTGCTCCATTGGGCTCTGACCTTCACACACTCTTCTTAGCTTCCTTCTCCCCTGTGGTGAGACAGGCAGGCTGGAGGCACTGGATTTGGGTATTTCCCTTCCCTTATCTTGGTTAGACTCGTAAAGTAGTTTTCCTTGAGGAGGAGATCAGGACGCTTTTGGCCTCTTTTTAAATGGTTACGTTTTTCCTTCTCCTGCTGGAAAGCATAAGAGGATTTTCTCATATTCCCCACGAGAATCTGGTGGGACTCCTGGAGATAAAACTCACAAAATGTGAGGTTCCTCTAAGATGGGGCTCTGCAGAATTTTTAACTGTCAAGATAGCTAGTCTACCCTAAACCTATGCAGCATGTCAGTTATAGTCTGTTTCCCTTCCTGGTACTGATTCCAGACACTTTTTTTTCTTATTGTGAGAATGGGAGTGATGACTTCCAAGCTCGTCACATGCTGAAGCAGAAACTGGAAGACTGCCTGTTGCATATTTTAAGACTTAATTCATGTAAATGCCATACCAGACCTTGATTTTTTTTAAAATGTAGTCCAATATATCACTCGTGTTTCATGGATTTTGAATTTTTTATCTTGTTTAAGAAAGAAGATTTTCACCATTTCATTTATAAATTCAGTATTATTATATCCTAAATCTCTCCCTTTCTTCCCCTCTTTTCTTTCTCTTTCCTATATAGATATATAATACTTAGTACTTTAATTAATTTTAAATATCGTGTGTGATATGAAGTATGAATCTGAATTTATTTTTGCCAAATGAACAACTATTATCCTAATATTATTAATTAGCCACTGAATAGTCAGTTAATTGGACTATAAAGAAAGCTGAGTGCAGAAGAATTGATGCTTTTGAACTGTGGTGTTGAAGAAGACTCTTGAGAGTCCCTTGGACTGCAAGGAGATCCAACCGTCCATCCTAAAGGAGATCAGTCCTGGGTGTTCATTGAAAGGATTGATGTTGAAGCTGAAACTCCAATATTTTGGCAACCTGATGCAAAGAGCTGACTCATTGGAAAATACTTTGATGTTGGGAAAGATTGAAGGCAGGAGGAGAAGGGGACGACAGAGAATGAGATGGTTGGATGGCATCAGCGACTCGATGGACATGAGTTTGGGTGAACTCCGGGAGTTGGTGATGGAGGGAGGCCTGGTGTGCTGTGGTTCATGGGGTCGCAAAGAGTCAGACACGACTGAGTGACTGAACTCAGTTCATTAGTCAGTGCATCTTTCCTCATTGGTTTAAATGAGTAAATTTTCTTATTCAACTTGGTTTATTTTATATTTTGTTACTCTGTTCATATGTGAATACCACACTGTTTTATTCAAAGGGGTTTTATAATACAACTATTCTTTGTTTTAATACTAAGTAAAAAGTCTCTGCAGCTCCTTATTTTGCACTTTCAGCTTCACCAGGGAGCCTAGCATTGTGGAGAACATACCAGGTGTGAAGCCACTAAATCAGCCACTGTGAACTTAGAGGATAATATACTTGCAATATTTTAGCTTTAATGAAAAGGTCTTTATATGTTGCTGAGGATTTTTCTTTAATTGTGGAGTTTTCCCTTGATGACATGTGCGTTTGATCCTTGGTCTCTCCATTGCCTTTATTATTCTTCTCATCTTCATTTAGATTTTTGTTTGAGCGAAAAACAATCAATTGTTCCAGCTAGGTAACTTTCTTTTATTTTCACACTGTCTCTAATTGTGCGCAAGCATGTTAATGCCCTTGACTCAGTAGCTCAAGGGATGTCCTATGTTCTTTAATTTTTAAAAATGATTTAGAATTTCATGCTTTTTTTTATTGTTAAAACTTGTCTTCTCTTACACTTGCCAGAATAAATATGTCACAGCATGGTTCTGTGACACTTTCAAACCACTTTGCATGCTTAATGTTTGGCGTTCAACATTTGGCTAATGTTGCCCGAAGATCAGAGAGAACTTTGAGACAGAATACTTCCGAAGCAGAGTAAAAGAGCGCGGTGAATGAAGATGAAGCACAGGAAATGAGTGGGGATAGGAGCTCGGTAGCCTATCAGCTTGCTGAATTCCGTTCTTTTACTTCATGTCGTTTGTTATTACTTGCTGGTGTGAAATTTCTCTAGGAAAAAGACTAGTGAAGGGTTTTTCAATCTTATTTCCATATAACATTGACTTTATTTCCCCGATCTGCCAATCATGTTATTTTTATAATAGAGATGTGTTTGTTGATTGGAGTGTATTAGAAGAAATATGTTCATGTTATTGTTTATCTTCAATATTTTTATTATTTTATCTTAACAAATTTCTAAGAAAAATGTTATTATCTCTTCCTATGACTGTCAATTTCTAAATTTCTCTGCATAATGTTGTCAATATTTTCTTTTTAGATTTTCTGGTTGTATTTTTGGTACATTTAAGTTCATGATTGGTATTTTTTTAAGGATTTTCTTGGTCATAAGTTTGACAAAACTTTGACTTCTGTCCTTTATTAATGTTGCTATGCTATTAATGGCTTTATTGTGGTTGGTGCTTCCATACAACTACTATGCTTAATTCTATCTTGTCCACTTTTCTATTTTAGATAGCTTCCTTTAAACAATTTTAGCAGAGTTTTCTTTTTCCTCTACTCTGATAAACTCAGGTTTTAGAAGAGCTTCTTTTTGATATTAAAGATATATAAAGTACAAAAATCGTAAGTGCTCATCTTGATGCATTTTCACAAACTGAGCATACTCGAGTAACCAACACGCAGATCGATAAATGCACCATTACCAGAACCCTTCCTTGTGCCTCTTCCAACATGATCCCTATCCCAGGTAACCTCTATCCTGACCTCTCATGGTTTTTTGTTATCCTGAATGAATTCTGACAGATGTATTCTTCATTAATTTACCATTTTATTTGGAAAAACTCCAAATGCCTTTCCATGGCCTGAGCATTCCTCTAGGACATGAACTCTGTTTATCTCCTCAACCTCATCTTGTTCCGTTCTACCTCTCCTACATCGCACATTAGCCAAATTAGCCTCTGTACACAAAAGACAACAAGCATGACTGATTGCTATTCTTTGAAAAGCCTGCTTACAAGTTTAGCCCTTGGCTGGTTTCTGGGAATTTAGTTTCCAGGAAAGTCTCCACCACTCTAACTGATAACTGACCTCCCCTTACCCCTCTTTTTAAATGACTGTAGATTGACTCAGATAATGTACTCTTGTGCATGGCTTATTTTGCTCACCATTCTATTTATCAGGTACGTTTAGTTGTAGTTTGTTAGTCTCTTTGCCGTTGAGTATTTTATTATGTGGTGTATACACTAAGATTTGTCTATCCTATTGCTTATAGGCATTTGAGTAGTTTCCAGTTCGGTGGTACTGTGAATACTGTTGCTATGTCCATTCACTGCATGCCTTTCGGACATGTATATATGAAGAGTAGAAATTTGACTTCATGGATATGTAGCTTTTGTGGACCCTGCCAGATAGTTTTTTTTCATTGTTGTACTAATTTATGGGGCTTCCCTGGTGGCTCAGCGGTAAAAAACCTGCCTGCCAATACAGGAGATGTGGGTTAAGTCCCTGAATTGGGAAGATCCCCTGGAGAAAGAAATGGCAACCCACTCCAGTATTCTTGCCTGGGAAACCGCATGGACAGCGGAGCCTAGCCAGAGGGCTACAGTCCATGGAGTTATAAAGAGTCAGACACAACTTAGCAACTGAGCACTCAGCACTAATTTATATCTCTGCCAATGAGGTATGCGAGTCCTAGTTCTTCTATATCTTCATCAACCCTTGGTACTTTATGTCTTTTTCATTTAGTTTTTCTGACACTTGTATAGTGGTATCTCATTGTGAATTGTAATTCTCTGATGATTGATAAAGTTGAGCATTTTTTAATATGTTTATTGGCCATTTTTGTGTATCCTCTTTTGTGATCTGCTTGCTTAAGTTTTGTCCTTTTTTTTTCTATTTGGTCTGTTTTTTAAAAACTGATTTGTGATAGTTTTAAAAATACATTCTGGATAAAATTGCTTTTTTTGATATATGTATTCTAGATATCACCTCCCCCTCTGAATTATCATTTTACTCTTTAATGGTGTTTTTTGCTAAACAGAGTAAATGCACCAGCCTTTTAGTAGGTACATTTGACCTTTTTACATGTACTGATTTCTGATGTATTACTGATGTATTTGGCCCTATTTTGTGTTTTATTTATTTATCATTATTTATCCTGTTTTTTCCTTTTTCTGCTTTCTGTTGGATTGATAAACTTTTTTGTATTTTTTTTTATAATCCTCTGTTATTTGGAAACTATTGATTGGATTTCTATTTTTGAGATGAGTACCCTAAAGTTTTTTTTTTTTAGCTTTATATGCTACTGTTAAGATAATTTCTAGGGTGAGTATAATTGCTTTATAAATGATCTACCTTTATATCTGATAACATAGAGACTTTGTCTTTGATGTTCTATAGTGCTGCTGCAATGTGTCTAGGTGTGATTTTATTTTGATTTATCCATTTGTGTCTAAGGACTCATATTTCTTAAACTCTGGAGAATCTTCAGCAATTCATTTATTTCTTCAAATAGTCCTCCTCTCTTCTCCTTCCATTCCCTTCTGGAACTTACACTTGAAAAATGCTGGAGCCTTCCAATTGTACCACATACCCTGCAGCTACTGTGATCTTTCAAAAGTATGAATTCTATTATGTTGGTCATATTTGCAACTCTCTGTGCTGGACGTTTTCCTAACCACCCTCTGGACTTTCTAGCTCTTCAATTACTTATACAGTCAATTTTTTGTATTAACTTTTTTCCTTTAGAGAAACCTAATTTTTTGTTATCCTGGATGATCTCTGACAGATGTACTCCTCATTAATTTACCATTTTATTTGGAAAAATTCCAAATGCCTTAGCATGGCCTGAACACTCCTCTGTGATGTGACTTGTTTACCTCCTCAGTCTTGCCTCTGTCGTACACTAGCCAGATTAGCCTCATGTACACAAAAAACAAGCACGACTGATTGCTATTCTTTGAAAAGGCTGCTTATAAGTTTAGCCCTTAACTGATGTCTGGGAATTTAGTTTTCAGGAAAGTCTCCACCACCCTAACTGATCAGAGTGGTTATCTGTGCTTAGATGGTGCAAACAATATGATTTGTGCCGAGAACATGCTTTCCTTCTGGGACTCTGGAATTTTGGTACATACTAGGCAGAGGGTGCATATGGGATCATTCCCCGGTGAAAACCTTGGGTGATGAGCTTCCGTGGTTGACTATATTTCACTCATGTCATTACAACTCATTGTTGGCGAGCACATCTTTTCTAACAGCTGGAAAAGGACTCTGGAAATTTTGTGCCTTCCCCCCCAGGATTTGCCTTATCTACCTTTTGTTTTCACTAATTTTGCTTTGTATTTTTTCTCTGCGTTAAATAATAACATGATGAGGACTATATGCAGAGTCTTTGAATCCTCCTCCTGAAGCATGGAACCTAGGTGTGGTCTTGGAAATACCACCCACACACATCTTAGAGACCTGTGAAGGAATAAGGTATTGCATAATATTTTAAAGTCCATTTCAAAAATCTCTTGTATTATTTCCAAAATTTCACAAAGACATTTCCAAGCACACTTAGTTTCAAGGTTAGAAGTCATAGAGATTATAGACTAACTATAAAAGCAAATAAATTCCTAAATTTCACAAAGACAAATGCTTTAATATACATTTTTACCTTTAAGAGCATCTTTGGCTATGTATTTTTAATAGATATACAGAGAGTGTAAAGAGGTCTCAGTGAATTAGTTATTCACTATAGTGAATCAGTTATTACAGGACTGGACATACCTAACTTCCTATTGCAAACACTGTTGTTATTTTTGGGTGAAACAAACATGCTTCTCTATGGCAAACCTTCAAACAACTGTGATTTAATTTCCAAGCATACACAGTTTCAAGGTTAGAAGTCACAGAGATTATAGACTAACTATAAAAGCAAATAAGTACTTATTCAGAACTTCCCTTTTAATAAGCTATAGCATAAATATAAATTCAACTTAAATTTTGGAATACCTCATAGGCAAATCACTTATCTCCTCCCTTATCTTTCTAACCTCGAGATTTCAAACACTGGGTCAACAATTTGTTTATTTGAAGTCTTTCATTAAGCACCATTAACATTATCATGATTTCAACAGAAATTTTTAGTAAGGTTGTATTAAGACATTATAACCCCCTCCTCAACAGTTCCAATTCATTACTGCCATGAGGTTTTCCGTCAGCAATTCTCCTCTGCCATCTTTGCAAGGCTAACTTCTTTATTGTTGTTCAGACCTCAGTTTGAATATTACCTCCTTAGAGAAATCTCTCTCTAAAAAAGCTAGCTGTTTACTCTCATTCATGTTTTTATCTTTGCAGAACACTTACCAAACTCTATTTTTATAGTTTGTTGTTTCTTTAGTCATTTATTTAATTTTTCTTCCTTCTTCCTCACTAGAACATAAACTTCATGAAGAAAGGAATTTGCTATATCCCCAGTGTCTTTCATGTAACTGGCAAGTAATCAATGTTCATGGACTGAATGAATGAAACAATAATGCTAGATTTAAAATTCTCCTGATATTTTAATAACTTTTATTTTATTTATTTATTTATTTTAGTAGGAGCCATACCCAAGTGTTTTATTATTGTCCACTAGGTCAGTTTTCTTGCAAATGTAACATGTTGGATGGTTTAAAAATACTTTTTTTTTTTTTTGTTATAGATAACTTTTTTTTTAATTTAATTTTATTTTTTAAGTTTACAATATTATACTGGTTTTGCCATATATCAACATGAATCCACCACAGGTATATATGTGTTCCCCATCCTGAACCCTCCTCCCTCCTCCCTCCTCCCTCCCCATACCATCCCTCTGGGTCATCCCAGTGCACCAGCCCCAAGCATCCAGTATCGTGCATCAAACCTGGACTGGCGACTCATTTCATATATGACATTATACATGTTTCAATGCCATTCCCCCAAATCATCCCACCCTCTCCCTCTCCCACAGAGTCCAAAAGACTCTTCTGTACATCAGTGTCTCTTTTGCTGTCTTGTATACAGGGTTATTGTTACCATCTTTCTAAATTCCATATATATGCATTAGTATACTGTATTGGTGTTTTTCTTTCTGGCTTACTTCACTCTGTATAATAGGCTCCAGTTTCATCCACCTCATTAGAACTGATTCAAATGTATTCTTTTTAATGGCTGAGTAATACTCCATTGTGTATATGTACCACAGCTTTCTTATCCATTCATCTGCTGATGGACATCTAGGTTGCTTCCATGTCCTGGCTATTATAAACAGTGCTGCGAAAATAAATCAAAATTTTCATAGAAATGAATGAAAATGAAAACACAACAACTCAAAACCTGTGGGACACAGTAAAAGCAGTCCTAAGGGGAAAGTTCATAGCAATACAGGCATACCTAAAGAAACAAGAAAAAAGTCAAATAAATAACCTAACTCTACACCTAAAGCAACTAGAAAAGGAAGAAATGAAGAACCCCAGGGTTAGTAGAAGGAAAGAAATCTTAAAAATTAGGGCAGAAATAAATGCAAAAGAAACAAAAGAGACTATAGCAAAAATCAACAAAGCCAAAAGCTGGTTCTTTGAAAGGATAAATAAAATTGACAAACCATTAGCCAGACTCATCAAGAAACAAAGGGAGAAAAATCAAATCAGTAAAATTAGAAATGAAAATGGAGAGATCACAACAGACAACACAGAAATACAAAGGATCATAAGAGACTACTATCAGCAATTATATGCCAATAAAATGGACAACGTGGAAGAAATGGACAAATTCTTAGTAAAGTACAACTTTCCAAAACTGGACCAGGAAGAAATAGAAAATCTTAACAGACCCATCACAAGCACGGAAATTGAAACTGTAAGCAGAAATCTTCCAGCAAACAAAAGCCCAGGTCCAGATGGCTTCACAGCTGAATTCTACCAAAAATTTAGAGAAGAGCTAACACCTATCCTACTCAAACTCTTCCAGAAAATTGCAGAGGAAGGTAAACTTCCAAACTCATTCTATACCCTAATACCAAAACCTGACAAAGATGCCACAAAAAAAGAAAACTACAGGCCAGTATGACTGATGAACATAGATGCAAAAATCCTTAACAAAATTATAGCAATCAGAATTCAACAACACATTAAAAAGATCATACACCATGACCAAATGGGCTTTATACCAGGGATGCAAGGATTCTTCAATATCCACAAATCAATCAATGTAATACACCACATTAACAAATTGAAAAATAAAAGCCATATGATTATCTCAATAGATGCAGAGAAAGCCTTTGACAAAATTCAACATCCATTTATGATAAAAACTCTCCAGAAAGCAGGAATAGAAGGAACATACCTCAACATAATAAAAGCCATATATGACAAACCCACAGCAAACATTATCCTCAATGGTGAAAAATTGAAAGCATTTCCTCTAAAGTCAGGAACAAGACAAGGGTGCCCACTTTCACCATTACTATCCAACATAGTTTTGGAAGTTTTGGCCACAGCAATCAGAGCAGAAAAAGAAATAAAAGGAATCCAAATTGGAAAAGAAGTAAAACTCTCACTGTTTGTAGATGACAGGATCCTCTACATAGAAAACCCTAAAGACTCCACCAGAAAATTACTAGAACTAATTAATGAATATAGTAAAGTTGCAGGATATAAAATCAACACACAGAAATGCCTTGCATTCCTATACACTAATAAGGAGAAAATAGAAATAGAAATTAAGGAAACAATTCCATTCACCATTGCAACAAAAAGAATAAAATACTTAGGAATATATCTACCTAAAGAAACTAAAGACCTATATATAGAAAACTATAAAACACTGGTGAAAGAAATCAAAAAGGACACTAATAGATGGAGAAATATACCATGTTCATGGATTGGAAGAATCAATATAGTGAAAATGAGTATACTACCCAAAGCAATCTATAGATTCAATGCAATCCCTATCAAGCTACCAACGGTATTCTTCACAGAGCTAGAACAAATAATTTCACAATTTGTATGGAAATACAAAAAACCTTGAATAGCCAAAGCAATCTTGAGAAAGAAGAATGGAACTGGAGGAATCAACCTGCCTGACTTCAGGCTCTACTACAAAGCCACAGTTATCAAGACAGTATGGTACTAGCACAAAGACAGAAATATAGATCAATGGAACAAAATAGAAAGCCCAGAGATAAATCCACGCACCTATGGACAACTTATCTTTGACAAAGGAGACAAGAATATACAATGGATTAAAGACAATCTCTTTAACAAGTGGTGCTGGGAAAACTGGACAACCACTTGCAAAAGATTGAAACTAGAACGCTTTCTAACACCATACACAAAAATAAACTCAAAATGGATTAAAGATCTAAATGTAAGACCAGAAACTATAAAACTCCTAGAGGAGAACATGGGCAAAACACTCTCTGACATACATCACAGCAGGATCCTCTATGACCCACCTCCCAGAATATTGGAAATTAATAACTTTTAATTAAAACATAACGTACTCTAAGCACACACATGTAACCACCATCCTGATCAGCAGGGGACATTAACAGTACTTCAGGATTCCCCCTTCCTTTGTTTTTCTTTCAAGTCAGTATGCTCGTCTCCCTAAAAATAACCATAATTTTGACTTCTAACACTTAGACTACTTTGTGAACTTTATGTAAATAGAATCTTGTATTATTTTTCACTCAGATTATTTCCTTTAAATATATCTATGATACTTATCCATGTTGTTGTATGCTATGATGCTAAGTTGCTTTAATTGTATCTGACTCTTTGCGACCCCATGGACTATAGCCCACCAGGCTCCTCTGTCCATGGGATTCTCCAGGCAGGAACACTGGAGTGGGCTGCCATTTCCTTCTCCATGGTGTATGCTATAGAAATAGTTTATTTTCTTTGCTGCCTAGTATTTTATTGTTAGAGGTGACATTTGACCCACTGTATAGTTGATGGCTAACTCTATAGTTTCCATTTGGGGTTATTATAAATAGTGCTGCCATGGACGTGCTTGTACACACCATTTGGTACACACACATATATTTCAGATAAGTATCAGAAGGTCATAGCTCATGTATTTATTTAGTAGATCATTAAAATAAATATTCTAATGTGATTGTACCAGCTTCCAGTAAACCAACATTCTCACCAATTCTGGGAATTATTTTTAATTTTTGCCATTCTCAAGTCCTTATTGTACCATTAGTTCTTTGATGTCTTCAAATATATTTTAACCTTTAACCAGTATTTTCAGTTATTTTGGTGGGGGGTTGGTTTGATATTGGATAGTCCTTTAATCTTCCTTCTGCTGCTGCTGCTGCTGCTGCTAAGTTGCTTCAGTCATGTCCGACTCTGTGTGACCCCATAGATGGCAGCCCACCAGGCTCCCCTATCCCTGGGATTCTCCAGGCAAGAACACTGGAGTGGGTTGCCATTTCCTTCTCCAATGCATGAAAAAAAAAAAGAAAAAATAAAGTAAAGTCGCTCAGTCGTGTCCGACTCCTAGCGACCCCATGGACTGCATCCCATCAGGCCCCTCCGTCCATGGGATTTTCCAAGCAAGAGTACTGGAGTGGGTTGCCATTGCCTTCTCCAATCTTCCTTCTATAATCCATTAATTCTTCTTATTTTTTGATGCATTTTGAAGAAAGTTGCAGACATTAAACACTTCAACATGCATATCATTAACTAGACTTCAATGACCTGATTTAAATTTTTTTTTTTTTCATGTACCAACTGTGAGCATTTAAGCATGTTACTTCAGTTCTGAGCTTTGGATTCCTAATAGGAAAAAATGTTGATATTAATAACTACCTTATAGGGGGTTTCTAGGTGGGTTAAATGAAATTATAAATGCATGAACATATATGTATAGGGCTTCCCAGGTGGTTCAGTGGTAAAGAATCTGCCTGCCAATGCAAGAGATGCAGGAGACGTGGGTTTGATCCCTGGGTTGGGAAGATCCCCCAGAGAAGGAAATGGCAACCCACTCCAGTATTTTTGCCTGGAAAATATAGACAGTAGAGCCTGGCAGGCTACAGTCCATGGGGTTGCAAAGAGTTAGATGCAACTGACCATGCACCCAATACATGTGAGTAGTTACTTATTGGTAAATATTTATGTGTGCATGTCTGTTTATAATTCTTGCTACAGGGTTGATATGTGTAGTCTTTATTATTATTGTTAATCTGTGGTCTGGAGGACAAGAGTAAGTTATTGTCATTGACCCTCTTTCCTGTTCAGCTACATCGAGCTCTCAGCCAGGAAGGCAATGCTCACAGGGAGGTGCCGAGGGCAGAGGAATGGTGTTAATACAACCACTTACTTATCATAGCACGATTTGTCCTTTCTTTGGAATATGTAACTGTGACTATTAAAGGCACTGCATTTCTGTGGACAGAAACTCTAGTCTTGAGCTTTCTTCTTCTATTCAGTGAGCTGATTATGAGAGAGAGTCCACCAAAGCCAAATTTTCTTTCATATGCTGTGAAATTGTCATAGAATGTAAACAATTTCCAAATAAATAGAAGAAGGCACTTTCCAAAAAAACTGCCGAAGTGCCATAAGGGCTGAGTTCAAACACGGCCTGACTGTGGTCACGTGGGGTCTTCTCATTCTCTTTGCTTTCACTTTGCATGGCAGTGATGTGTCCTGAGAAGCACAGGCCTGTTAGGACAGGGGTGGGCTGTGAGTATTCTCAGCCACCTGTAGGAAGTTAAAACACTGTGGAGAAGTGGTTGATAAAGTAGATACAGGAGATAGATAAGAAAGCTTTATAAAGATAGCATAGTGTTTTAATGGTGTAACTTGGATGATAAAGCACTTAATAAGAGTCAGAATGAGCCAGTGAGGAATCCAACTGATGCAACAAACACCATGATAAAGTGTTCACTTCCAGTTTTAAGAGGTTGTGTTGTAGAATAAAAAAGCCCCAAAGCTAAAAGTTCAGCCAGTTATTCTGCGAAAACTCGACACGTGTTCTGTCTATAACTCATACATAAATTAAATATTTAGACCTAGCAGCCTTCACTGGGGAAGTAAAAAAACGTTTGGAAAGACAAAGAGCACTAATATTTGTAATGTTGTGTTAGGGATACGCCTTGTAATCATGAAGAAATATATTTATATATTTAAGATATTTGAAATATCTAAGAAAATATGATGTATAAGAGAACACTCAACAACCTTGGTTTAATATGAAATTATACGAATGTAACTAGTTAAGTTTATATATGGTGTTTACATGTGGAAATTTAAGGGAGACACAATTTAAAAATTGTCAACTGCTCTTTGATGACTAGAATTTGAAATTATAAACATAATATCAATTGCATCAGCAGCAAAAAAATATGAAATGTTTAAGAAAACTTGTTTTATTTGATATTCTACCTACATTCATTACATTTATAGGAGATATATATATATATATATATGTATATATATAAGACTTGGACTGATACGTTTATAAATTTACTTTGGCGTAATTAAAAGTATTAAAGTTTAAAATGCAGTTCAAATGTTCAAAGGAATTTACTTAACTAATTTTGAAAACAGAGTTAACTTTTTAGGAGTATTTAATATGTTGATCTGCCTTCCCTGGTGGCTCTGATGTTAAAGAATCCACCTGCAATGCAGGAGACTTGGGTAGGATCCCTGAGTTGGGAAGATCCCCTGAAGGAGGGTATGGCAACCCACTACAATATTCTTGCTTGGAGAATCTCTATGGACTGTAGCCTGCCAGGCTCCTCTGTCCATGGGGTCACAAAGTTGTGGACGTGACTGAAGGACTAAGCACAGCACACAATATGTTAATCATGGGTGTATGGTTACTCTATGATGTGTCAACTTGGCTGGCTGTATTACCCAGCTGCTCAGTCAGTACTAATCTGGCTGTTGCTGTGAGAGTGTTTGGTGGACGTGGTGCCCTAATGCATCCTGTGCGTCTTTACCCAGTTTCGAAATACGTAATCGGAATAGGTGTACTCAGCAACTGGCAGAATACCAACACTGAGAAGGTGATTTAAGTATCTAAATCTTCTCAGATTTAAGTGTTTAAAATTGGTGTCCTCTGAGTACAGATTGCATCATAACTGGCCCTGAGGCTGTATAAAAGGGTAACCGAGGGTCCAAAGGATACACAGGAGCAAGGAGCAGAGGTGGAGCACAAGGTGCGTTACTAACGTTGAATTACGTTTTTGACATTTCACTGTGATTCTTCAGATTCTGTCAAGAAGAGAGTCTGTTCAGAATGAAAGGCCTTTCTCATTTCCTGAACAAACTGCTCCTTTTACCGTGAAAGATCAAGCCTTGGGCTCAGAGAATTTGGAAGGCAATATTATCTAGCAAGCATTCAATGATTTAAAAAATTAGTTATAATTACCTTCTATGTCCAATAATACTAATGTTTCACTTCTTTTAAGTATATTATACATTTTCTTTCTAAAACGGGGCTTCCATGATGGCTCAGACGGTACAAGAATCTCCCTGCAATGCAGGAAATAGGATTTGATTCCTGGGTTGGAAAGATTTCCTGGAGAACAAAAGTGTTAGTCGTTTAGTCATGTCTGAGTCTTTGTGACCCAATGGACTATAGCCCACCAGGCTCCTCTGTCCATGGAATTCTCTAGGCAGGAATACCGGAGTGGGTTGCCATGCCCTTCTCCATCTTCCTGACCTAGGGAACGAACCGGGGTCTCCTGCATTGCAGGCAGATTCTTTACCATCTGAGCCAACAGGGAAGGGAGTATAAAACAAACATTATGAAGTTAAAAAACACAAAACCAAAACCCAAACACTTGTCTCATTAAGACAGATAACATGTGAATGTGGCAGATACTGGGGAAATGGTATGTAAAGTGGAAGATGGGTGTACCACTACTGTAAAACGCTCTGGAAGTTTTTCTGGACATCGATATCCATTCTCTTGTCTAGAAAGGCAAGACTCTACCTCGGAGCGCTGGAAAAGGTAGGCCACCTGCTGGATGGCTTTTTCCACTTGTTTGTTCTGTTTCTCACAGCCACCTTGTAAGGTGGGAAGCATCACCTTCCTTTCATGGATAAGGGGAACAAGATTTTGAGAATCAACGTATTCATGGTCATACTGCATGGGTGCTGCAGCCAGTATTTAGATCAGGGAGGAGGCCAGGGTCTGTGAGGTCAGGTTAGCTCACTTTCGGAGACTTCTGGAAGGTTAAGAACCCTGACCTTTACCTCTTTAAACAGAGCCCAGATGAAGCAGAATCTGTCTTTTCCTCCTGAAGGGGAAGCTGGCATTTGCCTTCTGTAAAGTTTTGCTCAGATTTTGGCCTGAATGCAGGTAGATAGTTTTTAATGAGCATTCAAAGGAAGAGGAATGAAGGGAGACACATGGAACAAGGGGAGGAGAGAAATAAGGATCATTCTGAAAGCTTTGATTCTTTGGGAGCCCTGCATCCTTCTCTGGTCCCTCCCTGGGGTGTCATTTTGGGGACACTGAGATATTTTAGGCTTTTTTGTGAAGGTTGAAAATGGGAAGTTTATAGTGCCTCAATCCTGGCAGACAGATGGAAACAATTAACACCATAGCTTAAAACTCTCATAGTTGGAAGCTGCTCAGCAGCCCTGATGCTTAAAATTCCTCTCTGGGTGGTTGGAGCAGAGATGAAAAGAGAAGGGAAATAAGATGGGTTCAGCACTTTTTGCATACAGAGCACTTTGGTAGAATCTCCCCAACAGTTGCATGAGGGAGCTGCCATGATTAACCCTGTTACCCCGATGACAAAACTGAGGCTCAGCGAAGCCACACATGTGCTCTGTGCCCAAGCTCACATAGCACAATATCCTGGCTGGGGATTCAACCTCCCCGAACTCAAGCCTGTTTTTAGCCAACAGATAGAAAGTGTTGCATGAAAAAACCTATAGTAGGCTGAATAATGCTTGCCTCCACCCACAATCCCCCAATTATCCACATCCTGGTCTGTGGAACCTGTGAATATTACCTTACAAGGCAAAAAGACTCTGCAGATGTGATGAAGTTGAAGGGTGTTGAGATGGGAAGATTTTTCTGGATTATCCAGGTGGACCCTAATCCCATATGTCCTTTTAAGAGTCAAGCAAAGGGAAATTCAAAACAGACAGAAGAGGAGATGGTGAGGTGACTACAGAGAC
This sequence comes from Bos javanicus, assembly GCF_032452875.1. Classification (NCBI taxonomy): domain Eukaryota; kingdom Metazoa; phylum Chordata; class Mammalia; order Artiodactyla; family Bovidae; genus Bos; species Bos javanicus. The sequence goes on along the minus strand of NC_083895.1, from coordinate 44,159,593 downwards.
AGAGACTGGGGTGATGTGGCCACAAGCCAAAGAATGCTGGCAGCCACAGACACCGGAAGAGACAAGGAGCAGATTCTCCCTGAGAGCCTCTAGGGGGAGTGTGGCCCTGCCCACACTGGTATTAGCCCCATGAAACTGGTTTCTCTGAGATAATAATTTCTACAGACCACCAAGTTTGTAGTAACTTATCATTACAGCCACAGGAAACTATTAGAGGATCTGAGATAGAGTCATAAAGGACAGCATTTCAGGGACAGTGAGAAGGAGAAAGAATGCTGAGGAAGTTAGGGGGAACCAGGAATCTGAAGTAACAAGGAGAGTTTCCTGGAGGGTGTATTCCCCCACTGGCTTGTCCCCGTGAGACCAGAGGCTGTGCTTTGTCCCCACTGGACAGGTCTCCTCTGCTGCCCTCACTTCCACATTTATGCCCTCTATTCCTAGGCTGTAGTTTTTGAAACTCCAGACACCTTGGTCCAAGTTCTGTCCCAATACAGGGGTGTCTTCTAGGGCATCACAGAGGGTTGTGAATGATACCAACTACACATGTTTCAAGGCCAGAGATCATCATTGGTGCCTTGGCAGAGGGTGAGGGAGGGGAGGGAAATGAACCCAGGATACTGGAACATGATTAAAATCCCATAGCTCAAAAGCCATTACACGGTCAGTCTGTGATTACGATTAGTAGAGATCCTTAGTTCCTTAGAAGCCAGCACTTTATAAACACTGTAAAATATCATGGCAACAAATGAGCAAGGCACACCTTCAGGAAGCTGCCTTGATCCGCCAGCTGGCACTGGTGACTGTCACTCAGCAGCTGTCTAGGTAACTCGGACATGATTCTTCCTGAGGGGGTGGGAGGCAGATGTGAGCCTTGCCCTTGAGAAAAGCCATCTCTGCGTGGGGGCTTCAAGAAGATAAGGTGTTACACTCTAGCCCCCAGGCACTGTCACTCCCTCAGTTCCGCTCCATACTCAGCAGCTTGGGTTGCATTTCTGCTGCAAGCTGTTAAATAAATACTGACAATTTTGAACTGTGGTGTTGGAAAAGACTTTTGAGAGTCCCTTGGACAGCAAGGAAATCAAACCAGTCCATCCTAAAGGAAATCAGCCCTGACTATTCATTGGAAGGACTGATGCTAAAGCTGAAGCTCCAATACTTTGGCCACCTGATGCTAAGAGCTGACTCATTAGAAAAGACCCTGATGCCGGGAAAGATTGAAGACAGGAGGAGAAGTGGACAACAGAGGATGAGATGGTTGGATGGCATCACCGATTCGATGGACACGAGTTTGAGCAAGTTCAGAGAGATGGTGAAGGACAGGGAAGCCTGGATTGCTGCCATGTACGGGGTCACAAAGAATTGGACACGACTGAGTGACTGAACAGCAGGTGTCCCCACACCACAGGCATGCTGTAGAGCATCCCCTTGTCTATTTGTTCTGTCTAGTCTTCTCTCTGTGGAATAATTTTATCTGTTTACTTATTCATTGACTGCTCCCTCCACCCAACCCCGTCCTCCCTAGGATATAAGCCTCACGAGGGTAGGATGTTCTATCGGACCTACTATTCTATTTGTTGCCAGGGCTTATAATATATAAATATTTGTTAAGTAAAGGGATGGCTGAGGCAAGGGTGTGGGAACAACATCACAGATGAAGCTCAGGGCTGCCGCCACCCATGTGAGGGGGCAGAAGAAGCACTAAAGAGCAAAGTCATGGATGGCGCTTCTGTGCCAAGCTAGACCCAGTGTGAGGCTGCTGGAAGGCGGCAGGAGAGATGCATTACAGCATGAGAACTTATGGAAGGGAGCCCTAGGAGACTTCTGAATGGGCAATGGGGTTTCAGGTGGAAAAAGAGACTTTTAGGTTATTACATGACCACAGAAGTCTTCAGAGAATGGAGTGGATACAGAGGCAGTGGAGGTGAGATTCAGCAAGCTGCTTGAGAGATGAGGGTGCAGCCATGGAACTTCCCCATAAGGGCATGCTTATTGGCTAGACACTTTCTCCAAGCATCCCCACTGACAGCGGGCCTAGGCTTATCTGTATGGCTGGATCCCTCCATCCTTTTTGCAGTTAACAGCCCCCTCTTTAGTCCATGACACAGCAGTAGCATGGACTCGCCCACCAGACCACTTAGAAAGACTTGGAGAAAAGCCCAGAGGCATCACAGCATGCTGGCGAAAGGCTGACGATGACTGTTTCATAGCCCGTATGCCGTTTAGCTTATTTACTTTCCTGAATTAACTTTCTAAGTCTCTACTCTTTGTTCTGTGTGGCCGCTGAAGTCTCCACTCAGTTAATTTAGAGGGTACCTAATGACTGGACAAGGATTTCTCTAAGGGCTCGTAACCAACAATTCTCCCAGTCTTCACTGAAGGGCTTTGTTTGATGTGAGAACGTGCCTTCAACACTCAGTCAGGCATAGACACTCTGCCTTAGCTCACTTTAGACTTGCTCAGAGTCTCATGGTCAGCCAGAGGTGAGTGTTTAGGGCCTTTTCATGTTTTACAACCTTGGCCATGTACACAGCCCTATCTACACATGTGACCTTTAGCCTCTAAGGATATTTTGCAGCTTTTCAAAGATAAATAAGGTCACTGCATTTCCCAGTTTTAGAATTTTTTTTTTTTTTTTTTTTTGGTGGCACGGCATGGCATGCAGGATCTTAGTTCCCTGATCAGGGATGGAACCCACACCCCGTTTGGTGAAAGCGTGGATTCTTAGCCATTGAAATGTCAGAGAAGTCTTCCCAGTTTCTTCAAGACTTTTTTTAATTAGCTTGCTGTTTGCCCAACTGTTATTGCTACCTCCAGCAGGTACAACGTTAAACAATTGTTGTTGACTCGTTTTGAGAAATGTCCCCTGGGAAAAGTCTGCTTGCATGGGGCAAACTCTGAATTGGGTTAAGTAAAAGCAAACATCATGAGAGGGGCTTTCCAAAGAACTGTCAGACAGGTCAGATAATGACAACTCTCTGGTTATGGGGCTTTGAAAGAGCTTACAACTATGCTTTGACCCTCACAGTGTCTACGAGGCTGCGTGTTTCTTCACTGCTTTTATGGAGGAGAGGGGTTGTGGAGGTTTTTAACTTTGCCACTCCATTACCTCATCTTCTCCTTTCTTTTTCTCCCTTCCTCTCTCCCTTATTTTTTTCCTTCTTTTTTACATAATTTATTTACTGAAGAACCCAGATAGTTTGACTGACCCAGCTTCCCAAGTATGGATTTTGTGATGGCATACTCTCTGTGTAGCTCAATATCTTCTTTACCCTCTAAAGGTCATAAGATGGCAGTCAGATACAGAGACCTGACCCGACTCAGGTTTAAGCCCTTTGTAAGACTATAGCGGGTGCTGTGTTCCTTCTGCGGGAGACACAACATATGAATTTTTAGGGCAAACCTACCACGTGAACAAATTTACTTTCAGACAGGATGGTAAATACATTTCCATCCATGGAATTCTCCAGGCCAGAATACTGGAGTGGGTAGCCTTTCCCTTTTCCAGGGGATCTTCCCAACCCAGGGAGCTAACCCAGGTCTCCCACATTGCAGGTAGATTCTTTACCAGCTGAGCCACGAGGGAAGTCCAAGAATACCAGAATGGGTAGCCTATCCCTTCTCCAGTGGATCTTCCTGACCCAGGAATCGAACCGGGGTCTCCTGCATTGCAAGTGGATTCTTTACCAACTGAGCTGTCAGGGAAGCTCCAAAATTAAAATAGGAGCAGAAATCTCATTCAACGATGCCTAAACCCTCTTAGCTGGCTATTGGGACAGCCAGCTAACACATTGGAAAATTTCAATGTGTTGGTTTGTTTAATATAGAATTGTTAGGATCTAAGAACATCTATAACTATAATAACTTTTATAATATTTCCATACAGTGTATTAATTCCCTATGAATATTGGGTTGGTGCTACCCAGTAATGATCCTAAAAGTTAATACTTATGCATATAGTGCCTATTTGTGCTAGGCACTATCCTACCCCCGTTTAATTTTTTTTTAATGTATTTACTTTTATTTTGGCTGCACTGGGTCTTTGCTAGTTGCAGCATGAGCTTAGTTGCTCTGTGGCATATGGGATCATGGTTCCCTGGCCAGGGACTGAACCCACATCCCCTCCATTGGAAGGCGGATTCTCAACTATCAGACGACCAGGAAAGTCCCTGTCTTACCCTCTTTTGCATAGTGTGTGCATTTTTCATTTGTCTCTGCTTGGTTTGTAGTAAATTGCAAATGTGGATACACACAGCATATATATTTAGCTCCTCCTATTCACGTGGGTTGGAAAGTGTCATCTACATTATGTGCAATAATCACTAATTCCCCACTTTCAGCCTCCTTATTTTAAAACCCTGAACAAAAACCTGTGATGGGCAAAATATTGTTCTTCTGCTCAATTGCAGCTATTCAAAAGGTGATATTAGAATTTTGCCACAGGATATATCTAGTGAAAAAGCAGACATGGCGACATTCACCACCTCACACGTATTTCAAATATTTCCACCCAGTCTTTAGCTTGTCTTTTCATTCTCTTAACAGCACTGTTCTGAGGGCAAAAGCTTTGAATTTTGATGAGGTCCAATGTATCAATTTCTTCTTTCATTGCTTGTGCTTTTGGTATCAAGTCTAAGAGCCCATTGCCTAGTCCTAGATCCAAATATTATCTGTATTTTTTCTAAAAAATACAGTTTGATGTTCTACATTAATCTATAATCCACTTAGTGTTAATTTTTGTATAATGTGTGAGTTTTTTTCATGATGGATCCAGTACTATTTGTTGAAAAGTCTGCCCTTCCTCCATTCAATTACCATATTGAAAAGATGGTATTAATTAATGACTGCAGCCTTTCTATACATTTAATGCAATTTTCTTCTAGTCATAAAATAACTTGAAAAAACCATATTTGATATTTGTGTGAGATATTTGATTTTGATATTCAGAGGTCTCGTTTCCTATTTGAGAATCAATATCTTGTCCCATTGGTTTTCCTTTACTAAGCAGCCTTTCATTGTGGTTATAAAGATTTAGAAAAATGTGGCACAGTGGGAATGCCTAGTCCATGAGTCCTAAGAAAAGTGTGAAAGAAGTCGGAGGAAGAAAAAAGAAAAGAAAGACAAGAGAGGGCCTGGACTTCAGCTTTGATTCCATCATTTTTTTCTTGGGTTCCCTTGGATTGTTTTCCTGCCTGTAAATGGGATCAACAGTTCCTCTTCACAGATTCCTTGTGATAAATAACATCACGTACAGAAAGCGTCTAGGTCCCGCTGCAATGCCCTTCTCGCCCCAGGGGATAGATAGATGGACAAGCCAGACTTTCTTCTGGGAAACCATCTCTCTTCCTGAGGCTGCAGGAGGCTGGTCTTAGAGGCATATGTAGAGAGCTGAGCAGCTGGCAAGTGGAGAGCTTGGATTAGCATGTTGGATAGAGGGATGGCGGGGCAATAATGTGCTCCCCACCCCACCCCCAACTCTGCACATCCGCCCTCCGAGCTCAGCTGTGGAGGAGATCAGTGACGTAAATGGATTAGGGAAAGCCTGCCTGGCCTCTTCCCACTGCCACGGCACCTGGGGCTCTCCACGTTGGAGATTAGTGGGTGGCAGCTTTGTCAGGGGGACAGACATTTAAATGTCAGCTTTAAAGGAGTATATTTAAGGAGAGAGGGAAGAGGAGAGCCTCCTTCCTTACCTCCTCCTCCAGCAAATCAGGCCCGTGCCTTCTTGTGAGTCTGCACCTTTTCAAAACACAGGGCTTAGTATTCTTTCTAGTGATTCTCGCCCTTTGGGCAGGTGCTAGTGATCGTTAGAGACAGGGCTGCTGCTGGAGCCAAATCCAACTCTGCATGTGGCAGCCAGTGAGGAGCAGACATGAATCACGTACTGGAGGCAAAAAAGGTTTTTAACCCACTTTCCCAGACAGAGAGGGGAGCAGGCGAGAGACAGTCCCCAGCAGGAAGCTCTCTGTGACAGCGCATGCCCAGCTCAGCGGGAGCCATTCTCATGGTTTGTTCATTCATTCATTTATTGACTTAACCCTTAATTGGGAGTTTATTTATTTACTGAAGTGCTCATTCACTGAGAACCCGCCAAAGCCAGCCAGCCTCCCAGTGAACATTTCTTTAGCTTCTCCTGTGTGCCTGGCCCTGAGCCCAGCCCTGGGGACACGTGGCAAAACATGGGGCTGTGCTGCAGAGGGGCTGGACTCCGCACAGGCTGGCATGGTCACATAAGCTCCTGGACGATGCCAGGGCTCTGCCACATGTGTGTCTTTGCAGGTATGAGCCCGGCCTCTGTGACTCTGGCCAGTGCCCTCCAGGTCCGGGGTGAAGCTCTATCTGAGGAGGACATCTGGTCCCTCCTGTCCCTGGCAACTGAGCGGCTCCTGGAGGACCTTTGTGATGGTAAGAGAGTGTGTCTGGGGCAGCTGAGTCACAGGGAGTTGAATGTGAAGCTTCCCACACAGCTTACTGGTGTGTCATCAGTCCTAGGTGACAGGCTGATTAGACTGAGCAGGCACGGGACACCCCTACCCCACTCCCATGAAGCTGCTCTGGGAGGGCTGCCCTGTCTCTTGGATCCATGGAATGACACAGAGTTGGAAGAAAGTCTTTTTGCCTTGGTACGGTAGCCTTTCCAGACATGGTGTTTAGGGAGAGAGAGGCTGGGAGCTCTATGGGGCTCTCCCAATACCTGGGCAGCCTGGGCAGAATCAGAGACAGGAGGCAGGGGGCAATCACCGGGATGGCTGGCATTCCCACATCATCCCCTGCCAGATGCTGCAACCGTTAGTAGATAGAACCCACACACTCAGTGGTCTAAACAGGGGAGGTTAATATGAAAAATTGTTAAACTAAGATAGAGGAGTAACCGTCAGATATGAGAAAGATTGACATGGTCTCCTAGGACTGAGGGCATACCCAGTGAGGGACAGACTTTGAAGGGAAGCCCCCTCTCCAAGTTGGGGTTCAGATCTGCTGGAGGAGCTGTGCTTGCAGACCACGATGATGGAGAAGTTCTCTGCTCTACCTGGCTATGGGTGTCTGCAGCCACGGGACACTCACGGTACAGGCATCGCCTACGGGGGCAGGGTGACCCCCCGGATGTGGGCAGGCAGAGATGAGCCACAGCTCCAGGAGCTAATGCCTGCAGGAGGCCCGGAACCTGCTGTCTCTGGAGATAGGGTTGCGAAGCGATCACTTCACAAGGTCAGGCCGAGGGGTGGCCTAGGGACCCAGAGTCCAGGGCGTGTGCAGGAGCAGAGCGTCATTCTTCATGCACACGCCGCTAACCCCAAAGAAACAGCAGGAGAGCCCGCCTCCCTTAATGTCTCTCCAGCGCCCTCTACTGAGAAAGCTGTACATTACTCTCGCAGTGAAAGCGAGAACTCTTGCAGTCAAAGGAGAGAGCAGGTATTGAAACGTGGATTTGCAGTTTCCAGGCACTGAACTGATAACTGGGACAAACACTTGAGTGTTAACACTCAGTGCTCACACTCCTGCCAGCCCGCGGTGGAGTTTCCCCATGTGGGAGATCACACATACGCAATCAGGGTGAGGACCCTGGCTGTGCTGTATGAAGGGAGGCTGTGCACCTGTACTTACCGCTACGTCTTCCTCCTAGTCTTCACTCCTCTTCCCTGCCCTGGAGGCTTTAATGAACAGCTAGAGTATGTTCAGAAGACCAGCTGCCTTGGTTTCTAAATTGACTCCAGAGAAATAAGACTTGTGCTAATTTCCAAGTCGATTTGATCGCTCTTTACCTTTTGCCTTGAGACTCTTGGGCCACCTGTGAACTTGGATGTGCTTACTAGTTTCCCAGCCACTGCTGCAGCCACATTTTGTGACACATGCTCCTGTGCCTGCACGTGTCAGGGTTGAATTCCTTCCACTCCCTGGGTCTTGCTTACAGTTCATCTCAGAGAGGGTTTTGGAAGACACCTGCTGGGCACACTCCCACAGATGGTGCTCCAGATGGTGGCCCTGTCTCTACAGCCCCATCACTGCCTTGGTTTCAGATTCCTCGAACTATGTGGTCTGCCCCTGGTCAGTCTTGCTTTCTGCGACCGGAAGTCTTTCCTTCCAAGACCATGTTTCCCATATAGAGGCAGCTCCTTTCAAGGCCCCTGAACTGCTACAGGGACAGAGCAATGATGAGCAGCTTGGTGCATCTCAGGTAAGGCACATGTTGTCTCTGCAGCATCTTGGGCCTGTCCTCTGGGAAGGGCCTGGTCCCAGGTCATCCCCAGCTCCCAGCTCAGCCCCAAGGAGTACTGAAGCAGAATGGATTTAACAAATGTTTTAATGAATTTTAAATGATTTTTTAAAAATTCCCAGGCTGTCTTGCCAGTAATTTATTAGCTCTTAGGTGAGAACAAGTCAACTTCTCTGAGCCCCAGGTTCTATATCTGTAAAGCGGGGGTAGTATTACCTAATCAATCAGCTTATTATAAATACTCAAAAGGAAGTGCTGGAAGAACTATAGGTAAGTGGTCTTGCAGCAGGTAGCAGGAACCCTAAAAGGACCCAACAAATCCTCAAATAGAATGTATCCCAAGGCTTGAGTAAAGATTGATGTAGCTGCACCAATGTTTATCTGTATTGTTGACATTAGGGATAAACTGGAAACAAACTAAATGTCCAGTGAGAGAGGAGATGAAACAAGACAGCATTACAATGAAACTGTAGAAGCTTAATGACTTGAAAAGTAATTAACTATATGTATTATAATTTATATTATATGTATATATATTTACATGTATGTGATCTTAGTTGTGTATACACACACACACACACATACCCAAGGTTCTAAAAATAAATGTCTGCATCGATTATTTCTGGATGTCAAATCAGTGGTGATTTTTGTTTTTCCATGGAGATGTTATACCATGCTGCTTTCTGACAACATATGATGCTTCTTAATCAGGCTGAGTCATAGATTGTCATGTAGAGACAGTTTTGGCTACAAGAAACAAAAAAGCCTAAAATATAGTGGCTGGAACCACAGATGAGTTATTTATGTAACAAGAAGTCAAGAGATTGGTCATCAGCTTTAGTGAATGTCATCATTTACTAAAGCTGTATATTTTCATTCTATCCTCCTTCGCTGTTGACTATTTGGCTTTATGCTTGTTGCCTCATGGTCACATGGTGGCTGCCACGATTCCATGTATCACATCAGTGTTCAAGACAGAAACAAGGGGGGAAAGAATGGGACCAGATGCACATGTTCCTGTTGACAGTAAAGAACAAACTTTTTCAGAATTCCCCTACTTCATGTCTTTCACAAAAAATGAGTGTCATGGTCACTGAGACTTTTAGTCTCTAGAGTAAGATGCAGCAATATTTAAAGGAGTTGCAGATGGTTGTTAGGCTAGGCAGCCAACAATGTCTGCCACACATGAAAATAGATTATATTTCATTTACAGGACCATGGAATAACAGAAATGACAAATCTAATCATGTGCTTTTTTTCTTGGATAGATGCATGTCTATTCTTTGGGAATGACTCTCTACTGGTCAGCAGGGTTTCACGTTCCATCAAATCAGGTCTGTGAACAGGATTCTCAAAGTCTTGCCAGGTGATGTCTTTGGATTTATTTAGTCTATTTCCCCAGGGCAGGGACCACATCTGTTGAGCTATGCACCATCACTCTGTCCTCCTGGGTTCTAGGAAGGATTGCCAATTGATTTTAAAGAACTGCTTCTGCTGAATCCAGAAAGAACCTCAGAATCCTACTCGACATGGCACTCCAGGCAGCCACAATTTGGGATTGGCAAGCAAGATAAGGCTTATATGCCACTCTAGTCCAGGGGAAGTAGGAAGCTAGAGAATTTTATAGATGCGGAAGATACCAATTTATAGAAAAGTTCTTAAAGCAGCCCTTACTGAAGTGATATGCTTCCATGAAAAAGGGTTCTGTGCTTAATCCATCTGGGAAAATATTCCCTACAATGTCTTCTTCTTGAAGATTTATCAGAGTAGTTTATTAGAGACTCTGAGAAGGCTTAAAGTGCAGAAACTTTTAAGCTTTATCATAGCATTTTATAAAAATTTTGACCACAGAATACATACGTGTCTGCTTGTATGTGTAAATATTCATCTGACACTATGACTATTTTGTGGAAACTAGTGTGATGAGAATACACGTTGGAGAACTCTATCTAGTCTGTTTGGCTTCTCTCTTCCTTCCTCCCTTCCTTTTTTCCATCTCACCCCTGTCTTCTCCAGTTCAACATTCTAGTGCTTCCGGTGCTCCCAGAGACCTGGCCACCTTCCTCTTCTGTGGAATTATTCACAGCTCTCCACTCCCCAGGGGGTTGCACTTCACTCCTCAGCACAGAGTGTGTGGCCTACATAATAGCACACTGCACTTGCAAGGGCCCCACACTTGATTTAATGCTCTGCATTAAAGTTCTGAGCCATTTGAACAAGGGCATTGTCCTTTTGCCCTGGGCCTGGTTCTGCCCGTGGTCCCCTTCCTTCCAGACACGTGCCAGCCTTTGCCCCCACTGCTTCCTCCATCTGTGGCTCACCTCCCGCCTTTCTCCCAATCAATGCGAGTGTGCTATTTGATGTTTAGTTCAAGTTGCTTCCCCATCTCCCTCCTCCCTCCCCATGATGGGCCGAGTGCCTTCCTCTGTGTTATGACCTTGTCTTGTACTTCCCAAGATCAAAGCCCTTGTCTCCCTGCACTGTGCTTGTCTCTTAGTGACCATCTTCTCCATTACAGTTTGAACCTCTTGAAGACAGGGACTGTCTCCCACCTTGTATCTCAAGCAGCTGTGCAGTTTAGGCATGTTAGAGGCCCTCGGACGTGCTGTATGAGTGTAGGACTCAGCAGTCTGCAACCATGTGAGGATAGAAATTCACAGCTGATGCTCCATGGCAGAAAATGCTAGAACAGCCTTCATCTGAAAAATGACTTGCAGTGTGGATGAGCGTTAGAAAAACATCTGATTGTGAGTCTGAACTTGGCACCCTTTCCATATAAATGGTGGCCACTTAAACGCATGAGGAAAGTGTTTAATGAAATATCCATTTTTCCTTTTGCCTGATGAGTTCATGTGACATGAAGTTCAATCAACAATTATTACTTTATGCTTACCACTGGTGATTCCAAAGTGAAAAAGCCACAGTGCTTATGGTCTTGGAGCTCACATACTAGGGGAAAGACCCAGTAAGCACCACCTAAATAATCTGAGAAAATGATAGGCTGCCCAAGTGAATGTGAGTTAAAGGCTGATCCTGGTTTGATCTGGGTCCTTGCATAGGCAGAAATCCACTTTGTCAAGCACCTGTTTTTCGTAGGGATTTTAAGCATGTGTTTGGGCTCCCCAAGCACCAAAGGGCGTTCCAGATTAGAGAGCAGAAAACTGCACACAGCTGGTGCAGAGATAATTGCTCTGCATTTTGTGGTCTCGGTGAAGTAGCCACGCAGAAGGAGTGGGCATCTGTCTAGTTAATGAGAACATCCGTTCTTGCTGGTCCCCGGGCATGCCTGACCGGACATCGCCCTCCGTGGCTGCAGCTCTGTCAGCCTCTCACAGGGCTGCCCCGCTCTCCAGCCCCTGCAGCTTTGCCAACCCCTGCACTCCATCTTGCTGACCATGTGCGAAGACCAGCCTGGCAGGAGGCTGCCGCTGCAGTCTGTCCTGGAAGCTTGTCAGATTCATTGGGAAGAAGCAGCTGTCCACCCAACTTCTGCCAATCTCCACGTCAGACAGCTAGTCGGCTTGGTCCTGGGCACCATCTCTGAGGTCAGTGTGGAGCTGTGCTTTTCAACCTTGGGGCCTTTCCCTGGCCATGTGCAGCTGTTAAAACTCAAATGAGCTAAGTTATAGTTCATCAGAAGGAAATACAACATTCAATTCCTCAGTCACACCTACCACACTTCAGTGCTCATTAGCCACTTGCAGCTGGCGAGGGCCATGCTGGACAGGGAGGATCCAGAACTTTCCTGTTATTGCAGTTCTGTTGGGCAGCGCTGGTGAAGACCTTTGTGGGAGCCTAGATTTCTAATGTGGCCAAGACCTCTGCGATCTTTAAAAGAGCCTCTTTGCATTGAAATGATTATATTTATGACCCATGAGTTAGCTCTCTTGTCAAAATTCAAATCTAGGCCTGACATGAGAAGCCTTCGCTGCCTGTGCCACGTGGTCCCTGGTCCCTCCGTCTCCTCTGCCATCTGATGCCTGCAGGGGGGCCCCTTGCTGTGGTTGTCTCGCTGTGCTGCTTGCCACGCTGTGTGGTTGCACCCTTTGTGTGTTCTCCAGCACCTAACGAGGGGTCTGGCACATACTAAGCATTTGGCTTAGGCTGGGTGACCCTGAAGCAAAGTCAGGGCATTTTTGTGCAAGTCAGTTATTGGGGAGGTGCTCCTAGGAGAGGGAGTGATGGAAGGATGTGTGGGTGGGTCAAGCTGAGTAAGGTGGTGGTCTCAGATGGAGACGGCCTCAGCCTGGTGTCACGGGTAGCTCCAGAGCAGGAATCGGACCAGCTTTGGTTCCCCTTGAGGCCAGGTCAGAGCTGGGACTCAGGTGGGGCAAGTGAGGTGCCAGCTGTGCAGCGCTGCCCTTTTAGTAGGGGGCGTGTTGGAGAGTTGAGACCAAGACTAACAAGGAGCCATGTGGGTGGAGAGCAGGGAGTAGCTGGGGAAGCTGCCCACAGAGAGTCAAAAACTGCCTCTCCCAACCTGTCCTCCTGTTTTGAACTTCTCTCTTGGGGTGTAAACACGTTACTCCTGTCCACTGAGCCGCAGGATTCAGTGGCGAAGGAGGGGCTCTTTTATTTGAAAAACACTAGAGCCTGCCTTCCATCAGTGTGCCATTGTGCCCTGACGGACACTGTGATGACGCTCAGCATCGTCACCAGAACACTGTGAAGTGATTTTGATCACTTACTCAGCTCTAACGGGGCACCGAGCTAGGTGAGTTACAGGGGTGTGTGAAGCACACAGTGAGGTCGCAGGCGGCAGACAAGCAAGTGAGTTTGTTGGAATGTGGTGTGATAGAGGCAGATGTGAGCAAAGTGCTGAGGGAGCTGATGAGAAGACGTTCGTATCAGCGGTTATGGAGAGGCCAGAGGTGGAGAGGCTTAGAGGTGGAGACGATGTAGCTCTGAGTCCTGGAAGCACAGGGCGATCATCAGGGAGACCCTGGCCTGTGGTGGGGGCGTGTGAGCCAAGGCACAGGTGTGCGTGAGTGGGCAGGTTTTGGGGGGTGGGGGCGAGTGTGTGGTTGGTGGGCGAGCGTGTGGGTGAGCCCGCCCTGGTGGCTACTGTACTCCTTGCTGGACTCCCAGTGTGAAGGACAGACTCTTCCACATTGACTCAAACTGACAGCCAGGCTGTATGTCTTTATGTAAGTGTTCCCTCTTGACCTTGGGATGTGGATGTGTGATGCACTTGGCCGTCAGGTGGAGAGGAGGGCCGTGGAGGAGAGCTCCTCTGGGCAGCGAGACAGAAGCCACCTGCTCAGGAACAGGCTGCATCAAGCGAGCTGTGAGAGCCAGGCGGCGTGGGCTCTGGGGTGTGCGCATCGCTGCAGAGGTGGGTGCAGCACCCTGAGCCTTCCCTGGGTAGGCCGATGATATCCACTGTATCGTTTCCTGCTCCTTTTGTTGTTTCATGGCCTGACGTCCATGCTGTGGGCTCAGAGAAAGCCCAGGCAAGCCCCATTCTTCCAGGTTGCCCCTGAAGAGAAGGGACTGAGCTTAGGACTCCTCCGGTGTCCTGAGGAAAGCTTCACTTGGAGATATAATTTAGCTGAGTTATTTATAGCCAACGTAGACTCTTTTTATATTGAGTTTTAACTGTCCGAGTTGATAAAAACAAATTTAAGCAAACATCATGAAAGAAAATTTTTTCCTTTAATTGATTTCTAGGCGGAATGAAAGGAGAAGCAATTTGTAAAGATAGTTTTTATTGTTGCTCTAAGTGTGTTGGAAGAATGGCGTTTAGAATAATCTTCCAATCTTCTCCTGTTCTCTACTTTTCAACTGAATGTGGGATTCGAAAAAGAAAGTGATGCTGCTGTCTGTCGTCCCTAAAACAAAGTGCTCTTTCTTGTTAGCCTTTATCTCTCCCAAACTCCCCCCACCCTCTGTGACTGCTATTTCTGTTTGCGTTTTTGCATGAGGAAACAGAAAGTTCAAGCAACTTTGTCAACATCGCACGGCTATGAAGTCGTGACGCTGATATCCGTACCCTAAGTTGCTTAATGCAAGAAAACTGTGCTATTTGCTTCTGCCGGCGCCTTTCACTATGATGTCTGGTTAGTTTCAGAGAGAAGCACAGAGACCCAGAGCTCCCTGGAGCCCGGACTGAACACCTCAGCACGCGGTCGCTGTAGCCTCGCTGTGAACAGGTAGGCACAGAGCTGTGAGCTTGGGGTTGGGTATTGGCATGGGAGCGGCTGAACCCTGCTTCTTCTCTTTTTGATTATTAATGAGAAAAGGGAAAGTGAAGTCGCTCAGTCGTGTCGCGACCCTCCGTCCATGCAATTTTCCAGGCAAGAGTACTGGAGTGGGTTGCCATTTCCTTCTCTAGAGTATCTTCCCGACCCAGGGATGGAACCCGGGTCTCCGGCATTGTAGGCAAATGCTTTACCGTCTGAGCCACCGGGGCTTTTTGATTATTAATGAGAAGTCTCTTGCTTTTCAAGGACAACCCGACCCTGTTCCAGTGGCAGGTGAGGAAGCCACGTTTAAGCAGATTTGGATTCGGGGTGACGAGGGACCTGATGGCAGTTGTCCCGTCAGGGTGTTCTCTGTCCTCTAGGAACCAAGTTAGGCTCAGTTTGGAAACAGCGTGCTGTTACATAGAGACTGTCTACATTACGTGAGCTGCACGACAAACAACCACAAAACACAGTGTTAAAAACAATGATTTATTTAGCTTTTGACTCCGTGTTAGGAATTTAGGCTCCGTTCAGCCTAGAGGGAAGCTATTTCCACTGTTAACTATTGCTTCTTCTCTGACTGCTGGCCAGCGCCCTTCCAGTTCAAGTTCCCCCAGACCTTCAGGAAGGCCGACGGCTCAGCTCCGGTTCTGCTCTCCCGGAAAACTCACAGCCGGCAACTCCTTCCCAAAGGGGTTTTTTGCAAAGAAAGGGAAAGGTGAGCAAAGAGGATCGAAGGGCACTGCCACAGGCGGTGTGAGAGAGGAGTCGTGTGCGGCTGACACAGCAAATGAAAATGGGCAGGATCCTGCTGAGGGCCAGCCTCCCCGGGCTGAGACTTACAGAGCTGGACTGAAATAACCTCCAACCTGGCAATCCAGGGCGATAGGTGTTATGGAGTGGCCTTGCTATAAACTCTGTAGGATAGCAGGTTGAAGGTACCAGGTCCCACCGTTCAGGAAGTTCACAGCTGTTGATGTGCGGTGGGGACAGAACAAAGGAGGTGGTCAGAGAGCTGACGGGGCTGAACATGCTTGGAAGGGCCTTCTGAACAGGTGACATGTGGAAGCAAAGGAGTGGGTGGGATAGTTCGGGAGAGAGATTCTCCAGGCTGGTTGGCACAGGAGCAGGGGAGTTTGGATGGTGTGGGGAGCTGGAGCTCAAGCTTCCCGGCTTGCCCCGCTGGGAAGTCCAGGCTGACAGGAGAGACCATGTCGGGGGGCCCCTGCTCATGGCTCCGGGGACCCGAGACTCCTGGCAGGCAGTCTGGTCTCTGCTGAGGGGCCAGCTCCCGGGCTGGAGGGTGAGATCAGGCATGGTCCCAGGTTGTACCTTCTGCCCAAAACAGCCCTGGCACCAGCAGTCAGAGCCGCTCTCAGTGTTTAGATAAAAAGCACCCCTTCGTCCACGTGTGATACTGACATTAGCTGAAAAACTAACCACACAAGGCCACAGTGGCCATGGGGATAGGCACCCCTGGATCTGTGACAAGCCCTCCAGAGCAGGCTGTTCACGGATGAGGCCGCCTCTGCCTGGCCTTCTGTTTGAGCATCAGGAGCCCTTTGGGAATGTCAGACCCTGAAGCCCCCAGCAGGCTTTGTCTGCTTGTCTTTCTGTTGTGAAGAGATTTTCCTGATGTGCTCAACTAATTAGGGATGAGCGGAGCCTAGCATAGCCTCAGGACATCCTCTCCTGTGTGGCAATGAGCGCCATATTCTGCTCCAGCCCCTGCTGCCCTCCAAGACCACTCTCAGGTCCTCATGAGCTTGGAGGGATGGGGGTCGAATGCTTCTATAATACTAGCAACTCTCTCAGGACATGCATTACCCCATGGCTGCACTTTTGGCCTCTTGAGGCAGGAGTCCTGATGGGTACCCTTGGGGGACACATTAGAAGGCCCACCTAGGGACTTCCCTGGAGGTCCAGTGGTTAAGACTTTACCTTCCAATGATGTGGGTTTGATCCCTGGTTGGGGAGCTAAGATCTCACATGCCTTGTCACCAAAAAAGTAAAACATAAAACTGAAACAACATTGTAACAAATTCAATAAAGACTTTAAAAATGATCCACATTAAAAAAAAAATCTTAAAGAAAAAGGCCCACCGAATCCTGTGATTCACTGGTGTTAGTTTGGGTGAATTTCTTAACCTTTTGGAACCTCCGCTTCTTGCAAAGGGGCTGAGAATGTGCACCCCACAGGATGATGGCTGGGTATAAATAATAATGGCATCAAGGCATTTCCTGGGTCACAGGTGTGCTATGAACATGAAGTACTGTGATACTGAGAATAAATACTCAGGCACACTGCCGACCCAACATCCAGAACAAGGTGAAATGTTTACTTTGAATCTAAATCCCAAAGTATTTTTGTTTTCAAACACTCTTGGTGCATATATTTATACACACAACGTGTCGTATAATTTTGAGATACATAAGAGATTATATGGTGATGCATGAATTACGACACTTAAAATGAAGTGGACACTCAAATGAAGAGCCAGAACATCACCAAAGCCACACCTACCTGTTTAAGACATCTGCTCCGAGATGCCTAGCCTAGCTAGGGCCTCAGCGCAGTTGACCCCATCTGATTGGAACTTGCTTCCTGCTGGTTTTGGGGAAGGGAAGGCTGATAGTGGGTAGGAGGAGGTGAAACCATGGGAGAAGCTTAGTTCTGAAGCTGGGAGTCCAGCCCTATGGAACTTGACTTTGATTTCTCTTCTTTACTGAGAGTAACTCTGCCTATTTCCTCAGTTCTCCAGGCCGGAGTTTGTCCTGATGGCTGGAGAGGCCCCGGTGACCTTGTATTTGCCTGGATCAATTGTGGTAACCTCTGGGTTAGACTGGGCCGGGCTGAAGGGTGGTGAGTGGCCAGCTGAGCAGTACCCGAGGCTGATCAAGTTCTGAGGGGCTTACCCTCTCCTCCAGGAGCCTACCAGCCCTTGCCAAGTCACATTGCTACTTGACATCCATCCTTTAGCATCCTCTTCCCCTTTTGGAAGAAACCTCCGTGACTTCTCACCAAGTCCTGCTTGTCCTTCCAGACGAGCTCTGTCTTCATCATCCTACTTAGTCAGGAAATATTGTTGAAGCATCTAGTAGGTGCCAGGCAATGCTCCACACCCCAGATCTCTTGATATGAAAAAAAAAAACCAGATATTCCTTTTCACACGGAGTCTGTGTTCCAGCCTTATGCATTTATTTTCTGGAGAGGAAAAGTCAATCTCCCTCCCCTTGGTCTGCTGGCTCAACCCAGGCAGACCTGGGCTGGGGATGAGTGACAGGCTGTCCCGCCCGAGGCTCAAGAAAAGAGCTTTGGTGGTGTTAGTCCATTGAGGGTACAGCCACTGCCGGCCTTGCTCTGAGATGTTTGACTGGGACCCTTCCTGAACCAGCACTCGGGGAGGAGGGGAGAGATGTTGGAATATATAAGCGGGTAGCTGCCCTGAGTGAAGGTTGGCAGAGGTCGCAGGGTAGGGAGGCGGAGGAGGAAACTGGAAGGGGCCGGGGCACCAGGGAACAGAGAAGCTGCAGCCAAAGCCCGTTACCAGAGCCCGCTACCAGAGCCCGCTACCAGAGGTGGGCAGGCAGGGCCGCCGTGGATCCAAGCTCTTTGTGCATAATGGGACGTCATTTAGAAAATGCACATTCAAACATACAATCGTTACAAGTTTCAAGAGGACAACTGCAAAGCATTAAACTCAAGCATGGGCATGGGTGTTACACAACAACCAGGACACACAGGTGCGGATGAGCAGGAGCCAGAGTGGCTTAGAGTGTGCCCCGTGGCCGTGCCTGCCTGGGGTCAGGGGGAATACCACTCTCACAGGGTCCCCAGTCCAGTGCTGGGGAGTGCAGCTGCCGCGGGTGTGGGAGGGTCATGGTGTGGTGGCAGGCTTGGTCTCACTGGAACTAAAGCCATCCGCAGTGTCCATCCATGACTGTCTTTTAGTGAAGACATTCTGAGGCGGTCTGGGCCAGGCCTCAGGCTAGGCTTGGGGCACAGGGGATGCTTAGCCCTCGTCCTTAGGGAGCAGGGCCCCTGAACACTAGGAACCAGGGGAGCAGAGAAGGGAGTGGGTGGCTCAACCCTCCAGCTTGAAGACGAGAGGTCCTGAGCCCGACCTGGAAACCTGGTAGGAACTGGCATGAGAGGATGGAGGGGAGGGCACCAGGGGCAGTGGGCAGTGTGTGCAGAGATGCGGTGCGACCGATGGGCTCGGCGGAGGTGACAGTGGTCGGGGTGGGGCTACAGAGGCGGATGCATCTGGAATTAATCTGAGCAGGGCGAGGGCCAGAAGGCACACGCTGCTCCACATCTTTGGATGCACCTCTGCCGATCAACTGCTCGGTTCACAGCAATCCGCTAAGCTCTAGCCCTCCCTCCTCCTTGGACAGGTGCCCGCCCAGGTCTCTCTGTTGTGCTCTGCGTTGACCTGGGGTCAGTACTGCATGGTTCATTACTCTGAGGGGGTATGGCTCACCGTTGTGGCCCTGGGCAGTCCTCTTGGGAAGTGGAGCCCCAGGGATTTTTGCAGGGGAGAGACATCCTCTACATGAGGCCCCCCAGCCTTCCTGGCCCCTGCAGAGCCTGGCAAAGAGCAGGGATTTGAGTCCAGTTCTGCCTTTTGCTAACTGTGCAACTCTGGGCTGGTCCCTTACAATCTCTGAACCTCGCTTCTAATCTGCTGAACAGGAATCATAAACATACTTGTCTCTTAGGTTGTCAGTTAAATGAAAAAATACGCATAAAGTGGTTAGCACGGTAGCTGCTGCTGCTGCTGCTAAGTCTCTCAGTCGTGTCCGACTCTTCGTGACCCCATGGACTGTAGCCCACCAGGCTCCCCCGTCCCTGGGACTCTCCAGGCAAGAGCACTGGAGTGGGTGTCATGGCCTTCTCCAATGCACGTAAGTGAAAAGTGAAAGTGAAGTCGCTCAGTCGTGTCCGACTCTTCGTGACCCCATGGACTGTAGCCCACCAGGCTCCCCGTCCCTGGGACTCTCCAGGCAAGAGCACTGGAGTGGGTGTCATGGCCTTCTCCAATGCACGTAAGTGAAAAGTGAAAGTGAAGTCGCTCAGTCGTGTCCGACTCTGTGCGACCCCATGGACAGCAGCCTACCAGGCTCCCCTGTCTCTGGGATTTTCCAGGCAAGAGTACTAGAGTGGGTGCCATCGCCTTCTCCGAGCACAGTCACTAGCCCGTGGTAAAGACTCCACGTCTTTCAGTTATTGTTACGGTTTATACTGTTCTTGTTTTCAGACCAAAAGAGCGAAGTCCTACTTGGCTCTCAGGGACCTCTGTGTGGTGCTGCTGAGCGGGCAGTGCCTGGAGGTGAAATGTGACATCACATCAACAGTGGGAGCTGTCTTCAGTGCCATTGCATCCTTTGCCAGCCTTGGGGAGCTCACCTACTTTGGCTTGGCTTACATGAAAGGTGAGTGGCTCCCAGGTAGCCCACAGCTGGCCTGATGCCTCAGGCAGCCCTGGTGTCTTGGTGTGTGTGTGCTAAGTGTGCTCAGTCACACATTTGTTCCGACTCTTTGTGACCTCATGGACTGTAGCCCACCAGGCTCCTCTGTCCATGGAATTTTCCAGGCAAGAGTATTGGAGCAGGTTGCCATTTCCTACTCCAGGGGGTCTTCCTGACCCAGGGATTGAACCCTGGTCTCCTGTATGGGCAGGTCGATTCTTTACCGCTGTGCCACCTGGGAAGCCCAATGTCTAGGTCCCCGAGATCTGTGCCCTCTAACAAAACTGCCCAAGACTAGGATGCTGCACTTGCACAGCTAGATACAGAGCGCCCGCCCGAGACAGAAATGGGATAAATGCTCAGCTCTGTGCTTTCTAATTTTATTTTTATAAGGTGGTCTGCTGCTGCTGCTGCTGCTGTTAAGTCACTTCAGTCGTGTCCGACTCTGTGTGACCCCATAGATGCCAGCCCACCAGGCTCCCCCATCCCTGGGTTCTCCAGGCAAGAACACTGGAGTGGGTTGCCATTTCCTTCTCCAATGCATGAAAGTGAAAAGTGAAAGTGAAGTCGCTCCGTCGTGTCCGACCCTTAGTGACCCCATGGACTGCAGCCTTCCAGGCTCCTCCGTCCATGGGATTTTCCAGGCGGGAATACTGGAGTGAGTGGGATGCCATTGCCTTTTCTGATAAGGTGGTCACTGGGAGGCAGATAAGTGATATCTCCTCTGAGATAAACATTCATACTTTCTTTTCTGGGTGCTAAGTTTCTTTTCACTGGCACTCTCGTCTTTGTTCCCTCTTCTTGGCCCCTCATGGACCCGACAGAGGTCCTGTGCACTAAATCCAGACAACCTGCTTCTCCTATACTCAGTCGGCTCTTGTCTCACCCTTCGGGCAGAGCTCAGGGCTGTGAGTCTGAGCGTGGTGCCTGCCCGGCTGCTTTTCCCTCTAAACACTCTCTACTTCCATTTCAGGTAAAGAGTTCTTTTTCTTGGATGCTGAAACCAGGTTGTGCAAAATAGCCCCTGAAGGCTGGAGTGAGCAGCCCCAGAAGAAGAGCTCCCCAAATGCCTTTGTGCTCTTTCTAAGGATAAAGTTCTTCGTGAGTCACTACGGGCTGCTCCAGTGAGTGCTGCAAACTTCTTGATTTGTTCCTTAGGTCATTTATGTCTGTTCAGGCTGACATTAGAGATAATGGGTAGGCAAGTGCTTGGCAAGTTAATGTGTGCACACATTACAACAGTTACTGCACCTGGTCTTCTTTTTCCTGGGTTCCAATATGACAGAAAAGGGGGGAAAGTCAGTGTTTGGGGACAAGCCCTGGTCAAAATGAAAGCTTTACCCTTTTGTTTCAAACATATGCCAGTCAAGGTCAAGCTCTCTCTCCCCTGACCCCAACATGCCCACCTCCCAGCAGCTCAGTGATGAGGATGGGAGGAGAGGGTCACGGCTTTGGGACTGGATCACTCTCTCTATTCCTTTGCTTATTAGACATACCATCTGACTAAGTATTCGTTTTCTTACTTGAGCCACAAGAACAAACATCTCCATGGATATGGTGGGAAGTGAGTAACCCTGTGTCTTGGGCACAGAATAGCCCTCAACAAGTGACAGGAGGCACGGTGTGGATAGACAAGCTCACCCTTGCCTTACTGGCATTGCCCTCTGGGTTCCACTGACTTGTATCCCATCTTCTCTCCTTTTTCTGCTTCGCAGACTGAGGAAACCCTCTGGCTTTAGTGCTCTCCTTTGTCCTCAGCGTTCCGGTAACCTTTATTCCTGCATCTCTTTGGCAGGCACAGCTGGACAAGGCATCAATTTTACCTGCAACTTCGGAAAGACATCCTGGAGGAGAAGCTGTATTGCAGCGATGAGATGCTGTTGCAGCTGGGGGTCCTTGCTCTGCAGGCTGAATTTGGCAGTTACCCAGAGGAGGTAGGTGTGGATATCAGGGGCCCTTGGGTGGGGTCACTAGAGAGGCAGTTATGGGACACTGGAGAGCTGTTGTAAATGTGAAGACTGAGCCTGTGTTCTTAGCACCTACCACTGAGATTGGGGTAAACTGCATCCACCCACCCACCCACCCACCCATCCATCCATTCACCTATCCATCCAACAAGTATCCATCAAGTGTTCTTTGCTCGGCTCTGGGGGATACAAAAATGAACAGGTCAAGTTTATACATTGTAAGGTAGTTCTAACCTAAAGTCTTGCCTACAACCAGTAATGTACTAATTTATTGGGCTCATCATCACTGGCTTTCAGATGTTTTGTGCCATGACCCCAATTAAAAAAAAAAAGACAAACATTATAACTCAACCTGTACACATGTGTCCATGTAACAGAAGTGAGGCAAAAGTTTAGGAAATAAGATGCACTTATGTGATACACACTGGTATTTCCTATTATAGTCTAGTTAATTTATAAGTGCTGGTTATGAAGCACTCACAGGTCACCCATGGATTACAGGCAGCAGTTTGAAAACCATTTTTCAGGCTTCACCAATATCTCGCTCTCTTCCCAGCACATCTTCAGAAGTTGCCTCTATGTCTGGAGCCGTCTAAGTCCCTCTTTATCCCCTTGCATTTTTCACCGTCTGGTGTGGAGTATCCATTTCCTTATCAGTCTTGCTGTCAGTCTCTCCATTAGAATGGAATCCACCAGACAGTAAAGATTTTGTTTGTTTTGTTCTGCTGTTTCCCTCACGCCAAAGCAGAGCCTCAAACATGGGGAGTTTGCTTAAGACCAACTGATCTGAGGAGTGGGTGGATGAACTGAGTACAGGCTCTTGGCTGGATAACACTGTGGATAAAGTCATCCATCAGGAAAGTCAGCACCTTGCTTGTCAGGGAAATGTAGTTCAGTTCCCAACACCCAGCCTTCTCTGACCCTCACTTTCCTGCTCCCACTTCATCTACAGGGACTGAGACCTCACTTTCTTGTCTTGGCACGTCCCCACCCTACCCCCTGCCTGGGCAGGCAGTCTCCCAGGGCCAGCCTAGCCCACATAGCCCCTCCCTGCCCCTTTGGCAAAACTCCAGGCCTGTCACTGCTTGGAGCCCCTTTGTGTCTCCTCGATTCTAGAGCTGGAGTCCCATCCACGCCTGGGCCTGCTCACTTCTGCCCGTGTGCTGCTACTTTGAGGGGGTCTTGGGAGGAGAACAGCCCAGGCACATGGAGGGTGCTGTAAGCCACGGGTGCCCTGGCGACAGTCACCATCCTTGCTGCAGCCTCTAGTCCAGCCCTGTGATGGCTCCTACAGACAGGGAAGTGTGGCCTCCCAGGGCAGTGTTGGGCTGACCTTAGCAGGCTCTATAGATTGAAGGAGTTTGTGAGTCAGACGGAATGAGATCCAAACCCTGCCTCTTTTGTTAAGTAGCCACGTGGCATTAGACATTATTTCTCTGTCTCAGCTCTTTATCTGCAAAATGGAAATAGGAGATAAGAGTAGGTCAGAACTACTGCAAGCGTGGAAGGTGGTGATGTATGCTGAGGCCCCGCGACACAGCTGCTCTTTGCAAGTTTTCCTGCCCTGCCCCGGACTCAGGAGCGCTCTGCTGGAGATTTCCTGCCCCGCCCTGGACCAGGAGCGCTCTGCTGGAGAACAAAGACCAGCTTTCAGTCTGTGGATTCAGACATACAGTTTCAACCTGATGCCCGGGATATAATGCTGAGAGTTGACAGAAACAGTAGGCCAGGTCCACTGAAGGCAGCCGGGAGCACACAGGCCCAGACCCTCCCACACGTTCTGCAATCCGGGCCCAGACCTCACCCTGGGCACCCCATTCTGGTGCCCCTTGCGCCCATCAGCTGCCCGGCTTCTGACTGGCCTCACCTAGTTTCTGCCTCAGCCTGGATCTCACCCTTCACCTTCAGCTCCTGCTTGAGATCCTGTCTCACCACCTCTGCTTCTGCTCTGGCCACCGGTGTGGTTCCAAGATATTCTCTGCTGCCCCCATGTGGCCCCTAAAGGCGGACCTTTTCCCTTTCTTGCACACCTGTGTGCATGCATGCGTGTGTGTGAAAGCAACAGATTATACATACCCGTTCATTTGGGCATCTACTCGCTCAACCCTAATTTATGGAGGGCTTGCTCCTTGCTTGCATCATCTAAGCCTGTGTCAACCCTGCAAAGCTGGTGTTATTTCCGTTGCATTTTATTTAAAAAATTTTTTAAAATAATTTTATTTAATTGTTTGTTTTTGGCTTTCCTGAGTCTTAGCTGCCGTGCAGGCTTTTCTCTCGTTGTGGTGAGTGGGGGTTACTCTCTAGCGCACAGGTTTCTCACTGTGGAGGCTTTTCTTGATGCAAGTCACGGGCTCTAGGGCACGAGGGCTTCAGTGGTTTGGGCGCGTGGCCTCAGCAGTGGTGGCCCCCGGGGTCTAGAGCACAGGCTCAGTCATTGCAGTGCTCGAGCTTGGTTGCTCCGAGGCACGTGGGATCTTCCTGGATCAGGGAACGAAAGTGTGTCTTGGGCACTGGCAGGCAGATTGAAGAATTGTGCTTCTGTGAGGTTAGGTAAGCTAGTGAGAGCACAGTTGGGACTCATTTCTAGGGCCCTGCTATCCTATGTGCCAGCACTGCAGTGGGCATGTCAAAGGGCATAAGGAGGTCTCAGAGTGCAGGCCTCTCCCTACATCTGGGTCACTGAGTGAGCAGGAGGAGGGGGCTGGCCCGTCCGGAGCTGCAAGGATTTCACGGCAGCCTTAGTTAATGGGCCTCGAGGCTGGGCAGCGCTGCCAGTCAGATCCAGGAAGGAACCTCGTGTGCCCTTCTAAGGGGTGGATATTTTGTCTGATAAATGGTTCTGGTGCCGGGGGAAAAAACATGATTTGGAAACCACTGCAGTGAAAGACTGGAGGCACTGATGAATTGTAAGCTGGGAAGTAAGTAACATGATTACATTTGCATTTTAAAAAGGGAGACAAAGACAGTTTGGTACAAAAATAAATCTCCTTAATCACATCATTGCAGCAGAACAAATTTCCTCTGGGTGCATTCTCCTCCAGCCTTTGATCACACACGGGGATTTTATGCAGTTGTAAATGTTGCCACATTTGATTTGCATTCTGCTTTCTCACTCAGTAGTATGTCTTCCCTTGGCCTTCCTAATGAGCTTTTGGGATAACCACGTGGCGTGCCTCACTAGGGCCGGAACTTGGCTTTCTTATTTGTTTTCTCGCTCGTGGGCGTCACCTAGAGGCTCCATGGAAGTGCGCATAACCACTACTATTATTGTTCCAGTCGCTTCTAATTTTCCTTTTCAAAATAAATGACAAAGAAAGAAATACTGGTGCTGGAGCTCTTTTAGTTTCACGCTGACTTCTGTTGATCTGACTTCTTTAGTTCTAGCAAAAGGATGCTGGGTCAAAGTTCCTACATTTTTAAAAAATGTTTAATGTCCTAAATGATTTTAAAAAATGCTTGATAGACTTCTGTTTTAGAACAGTTTGAGGTTCTTAGCACAATTGGGTGGAAGATGCAGAGATTCCCTACGTGCCCTTTGGCCCCACATACGCTTCCCCCACTCCCATCGTCTCCTTCTATCAATTCCAATTTATTGCAGCTGATAAGCCTACGCACTGATGTATCCTTATCCTCCGGAGTTCACAGTTACTATTAGAGTTCGCTCTTAGTGTTGTACATTCTCTACATTTGAACAAATTGATAATGACAGATATCTACTCTTACAGAATCATACAGAGTAGTGGGTTTTTTTTTGGCCACACCACGTGGCTTACAGTGTCTTAGATCCCCTACCAGGGACTGAACGTGGCCCTGGCAGTGGCCTAACCACCGGACCACCAGGGAATTCCCCAGAGTACTTTCATTGCCTTGAAACTCCTCTGTGCTCCACCCCCCTCCTCCCCTACCCCTGGCAACTGCTGATCTTTTCACAGTCTCTATAGTCCTGCCATTTCCAAAATGTCATAGAGTTGGGATCATACAGTACATAGCCTTTTCAAACTGGCTTCTTTCACTTAGTAATATGCATGTAGGTTTCCTCCATGTCTTTTCAGCTTGATAACTTATTTCTTTTTAGTGCTGAATAATATTCCATTGTCTGGATGTTCCAGAGTTTATTTATTCACTCACCAACTGAAGGACCTCTTTTGCTTGAGTTTTGGCAGCTGTGAATAAAGCTGCTGTGAACACCCATGTGCCGATTTCTGTGTGGACGCGCGTTTCCAGCTCCTTTGGGTAAATACCAAAGAGGTGATTGCTGGATCATATGGCACAAATGTGTTTAGTTCCATAAAAAATTGAAGAACTGTCTTCCCAAAGAGGTTTAACCATCTTGTACTCCCACCAGTAACTGAATGACTTCCGGGTCTTCCACATTTTGCCAGCATTTGGTGTCAGTTTCTGGGTAGGGGCCATTCTAACAGCATTCTGAACGCTTTTTTGTGTACTGGATTACCAAGCAATTTCTTCCTCTGAGCTGAGCTCAGAACTGGCATGGGCCAGCCCTAGGCTGGAGGATTCTGTCTCCAGCCACATGGGGACTCCTGTGCCAGACCAGGAACATGGGGATGTAGTGGATGCTGTGCCGTTCCTGTCAGACCCCCTCATCAGACCAACGTGCCCATTCCCAGCCCCGAAAAGGCCAGATGCTCCCAGTTTCCAGTTGCCTTCCCCATGGACAGTTGCCCTCAGCTTGCGTCTTGCCCAAGATTAGGCTGGTATTGGCTTCCTGAGACTAGGATGGGCTAATTCAGGAACACCAGGGAAGGGTCAGCTTCTCTATCTGCCAAGCTCTACGTTCCTCACTCCTTCCTGTGAACCTTGAGACCACTCCTCCAAAATGTCTGTGTACCTCTCCGTGCCCCAGAGTCCGTACCAGGGAACTCAGTATTGCAAAGTGAGTGATGGCGAGCCACAGTGTTAGCAGGGCTGCAGCCTCAGGTTTCCAGAAGAGTCGGCGCCGAAGGCTCAGGCCTGGGCTGTTGGTGCCAGATCTTCTCTTGTTTGGGGGACGCTTCTTGATCACTTTGTTGTGAAGAGATGGTGCCATAGACAAGCCTCCCTTGAGAGAGGGGGCAGTGTGCTGGTAGTGCATGCAGATAGAAGTGCTGAGTGAATATATAGGAACACAGCTTTAGAGCCAGGGTTTCACTGTGCCATTGGGGAAGTGGCGTGACATTGCGGAATGGGCGAGGGCTTTGTTTCTGTCACTTCCAAATGGTGTGAACTTAGTTCTGTTAAATGACTTTCTTTCTTGTTCATTTGGCTCATGTTGGCAATGCCAATAATAATACTGTCCTCTTACGATTACCTGGAGGATAGAAAGAGCTAATATGTTCTGGGGACCTCCTGGCATACAGAAGGGGGTCAAAAACAGGTGGCTTCTTTCCCCTTTCCCTTCTGTTTCCGTTACGTGGTTTGGCTCAATCTCTACTATGGTAGAATATGATATCCAGTGGGCACTTCAAAAGAGCATCTTTTCCCGGGGCCCCTAACTGAGTTGCGACTGCAGACAGGCTTCTGTTCTGCTCAGAGTCTTATAGAAGCTGTCTTGGCTGTGTCCCTTTTCTTCTGCATCTTTCCAGCAGGTAGAGAACAAAGCCTATTTTCAAGTTGAAGATTATATCCCTGCAAGTCTCATTGAGAGGATGACGGCTCTCCGGGCCCAAGTCGAAGTCTCAGAGATGCATCGTCTGAGCCCCATGCTTTGGGGAGAGGATGCTGAGTTGGAGTTCTTGAGGGTGAGGCCTTTGGACTCTTGAGGGGGCACGTAGTCAGCAATACCCTCCAGAGATTTCCCTGGGGCTGGGTGTGCTCAGAGCCACAGGGAGATACAGGCACAGGGCCCGAGACTTTTGGAAGTAGATGGCATTGGATATGATCCCCCAAATGAGCAGGATTTACTGGGCCAGGGTGGGCGTGGCAGGCCCTTTCTTCAACCTTGGAGCTCACACTGTCAATATTCTGTGAGTGGGGGCAGGCCACATTTACTGTAGAGACATTTTTGACATCTGAAGTGCAAACTTGAGTGTGAGCCAAAAGCGAAGTCTCTTATGTTGGTGCACAGAGCCTCCAATGCACAGCTTTTGCTCAGTTCACAACTTAACACCCGGAGTGGACCAGGCACTACAGGAAACAGACAGGAAGGACGTGCTTTCTGCCTCTGGGGAGTTTAAGTTTTGCAGGGAGGACAGAAGGGGACCCAGAGGCTTGCAGCACTGTGAGAGCTGATAGCTGCCCAGTGACAACAGAAACAGTACCAGTTACTCTGCTTCAGGACGGGAGGGGCTGGCCGCTCTGCCTGTGCAGATAGAGCTGGGGGTGGGGGAGAGACATGTGGGAGGAGGCCCCCGAGCATCCCCAGGGTGATGTCCCTGGTGGGGCTTCTAGAGTTGGGGAGCAGTTTCAAAAGGGAACTCCAGGGCTTTTATATTTCTTTTTACAATGTCTCCTGAGACAAAAATATTCTGTTTTCTAGCTTTTGATAGAGATAGTCTTTTGAAAGCAGAACTACTGAGGTGAGGGCTATATTTTTTTTGGTCAGTCACTTGGAACTTTCTGCAGCACTTAGTACAGTATAAACACTTGAGTGTTTCGTTTGAGCAGCTCTGGGAGAAAGGCGCTCAGTGTGTTCCCCAATCCAGCCTTTGTTCCGGTTCCTTGCTAAGTGGGTGCAGCATTCCCTTGACAATGAACAAGTGAGGACTTCAAAGCCATGAGCACACCTCTGGTGGAGAGAGGGTGCAGGACCACAGAGCCAGCAGAGAAGCCAAGGATTTGGGTCTGCAGGCCTCTGCGCAGCCCTGGCTTAGTGTGCCTGGCTCGTTGTGTCCCTTCTTCCTCTCATTGAAAGATGACCAGTAGTTGTAAAGGAAGCCACCAACTCAAGGAAAAATGTGGAAACTTTTTTGGGGGATATCTTTTTCAAATTAGTTGATTTACAATACTTCATTAATTTCAAGTATATACAGCAAAGTGAGATATATATATATAAATGACAACCCACTCCAGTATCCTTGCTGGGATAATCCCATGGACAGAGGAGCCTGGTGGGCTACAGTCCATGGGCTTGCAAAGAGTCAGACATGTCTCAGCGACTAACATACACACACACACGCACACACACACACACACACACACACACACACGCAAATAGGCTTCCCTCATGCCTCAGACAGTAAAGAATCCGTCTGCAGTGCAGGAGACCTGGGTTGGATCCTGGGATCACAAAGATCCTCTGGAGAAGGGAATGGGTATCCACCCCTGTATACTAGCCTGGAGAATTTCATGGACAGAGAAGCCTGTTGGGCTACAGTCCATGGGGTTGCAGTCAGACACAACTGAGTGAATGCACATTCACTTTTCACTTCATTCTTCCCCAATGAGACAACACGATCCATTTGTATGTGTTCATCCTTCCCTCTTTTGTCTGTGCATTCACATGTGTACATGCACTTACGTTTAAAACTGGATTTATATTATATAGTCAGTTTTGTGGGCTGTTTTTAAATCTCATCTCACTATTGAAACTTTCTTTTGAATCAACACATGAGGTACCCCAAATTTTTTCTCAGTATCCTGTAATTTGGCACATAAATTATTATAAATATGGGACTATTTTAAACAACACTGAGATTCATATTTTTTTCTGCATATGTCTTTAGCTGCATTTCTGCTTAATTTCTTAAGGATAGACTCTCATGAGTAGAATCACAGGGTCAAAGGTTAGAAACATTTTATACAATGTTGGCATATACTGCTGACAGTCTACATCACAGACATCTCTGTTCATTTCTTGTCCCTTCTTCCAGGTTGTAAATGTCCAGAGGGCCTTGGATCCCCAGAACTCAGCACAGAGACCAGTTACTCCAATAAACATTTCCTGGATTATTTAATTATAGCTCCTGGTGGCTCCCTTTTCCATTATCAGATGACACCTATTGGCCTGCGCTTCACTGATGACTAATGCTGCTAGTTCATCAGATTTGGCGAGAGTCCAGTTTGGGTACTGCTGCTGGCAAGATTCACACCTATATTAGCATATTAATCTCAGAACAACTTGTTCAAGGTTAACTTGGTGTTTTCCAAACTTCTTCAACCATGGAGCCATTTTTCCACATAACTAGGGATTGCCATATGCTGTTAAAATATTTTCTTTTTGTTGTTGAAGTCATACTGATTGTACCTTGTATTTTTTCCCACTTAGCATTATAACCTATGCATTCCCCAGACAAATACAAATGCTTTGTAAATATCCCTTGCAAAGCTTGCCCAATAATCCCTTTTAAGGTGGTACCTTTGTGTTTAGTTGTTCAGTCATGTACTACTCTTTGTGACCCTCTGGACGAGATTCCTCCATCCAAGGGATTTTCTGAGCAAGAATACTGGAGTGGGTTGCCATTTCCTTCTCCAGGGGATCTTCCAGACCCAGGGATCAAACTGATATCTCTTGCGTCTCCTACACTGCAGGCAGATTCTTTACCTCTGAGCCACCAGCTTCCCTTACCTTTAGGTGATACCTTTTAGGTAGGACCCTATAGGTGGTGGTTTAGTCACTAAGTCGTGTCTGACTCTTGCAACCCCACGGACTGTAACTAGCTAGCCAGGCTCCTCTGCTTTTGGGATTCTCCAGGCAAGAATACTGGAGTGGGTTGCCATTTCCTTCTCCAAGTACTCTATAAGGCGGGGCCTTTAGGAACATTTATTGCAAGGAACTAGTTTTCTCAACCCAACTCTGGAAGTCTGCACCAAACATCACTCTGATCAAAGGGTTTTGATCTTGGTCATTTGGTATATTTTCTTAGGACAGATTCCCGGAAGTGCAATGATAAGTCAAAGAAGGGCAGGCCTAGGAAGATAAAGCTTTTCTACAAACGAGAAGCAGGCGAAAGAGACCGGATGAGGAAGTCTGTCCCAGGAAAGCCCCGTAGGGTCCTGCTCTGTTACAGAACAGCACTGAACCATTTTAAAAATGTTGTGGGTCCAAGTACTTCAATATCATATCCCTTTCTATATAATTAAAAAATTAAAAATTAAAATAAAAACTAAACAATTTAAAAAATAAAAGAAAGTCTAATAGAGGCTATTCTATTGATGAATAGAATCTTCTACTGATGATGAATATTCGATAGAATTCTATTCTATCGAATATTCTATTATTCTATTGATTCTATTCTAATGATGACTATTTTAGTGCTTTAATTTTTTTTTTAGAAATATCACATCAAATTCTTTAAAAGAATTTATGCAGTTGTTTTGGGTTGGCCCTGCTTTGTCGTACTTTAGGCACATGCTCAGTCTGGCCATTGGACATTTCAGCACTGATGTCTGGTAATACTGTTTTAGACGATGACAATGACAGTGACGATGACAGGCTCTTTCCAAAACTGAAAGAAACAGCGAGATTCTGGCTGCAGAAATGTAATCAAGATCATGCAAAAGGCTATAGGTTTTGTAGGCAGTGTGACCTATCTGCACAGATTACTTATCAGTACAGGGAGAAAAGACAGAAAAGGGTTCGAGAAAGGAGCTCTCCAAAGCCATAATTTGTCCTCAGTTTTGTGAGGATGAGAGAGATTGGGCAGGATTTTGTCCCCTCTGCTCTGGGGTAGGATGAGCACCGGATTTCACCCCTGAAACCCTTCTGAGAGAGTTTCAAATGTGTGGAGAGCACATGTACACATTCTTAGCCCACTTGCCTTGAGCCTAGGTGCATCAGTCTTCTAGTAAGAACTGGAGTCTACCAGGTGAGGATGAAGATGGCAGAGACCAGAACAGAGACATGATTACCATTCAGACATAAAAAAAGAATATCTGGATTAGGTTTACACACCAGTCTCTGAAGATTTTGGTTAGCCTGCTGCAGTTCCCAGCTCTGACTGACCCTCAGGTTCCTGACAAAATTCTGTCTCCTAAACTGGAAAACTGAAGACAGATCTTGGACTGTGGGGACCCCACCCAATCACTGCCACATGCTGAGAAATGCCAGTGATTGCTCCTTTTTTCTGCAGGATGTTATCTTGTTTTAATAGTGCTGCTGATCATTTGGAAGGCTGCTTTCTGTGCCTGGGACTCAGTTTTTCCCCCTGTAAAATGAAGGGGTTGTATCAGTAGTACTGCAGTAGGCTTTAGAAAAAGAAATCCCTGTGAGATGATTCAGAAGAGTCTGAATTCTACAACCTTGTTCAGGATATTATTATTTTCTGGTATCCCTTTCATAATTAATATCAGTGTTCCTAGCATCTCAAGGTACTTCATTAGGGAAGGATTCCTTCATTCTATTAATAAAATATAACAACACCATCATATTAGAGGTGCAGAGAAATGCTGTAGTAAGGAGATATGTGTAGCTTAGTGTTTCCGAAACTTATTTGGCAATCTTACTCTTTTTTTCAGAACATCTGTTAAGGTTTTTTTTTTTTTTTCCCTCATGGAATGGTTTGAAATCCATTATTTTAGACCAGTGTGCCTGTTTCTTCTTAATTGGCCTTGTTCTCATTCTAGGTCGCTCAGCAGCTCCCGGAATATGGTGTGCTGGTGTACCAAGTTCTTCCAGAGAAGACACGGCTGGAAGGGGAAATGGCTCTGGGGATCTGTGCCAAGGGTGTTATCGTATACGAAGTGAGAAACAACAGCCGAATTGCAACTTTGCGGTTTCAGTGGAGAGAAATTGAAAAGATTTTGGCTTATGTGAGTGTCACTCAGTTGATATGACTCCGGCTTTGTTTTCCTTTGATCTCTTACCCCTTTAAAGGAACAATAGGTCAGATGATCTTCTCCTAAGAAGTTAAGCTCACAGCCTGTCAGCTAACCTGTACTCCGTTGACTATGGCATGTTTGGGAGAAGTCTACCAGGGGATTTGAGTCCCCTGGAGGCCACTTCTTCTGCCATCCTTCACCCAGGCCCCTGTCACCTCCACTGGCAGCCACTAGCCTAAAGGACTACACCTTCCCTCTGGGTGAAGTTCTTTTAGTTTGGGGAATCTATTGATTTTGGGAGTGGCAAGGTTGGGAGTGGCAGATGGGGAAGGAGAGTTTGAAGTAGGTGCAATGGAGTCTGCATGCTTTTGAAACATTTTCCTTTTATTTTAATTTTCCCTTTGCACACATAGTGGGGAGGCATCTGGCCTGTCTCCCATGGACTACAGATGTGAAAACATTTGTCAGTCATTAAAAAAAAATTACAGTAATAACACACCTATTAAATGTACAGTGTTTGAAATAACATTTGAACATCATTTATTCGAATTTAGTTACAATTAATTTTCATACTGCTCATGGGGTTCTCAAGGCAAGAATACTGAAGTGGTTTGACCTTCTCTTCACCAGTGGACCATGTTTTGTCAGAATTCTCCCCAATGACCTGTCCATCTTGGGTGGCCCTACACAGCATGGCTCATAGTTTCATTGAGCTAGACAAGGCTGTGGTCCATGTGATAAGTTTGGTTAGTTTTATGTGATCGTGGTTTTCATTCTGTCTGTCCTCTGATGGAGAAGGATAAGAGGCTTATGGAAGCTTCCTGATGGGAGAGCCTGACTGAGGGGGAAACTGGGTCTTGTTCTGATGGGCAGGGCCATGTTCAGTAAATCTTTAATCCAATTTTCTGTTGATGGGCGCGGCTGTGTTCCCTGCCTGTTGCTTGACCTGAGGCCAAACGATGGTGGAGGTAATAAGGACAGTGGCGACCTCCTTCAAAAGGTCCCATGATGCACTGCTGCACTCGGGGCCTTCCAAATGCAGCCTGAAGCAGCTGGCCCTGAAGCGGGCCACTGACGACCCACCCCTCTGCCGGAGACTCCCGGACACTCATGGCCATGTCTGGGTTAGTTTCTTGTGGGGTCACTGCTCCTTTCTCCTGGGTCCTGGTGCACACAAGGTTTTGTTTGTGCCCTCCAAGACTCTGTTTTCCCAGTCCTGTGTAAGTTCTGGTGGTTCTATGGTGGGGTTAATGGTGACCTCCTCCAAGAGGGCTTATGCCATACCCAGGTCTGCTGCACCGAGAGCCCCTGCAGCAGGCCACTGTTGACCTGCACTTCCACAGGTCAGTTTTCATTCCAATCCCAAAGAAAGGCAATGCCAAAGAATGCTCAAACTACCGCACAATTGCACTCATCTCACACGCTAGTAAAGTAGTGCTCATAATTCTTTAAGCCAGGCTTCAACAGAATGTGAACCATGAACTTCCAGATGTTCAAGGTGGATTTAGAAAAGGCAGAGGAACCAGAGATCAAATTGCCAACCTCTGCTGGATCATCAAAAAGCAAGAGAGTTCCAGAAAAACATCTACTTTTGCTTTATTGACTATGTCAAATTCTTTGACTGTGTGGATCACAACAAACTGTGGAAAATTCTTAAAGAGATGGGAATACCAGACCACCTGACCTGCGTCTTGAGAAATCTGTATTCAGGTCAGGAAGCAACAGTTAGAACTGGACATGGAACAACAGACTGGTTCCAAATAGGGAAAGTAGTATATCAAAGTTGTATATTGTCACCCTGCTTATTTAACTTATATGCAGAGTACATCATGTGAAATGTCCGGCTGGGCGAAGCACAAGCTGGAATCAAGATTGCTGGAAGAAATATCAATAACCTCAGCTATGCAGATGACACCATCCTTATGGAAGAAAGCAAATAACTAAAGAGCTTCTTGATGAAAAAGTAGGCTTAAAGCTCAACATTCAGAAAACTAAGATCATGGCATCTGGTCCCATCACTTCATGGGAAATAGATGGGGAAACAGTGGAAACAGTGACAGACTTTATTTCTTGGGCTCCAAAATCACTACAGATGGTGACTGCAGCCATGAAATTAAAAGACCCTTGCTCCTTGGAAGAAAAGTTATGACCAACCTAGACAGCATATTAAAAAGCAGAGGCACTACTTTGCCAACAAAGGTCTGTCTAGTCAAGCCTACGGTTTTTTCAGTGGTCATGTATGGATATGAGAGTTGGACTATAAAGAAAGCTGAGCACTGAAGAATTGATGCTTTTGAACTGTGGTGTTGGAGAAGACTCTTGAGAGTCCCTTGGACTGTGAGGAGATCCAACCAGTCCATCCTAAAGGAAATCAGTCCTGAATGTTCACTGGAAGGACTGATGCTAAAGCTGAAACTCCAATACTTTGGCCACCTGATGTGAAGAGCCGACTCACAATGAGGGCTTCCTTGGCGGCTCAGATGATAAACAATCTGCCTGCAATGCAGGAGACCAGGCTTTGATCCCTGGGTGAGGAAGATCCTCTGAAGAAGGGAATGGCTACCCATTCCGGTTTTCTTTCCTGGAGAATTTCATGGACAGAGGAGACTGGCAGACCACAGTGGGGTCGTGATTATTGAATATTCAATACTGTTATTACTTCCTATTTTCTCTATCTCATATTTGATTGTTCAAAATTCTCAATTCTCAGTGTAATTTCTTTTAAAACATTTGTAGAAGTGCCGACAACCTACCAAGTAATTTTGAAAACTAGAATTTTTGAAGCCATAAATTTAACAGCCCCCTGAAGTATTTTATATTTAAGTTGGTTTAACTTTTACAGATATTTGTTTTCCCCGTGACCACAAAGAATTTCTTGTTTAAAGCTGGAAAGTCATCTGGTTCACAAAACAAACTTTGTAGCTTAAAAACACCCAGTCACTAATTAGGATTTCCATGTTCTGATGACCAGTCTCTTCCTCAACATAAATATCCTTTTTTATGGAAAAGTCATCATGGGAAGTAACATCACCAGCTGCTTGCCACAAACCCAGCATCTTACACAGAAAATGACTTGAGCTCTTCATGCTACGACTTAGGAAGCTAGTTTCAAATTAGCTTAATTACTAGAGGAAGCCAGAATGCTTCAGACAATTGCTAACATGTTTTGTCATCCTAAAGAGAGGTAGCCAAGGAAATAGGAAAAAAATGCCATTTTTACAATGAATATGATTTGTAGGTACATTGGCAGCCCGCCTGTGACAGAGACATGAATTCAGAAGATTATTCAATCACGAAAGCATTCATTGTGAAATAATGAACTTACCCATGCTAATAACTGTTCTTGGATATTAATAGTAGTTAAAAATGTCTGGAGAGAAATGCGCGAAGCCTGGGAGGATACAGCATTTGTAGGGCTCTCTTTAAAAACAAGGATGCAAATTTCCAAAAACAAACAAGGTTTTAAAGTGACTGCTCATGTAGAATGAGAAAATTAATCACCACAACTCTTGAATTGTAAAAGATCAACTACTGCAAAATCCCCAAAGTAAAAAAGTTAATATTCTTATTAATGAATTTCCGGATAAACTCTATAATTCTTTTTTTTCTCTTTCAATGTTTTGGTGGCACACACTTTGTACTTTTCCATAGGATGATACTTTTGTAATATCTTTTTTTCTAGAGAGAAGAGAAATCTAGCACATCTGATTGAAAGTTGTTTTTATTGTTGATGAGATCCATAAAACATGCAGCTTTGCGACAGACATTCTTGCTCTTTGAAGCGCCATGCAGGTTTCTAGGCTACCAACACAGGAAAATCAAATAAATTTCATATTGTGTGATTCCCATCAAGAAAAGAAAAAGAAAAAAATGTGCACTGTATTGATAAGGCAGTATATGTACAATTACAAAGTACATTCCTGATAGGATAAAAATTCCACTTAATTCGATGTTTTTGGGAATTAAATTACAGGTTTTCATTTCTGATGATTGAAAATGTTTCCTGCAGACTGGCCTCTGGCTCTGCATTTCAAATCTTATTCCTCTCTAGGGCTGACGCCACATACTTCTGAGGCTGGTTATTGTAGGGCATAGTCAATTTTTACATGATTACTGGTCCTGTCTTTATGCTGAGATTTTGGGTGAGTTGGTCCAATGGAAGGAATATTCTGGGATGGCTGGCAATACACTGTTGCAGAAGAGACTGTAAATCACGTAAATAAATCCCATTAACTCTACATTGAAAGCAGCCCCATTCATTTCTGCTTCTCCTTAGCGGGCTCTGCTTCTCCATCGTGCAGTGTTATCTCTGGTGAGAAAAATAAGACTGAGTTCCAGTGGAAAGAAGAGTCAGTGATTTTAATTGATTGTGGTGAAAGCATCTTTCTTTCTACATTTTATAAAAACACAGGAAGCTGTTGCTGGGTCCCTTCCAGGAAATGGCCTTCCCAAGTAGGGGTCTGGAGTTTCAACTTCCTTAGCTGGGCACATCTGCCTCTGTCTGAGAGAATCTTATCCTGCAAAGATGTGTCAAGCCAAACAAATAAATGAGCCTGCAAAGGAACAACAATAAAATTACCAGGGAAGAAATATTTGAAATGATAAAACATGCTTTGAAACAAGCATGATGTTACAGAAACACCAAGTATTTTTATTCTGTAACAACACAGATGTAAATACACTTTTTGTGTTTGTGCTGAAAACCCTGAGATTCAAGTTACTCATCATCTTATTCATGGAGCAGTTTGCTTGTGTGAAAGTTGGCTTGAAGATATGGATTTCCCATTAAATGATGTTATCAAAGTGGGAAAAAAAAATCTAAACCACTACAGTCAAGACTATTTTCAGCTTCATGCCAAGAAATGAGATAGCAGTTCTCCTCTCTGGGGTGTTTAATACCTTAGGGCACTGGGGTCCGAAAGCACAATGGTTTGGCAAGAGTTTATGGTCTGAAAGAAAGATGTGGTGTATACGTGTGCACGTGTGAACAATTCTCTTTTTTTAGATTTGTTAAAGAAGAATTATTCAATTTTAGAAAATGACTTATCTAAGATTTTTAATACCTGAGTGAATTTAATATAAAATTGTCATGACTGTATATAAGCATATCAATGCATATTGACAAAGTAGATGGATTCTAAGCAAATATTCAACTTTGGAAAAGTATGGATAAAATGATCAGCCAGTGGAGTTTAGACATTATAATTTGAATACTGAGGAAAAAATTAGTGAGGATAGTTAGATAGCATCTATTAATGTTTGAGAAAATGCATTAAATATAAAATACTAGATATAATTCAGTTGAATTCAAAATCCATTCACATTAGTATAGATTCAACATTAATTTGTTAATAAAAGTAAAGGATATTTAGAGAATGCTTAAATTATCTGAAATTAGGTTAATGGTAAAAAAAAGTTTTTTAAAAGGGAAGTAATGAACAGTTGTCACCCTTTGTTAATATTTGATTGTGTGAATGGAGGTTCTTGGGAATGGCAATTATCAAAAATTAAAAGGGATTAGCCTTAAAGACGGAGAAGGCAGTGGCACCCCAGTCCAGTACTCTTGCCTGGAAAATCCCATGGATGGAGGAGCCTGGTGGGCTGCAGTCCATGGGGTCGTGAAGAGTAAGACACGACTGAGCGACTTCACTTTCACTTTTCACTTTCATGCACTGGAGAAGGAAATGGCAACCCACTCCAGTGTTCTTGCCTGGAGAATCCCAGGGACGGGGAAGCCTGGTGGGCCGCCGTCTGTGAGGTCGCACAGAGTCAGACACGACTGAAGCGACTTAGCAGCAGCAGCAGCAGCAGCCTTAAAGAAGTGCAGGAGTTTCAGAATGCCCTTTCAAGCATAAAACCTGTATTTATAAAGTTATCTTTATAGGAGCAAGCTCAAGGTTCTTATGAAATATCTAGAATAGAGATTTTATTTGGAAGTTATATATAAGTTTGTATTTAATAGCATTTCTATTACTGTATATTTCATTGTTCTTATTAGAGTTATAAATTGCAAACATTAAGGATCTTTTCCTGGAAGCTCGATATAGATAGCCCCAGATAGATATTCCTCTCCAGTTTATCTCAGTGAGCGGTACAAAAATTATCCCTTTGCGCATGGGCCTTGAAGGTATAAATGCTGAGGAAGTGTTTCTTGGTGACATGACCTCAGTTCCTGCTGCATTCTGAGGCGTCTCCGTCCACTTCCTCATCTGTAGAATAAGGATAATGATGGGACTGCTCTCCTTCTGTAGCTTCTAGGACGAAATGAATTAAGACACAGAGAGGATTTAGAACAGAACCTGGCACATAACAGCATGAAAACATGAGATTGCTGATGTGATTTTATCTTTTCTGTAAACTTGCTAGCTGAGATTTTGCCTTCCAAGTCCAGGAGTTTGAACAATGCAAACTATAAGTATATTCAATGGCCTTTCCCGACGCACATGGAGATTATGTTCACTTCTTGCTGAGGGAAGTGCCTGTACTGAGCTCACTTCATATTCTTTTCACCTAGCACAGTCCTTGGCAGATACCAATTGCTCAATAAAGAAACATTTGATTTATGAATGAAGGGGGAAAAAAAGAGGGGTTGTATTTAAACTAAGAAAAAATATTGGGCCATAGTCAGACAATGTCTGCCATACCCTTCTGGATGCCTACATTGGTATCCAGCTGACAGCTCCTGCATTTGGTTATTTTCTGGATAGTTATACTTCGATGGATGGGTGAGAATGGTCAATGTGTTAAAGTCCGCATTTGTTCCCCGCAGCGGAAGAAGTTCATCATCACAAGCAGCGTCACTGGGAAAAAGCACACATTTGTCGCTGATTCAGTCAAGACCTGTAAATATCTGCTGGGCCTGTGCTGCGCCCAGCATGGGTTTAATGCTCAGATGAGTTCTCCTGGAGTTACGAGTGGTGAGTACACACTACGTTCTCAGCCTAAAGCTAGTTGGGCTTGAAGGCTGGGTGTATCCTGGTTACTGTTGAGCTCTCACCATTATTTCCTATTCATTTATAAAAGGGAGCAATATAATATAGTGCTTTCACCATTCATATTCCCAGAGTGGTCCCTGTGTGTGCGTCACCTGGGAGCCAGTTAGGAAGGCAGAGTCTCAGGCCCCTGAGTCAGAATCTGCCCTTGTGAAGACCCAGGTGATCTGGACGCAGATGAACCCCAGGCTTGGAATGTGGACCCTGGAGTCCAGCAGACTCAGAGCTATGCCAGGTACTAGCTGCGTGACTGTGAACACTCACTTGCCTTTCTGGGCCTCGGTGTCCTCAACTGAGCAACTGCCCATCCAGCGGGTTCGTGCTGTGCCCCAACAGGACGTGCTGTTCTCACTCATCTAGAATGAACGTCTGATGTTCATGGCTCCTCGTGACACGTTACGGCAGCTTCCTGCTTGTGGGGGTTTTGTTTGTTTTCAGTCACTCGGTCGTGTCTGATTCTCTGGGACCCCATAGACTGCAGCATGCCAAGGGGTTTTGTTTGGCACCAGTCAATTCACAGGGGAGCTGCGTCCCTGCATCCTGGCATCCTGGAGATCCTGGGGATCAAATAGGAAACAAAATTGTTGAGCATTCAGATGCAGAACCAAATACAGAAAATAAAAGTGGCCTATTATTTTCAGCAAAACCAAACAAATATATAAATATGTCTTTGAAGTCACAGACTAGCATTTCTATGATGTTTCCAGGGAACTAGAAATAATGAATGTAAATTATGTTTTACCTGCTATTGCTAAAATAAAGTGTGAGACATCATCCGTATCTATTTTATTGCCTGATATCAATGAACATAAAATATTTATAAAGACTCCATGGGCTTACTAGCAAAATTAGTCCTTTTAAGCCTGTCTTGCTCATAATACACTGTTTTCTCAAACTACAGATTCGACCATAATAGGAATTTTGGGGAATCTAATATTTGCATGGCCTCTACTTGCCATGCTCTTCCAGGCTCAGACAACCAAGATAAGTCTGATTCTCCAAGAATAAGTTCAAGGACAATCCGCTCCTTGCAGTCCTTGCCAGTTAACCGCCTCTGTGCTCCCTTCCCAGATGGACCTGACTGCTCCTCCTTTCGTGCAGGCTCCACCTTCTCACGCGTGGTGCTCAGCCCCTTTGATTTGTGGATGTGTCTGCCTCCACTTTTCAGTGAGCTGGGAGTTCCCAGAGGGTAGGGAGAGGGTCCCCGCCTTTACTGTTCCAACATGAAACAGCGGTGTATCAAGTGGGAGACGGTTAATATTAACACACGTTTTTTGAATGAATGGATGGATAATTGGTGTGGAAATACAACCATTTAATTAATTGTGCCTCTATTTTGATTTTATATTTGGTTTTCAGTTTCCAATATCATAAATAATATTGCAGCAAACATCAGTGGGAGAAAAACTTTTTTGTATCTTGTATTGTTTAAGCTAGATTTCATTTAAATCTGGGACACAAAGGCAGGGGCAGTCTTAGGGCTTTTGCTGGTTTTCTGAGCACCATTCCCGTGCCCAGTATCACTGCGCCTGCTTCATTGTGTCTTTGCTGGAAGACATATCATCATGTTTATCTCTGTTCATTTATGGGGAGAGATGATTCCTTGGTGTTGTTTCATTTGACATTTCTTTGACTGTTGGGAAGCTGGACGTTTTCCAAATGTTTCTTAGTCATTCTTCTGTGAATTGTCTCAACAAGCATATTACTTTATAGTTATATTTGATTCCCTGGGGTGAGAGAAAAATCACCGAGCTTCTACAAGTGCATAAATTCAGGATTAAATCAGAGAGAATCTGTCAGCATCGCAGAGGGGGACCACAGGCCTTTTCTCGTCCTTTCAGACAGATGGCCGAAAGCTTCAGGGGTGCTTGTGGCCCTTCCGCAAGCTTGTGGCTGTCAGACGCCACAGACCTGCAGTGACCAGCCGCCGTCCTGCCCTAGTCCCCTTCTCCGATTCCTTGTGGCTTCCTCTCTGGCGCACCAATGCTCCCCATCTTCTGCTGGGG
The DNA here is from genome assembly GCF_032452875.1 of Bos javanicus. Lineage (NCBI taxonomy): Eukaryota > Metazoa > Chordata > Mammalia > Artiodactyla > Bovidae > Bos > Bos javanicus. The sequence goes on along the minus strand of NC_083895.1, from coordinate 44,118,064 downwards.
ACAGAACTCTGCTGGGAATGCAGGCCCTTTGTGATCTTACTCCTCTGCTACCTTCTGGAGCCTTCCTCTCTTGGGCACACCTCTTCTTCCCGTACCGCCAACCTCTGTACATAGGGTTCTTTGAAATCCCACAAAACCTTTTTGAGCTGAGTCCCTGTCATCACTTTCTTTCTCTACAGTGTCTCCCTGTGAGTATTAAATATCCACCATAATTAAGGCTAAGGTCACTGTCCCTTTAGACCTTGGCAATCGGAGGGGGCTGGAAACGCCTCAGATGAATCTCCCGTGCTGTTTTCATCTCCACGGCCTCGGTACATCCATTTTCTGGTATGGGCTATAAAGTCAGCTGAGTGAGTCCTGCTCTACCACCTACAAGCCCTGGGGACCTTGAGCAAATTGTCAACTCTCTCTTAGCCTCACTTTTCCTCATCTATAAAATGGGTATAATAATATCTAACCCACAGGGTTCTTGTGAGGATTAAGTGAGACAATACAGATAACATGCTTACCACTGTGCCTGGCATGTGACAAGCACACAGGACGGGTGGGCTGCTAGTGTGGATATCACTGTCATTGCTGCTGTATCATATTCAAATTGCGTTCAGTCTTCTTTTCTTCCTTGCCTGTTGTGTTCAGTCGCCAAATCGTGTCTGACTCTTTTGTAGCCCCATCTGTCCATGGGACTTCCCAGGCAAGAATCCTGGAGTGGGTTGCGATTTCCTTCTCCATCTCCCTTGCCTGCTGTACGTGAATGATGGTGCTGAGTGCCTCCTAGACACAGAATGTTTCCCCAAAATATTTTTTAAAGGCTACCTTGGGACTTCTCTGGCAGTCCAGTGGTTACGATCCCTGCAGGTGGTGCAAGTTTGATCCTGGTCAGGGAATTAAGATCCCACATGCCATGTTGTGAGGCCAAAAAGAAAAAAAGAGCTACCTTTTTCAGTGGGTGCGGTACGGACAGTGAACCAGGCCCGCTGTGCGTTAGGGGGATTGTCTCCTAGAGGAAGTAAACGCTCACGGACAAGCTCTCACTGAAGGCACCTCACTGCTTTAGATACGAGTGCAGACACGCGCTCACACACAGCTTGGAGCCACAGCAGTGCCACGTGCTGAGCATTCTTTTCTTCTTGGTCGTAACAGGGTCGTGCCATCTGTTGATAGTCAGAACATAGTCATCATTTTCTTTTTTCAGATTACAAACTGGACTTTGTATAAATCCTAGTTAAGTTAAGGAATCTATCTATCAAATCCAGTTTCTTACGAACGAAGTGGTGAGAGTCACTCACATTCCTGGGCTCACGTTAGGGATTTCATCTAAACCATTTGTTACCTCTTTCTGTAAGAAGGGAGGGAGGGCGTTGTTAAAACTGGAAGACAACACATCTGATCTATTCATATTTCAGAAAATCGGATCTTAAATCTTATTAGTAAGGAAACTAAGCTGTGTAGAGATGAAAGATTGTGTTCCACAGGGCAGAGAGGAGTCTTGGGAGCTCAGGTAATCTGCAGACCTATTTGTTAACGTTTGGAGGATGGTTTGTAAAGGCAGCGAGCAGAACAGGTGCCGGCAGTTAATTTTACACCAGGCTCTGCTGGCGCTGTGACACTGCCGTGAACTGTGCCTCAAAGTCCTTCAGCTGCCGGGGCATGGAGGGTATCCCGTCTCTTCCTACCTGTGTGTCTGAGTTTTCTTTCCTTAGTGAGTGCTAACTAGACAGACTTGGCATTCTCAGGGCTCATCACAGCAGCTCCACGAGCCAGCATGAGGAAAAATAGGTCCCTCGCTGCAGACAAAGTAAAGCCAGGACAGCACCTGGGGCCTGTGATGGGTTGCTGCCATGAGAGTGATGGAACCAGCATCATTCTTGTGGGTATTTATGTTTATCTGTTTCTGCCACATTTCAGACTCCGATAAGTGTGTGCAAATGGCCAGTCTGAGTCTTGCACACCTGGCCCAGTCCAACCAACTCACTTGGATTCAGAGACTGTCGAGCTCAGAAAACGCGCTGTTCATACCTGGGCTGGAGGATGCCGCGGGGGGCCTGCTGCGCAGGTCGCTGGGTAACTTCACCGTGGACACCAGCGAGGGGACAAGGGCCCGAGGACTCAGAGGCAGGTGGGTTGACACGTCTGCTCTCTGGGCCTGAACCGCCGTGTACTTGGTGCTCTGGAGCAATCCCTACGTGAAGTCCTTGTTTAAAGGAGGTCAGATGTCTCAGGGAAGTACGTGTTCATTGGGTAATTACCAGTTAATTCCACAGAGATTTCCCGAAGGCTGTCTGTGGGCCAAATCTATGCTAAACACTCTAAGGCCGATATCCCGTGTCTCCCTGCTATGCTGCTCTATCTTTTGGCAGAGAAAGAGCTAGGTGATGATTCGAAATTGATGAGAACAAAATAAACAAGTTGTAGTACCTTTTCGGGTTTGTCATGAACCAGGTACTGTTCTAAACACTGTATCCATCAAAGACTTTAGCCTTCACAACCCTACAGAGTAGTTTCTATTTTCTCCCGTTTTGGGACTTGAACACACACAACTGGCCCTGGAATCTGCACTCCTAACTGCTACACTACTGCTGCTTTCTTTGTTGATGAATCACTTGTAATTTAATTTGCAAGGCAAAATAATGAGCTTATCAACATAACTCTACATTATAACACAATGATCCATAAATTTTAAACTAGCCTATCAGTTGGATTGCACTAACATGGTGCAATAAAAATAGCACAGATTCACAGGCAGCATGTGACGTTACAGGAGCAATGAAGATGTTACAGGAGCTGTTCTTTGGAATGAGTTATACATCTGTTTCAGCAAGAGGAAAGGGTGGTTGATTTGGATTGTGATGCATATATTATATCTTAAAGCAATTCATAGAAAATTATGGCTCCCAATCTGTTGATGCAAATATGCATCACCATATACTGCAAACCCAATCAGTAATGATGAAGCCAAGCTATCTATTACTGTGTGACGAACAACCCCAAAGCACAGTGGCTTAAAATAGCAAGCATCGCGTTATTCTATTTCACAATTTTCTGGGTTACAAATTTAAGGCAGGGCTTGGCTGGCTGATTCTTCTCCTCTTGACGGTACTCATCTGGACTGGTCTGAAGCCTCCAAGACTGTGTTATTTACATGCCCAGCCCGCTGCTGGGGATGATTGGGACGGTGAGCTCAGCTCACCTGATAGATTAAAAGCTCAAAGAAGCCATGACTGACTTGAGGCCATCTGAGAATGCTTTGACTGCAAAATACCCTTCCAGTGACCTGCTAGTGAAAGGTTGTTGTTGAATCATGCGAATACACCGGGATTCTTGGCCCCCGGAGGAGAAGAATTCAATCTGGGGCCAGAGATGAGGCTTGATCGCTCAGAGCTTTTGTGTAATAAAGTTTTATTAAAGTATAAAGGAGATAGAGAAAGCTTCTGACATAGGCATCAGAAGGGAGCAGAAAGACTACCCGCTTGCTAGTGTTAACAACGAAGTTATATAATCCAAAGAATGTCTGGAGGTTGTAAAGACCTCCCATAATTTACATTTTAAGATAACAGAATTAGCCAGAAGGTTTAATCCAGAGACTGTCCTCAGGTAGGATACATTGTTGTTATATAATCCTAAGGAATGTGGAGAAAGAAAAAAAGTTTGTCCTTTCTTCCTCCTTCAGAATTCCAGACCCCTCTCTCCTTGGGGACCCCTAGACTCCTTATCAACCTGCCTAGGAACTGACTCTCTCACTAGAGGACATGCCCATGAGGGGACTGGCAACATTGCATGGCAGCCGGCCTTCTCAATCGAAAGCTGAATCAGAGTCCTCAGTAATCTCCTCTACTTTTAGTTTATGAATGCCAGGTTTTCACAACCCTTAATGACTCACATCAGTCAGTCAGTCAGTTCAGTTGCTCAGTTGTGTTCGACTCTTTGTGACCCCATGAAACGCAGCACGCCAGGCCTCCCTGTCCATCACCAACTCCTGGAGTTTACCCAAACTCATGTCCGTTGAGTCGGTGATGCCATTCAACCATCTCATCCTCTGTCATCCCCTTCTCCTCCTGCCTTCAATCTTTCCTAGCATCAGGGTCTTTTCAAATGAGTCAGCTCTTTGCATGAGGTGGCCAAAGTATTGAAGTTTCAGCTTCAGCATCAGTCCTTCCAATGAACACCCAGGACTGATTTCCTATAGGATGGACTGGTTGGATCTCCTTGCAGTCCAAGGGACTCTCAAGAGTCTTCTCCAACACCACAGTTCAAAAGCATCAGTTCTTCGATGCTCAGCTTTCTTTATAGTCCAACTCTTACATCCATACATGACCACTGGAAAAACCATAGCCTTGACTAGACGAACCTTTGTTGACAAAGTAATGTCTCTGCTTTTTAATATGCTGTCTAGGTTGGTCATAACTTTCCTTCCAAGGAGTAAGCATCTTTTAATTTCATGGCTGCAGTCACCATTTGCAATGATTTTGGAGCCCCCAAAAATAAAGTCTGCCACTGTTTCCACTGTTTCCCCATCTATTTGCTATGAACTGATAGGACTGGATGCCATGATCTTCATTTTCTGAATGTTGAGCTTTAAGCCTACTTTTTCACTCTCCTTTTTCACTTTCATCAAGAGGCTCTTTAGTTTTTCTTCACTTTCTGCTGTAAGGATGGTGTCACCTGCATATCTGAGGTTATTAATACTTCTCCTGGCAATCTTGATTCCAGCTTGTGCTTCTTCCAGCCCAGTGTTTCTCATGATGTACTCTGCATATAAGTTAAATAAGCAGGGTGACAATATACAGCCTTGATGTACTGCTTTTCCTTTTTGGAACCAGTCTGTTGTTCCATGTCCAGTTCTAACTGTTGCTTCCTGACCTGCATACAGGTTTCTCAAGAGGCAGGTCAGGTGGTCTGGTATTCCCATCTCTTTCATCAGAGGTTACTGATAACTTTCCATGAAAAGGGAATAACCAGGTCAGCCTTTGATGGCATCTAGAGATCTGCTGACCGATAGAGCATGGGACCACCACACATACTCTGAACGGTGGGAAGTTGCCTCCCAGGGGCCTCTTGTCTAAACTTGTTGTCTTTCCCCACAGCCCCTGCCTTGGCCGAGAGCAGCTGGAGCGCCTCTGTTTGATTCAGAAGCCAACAACTTGTGACCTTCTCTCTAGGCAGCCTGCTCAGAGCATGCGCACAGGTACAGGCCAACCATCGGCCAAGCAGGGGTAAAGGAAACCTTACCCGTTAAGCTTGCTTTCAGTCTTTTGCCATCACTTCATTTTGCTTCTCCAACAATGTTCACAGTCGTTTTGCTTTTCCATTAATCTCAAAAGTACTTATGGTTGAGAAGAGCCCTTATTGTCCACCTTTGGTTTGGGCTGGGCACATTGATCTGAAATGTGTGAGCACTGGCCAAGATTCTGAGCACTCTGGTCCAGTGTGAGGAATACCTGCCATGGAGAGGCATGGTTAGAAAAATGCTTCATTCATTTTTGTTACAACTCTTCATGCAGTCCCAGAATATCATCTCCCACTACTTACCAGAAAGGGGATTCCCCGGGGGCTCAGATGGTAAAGAATTTGCCCACAGTGCGGGGGACCTGGGCTCAATCTCTGGAAAATTCCCTGTAGAAGAAAATGGCAACCCACTCTAGTATTCTTGGCTGGAAAAGTCCATGGACTGAGGAGCCTGGTGGGCTACAATCCATGGGGTTGCAAAGAGTCAAACATGACTGAGCAACTAACACTTTCACTTTCTCTTATCAGAAAACATAATCAGGGCAGAAGGCCTCCCTCTTCGTCATATATCCTCTAGGAAGGTCCCCAGTGGGACATAAAAGTTCCTGAGTTAGAGAAGATATTTGTGTTATGAAGATATTAATATACATATTGATAAATATTAATATGTATATTATTTGTGAGCATTAAGCCTGGGGGCTGAATCTGGAATACCACCAGGAGGCTCTTTACATGACCTGTGTGCCAGTCCTATTATGGTGCCCTGTGGGAGGGCGTGATGTGGAAATCTTTGAGGGGTGGGTTACTGTTTGGGGATTTGTCCATGTGCTCTGTGGTCAGAATTGGAATGCCCCTTAAGGCTCTGTCTTGAGTCCCCTGCAAGACCCAAGCTGGGGGCAAACTTGCAGGGTGCCTCCGCTGGACTTTGAGGCCACATCACGCCTGGTGGTGAGGGGCCAACAAGAGGAAGGCTTTGCTGTGTCATCTCTGCGCTCAACGTTAGTTCTGGCTTTCATCGTCAGCAGGGTTGTACAGGCTCAGTTGCTCAGCCGTTTCCAACTCTGTGTGACCCCATGGACTGTAGTCTTCCAGGCTCCACTGTTCATGGGATTATCCAGACAAAAATACTGGAGTGGGTCGCCATTTTCTCCTGCAGAGGATCTTCTCAGCCCAGGGATCAAACCTATGTCTCCTGCATCTCCTGCATCAGCAGGCAGATTCTTTACCATTGTACTCCCTGGGAAGCCCTGTCAGCAAAGTCACCTCTGCTCAAATTCTGTCTTATCCTAAGACCAGTGCAGAAAAAGAATAGCTGTAGTAAGTCGTGCAGAACAAGCACATGGCCCACCCTGCCTTCCTCTGCTTTTGATGAGCCACCGCTGGCCCAGTGAGCTCATCCGGTATGTGCTCCGTGGTCGGTGCCCAGTATTATGCACGTGCACACCCGTGTGTGTGTGAAATGCTGTTCACACCCTTTGCATTACCTCTCAGATAATTTTGGGAAAAAGCACAATGTGTGGCTTTATTTTTATATCTAGGATCACGAAATAACAGGAGAAGGAGCTTTATAGCTGAACCAGATGGAGAAATTGTGCATGTGACTCTGAGCCGGGACCCACACCGTGGTTTTGGTAAGAGGGCCCCCGGTAGAGGAGTCCCAGTCTCTCTCTCTCTGGGCAGAAAGGAAGTGTGTACCATCTTCCCTTTAGACTTTCCTACTCCCTTTTCCTGCCTGTCCTCTTCCAATTTGCCTTTTTTCAGTGATCACTTCTTTTTCTTCCCTTTAAATATCCCTAATGAGTAATGGGACTTTGGGGACAAAAGTTTCTTTTTAGATCCTATAAGATTTTGGAGTGTGTATCTTGAAAATCTAAGAACAAGGTAGAAAAACAATTTTTCACCTAACACCATATCTTAGTATATTGAAATTCTTAGTGATGGAGAAGAATAGACAATATTTTTCACCTCTTACAATTTACCACATTTGAAGACCCCTAAGAACCTTATTATAACCTTAAAATAAATAAGGCACTGAGAGAAAGTACTTGATTAAATATCATCTTTTTCTTATCTCTGATTATGTACTGGAGCAAAATCCATGTACATTGATGGGCTTTAGCTGTGCTTCTGAAAGGGAGACCATCTACTTTTCTCCATGCGTCATGGCAGAGTAGAAAGAGTTGTTTGAAGATCAGAGGGCCTAGGTACAAATATCAGCTGCATAATCTCAAGTAAATAACCCAACCTCTCTGAGCTGCAAAATCATCATCATCTTCTTTAATATAATTGGACTACAGGTTTTGTGATTAATGAGGGGGAAGATGTAGGCAAAGTGGATCCTGGCATCTTTATATCTTCTATTATACCTGGGGGACCAGCTGAAAAAGCCAAAAAGATCAAACCAGGTATGTCTTTTTAAATTGCAAGAGATGCTGCTTTAAGGAATTGCTCTTTTTCATTTTCTTGATGGGATGATTGAGATGTCTAATTCTTCCAGGAGGGCAGATCCTAGCCCTGAATCGCATCAGTCTGGAGGGCTTCACATTCGATATGGCTGTTAGAATGATTCAGAATTCTCCTGACAACATAGAGTTAATCATTTCTCAGTCAAAAGGTATGTCTTCATCTGCTTTCAGAAGCTGGAGAGTCTTCTTTATTCTCAGGCGTGCATCTTTACCTTCTGGGACTGGGATTTTAAGTCATGGAGGTCTTGTTCATTACTTTCCCCGTGGTAATGGCTTTGGCACAAATCAATAAACTCCACAATTTCAGGGCCAGCACAGGCTCTACCGTTGCTTGTCCTGCTGAACGGGAGAAGCCTGCCTTGGTTCTTTATCAGATGCAGCCATTGCGTGTTTCGGTGCCAGTTTTCTTGCATGAGAAGGGAGGATCTGCTTTCTGTCACCCAAGTCCTTATTGAAAGTGGCTGCTGCGGGGTTTCTGCATAGCTGGGGGCATAGGTGTGGCAATCAAAAGGGAAGGAGATGGGGGTGGGGGCTACTCACATAACAAGCATTCTGTTCTTACTTCACCAAGGCTTAGCGTGTTACAGATCAATCGAGTAAAGGTTTGTTTTTCTCTTTTTAAGATGTTTTTATTCATCCTTTAGATAACTATACGACTATCTACTATCAAAAAATGATATTACTATGTTTATCTGGGGCAGATTTGGTGGGGGCTTGATGGAAGTGATGGGGTGTATTAACATCTCTTTCCCTCCCAGTCACCTAGGCCCTCCACTGCTTTTTGGTTGGATGATCCTGTTTGCCAGCAGACTGCCTGCAAAGCAAGGCTCGTGCTTAAGGAGCTTTGTATAATTCCCTCTCATGCACAGCAATGCTTCAAGCCACACCAGCCAGCAGTGCTGGGTCCTGAATGTTGTTGCCCCTTTGCTGTGCCCACCGAAAAATCTCTCTCATTCCTGCACGTGTGCACACCATCCCCAGATGGCTTTCCCGGGGCCGCAGCTCCCCCGGGCCCAGCAGCTACGGGGAGTGGGAGAGGTGGCAAAGCTGGGGCCGAAGACGTATGCCTTTCACCCTGTGTTTAGAGCTGACCCAGGAGCCTGCCCAGCCCTTCCAAAATACCAGCCGCAGCTCACCGCTGTATTGGCTTTTGTATATTGTCACTGTCCTTCCCACATTACTTTAGCTGTCCTTGGTTTCCCTCTACACGTTCCACAGGAGGGACAGAAAGGAGAAATCAAATCATCCTTTTCTTAAATCGAGAAACATAATGCAGGTGAGCTGGAGTCATTTGTGTCAAGGGTGCCAGCTAGGATTGGAGGGTGGCACCCCAAATCTGTGAGGCTCAAAATCACAGTCTCACATTAGAACTTTAGATGATAGAGCAGCCACAGTGCCTCTGAGTTACACGTACTCTCATCCTGGGGACCTGTCACCTGTGAGTAACTGCCTGGTCACAGCTGGAGATCCTCGACACAGTTGCTGCCTTTGTTGGAGGAAGATGTTTTCACAGAGACTCCAGCTGGTCACTGTGGGCAGAGGCTTGGTCACCAGGAGTTTCTATGTGATTGAGGTGCTACTGGGGGAGGTGCTCTAGATTGGAGGTCAGGAACAAGACAGGTATCATTCTCTCAGGAGAAGTCATCGCCATCTACAGTAAAATGAGTTTTAATTACCCGTAGAAGGTCTCCTAGCTTGTATTTCCATTAGGCAGGACATACGTTGCACAGCTTGACATTTTAATACAATTGTAAGTCCTGTCCTCATCTCTTGTCGAGGGTACGGGAGAAAATGAACAGATGCTGCCAACGTTGCCCGAGGACTATGGCAGCAGAATCTGAATAAAATGGCCAGAAATAAGGCATTACCGAATGGTGGCTCCACCAGTCTCTACCGAATACCTTTAGGATTGAACAACTTCTAATCTAATTCATTAAATTAAGTTCATTCACTGGATTTGGGCACCTTCTTGGGTGGTAATGAGTCTGTATCAAAAGTCGTAAACTTACTTATGTGTCTATATATCCAGATTTAAAGAAAATCTAACTGTGTTCCTTTCTCGTATATACGGGGATCTAGTTGAATCACTGATACTAACGCATGAATAGTAAATACACATATCCAGGCTCTTAGTACCAAGTACTAAGCTGTAATCTCTCTCTCCCCCCCTCTCTCCATATATAAACATCTTTCTCTGTATGTAATCTCTAAGCCTCACCAACCCTGTGAAGTGGTTGATATTATTTCTATTTTAGATAGAAGGAAGTCAAGGTCCAGAAATGGGAATCACCTTGCCCAGGGTTTTGCCTATTGGTTCTTCAGGTTCTTTCCTCTGCTGTATGTCAGCTCACGGGTAAGACATGGGGTAAAAGGCAATCAGTGGCCCAGTCTTCACCAGAAAGGAGTCCACCATTAGTTAGTGCAAAGCTGCTCCCAGTGACTGGACACTTTGGTCTTTGGATCATAGGGTGATTACAGGTGCGATCAGCAGGGACCCTGGAAGAGGCCAGCTTTAAGAGTGCATGCTGGTTATGGGGTCTTGGGCAAGATTTAATCCTTTTCACTTTGCTTTTTTATGTTTGAGCTGGGGTCACACCTTCCTGGCGGGCATGTAAAACAGATGGAAAGATACATATGTATGTGTGTGTTTGGTGCTCATCCCATGACAAGAGCTTAGTTAGGGGGAACTGCCATTATAGCTGTCTGTTGCTCCTGCGTTTTCATAATTGGGTCACACGAGCTCTATCTAAGCTTCTAGAGCACATCCAGAATCCTCCCTTCCTCTACTCTGAATGCATCATGTTTTGTGAGGTGCTAAACTCACCCGGCTCCCAGCTGCTATGAAAGACCTCTCCATCACTGGAGGAAAACACGGTGCCCCACATAGAAATGCCACCGAGACACCAGCCTTTTTCCAGGCTGTCAATTTCCTCTTGGCTTGTTTTTCTAGGTGTTTGTGGCAATACCTCAAGCGAGGAGAAGAACAGCACAGCCAATTCAGGGGTATGCTCTACAGACAGCCTGAGCAATGGGCACCAGGGAAGTCTTTCATCACACACACAAGACCGGGAGAGAAATATCGAAGAACTGGAAATGGCTCAGACTCAGAGCGTAATGCCCGGGTTGAGCCCTCAGCTGTCTGCTCTGCCGTTAAAGGTAATCATCCTCTTGCTTCACTCTAGAGCCCGGAGTAAAGAGAACAGGCTGTGGAGCCCAGCAGCCTTGGCTCAAAAGTTCTTCTTTGTTCTCTATTTGCCACGTCAGGCGGATAGAGGTTACTTAACTTCTCTGACCCTCAGTTTTCTCATCTTCAAAATGGAAATAAATGCTCACAGTACATGGTTGTTGAGAAAAATATAAAAGGGAAAAGGGAAAACTTGGCGTGCAGTACCAGGGCCCAGTGTTCGAGGTTTCAGTGGCCCCGGCCACTAATTAAAACGGCGGCTGGTAATGACTGGCTGCTGCTGCGGCCAATGCAGGGACAATCAGACCTCTCACATTGTTGGCCTCTAGTTGGCCCTCAGGCTGCAACTCATTGGCTTTGCTCTTGACAACACACCAAGGAGGAAGAAGAGAAAGGCTGGCTTCGGGGTGCAGAGAACTGTCTGCCTTAGATCCTGGGCCACCACCCTCCAGCTGTGTTTCACTGATGGAAAGGGCTCCTTGCCCCACAGATCTCTTTCCCTTTTGCTCTGGGCCCCATGGAGCGCTGTCAGCTGTGTGTCTTCTGGCTCACTCCGCCTCAAAGCCCTGCGTCTAGAATGAACCTCTGTTCTCCTTTATCTCACCATGACCCCAGTTTTGTGGATTTTCCACGTCGAGCAATTCTGTCACTAATGGGCTGGAATTAGCACCAGATCCCACAGGTGAAGGACTAGGTCCTTGAAACGGCTCCACTTCAGATCACAGTCAAGTCGTTGGTCCCAGGTTACCCACACTCCTGTCCGACGTGGCTGCAAACTGGAGTTCTCTGTAACCACCTCCTTGGGTTTGTTAATTTCCTAGAACAACTCACAGAACCCAGGAAAAGAGTTTCATTCAGAAACGGTTCAGTTTCAAATGGAAATCAGCCATTGCTGATTTACTGTAAAGGATGTTTTTAATGGAAACAGGCACATGAAGAGATGCACAGGATGGAGTCTAGAAGGGTCCTGAGAGCGCGATCTTCTCCCTCTGGAGTGCGGGTGTGCCATACTTCCTGCGTAGATGCGTTTATCAACACAGCAGCTATGAATCCCATACTTTTAAAATGTTTATGGAGGCTTCAGCACACAGACATGATGGATCTTTAGCTCAACCTCCAGCTCCTCTTGCCTCCCCAGAGCATGGGGAGTTGGGTGGAGTGGAAAGTTCCAAGCTTCTAATCATGGTTTGATTTTCTGGTCACCAGTCCCCATCCTGAAACTGTACAGGAAGTCAGAGTCCACTCTTTAGAACCAAAGACATTCTCCTCACCCAGAAAATTCCAAGGGATTTGAGAGCTCTGTGTCAGGAACTAAAGTCAAAGACCAAATATTAGTATCAAAGATTTTTTTTTTAGCTTACTTCAGCCTATTTATTTTCTATGTGCTAATTGTATTTTCTGACAAGGCAGACCAAGAAGAAGCTAAGTCAAGGAGGCAGATAGGACAAAAGGCTGGGAGTATGTGGCCCCATCTTGGCACAGCTCATTGGAAGATCCTTCCCCATTAGAAGTGTTCGATATGGGCATGCGTGTCTCATCACTGCCACCTCCCCAACTTTTACAGTACCTGGCATATAGTGGGTGCTCAATTAAGGTTATGATTGGAAGGATGACTTAACATATCATGCATCACAGCACTGAGCAGAATGCCTGGGATGAGGTCGATGATTTTCTCTTCTGTCCTTCCCTCATGCATTCACTCACTGTAGAGTAGAGACCCATGTAGCTACTCTCGCTAGACATGGCTGAAGATCCTCCCGAGGTTTTCTTCTGCTGGGGCAGCTACTATGTGTCTGGTATCCAGCATGCCCTCACTTGAATGGTGTCATGTGTAGGAAGTGTCTGAATGACTTCAGTTCTCATAACAATATTTGCATCTCAAGTAGAAACAGAAGGGAATCGATTGAGTCCTTGTTAGGCGTCAGGCATCATTCATACTCACTGTTAGAAGGAGATCGCTCATTCCAGTCCTGTGGATTGGGAAACAAGGCTGGAGTGACCAGGAGACAAGTCCAAGTTTCATACAAGGAATCCTCTGTTGGCCCAACCCTGAAACTTATGATTATTTTAGTGTGCAATTTTTTTTCTCTATCTCCTGAGAGTGAGGGAGAGGTAAGAGATGCCATCTGCTCAGGCAGGGCCCGTGCCTTCACACCTTCTCTCCTTCTGTTTGTTTGTGCAGGGTGCTGGTTCTTCCTGTCCTCCATCACCTTCAGAAACCAATGCCAGCGAAATTTACTTTGTGGAGCTGGTTAAAGAAGATGGGACACTTGGATTCAGCGTGACTGTAAGAATTTCTAAGAGTTTGAAAAGTAAATAGTTGAAAGATGTTCATCTGGAGCCTTGGTGGGCATTACACTCATATGCCAGTCTCTAATAACCCAGTGCCCATTGGGTAAAGGCAGCACGCCAGAAGTGATGAACCAAGGAAATCTGTGGGAGCCTCAGTGAGGAATAGGAGTTGAAGGTGAAACTGGGGCACTAATGACAAGCTTGGGATGAGCAGACACTCCAAGGAGCATGGTTGGGATTAAGGTTACACTGGACAATAAGGAGAGGGTGGCAGGGTGGGGATTCAGGGACACAAGCCGAAGATGGGTGGGGTTGTCTCCAGTCATCCACAGCAGGGACACAGCGGGGCCTCAAGCTCCCATGTCCAAGGCCAGGACAAAGTCAGGTTGGCAAGACTTCTATTCAGCATGGACACTGCATTTGATTCTGGAGCTCCATCTGGCGGACCCTGGAGGAGTGAGGATAAAAATTGTACATAGATGATATAACCCCACTGAATCTTTATACGTGTGTACATACATGCATGGAAAAACTAGAAGAGAAAGGGTTAGGTCTTTGTCTAGTGATGGTATGGACCTTAGTGATCTATTGTTAAGTTAAAAAAACAGTAAACTGCAGAACGCTGTGTAGTTGAATTCTACCTTTGCATACACAGATCAACACATGAGTGTGTGGGACAGGCCAGGCACCAGCCTTTTGGATCATAGCTGTATCCACCTTTGCTGGTCTCTGCTTATGGAGACACAAAGTGGAGCATTGATACGATTCATTTCTGAGCATCTGCCGTGGGCCAGTGCTGGGCTGGACACAGCACAACTCTCTTATCCAGCTCATATTGTTATACTTCTTATGAGCATCTCACCTTCCTGCTCAGGGGATAATATAGCCTAAACGAACAAGTGAATATATAAGATGGTGTCACATAAATAGGACGTGATAGGTAGAGTTGCACTGCAGATGGGGGCTCTCTGAGTCAGGGAGGTTGGGAAAGCCCGTTTAGGAGGGGAGCAAATGGCTGGTGAGGTTTTTTTTATTGTATTTTCCAGGGAGGAATTAACACAAGTGTGTTCTGTGGAGGTATCTATGTGAAATCCATCGTTCCTGGAGGGCCAGCTGCCAAAGAAGGGCGGATCCTGCAGGGTGAGGGATGGGCTCTGCATTCTGTGGTGTGAGGATCCCTGGCCTGGGGGTTGCAGCCTGCAAGGCTTGCCCAACTCTCACTCTTTCTCCTGTACAAATGATTGTCTCTCTAGCTCTCAGCCTCTTCCCCTGAAAAGCCCACCTACCTGACATGTAACATGGGGCTCAAAATACTTGGGAAACACAGATGATTTAAAAATATGAGATTTTTAAAGAAGCTTGTGGCCATTTGGCTTTCATGGGAGTAGTGCTCCAGCAAGCCTCCTATCTGGCCTTCCTCAAGCCCATTGCTCTGAAGGAAGGGGGAGAGTTTTCACTGCTCTCCAAAATGGCCAGAATGGAGCTAAAAAATGCACTGAGATCTTACTCACATACATTTCCACTAGAATTTCAGTGTCCCTGGCATCAACTGGGTCTCCCTGACCTTTTTTTGAAATAAAAAATGTCCTGGAGATATGAATGTTACTTGTAAGAGACTTGCAAAAACTTTCAAAAATAGTCTCATGGGAAGTTGAGAAAAAGGACAAGGCCGTGCTTGTTAGTTGGCTTAACTACGCTGAGCCAATGACAGAAGCTTCTGGACCACTGAGTGTGGAGGTGTTCACAGGGGCCAGCACTCAGGCCTAGTCGGGGCTCCTCCCAGCTTCCTCCTTGAGGCTGCATGGAGAGGTGCTGGGCAGGGTCTCCCGAGTCCTTCCTGCAGCTTGAGGAGCTCGGGGACATGACATCTTCCCCTCCCAGGTGACCGGCTCTTGCAGGTGGATGGAGTGAGTCTGTGCGGCCTCACCCACAAGCAGGCCGTGCAGTGCCTCAAGGGCTCTGGACAGGTGAGTGCAACATTACTGGTTACTGGGGAGCTTCCCATCCCTCCAGAGATTTCCTGGCAACATCGGAAGCTGCAGTTGCCTCTGGGTGCGAGAGGGGTAGGCAGGAAACAAACGAGACTTTCTTATCTGTTTGCTTTTTTTCCTTTCACATCTACCTTTTAGCTGCACTTTTCCCTGGAGGTGTCAAAGTCAGGAGGGAGCAGGCAGATGTTCCCAGGCAGGGAAGCTCACCTCCCACAGAGAGCCCTGAAAATCTTACTGTCACTTGCCTGGAGTCTGGAATCAGACAGTTGGACTGAGCTGATGAAGTGAAGGGGTTTCTCCTGCCTGGCTCTGGCCGTCCTCTCATACCCTCAGCTCCAGCCGTAGCTGGCCAATGCCTCCATCTGCTCTCAGGGCCTCTCAGCACTGGTCTTGGCATGCACTGACACCCCAGCACACCCCAAGTTCGTGACAGTCCCATCATCTTTTGTAATTATAGGACACACTGTCCTGGGGGTCCTTTAACGACAATGACGTAGAAATCAGGATGCACAGAGCATTAACTTCAAAGTTCTCTTTCTGTGCAGTATCCAGGCAGCATCTGGATGTTATTGTTCTCTGTCCCATCCTCCACCTGGGAGTGGGAGGTTCTGCTTGCCACAGTGTCCTAAGCCAGAGAGCTGGGGTCTCCCTCTTGGCAACTGAGCAATTGGCAGAAATGCAGAGAACCCCTAGGACCCCCTCTGGCAAATAGAGGCAAGGAAGGGCCTCCTTTTGCTTCCTTGCCCAAAGCATTCTTCTAGTTTGTGGTGAGATTTACTTGTCTTGGTGACCATGGTTGACATATCTTGAAAACAGAGTCATCATTTATTAGTATTCTGTATTCTTTGGAACTTTGCTAATGGGTGTGCTCAGAGAATGTATTTGGCCAACCTACTAGCGGTGATGACAGGTAGCAACTGTCATTCTGGGGTCACAGGCTTGGTGCTGAATGACCATTGCTGCAGGAGGATGTTGGCAGGGTTGGGTTCCCTGAGTGGAAGCTTAGAATCAAGAGCTTCCAGGTGATGGGGTCATGCTCTGGGTAATGGGAGCATATGGTGTGGGGGAGGAGGGTGGGAAACTGAACCAGAAATAAAGGGGGAGGCTGGATGGACTTAAGCCACCTGGGATACTGTCCCGAGGGGTTGAATTTTAGGTGATGGAAAACACTGGAGACTTTTAATCAAGAGTGTTGCACATTCAACTCTGTCTTATTTTAATCCACCAATAACCTTGAGGGGAATGGACCGAAGGAAGAGGAGATAGGGTCCAGGACGTCAAGTGAGAGGGCACTTGCTCCAGTTCAGCTGGCCATTGGCAAGGGAGAAGGGAATGGAGAAGGGAACATTGTGGGGGATGTTTCTGGTGGAGAACATGCAAGCCTTGGAAGCCAGATGTGTATTTGGAAGGTGGAAGGAAGAGAGTTGGGCTACTGCAGGAGTGGCCCCTGGGAGGTTAGCTGAGGGACAGGTCTGGGTTCTGAGAGAGCAAAGGCAAGAATAGGAGTGTTTTAGGCAGAATGAGGAGTGGGCAGGGAGGGTGAGCGAGACAAAGAAGATGATTTGGACTTGAATATACTGAAATGGAAGTACATGCATTACTTCCAGGATCATTTGTCCAATAGACAGTTGGAAATATGGCTCTGGACCCCAACAAATAGGCTAGATTGGAGATTTTGATTTGAGATTCAAATGAGGCAGCTACTAGAAGTATCAAAAAAATTATGAAGCATTTGCAGTGTGGAGGGAGAGCCTCCTGGTTTCCATATGAGGTGTAAATTGAGTTCATCCACCCACACTTCTAGGTTGCAAGACTGGTCTTAGAGAGAAGAGGCCCCAGGATTGCACAGCAGTGTCCTTCTGCTAATGACAGGATGGGAGAGGAGTGCACAGCTGTTTCCTTGGCAACAGTCTTGCCTGGAAGGCCCGCAAGCAGTGTCTCGGCGACAGATGGTGAGAGGAGAGAGAGTTGAGTGTTACTATTGTCCTGTCATCCTGTGCTGCTTTTGAATTGTCATCTCCAAAGGGAAAGCAGGAAGGCTTCATCTGGGTTCTCAAAAGATAATGAGCAGTGGTGGTTATAATGGGGCCGACTTTCTGATGTGATGGAAGGCAATCTAATGAAATATTTCTAGGGAAAAAAATGCAGTGTCCAAAATATGATGACCAGGTATAATTCTGCCCCAAAGCCTTCTGAGGTTTTCGGATCAGCTGCTGGAATGCTTGTGTATAAGTGTTTGGGGTTGAAATTGAAATGAAAGGGTCATGCCTTTTCTGACCAAATGTCCATATTTCAGCCAAGATTTTTGTGGCAAAATCTGAGGAATGCTGAGGTGGGTGAGGAGAGGAAGGTGCTCAGAAACCTAGCCTAGTTATTAGCATTTAAAAAAGCGAACCCACGATCAGTTTACGGGGACGCTGTAGCACATCTTCTGATGGGTTGCCTGTCTGACTTTCCTATGGGTTTGTTTCCTGTTGGAATACACTTATTCCCTTAAAATATCATGATTTGGAGCTTAACCGCTCTTCAACCCCTTTTTGGAGATTTTTCTGAAGGCATAAGTCAGGTTGAATACACGTGGTGGAGCGGGGAGGCGTGTGCGTAAAACAAGCCCGTTTCCACGGAGGACCTTTGAGAAACCGACTACAGAGTGAGCTACGGTGGTCAGATGAGGACGCTGCTGAGATCGGTCATGTGACGCACCTGAACCTAATTGCTTCAGACACTTTCATTCTCGCCCCAAATCCGAGTTTATAAATTAGTGCTCTGTCCCTCTACTGGGGTGGTACAGGCAGGCCAGGGGAGGCCTAGAGACCTCTTTGGCTGCCAGACTAGAAAGTTCCTGAGTCTGTGTCCACCTTGGTGCCCAGAAGCAGTTGTTTTGTCTGTGGTCAGTTCATAGGGCCAAACAAAATGGCAGCAAAAACGTTTTCATAGAGTTGGCATAATTATTGTCATGGTCTAGTTATTCCAGAAGTTTTTTTCAAGTACACTAAAAGATGACTGGGGTTCTAAAAGGGTAACAGGAATATATGAGATAAAAGTTCTACTAAATGATATGTGTCTATTGTAGATGGCTATAGACTGTATCTTTACATATAACTTTGTTGGCTATCTATAATTACTCTGTCCAATATGATAGCCACTTGCCCATGTGGCTATTGAATACTTGAGGTGTGGCCAATCCAAATTGATAAAATACATACTCAGTTTTAAAGATTTAGTTCATAAGAAGAATGTAAAATACCTTGTTAATTTTTTTCACATTGATTGCATGTTGAAAAGGTAATACGTTAGATATGTTGGGTTAAACTTTGAAATTACATATGTATTTGCATATGCAGCTCACGTATTTCTACTGGATGGCATTGACCTATAAAATGTATAATAGACTCTGTATAAAAGTGAACAAAGTGAAATCTTTTAACATAAAACAGAAATAATTCATCTACTTGACAATTTGCATTTTGAGGCTGGCAAATTTCATCTGTAATTTACTGAAGGATGGATCTCATTCACATCCCGTGATACAGGCCCCAAGTTTGAAGTCAAGCTAAAAAAGAATGCCAGTGGTTTGGGATTCAGTTTTGTGCAGATGGAGAGCGAGCACTGCGGCCACCTCAAGAGTGATCTCGTGATGATTAAGCGGCTCTTCCCTGGGCAGCCGGCGGAGGAGAACGGGGCCATGGCAGTTGGTGACCTTATCCTGGCTGTGAATGGAAGGTCCACGGAAGGCCTGGACTTCCAGGTGGGAGGACGTGAGGGATGCAGTCCTGTTTGTGGACTAAGGTTTGTGGGCTGAGGACGTTCCCTTCAGGGCCACCCACCCTCAGTGAGGAATACTGTGGGCTCCTGGAGATCACACCTGGAGTCTGAGCTTGAATCACATAAAGACAGAAACTGGCAGAACATCCTCATGTTAAAATTTTCATCTCAATTCTTAAGTATCTGACCTTGAGTAAACCTTGTTTCGAGTTGGGTTTGTAATGAAATTCGAGATAAAACTCTGACTTCTGTGCTAAAGGTCTCCTAACACTCACTCCCAGAAGTGGGCGTGAAGTTTCAGTGGGCCACGGTAGGTCCTTTTCTGCTCTCTTTCCCATTTCTCTATTAAATTTACAGCTTTGACATGTAGAGTTGTGTAGGTTGTTGTGTTTATGATAAAAAACGTAATAAAAAAGAAGGCAAAAAGTGGACACTAAAGAAGAGGGCAGCAGAAGATGAGCTGGTCAGATGGCATCATTGACTAAATGGACATGAATCTGAGTGAACTCCAGGACATAGTGAAGGACAGAGAAGCCTGACGTGCTGCAGTCCATAGGGTCAAAAACAGCTGGACACGACTTACTGACTGAACAACAACAACGATGTTTATGGCATAACATCTCAGTGAAATATTGTACGTATCAGTCAAGGTCCTGGCAGAAATTGGACCATTTGAGAAAGCTTAATGAAGGTGTGGAGGTTGTTGGGAAACTCAAGGGAAAGCGTAGAGCCCTGGGGCTGAGAGCAGAGGATGCAGTTATCGACCCTCTCCCCCCGGTCCAGAGGGAGTGGGTAGAAGCAGTTACCGAAGTGCAGAAACTGAGTGAGCTGGGTGAAGTAGACTCGCTGACATGAGCTATGAAATTAGCTGAGAGATATCATGATTCCATGATAACCGCATGGGCAGGAAAGCCAACCTGGACGTCCCCCTCTTCCTCAGATCTGACCCCTTCTCACCCACTCGTTGGCTGAACCCAGCAGAAAGCTTCTCTGTAGCTCATGATGCAGGTCCACCTCCAGGGCACAGAGCAAGGCGCATGAAGGAGGGATGGGGAAGGGTGGAGAATCCTCGGAACAAGATTAGAGGGGGGATGTCTCCATCCGCCCTGCATCCTTCATCTGGTCCAGGAACTGTCCTCTGAGAACTGCTGCTGGGCCAGCAACTGTATGAGGAACTGGAGACACACAGACAGACAGTTTGTAGGGTCTCAGAGCTCATGGGGCTGGTGGGATAGACAAGAACAACACTCACTGCGGGAAATAAGTGAGAGAGAAAAGCCCCGCTCCACTGCTTGCACAAGGGAGCTGGGAAGGAGCCCCCTCTGTGGCAGTCCATTGTAGCTGGGGGCACTGAGTAGGATCCAGATCAGTGGT
The DNA here is from genome assembly GCF_032452875.1 of Bos javanicus. Classification (NCBI taxonomy): domain Eukaryota; kingdom Metazoa; phylum Chordata; class Mammalia; order Artiodactyla; family Bovidae; genus Bos; species Bos javanicus. Next base: position 44,097,770 of record NC_083895.1, on the reverse strand, counting down.
TCCCAGGTAGGGGTGAAATTGCCTCTTGGGACATTTGGTGAAGCCCAGAGATGCTTGTGGTTGTCACAGCTAATGGCATCTAGTGGGTAGAGATCAGAGATGTTGCTCAACATCCTGCCATGCACAGGACAGCTCAGACAATGAAGTTATTCAGCCCAAAGTGCCAGTAGTGCTGAGATGTTGAGAAGTCCTGGTCTAGTTAGGTAAGAAGAGCTCCTCAGGCAAACTCACGCCCGGGGCTTTGAGAGGATGGCTTGGAGCAAGAGGTTCACTATGGTGGGAGCTACAGATGTGGGTGCAGGGAGGAGAAAGTGGGAGAGAGACAGCAGGTAAGACCAGGTTCTGGGTGCTGTGCTTATGCTGAGGGGGAGGTGAGCCAGAGAGGGGGTTCGGCAGAAGAAGAACCTGATGATATCTGCATTTTAAAACGATTGCACATTAATGATGTGTAGGAAGGGAGGTGGTGAGGGTGGAGGAGCCAGGGAGCAGAGGGGAGGTCACTGCAGTGTCACAGGTGAGAAGTTCCGAGGGCCTGAGCTGAGCCTGGGCAGAAGCTTGGAGCTGAGGGTCAGGCTTTAGAGATTGGAGTGGTGGTGTTTATGTGACCGATAGCTCCTGATATGAGCCGGGTAGAGAAGCAATGAACATTGAGATGGGAAGAGTCACTTGCTAGAATCACTCTTTCTCTCTGAAGAAGAGGCATCAGTATTGGCAGACGCTGCTGTGAAAAGGCCCTGAGCAGACCTTGGTCATTTAAAGCTCAGCATTGGCTCATCATTTTGTGGCCTTAGATCCATGCATTTGGGGAAGTCAGGCCCACAGCCCTGCTCTCCAAAGTTCTCTGCAGCCAAGACACAGAACAAGGTAGGGAGAGGAGGGGCCAGAGAGATAGTGGGGAACACAGAGGAGGACACCCCCACAGCCAGGCCAGCCCCATAACTAACCATAGGTTTTGCTTTCTGGTAGGAGGTGCTCCATTTACTTCGAGGCGCCTCACAGGAAGTCACGCTCCTGCTTTGCCGACCCCCTCCAGGTGCGCTGCCTGAGATGGACCAGGGCTGGCAGGTAAGGGGTGCTGCCCTCTGCTCTCTCCACATGCATCATCTTCAGGCGCCCCTTTCTTGTCTGGTGGGTCCTGAGAAGCCTGACTTTTGCCTTCAATAGGGTTCAATGCCATCTTATTTCATTTGGGCAGGAACGTAGCTCACCACCCTAACCTCAGTTAGTCTGTGACAAGCTCATAAGGCCCTGTTTCTCCCTTCCTCTCCCTGCTTCTGTCTCTCCCAATATTTAGGTCTTCCCGTAGTTGATTACATACTTAAACCTTAACTGAGAAACTTCTAGAGCTGGGTTCTCTGGCATCAGAGGCAGCCAGGCATCAGAGAGGGGAAACCAGGAACAAGGAGAGTGCATATAAAACCAGACAAAGGGGAGGTAAGAATTTCCATTCTGAAGAATGAAATGGAGGGGAAAATAGGAAGGATCTAAGTCCACCCTTCTAAAACATGGATTAGGCATGTATAGTCTGATGCAGAGAAGACAGGCATTGGAATCTGGAAAATTCAGATTATTATGTTGATGCCTATATTAGGTTCTTGGGAGAAATATAACAAATAGGATATGTGTGTGCATGTGTGGAGAGAGAGAGAGAGATTAAGGAACTGACTCAGGTAATCGTGGGGCTTCAGTTCAGTTCAGTCTCTCAGTTGTATCCGAGTCTTCGTGACCCCATGGACTGCAGCACACAAGGCTTCCCTGTTGTGGGGCTTGGCCAGTCTAAATTCTGTGGAATAGGCTGGCTGACTGGATATCTAGCAGAGAGTTGATGTCACAGTGTGACTCTTATGGCAGTCTGGAGGCAGGACTCATTTTTCTTAGGGCTCTCAGTCATTTTTCTCCTAAGGCCTTCAACTGACAGAATGAGGCTCTCTCACATTATAGAAGGTTATTTGTGTCATGCAAAGTCTACTGATTTATAGACAACTCTCTCATTTAAAAAATACCTTTACAGTAACATCTAGATTTGTATTTGAACAAATATCTGGGTAGTCTCCTGGAGAAGGAAATGGCGACCCATTCCAGTACTCTTGCCTGGAAAATCCCATGGATGGAGGAGCCTGGTAGGCTGCAGTCCATGGGGTCGCAAAGAGTCGGACACGACTGAGTGACTTCACTTTCACTTTCTACGGCCTAGCCGGGATGACACTTAGTGTTACCCAGCACATTGCCACCTGCTGAGCTTCCAGGACACAGAGTCTGTGCCGGAGGTGGACGGGGACAGCTCTCGGGACACCCTTGTGAGGGTGAGAGAAGCAGGGCTGGGCGGAAGGGGAAGTAAATGAGCTTCAGCTGCAACAGGGGCTTCAGCTGGCCCCAGAGGGAACTCTGAAGCTGAGATGGCCCCTCAGAGCTGTCCTTAACTGGAACAGAAGAGCCTGTACCTTTGCTATCTGTACCAAACAGCACTGGGGTATGAGCTGCCCAAGGGAGGGGCCTAGCTTTGGCTGAGGCAGTTCCCTTAAGCTGAACACAATTCCTGGGGAGGGGCTCGCTCACGGAGGAGGGTCTGCGTGGACACCCGGAATCATCCGTACCTGCTATGTTTGCGGCAAGGACCTTGGGCACTTGCCTAACTTCTCTAGGTCTCATGATGCCTCATCTGAGACGTGCACAAGCCGTGTCTATGGCTTATCAGTCACAATCAGTCACTTTTCACTGAGGGTGACAGTTGGTAGAGACAGCACAGGGACTTGGTGACCCACGTATTCTTGATGCTTGGACTCTAAGAGGTCGTTTTATACCAACTTTGGTGAGACAAGAGCTATAGGAAGGAAAGCAGAGAGCTGCTAGTTTGGAAAGAAGGTAGATGACAGCACTTGTGTTAGGCAAGTGAACGGGGTGGGAGAGGGTCACATTTCACACACTCAGAGACCAGCAGGCCAAGGGGCTGGTACCCTGTGTCTTTGTTCAGATATCTGGTAAATGCCAGGGAAACAGTTGTCCTGTCCTGGAGAAGAGCTTCTACCAGAGAATCCAGAAGTGTCCAATGGAGAGGGTTTGAGGCGAGGAATGGTGGGCATGCTTCTTCTCTCCTCATACCTGAGGGCCACATGGAAGAAGAATTTTCATTCATTCGCTTGGTTCCAGAGCTCTGATTGAAGAACAAGAAAGGGAGACTTTGGTTTAGAACTAGAATAGTTACGAGAAGGAGGCAGCTCTGTAAACATCTGGAGTTGGTCATTTCAGGCAGGAGGCATAGCAAGTGCAAAGGCTCTGAGATAGGAATGACCTAGATTTTTGAAGGACACAAAGATAAGGATTGTGCCTGGACAGTAGTTAATGAAGGAAACTGTGGAGGGGGAGGAGTTGTAGAGGGGGTTGGGCTCCGCATCAGGTAGGGCTTGGAGGTTTTGGTAATGTGCTGATCCCATCCTTGCTGCCATGGGAAGGCACTGGGCTGGGGAGGTGGGAGGATGAAGGGTGAAGCGGAAATGTGGCCTCATCTGGTCCACACTTTGGAGAGGTCACTTAGGTTGCCAGGAGAGATGGAGTGGAGCAGGTGATCTGGCAGTGATTCACGTAACATATGGTGTCTTAGGCTCGGGCTGTAGCCAGATAGCTGTAAGAAGGACTGATTTAGGATACTCTGGGAGGTAGAGCCCATGGGATGATTTTTGGACGAGACATTGGTGTGAAGACCGGGAGTGGAGTTGGCTCAAGTAACTGAATGAATGAAGGTGGCGCCACTTACCGAGACAGGATGTGCTTGAGGGAGCACTTTAAGGTACGTGGAAAGAAGCAGCAGTTCTTGATAGCCTGCAAACAAATGTTTATAGAGCATTCAATGGGGATATCTGCTAGGGCTGGAAAATGTGAATTCGAAATTACCAGCAGATAATGCCACTGAGAGCTGTAAATTTGATGAGATCTTCTCGGGGAGGAATACCAAAAAAGTCAAGAAGAGGGCTGAGCGATGCGACACCCCAAAGAAATGAGATAACGCATGAGACTGAGAAGGAGCCTTGGAGGTGATTCGGATAAAGGTGGAGCTTAGGGTAAACTCAGTGTTTAAGTAGAGTAAACGAGTAAAGGACATTCTCAGGAAGGAGGAGGGTCCAATTATGTTGAACATTGCTGAGAGGTAGAGATGAAGACAGAGAATTATCTTTTGGCTTCAGAAAGATGTAGGTAACTAGAGATCCTAATTAGGTATCTTTCAGTTGAGTGATGGAGACCGAAGCCTGGTTCGAGTGGGTGCAAGGAAGGAGAGGTGGACACAGAAATACCAAGGCTAGGCTCTCATTTAAGAGCACGGAAAAGGGGTGGATTGGTACCAAGTGTGGTGCCCACTGGTACAAAAGCAACACTTAGATTTGGCTCAATGTGCACCATGGATCCAATAATCCATAGTATTTCTTTCAATAGACACCTGTGCTCGCAGCAGACAAAGAATTCTCCAGGGCAGCATGCACTGACTTGGAGCAGAGCCCCAGCCTGGATCAGGGGGACAGCCGGAGGGACAGTGCCTCCCCAGACACAGGGGAGGGCCTGGGTCTCCGGCCAGAGTCTTTCCAACAAGCCACCCAAGAGGCACAATGGGACCAAGACACCGAGAGACCCTGGGCCACTTCCTTGACTGATCCTCGGGATTCCTTCCCTCATCTATGCAGACTTCACCAAGAAATGGAGGCATCAACATTGGCTACCTCTTTGGAGAAGGATTTGAGGCAAAACTGTGATTCAGTTTGTGATATCAGGAGACTTGGAAGGTAAGGCTCAGTCCATTTTCAGACATACTGTAAATTGTATGCATGTCATTGCTAGAAATTACAAGCAAACAATTAACATGGCTCAGATGCTTGCTGGGCCAGGAGGGTTCTGGGCATTTAGAGAGGAGGATGAAAGAAGAGAAACATGAAATCTGGAGCTGAGGTAATCACAACTTGTGAGATTTTGGGAAAGCAAACCCCACCCAGTGGTCCTCCAGTATCCTTGGAGGCTACAGATGGCAGGCCTTGGGATTTCTTCCTCGCATACAAGCCTTTGTTCTGCGTCCCTCATGGCCTCCTGAAGCTTTGTGATAAGAAAGAGTTTCCGTTGTGTGCATCATCATTTCTATAGCTAATATGATGCTTTATAATCAACAGAAGCTTAAAAAAAACCCTACATCTTCAAAACCAGACTGAAACCTTCATTTAAAAAAAAGATCTCTTTATTTAATAGTATCTTTTGGCTGTGGTGCATCTTTGTTGCTGTTCACAGGCTTTCTCTATTGCAGTGAGGCAGGGGCTACTCTTTCCTGCGGTGTGCAGAGCTTCTCATTGCAGTGGCTTCTCTTCATGCAGAGCACGGGCTCTGGACAGTTGGGTTTCAGTAGCTGCAGCACATGGGCTCAGTAGTAGCAGCTCACAGGATCCAGAGTGCTGGCTTGGAGTTTGGTGCCTGGGTGTGTTACTCTGAGGCATGTGGGATCTTCCTGTATCAGGGATCAAACCAGTGTCCCTTGCACCGCAAAACAGATTTTTAACACCGGACCACGAGGGAAACCCTGTGATGTTCATTTTAATAGCCATTTGTTTTTAACTTAGTCTGCATTTTTGTGCTCATCCACCCCTGAGTGGGTGGATGAGTCCTTCTCAGTCCTGTTCTGATCGAAAACAAACTCTTTCATTCAGTTGGATGAGTATTTACTACACGTATCCAAGGTGCTTGGAAACCTGTCAGGAGCAAAGAGAGGGGCACGGATACGGAGAGAGGGTACGATTTGCTCCTAGGCATGTTGTTAGTTAGATGCACGGGCACAAAGCAGCCAAACAACGGGAACAATGCTTCATGTTTGACATTGTATAAACCCACTGACACTAAATGGCTCTTAGCTGTTGGCATCCTAGAAGGCTGATACGGGCAAATCTACAGGGACTAGTAGTAACAGGAAGTGTAAAGCAGCTGGGGTAATGCAATTAGACAGGGTTCGATCTGTGACAGACAGAAGCCAGGTGTGTTTCCTAGAAGCATCCAGATAGGATTGTTTAAAAGTATACTGTGTTGTGCCAAGCAAACAAAATTCAACTGTGTTAGCTTCTCTTCCAAGAGAGCCTTAGCTTGCACTTAGAGCACGCATAATTAGTGGCTGCGCCCTACAGAAGGAAAGCCATGGCACACGACCAGCAATCTCTGGACACAGTTCCCCCAGCTCGTGGGCAGCGTCAGAATTAGGATTCCAAGGTGGGATCGTGGTTCTTTGTGGATCTCCCTTGAATGTCCACAGTTCAGTTCTGAAGTGACTGCCCCAGGTAACTGCCTCTTTGCTTCTGGCATCCACGAGTGAAGTTTTCTTTCAGTGGTTTAGATCAAAACGATGACTGACTTCTTGATCATATAGCCTCGGTTTCAGCTCTACTACTTACTAGCGTGTCTGACGAATTGATTTCTCTGAGCTTGAGGCTTCTCAAATGTTAATGAAGACCTCAGTAACTCCAAAGTGTGCTGTGGCCTTCAAAAGAAATAACACATGCAGAGCGCTAGCCCAGAGCCTGGCACACAGCAAAAACTCAACACCAGTCAGTTTTCCTTCTCTTTCCTCAGCCATTTCCAGCTAAAGACAGATGCCAATCAATTGAAATTCCCAGCAAACTGCCAGATCTTACCATCTACCAGGTGGTTACTTTCCACAGTCAAGCAGCTGCCAGCACCCTTGCAAATGCAGAGTGTTCATGAAGAAGATGAAATTCTACTTTTCTCGCCCTGTTCTCTTCTTTTACCGCACTGTACACATACTACTGCCACACAGGAGTAGGGCTCTGCAAAACAAGAAAGAAAGCAACACAGTATCTGACTTCCTGTGCCTCTTCTTGCCTCCCCTCTCTTTCCCCACATCCACAAGCAAACCCCAGGTCAGAGCTCCAAGAGCAGTCGGGAGCCTGGGTGGAAGGGTGGATGGAAGGGCAGTGATTCTCCCTGAGGTAAGAATGTCACCAGAATGGCCAGAATGCCACCCTGGAGATCACCATCCCTTCTCCAGACACCCAGCAGCTTTGCCTCTTGCCCCTCAGGCTGATGGCTTCCCTGGATCTCTCTCCTGGTGGGGCCAGCAGCTAGAGCCCCAGATCCAATCTGGAGAGCATGGAGATCATTAGAAAGACTGGAGGAGCACAGTTGTGGGAGGTGAAGTGCGGGCAGCCAGGCGTGGCCCTGCTGCCACCTGCTTCTTGGCAGGGAAGGTGGCACAGGTTGGCTGCCGAGGGGGTTGGGGGAGGGGGACAGAGTGTGCCTGGGCACCAGGCTGGATTTCCTGCCCTTTGGTAAAGCTTCCATGATGTTCCCTCCCTATACTTACAAAGAAACACATTTTTCTACACAATTTGGTCGAGTAGCTTAAGGTTTTAAACCAAGTTCTTCAAGTGCTTAGGGATTTTAAAATATTTCCTTAAAGTGAATGTCCTTACAGAATATAGTCCCTTTTTAAGCACATGAGTGTGTGTATATTTACATGAAATGCACATTTACTTGAACCCTGTATCTCTCATGAGCAGAAAGGATGTCTCTTTGACAGCAAAACTCAGGCTGAGACAGCTACTCTGGCTCTACCAGAAGGAGGGCCACCTGTATGGGTGTTTGGGAGTTCTTGGCTATAGGGCGTTGCCAGTGCTGATTTTAAGGGAAAGACGTATTGCAGGAAAGGGAAGGGGAGGGCAGGGGATACTGACAAAACCAACCTGTTGATATGGGGGTGGGTAAGGAGGCTGATAAACAAGGACTTGTGTGTTTGGTACAAAGATCAACCTGTCTGCATTTCTTGTAGATTTTCCTACTCATCTTCTCTAACCAGACTCTCTACAGATATTTTCTGAGCACCTTCTTTGCATGTTGGAAGCCCTGTGCAAAATGCTCTGTCATCTTCATGAACTGCTCTTTCTAATCAAAAAGGAGTGTGTGGTGACTTTTGGAAACCCCTGGAAGCCTTATTCTTTCACCATTGCTTCTGCGTCTTCGTCGCCAATGAGCCTCGCTGTTCACCTGCTTCCTATGTCACACAGGGAGTAAATGTCACTCCAGCTAGCTGCCTCTCCAAATAAGCACTTTTGCAATGCTCAGAAAAGGACCTGATATTTGCACAAAGTACTTTGAAGGTCACCTGCTGGATTTGTTCTGAGCCTCTTGCTTTGGCCCTTTCCATCTAATTCTTCTGTTGAAAGAACTATAATCATAGTAGTGATCATGGCCTCCTCCATTTACTGAGAACTTACCCTGTTACCAGGAGCCATGGCTGGCTGTATCAGAATTATTTAACTTAAGCATTCCAACACTCCCATATGTTTTGTGACCTTCCCATTTTTTCAGATGAAAAAACTGAGGCTCTAGAGAAGTTAATAAACTTGCCTGAGGTCTGACTCTCTTCCCATATGAAGCATGGGTCAGAGCTCTGCTTTTGATCCGTGTCGTCTAGTGAGTCCCCCCACCATCTCCTGGACTCAGTAAGGAGCTCGCCCACCCTCATAGCATTCTGTACTGTAGCACTAACTACCTGATTGTAACGTCTGTTCACCGCTTACTCTTCTCAGTAAATCACGGACTCCTCAAGGTCAAGGCTGCACCCTGTCCACTGTTCACCTCCTGACCCCAGAGGAGGCTCTGGCAGCAACTGTCTGAAGCCTGTGACAGTTGCCTGTGACATGTCATGACCGCATCCTGAAGGCAAGGGAAGGTGGGGAGCGGGATTTGTGATCAACCCTGGAAGAAACGTGGATTTCTGTTTTCTAGTCCTGAACTGTACAGTGATAATGAGGAACGGGACATGCACCATCCACCTGGGACCCCTTCTCCTACCTCCAAGGATGAAGTGTATCTTACTATCAACCCTTCACTGGCAGACCAGCTACCCTGTGGAGAATGTTTGGAGGCAGATTCAGGGACCATTCCCTTACCACAGTTCTGTTCCTGGAGTACTTTCTCACAGTCTTTGCCTCCAGAAGTGTCCCATGAGAGTGAGAGCAAGTGGGAAGACTTCGAGGAGGCTGAGGACGCAGATGAGGGCCCCCTCAGGTGGGTAGCACTCTGGGTGGAATACGGCTGGGCTAAATTCTCCTAGAGGGAGTCCGCGTCTCTACTTTGCTGGGTGATGGTCCGTGGGCATTATAGCGTTCCCCTTGCTTCCCCCCTGGGGTCACACCTCTTCGTGGTACGTATCATATTCCATGTTCCAAGGCGACAGCCCTGTGCCCTGACACTTCACGCTATTCCGATGGCACATTCAGGACTTTCCCAGGGTCATCAGTAAGTAAGTGATGGAGTCAGAATCCAGCCCCAGGCCTCCCACTTCAGGGCCCCTTCATGGACCTCTGCTGCCCGCAGCACGCGGCCAGGCCCTCTGTCCCTCCTCAGCGCTGTCTCTCGGTGGGTTACTTTGTGCGCTCATGCCTTCCCGTGGGCTAAGTGTATTTCAAAGAAGAGTCTTGGTGACATGTGATGTGGCCCCTCTCAAGGTCCCCTGTGGTTTTAACACAGTGAGCTCTTTCTTGATCAAGAAAGCCAAACTGTTCACACGAACTGCTACCAGAAGCTGGGATGACCAGGCTGGAGTCAGATCAGACTGATGAAGACACGGGAGGAGTAAGTGTCACAAAAACTGTCAGGCTGCAAGTAGAGAGGGTTAACCTCTCGAATTCTGTTCACGTGCGTACAACACAGGTAGTTCCAGTATTTGAAAAATGCTGAACGTTCAAGAAGCGTTCGCGTCAACACATTTTCACGACACACTGAAACTTACCAAGGCACTGGCTGTGAAGATTTAGGTATAATTGAAACACAGCCTTTCACTTTCATTTATATTGTGTCCCAGCTACATTTTCATCACAAATGACTGAACTGGACTCTCAAAGGACAGTGGCAGGCAAGCTGATAAGGTGGGTGGATATTTGAAATTCAAATATGACAAATGGGCTGGCTCTTATCTGAAATAGGAAGCAACGCGTTAATAGAGAGGATGACATGGAGGCTCTGAAGACCCTGCATGCCATTTATGGGAAAGTTGGACACTCTGACAACTTTAGGAGTGATGCATTATGCTATGCTATGCTAAGTCACTTCAGTCGTGTCCGACTCTGTGTGACCCCATGGGTTGCAGCCTAAAAGGCTCCTCCGTCCATGGGATTTTCCAGGCAAGAGTACTGGAGTGGGGTGCCATTGCCTTCTCCGAGGAGTGATGCATTATGGGTTCACAAAAGTGTAAAGCAAGCAGAGAGCAGCTTATACGTGGAGGGCAGTCTTCCTAGAGGGGGCTCCTCAGGGCTGGAGAGTTAAAGAAAATAGGGTGAGCAATGCTTTGGGGATCCAGGGGGAAACAGTTAAGGACCGAAAGTGTCAGTACTTACAGAATGTCCTAGGAGATCTGCAGTGCCCTGAAGGGAGGAGGCAGAGATCAGAGTCGTGAGAGCACGGCTCCAAGCTAGGCTCCGCCACTCACTCACTGACTAGATGACCTGCAGCAAGAGACTTTAAACCATCTAGTGAAATGAAGTGAAGTGAAAGTCGCTCAGTCACGTCCAGCTCTTTGCAACCCCATGGACTGTAGAGTCCATGGAATTCTCTAGGCCAGAATACTGGAGTGGGTAGTCTTTCCCTTCTCCAGGGGATCTTCCCAACCCAGGAATCGATCCCAGGTCTCCTGCATTGCAGGCGAATTCTTTACCAGCTGAGCCACAAGGGAAGCCCCTTTAAAGCATCTAAGATGCAGCTAGCTGACTGCCACGTGGAGATAATGAAATCCACCGCGTGCTGTTCCTGGGCGTGCTAGACGACAATTTGAGTCACGTTTAGCACACTGTGTGGCATGTAGTAAGAACTCAAAAAGTGTTAGCTGCTTTTAATCATAAATCATAAAGGAGGAAATTACAGCAGTGAGATGATGCAGCCTTATTAGTGCATTCAATACACTGTCTTTCTTTTTTCCCTTGTAGACAAAGAGCTTGTGCCCGAGCATGGGGTGTGAGTTGGGGTGAGGAGAAGCACTGGTTTATGGCAGAGATGTCAAGATTCAGGGTGACTAAATAGCCCTCAGATGGACGATGGCTTGGGGTGTAGTTAAGCTGACTCCTGTCGTGGTCACTTATTCTCCCTGCTGACAGAAGGCGGGCCTGTGGGCGGCTCAAGGCGTGAGTTCCCAGCCTGGGCTCCATGGAGCTGCCCACAGGTGTGCTTCGAGGCAAGTGGGGAGCTCTACAGTTAGAATGTTGACTTGCTGCATCTTTGGAAAAAGTAACTTTTAACATTCTCCAAGTTCTCCAGGAGAATAAATCTCCCAAAGGTTAAGGGTCTCTGTTGTATACATTTTCTCTTTCATCCTGGAAGTACGGAGACGTTTTGGAGGGTATAATGGGACTTTGCTTATGGATGGAGTCATGCATCCTTTAAAATTGTGTAACAAATTATTTTGTTTGGTTCTTTTAGATATTAAGACGGTAATAGTATATAGGTACTTTCTATAAATAACTTCATTGAATCTTCAACTTTGAGTGGTATTCTTATTCCTCTTTTTTAAACGGAGCTTAGAAGGTTTATTTAATTTGTCTTAGATCATGCAGCCATGAGGGGCAGATTCACACCTCTGCTGTCTGATTACCCTTTTGGTGCATTTTTGCATTTCCCCTAGAATGTGCCTGTCCACGTGGACTTGTATAACACAGACGTCTTTCCATCACATGTCATGCGTCCTCCTGCTTCTCTCTTCCGAGGCTAAAAAAACCACTGCTGTCCAGTAAGATTAAAAAGACAATTGAACTGTTCTGTTTAGGGAAGGCTGCTGGCCAAATGGCAAAGCAATCCAGTAAAAGCTGCTATTGTTTTAGGTGAACAGAAAAAGCAGGACAGTCTCCAGAGGCAGAACCCAAGGGTTTCTGCCTGGACATACTTCTGACCCTGATCACATGGAAGAGCCTCAGATGTTGGTCTAAAGAATGTACCCACATACTCTACAATCAGGAAGGAGGCCAGCTGAGAAGGTGACCTGGGATGGAAGGTCTGGCCCACTTAAGAAGTAACTTCAAAAAAACAAACAAACAAACCATGCCTGTCACTTCTGAAACTCATTTTTTGAATAGTGATTGCGACCTTCTTTAGTTCTGGGGTTTATGTTGAATAAAGCTCTGCGTGTGTGTGTGTGTGAATGCAGGTGCATGCACATGCCCCTGCGAGCTCAAAGTGGGACTTCCTCTGGTGAAAGAATTTGAGAATCAACCTCTCACATCAAGATAAACCAGTGAAGGGTACATTCTCACTGTACCACAAGTGTGCACTGGTCACACTTTCTGGGACACATGCTTTGTTGCAGCTGGTACTTTTGGGTTCTCCATTGGTTGAAGGAATCTCCATGGTATTCAAAGTGCCCCCAGATTCCTTGAAGGAATCTGATGAGAGACTTGGCTCAAAGGCCATGGGAGTAATATGTTTTGTTATCTGTCTGTGTTTTTCCCATGCAATTCCATGTCTGTGTTTTTCCCATGCAATTCCAAATAGTTATACATTCTTTTAAGAACATTTTCCTTTTGGGGCTCTGATTCTAAAAATTATAGGAAAGAAAAACAAGACGGGACCCTATAAGAAAAAAGGAAGAGTGAAATGGCAGATTCACTGCTACCAGATAGCCACCACCATAGCGAAACTAAAGTCCTAAAACTTGGAGCTCTCAAGTGTACAGAAGAAACAGGCTTGGTGGACCACAGTGTGAGCCAAGGAGCACCGAGTGCTCTGTGACGGGGGCTTACAGCAGTCAGGGCCTCAGGGCGGGGCAGAGGCCAGCTCCACAGGCAGAACGGAAACAGCTGGAAGGGATGACTTAGATTCCAAATTCACTTCATCCACGAAAACTACATACGGTTTGATTTAAAACAAGCATAGGAAAACTGGTAGAAAATAGACTCTGGTTTTATCAGATCTACAGAGGCATAGTAACTTTCTCTGGTAGCCCGCAATAGACAAAGCGTATAACAAACAAGAATTGCAAAGTTGACAATATTGGAAAAGTTAAAACTTCTGTTTAGTAACAATGACAAAATTAATGTAAAAATAGGAGCAGTGGATAGGGAAACATTTACATAATTGTGAATACAGATTAATATCTATAATATTTAGAAAGGTCATTATAATTTATAATAGGGTAATAAAGTATTTAAATAGACAATGTATATGATAAAAATACAAACGATAGACACATTCTAATAAAAAATAATGAATGCCAATATATACATTTGCATCCACCACATTTGCAAAATTAAAAAAAATACTATCCAATTTTGGCAAAATTTTGGTGATTTTGGTATTCTAAGAAATATCAAAAGTCATAAAGATACTTATGCCCAAAGACCTAACAATGATATTCCTGAGAATTTATCCCAAGGAAATAATTCAGAATAAGAAAATGTCTGTTTAAGATGTTCATCTCATTATTATTGATTAAAACAACAAACTAAAAATGGCTGGAATGCCTTAGAATATATCATTAATAGTATAAAAACAATTGTTTTTGGTAAAAAAAGTATAGAATAGAAATGGTAATAGAATAAAATATGGTAATACTAAAGACAACATGGTGAAAGAGAGCAGTTCTGGTATATTAGCACTATTGAATATTATGCAGCCAAGAGAGTAATTAAAGTAAATACTGAAAAGTCACAACTTAGGAAAATGTTTGACATAAGAACTCCAAATTGTATGCTAGTTGAAAGCAGATGACACCACCCTTATGGCAGAAAGTGAAGAGGAACTCAAAAGCCTCTTGATAAAAGTGAAAGAGGAGAGTGAAAAAGTTGGCTTAAAGCTCAACATTCGGAAAACTAAGATCATGGCATCTGGTCCCCTCACTTCATGGGAAATAGATGGGGAAACAGTGGAAACGGTGTCAGACTGTATTTTTTTGGGCTCCAAAATCACTGCAGATGGTGACTGCAGCCATGAAATTAAAAGATGCTTGCTCCTTGGAAGGAAAGCTATGACCAACCTAGATAGCATATTCAAAAGCAGAGACATTACTTTGCCAACAAAGGTCCATCTAGTCAAGGCTATGATTTTTCCAGTAGTCACGTATGGATGTGAGAGTTGGACTGTGAAGAAAGCTGAGTGCCAAAGAATTGATGCTTTTCAACTGTGGTGTTGGAGAAGACTCTTGAGAGTCCCTTGGACTGCAAGGAGATCCAACCAGTCCATTGAAGGAGATCAGCCCTGGGATTTCTTTGGAAGGAATGATGCTAAAGCTGAAACTCCAGTCCTTTGGCCACCTCATGCGAAGAGTTGACTCATTGGAAAAGACTCTGATGCTGGGAGGGATTGGGGGCAGGAGGAGAAGGGGATGACAGAGGATGAGATGGCTGGATGGCATCACTGACTCGATGGATGTGAGTCTGAGTGAACTCTGGGAGTTGGTGATGGACAGGGAGGCCTGGCGTGATTCATGGGGTCACAAAGAGCCGGACACGACTGAGCAACTGAAATGAACTGAACTGAACTGAATAAAAAGCAACAGAAAAGTGTGTATGCACACAGAGGAATACAGTGAAGAGCAGGGAAGGTGAACCAAAGGAATATTAGTAGAAATTGCCCAGTGTTTGGGTGATGGAATTAGGGGAATATTTTGTTAAAAATTCCTTTACTTTTATATATTTATTACTTAAGTAATGAATTTTACACTGAAAAAAAAATTGAAGCAGCAGAGAGAAAGAACAAACAAAAACAATGACAAAGGTTTAAAGAAACCTGTGCTTAAAAATTTAATTTATGAGCTCTTCTCTATGTAATTTTATTTATAATTTCCTGTTTTCTTTATAATATAAGGGATTCCCTGGTGGCTCAGAAGGTAAAGAATCTGCCTGTAATGCAGGAGACCTGGGTTCAATCAGGAAGATCCCCTGGAGAAGGAAATGGCAACCCACTCCAGTATCCTTGCCTGGAGAATCCCATGGACAGAGGAGCTTGGCCGACAACAGTCCATGGGTCACAAAGAGTCGGACACAACTGAGTGACTTCACTTTCACTTTCTTTTATAATAGAAAAGTCTGATAGGTTATTTGGAAAGAAGTTTGCAGGCACTGATAGGTTATTTGGAAAGAAGTTTGCAGGCATCTGAACAGTCATGTTTCCAACGCTCTGGGGGCTGGAGTCAGCTCCCTGGGGGCCCTAATGCACAGTTTCATGGGCCTCAAGGTTAGGGGATTAATCAAGTAGGCAATGCAGTGAATAAATAACAGTATTTACAACTTTGCAACTGCTTGCAGTCTTCTGAACTCTGGTTTCTTATTTTGTCTTTGAAAAAGAAATGGGTGGCTACAGTTTCAAAATGAATTTAATCTTTCTCCTTATAGGAAAGGACCTTCCCCTTCCCTCCAGGGCTGTTTACTCATTTTGAGCCATATTTCTTGAAGGACTTGTTCATTTGCCTTAAGTGAACTTAATTTCAGCTGCCACTTCTTTTGTTTCAGGGCAAATATCAAAAAGAACAGTGTGGTCCTAAGGGACTCAGCTCATTGCCTGCAAACTGCTTCCATGTCTAGTTTCTGTATCGTATGTTCTCAAACCTGACTGTACCTGAGAATCAATTATAGAGAGTGTTAAAAATAGAGGTCCACTGGCCTCAACCATGGAGAGTCGGAACCAGCAGGGTAGGCTGAGGTGAAACCCAGAAATCTGTACTTTTACTGTCAGCAGAGGATTGTATGTGTGGCTAAATTTGGGAACCACTGATGCAAGCTTTTCAAGATTTTGCCAGGCTCTCCCATCCTTCCTTTCTGCCAAAAATATTTATTAAGCTTCTATTATCTGCCAGCACACTATTTGTATTAGGTTGCTCAAACATACCCACGTTCATCACTAAACTGCAGAGCAAAAATGGCCTTCCCAACTCAACACAGTAAAGATGTCAATTCTCTCCAAATTAATTTACAGGTCTAATGTGATTCCTATCAGATTCCCAGGAAAGCATTTTGTAGACATAGATAGGTTTATTCTGAAATCCATTTTATAAACTTTATTTTATATTTTTATTTTTAAAAATGTTCTGAAAAGGTGCAAACCTTAGAACAGCTAAAATAATCTTGAAAAAGTAGACTGAAGTGCGAAGAATCACTGTACTAAATAATAAGGTTTACTATGTAGCCACAATAATCGAAGTATAATCTATACTTTGTCAGTATAATCTATCAGAGAGATAAACATATAGTTCAATGGAACAGAATAAAGAATGCAGAAATAACCCTGCACAAGTATTCCCAATTAATGTTTGACAAAGATACAGAAGAAATTTAATGGGAAAAAAAATGGCTTTTCAATAAATGAACATACATAGACCAAAAAAAAAAAACAAAACACCACAACCAAACAACAACAGAAATCCCCCATTAACCCTATTGATTTTACACCTTAAACAAAAACAAACTCAAAATGGATCACAGACTCAAATATAAATGTAAAGCCGTGAGAATTTTACAAGAATAAAAGGAAAGGATTGGGTTCTCGTGTTGCTGTGCTGCATGCATACTCAGTCGTGTCCAACTCTTTGCGAGTTCATGGCCTGCAGCCCTCCAGTTTCCTCCGTCCATAGGATTCTCCAGGCAAGAGTACTGGAGTGGTTGCCATTTTCTCCTCCAGGGGATCTTCCTGACCCAGGTATCAAACTTGGATCCCTTGTGTCTCCTGAATTGGCAGGCAGATTCTTTACCACTGTGCCACCTGGGAAACCCTGGATTGGGTTCTAGGGCTAGGCAATGAATTCTTACACTTGACATCAAAATCACAGTCCATAAAAGGAAAAATGAAAAATCTATCCTTTTCTCTGTGAAAGTTTCTATTATAAGGATGAAAAGACAAACTGTAAACTGGGAGAAATTATTTGCAAGCTATGTATCCAACAAAAGACTAGTATCTAGAATGTAACTCTTAAAAGTTAACAGTAGAATATAAAAAATCCAATTTGAAAATAGCAAATGAACAGATAGTTCACTGAGGATTATATATAAATGACAAGGAAGCATATGAAAAGATGTTAAATCTCATTAGTGATTAGAGAAATGCAAAGTCAAACCACAGATATCTTTATACACCTATCAGAATGGTTGAATAAAAAATAATTACAATATCAAATGCTGGTGAAGATATGGATAAACTGGGCATTCATACATTGCTGGTGGAAATATAAAATTATACAGTCACTCTGGAAGACTGACAATTCTTTATAAAAACACAAATATACAATTACCATAGGACTCGGCAACTGCACATTAGGCATTTATCTCAGAGAAATGGAAACATATTCACACAAAATCGTGTACATGAATGTTTATAGCAACTTTATTTGTAAGAGCCAAAAACTGCAAATAATCTGGATGCCCTTCAAGCAGGTGAATGGTTAAACAAACTTTTGTACATTCACACCAAGAGGAGTAAACTATTGGTTCATGCTTGGATGCATCTCCAGGGAATTATGCTGAAAAAAAAAGTCAATCGCAAAAGTTTTCACAGCATGATTCCATTTATATAGTATTCTTAAAGTGACAAAGTTATAGAAATGGGGAATAGATTTGTGGTTACTCTAGATTTAGGAGGAAGCGGGGAGGAGGGGCAGGTAGGAGGGAAGTGGGTGTGGTTATAAAGGGGCGCCATTCTGATGGTGATAGAGTGTTTCGTATCTTGACTGTGGTGGTGGATACACGAACCTACTCCTATGATAAAATTATGTAGAGCTTTTTCAAAAAATTGAAATACAGCTGATGTACAGTATTATGTATGTAAATTTTAAGTTTTATAGAACTTAAAATACACACATAAAAATGAGTACAAGTAAAACAAAAGAAATCTGAACAACAGGATGGATCCATCAATGTCAATATCCTGGTTGTGATGTCCTGCTGGTTTTGTAAGATGCTACCACTGGGGCAAGCTGAGTGAAGAGTAAGGAGATCATCTGTTTCATATAACTGCATGTGAATCTACAATAATCTCAAAATAAAAAAGTTTAATTTTGAAAAGTGGTCTTCTTTACTCTGCTTCAACCATGCCATGACTGCTCATGTATTGGCAGGGCGTGTTCTATAGGAAGTTTCAGAATGACCTGAAGGCGGCCCTTTCTTCATTTGAAAAGAGGGAGGGCATTATAAACAACTGGCGAATGGCAACATTACCCAAGACCCAGAGCTGCCATTGGAGGTATCTCAAAAAGGAATTCTTGGGGAAATTCTTAGGGAAAGCCCAGGATTTTCTCAGGACAAACAGTCAGCAGAGGGCCCTGTGTTGGATTCCAGATGCAGAGGTGTCAGATGCTGGGTCTGGAGGGTAGAATGTGGGTGTGAATTTGGTTAAGAAAGGAGAAACTGAAGTGCCCATTTCCCATGCCAGTTTCTAGCCCAAAGCAGTTCTGGCCTCAAGATAGAGAGAGCCCAGGAGTTAGATAAGAAGTCAGAAGGAGTCTTTCACTGAAAAGGACTATTCTGGGTGCTCAACGTTAGACCTGCCCAAGGTTTTATATGCAAGACCCCATGGGGGAAAATGCATCTGAGCACTGAGTTCGAAAGACATTAGAAAGGAACAAAGAAGTTGCCTTCTGCATGCACCCTATTCTGTCCAGCTAATAACATGCAGTAAGATGGCAACACCTGGATTTTTGCTGCAAAGCACAGGGCTTGGCACAGACCAAGAAGACCAAATACATGAGGCCTGAAAGGCATGTGTCCAGCTCCTCTCTTAGAATTTGGCAGTGTTTGCAATTCACTTCCTGCCACATCGTTATTTGACTCTTAATAAGCAGAGCTGGAAGTAGAAGGCAGGGCATTGTGGCAGGCTCCCCCGCCAACTTAGCAACTCTCCCATCATAGCCTAAGGACTCTCTCCTTAGGCTTGTGTGTGTGTGCAAGCAGAGCGGTAGACTGCTGCTCTGCAAATGGGTGAGCAACCAACTTAATGGATCGATCAATTAATATTTATGGGGCATTGACCATGTGCCAGGCCCAGGAACTAGGCAGCTGGGAATCCAGAACGAGGTAAGTGCATGTTCTTCGGCTTTTTAAATAAACTAGTGTTCAGCTTCCACTGGGATTTTTATTGGCCTTATACTTTCCACAGTTTATTTTTATAGAGTCTTTTATGTGAAGTATCTCAAGACTGAACAGAGAGATAGAAACACACAGAAAAGGCCCGCAGCTTCTTCCAAGCTCACAGTCCCCATTGACTCACACTTGGTGGTGCTGGGTGTGAAGAGCACCATCCAAAAATAAACCAGGCTGTAAAGTAGAGGTCTGTACCACGGGGAGCCTGTGGAAGGGCAGTGTGGCTGAAATGATTTGTTTTTTTGGTCAGCGTTGCTTGTTCTTAATTATCTGCTCTTCCCTGGCCCCAAGAAAGGTTTAGAAAACCCTGAACTTGAACACGGGCCTTAGGGGCTGTGAAGACATGACTTTGGGTCCTGAGGTTCTGGGTGCAAGCTGTTTACTGGAATCTGGGAGGCCCTCAAGGGTCCTTTCTGACTGTGTCTGGAGACTCACAGCTTGAGATGAGTGGCCATTTGGGCAGTAAATTCTTGCACTTGAAAGGAGCAGATGGGTCTTAGCTCAGGGGAGAGCAGAGTATGCCTGGCTCTCAGAGTTCATCCTGAGGGAGTCTGGGTGCTCAGACCAGGGTCAGGAAGGCAGACGGAGGTTCCAGAATCTGCATCACCTCTGTGCTGCTCACTGCTGCTACACTAGTTGAGCTTCTGAGGGATCCACAGTGGACCTGGAACTGAGCAGGGTATGAAAAGATGGTATCTGGGGGCAGCAGGGAGGGGACAACCAAGCTGTTGCTCTGCAATTGTCCACGGAGTTGGACAACCAACTCCTCAGTCAGGCTAGAAAGGGGACCTCTCAGTAGCAAAGGAGGAACTTAAATCTTGGCCTGCAAGACTCCTTGTAATACTTGTGATAGCAAGACTGCCAAAGAATGGCAGACATTTTGATGAAAAACTAACTTTATAATTCTTCAAATTTTTCACTGGTGAAAACAGAAGCAGCCTCTTGGGTATGTAACCACTGGGAATAGGATATGGTTTAAGAGAAAGCCGAGGGACAGGATGAGACCTCAGGGACCACTTCCACCAAGTGTTCATTCAGTCTCCATTCAGTGATTTCCCTATGCCATGCGTGACACTTCTCTCTGTGTTTCCCCATGACAGCCATATAATATGTAGGAACACATCAATAGAACATTCTGATTCATCTGTGCTGCTCAGATTTGTGAAACAGTGATGGTGTGCAGACTTTTGGCATTAGACACTAGGAGAAACAACAGAAACACCAACAGGAGCCCATCTTTTAAGGAGGAATCCTATCCTGAGATTGGAGGGATGGCCAGGCCTCTGGTGGAGAGTAGGCAGCTGTTGTGACTCACCGAGCAGGAAATTGACCCCTATGCCGGGACAGAGGGTGACCGGTTTTGCTCAGTTCCAGCTCAGTTCAGTTATATGGCTCCCTTGGATCAGGCTGTGGGCTAAGTGAGCCAGGTCTCATCATGCCTTAAGGAACTAGGTTCACCAGAGTGGCTCTGGTCAGGACCAAATGAAGAGAGGTGCTCTTGTTAGGATAAAACAATTCCGGCTTGTAGTACTGAGACAATGTCTATACGTTGAATTCCCCCTACACTGACCACCCTAGCTGAAACTGTCTCACTCGACTTAGCAGCTAAATGACCTCGCATCCTGGCACAGGCTAGTGACTCCTTTTCCAATAATCTATCCTGTCGGAAGTGCCTAAACACTACCTTCCTTATCCTGACACTGCAAACCAGCACCCTATCCTGGCTCCTCTCCAACTCAGTAGGAAACTTAGGGGCAGGTGTGAACCAGGCGGTCACCCCCAGAGAACACAGTCCTCAGTGGTTCAGTGGATGTGGGCATAGTTCAGAGAGTTGCTGGCATTGGGAAGGAGCATACACAGGGGAGCCGACCAGGGACCACAGGAAATCCACCACCGGGTCCGCGGTGATCGCGGCAGTGCTTCGGAAGGCCAGCAGAGGGAAGCACTGCTGCAGAGGCTCTGGAGCAGGGCGAGGCTCCGTGCGCAGGCCCACGGGAACCTCCAGGATTGGATGGCACCGATCTCGCCCGGCCTGAGAGCTCCCGCGTGAACCCAACTGGCAAGGGAGGGGGCTGGAGGCTGGCGGGCGGGGCGGTTGGGGCCAGGCTGGGCGGGGTATGATCCAGGTGAGGACAGGTAGTGGGGGCCAGGTGGGACTTGGGGGAGGGCAGAGGGGCTGCTGCACAGGAGCGTGAGAGGGCTGACTTGGGTCCAGCCAATGGTCTTGAGAGGAAAATGCCACTGGTGCCCACTGAAGAGTGGACTGTGGCCCCAGAGAGGTCTTTGGGCTGGATTCGGGCAGGCCCTGGGCAAAGTGAGGTCAGAGTCCGCTGAATCCTTGGGGGAAGATAGCCTGGGCAGTGTGATGCCCAGCTGTGCTGTGACATGTGTCATGGGTCCTGTGTGTCACAGGTTTGGGGCAGGAGTCACGTTGGTTCTGTGGTAAAGAAAGGCGTTGAACTCTCGCTGACGAGCATGGAACTGCTATGATTGGTAAGAAGCCATAATCGGGTCTTATGACACAGTTTCTGCTCCCTGGGCTGGGCAGGTTTGGAGGCCAAGAGCTCCATTCTCACTCAAGGACTAGTGAGGCTTGTAGGACTTAGAGAGAAACAGAGCATTAATTCATGATTAATTCCAAGGTATTTTTGAACACTTCCTGTGTGCTAGGACTTGCCTTCATAGAATTATATTCCAGGTGGGAGAGAGCCACTCAAGGCTGAGTTTTGGGCTTTTGCCTTGCTATTTAATGAGATGGGAGAATGCTGTAGGTGGATGGAATCAAAGATTGTTTTGAATATATTATGTTGAGACTCCTAATAGGTTTTTCCCCAACATACAACATAGGAACAATATACTTGGAAAGAATTTTACAGTGAATTTTACATTGAATATGCTTACCACCTAGACCCTACTATTAATATTTAGCTATGCTTGTTTTTCATCTCTACATCACTCTATCTGTCAATCACCTGGTATATTTTTTTTTTTTCATTGTGGTAAAACATATGTAATATAAACCACCTAGTCAGCTTTTAAGGTGGTATGTCAAATATGCCATTGGAAATTTGAGTCTAAAGTCCTAGGGGATTTTAGGGCTAGAATCGGTCTTTGGAATCATTACCACGTAGGTGGGATTTAAATTAAAGGACTAGGTGAGACCACCTAGGTTGGGAGTGTACATAGAGAAGAGGAAGGGAAGCCGGAGGGAGATGGTGGCCATCCACGGTGAATATGCAAGAATAGTTTGGCACTTAAGAGGATTTTCATCATTTTAAGAAGAAAAACTTTGGTAGAATAGAGGGGTCTTAAAGTCAAGTGGAATTTTCTTTTAAGATAAGGGAAACTAGAATATGTTTATGTGCTGCTGCTGCTAAGTTGCTTCAGTCGTGTCCAACTCTGTGCGACCCCATGGACTCAGCCTACCAGGCTTCTCCGTCCCTGGGATTATCCAGGCAAGAACACTGGAGTGGGTTGCCATTTCCTTCTCCAGTGCATGAAAGTGAAAAGTGAAAGTGAGGTCGCTCAGTCACATCCGACTCTTAGCGACCCCATAGACTGCAGCCCACCAGGCGCCCCCATCCATGGGATTTTCCAGACAAGAGGACTGGAGTGGGGTGCCATTGCTTCTCCGTTTATGTGCTGCTGCTGCTGCTGCTGCTAAATCGCTTCAGTCGTGTCTGACTCTGTGTGAGCCCAGAGATGGCAGCCCACCAGGCTCCCCCGTCCCTGGGATTCTCCAGGCAAGAACACTGGAGTGGGGTGCCATTGCATGGGATTGAATTCATAGAAAGGGGAACAGATGAGATGCAGATGAGAAAGGGGAACGTTTCAGGGGAAGTACTTGAGTACCTCAGAGAGGAGACCCCAGTGCTGGTGAGCAGTTGGCTTTGAAATGAATAGGAAAATACATTCCATCGTATCTAGAGGGGAAGCTGAGGAAAGTACAGATGCAGACAGGTGGTAGAGGCACAATCTATGAAGGCAGCCACCGGCTGAGAGTAAGGGCAGCAGG
Source organism: Bos javanicus (assembly GCF_032452875.1). NCBI lineage: Eukaryota > Metazoa > Chordata > Mammalia > Artiodactyla > Bovidae > Bos > Bos javanicus. The sequence continues at coordinate 44,074,676 of NC_083895.1, read as the reverse complement.
GGAGAGGAGAAGAGGCGTTAGGAGATACATGTGACGTAGCCCTTCTGGAGAGTGGGAAACTGAACTAAGGGAAATGGAATTGGATTGCTAGGCAGCGCTGAGTGCCTGTTTGGGATGTGTATTCATGAACTTAAAAGTGAGATTAACCCAGTGGGGTTGTTGGCTTCCTGTGGGTGGGAAAAGTGTTGTGAAGATTAGGTGAGGTAATACATGGAAAACGTTTAGTATGGTCGCAAGCATATGGTGACTGTTACCTGTTTGAGTCCTTACTTTGTTTTTTTCTTTTGTTTATACAAATGTGACTGAGGAAAATGACATTTACCACCAGAGGGGAATCTTCTCCTGTGACATATTCTCTAACCAACGTCCACCACAGTCTGCAGCTACTTGAAAGTGTAGCTCCTGGTGTGGTTACATTTATACAACTTGATACTTGAGCATGTTTTTCTAAAAACAGCCAAACTGTAGCAAATAGAGCTTTCCATTTCCAGACCAACTCATAACCTTGGACTGGAGGGGCTGGGGGTTTTCCTCAGTGACAGTGTAAGATTTTGTGAATGTCTGTTATTACTTGTTTTATTGGCTCTGCTGTTAATGGGAATCCACAGATCTAAGATCAGCAGGGAAAATGTTCAGCCTCATAGGTTGTAATTTCTCCCTGACTGCTTGGGCTGTATTATGATACAGATAATAATAATGGCTGACCCTGACAGCTCTTAAAAGTGCCGGGCACTGTCTAGAAGCACATTATATGCATAGTCTTGTTGAATTGTCACCTCAACTCAACGAGGCGGGTACTATTATCATCTCTGTTTTTCAGATGCAAAAGTAGGCTCAGAGGCGTTAAGTAACTTGCCCTGGGTACACATGGTCTGATATCTAGTTTCTGCTGCAGACTTCAACTTTTTTTTTTTTTTCTAAGAACTTAGTCATCACTCATCTATACCATACTAGTGGAGTAGACAAGATAATGGACTGAAGCAGGTTGACTGGATTCAGAAACTGCTACCAATTAGCTATGTGACTTTGGGCAAAATATTTAACCTCTGTTCCTTTTTTTGTTTTTATCCATGAAATAAGAATAATAATAATACCTATCTATAAGGTTCTTGTGAGGATCACATGAATTAATATACTTAATAAACTTAAATTAATGCCTGGTAGCGCAGCCATGGTGGTGTGTGTACTGACTGACACCCCTAAAATCATTTTCTGAGGTTTCTGCTGCTGGATTTAGGTTGAGCTTGGAAATGCTCTTAACTCAGGGATCATCTTTGTTTTCCCTACTTTTATGACCTCTCCGAGGGAAGCAAACATATCAGTTTTCTTCTCAGTGCAGAGAACAACTTGGATTTCATTCAGATTCATCTGACCAGTGATATTCATTTAATTTGTCCTGGCATTGCAATACTATTTAGAGGGAAATAAAGCTTGGGGAGTAATGTGATTCCATTTTGTCCTCACCAGATCAGCAGCCTCTCACAGGGGTTTGGTTAGAAAGGACAGTGGACTATATAGCTAGCGCTGGGCACAGTGTGTGGTAAATGATTGGGTCAAGGGGCATCACAGGAACATGTTCTGAAAAGATCTGTAAAATCAAGACCTACTGTGATGTGTCACTTCATCTGCTGACTAAAAGCCACTGAGCAGGCTTGGCACAGGAGGCCAGTGAAAGTCCTAAAGGATGTTTTCTGGTGGACAACAGGGAGACTGAATGCATGGCATAAAGTAAAGGTTCCCAGTGGGTCTGCACCAGAATATTGCGGGAGTTTTATGAAGCTTTGCAAAATGATAGGCTTTACATCCACAGATTCTGAATCAGTAAGTCATGATGGGGTTCTGGACTCAATCCGTTTTTTAAGAGCTCCCTGAATGATTCTTATGTACAGTTAGCATGGGATATCATTAATGCAAATCAGTGCTTTTCAGTCCTGTGTTTTAAAATCACTGTTGAGTTAAATTTTTAAAAAAATACTGATGTTCTAGACTCACCCCAGAGATTCTAAGTCAGTTGACTTGGGCCAAGTGATAGTTAAAAAAAAAAAAAGTCTTCTTAGGTAATTAACCTACAGCCAGGTTTGAGAATCACGTGGCTTCAGACATCATCTTATCAGGAGAGTGAAAAAGTTTGTATTTCTAAATGTGCCCAATGCAGATGTTCAATTTAATAATCAAGTAAGAAAGAAAAATACTAATTGATGATTGTTATTGTTCGTTGCTGCGTTGTGTCTGACTCTTTGCGACTCCATGGACCGCGGCCCACTAGGCTTCCCTGTGCTTCACCATCTCCCGGAGTTTGCTAAAACTCACATCCATTGAGTCGGCGATGCCATCGCACCACCGCATCCTCTGTTGCCCCTTCTCCTCCTGCCCTCAGTCTTTCCCAGCAACAGGGTCTTTTCTAATGAGTTGACTCTTCACATCAGGTAGTCAAAGTATTGGAACTTCAGCTTCAGCATCAATCCTTCCAAAAATTATTCAGGGTTGATTTCCTTTAGGATTGACTGGTTTGATCTCCTTGCAGTCCAAGGAACTCTCAGGAGTCTTCTTTAGCACCACAGTTTGAAAGCAACAATTCTTCAGTGCTCAACCTTCTTTATGGTCTAACTTTCACATCCATATATGACTGCTGGAAAAACCGTAGCTTTGACTATATGGACCTTTGTTGGCAAAGTGATGTTAACTGCTTTTTAATATGCTGCTTAGGTTTTTCATAGTTTTTCTTCTAAGGAGCAAGTGTCTTTAACTTCATGGCTTCAGGCACTGTCTGAAATAAGTTAATGATTGAATTAGCATTTATCACCAGGCAGTGAAGATTTCATCAGGTTTTCCCTGGGGAGGAGAATTATCATTTACTGAGAACTTTATCTGTAGTCTTACTTTTAGACAATGACTCCGGGAAGTGTGTATTATTTCCACTTTGTAGGTGAGAATTTTGGGGCAAAGGGAAGTTAAGTGACTTGTCCCAGATTTACACCCAGATGCAGGCAGCTCTGTGGTTTAGGCTCCGTTTCCTCAGTGGTTCCCAGCTTGATCTGGGGTAGGGATCGGCACTTTGCAAAGCTCTCCAGGTAATTCTGACACGCAGCTGAAGTTAATGGCCTCTGCATGGAGCCTTCTGGTGGTCCGCATTCGTCTTCTTTTATAACAGCATGTCGTCCTCTGTAGGGTACAGTCTAACAGCATGTCGTCCTCTGTAGGGTACAGTCTAACACCATGTCGTCCTCTGTAGGGTACAGTCTAACCGCATGTCGTCCTCTGTGCTCTGTGACTGGCTCCTTCCCCCACACGTTCACTTATCTTAGTGTCCTTTCTTTTCTTTCCTGCCTCTTAATAAATATGTTTTGAGTGCCCAGTTTGTGCCATCTTTCTTGGTGCGGAGATGACAAAAATGGTAACAAGACTGACCAAGTCACCAGCCTCATGGTCCTTATATTGACTGAGATACACAGTAAACATATAAGCAGATAAATTTTGACTTATTCCATACATACGTAAGCAAATTTTAAGGTAATAACAGGTGCTTCTAAGGAAAATAAACAGGGTAATAAGTGATCCAGGCAGCAGTAATGAGCATTCCAGTTGCTTCACATTGTTGCCAAAACTACTTTATATTGTTTTGTGTGCGTATGTTTCATTTCAGCCATTCTAAAAATAGGTATGTGGTGATATCTTAGTATTGTTTTCTTTTGCATTTTTCTGTTGGCCAATGGTGATGAGCATCTTTTCATCTGTTTGTGTACCATTTGTATTTTTACTTTGTAAAAAAAAATTATTTTTTTGAAATTTTTTGCCCGTTTGAAAAAACATTGTGTTGATTTTCTTTTTGAGTTGTAAAACTTCTTATATGTTTGGATATGTTCTTTTTCTAAAATTCCCCTCTTTTCTTTCCAACCCCTTTACTAGAATTGCCTTTAACATCTGCATTTATATATTTAATTTTACAAAATTAAATTCTTTTTTTTTTTTTGACCATGCCACACAACATGTATGACCTGGTTCCCTGACAAGGAATTGAACCCGGGTACCCTGCATTGGGAGCGTGAAGTCTTAGCCACTGCACTACCAGGAAAATCCCTAACATTTGTATTTGCATCAATAGTGTTTTTAAGGCAATCTAAGTTCTTTCTGTACCTCAGAACTCTTCCATCTTCTACCCATTACCTAATTCCAGATTTTTAGGTAATTATTACATCAGCACAACATTCTGGTGCCAGAATATATATTAGTTTCCTAGGTTTTCCATAACAGAATTCTACAAACTGGATGATTTAAAAAAAGAAAAATGCATTCTTTCACATTTGGAGGCAAAATTCTGAAATTAAGTTGTCAGCAAGCCTTGCTGGCTTTAAAGTCTCTATGAGAGAATCTTTCCTTGCCTCCCTCTTTTCATGATTGCCAGTACTCTTTGAGTTCCTTGGTTTGTAGACATTTGACTCCAATTTTTGCCTCTGTTATCGCATGGATTTCTTCCTCTGTATCTGTGTCCAAATTTCACTCGTCTTTTAAGGATATCAGTCATTGGGTTAGAAACTCATCCTCACCTGGGTATACCTGGAAATGCCCTATAAATTCACATTCACGGAGACTGGAGGTTAGGACTTTAAAATAGCTCTTTAAAGGACACAGTCACATAGGAGAAATCCAGATGACCTTGGTTTTGGCAATGAATTTTTTAGACACAACACCAAAAGAAAGAAGAAAAAACTTACAGACTGGACTTTATTAAAATTAAAAATTTCTGTGAAAGATATTGTTAAGAAAATAAAGACAAGTTGTACACTAGGAGAGAATGTTTGCAAAACACATATCTGATAAAGGCCTTATCATAGAGTTGGAATCATACAGCCAATCTGGAATCATACCTTTTCAGACTGGCTTTTTTCCCAGAGCAACATTCACTTAAGATTCCTCCATATCTATTTCTGGCTAGATAGCTTATTTCTTTTTATCATTGAATAATATTTCATTGTGGATATACCATAGTTTATCCATTCCACTGTTGAATCACATCTTGATTACTTCCAGTTTTTGCTGATTATGAATAAACCAACTACATTCATTTGAACGCATGTTTTTGTGTGGACATAGTTGCAGATCAGTTGGGTAAATACCTAGGAGAACAATTGCTGGTCATACGGCAACACTATTTCAAGCTTTATAAGGATCTGCTAAATAGTTTTCTAGAGTGACTGTAATTTTGTGTTCTCAGCAGTGAGTCCGCATTCTTGCCAGCATTTAATATTGTCACGTTTTTGAATTTTAACCATTCTTATAGTTAGCTCTTAACCTCTTATTGTAGTTTTATTTTGCAGTTCTCTAGGGGTGATGGACAGGGAGGCCTGGCATGCTGCCATTCATGGGGTCACAAAGAGTTGGACACGACTGAGCGACTGAGCCAACTGACCTGAGTGACATGTGCTGTTGAGCGTCTTTTCATATGCTGGTTTGCCATTTGTACCTTTTTTTTTGGCCATACCGAGTGTCATATGGGGTCTTAGTTTCCTGACTGGGGGTCGAACCTGTGCCCCCTGAAGTGGAAGCATGGACTCTTAACCACTGGACTGCCAGGGAATTCCCTGCCATCTGTACGTATTCTTGGGTAGAGTGTCAGTTTTGCTTTTTTCCCTATTTTAGAATTGGTTTGTTTTCTTATTGATTTTTACAAAAATACTTATTTATCCCACTCCTGGGCATGTATCTGGAGAAAACTTTTAATTTGAAAAGATACATGCATATCAGTGTTCATAGCAGCATTATTTACAATAGCCAAGACATGGAAGCACCTAAGTGTCCACTGATGGATGAATGGATAAGGAAGATACGGTAAACATAAACAGTGGGCTGCTGTCCAGCCATAAGAAAGGACGAAATAATGCCATTTGCAGCAACATGGATGGACCCAAAGATTATCACGTTAAGTCAAAGAAAAATACATGATGTCACTTGTCTGTATCACGTTAAGTCAGACAAAGAAAAATGCATAATGTCACTTGTCTGTGGGATCTAAGATACACAGATGAACTTATTTATAAGCAGAAACAGACTCACAGACGTAGACAACAAATTTACGGTTACCAAAGGCGGAAGGGGGCGAGGCAGGGATAAATTAGGAGTCTAAGATTAACAGATGCAAACCACTATATATAAAATGGGCTTCCCTGGGCGCTCAGATGGTAAAGAATCTGCCTGTAGTGTGGGACACCTGGGTTCATTCCCTGGGGTGGGAAGATCCCCTGGAGGAGGGCATGGCATCCTGCTCCAGTATTTTTGCCTGGAGAATCCCCACGGACAGAGGAGCTTGGTAAGCTACAGTCCATGGGGTTGCAAAGAGTGTGACACGACTGAGCGACTGAGCACAGTGCAGTGTTTATAAAATAGATAAGCAACAAGCTTCTATGGTATAGCACAGAAAACTATACTCAAACCCTGTAAGAAGCTGAAATGGAAAATACTCTGTGTGTGTGTGTTTATAATTGACTCACTTTGGTGTACACCAGAAACTAACACAATGTTGTAAACCAACTATACTTCAAAAACTTTTATAAAGATTGTATTGTTTAAAATATTTTCGGTCATATATTTGGGAGGCAGAAGCTTGGGCATCGTTCTTGGTGGGTTTCATTTAACAATAAATGTTTGACTTTTCAGTGTTATTTCCAGAGGAGGCTCATCACTTATGTCCAGCACCTCAGTACCAGTCACAAGGCCACTGCTGTCCTTTTATTATTTTTTTGGCCTTATGGCATGTGAGATCTTAGTTCCCTGACCAGGAATCAAACCCACGTCTTCTGCTTTAGAAATGTAGAGTCTTAACCACTGAACTTCTAGGGAAGTCCTGATGTCTTTTTAAAAAGAAGAAATCTACCCACCCCCCGCCCCCTTCATAAAAGTAGAAGTTTCAAAAAATTTAAAATGTATCTCATTAAAATTTGAAATGAAACCATGTTAAGGATTTTATTCAATTTATTTATTAGTGAAGCAGCCTGGAACGTGGCAAAGGTGGTTCTGAGAACATTTCGAGGGTCTAGGTTTTAATACGTATTTTGAACAAATGTCAGAGTAAGATTGCTAGGTCAGATTTTAAAAGCCTGGTCTATGTCCAACAGGGCGATAAATTATAATCTTTGGTATTATCTTTCTTTATCCAGACGGAAATTATTTGTATCCCTACAGGATGAAGATTTATAGGTTAACATGTATTCTTACTAAGTCTAGGACTTTTAATCAACAGTAAATAATGAATTGTACAAAGTACAATCCCTTTATATTATTAAATAATCCTTGGGAGGGCCTTTTAAACACCATTCTCATATAACGTTGGAAGGACATGCCACCTATGATTTTGCCTTACTTCCATGTTTTAAATAATCATTCTTAACATACTGTATCATAAAGTTTTAAAATATATGTTTCAAAATAATAACTTTTAGGTTCAGTTATAGTAACCTTATTTCTGTAGTGGAATGGAAAGAATCTTCCTGCAGTGCAGAAGATAAGAGTTCAATCTCTGGGTTGGGAAGATCCCCTGGCTTAGGAAATGGCAACTCACTCTAGTATTCTACAGAGGAGCCTGGCAGGTTATGGTTCATGGGCTGGTAAAGAGTCAGACATGACTTAGCAACCAGCACTTTCACTTCATTTCATTGGCAAGTAAACTATAAGTCTCCAGACCAAAACAAAACAAAAAAATTCCCTCTAAATTTTAACCAATAGGAACAATATAACATCATCTTACAGGCCTACTATGGCAAAGATCAGAAAAGAAAAAAATGTTTATCCTATGTGAGGGCTGTTTTATAGGTTGAAAATGAACTCCTTGAAGTCAGGCTCTGAACTTAATTTTTATCCTTCAATAATGAGTCCCCAGCACCTAATTCAGAATAAGTTTGGCATAAAAGAATTAATGCACTGAATCAGTTCAGTTCAGTCATTCAGTCGTGTCCGACTCTTTGCGCCCCCATGGGCGGCAGCACGCCAGGCTTCCCTGTCCATCACCAACTCCCGGAGCTCACTCAAACCCATGTCCATTGAGTCAGTGATGCCATCCAACCATCTCATCCTCTGTTGTCCCCTCCTCCTCCCGGCCTTCAATTTGCCGAATAACAGTGACTGAATAAATGAGTAATAATATGTTAAAACTGTGAGAACTCGAGTTGTCTAAAATTCCTTTACGTTGTATGTTTGACCAGGTGAAAAACAATTGTTTTCTCAGAACACAAGGCTCAGTACCTGGAGAAGCCTTTTACCCATCTCTTTTGGGAATGACGGCATGTCTTCGCCGGAAAATGCTACAGCAGCGTCTGGTAGGTTCTTACGCACTGTGCGCTGTGGCGGGTGCGGGAGCAGGAGAGTCAGGGCAGTGCTCCTCAGACTGCAAATACCTATGAACCACCTGTGAACGTGTTAACCTGCACATTCTGATTCACTGGGTCTGCGGTGGGGCCCAAGAGTCTGCATCTCTTAAGCCACCGTGCTGAGAATAGCAAAGATTAGACGCTTGTGTTTTATTTTACTCTGATTACGTAATGTTTATTTCTGATTGTAGGTGTACTATGTATGTATTACAGAAATGCCTCTGTACTTTAGAAAGTATATAAAAGCACAGAAACACAAAGAAGAGGATTTTGTGTATAATACTAACGCAGTATTTTATTAGAGGCTGACTGTCCCCAGCCGACCCCTGTTGTCACTGTCGTGCATGCCTCACACGTTAGCAGCTTGCCATCAGTTTTCAACATTTCTTTTGTACCTTTTTCACTCCTTCCTTGTTCAGCTTAGCCTTTGGTTGCTCTTCTACGCTGCCTCCCTGTCATCGGTGTGGGTGTTGCTCCCTCCAGCTAGAGGTTTAAGCCAGAGCTCTACAAAGGGCGTTCCCTGCCAGGCTGCCGCTTTAGCCTTGCCGGTCTGACTCCACAAGTATTCTGGTCCTGTTTGCAATCTGAAAGGCCTGGAGGCCACTTGCTTTCTCATTGTGATATTACTTATCCATAACATGGGTGTCGTTTCCAGTTTTTGTTCGCTTTGATTATAAATACTATTATTGATCTATTAATAATGTTTATAGATTTTGTTCTTTCATTGAATTATTTCTTTAGGATGTGTGCTAATCGCTTCAGTCGTGTCCAACTTTTTGCAGTGCCATGGATTGTAGCCTGTTAGGCTCCTTTGTCCATGGGATTCTCCAGGCAGAAATACTAGAGTGGGTCACCATGCCCGCCTCAAGGGGATCCTCCTGACCCAGGGATCGAACCTGCGTCTCTTACGTCTCCTGCATAGGCAGGTGGGCTCTTTACCACTAGCGCCACCTGGGAAGCCCAATTTATTCTTTAGGATAAATTCTCCAGATGGGGATCCTTGAGCTAATGGATCTGAATTTTGTATTACTTTTTATTATTAGAAGAGTTTATATCACACTACCAGCAATATATTGGTTATACTGTAATCTCACCACATTTGGTGTTATCATAGCAAGAAGAATTGTGGTTAATTTACTTGTTTTGAAATGATGCCTTGAGCTTCCTTTAATTTACATTGCTGTGTTTACTGTCCAGGATTATTTATTTCCTTTTGTGTAACCAGATTTTTTAAAAAAATCTGCTTGATACTTTTCCCATTTTAAGCTAACTGTGCACTAACCATTCTATCAATTATCTTCTGACCTTCTATTTGAGAACCTGATGAAATTTAAATTTTAAAGGAATCTTTTGAATTATAATTTGACTCAGCTTCTTTCCTATTACATCCTACGCACTCCATGACTTTGTTTTAGCGTCTGGGCAAAGGACAAAAAACAGTATACAAAGAATATTTGTCATTAATTTTCTTAAGACACTTCCAAATTAATATGCAAGTGACTCAACTGGGTGTGCTTTCTTGAAAGAAATAAAAATAAAATTAGCAATTCTCATAGTTTATTGGTAGAACTTTTCAGATTCTGAATGTATTTTTCTATATTCAAAAAAACCTACATTGTTATAGTAATTTATACTTTTATTCTTTATTGCCACTTAGTGAACTACCTCTTTTCTCAAGTAAAGATGATTCTTTGTAAAATTGAAAAGTTAAACATATGGATGAATTTAAAATCCAAAATAAGAGAGAGACGAAGCAAGAGCCAAACTACTTTATTATTTTTAAAATTTTTATTGGAGTATAGCTGATTTACAATATTGTGTAGGTGTGCAGCAAAGTGCGTCAGTTATACGTATATCCATTCCTTTTTAGATTCTTTTCCCGTATGGGCCATTACATAGTACTGAGGGGTTCCCCATGCTGTACAGGAGGCCTTTATTAGTTATCTACTCTATATGTAGTGGTCTGTACGTGTCAGTCTCAGTCTTCCAATTCACCTCTTCCCCCACTCATTTCCAGGTAACCAGAAGTTTGTTTTCTACATGCTCTACTTCCGTTTTGTAGATAAGTTCACCTGTACCCTTTTTTTGATTCCACATATAAGCGATATCATATGATATCTGTCTTTCTCTGTCTCACCTCCCTCATATAAGGGCTTCTAGGTCCCTCTATGTTGCTACAAATGGCGTTACTTTGTCCTTTTTTATGGCCGGTAACAGACATCCTGCAATGTGAAGTCAAGTGGGCCTTAGAAAGCATCACTACGAACAAAGCTAGTGCAGGCGATGGAATTCCAGTGGAGCTATTCCAAATCCTGAAAGATGATGCTGTGAAAGTGCTGCACTCAATATGCCAGCAAATTTGGAAAACTCAGCAGCGGCCACAGGACTGGAAAAGGTCAGTTTTCATTCCAATCCCAAAGAAAGGCAATGCCAAAGAATGCTCAAACTACCGCACAATTGCACTCATCTCACATGCTAGTAAAGTAATGCTCAAAATTCTCCAAGCCAGGCTTCAGCAATATGTGAATGGTGAACTTCCAGAGGTTCAAGCTGGTTTTAGAAAAGGCAGAGGAACCAGAGATCCAATTGCCAACATCCGCTGGATCATGGAAAAAGCAAGAGATTCCAAAAAAACATCTATTTCTGTTTTATTGACTATGCCAAAGACTTTGACTGTGTGGATCACAATAAACTGTGGAAAATTCTGAGAGATGGGAATACCAGACCACCTGACCTGCCTCTTGAGAAACCTATATGCAGGTCAGGAAGCAACAGTTAGAACTGGACATGGAACAACAGACTGGTTCCAAACAGGAAAAGGAGTACGTCAAGGCTGTATATTGTCACCCTGTTTATTTAACTTATATGCAGAGTACATTGTGAGAAACGCTGGGCTGGAAGAAGCGCAAGCTGGAATCAAGATTGCCGGGAGAAATATCAATAACCTCAGATATGCAGATGACACCACCCTTATGGCAGAAAGTAAAGAGGAACTAAAGAGCCTCTTGATGCAAGTGAAAGAGGAGAGTGAAAAGGTTGGCTTAAAGCTCAACATTCAGAAAACGAAGATCATGGCATCTGGTCCCATCACTTCCTGGGAAATAGATGGGGAAACAGTGGAAACAGTGTCAGACTTTATTTTTTGGGGCTCTACAGTCACTGTAGATGGTGACTGCAGCCATGAAATTAAAAGATGCTTACTCCTTGGAAGGAAAGTTATGACCAACCTAGATAGCATATTCAAAAGCAGAGACATTACTTTGCCAACAAAGGTCCATCTAATCAAGGCTATGGTTTTTCCAGTGGTCATGTATGGATATGAGAGTTGGACTGTGAAGAAAGCTGAGCGCCGAAGAATTGATGCTTTTGAACTGTGGTGTTGAAGAAGACTCTTGAGAGTCCCTTGGACTGCAAGGAGATCCAACCAGTCCATCCTAAAGGAGATCAGTCCTGGGTGTTCACTGGAAGGACTGATGCTAAAGCTGAAACTCCAGTACTTTGGCCACCTCATGGGAAGAGTTGACTCATTGGAAAAGACTCTGATGCTGGGAGGGATTAGGGGCAGGAGGAGAAGGGGATGACAGAGGATGAGCTGGCTGGATGGCATCACCGACTCGATGGACATGAGTTTGAGTGAACTCCGGGAGTTGGTGATGGACAGGCAGGCCTGGCGTCCTGCAGTTCATGGGGTTGCAAAGAGTCGGACACGACTGAATGACTGAACTGAACTGAATAAACGGTAATAGGATATAATAAATATAATAAGATGTAAAAAGTGGTAATAAAGATGATAATACTCCATCTTATACATGTGCCACATCTTCTTTATCCATCCCTCTTCTGATGAATTTATTGTAGGTTGCTTCTATTGTATTGCTTTTAAACCACAGAAATCTTTCATTCAGTTCCTTTCATAGATTTTCATTTGTTTTGATTATGCTTTAAACATATTACTTTATTTTTTTTAATTTTATTTTATTTTTAAACTTTACAATATTGTATTAGTTTTGCCAAATATCGAAATGAATCCGCCACAGGTATACATGTGTTCCCTATCCTGAACCCTCCTCCCTCCTCCCTCCCCATACCATCCCTCTGGGTCGTCCCAGTGCACCAGCCCCAAGCATCCAGTATCGTGCATCGAACCTGGACTGGTGACTCGTTTCATACATGATATTATACACAAACATATTACTTTAAAAGCCTTTGTTAATGCCAACATCTAGAACTCCTATATGTCTGTTTCTGTTATCTGTTATGTCTCTCATTTCAGTCTTGAGGGTGTATTGGATGGATAGTAAGCGTGAAAATAGCAGGCTTGTTAAAAGGCAGTGGCAGTAATTAAGACAAATGGTGACAACTTGAACAATGGTAGTGGCATTAGAAGAGGAGAGCAATATTCAAGAGGTCAAAAAATAAGGCTGCTCCCATAGGTGGGAAGGGAGCAAGAAGCTTTACGTCCTAGAGGAGGGAGTAATATTAGTATATGTATATTATTTGGGGTTGCCTTATAAAGAAGATTTGTTTCTATTCCTCTACTTATTTACTTATTAATTTGCTTATATCAGTATCGGAGAAGGCAATGGCACCCCACTCCAGTAACTCTTGCCTGGAAAATCCCATGGGTGGAGGAGTCTGGTAGGCTGCAGTCCATGGGTCGCTAGGAGTCGGACACGACTGAGTGACTTCCCTTTCACTTTTCACTTTCATGCATTGGAGAAGGACATGGCAACCCACTCCAGTGTTCTTGCCTGGAGAATCCCAGGCATGGGGGAGCCTGGTGGGCTTCTGTCTATGGGGTCATACAGAGTCGGACACGACTGAAGCGACTTAGCAGCAGCATATCAGTATGGACTCGTGCATATGTATTTTATAATTTATGCTATAATCTAGTTATGTTATTTACTTTGTTCAAATTGTTCCAGTCTGGGCCCTTGGGAGCTCTTTCACGTTGACTCCTGTGTCTCTTTGACATAACCCATGCTTTTGTTTTCTGAGCGTTTAATGACTTTAATTATGTGATAAGATACTCCAGGCTTATCTTACGGTATCTGAAAGTTGTTGTCACATGTACTTTTGTCCTATTTTCTGGTTGTGAATAAGTTTTGCAGCACTGAATCCCTCATGGGCAGAAGTGAAAGTCAGTTTCTTTATTAACTGATGATGGACAGTTTTTCATACATTTATTAGTTTTTAAGTATTCTTCTTCCATGAATTGCTTGTTAATAATTCTTCTAGACATTTTTTTCCATGTAACTGACCTCTGTAGCATTTGAAGCTCCTTCTTAGGTTTGAAGAGCTCACTGTTGTTTAAATCTGGATATGAGGCAATGGTGGCAGTGATATCCAATGTCAGGGGCTTTAGGGAGCTACAGTGCAATTATAACATTCATTATCAGGAGTGTTAGACTTGTATCCCACAGCATTCAGAGGACCATATCTTATTGCTCAGTTTTTGTTTGTTTTTTTTTTTAGTGGTTAAAGGAGTTTCCCAGACGACATGAGGTAAATTTTCTCTATTCTCAAATCAGTAATAGTTGGTTTCTCTTCTTATTGAATTTTAAGAATTCTTTATATATCCTAGATAAATTTTGTCATCAGTTATATCATTTTCCCCTAGTAAATGCTTATTTTTTGATACTATCTTTTAAATGAATATTCAAATATCAGTTTTTTCTTATATAAACTCTGCTTTCATGATTCCAAAATCTGTCTCTACTCTGAAATAATAAAAATAGTCTCTTTTCTTTTGTATATTTTGATTTTTGATCTTATGCAGTGAGGAAGGGATATGATCTTTCTTTTATGGTAGGTAAACCAATTGTCCCAGCCTCATTTATTTTATTTTTCTGGTGTGCAGCCTATACTTTATTTTTTTATTTTAATTGGAGGCTAATTACTTTACAATATTGTGGTGGTTTTGCCATACATTCACATGAATCAGCCATGGGTGCATATGTGATCCCTATCATGACCCTGCCTCCCACCTCCCTCCCCATCCTATCTCTCAGGATCATCCCAGTGCACCAGCCCTGAGCACCCTGCCTCATGCATGGATTTCTGTGTGTTAATTTTATATCCTGCAACTTTACTGTATTCATGGATTAGCTCTAGTAATTTTCTAGTGGAGTCTTTGGGGTTTTTCTATGTAGAGGACCATGTCATCTGCATACAGTGAGAGTTTTACTTCTTCTTTTCCAATCTGGATTCCTTTTATTTCATTTTCTGCTCTGATTGCTGTGGCCAAAACTTCCAAAACTATGTTGGATAGTAGTGGTGAGAATGGGCACCCTTGTCTTGTTCCTGACTTTAGGGGAAATGCTTTCAATTTTTCACCATTGAGGATAATTTTGCTGTGGGTTTCTCATATGTGGCTTTTATTATGTTGAGATATGTTGCTTCTATGCCTGCTTTCTGGAGGGTTTTTGTCATAAATGGATGTTGAATTTTGTCAAAGGCTTTCTCTGCATCTATTGAGATAATCATACAGTTTTTATCTTTTAATTTGTTAATGTGGTGTATCACATTGATTGATTTGTGGATACTGAAGAATCCTTCATCCCTGAGATAAAGCCCACTTGGTCATGATGTATGATCTTTTTAATATGTTGTGGGATTCTGTTTGCTAGAATTTTGTTAAAGATTTTGCATCTATGTTCATCAGTGATATTGGCCTGTAGTTTCCTTTTTTTGTGGAATCTTTGTTTGGTTTTGGTATTAAGGTGATGGTGGCCTCAGAATGAGTTTGGAAGTTTACCTTCCTCTGCAATTTTCTGGAAAAGTTTGAGTAGGATAGGTGTTAGCTCTTCTCTAAATTTTTGGTAGAATTCAGCTGTGAAGCCATCTGGTCCTGGGCTTTTGTTTGTTGGAAGATTTCTGATTATGGTTTTGATTTCTGTGCTTGTGATGGGTCTGTTAAGATTTTCTATTTCTTCCTGTTTCAGTTTTGGAAAGTTACACTTCTCTAAGAATTTGTCCATTTCTTCCAGGTTGTCCATTTTATTGGCATGTAGTTGCTGCTAGTAGTCTCTTATGACCCTTTGTATTCCTGTGTTGTCCGCATTTATTTTAGTACTTTCCCCACTCTAATCTGCACTGCCCTTGTTATCAGATGGCAGATGCTCTTACAGGCTCAGGACTGTTTTTGAATCTCAGTTCCTTTATACTGACCTGCTTTCCCATCCTTTCACCAATTCACACTGTTTTGATGACTTTAGTTTATAGTAAGTATTGCTGTCTTATAGGGCAAATACACCCAGTCTGTTCTCCTTTTCCAGAATTGTTTTCCTGTTCTTAGATTTCTGTTTCCTAGTTTGTTTACACACACACACATACACACACACACACGCAAATACCCCCCCACATCCTACTTGAATATTTATCAGATTTCCATTGAATCTGTGGTTTAATTTAAAGGGTACTTACCATTATTATGATAGGAGTTTTCATTTGTATGAAATATAGGTTATTTATTCTATTTTTGTAACTTTTAACAAAATTTTGCAATTTTCACTATACATTTTTGGTTTGGTCTATTTCTATTACCTTGTATTTTTATTGCTACTGTGAATGACACATTTTCCTTTGCAGTTGCAGTATCTGGTTGTTGGCCTATGAATGATCCTAATTTATTGATCTCATGTCAACTCTTTCGTCAGACTTTCTTATTATTACTAGTATTTGACCTTGGAGTCTCTTTAATTTTCTATGTAGACAATTACAGTATTTGCAGATAACAATTTACTTGCTTTTTCCCCAGTCATTATGTCTTTAATGTTAAATAAGTAGTAGGCTTTCTTATATTTTCTTTAAAACAATGAGAATGTGTCTAAAGTTTTGCCATTAAGGATAATGTTGGTTCAATATTTTGATTAGATAAACTTGTCTATAAATTAAAGAAGTTTTCTTCTGTTTCTACCTTGAAATACTATTGAATTTTTCATATGATTTTTTTATGTTCAGATGATAATAGGACTTCTGTCCTTTTTTTTGTTAATATGCCATTTTGCATTGACAGATTTTTGTGAAACTGAGCATACTTTGAATTCTTGAGATAAATCTTCATCTGTGCATTTTTTCCACTGTATCATTTAGTCGTATTTTATTTAGGACTTTTGCAGCTATGTCCATTTTTGAATTTGACTTGTAATTTTCTTACTTGTATTTTACATGCATTGTTTTCATGTCAGGATTTGCTAACCTTTTAATATAAATGAAATATCAGTACTTAACATTTTTGTTAAAACAGTTTGCATAAGAAAAAGATTTTTGTTCATTGGAAATTTGATAAAATGTCATCTGGGGATCTGTTTGGGTCCAGATTCCTTTTTCCTCCAGGGTGTGAGACATTTTATTATTGGTTTAACTTTCTAAATAGTTATACTATTCAGACTTTCTGTACGTTCTTGAGTAGATTTTGATAATTTATAATTTTATAAAAGTTTCCATTTAATCAAGTTTGTCTAATTGAATTTTCTTATTAGTTCTTAAAATGATAGTTGGATTTGTGATTGTGCCTTTTTTTTTTTCATTTTTGCTATTATAAGGTGTAGTGAAACAAGTTTGTATATTTTTAAGCCTTTGATTTCAGAGAAACAACTTTTGATTTTGTTGATTATTCTTATTATGTTATGTTAGCTTATTTTCTATTTGTTATTTTTCTTTGTGATATCTTTCTGTTTTGCGAGATTTCCTCAGTTATTCTTGGCCTTTGTTATTGAATACAAAATACATTTTTGTCATTTCTTCTGTCTTTTAAAAACTGTTTTTCCAACTATACATTTCCCCTTTAAACACTTCCTTAGCCACTTCACATTAGTTTTAATATGTTGTGTTTCATTGATATTTCTTAATATATACTTAGAAAGTTAATTCATGTTATAGTTCATAATTTCTATTTGATTTCCTTTTTTGACACATTAAGAAATGCATTTTTCCATTTTACTGTACTTGTTTACTATGCTTTACTTTTTATTGTTGATTTTTTAATATGCTATGTTATAAATTTCTAAATCGTAATGTTTAAGTTTACTGTGATATAAGAAACAGTACTCTGAGTGCTCACTTCTAAGATCAGAGAAAAATAACTCCCTTGGTTTCTATGAAAGATTCTGTGGAGTGAAATTAGCAGAGTAATTACCAAAAATCTTAACATAAAGCCAACAGTGGTGGGGATGATTCATATGACATTCTTCAATAAAGTCTAAAACAGCTTTCTATGTACACTAACATATTTCTGATTTATTATTAACAATACAAAATGTAAAAATAAGACTTACATAACACACTATTCTTTATCCAAGAAATAGACTCTGAAACACAGAAGAATTGAATTCTATAGATCCCAGTGCATAGGTTCTGTAGGTGGTATATATTTAGAATTTTCCTGAAGAGTCCTTTACTGAGTAATATGGAAGCAGGAACAAAGGGACTGCTCAAAAATCCACTTTCTGAGGAAAATCCTAGAGGTAGGATCATGTTTGCTAAGTTATTTTTTAAAAGCAAGGAAAAAAGTGATTAATATAGATTAAGATGAGGTGACTCTAAAATGGAAAAGTGGATGAAAATTCCCCTCATGTAACTTCACTTTTCTCACTAAGTGTCAACCTGTCCTCTGTAACCCTTTACATTTAATCAGTTCTTTCCTTTTCTTTGTTCAGGAGAAGATCAGCGAGGAAAGGACTCTGATATGAAAAACCTGAATGTACCTTTGCCTGTATCACCTCATGATGACCTTCCCTCATCAAGTCACGACGACCTGCATTCATCAAGCTGTGAAGACCTGCATTACTCATCATGTCACGACGACCTGCATTCATCGAGTCAGGAGACGACACCTAGACCAGTGAATCATAAGGTAAGCCTGGAAGGAGAGGGATCTCTGCTGGTTGGCTGTGTTGTTGCTGTTGTTCAGTTACCCGGTCATGTCTGACTCTTTGCCACCCCATGGACTGCAGCACAGCAGGCCTTCCTGTCCCTCACCGTCTCCTGAAGTTTGCCCAGGTTCATGTCATTGCACGAGTGATGCCAGCAGCTGTCTCATCCTCTGACACCCTCTTCTCTTGTGCTAGATGTTTCCCAGCATCAGGGACTTTCCCAATGACTCAGCTGTTCCCATGAGATGACCAAAATCATGGAGTTTCGGCTTTAGCGTCAGTCCTTCCAACGAGTATTCAGGGTTGATTTGATCTCCTTGCTGTTCAAGGGACTCTCAGGAGTCTTCTCCAGCAAGTTTGAAGGCATCAGTTCTTCAGCACTCCGCCTTATTTATAGTCCAGCTCTCACAACCATATGTGACTATTGGAAAAGCCATAGCCTTGACTAGACGACCTTTGTTGTCAGAGTAATGTCTCTGCTTTTTAATATGCTGTCTAGATTGGTCAAAGCTTTTCTTCAAGGAGCAAGTGTCTTTTAATTTCATGGCTGAGTCATCATCTGCAGTGATTTTGGAGTTCAAGAAAATAAAGTCTGTCACTGTTTCCACTGTTTACCCTATTTGTCATGAAGTGATGGGACCAGATGCTATGATCTTAGTTTTTTGAATGTTGAGTTTTAAGCCAGCTTTTTCACTCTCCTCTTTCACTTTCATCAAGAGCCTCTTTAGTTCCTCTTTGCTTTCTGCCATAAGGGTAGGGTCATCTGCATATCTGAGGTTACTGATATTTCTCCCGGCAATCCTGATTCCAGCTTGTGCTTTATCCAGCCCGACATTTCTCATGATGTACTCTGCATATAAGTTAAATAAGGAGGGTGACAGTATACAGTCTTGATGTACTCCTTTCCCAATTTGGAACCAGTCCATTGTTCCATGTCTGGTTCTAACTGTTGCTTCTTGACCTGCATACAGGTTCCTCAGGAAGCAAGTAAGGTGGTCTGGTATTCCCATATCCATAAGAATTTTCCAGTTTGTTGTGATCCACACAGTCAAAGGATTTGGCATAGTCAATAAAGCAGAAGTAGATGGTTTTCTGGAATTTTCTTGCTTTTCTGTGATCCAATGGATGTTGGCAATTTGATCTCTGGTTCCCCTGCCTTTTCTAAATTCAGCTTGAACATTTGGAAGTTCTCAGTTCACGTACTGTTGAAGCCTGCCTTGGAGAATTTTGAGCATTACTCTGCTAGCGTGTGACATGAGTCCAATTGTGTGGTAGTTTGAGCATTCTTTGGCATTGCCTTTCTTAGGGATTGGAATGAAAACTGACCTTTTCCAGTCCTGTGGCCACTGCTGCATTCTCCAAATTTGCTGGCATATTGAGTGCAGTACTTTCACAGCATCATCTTTTAGGATTTTAAACAGCTCACCTGGAATTCCGTCACCTCCACTAGCTTTGTTTGCAGTGATGTTTCCTAAGACCCACTTGACTTCAGACTCCAGGATGTCTGGCGTTAGGCGAGTGGTCACACCATCACGGTTATCTGGGTCACTAGATCTTTTCTGTATAGTTTTTCTGTGTAGTCTTGCCACTGTTTCTTAACACCTTCTGCTTCTGTTAGGTCCACACCGTTTCTGTCCTTTACGAAAAGGGAAATGCATTTTCATCTGGTGGGTGCCTTGCCCTTTTTTCTTATCTGATCTATTGGAGCTTTGGGACTTCAATCATGTTGCTGTCCTCATATTCACTTCCAGTAGGTTCCAGAATTAATAGAGATAAAAATCAGTGCCCAGAGCAGGAACTGTCTCCCCCACTTTCCCAATTTGGTTGCCGCTGCCACCCAGGGCCGACAGGTATGCTCCTGCTTTGAAAAACATCACTGTGGCTTGATTGTTCCCTCATGTAGAAGTCCGTCCATTCCTCTGGACATGTAAGATGGCCACATCTAAGCAGCCATCCCCTTTGTGGCTGGCAGTCTTTCTCAGTGTAATCCACGGTTCTCAGTTCCGCTGCTGATACTTCTCTCTGATCTGAATGATTTTCTACTTGGAGAAATATTTGGAAGTGAGAAACTTCATGGACTGTCTCGAGTAGATCCTTTACATAACAATACTTGATTGTCTTCTAGAACTGAGTATATCTTATTTTTAAAAATTTTTCAAAGTTATCTATTTAAAGAAAATGTATATGATTTTTTTTGAGTAACTGAGTATATTTTATAGTTTGGATTTTTCCTCTGTATTTTGTGACTTGACTTTTGTAGGATGAGTTATGATACTCTTTAAAGTTTCCTTTTAGAAAAGAATATCTTAGAATACTTCTGGGTGTTTTTAGAATATGTTGTGAAAATCAGCTAGTTTTATTAGAATTTGCCTTGCTTACATTTCATGAATTAATTTGGTATTATAGTCAGTTGATAGTCTTTCAGTTATGATGCTGTCCCTAGGAATTGTCTAGACTTCATAGACTTGTGTGTTGATGATTAGATTTAGTAGATAGATAAATAAATTTTTATTCCAACACTCACTTTAAAGGTGAAAAAACTAAGTCCCAGGGAGCTGAAATGATTTGTCTGTGATCATACAGCTCTTCAAGTCACATAAAAAAGACTGGAAACCAGGCTTCAATCTCTTAGCATGACTATTTTCAAATTTCACTCATAAATCTTTGGCATATATAGTGCTGAACAGTTAACTTAGGCTCCTTGGAAAAATGTATCCAATCTTTTTTTTGATATTAATTTGACAAAAAGAGCACTCTCCAAAAAGACCTGGCATCTTGATAATTTAAAATATTTCTCTTTGTGCCTTCTTGGCATTGTTAACCAAATCACATTTCATTCCATCAGAGACATGTTAGAGTCCTGAGTGAGCCTTATTTGAATTACAGCTGTGTAGAACAGTTTGCTTCTTTGATAAATATAATCTAGTTTATTTTGAAGCATGGCTTAAAGTATATCTCAGGTTTAAATTATGGTAGGACTTCTCACTCAGTTGATGTCACTTTTTCTTAGCAAATGAGTTATGTACAAATGGTTTTTTAGCATGTCTTTTTGGAGATGGGAGGGATCTTGTCAAAGTGTAAGCATGGCCCCATTTCTTTTTTGCATATCCTTTTCTTGTGGATGGTCTTGATCCCTGTCTTGTGTACAATGTCACAAACCTCTGTTCATAGTTCACCAGACACTCTGTCAATCAGATCTCGTCCCTTAAATCTATTTCTCACTTATGCTGTATAATCGTTAGGGATTTGATTTAGGTCATGCCTGAATGGTCTAGTGGTTTTCCCTACTTTCTTCAATTTAAGTCTGAATTGGCAATAAGGAGTTCATGATCTGAGCCACAGTCAGCTCCAGGTCTTGTTTTTGCTGACTGTTTAGAGCTTCTCCATCTTTGGCTGCAAAGAATATGATCAATCTGATTTCAGTGTTGACCATCTGGTGATGTCCATGTGTAGAGCCTTCTCTTCTGTTGTTGGAAGAGGGTGTTTACTATGATCAGTGAATTCTCTCAGCAATACTCTATTAGCCTAAAGAATAGCAAGGAGAGATAAGAAAGCCTTCTTCAGTGATCGTTGCAAAGAAATATAAATAGAGGAAAACAATAGAATGAGAAAGATTAGAGTTCTCTTCAGGGAATTTAGAGATACCAAGGGAACATTTCATGCAAAGATGGGCTCAATAAAGGACAGAAACAGTATGGACCTAACAGAAGCAGAAGATATTAAGAAGAGGTGGCAAGAATACACAGAAGAACTGTACAAAAAAGATCTTCACGGCCCAGATAATCACGATGGTGTGATCACTGACCTAGAGCCAGACATCCTGGAATGTGAAGTCAAGTGGGCCATAGGAAGCATCACTACGAACAAAGCTAATGGAGGTGACGGAATTCCAGTTGAGCTAATTCAAATCCTAAAAGATGATGCTGTGAAAGTGTTGCACTCAACATGCCAGCAAATTTGGAGAATGTAGCAGTAGCCACAGGACTGGAAAAAGTCAGTTTCATTCCAATCCCTAAGAAAGGCAATGCCAAAGAATGTTAAACTACTTCACAATTGCACTCATCTCACATGCTAACATGGTAATGCTCAAAATTCTCCAAGCCAGGCTTCAACAATATGTGAACCGTGAACTTCCAGATGTTCAAGCTGGTTTTAGAAAAGGCAAAGGAACCAGAGATCAAATTGCCAACATCTGCTGGATTATGGAAAAAGCAAGAGAATTCTAGAAAACCATCTACTTCTGCTTTATTGACTATTCAAAAGCCTTTGACTGTGTGGATCACAATAAACTGTGGAAAATTCTGAAAGAGATGGAAATACCAGACCACCTGACCTGCCTCCTGAGAAATCTGTATGCACATCAGGAAACAACAGTTAGAACTGGACGTGGAACAGCAGACTGGTTCCAAATAGGAAAAGGAGTACATCAAGGCTGTATATTCTCACCTGCTTATTTAACTTATATGCAGAGTACATCATAAGAAATGCTGGGCTGGAAGAAGCACAAGCTGGAATCAAGATTGCCGGGAGAAATATCAATAACCTCAGATATGCAGATGACACCCACTTATGCCAAAAAGTGAAGAACTAAAGAGCCTCTTGATGAAAGTGAAAGAGGAGAGTGAAAAAGTTGGCTTAAAACTCAACATTCAGAAAACAAAGATCATAGCATCCAGTCCCATCATTTCATGGCAGATAGATGGAGAAACAGTGGAAACAGTGGGAGACTTTATTTTGGGGGGCTCCAAAATCACTGCAGATGGTGACTGCAGCCATGAAATTAAAAGACGCTTGCTCCTTGGAAGGAAAGTTATGACCAACCTAGACAGCATATTCAAAAGCAGAGGCTTTACTTTGCCAACAAAGGTCCATCTAGTCAAGGCTATGGTTTTTCCAGTAGTCATGTATGGATGTGAGAGTTGGACTGTGAAGAAAGCTGAGCGCCGAAGAATTGATGGTTTTGAACTGTGGTGTTGGAGAAGACTCTTGAGAGTCCCTTGGACTGCAAGGAGATCCAACCAGTCAATCCCAAAGGAAATCAGTCCAGAATGTTCATTGGAGGGACTGATGTTGAAGCTGAAACTCCAATACTTGGGCCACCTGATGTGAAGAGCTGACTCATTTGAAAAGATCCTGATGTTGCGAAAGATTGAAGGCGGGAGGAGAAAGGGATGACAGAGGATGAGATGGTTGGATGGCATCAGCAACTTGATGGACATGAGTTTGAGAAAACTCTGGGAGTTGGTGATGGACAGGGAATCCTGGTGTGCCTCAGTCCATGGAGTCACAAAGAGTCAGACATGACTGAGTGACTGAACTGAACTCATGTCATATTAATGGATAATAAAACTTAATATAATGAAGATAACAGTTTTTCTTAATTTAAATTACAAAGTTATTTTAACCTAGTTTTAATACAGATTTCAAATTTTGTGTGTTTGTAGGTGAGGGAGAGAGAGATTTAATCAGCTGAATCAAACTTACTTGGGGAAACAGAAGGCCAAAAATATGCAGTATTAGGAAAGGAAGGCGAAGTGTGTATGTGGTGGAATGAGAACTGGGATAACTGCAGATTATCAAGACTCATTATAAACCTTAAGGGTTGAGGAAATGTGGTAGTAATTTAGGAAGTGGCAAATAAGACAGATGAAACTGCTTAGAGATTACAGAAGATGACCTATGCATATATGGGAACTCCTTCTGTGACAAGTGGCATTGTGGATAGAATGGTCTGTTCAATTTATGGTGCGGATACAACTGGTTATTCCGAGAGGAAAAATAGTGCTTTGAACTGCTCAGACTGAAAACTCATACACAACAGCCAGACAGTGCTGATAGGTTGTACTGAAAGGGTTTGTTTTTGTAAATTTGGGGTGAAGGTGTGGCAGAAAAAGATAAAGTCCCATTTCCTAATGAAATCACAGTGTGACGAATTCAGGGACTGGCTAGTGATGCAGCTCAGTTCAGTCACTCAGTCATGTCCGATTCTTTGTGACCCCATGGACTGCAGAACGCCAGACTTCCCTGGCCATCACCAACCAGACCAGCTTGTGATTTATCCAGTCTGGCATTTTCCCATGGTGTACTCTGCATATAAGTTAAATAAGCAGGGTGACGATAAACGGCCTTGTACTTCTTTCCCAATTTTGAACCAGTCTGTTTTTCCATTCCAGTTCTTACTGTTGCTTCTAGACCGCATACAGGTTTCTTAGGAGACAGGTAAAGTGATCTGGTATTCCCACCTCTAAGAACTTTCCACAGTTTGTTGTGATCCTCACAGTCAAAGGCTTTGTGTAGTCAATGAAGAAGTAGTATTTTTCTGGAATTCCCTTATTTTCTCCATGATCCAACTAATGTTGCCAATTTGATCTCTGGGTCCTCTGCCTTTTCTAAACTCGGCTTGTACATCTGGAAGTTCTCAGTTCATTTACTGCTGAAGCTTAGCTTGAAGGGTTTTGAGCATAACCTTACTAGTATGCAAAACGAATACAATTTAGGGTAGTTTGAATATTCTTTGGCATTGCCCTTCTGACCTTTTCCAGTCCTGTGACCAATGCTGAGTTTTGCAAATTTGCTGACATATTGAGTGCAGCACTTTAACAGCATCCTCTTTTAAGATTTTTTGTTTGTTTGTTTGTTTTTTCTCTTTTAGGATTTTAAATAGCTCAGCTGGGATTCCATCACCTCCACTAGTGGCTATTTATGTGAAGTTAAAACTTAATAAGTGATATGTTTTGACTTATACTGCAAAACGAATGTGCTTGATAAGAGTTCTAGGTAGTTATACCATTAATATGCTTATATTTAAAATGAATTGTGCTTCGGTCCATGTTCTAGAATGTCAGCTGTATATATGTCCACAAGTGTATACATACCCACAAGAAGTATTTCAAGTCTAGGAAATTTCGTGGAATCAAGCAAAACACATACACATGAATATGGACTAAGAAGAGGGGAAAGGATTAATGTTTCACAAAATAAGAATCATCAAAAGACACTTCAAAAAGATGACAAGGCATAACACAGTGTATGGCTGGAGATGCTGCCTAAGAAATAGGTGGGAGCTGAGGGTGGAAAATTAGGCAGAGGCCAGACCGTGGCGGCCTTCTGGACTTTCGACCTGCTGTTCCTTTTGGTCAGGATGCTTTCCTGTCTCTTTGTCTAACTTTCCTTCTATCTTTTAGGTACATGGTGATTAAGTATCACCATACTTTGTTACTGCATTATTTTAGCTTTTATATGTTTGCTTGTGTATTTTCTCTTTCCCCATGAGAATGTATGCATTTCACATGGGCAGAACACATCGTGCCTCTTATTCAGTGTTTTATCTGTAGCACTTAGAACAGTATCTCCATGTATTTGGACCCAGAAAAGAACTGTCAGATGAATGGGTTAATTGAAGCAGAATTGAGGGCAAAAATATTGATTACTTATTCCTTATTTTAAGGTGTTTTTTCCCTTTAATTATATTCAATTTATTTACCAGTGGTCTGGGTACTGTACAGGACAGTGCACAGTCAACAATGTGGACTAAAGTCCATTTAGTAGCACAAAGTCTCACGGCAGAGACATGCCTAGAATTACTGGATTAAATTACACAAGCACGGAAATAAAGATAAATAATCTTTATTTATTAGTGTGTTCAGATCAGATCAGATCAGATCAGTCGCTCAGTCGTGTCCGACTCTTTGCGACCCCATGAATCGCAGCACGCCAGGCCTCCCTGTCCATCACCAACTCCCGGAGTTCACTCAGACTCACGTCCATCGAGTCGGTGATGCCATCCAGCCATCTCATCCTCTGTCATCCCCTTCTCCTCCTGCCCCCAATCCCTCCCAGCATCAGAGTCTTTTCCAATCAGTCAACTCTTCGCATGAGGTGGCCAAAGAACTGGAGTTTCAGCTTTAGCATCAATCTTTCCAAAGAAATCCCAGGGCTGATCCCCTTCAGAATGGACTGGTTGGATCTCCTTGCAGTCCAAGGGACTCTCAAGAGTCTTCTCCAACACCACACTTCAAAAGCATCAATTCTTCGGCGCTCAGCCTTCTTCACAGTCCAACTCTCACATCCATACATGACCACAGGAAAAACCATAGCCTTGACTAGACAAACCTTTGTTGGCAAAGTAATGTCTCTGCTTTTGAATATGCTATCTAGGTTGGTCATAACTTTCCTTCCAAGGAGTAAGTGTCTTTTAATTTCATGGCTGCAGTCACCATCTGCAGTGATTTTGGAGCCCAGAAAAATAAAGTCTGACACTGTTTCCACTGTTTCCCCATCTATTTCCCATGAAATGATGGGACCAGATGCCACGATCTTCGTTTTCTGAATGTTGAGCTTTAAGCCAACTTTTTCACTCTCCACTTTCACTTTCATCAAGAGGCTTTTTAGTTCCTCTTCACTTTCTGCCATAAGGGTGGTGTCATCTGCATGTCTGAGGTTATTGATATTTCTCCCGGCAATCTTGATTCCAGCTTGTGTTTCTTCCAGTCCAGCGTTTCTCATGATGTACTCTGCATATAAGTTAAATAAGCAGGGTGACAATATACAGCCTTGACGAACTCCTTTTCCTATTTGGAACCAGTCTGTTGTTCCATGTCCAGTTCTAACTGTTGCTTCCTGACCTTCATACAGATTTCTCAAGAGGCAGATCAGGTCGGCTGGTATTCCCATCTCTTGAAGAATTTTCCACAGTTTATTGTGATCCACACAGTCAATGGCTTTGGCATAGTCAATAAAGCAGAAATAGATGTTTTTCTGGAACTCTCTTGCTTTTTCCATGATCCAGCAGATGTTTGCAATTTGATCTCTGGTTCCTCTGCCTTTTCTAAAACCAGCTTGAACATCTGGAAGTTCATGGTTCACATATTGCTGAAGCCTGGCTTGGAGAATTTTGAGCATTACTTTACTAGCATGAGAGATGAGTGCAATTGTGCGGTAGTTTGAGCATTCTTTGGCATTGCCTTTCTTTGGGATTGGAATGAAAACTGACCTTTTCCAGTCCCGTGGCCACTGCTGAGTTTTGCAAATTTGCTGGCATATTGAGTGCAGCACTTTCACGGCATCATCTTTCAGGATTTGGAAGAGCTCAACTGGAATTCCATCCCCTCCACTAGCTTTGTTCGTAGTGATGCTTCCTAAGGCCCACTTGACTTCACATTCCAAGATGTCTGGCTCTAGGTCAGTGATCACACCATCGTGATTATCTGGGTCATGAAGATCTTTTTTGTACAGTTCTTCTGTGTATTCTTGCCATCTCTTCTTAATATCTTCTGCTTCTGTTAGGTCCATACCATTTCTGTCCTTTATCGAGCCCATCTTTGCATGAAATGTTCCTTTGGTATCTCTGATTTTCTTGAAGAGATCCCTAGTCTTTCCCATTCTGTTGTTTTCCTCTATTTCTTTGCATTAATCGCTGAAGAAGGCTTTCTTATCTCTTCTTGCTATTCTTTGGAACTCTGCATTCAGATATTTATATCTTTCCTTTTCTCCTTTGCTTTTTGCTTCTCTTCTTTTCACAGCTATTTGTAAGGCCTCCCCAGACAGCCATTTTGCTTTTTTGCATTTCTTTTCTATGGGAATGGTCTTGATCCCTGTCACCTGTAAAGTGTCACGAACCTCATTCCATAGCTCATCAGGTACTCTATCTATCAGATCTAGGGCCTTAAATCTATGTCTCACTTCTACTGTATAATCATAAGGGATTTGATTTAGGTCATACCTGAATGGTCTAGTGGTTTTCCCTACTTTCTTCAATTTAAGTCTGAATTTGGCAATAAGGAGTTCATGGTCTGAGCCACAGTCAGCTCCTGGTCTTGTTTTTGCTGACTGTATAGAGCTTCTCCATCTTTGGCTGCAAAGAATATAATCAATCTGATTTCGGTGTTGACTATCTGGTGATGTCCATGTGTAGAGTCTTCTCTTGTGTTGTTAGAAGAGGGTGTTTGTTATGACCAGTGCATTTTCTTGGCAAAACTCTATTAGTCTTTGCCCTGCTTCATTCTGTATTCCAAGGCCAAATTTGCCTGTTACTCCAGGTGTTTCTTGACTTTCTACTTTTACATTCCAGTCCCCTATAATGAAAAGGACATCTTTTTTGGGTGTTAGTTCTAAAAGGTCTTGTAGGTCTTCATAGAACCGTTCAACTTCAGCTTCCTCAGCGTTACTGGTTGGGACATAGACTTGGATTACTGTGATATTGAATAGTTTGCCTTGGAAACAAACAGAGATCATTCTGTCATTTTTGAGATTGCATCCAAGTACTGCATTTCGGACTCTTTTGTTGACCATCATGGCCACTCCATTTCTTCTGAGGGATTCCTACCCACAGTAGTAGATATAATGGTCATCTGAGTAAGCTAAATGAGATAAGCACTCATTATAAGAATCTCCTCTGGGTTGCAATAGTAATTTTTTTTTTTTTTAAGAAAAATAAGCTTTCTTTTTATGAACTTTTGGAAAATAACTTGGATGATTAAAAGTTGGGTGATTCAATAGAAATAATTTATATGTGCATGGTACTCTACATGCTGTTTTGATGGATTGGAAAACATTGAAAGGGCGATATACATTTCAAGTGATTTTCTAAGAGTAGAAATCACACCATGATTGTGATTTAATTCTATTATTGAAGACCTTATTGCTCATCATGAGAAGCTATAGAAATCATTTTCTCTTAAACTATTGATTCCTAAAACATAGCTATAATTTTTTTATACGCCTATAGGTTTTTCAAAATGAAGTTAACTCAAGGAAGCTAAAAGTCTTTCTTAGAGATTTCCAACATAGTGATGATTTTGAAGATCAGTTTAAAGACGAGGCTGAAAGGTATAACTCATATGCTTATTTAGTAAGTTTTCTACTTATTCATATTCATAGCTAAACCTTTGATGGAGGCTGAATAGCGGCCCTCAAATGTTTGATTATTTTTAAAAATATAGTACTTTGTAGTAAGTACAATCT
Source organism: Bos javanicus (assembly GCF_032452875.1). Taxonomy (NCBI): domain Eukaryota; kingdom Metazoa; phylum Chordata; class Mammalia; order Artiodactyla; family Bovidae; genus Bos; species Bos javanicus. The sequence goes on along the minus strand of NC_083895.1, from coordinate 44,045,482 downwards.
GACTTATCTAGAAATAGGATGTATTTATGATCTCATAAATATGATATTAACACAAGAAAAAGGTATTCCTAAAGAATTCAGTTTCTCTATCATCTCAACAATTACCCAGTTCCAAAACCTTTGTAAGTGTGTTTTGAGTTCTTGGATGGGGCAGTGTACTTGAAGTAAGGTAAAGCTTAGTACACAATTAAGTTTTATAAGACATTACATATTTCCAGAAAGAAAATAATGTATACTAGAAATGGAACTATTATCATGGTGAATACTATATATGAAAAAATTTAAAAACTTGGAGAAAAAGTAAATTTCCATTAGAAACAAAAGAAACAGTAACTTTAATGCTTATAAAATATTCTAATTTAGGTGTTATGTACAAAGACATTAAATAAGAAAATATTTTATTGAGTCATATTTTCTTAGAGATTTGTAAGTAATATTAGCTACAGTCACTGGAAGAGCACTGCATAATAAGGTATATAGTATACAGTTGTATAAACAACTTTCAGAAATGCATTAAATGAATAATAAATAACATTAATTCAAAAGTGTTTTGAGATAATATTATATGTTACTAATATATACTAATTATTAGATACTAATTACATACTAAGCACTGTATACAAATACAAAATATTAATAGTTCTTGTTCTGTAGTTTACTGTTGGGGCTCAGACACCTAAAAGAGAAAGTTAAATACAGTAGTAAATATTGTTATAGAATCAGAGTCCAAGGATTGTGGGTACAGAAAACAAAAACTATGCAAGGGGGAGAGTTCTCCAGCAGCTGTTTTGAGGAAAAGAGATTTTGGTTGGATTTAGGATCTTAAATAAACAGAGATTCAGCAGGTGAAACAAGGGAAGAAAATTTCAAGCTGTGGGAAGAAGTTTGAGTAAAAATAAGGAGCCGTGAAAATATCTTATTATTGATGAGAAATGTTATGTGTCAAGAGTTATAGGATATACGTTTCTTGGAATTCCAGGAAGCTTGGGAAGATGAGAGACAGAAAATATAAAGTGGGCCATAGTTTGAGTGAACTGAATATATGTGAAACCAAGGAGTACACATTTTATTCAGTCTGTTAGAATGAAAATAAAGCACAGATGGAGTCTTTTTGCATCTTCCTGTCTGTCTATCAGTCATCCATCTATCTGTTATCTATCAGGAAGGAGGCTTGATGCTGAAAGACAGCTGCTAGGAAATGGAGAAAGTGGATGTTTACAGTAACTCAAGAAAGGGGGGAGGAGCAAAGAGTTAGGAACCTGTTATGACCCACAGAAACAAAAGGGAAAGACATTTACTTTGTTAAGGCTGAGGCATAAAGTACATAAAGGAAATTAATAGAGATGAGGACAGAAAAGTAGGCAAGGGTGAGACTATTAGCCTCCTGGATTTATGGTTTCAGTGAGGAGCCTGAGTCTATCCTGAGGTTGGTGGGAAAGTACACCACCTAAATTTTCATTTAGGGGAGAATTTTCTCAGAAATTGGAGAGCAGACCCAGAAATCACATTAGGAGCCTTTTGCTAAATGGGCTTGCAAATGAAAGTGCAAAAAGAGCCCAGCTGATAGCGTAAGTGAGTACACTGAGTAGTGAGAAGGTGGAAAGGAAGTGGAAAGGGAACGTGGGCTGGTATTTGAGAACCTGATAGAGTATATAGCACAGTATTTCGATGGAGATAGAAAGATTAAAGGGTTTTTTAAGGGTTTTTTATTTTTAAGATGAGAGAGAATCAGTTGATTCATGTCTATTCTTACGATATGGAAGAATTTGTAGGTAGGGAGAAATTAGTTATATTAAGAAAATATTCAACATTCAAAAAACTAAGATCATGGCATCCGGTCCCATCACTTCATGGCAAATAGATGGGGAAACAATGGAAACAGTGACAGACTTTATTTTGGAGGGCTCCAAGAGCACTGCAGATGATGACTACAGCCATGAAATTAGAAGATGATTACTCCTTGGTAGAAAAACTATGATCAACCTAGAGAGCATTTTAAAAAGCAGAGACAGTACTTTGCCAACAAAGGTCCATCTTGTCAAAACTATGGTTTTTCCAGTAGTTACGTATGGATGTGAGAGTTGGACTATAAAGAAAGCTGAATGTGGAAGAATTGATGTTTTTGAACTGTGGTGTTGGAGAAGACTCTTAAGAGTCCCTTGGACTGCAAGGAGATCCAACCAGTCAATCCTAAAGGAAATCAGTCCTGAATGCTCATTGGAAGGACTGATGCTGAAGTTGAAACTCCAATACTTTGGCCACCTGATGCAAAGAACTGACTCATTTGAAAAGACCCTGATGCTGGGGAAGGTTGCAGGGAGGAGGAGAAGGGGACGGCAGAGGATGGGATGGTTGGATGGCATCACCAACTCAATGGACATGAGTTTGAGCAAGCTCGGGAACTGATGATGGACAGGGAAGCCTGGTGTGCTGCAGTCCGTGTGGTCGCAAAGAGTCGGACACAACTGAGCGACGGAATTGAGGTGAACCGAACTGAAGAAAACATAATTTTAGAAAGGTGTCTCAGAGGAGACAGCATAGAGGTGAAAACATGAAAGGATTAATTCTGAACGTGGAGAAAACAAGGAATAATGAAGAATGTTGATGCACTTAAGTGTACACTTTTAAAGAGAGTAAGTTGAAAAAGTTCTTACTTTCTGGCTTACATTTCATGGAAGGGGCTGCACTGTTGCTAAGGCAGAGCATTGAGAAAGGTAGCACATGAGAACGGTAGTTCAGAAATTAGGAGTGGTAGAGTAAACGGAGTAGACACACCAGTGTTTTCCAAACGGTTCTCTGCTGATGCTAGAAAGCCCAGTGACCCCCGTGCTTATGGTTCTCCGCTGATGCTAGAAAGCCCGGTGACCCCCGTACTTTTCTTCTACCGCAGCCTGGATAAAGCACGAAAGAAATGAATAGGGGGACTGATCTAAGGTGGCTGGTTTGCAAGCGAAGTGAAAGCTAAAGTTGGAGTTTGTGATCAGACGTTGGGACTTTGGAACTCTCTCTTTGAAACTGGGCCAGTTCCTGGGGTTGACAATGGAAGCGGGTGGTTGAACTGAAATGGAGGTGAATGTCAATTGACTAGTTAATGTAGATTATCAGAGATTCTCTCTTAAATACACGTACATTCTCTAAGCCATGGACAAATATAAATTTCTTTTCTAGTGAGAATGACGGCACCTTGCGGAAAACCAGTAGCTTCTTTCTAAAGCAGAAGTCGAGCAGTGAAGATGAAGAGCTTGCAGGGCCTTCCCATCCTGCACTTCAGGGTATGACCTCATCCCGTTTTATTAGCAGATTCTTGATGAGGCTCTATTTCAGAGGTATGCACAAAGAAATTTCTAATAGAGATGCAGGAAAAGAGCTAGGAAAAACTTTTTCAAAAGGGAAAAAGATGATTTTCTAGGATTTTCCTTTAAAAATGAAGAAACTGTTCCATACCTCACATTAATAAAGGCTACATTTCTATCTATTCTTTCTTTAAGTATTTTAGTATAGCAAACATGCCAATTTAATAAAATGAGCTGTTTATTTCTTAACAACTTTTATAGAGTAAATATGACCTGCTTCTTCATTTACTTAATTTGAATTTGTTGCACAATAGTTACTTTGTACTCTTGCCTGGAAAACCCCATGGACGGAGGAGCCTGGTGGGCTGCAGTCCATGGGGTCGCTAAGAGTCGGACACAACTGAGTGACCTCACTTTCACTTTTCACTTTCATGCATTGGAGAAGGAAACGGCAACCCACTCCGGTGTTCTTGCCTGGAGAATCCCAGGGATGGGGGAGCCTGGTGGGCTGCCGTCCATGGGGTCGCACAGAGTCGGACACGACTGAAGTGACTTAGCATTAGTAGCAGCAGCAGTTACTTTGTAAGTAAAATAATAGCTTTTTTGGGGGATTATACATTATCATATGTGGGGAAAAAAGAAAATATAGGTATGAATGATAAAGTAAACCATAATACTGTCTCTGCCTTCTCTCAGCAGTTTTTTTCCCAGCAAGGCTAGAACACATTGAGAAGCCAAATGGGTGTTTCTGTTGGGGATGGAAGATGATAAAAATGGCTTTGAATGGGAATTTTGTCTGCTCCTTGGGCTTCCTAGTGGCTACTTCCTGGTGGCTCAGATGGTAAAGCATATGCCTACAATGCGGGAGACCTGGGTTCAATCCTTGGGTCGGGAAGATCTCCTGGAGAAGGAAATAGCAACCCACTCCAGAATTCTTGCCTGGAAAATCCCATGGACAGAGGAGCCTGGTAGGCTACAGTCCATGGGGTCGCAAAGAGTCGGACACAACTGAGTGACTTCACTTCTGGGCTTCCTAGAGATACTTGTGGGAAATTTTAGGATTTCTGTGACTGCCTCTCCCCACCAACAGTTCCTCATTTTTGCCTCTAGAAAGAGCTTTTGGGTATAACAGGGTCCAAGACAAGATGAGTTTCTCATGGCAGTGCAGATTCTTAGAAACTTCTATCTTTTCTTTATGCCAGTTCTTTTGTTTAATTGCTTCTTGTGTATTTTTGCTGGTATTTACTTGATTTTTGTTATAAGATTTGGCTTTGGAAAGAGATTTCACTTACGCATTTTACCTCAGAATTATTCTGGTTTTTTTTTTTTTTTTAAATGAGAGCCCTTTTATGTATCAGGATTTCTCTCTGTTTTTCTGGCTGTGTTGGGTCTTAGTTGCAGCATGTGGGATCTTTGTTGTGGCGCCAGGCTTCTCTCTAGTTGTGATGCATGGACTCCAGAGCGCATGGACTTTGTAGATTGTGACGTGCAGTCTCTCTAGTTGAGGCACCTGGGCTCAGTAGCTGAGGTGTGTGGATTTAGTTACCCTGAGGCATGTGGGAACCAAGTTCCCCAACCAGGGATCGAACCCCCTGCATTGGAAAGCAGATTCTCAACCACCAGACCACTAGGGAAATCCCTCAAAATTCATATTAAAAAAAATTATTTTAATATTGACTTTCTAGATTTATGGCATTTTGGCCAGTGTACATGATCTTTAAAATTTTAGATATTTAGAATCTAGATTATTGACATGACCTAAAAGACCATTAGTTTTTCAGAAAATTTCCATATGTACTATTAAATAGAATGTATTCTCTTTTGTTATGATTGGTTACAAGTATACAGCTATATAATATAGATCTGTATCTGTAGTATAATATATCATTATTGTTTTTGTTGTTGTTCAGTCGTTCAGTCATATCCAACTTTTTGCAACCCCATGGACTGCAGCATTCCAGACTTCCCTGTCTTCCACCATCTCCCTGAGCTTGCTCAAACTCATGTCCATTGAGTCGGTGATGCCATCCAAATTACTTACAATTGTATATAGCATACAGAGATGTATGTTATACATTTATTTTAGTGCTATCAATTATATAGATCCTCTTAATCCTTGTGATGTGTGTGTGTGTATGCACACGTGCATGCTTGATCGGTTTTAGAATTAGAGTCAGAGGTGTGTTAGACTCTGCATATACTCTCATCTCAGATTCCAGGATCCAGGGACTTCTAAACACTTGGTCCCAGAGAGGACAAAAGTTCTTTCTTTTTCCCGTCCATGTCTTGTATGTGTTTTGTTTTAGTCCAGTCACTCAGATGTGCCTGATGCTTTGTGAGCCCATAGACTGCAGCATGCCAGGCTTCCCTGTCCTTCTGTATCTCCCCACTTCTTTACCATTTGAGCCACCAGGGACACCCTCTGTATCTCCCAGAGTTTGCTAAAACTCACGTCCATTGAGTCAGTGATGTCATCCAACCATCTCATCCTGCGTTGCCCCCTTCTCTTCCTGCCCTCAGTCTTTCCCAGCATCAGTGTCTTTTCCAATAAGTCGGTTCTTCGCATCAGGTGGCCAAAGTATTGGAGTTTCAGCTTCAGCATAAGTCCTTCCAATGAATATTCAGGAATGATTTCCTTTAGGGTGGACTGATTTGATCTCCTTGTTGTCCAAGAGACTCTCAAGTCTTCTCCAACACCACAGTTCAAAAGCATCAATTCTTTGGCACACAGCCTTCTTTATGGTCCAACTCTCATATCTATACATGACTACTGGAAAAACCATAACTTTGACTGTATCAGCAAAAGTAATGTCTCTTTGTCAGCAAAGTCATGTCTCTACTTTATAATGTGCCAAGTTTGCCATAGCTCCTCTTTCAAGGAGCAAGCATCTTTTAATTCCGTGGCTGCCATCACTGTCTGCAGTGCTTTTGGAGCCCTCCAAAATCAAGCCTGTCACTGTTTCCATTGTTTCCCGTTTATTTGCCATTAAGTGATGGGACCAGCTGCTGTGATCTTCATTTCTGAATGTTGAGTTTTAAGCCCGCTTTTCACTCTCCTCTTTCACCTTCATCAAGCAGCTCTTTAGTTCCTCTTTGCTTTCTGCCATTAGGTTGGTGTCATCTGCATAGCTGAGGTTATTGATATTTCTCCCAGCAATCTTGATTCCAGCTTGTGCTTCATCCAGCCCAGCATTTCACCTGATGTACTCTGCATATAAGTTACATAAGCAAGGTGACAATATACAGCCTTGATGTACTCCTTTTCCAGTTTGCAACCAGTCCGTTGTTCCATGTCTGGTTCTAATTGTTGCTTCTTGATCTGCGTACAGGTTTCTCAGGAGGCAGGTAAGATGGTCTGATATTCCCATCTCTTTAAGAATCTTCCACAGTTTGTTGTGATCCACGCAGAGAATTTAGCATAGACAATGAAACAAAAATAGATGGTTTTCTGGAATTCCCTTGCTTTTTCTATGATCCAACAGATGTTGGCAATTTGATCTCTGGTTCTTTTGCCTTGCTTGCCTTGGCATAATTGTCAATATATACACTTAGTCACATTATAAAACAGATTACTTCTCAGTGTATCATATCTATTTATAATGCAATAGTTTTTTTCTAAGAATAGTGGATTTTGTGTAATTTCAAGGCATATAGTCATGATTTTTCCAAAATAAGGACCCTTCCTTTAAAAATAATAATAGACTCTTCACCTCTGGAAAAATAAAATTTCATTAATTCTTAAATGGCTGGCTCTTTACTTAAAAGAAAACAATAAAAATAAAATCTCCCTTCACACATATATAAGTAACTTAGAGATGTGAATTTTTCTCTTTCTTAGGTATGGAAATTGTTTCTGAAAAGGAGCTAGCTCAGTTAGCTCTGGTTCGACCATTAATATTCAATACACAGGAGGAATCAACCATCAGGGATTATTTTAAAATACTTACAAAAAAAGTATCAGAAGATGAAATCACCCAGGAATTTAAAGTAAATATTTTGGTTTTAACCAAGGTCTATATGTGATTTGTTTTTCTACTTCTCGATCAGAGAATATCTGTTTTTTTTTTTTCCAGGTTGAATATATTGTTTTTATTTTTAAATATTAAATTTGTTTCTAAAGTAATGGGTGTACATAGTAAAAGAATAAAATAGCATAAAATGTTATAAAACAGATAAAGTCTCTTTTTCTCTCTTGATTCCCTATACCACTATTAAATCTGTCATATAAACTTTCAGAAAAATTGCTGGCATGTACTTTATTATTTTGCTCTTTCTTTCCTTTTATAAAGAATTCCAATAAGAAATAATTCCTAAATATATTATGAGCATATATAGCTCTATCTCATTCTTTTAAGTATTGCATGGTAGTTATATGAATGAAGACTTTTTTTCTTTAAATAGTCCTCTATGATGAACATTTAGCTTATTACAGATGTTGTTATTATGAAAAACATTGCCCCTCTTCATTCGTGTTCCTATGCATAGTCTTTAGAACAAATTCCTGGAAAGACAACCAGTATTTTGTGCTGTTAGATTTTTGGGTCTTTACTCATCTTTTAAGTGACAGATGATTTCTTGTTGATATTCTAATTGGCATTTCTTAATTTGAGAACAGATAGCTTTCCATATGCTTTTAAGCCTTTCATATTTGTTTTCAGTGAACTAGTTCCAGTTGTTTGTCTAGTTTTCTATTTATTCCTTTTCTTATCAATTATTAACTGTTTATATAATGAAGAAATTACCCGCTTTGTACGTGTTTTGTATAGACGGTAAAATTTTCCACTTTGTTTTTTGTGTTACATGTGTATGCATGTACATTTACTGTGAAGAAATAGCTAATTTTTAATGGTTGAATGTCATTCTTCTGGGGGCTTCAGGGTTTTCTGCATCCTTTAGGGACTCCCCTTTCAATCTAGGAACATAGCAATTATTTCTTGCTTTTTTTCCTAATATTTTGTGATTTTTTTCAATGCATAAATCTTTCATCCAGCTAGCATTTGATTTGTTATAAGATATTTGGTAGGGATGCAACACTCTATAGCTAGTCAGTTGTCCAATGATCCTCTTGTCGCAACTTCTCTTCAGGGATGTGAAATGCTACTTTTTCATATACTGAAGCACCACATGTATTTTATTTTTGTGGTTTTTAAAATTGATTTGTTTATTCATGTACCAAACTTTTAAAATTAACATAGCTTTGTATTATATTTTACCATCGATTAAGACTCGTCTTCCCTCATCACTCTTCTTTTATAGAATTGTTCTGCTTCTTTTTACAATTGCTTTTTTCTAGATTACTTTTAGAATTGGTTTGTAGAAAGATTAAACTGTAAAAATAGGTGTGGAAATTGTTTCTGAAAAGGAGCTAGTTCAGTTAGCTGTAGTTCAACCATTAATATTCAATACTCAGGAGCAGTCAACCATCAGGGATTATTTTAAAATACTTACAAAAAAAAGTATCAGAATATGAAATCACCCAGGAATTTGTGGTAAATATTTTGGTTTTAACCAAGATCTATGTGCTGCCCTGATATTATCTTATAGCTTAAAACCTGGATCCTCATTCTCCGTTGCAGTAGTGGCCAACATTAACTTATGGTAGTGCCAAATTGGCTACCCAAGAGTTACTGAAGAGGTTTTCAAAAGTGTGCACCCTCAGGCTTTCTCCGCAATTGTTCAACTAGAGTAGGGCTGGGTGCGTGCCAGTTCCCTCTGTGTGTGAGACGAGGCCTTCCTGGTTAGTTTGAGTCCCCTTGTGTTCTGCATGCCTGCGTCCTGTGCTGTTGTTGCCATGCTGCTGATTGTTTTCTAAGAGGACCTGTGTACGCCCATGCCTTTATTACTGTTCCCCTACCTGGTGTGATACCCATTCGCCTCTTCTTTCCTTTCACACACACCCATTTCCATGCTGCTAACTTCTGAGCCTCGAAGGCTCAGTTTAAGTGCTGCTTTCCTTCGAGGAGCTTTCCTTTCCGTGCCTTCGAGTGCAGTCTAGTCATTCATGCTAGCGTGTCTCTACATTGATCATGTGGCCACCTCTCTAGCTGCTGTTAACTTCTTACGTATAAAGCCATTTTCAGAGTCATCGTTGTACTGCAGAATGTGGGACAGTGATGAGTACATACTAAATGTTCATTTAATGTCGAATTCACAGTTGGTAATAAAGTTTTGAAAAGAAGAATTCTTTAGTGTTCTAACTCTAATTTCTTCATGGGGCAAGGAGTAAATTGTGAGAATTTATATTTTGTTTCTGTTATTTTATTATTTTCATTTATAAAATGATAGATATAGGGGTTGGTCCTATGAAGTTAATGTTCTGTATTGGCTTTTTATTTTAATGAAAAATGAAAAATCTTGGAGTTCAAGGGAAAAAGTATCTCCAGAGAGTTGAGCATTTCCTTATCAAGCAACTTGCTGATTCATATCTCAAATCCGAGATATTTTATATAGGACTTTTCCAGTGGAGCTCTGACTTCTTTACTTACCATATACACATTTAATATCAGGATATGTCATAAAGGGACTTGAGAATCATGAACACTACACAAAGACAGATATTTTTTCTCCCCTCCTTTTTTTTCTGTCATAGTAAATATATTACGTATATTTCTTACCTTTTAAAGGCTTTGGAAGTTAAGAATCTGCCTGCTGTTTTCCACTCTGGGAATGAACTACACAACAGAGACAAAAATAGATATCGAGATATTCTTCCATGTAAGCTAACAATGGTTTTAATTACTTTCCTATTTACACTTGATAAAAGGTAAGAAGTGGGTTGTATGGCTTTCAGTGTTAGCCGTTTTGACCTGTGGCCATGATGAAGAGCTCCGGAAGCTAGCACCGGCTGACCTGGGCATATTCTTGGTTATCTTAGGTCATGAAGAAGGTCCAGCCTTCTATCCCAGGTAAATCTACTCACTGTCACAGGATTCTTTTCACAAGTCCTTCAACCCTGTTCTTATGCATTGCTGCTGCTGCTGTCGCTTTAGTCGTGTCTGACTGTGCGACCCCATAGACGGCAGCCCACCAGGCTCCTCCATCCATGGGATTTTCTAGGCAAAAGTACTGGAGTGGGGTGCCATTGCCTTCTCCGTTTTTATGCATTACTACTTCTAAAACATCTTATGGCTATTCGAGGTGTTTTGTATTTCCATACACATTGTGAAATTATTTGTTCTAGCTCTGTGAAGAAACCGTTGGTAGCTTGATAGGGATTGCATTGAATCTATAAATTGCTTTGGGTAGTATACTCATTTTCACTATATTTATTCTTCCAATCCATGAACATGGTATATTTCTCCATCTGTTAGTGTCCTCTTTGATTTCTTTCACCAGTGTTTTATAGTTTTCTATATATAGGTCTTTAGTTTCTTTAGGTAGATATATTCCTAAGTATTTTATTCTTTTCATTGCAATGGTGAATGGAATTGTTTCCTTAATTTCTCTTTCTATTTTCTCATTATTAGTGTATAGGAATGCAAGGCATTTCTGTGTGTTGATTTTATATCCTGCAACTTTACTATATTCATTGATTAGTTCTAGTAATTTTCTGGTGAAGTCTTTAGGGTTTTCTATGTAGAGGATCATGTCATCTGCAAACAGTGAGAGTTTTACTTCTTCTTTTCCAATTTGGATTCCTTTTATTTCTTTTTGTGCTCTGATTGCTGTGGCCAAAACTTCCAAAACTATGTTGAATAGTAATGGTGAAAGTGGGCACCCTTGTCTTGTTCCTGACTTTAGAGGAAATGCTTTCAATTTTTCACCATCAAGGATAATGTTTGCTGTGGGTTTGTCATATATAGCTTTTATTATGTTGTGGTATGTTCCTTCTGGAACTGGAGGAATCAACCTGCCTGACTTCAGGCTCTACTACAAAGCCACAGTCCTCAAGACAGTATGGTACTGGCACAAAGACAGAAATATAGATCAATGGAACAAAATAGAAAACCCAGAGATAAATCCACGCACATATGGACACCTTATCTTTGACAAACGAGGCAAGAATATACAATGGATTAAAGACAATCTCTTTAACAAGTGGTGCTGGGAAAAGTGGTCAACCACTTGTAAAAGAATGAAACTAGAACACTTTATAACACCATACACAAAAATAAACTCAAAATGGATTAAAGATCTAAACATAAGGCCAGAAACTATAAAACTCCTAGAAGAGAACATAGGCAAAACACTCTCCGACATACATCACAGCAGGATCCTCTATGACCCACCTCCCAGAATGTTGGAAATAAAAGCAAAAATAAATGGGGCCTAATTAAACTTAAAAGCTTCTGTACAACAAAGGAAATTATAAGCAAGGTGAAAAGACAGCCTTCAGAATGGGAGAAAATAATAGCAAATGAAGCAACAGACAAACAACTAATCTCAAAAATATACAAGCAACTCCTACAGCTCAACTCCAGAAAAATAAATGACCCAATCAAAAAATGGGCCAAAGAACTAAATAGACATTTCTCCAAAGAAGACATACAGATGGCTAACAAACACATGAAAAGATGCTCAACATCACTCATTATCAGAGAAATGCAAATCAAAACCACTATGAGGTACCATTTCACGCCAGTCAGAATGGCTGGGATCCAAAAGTCTACAAGCAATAAATGCTGGAGAGGGTGTGGAGAAAAGGGAACCCTCTTACACTGTTGGTGGGAATGCAAACTAGTACAGCCACTATGGAGAACAGTGTGGAGATTCCTTAAAAAACTGGAAATAGAACTGCCTTATGATCCAGCAATCCCACTGCTGGGCATACACACTGAGGAAACCAGAAGGGAAAGAGACGCATGTACCCCAATGTTCATCGCAGCACTGTTTATAATAGCCAGGACATGGAAGCAACCTAGATGTCCATCAGCAGATGAATGGATAAGAAAGCAGTGGTACATATACACAATGGAGTATTACTCAGCCATTAAAAAGAATACATTTGAATCAGTTCTAATGAGGTGGATGAAACTGGAGCCTATTATACACAGTGAAGTAAACCAGAAAGAAAAACACCAATACAATGTACTAATGCATATATATGGAATTTAGAAAGATGGTAACAATAACCCTGTATATGAGACAGCAAAAGAGACACTGATGTATAGAACAGTCTTTTGGACTCTGTGGGAGAGGGAGAGGGTGGGATGATTTGGGAGAATGGCATTGAAACATGTATAATATCATATATGAAATGAGTCTCCAGTCCAGGTTTGATGCACGATACTGGATGCTTGGGGCTGGTGCACTGGGACGACCCAGAGGGATGGTATGGGGAGGGAGGAGGGAGGAGGGTTCAGGATGGGGAACACATGTATACCTGTGGTGGATTCATTTTGATATATGGCAATACCAATACAATATTGTAAAGTTAAAAAATAAAATAAAATTAATTAAAAAAAAATAAAACATCTTATGCATTGTTGCAGCTAAAACAGAAAGTTTATTACTGAGACATCTTCCCCTTTTGCCACCCTAAGCCCTTACCAGCTTCCCTGATCATTTTGTTTAGACACACAAATACGGTGGTGCTATTTCTATCCTTTGTCCTGAACAATGAAGCTGCCAATCTACCCTCCAACAGGAGGCTTCCCTTTGATCGTTGCCAAAGACTTACTCATTGCTTTCCAGGGCTAGTTTCTTCCCCACCCAGTTACAGATTCATCTGTCTCAGACCTTCCAAAGAGCAGAAATAAAGCAACACAATGTTACTTTTAGGGTGGAAATCTCATTTTTATGCCTCACATTCCTTTCAAAGTCAAAAAAATTTTCCCAAATTAAGTTAACATTTTTCTTCCTACAAAATGACCTTCTTCTTTATCCTGTATCTTGTTTAGTTTAACCACTCATTTGTTCAAGCCAGAGAACCCGCGTCAGCTGCAGTATCCAAAGTGGTCACAAAGTCCTTTCAATCCTGCCTTCTTAATACCGCAGGAGTCCTCGCGCATCTCAATTGCCACTGCCGCTAGCCTAGATTGAGCCTGGTTTCTCTCTCAGCCAGTCTCTGTTTTCTTCACTGCCTCTACTCCCATCTACTCACAGTAGCTACTGAAATAATCCCCCTAAAAGCTCTGAAGGCACAAATAAGTTACACGAAGTGGCCAAAATCCCCCACTTCTGCTGCATGACCTTCTCTTTCCCAGCCTGCACCTGCGGCTTCATGACAGGTTCCCCACGATCAGGTGACCAAGGACAGGAGAACTGGGCCCGGGTAACAGATGGCTCTGCATGCCATGCAGGCTGCGTGCTATGCAGGCAGCACCTAGGAGTAGCTAGCAGCTGCTCCAAGGGCCTTTTTGGGACATGCCTGAAAGACAGTGGTGAAGGGAAGTCCTCTCAGTTGGTAGAACTTTAAGCAGTGTACTTGGTTGTTCATTCTGCTTGGAAGCAGAAATGGCGAGAGGCACAAATCTTTATTAATTCATGGGCTGTAGTCAGTTGTTTGACTGGATTGTCAGAGACTTAGAAGAAACATAACTGGGAAGTTGATCACAAGGAAATCTGGGAGAGATAAGTGTGTATAGATCTCTCTGAAAGGGCGAAAACATGAATATATTTGTGTCTTTTGTGAACGTTCATTGAAGGGTGATTTAAGAAGAGGTTTTAACAATCAAGTGGATAGGATGACCTATTCTGTGGATACTAGTCAGCCTCTTTCCAAATACTCCTGTCATTACCCAATGGATTAATGAATAAAGTAGACTTGCTGGCAGGAATAGAGGCTATGCATGGACTCATCAACATGGACTTCTCACCAGGCTGACCTTGCTATGGCCATTTCTGAGTGCCCAATCTGCCAGTAGCAGAGACCGGCACTGAGGCCCTAAGATGACAGCATTTCCAAGAGTGACCAGCCCCCTAGCTACCTGATGACAGGTTGATTACATTGAATTGCTTCTGTCATAGAAGGAACAATTGCTTTTTTGCAGTCTAAAATAGACACAATATGGATTTGCCTTCCCTGCATACAAACTTCTACCAAATCTACCAAATGGACCTGAAGAATGCCTTACCACCATCGTGGTAGTCCACACAGCCTTGCTTCTGATCAAGGAACTCACTTAGAGGCAAATTATTTGTGACAGTGGGCCCATGATCATGTAATTCACTGGCCTTGACACACTCCTCCTCATTCCGAGGGAGCTGGCTTGATAGAGCAATGGAATGACCTTTTGTAGACACAGTAACAGTGCCAGCTAGGTGGCTGTACCTCACAGGGCTGGAGCAGTGTTCGCCAAGAGGTTATATTTGCTCCAAATTAGGGTTCAATACATGATGCTATTTCTGCCACAGCCAGGAGTCAGGAGTCAAGGGATGGAGATGAGAGTGGCCCCAGTCACTGTCACCTCTGAAGTGAAAGTGGCTCCGTTGTGTCTGACTCTTTGTGATTCCATGGACTGTAGCATGGGCAGCCATTCCCTTCTCCAGGGGATCCTCTCACCTCAGGGATCGAACCCCTGTCTCCTGCATTGCAGGCAGATTCTTTACTGTCTGAGCCACCAGGGAAGCCTCACTGTTACCGCTGCTGCTGCTAAGTCACTTCAGTCGTGTCTGACTCTGTGTGACCCCATAGACAGCAGCCCACCAGGCTCCCCCGTCCCTGGGATTCTCCAGGCAAGAACACTGGAGTGGGTTGCCATTTCCTTCTCCAGTGCATCAAAGTGAAAAGTCAAAGTGAAGTCGCTCAGTCGTGTCCGACTCTTAGCAACCCCATGGCCTGCAGCCTACCAGGCTCCTCCGCCCATGGGATTTTCCAGGCAAGAGTACTGGAGTGGGGTGCCACTGCCTTCTCCGATACCGCTAGTTACTGCTAGTGATCCACTAACACAGGTTTTGCTTCCTGTCGCTGTGACCTTGTGCTCTGCTGGTCTCAAGGTCTTAGTGGCTCTCTTCATTAATGGCATCTGGTATTTGGTAAGGACTTTCCACCTGAAAACTTGAGTCTTCCTTGAAGGGCAGCAAATCATGGAATTATTTGTAGATTGTGGAGTCTAGAAGAATTGCCGCATAATACGAAACAAATGACTTAGGTGCTTTGAATAAATATTCCTTATCTGAAAGGCATGAATAATAATATGACTCTTCAAAGGACTGTTTTGAAGTTCAGATGAGGTGATGCATGGCTTGCGTGTTTGCGCTAAATTCTCTTTTTGAGGGGAACTGAGACTAAACCGCCACCTCCACCTTTCTCCTGTGGCCGCCAGAGCTATTTCTTTCCTGCTGAATACAAGCATACCTGGTCTTATAGTGCTGCACTTTATTGTCCTTTGCAGACACTGTGTTTTTTTTTATAGATTGAAAGTTTGTGACAAGTCTGTGTTGAACACCATTTTTCCAACAGCATTTCTTCACTTCGTGTCTCCGTGCCATGTTTTGGTAATTTCTGCCATGTGTCAGGCTTCGTCATTATTATCGTATCTGTTACAGTGATCTACGATCAGCGACTGTGACGTTACTCTCGCAAAAACAGTACAACTTGCTGCAGGTTCAGATGATGGTCAGCATCTATTTTTTAGCAGTAGGGTATTTTTTTAATTAAAATATGTACTTCATTTTATATAAACATAATGTTATTATTGCACATTTACTAGACTACAGTGTCGTGTAAACATAACTTTTATATGCTCTAGGGGACAAAAAAATTCATGTGGCTTACTTATTGCGATAGTCCCTTTATTGTGGTGGTCCGGAACCAAACCTATGTGGTCTCCGACGTATGCCTGTGTTCTATAGTTTGTTTCTGAAATCCTTTCCTTTTATATATTCCCTTTGTATGTTCTGCATCCTTCAGTATTTTAATAATTATTGTCCTTCTTTTCATCTATTTTTTTTTTTTGGTTCTGGGAAAATTCCTTAAGCTGTTTTCTAAATCACTAATTTGTTTTTCTGTTTTCTTCTCACTTTAGGGATTTTTAATTGATAAATTGTGTTTTTTATTTGAAAGCAAGCTTTTATTACTTTAGATTGTTTAATTTTTACTTATTAAATTCCCCCTTTGAAAATAAAAAGTTACTTCCTACTACAAAACGGTACATATTCACTGTAAAAATTTAGATAATAAAACAGCCCCTACTAGCATTTGGATAAATGCTGTGCTGTGTTGTGCTCAGTTGTGTCGGACTCTTTGTGACCCCATGGACTTCCAGCAGCCTGCCGGTCTTCTCTGTCCATGGGATTTTTCAGGCAAGAATACTGGAGTGGGTTGTCATTTCCTTCTGCAGGGAATCTTCCTCACCCAGGAACTGAACCCACATCTCCTGCATTGGCAGGCAGATTCTTTACTTCTGAGCTACCAGAGAAGCTCTTATATATGATATATATGTATATATACATATATATGATGAAAGATCTCACTTTAATACTCTTTTACCTCCTTTGTAATTTAATAATGTAACAAATTTATATCAATAAACAAACATATATATGTATATCATCCTTTAAATAATAAAATAATGTTTGCTGAGATTTTATTTAAAATACAAATAAGAGTTTTTAAAGTATTCTTCTCTTATAGAAAGGAAGATATTTGCTGTGATTTCTCAGAATGGTATCCTTTTGTGGAGTACTAGGTATCTTTATATATCTAGTGATTGTTTTGTCTCTTCATATTTACAAGGAGAGATTTATGTCTGCTATTTTTGAATTTGAGAAAGGTTCTGTCAGAACTGGTGTAAGCCCTGTTCAGAGATCTTGTCACAGTGTGTTTGGTAGATGAGTGGGCTTCCTGACTTGAGTACTAGGGAGGAGCTACTGGTGAGACCCCTGCATGGCAGGAAAAGATCCTCTTTTTATTCTCTCTGTAGGAGCAGTGGTGGAACCAGAGCTCCAGATGTCCATGTAGAGTGAAGAGAGAGTTCCCGGGCCACTGAGCCACGTAATTGGCTTTTCCCCTCTCAAATTTGTTAATAGTCGTCCATACTTTGAGCAAGTCCCCTTTGTAGCATCCTTTTGCCACAGTACTTTTGCTTTCATGAGCATGCTGCTTCACCGGTGAAAGCTGAGGATGGATACAAAAGATGGCCACTCTGTGTGCAGGCAGTCGATAGAATTCTAATAATCCTAGAATTTGTATAAACTATCCCAGTCTTTTTTTCCAAAAACATTTGTTCCTTTCTGGCCACTGCTGCTCTGAGCTTTCAGGTTCTCTGGATTTGTAGGAGAACGCCATTCATTCACTTGCTCCTTCTGAGGGCTCCTCCTTTGCTGTGTTTAGTTATAGGCTAGGAGATAGATACCTCCCTTGGCCTATTCCTACTTGTGCCATATGTAACACAAATCTCTCAAGATGTCTGGATACTGCTGGCATTCTTCTCTTTTTAGTAGAAACCGATTTTTTTCTAAACCTTACTCTAATTGTATATTGCTAGAAATTTCTATGCCATCTTTTCTATTAGTCAAAGAGATAAACAGATTTACTTTTGTGAAATGGTTTCATGAAATCTGCGTGTATTGCACATCCTGCTTTTCCTTTATCTACTATATGTTTCTGTTTTTGTAATAGATGATTCAACACGTGTTCCTCTTGGAGAAAACAAGGACTACATCAATGCCAGTTACATTAAAATAGCCAATTCTAGAGAAGAGTACTACTATATTGCTACCCAAGGGCCACTGCCAACTACCACGAATGACTTTTGGCAAATGGTTTGGGAAAATAACTCTAATGTTATTGCCATGATAACCAAAGAGAAAGAAGGTGGAGTTACCAAATGCCACCATTACTGGCCTATTTCTATGAAGAAACCTTTGGAATTGAATAGCTGTCGTATCTTCCTGGAGAACTACCAGATACTTCGGTATTTCATCATTCGAATGTTTCAAGTTGTCAAGAAGTCTGTAAGTTAAAAAATAAAATCAGCATTAGATATATATTTCCTTATATATGCACACATGTCAGAGAGGAAGTTAGGAGTAAGGTGGGCCATAGCTGGGGACACTTGTTTAAAGTAACTTGTTTTTACTTCTCCCTGCTACCAGAAACTAAGACAATGCCATTTCTTCTTCTGCCTAACCAAACTCTGACTGGAGAGACGAAATAATTGAAAAGGAGAGTTGGGGCGGTTGAGAAAGAGTACTGGAAGTTACCTAATCCTGGGGTGTGCTTTGGCTATCTCTGCTGAGAGGGACAGATGTGATGAAGTCCTCGAGACGTGCTGATAATCACTGGGCCGGGCGTGGCAGCAGCTGTTTGGGGCGCTCACTGGTCCTTGCAGTTACTGCGCTCAGTGGATGGTAATACCGAGATCTGTATGAGCTGCAGAAAGGAGGCTCTCTTTTGGTTTGGACAGATGATTTGCTAGAGGAGGTGACATCTGAATTTATGCAAGTGAGAAAAATGAAAACAGTAAGTAGATGATGAAGGTATAAAATAGCATGGGGCATATGTACAGAGAGATGTGGGTAGTTAAGAGTTTCTGGAATGTAAAAGTTCAAATGCCAGGGAGAAATGAGAGATGAGATGAGGCTATAGAAAATAAGTAGAGAAAGCCGGAACATGAAATGTTTTGGATTTCAGCTAAGGAGCACAAACTTTATTATGAAGATAATTAGGAGACATTGAAGAATTTTATTAAGAAGGGTATATGATCAACTTAGGGCAACTAGCAATTAGACAGAAAGCAAAGACTTTGATGCTTTTCTGATAAAATTGGCAGACTTTATATGACTTATGACTTGTGACTTATAAGGAGTGTTCAAAAATTATACTGTCCAATGTGATAGCCACATTTGACTGTTTTAGATTTAAATTATTTAAACTTACATAAAATACCAAATTTAGTTCCTCACTTGCAATAGCCATACTTCTAGTGTTTAATCACATATTACTAGTGACTACCACATGGGCAGCACAGATACAGAGCGTCTGCATTCTTGTAGAAAGTAATACTGGGAAGTATTGGTCTAGAATAATCCATAGAACAATTCATGTCTTGCTCTAACAGACTCAGAAAATAGCAAAGGAATGAGTTATAAGAGAAAGTGATGTTACATTGCTCTAAGTGGATTTGATTAGCAAGTAGGTAATACATGTGTTCTATAGGAGTGAAGGGGTGGGAGTTAAATTGGAAACTTGAAGAGTGATGAGATTTGGAATCATCACCGAAGAAGTTGGTTGGAGCACAGGCAATGATCAGGAAAAGGTTGCTGAAGGTGCTGAGGTTGGAACCCATAATTTGCTATAACAATAAAATATGCAACTATGTGATTTTTTTTTTTTTTTCCTAACCATGGGATTCCTGAACAGAGATTATGGGACTGATTCAGGGAGGGATGTTGCTCAGGATATGTGGCAAGATTCAAAGGATGAATGGAGTTGACAGTTTGGTAAGAGAATGATTTAGATAATCAGTCATAAAGTCTAAACTTAGGGAGATGAATGGAGTCAGCAGCTAGGAGGAAATAGAGGACGTCAAGGGCAGAATTCCATCTAGTCACATTGTTGGAGGTGAAGCACAGATAAAGCAGTAGCATAAGAGTTTTTGCTCAGAAAATGATGTTGGAATCTGAGAACTGGAAGATTTTTGATACTGGCCATTATAGGTGATGGTGAGTCCAAGAAGTAATCACACTGTGAGGACTAGAAGACATGAATGGCCTCCTCTGTAAGAGAGAAATAAAAATGTGAGGCCAGCGTGTCGGTTTGGCTGTTGAGATCCCAAATTTGCCCTGTCAGAATCTGTGGTAAGGTGACAGTGATGAGAAGACAAAGTTAAGAGGTATGAAACTTAAAAAGAAGTGGAGTTTTTGTACAAGGAGAAGAAATAATGAGTTGGAAATTGTGTTGGGCAGCAAGGAGAATGCAACTAATCTCTAGACTCTGTAGTACCTGGAGCACAGGAGAATAGGTTGCCTGGATTAGAGAGAACTGCAGAGTGCAACACCCATGGAGGCAAGGCAAGGAAGTAGAAGCAGCATTTAGGGAAGTGATGATGCCTTCCAAGAGTTCACTGTAGCATGGGGGCCTGAGGAGATCAAACCAGTCAATCCTAAAGGAATTCAGTCACTGGAAGGACTGATGCTGAAGCTGAAATTCCAATACTTTGGCCACTCAATGCGAAGAACTGACTCATTGCAAAAGACCCTGATGCTGGGGAAGATTGAAGGCAGGAGGAGAAGGGGATGACAGAGGATGATATGGTTGGATGGCATCACTGACTCAACGGACATGAGTTTGAGCAAGCTCTGGGAGATGGTGATGGAGAGGGAATCCTGGCATGCTGCAGTCCATGGGGTGGCAAAGAGTTGGACACGACTGAGCGACTGAACTGAGCTGGGGGTCTGAGTGAGAAGGGAGATATTGAAAAGATAAAGTCGGGAGAGAGACAGAAAGAAAGAATTGAGGAGTCTGAAGATCAGAGTACACAGTGGTGTGACCAGGGAGGCCGAGAATAATAACAGTGTTTGAAATTGACGTCGGGCTTGCTAGCTGCGTGTGAGGCCCTGCCTTTGCTCTGTGCTGAGGCCCTGCCTTTGCTCTGTATGCCCGGGGATTTGCCTGAGGCCTCCCTCTCCTAACACTTGATTCCCCGATGTGAACCAAGTACTGTGTCAGGCGCTGGAGGTAGAAAGCAGGCACAGGCTCCACTCTTAGAGTACTTACAGTCTAGTGGGGAAGGAAGACACCAGTTCTAAATGGCATGTGATGTGTGCTGTGGCAGAGAAGGACAGCATGCTTGGAGAATATAGGTCAGGTGGGAGGCCCAGAGGAACAATCCGTCTGAAAAGATTCAAATGTTCAGGTCCACCTGTGGAGTTGGCAAGGTGATCTAGAATGGTGGCCTTTGGACTGATGTTCCCAGATCTCAAGACCATGGGGCTGACGTTTGAAGAATCTGCCTCATGTACTGGGTCAGGAAAGCAGTGATGCCCACCTTTGTGCAGATTCTCAGTGGTCACCAGTGTAGGAAAGGTTTAATTCCTGAAATACGTGATGGAGTGAGACCTATCCTCACTGGTTCCTTCACGCGATTTTTAAGCATCGTTCGCCTCGTCCAGTTTCATGCACCAATGATTCAAACTTGAGTCTATTTTCTAACACCATAGAAAATGGTATTTTTATTTGGAACTTGGGGGGGAAAAGTGGTGCATTAAGGAGAAGTAGAGAAGGAGTGAGAAATCCTTCCTGAATTTCTTCACAAGCGTGCCCACTGGAGTAAAATGAGGGTTCCACACTGGGGAAGGGGTGAACCCTCTGAAAGAATGATGGGTAAACTCAAAGCATCTTATCTGTCAACCCCTGGGAGAGTCCATAACTCCACTTTCAGGGGGCTCAGCGAAA
This sequence comes from Bos javanicus, assembly GCF_032452875.1. NCBI lineage: Eukaryota > Metazoa > Chordata > Mammalia > Artiodactyla > Bovidae > Bos > Bos javanicus. The sequence continues at coordinate 44,023,909 of NC_083895.1, read as the reverse complement.
GAATAAGGACCAAAGTCTACTCACATGGTCATTAACCACCCTGTCCTGGTTGCCAGAGGAGGTTGCTTCCCATCAAACCCTGATTAAGCAGCTTGACAGCACCTACCTGTTTTAATTAAATTTAGTATCATATTTGGGCTTCTCTGGTGAAGAATAAAGAATCCGCCTCCAATGCGGGAGACCTCGGTTATATCCCTGGGTTGGGAAGATCCCCTGGAGGAGGGCATGGCAATCCACTCTAGTATTCTTGTCTGGAGAATCCCCATGGACCAAGGAACCTGGAGGGCTACAGTCCATGGAGTCGCAAAGAGTTGGACATGACTGAGCGACTAAGCACAGCACATCATAATATTGAATCCAAGATATATTGCTTTCCTACATTATTCCCAACATGTTAGCTCATTTCCACTCTGTTTTGGATTCCTGGTTTGTTTGGTTTCTTCTGCATTCTCATGGTGCAGAAGAAAGATGGTAGCGTTAGATTTGGAAGGACTACATTATTGTCCCAGCTCTAAACATATGAGCCTCCTGACCTAGCATACATCTATCAGTCACTCAAATTCTTACTTTTTCATCTGTAAAATGAGGATAACACAGTGTCTGCCACCCCAGGGCTGATGTGAGGATTAAATGAGATAATGCATGTGGAGTCTTTGGCACCGTTCCTCCAGAGTAAGTCCTAAATTCATGTTACCTGTTAGTAGTCCTATTTTTATTAATGTATTACCATATGGCCATTATTATTACTATTTGTGGCATATTAGAAATTAAGAGAAGCTCTCTAATATGAGGAGTTGATAAATCTCTCTTCTCTCTCTCCCCTTCCCTGTCTCTCTCCCTCCCCACCCCCGCCCCCACAGACGGGAGCTAGTCACTTTGTGAAACACTTGCAGTTCACCAACTGGCCAGACCATGGCACTCCTGCTTCAGCAGAAGGGTTTATAAAGTACGTTCGTTATGTGAGGAAGAGCCACCTCACAGGGCCCGTCGTCGTCCACTGCAGCGCAGGCGTGGGTCGGACAGGGGTGTTCCTGTGTGTGGATGTCGTATTCTGTGCCATTGAAAAGAACTTTACGGTAAGTGTGTGAATTAAGCACCCAAACTGATGCTGTTAGTAAACACTATTTCTAACAGCCTTCTCATAGCTGGAGACTAATATTTGGCCTTCAAGAGCAACTGAGTCAATAGAAAGCGTGTCAGCTTTCGATACCTGCTTCTGACTTAATGGCTGCAGGTTCTTGGAGGTGGTTCTGAGGATTAAACTAAATAGATAATGCAAATGAATGGCTTCAGACAATGTCTGGAGTACAGTAAATATGAGTCCATTTTTCTTTTCTTGCTTCCACCCACATGTACAGTTTTTAGAGTCTTGTTAAAGAATGTCAGTGACGTGTGCCTGTTTATTTTTTGGTTGCCCTGCACAGCATGTGGGATCTTACTTCCCTGACCAGGGGTCAAACCTGTGCCCTTTGCAGTGAAAACATGGATTCTTAACCAGTGGATCACTGGGGAAGGCCCAAAGGTGTGTCTGTTTTTAATGAATAGAAATACATGCATGTGAGCACATTGGGGAAAAAAGTAGACTTCAGAGTTAATGAGAGGTCCCTGGGTCTGACTGCTAGTTTGCCACACACTTTAGATTTTGGTGTCTTTGTACAAATTGCTCATTTTCTCTGAAATCTAGTTTTCTCTTACATAAAATAAGGATAATAATATTGCTGGGTGTTAGTCAACCATTAACAATTCTTTACTTTCTTCCTAAATTTGGAACCAGCTAAGAGACAGACACAAGAATTAGACATGTAGTGATTTTACTCTTACCTTTAGATTGACTAATTAGGGAGCATGACTTTAGATTTGTGCCCCAGAAGGCCTGCTTGTACTGAACTGCTTTCCTGTGCTGCCGAGGTGAGGGAAGACATTGTTTACTTAGCAGGCACTTGGGCTGGGGAGGGTGGTGCCTCTTACTGTGTCTCCACGGAATAGGAAAGTCGGCAGCTCAGTCAAAAGGCAACAAGGGCTGGGAGGCATTTGCCCTGATAGGCAAATTCTGCGGTTTTCTTATTATCAGCATAAATGTTAAATCACTGCTCTCTCAGGCTATATGCAGTTATACCCCAGCAGTGACCAGGCCACCCCTATGACAACAAATGGGTTGCATAAGTTCTACATGTTTACATCCTAAGGTCGCATTATGTCGGGGATAGAAAAATGGCCTCTACCAGGGACTTTCTAAAGGACAGAGGAAGTCTCTTCTTCTCAGAAGCTTGAGCCAGTATCTCCTAGCATTTCCCTGTTTGTGATTCAGCTATAACCCTTTCCTTAAACTAACCACTGTGGGAGATACTGGTCCATTAAAGTCAGGACTACTCTAGGCTATAAGGCTGAGGATAAAAAAGTAACGGTTTCCCAAAGCAAGCTGAGAGTTTTATTACAAACAGGAATATAAACTGGGTGGTCAAAAAATGACAAAAATACTAAAAAATGCTGAAAATTTCAGTAGTATGAATCTGATGTTACCTGTTCCTGTAATTAATGTTGTTTTATCCTTTTAACAGAAAATACATTAGCATAATTTTTATTTTATATGTTCTTCATCATAATTAATTTGTTTATATTTGTTCTCATTTTATATAACTTATAGAAATTGTAAAAACTATAAATATTGTATTTTATGCTTCTACGGAGCACTTTTTTTCCCCTGCCGTTATACCTTTTGCAAACTCAAAATGTGGTTTATAATAAGTCATCTGTCAGCTTAAATAACAGTGTTTTTCTTAGCAGTATGTAAAATAGTAATGTATTTTACAATTAAGGGTGCTCCCCACTCCAGTACTCTTGCCTGGAAAACCCCATGGATGGAGGAGCCTGGTGGGCTGCAGTCCATGGGGTCGCTAAGTCGGACACGACTGAGCAACTTCAGTTTCACGCATTGGAGAAAGAAATGGCAACCCACTCCAGTGTTCTTGCCCCGAGAATCCCAGGGACGGGGGAGCCTAGTGAGCTGCCATCTATGGGGTCGCACAGAGTCGGACACGACTGAAGCAACTTAGCAGCAGCAGCAGCAGATTTGATGGAAAATGGTTCAGAAATAGGAAATGCATTCATTGTTGCCTTATTGGCTTTTCATAGAGGCTTGAGATGTCCAGTATCCTTACTGATGCCCATCTCTACTCTTTTCAGAAATTTTGTTCACCAGAGCTACTCAAAGTATGGTCTTAGACCAGTACCAATCTGTGAATGTTTGTTATTTGCAGAAAGATAAGTTTGCTGAAATTGAGAGTAAGCATTTAGAAACTTTCAAAGCAGTTTGATATATTTCAGAGACATCCACGAGCGTGACAGTGGGTTGGTCTGGTAAACAGGATGCAGACCGGTTTGTGTGCTGTGGAACTCACACAGAGAGTCCTACATGCTGCAGGCTGCTTTCAGCCACATGTGACCGACATTTTAAGATTAGTTTATCAGTTATAACTCTAAAGGATATGAAGATCTGAGAAAATATAATGCTTTATTTCTTTTTACTGTTATTTTATAGTCAGTTTTATTTTTAAGTAAGCTTGCGTAAAAATCCTTAAAACACTGGGAACAAGCTGGCTCTTCTCTTGAGGAAAACCTGAGATTGTTCTGTAGTTGAAACATTCTTGATAGAACTTTCCCCTCTAACATGCTGTTCATCATACAGCGACAGTTAAATATCAGTTACCATATTATTATGTAACGAAGTGAATAGTCCAAAATTTAACACATTAACCTTCACAAAATCAAAAATACTTACCGTATCACTAAACACACTGTCTGGTTCATCTGGAAGGGGTTCTTTGGTTTTTGTTTTTTTGGTAGCAAGACTGTTTTTAAAAATTTGTTTTTAATTGGAGGGTAATTGCTTTACAGTGTTGTATTGGTCTCTGACATACAACAGCGTGAATCAGTCACAAGCATACATATGCACCCTCCTTCCTGAACCTCTCTCCCACCTCCGACCGCATCCTGCCGCTCGAGGCTGTCACAGAGCACCAAGCTGAGCTCCCTGTGTCGTATAGCAGCTCCCCGTGCAGCTGTCTGTTCTACATATGGTGATTCATATGTCTCAGAGCTACTGTCTCAGCGTGTCCCAACCTCTCCTCCCTTCACCGTGTCCACAAGTCTGTTCTCTACGGCTGTGTCTCTATTCCTGCTTTGCGAATAGATTCATCAGTACCATTTTTCTGGATTCCACGTATATGCGTTAACGTATGATATTTGTTTTCCTCTTTCCGACTTACTTCACTCAGTGTAACAGTCTCTAGGTTCATCCACCTCACTAGAACAGACTCACATTTGGGATAAATTCTTTAATCTGTGTAACTATCTCAGACTGTTTTCTTGTCATTGCAGTTCTACGACCAGAACATAATCCTACACAAAACTTAAGCTCCAAATTACATTTGATGACAATGTCGTACTTTGCAATTTCATGCCATTTAAAATTAGTTCAGTTCAGTCGCTCAGTCGTGTCCGACTCTTTACAACCCCATGGACTGCAGCACACCAGGCTTCCCTGTCCATCACCAACTCCCTGAGCTTGCTCAAACTCATGTCCATTGAGTCAGTGATGCCATCCAAGCATCTCATTCTCTGTCCTCTTCTCCTGCTTTAAGTCTTCCCCAGCAATGAGGACTCTTTTGCAATGAGTCAGTTCTTTGCATCAGGTGGCCAGAGTATTGGAATTTCAGCTTCAGCATCAGTCCTTCCAGTGAATGTTCAGGACTGATTTTCTTTAGGATTGACTGATTTGATCTCCTTGTAGTCCAAGGGACTCTCAAGAGTCTTCTTCAACACAACAGTTCAAAAGCACCAGTTCTTCGGTGCTCAGCTTTCTTTATGGTCCAACTTTCGCGTCCATACATGACTACTGGAAAAACCATATTTGTGAGCAATTTTGTGCCATTTAAAATTAGTTAGTTGTAATTGCCAGTAATAAAACAGAAAAGGAAAAATTCTTCTTTCTTATCACTTCATGTTCAAATCACACATATACTGAGTCATTATGTTAGCAGTATCTTTTATTCAATAAGTTGTGATGGTAAATACTTTGCTACTTTTGTTTTGTGAGCTGGTACTGCTCTGTATCACTCGCCAGTCCCTGAATTTGTCACACTGTGATTTCATTAGAAAAATGGAACTTGACCTTTTTCTGCCACACCTTCACTCCAAATTTTCAATAAAACACTTTCAGTATGACTTCTATCACCATTGTCTGGTTGTCGTGTATGTGTTTTTAATCTTAGCCGTTCAAAGCATAATTTTGTAAGTCTGCAAAGTATATATGTTTCATGTGAAATATTGAACATGAGCTTTTTAATTTAGTATTCTTTAAAATAATTCTTTTGTCTTGGAGCCTATTTCTTTTGTTCTGTATGTGACAAGTAAATTTTAATTGTTTCTTTGCTATGTTAGCCAGTACATCTTTGCAATTAATACAAGTGTGGTTTTAGCACTTCACAGTCAATAATGGCTCTAAAACTCAATATATGAGGAATCATAATTCCAGGTAAAATTAACATGAACTCTTTTGGTCTTCATTTCTTTGCAGTTACTTCCATTATTATTATTTGGTTAACCACTAAAGCTATATTCAGAAAAGCTGTGCTTTTCTTGAGAAGACAATCCAGTGACACTTCTTTTGCTATCAGTAAATTAAGGTTAAAAATGAATAATACAAATTTATTTCCATAACTTGCCTAATCTTAAAATATAAATTATAAAACAGACTTTCAAGAAACAATGGATTCTAAATTCAATGAAGTTGAATTTGTATCATATTTCCTTTCATGGATCATTCTTTCGGTGTCAAGTTTGAGAACTCTTCACCTTGCCTGGGTCCCAAAGAATCTTTCCAATGTCATTTCTTCAAGTTCTATGGTTTCATGTTTGACATTTAAGTCTGTAGCCCATTTTGAGTTCATTGTTTTTAGAAGGGGCGAGGCTTAAGTCAAGGTTCACTTTTTTTTTTTTTTTGCCTAAAGATGTCCAGCTGTTAAGTTTCCTTTGTTGAAAAGGCTATTCTTCCTCCACTGAATTGCTTTTGCACCTTTGTCAGAAATGATTTTGAATATTTAGTTCAAAATCATTTCGTTTGAATATTTTGAATATTCTAGTTCCATATTCCGTTTCACTGATCTATGTATCTATCCTTTGCCAATACCACACTTTGGATTCCTGTAGCTATATAGGAAATCTTAACACAGGGAGAGTGATTCTTTCTCTTTCAAAATTGTTTTAGCTATTATAAGTCTGTGCCTTTCAATATAAATTTTAAAATTAGCTTTTCTATGTTTATAAAAAAAGCTTGATGAATTTTGATAGGATGAATTTTACTATGTTGGATCTTCCAATATGAATGTGGTATGTCAATTTATTTAGGTCTTCTTTGATCTTCTTTGATTTCTTTCATCAGCATTTTGTTATTTTCATCATACAGCTTCTGTACGTGTTTTGTTAGATTTATCTTATTTCATTTTCTTTCAAGCAGTAAATGGTATTGTGTTTTTACTATTGTGTTCATTGTATGTACATGTATATACAAGTGCAGTTGATTTTTTCATGTTGATCTTGTATCCTGTGATCTTGTTGAACTCACTTTTTGGTTCTAAGAGGGTGTTTTGCCCTGCTTTGTTCTGTTTTTAGATTCCTTGAGATCTTCTACATAGATGATCATCCCAGCCGCAAGCAGGGACATGCCTCTCCCTTCCCAATGCATTTGCTTCTTATTTCTTTATCTGGTCTCACTGCACTACCTGGAGCTTCAAGTGTTGTATTGAAAACGGGTAGAGCGTACATTCTTGCCATCGCTAATATTAGGGGAAAAGCCAATGAAAATAATTCGTTCTGTGAAAGACCCTGTGAGGTAGATGGAAAGACAAGCTACAGACTCAGAGAAACTGTTTGCAACCACATGTCCAACAAAGGTCTCACACCTAGAATTTGTAAAGACCTCAAACCTTATAAGTAAGCAAGCAATTCAGTTAGAAAATAGGTAAAAGACATGAAGTTTCAATGATAAGGATGAATCAATGACAGTCACATGAAAAGAGGCTCAACTTCATTAGCCTTTAGGTAAATGAAATCAAAGAGATTTCAAACCAGTCAATGTTAAAGGAAATCAACCCTAAATACTCTATGGAAGGACTGATGTTGAAGCTCAATGCTTTGGCCACCTGATGCAAACAGCTGACTCATTAGAAAAGACCCTGTTGCTGGGGAAGATTGAAGGCAGAAGGAGAAAAGGGCGACAGAGGATGAGAGGGCTGGGTGGCATCACTGACTCAATGGACATGAGTTTGAGCAAACTCCAGGAAATGCTGAGGGACAGGGAAGCCTGGCGTGCTGCAATCCATGGGATTGAGAATAGTCAGACACAACTTGGCGACTGAACAACGACAACAAAATGAAATTAAAACCATGGTGAAATATCACTAGGTATTGATTAGAAAGGCCAATACAAAAAATAATGACAACACCAAGTGCTGATGAAGATTTGAAAAAAACTGGATTAGTTATACATTGCTTATGCTTCGCAGGTGGCTCAGTGGTGAAGACTCTGTCTACCAATGCAGGAGACATGGCTTTGATCCATGGGGCAGGAAGATCCCCTGGAGGAGCAGTGGCAACCCACTCCAGTATTCCTGCCTGGAGAATCCCACGGACAGAGGAGCCTGGTGGGCTACAGTCCATAGGGTCTCAAAGTGTCAGACACGAGTGAGCAGCAGCAGCATCCATTGCTTATAGGAATGAATGTAAAATGGTGCATCCAGTCTGGAAAGTAGTTTTTAAATTTCTTAGAAAAAAAAAACAAAAGCAGAATTAAACTAATCTTACCATATAATCCTAGCAATAATACTCTTGGGTGTTTATTCCATGGAAATGAAAACTTCAGTTCATGTAAAAACCTGTATGTATGTGTTCATAGCACATCTATTTATCATCCCCCTAAACTGGAAAACAACCTAGATGTCCTTCAACACACCCATACTGTGAAATACTGCTGCTGGTGCTGCTGCTGCTGCTGAGTCACTTCAGTCGTATCCGTCTCTGTGCGACCCCAGAGACGGCAGCCCACCAGGCTCCCCCGTCCCTGGGATTCTCCAGGCAAGAACACTGGAGTGGGTTGCCATTTCCTTCTCCAGTGCATGAAAGTGAAAAGTGAAAGTGAAGTCGCTCAGTCGTGCCCGACTCTTCGCAACCCCATGGACTGCAGCCCACCAGGCTCCTCCATCCATGGGATTTTCCAGGCAAGAGTACTGGAGTGGGGTGCCATTGCCTTCTCCGACTGTGGAATACTATTTAGTAACAAAAAGGAATGAACTATTGATATACTCAATTTTCATGAATCTCAAAGCAATCAGCAATGACAAAAAGTCTCAAAAAATTGGATATTAAATGATTCCTTTATATAATCTGCTTGAAATAACAAAACTGTAGAGATTCAGAACAGATTACTGGTCGCCAAGGGTTGAGGCAGTTGGAGCGGGTGGGTAGTTCTAATAGACAACAGGAGGAAGGCTTATGGTGCTATAGTTATGCGTCTTGGTTGTGGCTGCAGTTACATGGATCTTCACGTGTGATAACTTTGTATACAATAATACATGTATGCCTATGTTGACGAATGATTGCGTGTAAAACTGGCAAAATATGAAAAGGCTAGTAAATTATACCAATGTCAATTTCCTGGTTTCGATATTATACTCTAATTGGTATAATACTAGGTGAAAAGATACACAGACTATCCCTGTACATTTTTTGCAACTTACTATGTATCTATAGTTATTTCAATATAAAAATATTTAAAGGAGTAATTAAACTTTTAAGTTATAGTAACACAAAGTTGTAAAAATAAAGGCATACTTAACATTTCTCTGATTTTTATGTGCTTTTGGATGATAGTTGACAGTTGACAAATCTTAAATTTCATGTGGTCTTATTGCACATGTCTGGTCCTCAGCTTGCACCACGTGTGACTTTTCAAGCAAGTTGAACAACACCTGAGCTGGTCTATATCCTGTTCCACTGATGAGGCTGCTTGGCATGGCACCACTGTCAGATTGCCATTAAGATTTTCTAAACACTTGTTACCAGTTTCTGGACTTAGCTCACTTTGGTCTGGCAACAGCCTTTTGCAGACCTGCACCAGCTTGGTGACCACACTGGGCAGTGCTGTTCTCCATGCACAGGTGCAGAATCTGGGGTTGGGCCAACTGCTGCTCAGGGTCTCCATTTGAGTTGAGAGGGCTCTTTATATGAGAAACAGCTGTGTTACTGTTGTGGCCAGAAAAGGTTTTCTATGCTTCAGACTCTTGCAGAATCACAATGCTGCTTTAAGTTCTCCCTTTGGAGAACAGAAAAGTATACACAGGGGCAAATTTGTTGTTATTTCTTTTGGAGAACATTTCTTATTATAAATGATTGCTTCCTGCTTTTTCCTGGAAACCCATTTGAACAAGTCTTCCTTATCCACTAGACTAGGTTAAACATAGTACATGCTCTTATGACTGAAAACGAGAACTTGCCAGTTAAATCTTGAGATATCTTTTACTGGAAAGAAGTATGGCATACTCCTTAGGCATCTGTGGGTTTTGTGTTTTCCCCCTCTCTGGATAATACAAAATTACTGTCATCCTGTTACAGTTCGACATCATGAATATAGTGAGCCAAATGAGAGAACAGCGTCATGGAATGGTCCAAACAAAGGTAAGTCATGCCACATAAATTCTCATAAGAACAATAATGATATAAAGATGAATATTACATTGTAACATACATTGTATAGCACGTTACAATTTGTAAAGCTGTTTTACCTACACAATTTCATGGAATTCTCACTGTTTGAGGTAAACATAAGTTATGCTCTGACATTACTGATGACCTACCTCAAGTTCAGAGCAATGAAGTTTGTTTTATCAGAGAGCAAGTGTAGGAGCCAAATCTGAAACTGAAGTCTCCTAATGCCCAAACACATGCTTAGTCCATAATACCATGTTATTTAAGTAACATATCTAAAGTTATTTTCCATAAATTTATGAATGGCAATTTTAGGACATTTATTTGCAACTAAAGTATCAGTCATTGGCATGTCATAAAAAAGATAGCATAAATATCACAGGTATTAGTTATACTAATTATTGAAGGGTCAAGAGAATATGGATAATAAAAACAAACAGGTACCCCTAAATCTTTTTTATGGTTTTTTAAGGCAATGTTCAGTGATATGAAGTATTTCCTTTGAACTAGGGTTGCCTAAGAGATGTGAGGCTACATCTTTAAAAAGTTTAAATTTGATTCATCCAATGAAGATATAAAGAGACTGATATTGAGTCAGATTCCCCTCTGTTCAGTTAACTAATTCTAGACCAAAGACTATATTATTACCGTTTATCTTCCTTATGCTTTAAAAAATGTATTCATATAAGAAGTTCTTGGTTAAATGTTAACCTTTTTTAGGCAGTTCTTTTTAGGTTAAGGCACTCTTTTTAGGCACTTTGTGGTTAAAAAGTACAAATGTCTTTTCTGAAAGTGGATATTGGTATTCAATTAACATTCCATTGTTTTTCATGTATGTGTGTGTTTAGGAGCAGTATATGTTTTGTTATAAAATTGTGCTTGAAGTTCTTCAGAAGCTTTGGACTGTAAAGTAAGAACTATTGCCTCACACTTGAAATTATAAGCAAGTGGCTTGGAGCCTCCTCTTAAAGAACACGTTCAAGCTGTGCTTGAAGGGCTTTGCTTATACAAATGTGCTTTCTTGGTATATCGTTTGACTTTCTGACAGTTCCCTGAAGGCAGTGCCATTTGGTTTGGGGTAAATGGTGTTTACCCACTGATCTTACTTAGGTAATATCAAATACCTTCCCATATTTTCCCATGAAATGAAAGTTATGTAAAACGACTTCCGTCTATTTGGTTGAAGAGATTACAGAACCCAGTAAAGGATTTAAACTCTATTATTTAAGATTTTATTTGGAAAGACAGCTGGAGGGAGCTGAGAATTTTCAGGATCACAAGATCATGAGCTTATATCATGATTTCTTACAAGCATTTTCAAGACAGATACGTATCCACGTTTTTTAACTAGAGTCTGTACTTTTAGGTGGTATTTGAATAGCTTAAGTCACTAAAGAACCCAGTTAGAAAGGGTCAACTTTCTATGCAAATTGGATTCCCTTTCGCTGTATTTCTCTACTCCTGTGGAGCCCCAGGGACCTCAAAGGACAAGCTGCCTTTCTAGAGCAGCTGGACAAGGTCTGGGAATTTTCATGGGTGGGCAGAGTTCCTCTTCTCCATCACTTGAGCACACTGGTGGACAGTCCAAAACTAAAATAGATGTTTATGTAGAAGTCCAAGAGGAAATTTTTGCCCGTTCTTGAGTTCTTTCCTATCCCACCCTAACACTTTACATGTTAGTCTGCTTTGTTAAAAGCAAACATTACATCTTACTTGCCTCTTAATCTCTGCCCTTTAGCTTTAGAGGGCAATAAACTTTGATATAAGCTTTATTACGTACTTCCAGGTATCTGTTACGCCAGATATATTTTTCAAACTAAAATCTATGATGATTATTTTTTTCTTCAGTGTTCCATTAAATCATTTATTTCCATTACTGCCCCACCTCTGCCGTGACGTTTAGAAGTTGGCTTTGGGAACCAGATTCTGGAGAACCAAATTTGTAGTTGTGAAAATGAAAACTTCCATATTCTGTTTTTCAAAAGATGTGGCCATTATTAAATTCATCTTATTATAGGACTTTGCCTCATACAGTTATAATGATATTTTTGTCAAGGAATTTTAGTGACCAGTTATACTTGATTATAAACTATAAAGCAAGTGATACATGTCTTTCTATGATGTAATTCAGTTGAGATCAGAGAAGTCTTTGCATTGTACTGAGAAGGTTTCTAATATTAATCCATAAGTCTTGAATTTTTAAGAGCTTATTTTGTTCCCTTAGCTGAATGAACACTTGAATAGGTTGAATTAAAATTGATACTTCTCATTTTAAAAATAATTAAATGCTGGAAATGTAATTTATATTAAATGAATTGATTTTGCCTATTTACATTATTTTTGTAAATAATAATCTGTGGTAAACATTAATTTTGATGATTGGCGTTTAATATTTATATTACTAATTTTCTCTTCTCTCATAGTAAAATAATAAATATAATGTACAGTAATATTTATGAAAAGGATTCTATGCTATTATTTAAATTGAAAGATTTACTATGTATTGCCTGAAGTATTTTTATTATTTGGACCTTGAAATGTTCTTATAAAAAAAATTTCCACAATTCTTGATGGAAACATGTCTCTTCTTTAATGTCTGCCTCATATTTTTATAGCTGGACTAATTTTTAGTTTTTCAGGGAAATAAGTAAATATGAAAATACTAATTGCATTTGTTTTTATTTCGTTTTGGGGAAGTGAATCCCAAATTGAAAATTTTTGACTAATTGAAATACAAAGTTTTATGCCAATAATAAATCAATTTTTGCCTTAGGATATGAATATGAAACTCCCACTAACACCTATGAAAGTGAAAGTGAAGTCGCTCAGTTGTGTCTGACTCTTTGCAACCCTGTGGACTGTAGCCCACCAGGCTCCTCCATCCATGGGATTCTCCAGGCAAGAATACTAGAGTGGGTTGCCATTTCCTTCTCCAGGGGATCTTCCTGACCCAGGGTTGAACCCAGGTCTCCCTCATTGCAGGCAGACGCTTTAACCTCTGAGCCACTAGGAAAGCCCTAACTAACACCTATATGAGTATATAAATGCTTATTTAGAGGAACTTTTACAACATTTAAATATAAGCATATATGTACATATTAGCCTCAACTTTAAATATAGTTTAAATCACATGCTCTTGGTGAATTTATATACTGGACCCAAACTTTTCAGGAATAAATGTAGGTTTTATGCTCATGTAAGTCTCACCAATTTAGTTGTCTTTTGGACCTTTGCCGGGGTCCAGCCCCGGTGGATCCAGGGAATTCGAAGGGGAGACAGCATCGGCGATCAGGAAACAACAGCTTATTTAAATGTTAATTAAAGATATAAAGAGTGGTTAAATAAGGTAGCTCAGTGAGGAAATTCAGTGGAGAAAAGAGGCTGAATAATTTCTCAGCCTCAGTGAGAGAAAGAACGACATGGGGAGACCAAGCTTCGGTGAACAAGGCCCGCACTTTATTTTCCAAAGTAGTTTTTATACCTTAAGTTATGCATAGAGGATAATGGGGGAAGGGGTGGAGTCCTGCAGTAAGCCAGGCTTTCTTTCTGCAAACTTATCATATGCAAAAGTTTAGGTGATTTGCATCATCTTCTGGCCCGGAGGCCTGTTAACATTTTAAGACCCTTTCTTCAGAAAACTTATTTTTCTCTAAAGGTGATTAGTCAGGCGACACCCTCCAAAAGTATTAGATAAAGTTGCATTCCTACGGGGCAAAGGTGTGGTGGGCTACAACAAGAAAAAGAATTAACTCAAGGGTCCCAGGTTACAAACATTAAAGCTACTACTTACACCAATTATATTAATCAATACACTGCCAGGGACACAGCAGGTAAGGGATATGGAAACAGCAGCAAACATTGACCCAACAAGTGAAAAACCCTTCACCAATACAATTTCTAATCAATCTTTTAACTGCTCAAAGGAATCTGTATTTAGACAGTTTAGAACACCTCATGCCTCTCACAGTTGGGAGGCTCTGAGCAATCACATGAGGCCGGAAAAACCTATTCAGGCAGGCTAGAGGACTTCCAAAGGAGTTTGTAGGTTGAAACACTGTCACACCCAGGAATTATTAACTGGAGCTGTAAGTTAACTCTTTTTTCAGAGAGAGGTAGTGGGGGACAGCCCCCCGTAAAGTCAGAGGTGTAGGTGAGAGCACAAAGCAGAAAGTAGGCAGACTCTGGTTTTGGGGGTAGATGCTCGAGAATTTCCAGGGGGACTCCTGAGGCTCGATCCCGCCTTTGTGTATGCCAAGCCTCCTTCCTCATGACCTTTGCCACGGGCGGAGCTCCTCATGCTGGCTCCCGGCAGACCTTTCACCCCCAATTTGTCTAAAGGACTATTGAATTTTTTATTAAGTTTACAATTGTTACTCAAAGGTCATTTCAGTGATTTATTTATACTGAAAAATTTCAAGGAAAACAGCTTAAATAACTTTAAAACAAATAAGTTTCATGTTCTACTTACTTTTTCTTAATCTCCAGAAAAAATTAATTTTCCTTAATGTTGTCTTGAATTTCAAGTAACTAAACGAGAAGATTGGAAAGTATTCATTAAATAGGTCAATGATGGGACAATGAGTCATTCAGGGGAGCACTCAGTTTGTCCATTGCCACAATCACAAAGCAATACTAATGACCTCATAATGAGACAGTTTGAATTAGAAGGAATTTTAAAAGATATCTGATGCAACCATCATATCTGAAACCTCAACATTTTTTAAATACTACTAGCAAGCAACATCATATTTGGAGATGAAAAAATAGAGTCTTCTGATTAACAAAACAGAACCTCCTGTTAGCACTATAGTGAGAACTGCTCTACAGTTATCCAGCCAACACAATAAGATTGCAGAATGGTATAATTGGCATAAATGTTAGCAAATTGGAACATATAATCTTTTGTTTGGATATTTTGCCCACCTAGAAATAGTGAACTCAAGTATAGTATTAGAAAACTCATTATGAAGTATGGATAAAAAATATCTATGCACCAAAAATTAATCTTTCTCTATATCAAGGGTCTGGAGAAGGCGATGGCAGCCCACTCCAGTACTCTTGCCTGGAAAATCCCATGGATGGAGGAGCCTGGTAGACTGCAGTCCATGGGGTCGTGAAGAATCGGACATGACTGAGCGACTTCACCTTCACTTTTCAGTTTCATGCATTGGAGAAGGAAATGGCAACCCACTCCAGTGTTCTTGCCTGGAGAATCCCAGGGATGGGGGAGCCTGGTGGGCTGCCGTCTATGGGGTCGCACAGAGTCGGACACGGCTGACGCGACTTAGCAGCAGCAGTAGCATATCAAGGGTCAGCAAATTAGCCTGCAGGCCAAATCTGACCTATTGCCTATTTTTGTAAATAGAGTTCTTCTTTGTATATTGTCTGTAGCTGCTTTTGTGCTGCAATGGCAGTGGCAAGGTGGTAGAGATCATATGGCCCATAAAGTCTGAAATATTTATCATCATGACCCTTTAAAGAAGAAGTTAGCTAAGCTCGGATATATATCTCTAATGGGAAAAGTATCTCTGAGCAATAGGGATATGTATCGTATATATTCTATAAAATGTATAAAATACTGAAGATTAAACTTAGCGGGAACTTGACCAACCAATGCTGATATTCTGAATGAATATAAATGCATGAACCATGATATTTTGTAAAGAAAAATTAATTGTGAGGAAGGGAGAGGGTTTGCCTTAGCAATAATCAAGGTATTGTCCAAAGTCACAGTAATTAAAACAATGTGATGCTAGTATAGGGATACATAAATGGTTCAGTGGAACAAAATAGTCAAAAGTAGACTCCATAGACTCATATATATTTGTGAATATTTAATGCATGTGTGTGCATGTTCAGGTGCTTCAGTCATGTCTGATTCTTTGCAACCCTATTGATCATAGTCCCTGCCAGGGTTCTCTGTCCATGGGGTTCTCCTGGCAAGAATACTGGAGTGGGTTGCTATGCCCTTCTCCAGAGGATCTTCCTGACCCAGGGATTGAACCTCCATCACTTAAGTCTCCTGCATTGGTAAGCAGGTTCTTTACCACTAGCACCGCCTGAGAAACCCATTTCATTTAATACATATCATATGTGAAAAATGGCATTTCAAATCCAGAGCTTCAAAATATATGAAGCCAAAAACTGATAGAACTGACAAAAGTGGAAAGATAGAAAAATCTTCAACTATAGTTAAAGGTTTTACCTCTTAATAGTTGATAGGAATAAGTAGACGGAACATCAGTAAGGCTGTAAAAGAGTTGTGGAGCAGTATCACCCTGCTTCACCTAATTGACATTTGTAGAGCACTGCACCAAACTATAGCAGAACACACAGTTTTTAAAGTGCGTGTGGAATATTCACCAGCAGATTATACTTGGGGTTCAAAATAGTCTCAATATAAGTAAAAGGAAAAGAACTATATGTTTATGGAATTAAATGGAGATCAACAATATAAAAGTATTTTGAAAATTCCAAGGTATTTGGAAATTTAACAATGTACTCCTAAATAACTTATGAGTCAAACAAAAAAGAGAAATTAGAAAATATTTTGAAATGAATGAAAACAGAAGAATATCAGCTTGTAAGATGCAGTGACAAAGTTTAGGGGGAAACTTGAAAAACTTTTTTGAGAAAGCTAGAGCAATATTTAGAGGGGAATTTGTGGCCTTAGATACATATGTTAGGAAAGAAAGGGCAAAATTAGTAAGATAAACAAACATTAATCTCAAGAAGTTAAAGGACAGCAAAATTAGCCAAAGTAAAGTTGGAGGAAGTTAAGACTAGAAACAAATGACATAACAAATATATAATAAGGGGAATCAATATAGCTTGATCAACATTGATTCTATTAATAGTAAGACATCTAGAAAGCTGAGAGAAGGCATAAATAATGAGGAGCATGAATGGAAAACAAATTATTATAGAATCTGGAGACTTTACAGAAAGAAAATGCAGGCTCCAAGTAAAGACAAAAAAAAAAACAAAAGCAAAAGTGAGAACGTATCAAACTAAAAGGCTACTGCACAGCGAAGAAAACTGTCAACGAAATGAAAAATGCAGCCTATAGGAAGAGATAAAATATTCCTAAATCATGCCTGAAAATGAGTTAATGCCCAAAACTTATAAAGAACTCACACAACTCAATAACAAACAACAAGTAACAACAAACCAAAAAGGAAGCTGATTTTTAAAAAATGAGCAGATGATCTGAACAGACATTTTTTCCACCCAAGATGTCCTACTGGTCCAAGAAAAGATGCTCAGCATCACTAATCGTCAGGGAAGTGCATATCAGAACCACAGTGAAACATCACCTCACACCTGGCAGATTGGCTGTTACCAAAGAGATACATAAGTTTTGGCATGTGGACAAAGGGGAACCTGCGTAAAATATTGATGGGAATGTAAATTGGTGCAGCCATCACAGAAAACACCACGGAGGCCCCTTAAAGTGAAAGTGAAAGTTGCTCAGTCATTTCTGACTCTTTTCGCAACCCCATGGACTATTCAGTTCAGTCCCTCAGTCGTGTCTGACTCTGCAACCCCATGGACTGCAGCACGCGAGGCCTCCCTGTCCATCACCAACTCTCGGAGTTTACTCAGACTCGTGTCCATTGAGTCAGTGATGCCATCCAACATTCTCATCCTCTGTCGTCCCGTTCTCCTCCTGCCTTCAATCTTTCCTAGCATCAGGGTCTTTTCAAATGAGTCAGTTCTTTGCATCAGGTGGCCAAAGTATGGGAGTTTCAGCTTCAGCATCAGTCCTTTCAGTGAATATTCAGGACTGATTTCCTTCAGGATGGACTGGTTGGTTCTTCTTGCTGTGTAAGGGACTCTCAAGAGTCTTCTCCAACACCACAGTTCAAAAGCATCAATTCTTCATGCTCATCTTTGTTTATAGTCCAACTCTCACATCTGTACATGACTACTGGAAAAACCATAGCCTTGACTGGATGGACCTTTGTTGGCAAAGTAATCTCTCTGCTTTTTAAAAGCTGTCTAGATTGGTCATACCTTTCTTCCAAGGAACAAGCGTCTTTTAATTTCATGGCTGCAGTCACCATCTGCAGTGATTTTGGAGCCCAAGAAAATAAAGTCTGTCACTGTTTCCACTGTTTCGCCATCTACTTGCCATGAAGTGATGGGACCAGATGCCATGATCTAAGTTTTCTGAATGTTGAGTTTTAAGCCAACTTTTTAATTCTCTTTCACTTTCATCAAGAGGCTCTTTAGTTCTTCATTTTCTGCTTAAGGGTGGTGTCATCTGCATATCTGAGGTTATTGATATTTCTCCCGGCAATCTTGATTCCAGCTGGTGCTTCATCCATTCCAGCATCTCTTATGATGTACTCTGCTTATAAGTTAAATAAACAGAGTGACAATATACAGCCTTGACGAACTCCTTTTCCTATTTGGAACCAGTCTGTTGTTCCATGTCCAGTTCTAACTGTTGCTTCTTGACCTGCATACAGATTTCTCAGGAGGCAGATCAGGTGGTCTGGTATTCCCATCTCTTGAAGAATTTTCCACAGTTTATTGTGATCCACACAGTCAAAGGCTTTGGCATAGTCAATAAAGCAGAAGTAGATGGTTTTCTGGAACTCTCTTGCTTTGTCTATGATAACAGATATTGGCAATTTGAACTCTGGTTCCTCTGCCTTTTCTAAATCCAGCTTGAGCATCTGGAAGTTCACGGTTCATGTATTGTTGAAGCCTAGCTTGGAGAATTTTGAGCATTACTTTGCTAGTATGTGAGATGAGTGCGATTGTAAGGTAGTTTGAGCATTCTTTAGCATGCCTTTCTTTGGGACGGAATGAAAACTGACCTTTTCCAGTCCCGTGGCCACTGGTGAGTTTTCCAAATTTTTTGGCATGTTGAGTGCAGCACTTTCACAGCATCATCTTTTAAGATTTGAAATAGCTCAACTGGAATTCCATCATCTACACTAGCTTTGTTCGTAGTGATGCTTTCTAAGGCCCACTTGACTTCACATTCCAGGATGTCTGGCTCTAGGTCAGTGATCACACCATCGTGATTATCTGGGCCATGAAGATCTTTTTGTATAGTTCTTCTGTGTATTCTTGCCACCTCTTCTTAATATCTTCTGCTTCTGTTAGGTCCATACCATTTCTGTCCTTTATCGAGCCCATCTTTGCATGACATGTTCCCTTGGTATCTCTAATTTCCTTGAAGAGATCTTTAGTCTTTCCCATTCCATTGTTTTCCTCTATTTCTTTGCACTGATCACTGAAGAAAGCTTTCTGATATTTCCATGCTATTCTTTGGAACTCTGCATTCAAATGGGTATATCTTTCCTTTTCTCCTTTGCTTTTCACTTCTCTTCTTTTCTCAACTGTTTGTAAGCCCTCCTAAGACAACCATTTTGCCTTTTCACATTTCTTTTTCTTGGGGATGATCTTGATCACTGCTTCCTGTACAATGTCACAAACCTCTGTGCATAGTTCTTCAGGAACTCTATCAGATTTAGTCCCTTAAATCTATTTCTCACTTCCACTGTATAGTCATAAGGGATTTCATTTAGGTCATACATGAATGGTCTAGTGGTTTTCCCTGCTTTCTTCAATTTAAGTCTGAATTTAGCAATAAAGAGTTCATGATCTGAGCCACAGTCAGCTCCTGGTCTTGTTTTTGCTGACTGTATAGAGCTTCTCCATCTTTGGCTGCAAAGAATATAATCAATCTGATTTCGGTATTGACCATCTAGTGATGTCCATGTGTAAAGTCTTCTCTTGTGTTGTTGGAAGAGGATGTTTGCTATGATCAGTGCGTTCTCTTGGCAAAACTCTATTACCCTTTGCCCTGCTTCATTTTGTATCCCAAGGCCAAATTTGCCTGTTACTCCAGGTGTTTCTTGACTTCCTACTTTTGCATTCCAGTCCCCTATAATGAAAAGGACATCTTTTTGGGGTGTTAGTTCTAGAAGGTCTTGTAGGTCTTCATAGAACCATTCAACTTCTTCAGCATTACTGGTCGGGGTGTAGACTTGGATTACCATGATGTTGAATGGTTTGCTTTGGAAACGAACAGAGATCATTCTGTTGTTTTTGACATTGCATCCAAGTACTGCATTTCGGACTCTTGTTGACCATGATGGCTACCCCATTTCTTCTAAGGGATTCCTGCCCACAGTAGTAGATATAATGGTCATCTGAGTTAAATTCACCCATTCCAGTCCATTTTAGTTTGCTGATTCCTAAAATGTCAGTGTTCCCTCTTGCCATCTCCTGTTTCATCACTTCCAATTTGCCTTGATTCATGGACCTGACATTCCAGGTTCCTATACAATATTGCTCTTTACAGCATCAGACTTTACTTCCATCACCAGTCACACACACAACTGGGTGTTGTTTTTTCTTTGGCTCTATCCCTTCATTCTTTGTGGAGTTATTTCTCCACTGATCTCCAGTAGCATATTGGGCACCTACTGACCTGGCGAGTTCATCTTTCAGTGTCCTATCTTTTTGCCTTTTCATACTGTTCATGGGGTTCTCAAGGCAAGAATACTGAAGTGGTTTGCCATTACCTTCTCCAGTGGACCATGTTTGTCAAAACTTTCTACCATGACCCGTCTGTCTTGGGTGGCCCTACATGGCATGGCTGATAGTTTCACTGAGTTAGACAAGGCTGTGGTTCATGTGACCATATTGGTTAGTTTCCTGTGATTGTGGTTTTCAGTCTATCTGCCCTCTGGTGGAGAAGGATAAGAGGCTTATGGAAGCTTTCTGATGGAAGAAACTGACTGAGGGGAAAACTGGGTCTTGTTCTGATGGGCGGGGCCATATTCAGTAAATCGTTAATCCAATTTTCTGTTGAAGGGCAGGGCTGTGTTCCCTCCCTGTTATTTGACCTGGACAAACTATGGTGGAGGTAATGAAGATAATGGAGACCTCCTTCAAAAGGTCCCATGCAGGCACTGCTGCACTCAGTGCCCCCAACCCTGCAGCAGGTGACCGCTGACCCGTGCTTCCACCGAGACTCCTGGACACTCACAGGCAAGTATGGGTCAGTCTCTTGTGGGGTCACGACTCCTTTCTCCTGGGTCCTGATTTGCACAAGATTCTGTTTGTACCCTCCCAGAATCTGTTTCCCCACATCCTGTGTAAGTTCTGGAGGATCTATTGTGGGGTTAATGGTGACCTCCTCCAAGAGGGCTTATGCCATACCCAGGTCTACTGCACCCAGAGCCCCTGCCCCCGCAGCAGTCCATTGCTGACCCGTACCTCCTCAGGAGACACCCAAACACAGTTCTGTCTCAGTCTCTGTGGGGTCTCTGGGTCTTGGTTTGTACAAGGTTTGTTTGAGCCCTCTGAGCGTCTCTGGCGGGTATGGAGTTTGACTCTAAATGCGATCTCGCCCCTCCTACCACCTTGCTGGGGCTTCTCCTTTGCCCTTGGACATGGGGTATCTCCTTCAAGTCACTCCAGCGCTGCACAGCCACCGCCCAAGCACCCTGCAGCTGCAGCTCCAGCCGCCATGCCGCTCCGTGGACTATGCAGTCCATAGAGTTCTCTAGGCCAGAATACTGGAGTGGGTAGCCGTTCCCTTCTCTGGGGATCTTCCCAACCCAGGGACTGAACCCAGATCTCCTGCATTACAGGTGGACTCTTTGCCAGCTGAGCCACAAGGGAACACCTTAAGGAGTTAAAAATGGAACTATTCTATGATCCAGCAATTCCACTTCTAGGTATTCATCCAAAGAAAATTAAAACACTAATTTGAAAAAAATATATGTACCCTCATCTTCACAGCAGCATTATTACTATAGCCAAGATATGGAAACAACCAAAGTGTTCATCCATAGATGGATGAATGGATATAGATGTGAGATACACACACACGCACACACACACACACACACACACACACACACACACACAGATAAACATACACACAGTGGAATACTATTCAGCAACAGAAAAGGAAATCTTGCTATTTGCAAGAACATGAGTGGACCTTGAGGACATTATGCTAAGTGAAATAAATCAGAGAAAGACAAATACTACATGATCGCACTTAAATGTGAAATCTAAAAAATGAAACAAAACAAAGACCAAGCTCATGGATATAGAAAACAGATTGGTGTCTACTAGAAGCCATAGCCGGAGAAGGCAATGGCAGCCCACTCCAGTACTCTTGCCTGGAAAATCCCATGGACGGAGGAGCCTGGTGGGCTGCAGTCCATGGGGTCGCTAAGAGCCGGACACGACTGAGCGACTTCACTTTCACTTTTCAGTTTCATGCACTGGAGAAGGAAGTGGCAACCTACTCCAGTGTTCTTGCCTGGAGAATCCCAGGGACAGCAGAGCCTGGTGGGCTGCCGTCTATGGGTCACACAGAGTCGGACACGACTGAAGTGACTTAGCAGCAGAAGAAGCCATAGCTGGGGAGTGGACGAAATGAGTGAAGGGGGTCAAAGGTACAAATTTCCAGTTATAAAATAAGTCATGGGAATATAATATACAGCTTGGTGACCATTGATAATAATATGGTCACCAATAAAATATCTGAAAACTGCTAAAAGAGTAGATTTTTAAAGTGCTCATCACAAGAAAAAAAATTTAAACATATGGTAAAGGATGTTAACTAGACTTGTTCTGGTGATCATTTTGCAGTGTATACAAATACAGAACCATTATGTTGTATACCTGAAAACTTACATAATGTTATATGTCAATTATCCCTCAATAAAAATGTTGAAAAAAGAAAATGAAAGCATATCAATAAGTTTGTGCCAATACACTTGAAATGGACAGATTCCTAGAAAAATACTAAAACTAATAATCAAAATAGAAATTCATAGTAAGTAGGTTTAAAATGTCAAAGAAATGGATTCCTAATTAGAACCATTCCTCAATAAAAACCAGGTAGGTGGCTTCACTGGCAAGTTCTAAAAAAATAATTAGAGATTTCTCCAATCTTATCCAGTTCTCTGATAGAAAAAAAGATTAGCATAACATTGCTAGCGAAACCCGGAAAGGAACTATGAGAACTCACCAGGTCAATCTGACACATGAACATGTATGCACATATCCGAGACAAAGTGGTGGCAAACTGAGCCCAGGAAAAAACTGTTAGAAGACAGTTTAAAGACAGCGTAATTATTACTTTAATTACAAAATATACACAAGTCAAAATGTGTGTTTATCTTATCAATTAATGATAGGGAACCCCTAACCTAGTTCTCAGGAAAAATTTTAAAAATCATTCATAATTAGGTAAAATATAAGCTATAAGAATAAATTTATAGTACAGGGAATATAGCCAATATTTTACAATAACTATTAATATAAACGGATTATAACCTCCATTGAGAACACCAAGTAATCCTTTTGGTCCACTTCAAAGTCTTTCATGAATTTTCATGGCAATATAAAAAGAATCATCATCAAATTTGGCTTATTCTAGAAATGCCAAATTAGTTTAACAATGTAAAATCAATGAATGTGATTCATCACATTAATGGATTAAAAGGGAAAATCCTACACACAGCTCAATAAATGCAGAAAAAAATTTTGATGAAATTTTATATCCACTTGATTTTTAAAAAGAAAGTTCTTAGCAAACTAGGAACCGAAGAGAATTGCTTTAATCTGCTAGCAAACAGATGCAGCAAAGTTAGAGGAAATGCTCATTTAACAGTAAGACATGGCTGCCCTCCGACAAGTCAAGGGCTGCTTCGGACTTGTCTTCTGAAATGCTGGGGAGCTATGGAACTGGGGAACCGAGTCCGCTACACAGTCAAGCTTGGATAGTAGCTCCAAGGAAATGACTCAGTGTCCCTTCATGGGAAAGATCATGCCTTCCTTACTGCTGATGATTCTTTCTAGATATTTGAGGGCTTTGGTTAATTATACACCATAGAACAGCATTAATATTCTCAAACAGTATCCTTTCTGCTCAGTATCAGCACTTGGGATGTCAGCAATCCAGAACCAATCTTCTCACAAATCCAACGTAGAAAACTTACTTCACAGAAATGCCTGTTAGTGTTTTTATTCTCTCAAAAAATACATCTGAAGAGCTCAGTACTGTAGTGTTAGGGTGCTTGTTTACAGGGAATTCCGCCTGTATGAAGCAGAAAATGAAGCAGAACATTAAAGCTGTTTGCAACAAAGGGCCAGATCAAAGAGACACAGCAGTCAGAGTCTGAGCAGTTCTGGCCCTACAAAACAAAACGGTGCGTGAGTCCCTTAGGGACTGTCCAAGCTGGCCTGTCATTGAGCATCGGGGTCTATTGTGGCCTGCCCGGGATGCCTGAGCTGGCATACTACTGTGAGCAGCTTATTTTTATGAGTGTTCTAATGACCTCTAAGGGGAGACAATGTCTCTGCCCACTGGCACTAACTGCTACCCTCAGAGCTGAGTGATGGCATTTGGCCACAGTGGCCACCCCCTAGCTCCTCTGGTCAAGTCCTGTGGGGGAGAGAGGGGGCAGAGAGACTGCCAGGCTTCTACCGGAGACAAGGAGCCTGAGTAAGGCATTTGTAAGGAGGCCTGGGGTTGAGCAGGGTCACTCACATCTCCTCTGGCTCTTGACCTTCAGGGGAAGTATGTTGATGAAAAGATAAGCTATAAAAGCAAGTCATAGAAAGCAGTGCAATAATAACAAATAATCTGGGAATACACCTTTGCTGGGATTCATTAAATGAGAAGAAAAGAGGCCTCTGCTCATCACTGTAATACCGAGGCCAGGGCTAGATCTGTGCCTGTGGCCAGGATGGTGTCCTACTCGGAAGGCGTCTGGGGAAGTGCAGCAACCTGCGCGGTAATGCTGGGAGACAGCGAGAGAGCCTGGGTAGATCTGTGGGCAGGGGGCACCCTGCTGAGTAGGCTGCTTTGCTGGAGAACCACAAGTGTACACTACTAGACTCTGATGCTGGGAGGGACTGGGGGCAGGAGGAGAAGGGGACGACAGAGGATGAGATGGCTGGATGGCATCACTGACTCGATGAACATGAGTCTAGGTGAACTCTGGGAGTTGGTGATGGACAGGGAGGCCTGGCATGCTGAGATTCATGGGGTCGCAAAGAGTCGGACACGACTGAGCGACTGAACTGAACTGAACTGAAGTGCCCTCTCTGTCTATTCTCACTCACAAGTTCCCTAGTTGTCCACACCCAGATACATGGAGTGTCATGCAGGTGTGATCTCCTGGTACTTCTCTGCTTTCCCCACCACCCACCTTTCTTCAGAGCAGAGCAGGAAGGGACAGTGTCACATTGCACTTAAAGCCCTCTCCTTGAAATAGGTGCAGAATTACGAAGCATTACACACTTTTCTCACCCTCACCCCTAGACTGTTAGAGTGATTGTTTATATCACAGCTTGTTTATATACTACAGCAAACACAACATCATAACTATTGATGGGTGACTTTCTTATGAGCTGTCATAGGCTCAACTGTGCTTTCCTCTGCTTTGAGTCATTATTACCGAGTGTGATGCCTAAAGAGAGTAAGTTCTCAGTAAAAGTCAGATGAATGGAGAATGGATGAACAGAAAAGTTGTCTGCATACCTATCATGTAATGTCAGTATTCTGGAGCAATGTTCGTTTCATAGGCATTGGTTTATGACATGAGCATACTATCCAGAAATGCTTAGGCATATTCCACAGAGACCAGTCCCATGAGAGTCAATACGAGAAGAGTTCTTGGGACATACTGCATTCCATAGGCTTCCTGGTGGCTCAGTTGGTAAAGAATCTGTGTACAACGCAGGAGACCTGGATTCGATCCCTGGGTTGGCAAGATCCCCTGGAGAAGGGAATGGCTACCCACACCAGTATTCTTGCCTGGAGAATTCCATGGGCAGAGAAGTCTGGGGCGCTACAGTCCATGCGGTCGCAAAGAGTCGAACATGACTGAGTGACTAACTTCATTCTGCGGGAGTTCCATAGTACAGATTAGTATACTAGCATCAGATGGACCAGAAGAAGGACTTGCACACAGAAAGTGCCATCTCTCTTGATCTTTGGCATGAAATTATGATTATAGGAAGAAGGATAAATGAATTAAATATTGGGTTGTAATAGAAAACTTACTTTTGTCTCTTTAGTGGTTACATAGGAATTCTATTGCATTTATTAGCATTTATCCTCCAATCGCTTTTCCCAAGAAGGGCTCATGAGTTCTATATTCCATGTCTGGAATATTTGAAAATGTCTTTCTCGTGTAGTATGATGTTTGTCTGCATAAAATTCACATGTCATTCTTTTCTCATTTGGAGGGTTTTGTAGATATTGTAGAGATTTGTAGACATTTTGTAGATATGCACCTAACCGCATAGCATTGAATGTTGTTATGGAGGAAGCTATTGTGTTGAAAACATAACTCTCATTCAAACAGACAGGTAACATATTTCATTGTTCCATTTAACTTATTAATGGCCAGACCAGCAGGAAGACAAAAGGGTTGGCTGGGTTTAAGAAACGAAATTTTTCCCCAAGCACCATGTACTCACGTTTAAACTTTTGTTGTTCTCCCATGGCCTTTTTCTCCTCCTCCTCCTCCTCTCTGAGGTCTTCTGTCTCCTCTAATTCTTGTTTTGTGGGTCCGTGATTCTCATCTGTCAGGTGTTCTTCAGCTGCTGGTTGCCTGTCTCCTCTCCTCTGGTGTTTGAATGTTTCCCATGGTCGCTCCTTTCCACTTGGACAGGAAACCCTGCTGTCTACAGTGAACACTCAAGGGTGGTGTGGGTATCGTCAGGGCTGGAAGCTTGGACTTCACTCTGCTGCCTCTCAACTTGTCCTTATTGGCGCTGACTTCTCGTATGTCCCTGCTCCTCAATTTCAAGTAGTTCATATATTTGGATGAGTGAATGAATGTCCATATCTTATTTTTCGGGTGCATTTTCCTAATGCTTCGGTGAAGCCAGTCACCACAAACGCTCGTTTACTGTTAGAGAAACCAAGTGAATAAGCAGCTTAGTGCTGTCACAGAGGGCCTTCAGGAGTTCTCCTTCTTCATGAAGTGAAAAGAGATGTTGCCTTCTCATGCTGCAGTGCTAAAGACTAGAATTGTTAGTAGATAACACTTGACACTCTCTCCCAGACCATCTCTCAAGAGAAGCAGTCTGGTAACAATGAACAACAACCACCATCTTGACTGCTGCTGCTCTTTTGTATAAGGCATTTTGGGAACCACTGTTAAGCGAATCCTTCTGGACTTCGGGATTCCCTTTTGCTTAGCTTTTTCTGTTGATAACAGGTAAAGCAAAGGTTGTTGGCTAAAGATAAGTCAGAGTGTTGGTCAACCCTAGTCTTCTCTCCACATGCATAGTGCTTGGGTATGCTGAAAGTGCCTAGCCCTGTGTGTCCCAGAGACAGGGGTAAGAAGGTGAGCTTCTGATTCAGAGCCCTTTCCACCCTGCAACCTGGGAAGACATGACTCACTCACAGAGAATGATCAGAAGGAAAACAAGGATTGCATCAGAACAGGGGCTCACCAGGCCCCTTCAGAACCCTGCTGCTGGCTGCGGCATGCTGTCCACGCCGGCCCGGCTATGTGCTTCTGGCCCCGCACAGGCGCAGTGCAGGCATCCTCTCGCATGGGTGTGGTGCATATGTCGTTCCTCCTGCTACGAGAGGAGGATCATGGCCATCTTTTAAGTGGAAGTGGTTGTTCATCTTTCCACAGACAGTAGTGAGACCCTGAGGCCTGTTCCTTGTACTGACTTTTCCTGGCTCGAGAGATCCAAGCTGAGAACAAGCCATCATTGTATTCCAGGCTGCTGAAAAGGAAGGGTGGGTACCAGAATTGGCAGGCCCCAGTTGCTGGGATCAGCTGTCATTTGTCTGTTTCTTGGTTGTTTCCCAACTTCTTTCTAACTCAGGGTCCCTTCAGAGAGGATAGGTCAGCACTGGGTCAGGCTTAGAACAGACACAGCTCCTCTCAGAATTGTTATGCTCTAATTTTCCATGTGATTTTTCTCTTACAAAACAATCCATCCCACCTGAGGACAGAAAAGAAAAAAAAAACAAAAACAGACCACAATATTAAAAGTTTATTGTTGGAGTGATAATTTTACTGCTCACCTCTGGATTAACCTTGGTCTAACACATTTCCAACTTCATTGTATTCACTCTGTATTGTTAGCGCTTAAAGTATTTTCTGTGCCCCGAAGCATTAATTAAATGAGCGGTTGCATAAATGACAGAAGAGGCAGAGAGGTGAGTTTATTCCAACTTTAAATGTAGTTGAATGCCTGTTCTTTGTGTGACCTGCCGGGGAGAGCAGCAACAGCCACCCTGGAGTGTGAGAGCAGTGTCTCCTTGCTGAGCAAGATCCCAGCACAGGGACTGCTTCGGTCTGTTACCCCATCTGAAGCTCACAGGAACCCCCTAAAGAGAGTTAATTGGTCTTTGTTGGAGAGGCGGACTCTAAGTCACATGGAATTATACCCAGAGCCGGCCCCACGGTTCTCCATCCCTCTGCACTCCCTGAGCTCTTCACTGGAGCTCAGGGTTCCCTGCTTTTCTGCTTGGATTTGGAGCTGACAATGAGCCTCCTTTTGGACAGAAACACAGCCACCCTGACACTTCCTGTGTGGGCTGATTTTCCACTTGGCAGCAGCACTGGCCCCCAGAGCCCACAGTGCCCAGGGCACCTATTGTTTGAACTCAGGTGGCTTCTGTGTGACCGGAAGCCCCACGTTCTCACCCCTCTGGGCTGCTCAGCCCGCTCCCTGGTAAAGGCTGACCTGGAATGACAGGCAGTTTCTACAGTTAGCTTTGAGAGGGTGGGATGTGCTCTATCAAAGAAGGAAGGTGGGAGGCCGTTGGATCAGTGTTTGCCTGGATCCTTTATAACCACCTCGAAACGGTTTCCTGCCACTAAGGCAGTCCCACCTTTGTCATCCCCCCACCACAGGGCACCCACTCACCCCTGCCAGCAGTCACAGTGTGTGCCCATCTAGGAGAGTCTGTTACCTCTAATGAGATTACTCTGCTCAAAGCCTGGCCTGGCTCCCCTCCATGTAACCAGAAAGCTCCAAACCGGCTGGGTAGGCCAACTGTGAAGCCTTCTCCACTGGCACAGCCTTCTGCTTCCTGGGGAAGGAAACTGGCCGACAGCAGCCTCACATCTAGGTCTGGAAATGGGGTGCTGGCAAACCAAGTCTGCTCTGAGGTCGCCAGGTTAGCCTCCAGGACAAACAGGCCCTGCTTACCCGGGGCCCAGGCACCGAGAGCGGGGCAAAGCTGCAAGGGCCCCAGGCCAGGAACAGCTGCCCACGGGGCCTTCAGCTCAGGAGGCCATCGCTCAAGCCAAAGAAGCGCCATGAACCAAGGCCAGGCTTGGACTCTCAGGGTGACTGGAATAACAGGCCGATAGTCTCCCAGGCTTGGAGACAGTCCCAGTGTGCGGAGAGCCCTGAGCCCACAGGGGCCTCTCAAGCTGAAGGGTCTCCATAGAGGTCGTACCTGCTGAGCAGGGTGCAGTGCAGTACCCTGGCCCAGCCTCCCCTCTCGGGCTCTCTTGTGGAGCTGAGCACGCTGCTGGCACTCAGCAGTTCATAAATCACCGTCCTGCAAGGCCTTCAGCTGGGATAACTGCACAGCTGGAGGAATTTTCTTTTTTCCCCCCAAACTTAACACATCATAAAACACAGCCGTTTAGGGAATGAGAACAACCAGGAGGTGTTTTTGCCTCAGAGGCTCTGTTCTAGGAAAGCTTGAAAGGTGAGGTTTGGAGCCTGATACATCTCCACTCCCAGTCAGCCTTACCAGAGCATGAGAACGGCCATTTCCACGGGTCCCCAGGCACCTTCTGAACTGGCAGGCTGGCTGCTTGGCCAGGGCCAGCCAGACCTGGGGCAGAAAGAGGCCAGGGCTCTCTCTCCAGGGCCATCTTGGGTTCGTGACAGGTGGGTTTACTGTAAGCGAGTATAAATTCGTCCCAAAATTTGGTCCTGAGTCTCCTCATCCCATTCAGAGTCTGTCGGCACATGACCCTAGGTTCTGCCAGCCAAAGACAAGGCCTAGTCCAGAGGAGAGCTCGGAGGTGCCTGGCTACAGTCTGGTTAAGGAGGGAGTCTCCGCCAAGCCACAGCTTCTATTTCGTATCAGATCAAGATTCTCCAACATGGGTATTAAAGACTTTACTTTCATTCATTAATTCATTGACTTACTCTCTTTTCCTTTTCTTTCATGTCATAAATATTACTGAGTATTTCTTAAGTGTCAGAGACAGCCTAAGCAGTAGAAGCAGATAGGTGCCTGTTCCCACGGTGCTTTCAAACACTTCAGGAAGATTACAATGCCTATAATTTAAACATCATCTCATCATGATTATTTGAGGAGATGCAAGGTATGAAAGGAAGCAGGCGCCTGGAGAATGTGACAGAGGAAGGGGATCCGTTCTTAGGGTTCAGGACTAGTGACAAGGGGGCAGTGACGTCTGAGCTGAGATCTGCAGGGCAAATAAGAGTTAGTTTGCTGAGGGCCCACCAGATGTGGCAAATGGCAGCGACAGAGCTGCCTGCAATGGGCCTATGCAGGGGGAGCGAGCTGTGTCCAGGGAATTGAGAGACCAGTGCAGCTAGTCAAGCGAGGGTGGCGGGTGAGAGCTGAGGGAGGGTAGTGGCTGGGCTCAGGGGCTCAGCTGGGGGCTGTGTACTAGACAGTTTCTCCTGGAACCTTTCCAGAAGGCTCCTCCTGGAAAGTAGGGGCAGTGGCATCTGCTTGGAGTGAGGGGGACTGTACACAGTGGGAGAGTTTAGCAGGAGGGCAAGTTGACAAGAAAGACATGGTGGGTGTGAAATACAGGACTTTGGGATATTGAAATGTGGGTCCATAGCAGAGTCCATTTTCTCTTCCTTTTCTGAACATCTCCATATGTATGTGCACCTCAAACTTCATATATACGGTTCTTTATACAGATGAACACATATGATTATATATATTAGATTTTATATATATTAAGATTATGCTCTTCATATATATGTATATTTTTTTTTAGTTGAAGCAAGTAGTATGAGAAAAGGAGCAGAAGAGAGAAATGTGTTGCATTCTGGAAACTGCAAGCTAATCAGCTTGACTGGAGCCAAGGATGAGGGGGAAGGGCTGGCTTAGTTTATGTCCCCGAGGGTAACTAAAAAGAAGGAACAGATGGGTCATATTAGCTTCTCAGGATAAAGGTCACCTTAATTGGAGGCTGGGGATGACTGCACGCCAGTGAACTGGTCCAGCTGATGTGACTTGCAGGATGCAGGAGGACTCACCTGCCCCACAGCCTCCTGAGAGCATTGCTCTTAGACTAGAGTGCTTTTCAGAATCGTCAATCCCATGAGTCTGAGAAAAAAGGCCAAGGAAATTACAAACAAAGAAAAACCAAAAACAGCCTCCAAACTCCCTTTTTCTCTCCTTGGGAGGACTGTCTTTGTTAAAGTCTCCTTGGTAGCTAAAGCTGTGAGAAGTCGTGGTTCAGCAAAACTGTAACTGTTTAACCCAGAATCAAGTTATTGATCCTGTCTTTTAGCTTCTGTATTCTGATGCTTGGACACCTTGGGACCTTGCTGCCAGTTCCCAAAGGTAGTAAACAACCTACCTGAGAGTATGTTTTTCAACTGCAAACCAACCAGCCCAGGGCCCATACCCGACTACCTCCTTCAGTGGTTCTCACACTTTGGGCCAGTATCCATCTGCCCTAATCACCCAGGGCCACATACTTGAAACATGCCCCAGAACTACTAAAATTGTTCACACTAGCTAATCCTAAGCAACCTCATTCTGCCCTGTCTAGTCATTCCCACGAAAACCACAATAAAGGCATTTGCCCACAATTTCCCCCTTCCTCTGCTTCCTGATTGACCCTGGTGGCCCTACATGGCAGGCTGTGTCTCCTGTTTCTAGGGATCTGTGGATATAACAAAGTCTTTCAAGACAATCATTTCCAAGTCTGCGTGTCTTATCATACCTGATTAAAACAAGTCCCAGTACCCTTACACAGCTCTATGGGTAGTCTGACCAGGACAGTCCTTCCTGACACCTATTGCTCTACGTAATTTCTATAATTCTCCAAAGTGTCCCAGTCTGGATGATAAGTTTTAAAGGGCCATGTCTCCTCATTGAGAATCCTAGGTGATATGGAGCAAAAGAGGAGGGTCAAGGGCAGAATCCTAGAGATTTGTGGGAAGGAAACAGGGTTAATGTGAAGTGGGAGAACTTGTCACATCAGAGAAACTGAGACTTGGAAAGTCACAAAAGTAACAATTCGTGAAGAAGCCAAAGGAAGTGAGCGCCGCAGACGGCAGAGTGGGAAGTGGTGACTGCACAGCTCACTGCTCAGCGTTAGAATCACGGAGAGAAGCTGGGATGGAGATGGGCAGGAATCCGAAAGGCAACAAGCCTAAGGACATAGTTTATTTCAAGGGGGTAAACTCGGTTTTCCTGAGTTTTGTAGAAGAGAAGTCACAAGACAGAAAACATAGCGAGAAAGCATCATCTCTTTAAAAAAAATGGTGCTGCGGAAACTGCGCTGCTGCTAAGTCGCTTCAGTCGTGTCCGACTCCTAGCGACCCCGTGGACTGCAGCCTCCCAGGCTCCTCTCTGTCCATGGGATTTTCCAGGCAAGAGTACTGGAGTGGGGTGCCATTGCCTTCTCCGGGGGAAACTCCATATCCACGTGCAAAAGAATGAAACTGGACTTCTATTTGATGCCATAAATAAAAATCAAAGCAAAATGGATTATATATGTAAGTGTGAGACCTGAAACTATAAAGTTCCTCGAAGAAACCATTGGTGGGGGCGGGGGGAACTTCTCGACATTGGTCTTTGCAATGACTTCTTGGATTTGATACCAAAAGTACAGGAAATAAAACCAAAAATAGACAAGTGGGACTTTATCAAAGTGGAAAAATGGAAAGGAAACAGCAGACAACAGTGAAACGACATCCTATGGAATGAGAGAAAATACATGCAAACCGTCCATCTAACAGGGGGTACTATCCCAAACATAAACATCTACTTCAACTCAACAGCAACCCCCTCCAATAACCCAATTAGAAAATGGTCAGAGTGCTTGTGTATACATTTGTCCAAAGGAGGCATACACATGGCCACCAGGCGTATGGAAAGGTGTTCAATATCCCCAGTCATCAAGGAAATGAAGATCAAAACCACAGCGGGATATTACCTCATGTCTGTTAGGATGATAATTAGCAAAAGCAAAAGATAACTGTTGGCAAGAATGTGGAGGGTTGGAATGCTTGTACAGTGTTGGTGGGAATGTAGAATGGCACAGCTGCTATGGAAAACAGCACAGAGATTGCTCAAGAAAATTAAAACCAGAACTATGATCTGGCACTCTCACCTCTGGGTGTATATCCAAAAAAATGAAATCAAGAAGCCTAAAAGATACCTGTATCCCCACGTCCACTACAGCGTTATACACAATAGTCATGATATGGAAGCAAATCAAATGTTTATCAACAGATGAATGGACAAAGAAATGATATGTATCATATATATGTATATACTGAATCTTTAAAAAAGGAAATTCTGCCGTTTGTGACTGCGTGGATGAACCTAGAGAACATTATGCCACGTGAAGTAAGCTGGTCACAGGACACACACTGCATGATCCCACTTATATGAGCCGTCTAAAATAGCCAGCCTCAGAGAAGCAGAGAGTAAAATGGTGGTTGTCAGAGGCTGGGGTGTAGGAGGAGGTGAGGAGTTGTTTTCAATGGGTATAGAATTTATTATACAAGATGATAAATTCTAGAGATTTTGTTATACAACATCTTACCTGTTAGTTAACAATATAGTATTGTGTGTGTGTGTGTATGCGTGCTGCTGCTGCTGCTGCTAAGTCACTTCAAGTTGTGTTGAAGTCTTTGCAATGCTATGGACCGTAGCCTGCCAGGCTCCTCTGTCCATGGGATTCTCCAGGCAAGAATCCTGGAGTGGACTGACACGTTCTCCTTCAAGGGATCTTCCCGCCCAGGGATCTAACTTGGGTCTCCCGCATCTCCTGCATTGCAGGCAAGTTCTTTACCACTAAGCCATCAGGGAAGCCCCATAGTATTGTACTCTTTAACATATGTAAAGAAGATTGATCTCATGTTATATTCTTACTGAAAAAAAAGAACACAAGGAAATTTTCTTGAAAGTGATGTATATTTTTAGTGCCTTGGTGCTGTGGTTGTGGGATCGTATCATAGGAGTATACATATGTCCAAATTCATCAAGATGTATAAATTAAATATATGCATGCTTTTGTATATGAATTATATCTCAGTAAAGCTAAAAAAAAGAAAAAAAGAAGTTATAAGACAGAAATGTGGAAAGAGGTCAAGAAGGAATCAGGAAGGTGAGGGATCCAGAGTCCAGGAGGAAAAGTTTGTCTTGAAAAGAGGAAGACTATTTCTCCATAAAGACCCACTGGGGGAAGATAGAGACATTCTGAGGCAAAGGGGAGAGAAAGTAAGAACGTCATTATCAGATGAAATCTCAATAAATTACGAAGCTCATTCCTCAGGAAGTGGGGGTGCGTGTGTGGGCTTGGAGAGAGGAGAAAGATTGGGAACAGCTGCTGGAGGAACCTGCTGGAGGCCAGCAAGGGAGGAAAAACTGGGTTATGCAGCAGCCTCAAGGGGCCCGGGAGGTTTGCAAGGCCTGGCTTGCTGAGCCGAAGCGTGCAGTTCTACAGCCTCCCTCTCTGCGCTGCACGGACCAAGGGGCACAGGGGAAGCGAGGTGCTGGCTCCGCTGGTGCTGGAGCCTGGCAAGGTGGGAATGGCAAAATGCCAGGAGAGCCAGGGATTTTGAACCATATGTGAGCTTAGAGTTGAAACTGATTTCGAAAAGAACTTGTGGGATGAGAAAATGGGTGATCTTTAGGGAGATAAAGAGCAGATGAAGGAGGACTGGGGAGAGATGGAAGTAGGAGCAGATTGTGGTCAATGAGGGTTACATCAGAGGGACTGGCGATGGAGTGATTCTTACTATTTAAGATTCTATGCTCACCTAAGTCTTCGCTACCCCAAGGGTCCCTTTCAGGCCAATTTTGCTCCATGAAAGTGCATGTAGCCCTCACTTTGCATGGTCTAATATGCATGAATGTCTGTTACCCAGCTTTCAAGATTTTCTTTTTTTTAGTTTTCAGATGTGTTAGCTTTGAAATTGAACAGGACACTTTGCGACACGCTTGGGTATAAGAATACTTCTCCCCCAACCACATCCCCCGTCTCTTGAAGTAAAAGCCTTTGCTTCAGGCCTCCCCTGAATCTCAAAAGGCTCAAGAGTTAATGGTTAGGAAAATGTGAACATGTAGTACTAAGAATATCTGTTGGGCCAGGAAACTGGTAATAATTTAAACAACACATCAGTCATACAGCATGGAATCTATAACGCATGTCAGAGTCTATAATGCACTTTTGATTATAAAAATTAAAGGTCATATTTTATATCTCAGGATAAGAGGTAAAACTGACTTCAGGCAAAAATAACCAATTGAAGACAAGGGCTCCATGGCTGGGTGGCTGAGCCTGGCAAGATCCTTATTGTACTTGAGAGGAAGGATTGAGATGAATAACAATGCAGATTATTCTCAGCTCAAAGGAGAAGGTAAGTCAGGGATACAGATTGGAAAGATCAGGGTAACAACTGCAAGAACAGAAAAATGTCATCATTTCAAAACCATCAAGAAAGCAAAAATTGCCTGTGCAGGAAAAATATAAATAAAAAGAGAAGCAATAGGAAGGTATGGAAAAAAGAAGTTATAAAATAAGATAGCTGAAGTAAGTCCAAGTTACATCAGTAATCACAAAAAAGCAAACAGATTAACTTACTTATTAAAAGATAGATACCATCAGGTTAAAAAATTTTTAAATCCATCCATATGCTGTTACAAGCGACAGAACTGAAATAAAATTATGCAGAAAATTAAGGGATAGAAAAAATACACATATCAGGCATATGTAAACCTAAATAATGATGGTGAAGCAATATTAATCACAGATACAATAGAATTTAGGCAAATGGCATTTGGGGGTAATGGGAATTCACTATCCTAAAATAATTATCTGCAATTATGAGCTGGATGTTCTTGAATAGCATAGCCCTGGAGTATCAAAACCAATATTGTATCAATATGCATAAGGCAAAAGCGAACAGAATGATAAAAAATTGCAAAGCTATAACCATAATGTAAGATTTTAATTCACTTCTATATATACAGATAAGAAAATTAGTAGACAGAGAATCCAAACACTATCCCCCTGCATAATCTGATAAATAAATATACCACCTTGGAATCATTGTTGGGGCAGTTCTCTGAAAACTCTGGTGGACATCCAGGCTGGCACTTCTTTCTGATGGAGATGGCTTTGTTGGTAACAAGACAAAAATCACTGTCCTTCAAAACCTAGGAAGTAATGGCACTGACATGAAGTAACTAGAAACCTGTCCGGGTGGCAGGCTAAGTGCCGTGTTCTGGGTTAGTGCTCTGAGCCTCAGGATTCCCATCTGGAAGATGGGCATGGGAACCGTGTGTGGTCTGCTGACTGGGAGCACAGACTGGCAGGAGGAGGGGAGGAAACGAATAGGCTTTGAGCCCATTAAGCTCCATGCATATGCCAGTGTCCTGATGCTGTGAGATGTTCTTGTGGATTCAGACCAGAATGCTACTGTGTTCACAGAAGGTACGAGACAAATCATGGCTGGATTAGTTAGACAGGGAGCAGAATAAATCAGCCATACCAAGAGTTTGGTCTTTTGGGAGGAAAGCCTGGTTTGAACAGGGAGCTATTATTGTCCTGGAAATGAGGGAATTGGGAGTGTCCAGGTCATCAGAGCCCAGCTAATTAAGGCTGGACTTAGTCACCCTAACAGGAAGTCTGGGAGCCTGATAGCTGGAGGCCAGCGGACTTGATGCTACCATCCCCTGAGGTCCTGCCAGGCCACAGAGGCTTGGCCCTGGGACACTAACGGGTTCCATCCTGGGCCCACGCCTGAACCCACCGATGCGTGGAACCACTTACTCCTGAGAGCTGGTTCAGGGGCCCTGGTTCAGGTGGGGTAGATCCCCACCCCAGCCAATGCTTGAAGGCCTACATGACACTCCATTTTCAGTGAAGAAAGAAAGGCTACTTCCAGGGAAGGAAGAGTCTGGAAGCTAAAGGAATGGGGTCATATTAATTATCTATGCTGTGTAACAGGCTACGAATTTAGCAACCGAACACCCAGTTATCATATCTTAGTTCTTGTAGGTCAGAAGTATAGATGGGCTCTGCTGGGTCACCTGCCAAGGGTCCCACGAGACTGAAATCACCAGGCCAGAGTCTTATCTGGAGGCTCTTGGCGGATTCTGCTTCCCAGCTGTCTCAGGTTGCTGGCAGGATTTAGGTCTTTGTGAATTTCCATCTGAGGTCCCTATGTTCTTGCTGGCCACGATCTGGGTTCTGCTTTAAGCTCGCAGTAACCATCCTCAGGTCCTGGCCCCCTGCTCCTCTCTCTCAGCAAGGGAGCCCCTCCTTCATGCCTAAGCCCCCTTACATGTCAGACCTCTCCGAGTGCCTTGTCTCCCACCAACCAGAGAAAACCGCATTTAGAGGTCCCAGGCAATTATGTTAGGTTTGACGAGATCCCTCCAAGTCTCCCTGTCTTAAGGTCACCTGATTAGCAGCCTCAATGCCATCTGTAAAGTCCCTCTGCCATATAAGTAACTTCATCCAGGGAGGGGTATTTCATCATAGTCACAAGTCTTACCCACACTCAAGGGACAGAGGTTGTACAGGGCAAGGGGCTTCAGGCCCACCTCGGCCTTCTACCCTTCCCACAGGGCTTGGAGGTGAAATGGTCAGGTTGGGCCAGAAAGGAGTTTCCTGGCCCCTGGTGAGCTGTGGAGTTTGATTTTGGTGAATTCCTGTCATGCTGGGAATCTAGAAGCCTGGACCTTGCTGTCAGCTGAGCTGTGCTCACCACTTCTTGCTGTATCTGTTACTTAAAGTCACCCTGAACCTACTGGCTTGAAGACCAATGTTTATTTAGCTCGGACACTGCAGGGTGAGCTGGGACAGGACTCCGCATGGAGGTGTCAGCAGGGGCAGCTTGACTTGGGACTAAGGGTCAGCTTCAAAGGAGTCTCACTTTGTGGCTGATGAGCAGGCGCTGGCTGGTGGCAGGGTCCGGGCTGCAGCTGAGGCCCGGGGTCTGGGTTCCTCCTGTGCATCCACTCAGGCTTCCTCACACATGGTGACTGAGTTCCAAGAGCAACATTCCAAGAAGTGGAGGCTACCAGCTCCTTGCAGCCCACCCGAAGAACTGGCACAGGATTGCTCCTGCCCCGTTCTCTTGGTCGAGCCATTCCAGGACCAGATTCAAGGAGAGAGGGCAGAATCCCAGCCTCTAGGTGCCAGGAGTATCATAAAATTGGGGGAACAAAGACTGTTTAAGAAGGGCCACCCATGCTGTGTGACCTAGCCAAAGACTCTGAACCTCATCTAGAAAAGAGGACAAACACTTCCTCCTCTTGTTGGGAGGAAGGACGAAGCTGGTGCGAGCCCCGTCTGGGAGCCTGGGACTCAGAGGCGAGTTCTCTGTGCTTTGCAGAGCTGTGCCGCTGCTGCACCTGATCCGAGGGGCCACAGGAGAAAAGGGGCTTGGCTAGGCGCGCACAAGGGGAGACCCAATAGCCGCCTTGAACATGGCTCCCAGGGCCTGTTTTGGAGAGCCACGTCCTGGGATGCCTGCAGAGAGGCCGCAGGTCAGCGTGCCAGTGGGCTGCTTTAGAGCAGCAGCAGAGGTGGAAGCTGGGAGGCTTCCTCCCACTCTCCCACTCTAGCCAGGAGGACACACAGGGACTTAGAGATGCCTGAGTGCTGCTGGGGCAGTAGAAGCTGGACAGGTGTGCCTCCCACAGCTGTGGGTGGTGACTGAGTGCATCCCTGGGCTCCCTGGGAGAAAGGCAGAGTCAGCCCGCTATTGGGGCTGTTAGCACCTGGTCCAGGGGACTCCCAGCAGGCCATCAGAGTGCTGGAGCCCTGGCCCCGTCCTCATCCTGGAGAGGGTCCTGCTCCCTCCAGTAAGGGCAGAGGTCAAGGGCGTCTGTGGCTGGAGGTGACACCACAGCCCCACTCAGCGGAGGGAGGCCCATGCTGACACCATCAGATCTGCTCTCCAGGCGGCTGGGCTGCCAGGTCCTGATTCTCCAGAGATGGCAGTCTGCACTCCGGTCACCAGCTGGGAAGAGGTGGGCTCTCCATCAGCCTCCAGCCCCCAAACAGGGTCTGACTTAGGGTTTTCCATCACTTCAAGCCGTTTGGGAGAGCGATACACCAAGCCAGGCTTCGGTTTGGAAAGGAGAAAGGAAACTTTTGTTGAGTCTGTTTCGTGCCAGGCACTGTGCTAAACGTGTCCTCTGATCCAATGCCTATTTTGTAGCAGGGAAACTGGCACTAGAAAGGCGAAGGAAAGGTCCAGCTGTTAGTTATCCAAGGCTGCACAGCAAATCACTCCAATTGGCAACTTAAACATTTATCAGCTCACAGCTGTGTGGGGCAGGAATCCAGGTGTGGCTTGGCTGGCCCCTGGCTGAGGTCTCTCACAGGCTTCATTCAGGTGTTGCCGGGGGCTGTGGTATCATCTCAAGGCTCGACTGGGGCGGGCCTGCCTGCGAGCTCGCCCAGTGATGCTGGCACCATTCACTTACGTGCTGTTTGTTGACTGAAGCCCCTCTTGTGAGGTTCCTTGTCACGTGGGCCTCTCCATAGGGTAGCTCAGGGCCTGGCAGCTGGCTTCCTTCAGAACAAGGAAGCGAGAAAGCAAGAGTGGGCACTCAGGATGGAACCCAGAGTCTTTTTTGTAACAATTTTGGAAGTGATATCACATCATTTCCCCATATTCTCTTCTTTAGAAGAAAGTCACTAGGGGCCCCTTCTGTTCAAGGAGAGGAATTACACAAAGGAGATGGGATACCCAGGATACCCAG
This sequence comes from Bos javanicus, assembly GCF_032452875.1. NCBI lineage: Eukaryota > Metazoa > Chordata > Mammalia > Artiodactyla > Bovidae > Bos > Bos javanicus. Next base: position 43,984,200 of record NC_083895.1, on the reverse strand, counting down.
AGCCAGAGCTGGGTTTGACCTCACCTGTCTCTGACTGCAGCCTTTGTGCCATAGACCCCACCCCACCCACCACACACTCATACCACACACTTATCACAATCTGCATGTACACATACCTACACACATTCAGAGATACTCACACAAACCACACACACACACACACACACACTTACCAAACCACATACATGTACACATTCACACTCACACCCCGTTGTCAGGAGGAGGCTGAGGACAAGGCAGCTATAGCAACGAGCACTGAGAATCGGGGTTCTGTTGTCACTTAGAAAATCATCTTGGGACCAAAAATAGAATGCTGGGCCAAGCACGAATAGAAGTATTAGTTCAAGAAGGAAGTTATAGGCTCCCTAGCAACATTTTAGAAAATGCAGTAATTTCTGGAGCTCAGAGGAGCGGCGGCATCAGCTGCAGGGCCCGGTGTCTGGAGTCCCTCCCTGGCTGGGTGGGCTTGGATAAGCCGTCCTTTCTGTGTGATGGTGACGCCTACGTCACGGCTTGAAGCCTGGCAGTGCTAGGCCCTTAGCAAATGTGACCTCACCCCATTTCCCTTTCAGACACTTTGGCTGTCCTCACAAGTCCCAGAATCCGTTTTTGGATAGAAAAAGGAAGCATTGTTTTACAGATGCTGATGGCCAGCCCCAAGGCGAGACCCAGCAGGGGGCAGGCTGGGAAACATCTGCGTGTGGGTGCAGGTGTGGGGAAGGGTTGGGGTAAGCGTTCGCTATGGTGTATGTGTGCCTGTCACGCGTGAGAGAGGTGGGATAGGAGGGTGCTTAGAACACCCACCCCAGAAAGCTGCTCACTGATGCGTGGTGCCAACTATATCCAGGAGGTGGCGCTGCGCGCCTGTGCAGCCGCAGCTCAGGGCCAGAGCCGGTGAGTCCTGACTGCTGCGTATCAGGTCTGTGCTCCCAGCTGTGTTCCCAGTCAGAAGTCTGTGGCCAACAAATGAGCCTCATCTGGAAATTGCTGCCATCAGACCCACCCGAATTCTATTTGAGGATGGGCTTAATAGTCCACTTCCCAGTGCTGCACTTGTTAATTTCAGGGAGGAAGAAAGCCTTCACTTGCACCAGGAAAGCACTTTTCACGCAATACTGATTTGGATCTTCACAAATAACCTGTCCAGTGAGGACACTGAGGTTTAGAGGTTCAGCAGCTGCCCAGGGTCACACAGCCGGGAGGCGAAGGAAACCTGGACTGCCTTCAGTCTCTTCCTATGGCCCCACCTTGGTCCTGCTCCAGGCTCAGTGGAGGGGGCTGTGCTGGGGGCAGGGCAGGGAACTTGTGGGCGCATCGAGGGTCGTGGACCGAGAGAAGACTGAGGCCAGATGGCGGAGGGGCTTCTGTGATCAGGGCTTTGCTCTTCCTCTGCCTCCTGGGGTGGGAGTGCCTGTAGGGCTTGTGAGCCCAGAGCAGTGTGAGTGGACATTAATGGCCTCTTTCTTTAAGGGGAAGAAGCCATGGGCATGCCCTAGGGTTGCCCAGCGTGTTTCCACAGCTGCTAGTTCCTGCCATATGGGCAGCCCTTCAAGCCCTTGACACACGGTTCTGAAGTCCTGAGTCTAGCAAGGCAGGACCCTTTCCAGTGGGACACACACGGGCAGACTGGGCTCAGAGGCAATGGAGCTGGGAAGGAGCTCTTGGGGAGTTTGAGGGTGGGGGCTGGGGGAGGGGGAGAGGCAGGCTGATTCCTCTGCGTTTCTGAAGACTCTGCAGTCCCCTAGTCAGGGAATCCAGGTTTCCCCTGAGTTGCCTGAGATGAGCAAAGGTGGCTGGATGGCAGGGAGCGGAGGAGGGTGGGTGACCAGGACCCAGCCCCAGCCTGAGCAAGCACCGCTGCAGGAGGGGAGGGAACACCTGATTTGCACCCACCTCTGAGCCAGGTGTGCAGGACAGGTTGCCTGGCTAACTCCTGCGAGAAACCTGATGACGGAGCCACCTTACCCCAGGAAGGGACGGCATAGGAAGGGTGGGGAGGGTGCCGCCCAGGCTGACTCGGACAACAGAAGATCACGTACTGCCCTGGAGGAGGGTAAGCGCCTGGCTCAGGTCTCTGTGTGAGGCTCTCTGTTCCCCTGGCCCTGTCCACCCAAGCTCAGTGTCCCTTTTCCTCATCCTCAGCCTGTCTGCAAGGAAGCTGCACTGCCACCCTTCCTTTCGCACTTCTGTGTCCCCAGGGCCTGTCACAGAGCCCCATGCTGGATACCTGGAGTGCCCTCTGCCTGCCCACCCCCGACAGCGTTTGTCCAGCTATGCCTGGCTTTCTGACTGAAACACTGCAATCCCTTCGCTCTGTTCCCCACCGCTCTGCCTGAACAGGGGGATGTTTCCCTAGTCGGTGTCCCAACTCCAGGATCACCTCTCTCAGGCTTTAACTGCCAGTTCCACTCAAGAGAGCTTCAGTGGGAACCTGTCCTGAAGCCATGCTCCATGTTCCCACAAGGAATGGTTCCCACGCAGCAGGAAAGGGGCCTTTCTGCACTTGAAGCACCTCTGCTCCCAGGGCTGCTTGCCACTTAGAATCTAAAGTGGGGGCACCTTAGCACGTCTCTCCAGGCCCCGAAGGCCCAGGCCCTCTGGCCCCTGCCTGCCTCTGCAGCCTGTGCCCCGCCCCAGCATCCCAGCAGCCTGGGCGGTCTGCATCTGAGCCATGAGCCACAGTGGGGTTCCTGCCTCTGCTTTGGATGGGCCTTGCCAGGGGGTCAAGGAGTGGGAACGTGCAGGCTGTGGTAGGACCTGGGAGGTCACCCTGCAAGGGAAGGAAGCCCCCAACATTTGTCTTTGGGGCCTTGACGTAAAATAAATTTGGACATACATTTGGACTTTGCCCCCAGTTCCCGGCACACAGCTCTAAAACCTTTGGAATTTCCCGAGCATAGGAATGTCTCTAGTTATTTGTAAAGAGCACCTTGACTGTACCTGGCATTATGTCTCGGAGGCACATGGCACCCTGGTGGGCCCTCAAGAGAGCTACAGGATGGTGGTGGGGGGGGGTGGCCATCAGAAAGACCAAGCAAGAGATTAGAGGTTGAGAACTTTCAGTCCTACCAGTTCTGACCCCTGGAGGGTGGGCATGGGGGGCTGAGCAGTGATTTGCTCAATCTCCCTATGTGATGAAACCCCAAGAAAAGATCCCGAACCAAGGCAGCCTGAAGAGTCTGTGGGCTGGTGAACATGTGGACGTGCTATGAGGGACCCCTGGACCCCTGCGTCCCCCCACCCCGATCTTGTCCTGTGCCCTTCTTCTGGTTGTTCATTTGTGGCCTCTAAACTGTATTAGTCAGCATAGGATTTTCCCACGTTCTCTGTGTTGTTCTAGCAAAGTATCAAATCTGGGGGGTGGTTCACGAGAATCCCCAGTGTGTGGTCTGCTGAGCAGAAGTGCGGGTAGCCTAAGGACACCTGCCAACTTGGGGCCGGCATCGGCAACAGAGGAAGTCCAGGAGGACTAAGTCCTTATCCTTATCCTGTGGGGTCTGCTCTGACATCGGGCAGTTAGCATCAGAAATGAAATGAATTGTAGGCACCCCATCAATGTGGAGAGCTGGTGTTGGAACGGTGCAAGCCTGCAGCCTTCTTCACCAACCTCACCGCCTACATTCATCCCCTCCATGACGATGTTCCAGACACACTGGTGTGTGATCCAGGTGCCATCCTGAGGCAAAGTGAACTCCCAAGCATTACGGGAGAAAAATCAGGGAGCACAAGGGCAATGCATCCTTCTGTGGTAGAGTCATCTGGAGTTACCTGGAGGAGGGAGAGAGAACAGAGACAGTTCCCTGGGGAGGGCTTCCCTTGCCCAAGTACTCAGTCTCATGTTCTCAGTCACTCAGTCATGTCTGACTCTTTGCGACCCCCTCTTTGTAGCCCCCCAGGCTCCTCTGTCCATGCGGATTCTCCAAGCAAGAATACTGGAAGGGATTGCCCTTTCCTACTCCAGGGGATCTTCCAGACCCAAGAATTGAACTTGTGTCTCTTGTTTCTTCTGCATTGGCAGGCAGATGTTTTTACCACTGCTCCACCTGGGAAGCGCCCTTTGCCCAGGGTTCAGCACTAAATCTCAGGCCAGGGAAAGGGTTCCCACAGTGACTGCTGCGTGGTGCCCAGGGGACACGCAGCCATGGATACAGCCGCCACACCCGCACACCCTCTGTGAAGTCCCAGGGTGGTTGGCAGCACCTGGAGTCAAGGTAAACTGAGGAATGTGATAACAGATGTCCCTCCAGTTAGGTTTACCATTTCAGAATCAAAGTGGACCAGCTTGGGACTGAGGGCATATGATGAGTGAAGCAAGGGGACCTGCCTGGCTGGCATGGCTATTCTGGACATTGAGGTCTTCTTTAAACTGATCGTGACTCTGGCAGGCATGGTGTCTGCACAATTCCTGCTTGTGTGGTTATAGGCTGGCTCACTAAAGAACCTTCTCTGGCATTTTCTGGGTCTTTCACATCCTGTTTTCCAGACTCCCTCCATGAGAAGGGACTGCTGTGGGCATTTGAGAGCTCTGAGGCTTGCTGGCTTTTGTCCTCCAAGCTTGGCAGTGGGCTGGAAATGGGAACAGGACACGGTAGCAAGAATCAGGGCTGTTGGAAAATCACAAAAACGTGTTTTGATGATGCTGTTGTAAGCTCTCCAGTCTATAAAGAATTCCAAATGGTGTAATGGGAAGCAGTCACAGATCCCAGGCCTAGACCCTCCAGTTCCCATCCCTGTGCCTGGGAAAGATATTGACTCCTCCAGGCACACAGCAAGGCTCCAATCATAGAAACTCAGATGAGCCCTCCAGAATGTGGAGAGGGCATGATGTAGTTTGTCTTTTTTAACTTATTCAGAAATTCCACCCGAGATTACTTATATGTGTAAGACCTGATCAATAGAGTCCTCGTGATAGGCTGAAAAACTTGAGTTGGTCAGCGTGTGTGCAACTCATTCACTCAGTTGACATTTTCTGAGTCCTTTCTGAGTGTTCGCTGAAGCCCTGGGGTAGTGCTTCTATAAATGTGGCCACCAGCATCATCACTAAGAAGATTTGAAGTTGGAAATGCAGATTTTCAGATACTATCCAGACTCACTCATCAAAAACCGTGAACAGGAGCGGCCCCAGCGTTGTGCTCTAACAGGCCTTTACAGTTGCTTTTGATGCACGCTTAGGTTTGACAGTCACTTCCCTACAGTGTGCTCCGTGCTGGGGGTGGAGGACAAAGTGGGTCATAGGGAAATAGAAAGAGAGTTAAGAGTGTGGGAAAGCGAAGAAAGGCACCAAGTTAGGGAAGCAGGCGCAAAGCCAGGTTAGCGAGTTTACTTTCCTTGAAATGTATGGGAAACCACTGATGTCCATGCTGGACGTTTAGGAACAGCTTCTTGAGTACTGTGTTGAGGGTGACTTGGAGGGGATCCAGATTGGAATTCAACCAGTTAGAAGGCTGGTGCATGAATAATCCAGACCAAAGATGACGAGAGTCTGAGTTAGGGGAAGCGCAGTGGGAAGGGCAGAGGGTGGCTGGAGCTGAGAAAAATTAGGTAAATGTGAACTCACTGGTGGGGTAGACGTCTCAAATGAGTCCCAGGTTTCTGGCGAGGGGACTGGGTGGTGGTGATGTCATTCTTTGGAGCAAGGAACAGGAGTGAGTTTGGAAGAACCAGTAATGAGTTCAGTTTGGGACATGGTGAGTTTGAACGGCCCTTGGAACTTCTGGATTGAAATGCAGGTCTGGCGCCAGAGGAGATGGGGCTGGAGGTGTGGAGGGAGGTGGGAGGGCCCCCCGGGAGTGTCAGGGATAAGCTGAGCAGGGGCCCCTGGCTGGGCCTTCTATAAGCACAGCCCCTGAGACCATTGCCCGTCACCAAATCTACTGTGGCTTGAGTTCAAGGATGTGAAAGGGTCAGGGACATCTCGTGTGGAGGCTGGGGAGCAAGGCTCTGCTACTCGGATTGGGTGGGGCCGGGGGATGAAGACGAGGTTCAGTGTGAATCAGGGCTGCCAGAAGCCCATCCCCATGCTCGCTGTATCCATAGAGGTGGGACCGCTCGAATGAGGGCATGGGGCCTCTTCAGGGCCGCTCAGGCCCCACAGAGGTGGTGTCCCAGAAGAGCCTGAGAGAAAAAGAGAAGGGCCCGGAACCCACCCAGTGTAGTGGCTGAGTGGAGGGTGCTGCCCACACAGCAGGGTAAAGGGAGGGAGCCGATGCGTCTGTTTCCTGGTGGCACTTCCTCTGGGTGGCTCTGTACCTCCTGGAGAAGGCAGCCAGAGGAGGGGGCTGCCAAGACTTTGAAGGAGCCTTCTGACTGTGGAGTTGTAGTCCCTCCCAGGACCCCGTCCCCCAGGGATGTCTTGAGAAGCTGGACTCCATTTAGGGGATAATACAGAAGTGGCCCTTCTTGCAGGAACTGGTTCTGATGGATCTTGGAAATTGCCTCTGCGCTGAGAAGGGGGTGGTTCTGTGACTCGTTCTCCAGGCAGCTGTACACCAAGTATTGGCTGGCAAGGTGATCCAGGTTGTGGCCTTGGTCGTGGTGGTCATGACAGCTTACTGGATGGCTCTTGGCTGGGAGGGCACCTTGGGACAGCTTTCCCTGAATGAAGGGCCAAGGGTTTCAGACTTGATCCTATTTTCTTTCCATTCATTTGCTTCTTTGTTATGGTTCTGGTTCTCCAGCTATATTTGCTTAGTGGCCTTTTTATTAAAAGGAAATCAGAAACTGGGAGATAAGCATCCCGTGACTATTTTGAGGATGAAGAAGGGTGCACAGGCAATTCCAAAGCCGTTCATACAGCTTTGAGGTGAACGTGCTAAGTGGCAGCATGTGATGCAAGGGTGGCCCAGGGCAAGTCGGGAGCCGGGAGCCCTGAGAAGGCATGTGCCGAGCAGACATGCGGACGTGTGTGTGTCACAGTTCCTATATTTGGCCCCTCTAGACTGGTGGTGATGAGAGACACATGGACACGGGAAACAGCAGGCAGAAAGCATGGTATTAGGGTTGGTGTGGTGGATGGGTTGAGGTGGGCACAGAGTGCTTAGATATTGTCTGATAATTGATGGATAAATAAAAGCAGTAAGACCCTTCCAAGCCAGGGAGTAGTTGGTGTTGGGATGTGCAGGTGGTGGAGCCCTCAAGCAGGTTTGTGGAGTTTCCAGTGGTTCAGTGTGACTGAAGTAGCAAAGAGGAGGCCAGGGGCTAAGTAGGGGCAGAGGTGAGGTGACGTGCCCCATGCCCTGCTTCGCTCTGCTCTGGTGGAGACAAGAGCTCTTCCATGACTTTCTGCAGGGAAGTGGCACCATGGGCATTTTCTCAAGACTGCTTCAGCAGCCGTGGTCTAGATAATGGGTAAGGAAGGTGCAACCAGGTCAGTGGAAACGGGTCAGGAGAGGAGAGGGTGGGCAGAGATAGGAGGTGGGGCCAGCGGTACTCTGAAGCTGATGGGAAGCTTGGCTCCTCACGTGCATAATCTGGCCTGGAAGATTAGAGAAAGATCTTCGCTCCCTTGGTGGTAGAGTCGAGCCCTGGGGCTTCATTCCTGGGCATGGCTCTGAGGCAGGTGTTAGTCAGGGGTGAGTTGCCCAAGGTCACAGTGTTGAAAGCAGAGCTCTGCCTCCAACCTGTGTTGCTCCCATGAATCATGATGTTTTTCACTCATTCCACAGCCTTCCCAGCGTTCAAGCTCTAAATGCAGCTACACACACACACACACACACACACACACACCCTAACTACACTGAATACACTAAACAATCGGCTTTGTTTGAATCAAGAAACAAATGGTTGGTTGAGGGGCCAGCTTGTGACCAGAGTCACCAAGCGTACTTGCTTCTCTGTGACCTCAGAAAGCCAGCCCCACTGGCCCAGGGATCACTTTCTGGCAGGAAAAGATGAGGGGCAGGCTCAAGCGCTCAAGGCTTTGAAGCAGTTTCAGTTGGGCTTCCAAGCCAAGACGCATGGCTGAATTTGTCCAGGGAAGCGATCACGCACCCATCTTCATTTCCTTGGCTATAAAATGGAAGGAGAACCCAAGAACCTAATCCCATAGAGTTGGTGTGGGTGTGACCTGGGAAGAACTGGACCACACGATGGCCATGGTACCTGGTCGTGGCAGGTGCCCCTGAAGTGACAGGGCTCATGGGCATTGGCGTCGGTGGCCGCCACCTTCTCTCACCATCACCATCATCAGCATCACTGCTGTCATTAACCTCCCCACCTCCTTGTCTTTGCGGTCTGTTCTCTACGTTAACCTAGGGACAGTGATTGGGGGGAACAGTAATGAATACAAATCGCTCCCTAGCCACCTCGGAGGCTGTCGTTAGCATCTCGGCCTCCCAGGGCTGATCGTCCTCGTACCGCCTGAGCAGCTGCTGTCAGAGCGCGGGAGCATGGGCCTGATGAAGACAGATGACGCCTCCTCTGCCGGGCCTTCGCCTGGGGTAATGGTGTGCAAAAACGGGGCCAAGCATTTATTCAGAACTCTGCTCTCTGCTCCGAGCTGAGTAATTGGAGGCAGGTGCTAACTGCAATTTAAATAAAATGTTGAGTTAATCAGGTCAGTCTGACAAGGATGTTACGAGTCCCCTTTCAAGTTTCCAACAGAAATTTGAAGGCAACTTGGAGGCCTGAGGAAGTGTGGTCATTTCTTAAGTTTCTCTGCAAAGATAAGTTAAAGGAATTATTTTTTAAAGGCCTATTTATTTTCACTTTTGTGATATAAAAATGAGATGGTTAGAAGACCAGCAAATATATCTGTCTAATCCATCATATAATTATGTGAAGTACTCAGCATGGGGCTGTCACGCTCACCTTTTGAGGGAGCACCCAAAGCGAACATAGTCAAATCCAATAGACCTAGATGCCTGGCCTTGGACAGCAAAATCAGTGCCCATGGGTTCCCAAACTTAGAAGCCAGAATGCCACCCTTCCCCCCACCACAGTGTCTGGACAAGACCAAGAGGAACGATATAAAGTCCATACCTGTCCTGTCCGCACAACTTAGGCTCAGAGGGTTAAAAAAAATAAATGTCCGAAGTCCCAAGACTCCTGGCGTACAGGGGCCCTGCTGGGGTGCAAGCCAGAGGCATTGTCTCATACAGCCACTGTGGCCTCTGCCCAGGCCACTCTCAGCTCCCGACCTGCACAACCCACCCAGTGGCCAAGCCCTGATCATGCTGCTCTAGTACGACCACAAGCCGCCACAGGCTCGCTTTCTCCATGCTTTGTCTTGGTCTCAGGCCCTCCAGGAATCCGATCCCCCACTCAGCTCCTCCCGTGGCTGTTGCCCGTGAGTGAGGCTGCCCATCTTGAAGCTAACTGGTACCTTCCAAGCCCATCCCTCCTTTCATCATTCCAAACATGATTAAAAATTCCATTTTCATTTCTGGAACCTACCTGGTAGTCCAGAAATTTGACAGTGTTTCCTGAGAAGTCCAGAGTTAGGTCAAGAGGCTGCCCTGGACCTGAAAAGACTTGTTAGGGAGGCCGCGGCTGGGAGCTGAGTGAAGAGGAACATGAGACAGTCCCAGCCTTATCTGGGTGGTGGCCGGTTCCTAAGGTTCTACAGTAAGTGGTGTGACTCCTTGTGAGGCAGTGTGGGCTGCAGGAAAGGCATGGTCTATTCAGTCCAGAGAAGCTGGGGGACTGAGTCCCAGATCCACCTGTTACTATTAGTGTTGCTTTGGAGGGACATCTACTCTCTTCAAGCTGTTTCTCTGCAGACCTGAGTCAGCTTCAGCAGAAGTTGAATTTATTGGAAGAGATCAGGCCAGGGCCAAAGAAGCCTGGTGCATGGGCTTGGAGAACAGGTAGGAATCAAGGCAAGGTGGCGCTGCCAAGGTCAGCTACATGACCTTGGCATGTGGGTTGGGAGGGTGTGGGCCCAGGCCACTGCTGCCGCCACGCTGGCCCCACTGCCCCGTGCTGCCGCCCCCGCCCTTTCCCACTGCTGGCTGGAGGAGTGTGGGGACATGGCCTGTGGGCGGGGAGGAGAAAGGCTGAAGAGCTGTGCGTGAATTGCTCAGTTTTGATAGTGGTGGTTGTGCCTTGCGTCCCCTGAGCCTCAGGCCAAGGCCGGTTCTCCAAGCGTGAAAGGGCATCCAGAGGCTTGGCAGCCAGCCGAGAGAATGAGAAGCAGCCTAGTGCCAATTCACATGTTTTCTGGGGACCCTGGTGATTAAAGATAAGGTCTGAAGTGTTCTGGGTGCCCTAAGGCCCTTTCCCCATCAACTTCCTCAGGCTGAGTCTCGTGGCCCGTGGGGAATCCTCTGATTTTCCCGGAGAAGATTTTGAGGGGTATGTGGCCTAGCCTTACCCAATTGGTTTGGGGTCCAAATGCCTAATACCTGGATCAGAGGGAAAAGGAAAGGGGCTAATTGATTGATTGACTTTTATGTCACAAACCCAAGGGTAAAAGGAGGGACTTAGTCATCTGGGTGATTAATTTGGGCATCTTGGGAGATAATTAGGAGGTCATTTATCTTTTTCTTTTAATTAGGATTTCCATGGAGAAAAGCTGGAGTCTGCTACCAGACATCTTGCTGGTTTGTGAGCCATAGCTCTAGCTGCCCAAACAAGACCAAGGCAACTGTTCACCCTCAGCTTGTTCTACCAAAGACACAAAATAAAAGCCAAGTGCCAAGAGTGTGGTGGACTGAGGTTTGTGTCCCCTCCTTACTGACTGTGGGTTTTACTTGACTTTGCCAGGCTTCAGAAGCGTCTCTCCAAATAGAAATCAGGGTCTAGTGTTCAGGGTGACTATGAAGATACAACAAAACCATTGTTGTAAACTTCCTGGAACAAAGTTGGCAAAATTTCTCTGTAAAGAGTCAGATAGTAAATATTTTAGGCTTTGCGGGCCATACGGTCTTTGTCGCAAATACTTAATCCTGACGTTGTAGCCTGAAAGCACCCAAAGACAAAACATGGACCTGGTTGTGTTCCAATAAAACTTGACTGACAAACGACAGTGGGCAGAATTCAACCTGCAGGCCTTAGTTGGCTGAAAATAGTAGGTGTTGAATAAAAGTGAGGTCCCTTCTATCAGAGGAAGCTGAATTGGATGATAAAGAAGCTGAATAACGTGTTCAACAAAAGTGGGGCTTAAGATCAGGCAGGAGGAAGAGAAAGGGGCTCAGAAGGTTTCCTCAAGAATGACTGGATTGTACCATAGAGCATCTGCCCTGACACATAAGCACCACCAGCCACAGGCAGGCCTAACTTGAACGCTCTCTCTCCTACAGGGGTCTAGAAAGAGGCTGGAGAATATCCTGGGCCAGTAGATACAGGCTGGCCACATGGCTGCATTGAGTAGGGATAAGTCTTGGGCCAGGGCTGACCATCACTCCAAAACGGAAGCGCCACCACTGGGAGTCCTGACCAGAGGACAGTGAGTGGGGCAGGGGCTCTGAGCTGGAGCCTTGCCCGTGCTACCTTGTCCTGGAAGTGAGCATCTTTGCTCATCCTTGCTCATGCCCTGTGGACATTTTCCGGGCCCATGGGACACTTTAGAGCTAGTTCCTGAACATATGAATACTTTCTGTGCAGGAGCTCATGCCAACTCTTTCATCTAGGCTGATATTGCCAGGTCTTAACTTTAGTGGTCTCATATTTATAGCCTTTGTTTTGCAATCAGCAAAGGAGTCTTCTGTCCGTTTGTCCTCAGCTGGGATCTGGAGCAAGATAAGAGCAAGATGAGAGCAAGGGCTGGGAGCTGGGAGGAGGCTCGAGCAAGGGCCCCGGGTCACAAGAAGGACTGAGTGAGTTTGGGAGGCAAAAGGAGATATGACTGATACCTGGGTATATTATTCACCCCTTGTGCAAGGATTTGTGCTCAGCAACTGACTTGGCCCCAGGCTTTCACCTTTCACCTGCCCTTCTTGGGTATAGGGACAGAGGAAGATCATATTGATGGAGTTGCTCATGATCTAGGGGGCTGAGAGTCTGGGAAATAACCAACAAGAGAAGCCATTTAGGATTACATTTTTATTTCTCCCCTGTATGTTTGGCTAGTTCCCATTATTCAGAATTGTCCTTGAATTTTAATCTGTTTTGTTTTTAATGACAGCGATATAGACCCTCAGAATTATCCCAAGTATCCTGATGCTGCTGCTGCTGCTAAGTCGCTTCAGTCGTGTCCGACTCTGTGTGACCCCATAGACGGCAGCCCACCAGGCTCCCCCATCCCTGGGATTCTCCAGGCAAGAACACTGGAGTGGTTGCCATTGCCTTCTCCGCCAAGTATCCTATTAGGTCATAAGTGTGTTGTTATCAACGTGAGAATATCCCGCAGGGCCCCTCCAGTCTCCTTGCACTGAGAGGAGAGGGCCGCTGACGGTGGTGGTGTTCGCAGCATGTGGCTAGGCTCTGGCAGCGGCACCATTTGTGACCCAGGCATGGGGTCCAGGTAGGAGAGCCCCTCTTCTGGACTTGGTTAAGGAAGACCTGTCATCTTTCCTGAGGCACAGCAGGCTGCATCACCTTTTTCTCTCTCTCACTTGGCAGAGTGGGCTTTCTTAGTCTGAAGCCCCAGCTGTGCTTTTCAACATCCCATTAGCAGAGGGACTGAGGTTGAAGTCCGGTCCCCTCCGTGATGCTTGACCCTGGAGTGCTTAATTAGTGTGTGACACCAATTGTCCATAATTTCCGCCCAAGCCCTGCTATGATTTCTCCAGCACAAACATGGCTCAGGGATTACTGATAAGGGGCAGAAGGGCCAGAGCAGAAAGCCCAGCATTTCTCGCGTCCACGGCCAAGGCATTGCACAGCCGATGTTGCTAATCCTTTAATGAGGGCCTAGTGGCTGCTGAGGGCAGGGGCCAGGGAAGCAGGGAGGGATGGAAGAGCACAGCCTGGACTGCACAGAAGCCCCAGGAATGCCTTACATTAACAAACCTAGCTCGTGGGGCAGCTGTTCCCACCTCTTCTTGATGCTTATGGAAACTTGTGCTAATTATAGACAGCAACGTGGCTCTGGAAAGGAAGTTCTTTCTGAAATCTCATGGCCTCCAGTGATAATATTTTAGAGCTGTGACATGAACATCAACGGTCCATTGTAGGTGGGCAGGATGAGAACATGCCAGCCCAGCACAGCCTCCGCACCCATGCCTGCCAGACAGATGCCCGGGAGAGCACCATCTGGCTGTGAACCAAAGTGGTTCATAAGTGCATTTTTGAAACCAGACAGTCTTAGGTTCAAACCCCACTTCTGCTTCTACCCATTGTGGGTTTGACCTGTGGTGCATTTCTTATGGGCCCAAGAGAGGGTCTCCTGGCTGAGTGGAGACCTGCCCTTCAGCCTCATCATTGCAGCTTGCACATTCAGGGCACCCCTGCCATATCTCCTGAAAGATGCTGCTGCTGGACTACAGAGAACCTGAGTGGTTCCTTCTCTCTTTAATCCCAAAGCCCACGGCAGTTGGCAGTTTGCACTATCTCCTCCCAGCCCTGGGATTTAGCGACAGGTGCCTTGGAACGTGTGCCCCAGAGCCCATCCTAAGCAACCCATTGAAAATAAGGAAAATAATTTGTTTGCTCTTCCAAAAGAGGTGTAGAAAAAATAGGCCTTATCTTAGATGCGAGCCAACTCTCTTCAAATTGATCTGTCTCAGAAGAAGTAAGAACGTGCAGGGGTTTTCCTCCTGGGTAAGAGGGGGATATGACAAGAGCCTGGAAACTTGGCAGGGATGCCCTGGATCACAGCTCTGGCATCAGTCCACTTGGCCGTGGACAGGGGAGAAACCTTCCAGTTGTCCGGACGCAGTTCCCTCCTCGGCTTTAGATGAGGCAGGCACACGTGTGGGCGTGGCACAGATGGGACTCGAGCCAGCAAGGGAGGTCTCACTCCTCCACTTGACCTCAAGTTGGTGGACACTTCCCAGCATTTAATGAGCACCACTGTGCGCCAGGCACTCACAGGTGGTACTTCCCACGGTGACAGGTGACCCTGGAGGAGCACAGTTTTCTAGCCTATCGCAGGGCCTCCTGATCCTGGCTAGGTGGGGTGAGCTCAGAGGTCCTGGGACCAGCCAGGCAGGAATAGCCTGGCTATGTTCTTGTGAATAGCCACCCATGTGAGGCCTGATGGGCGGAACTGTTGCAGAGAGAACTTCAGGAGGTGGCCCTGAGCTCTCGGCACCTGGATCCTGAGCCTCCAAGGATCACAGCAGCCAGGCCTCCATGTAATCATGGACTCAGGGAGCCCAAGGACTCACTGGGATGGCTAGGTTACAGCCTGAATGGGAAACAGCCATGGGGGATGGGTCCCAAGACATCCCATGGGAGAAAGCATTTCTCCAAAAGGGCCTGGGGACAAGAAAGCTGATTTGCTAGTACTTTCTGGGTCCCCTCCTTAGTGTAACACAGAAGGCATCTGTGTGTTAAAGGCCCCCACCTTGCCCTCTGCCAAGCTGTTGCTGAGGCAACCTGGCCCTGCTGAGGGGCTGGGTGTAGAGGTGAGACCCTGGGGCTGGAGGCAAACCTGTCAGAGGAAGTCCTGGGTGGCCAAGTGGGCTGGGGCGACCAGAGCAAAGAGGTGGGCTCAGAGTGGGGACACAGAGAGCCAGCGTCTAGTCTCGCAGGCCAAGGGCAGTGGGCACTGTAAGGGCTGAGGACACAGCCTCCCCAGTGTAGCCGCAACAGAGCCCCCAGAGGGGAAAGTGAGACAGCAGCCCATTCCACCTGGGTGTGGGGGTCTCTGAGTGCTGAGGATGCTCAGATTTGGGCAAGCAAATATCTGAGAAGGAGCTCTCGCTGGTGCCAGATGCTGCTCTGGGGCCTGTGCACGAGATTGCTCTCTGAATCTCCACGTGGGCCCTCCCAGCTTGCTTTAGTGGGGAGAGCGTGAGGAGACAGGGCAGGAAAGGTCCCCTCGCTTGACTGGGGTCACACAGTGGCTTGGAAGGGACCCGGTAATGTGGACTTTGGCTCTGTGCACCCCTCGAGCCCATGCAGGCTGAGGTATCTCTGGGTGATGGGAAGAGGTGGTCTGGGGGCCAGAAAGGACCACCACCATCCAGGAGCCTGGCCAGGCTGCTAAACCTTCCTACCTACCCACCTCTCCCAAGCCCTCCCTGCTCTGATGGGCCCAGTGCCGAGGCCAAGCAAGCTGGAGGCGGGCGTTGCTGGGGAGGCAGGAGGGCCTGGTGCAACGCCCCAGCTGGAAGGCGATGTGGGAAACTTCTGCTTGAGGAAAGCTGCTCAAACGCGCCCCTGGGCCTCTGGGTTCAAGGTCTCGTTTTCCCACTGCCTCTACAAATGGAAAAGGGGCTCCAGCAGCTGAGGCCTGAACAATGGTCCTGCTGGCTGCCCGGCTCACCACCAGGATGAGGGGCCCTGGCGGCCAACAACTGCCCTCTGAATGCGGTGCCTTTGAAAGTCTCCTCCTGGGAAACTGGGCATTGGGGCCTGGGACCTTCATGCTGCCCCATGTTCCTCCTTTCTCCGCAGAGCCCTGAGCTCAGGGGAGAGCCTGGGCATGAGAGGGTGTCAGGGAAAAGGACTTCTGGGAGCAGGGGTCTTACGCAGAAAGGTGAGAGGAGGGGGACGCACGCGGCACAGGGCAGCGAAGAGAAGCGGTGTGAGTCTGTCTGCGGGCAGCAGGGCTGGGGGCTGTGAGGGGTGCATAAAGTGGGTGTACCTGGCAGGCGAGCGTGTCTGTGAGGTTGTGGGTAGGAGGTGCTCCCAGGAAACAGGGCTGCGGTTTGAGTGGAGGGTGGATGAGTGAGCGAGTAGGAAGCCGGTAAGCAGGCTGGTCTCAGGACGCAAGGCTTTAGTTGCCATGGGGAGCCCTCAAGGCTTGGGAGGAAGCAGCGGACGCCTGTGGAGTGTGGGGTGGAGTGCAGAAGCCCGCAGAGGCAGGGGACTAGTTGGGCCCCAGGCCCTCCTTCTGTGAGGGCGATGGCCTGAAGGAAGAGGCTGAGGGCCAGTTCTGTGGGGCGGGGGCCATTGGAGGAGGGCCAGGGGACCCCACAGCAAACTGAAGACAGGGAGTGAAGGCTGGGGGCACCCCAGACACGGTGAGTCTGGGGCAGTGTCTGCATGCAGTAGGTCCTTATAGACTTGTTGGCTATGTGACTGGTTGGTTTGTGGTGCCAGTGGGCACAGGGTGCTCAAGACGGGCATCCGTGTGTGTGTGATTGAGGAAGTGGTGTATGTGTGCACCACTCGTCTCTCCCTGTGGCCAAGGTTGAAGCGTCATCTTCATCATGACCAGCAGGGGGAGCTATGCCACTGAGTGGCCCCTCCCCCCAATCTTTCCAGGAAACACTTCCAACAGCTGAAATACATACTTTTACATTTTTGAGTGGGTGCCCATCTCTGGCATCGCTTGGATGGTAATCTAACTCCCGTCCTAGCTGGCAAGCCGTCCACACCTCATTGCCTCCTGTGCTAATAATACCACAGGATGTCGCACCCGGAGCAGCCTGGGGTTCCTGGTCCCCTCAACACTTCTCAGCCCTGAGGAAGGGACAGACAGTCCCTGTTAAAAGGCATCTGAAGCGTGTATGAAATAAAGTCAGAGAAAGGGAAGTCCTCCGTCCACACAGGAGGAGCAACAGGGAGCCTGAAGGCCAGGGGCTTCTCTGGAGCAGGACACCCAGGCCTCTGTCCTCCCAGATTTGGGGGCCTCAGGGCCGCCTGGCAGGGTATGGTTTTCTTGGGAGTGGCAAACAGTAAGAATGGGGCCCTGGGAACGCTGCTGGGACCCTCAGGTCACACCTGGAGGGGGCTGCTTGGCCTCTGCTAATTTTGTACTCACTGTATTGTGGACTCATGCAGCATGCTGCTGCTGCTGCTAAGTCACTTCAGTTGTGTCCGACTCTGTGTGACCCCAGAGACGGCAGCCCACCAGGCTCCCCCGTCCCTGGGATTCTCCAGGCAAGAACACTGGAATGCATGCAGCATGAAGAATGCACCAACAAGGCAAGAGTGGGTGTCAGATGGCCCAGAGGAGGGGTTCACTTCGGCTGGGGGTTGGGGGAGCTGCCAGGCACAGCTTCGGTGGAAGGTCTGTCTGAACTGTGTTCTGGAGGATGAATAAGAGTTGGCTGGGCTGCGTTCCACGATCAAGGCCTGTGTTGCACAAGCAGGAAGAATGAGCCGGGTGGCTGGGGGCAGGTGGTAGAAGGTCACAGGTTCGTGCCAAGAGCTGAGGCCAACCACCGCCATGGGGCGCTCAGGCAGCTGAACTCACACATGGTGGACCCCAGGACCAACGGTAGACTGTCAGGGAGGGGCTCACTCCTAGGACCAGGGGGCTGGAAGGGATGGAGGCTGATCACTGAAGCCAGCAGGGGTGGTCCCGAATCCTACCTGGGTATTTTTAGAGTCAACATTAAGACAAACTAAACTTTCAAATCTGAGCCTTTCCAGGGACAACTAGCCAGCTTCTCTGGAGCTGGGAATTCCAACTGTAAATGGGAAATGGGAGTAGGGTGGGGCGATGATAAAGCCTGACAGGGCAGTTGTGAAGGTTAGATGAGACATTCATAATCACTCATCAGCACCTCACGCATAGTAGGGATCAACAAATGCTAACCATTATTATTATTCCAGGGTTTCTGCAGGTTAGGAAGTTGGGATGAAATTTAAGTATGGTATCTAATTTTGTGTCTTTTTATCTAGCATGAGTTTTATGGATGAAGATGAAGGTCAGTTGAGCTTAGTCACTTGCCCTGGCCACTCAGCCTTAGCTCAGCAAAGCTGGTAACTGACCCACACACATCGCTTCTCACCACCTGAGGGGTAGGCCTCGCTGGGGCCAGCTGTGCGTGGCAGGACCAACTTCGGGTGCTGTGGGACTCAGCCCCTGGCAGGCTCTCAGACCTGGTTGCCTGAGTGGAGACAGAAGATAGCTGTGCGTTTAAACATCATCTTTGGTAGCAGCAAAGAAGGGGAAAGAAACCCAAGCAAGCATGTCATCAGCAGCCTGGCCCTCCAGGGACCCCTGTGCCCTGGACCATCCTGCTGCCTTGGATTAGTTTGTGGTCGGCCATGCTGGGTGAGAGGCAGGAAGAGCAGCCCAGGGGTCTGCAGGCCAAGGGCAGGTTGAGCAGTCTGGAGGCTGCAGGCTGTCCTGGTCCCTGCGTGGGGAGCATCTGAGTACCTCGATGGCTCTGGGGCACAGGGCATGAGGCCCAGGTGGGGGCAAAGGAAGAGTGTGGGATATGTGAGGAGCCTTCCTGCCAATCCTCAGGGTGGTCTAGAGGTTAGGGGATGGGTGTTAGGGGATACCAAACGGAGGTAGGGCATAAACGTGGTGTGCAGGTCAAATTTGTCCAGCCAAGGTATTTGACTTCACTTACATAGTGCTTCTCAAAATATTTTTGATTATGTCCCACACAGCATTTTGCTATCAAAAAATCCAGGTTTGAAGTTTCTCTTGAAAAAATGGAGGATCTAACCACACTGCGAGAGAAGAGACAGCCTCTGTGGTTGGGGAAAGGGCTCCTGCAGACCGCACTGCTGTCTGTACTGCCCCTCTTCACTGCTTACATGTTCCCCACTGGACCACTCTGTTAGCAGCCCCCACTATGGATGGGGTGCCCTCCTCCAGCCCTTGGCCCCTCCCCAGGGCCCTCAGTCTATGATCCTAGTTGCTCTGGAGAGGAGTATGGGGGTGGTGACAGGTGCCCAAGGTCATTGGTCTCAGCAGTCCAGAGTAGAGTAGGGAGTGAATGGGGGAGCAGTGAGAGAGGGCTTCCCCACCTCAGAACTAATGATTCGGGTTTGGGCTGGAAACCCTGATGGGAGGAACCACCCCAGGACCCTGTGAGTGGCTCAACCTCTGATTCTCTCGTTCTGGGAGACAGAAGGCTGGAGCTGAGTGACCCCAGTCACAGTGATAGGGAGGAATGCTCCACTCACTCTGGGGAGGTGAAGGGAAAGGGCAGAAAGAGGCTCCTAAACTTTCCAGAAGCTTCCAGATAGATCACAAGCTTCCAGGACAGACAACAGACATGGGAGCAACTGCTGTTAACCCCAAGCTGAGGGGGAGGCAGGAATGTGGAGAAGAGGCTCCACAGTTCCCTGGGGCAGGCATGCCTGGGAAGCACAAGAAGAGCTCCCTGGTGTCAGGAACAGAGGCGAGCGCTGGGTCAGCCTGGGCTGAGCAACGCAGCCGGACCCACCATGCAGGCCCCAGGTGACCCCGGGCACAGAGATGAGCCTGAAGGTGACGGGGTGGGGAGGAGACAGGAGAGAGAGACTGAGCGAGAAGGGGAGAGGGAGAGAGACAGAGAGACAGACAGAGGGAGACGCAGGTGAGAGATGGAGACAGACAGAGATCTGCAGAGACAGGGAGACATAGATTTAGATCAAGAAAGAAAAGGAAATTGAATGAGCTTCTTGGGACCTGTCAGTTCGACCTGACTTGGGACCAGCCGGGGGCCCACCCCTCTGCACTGAAGACCTGAGAACAGCTGGTCCTCTTGTCTCCCCTCCAAGGCCTGGCTCGTGGCCTGTGTCAGGGCTTGTCCTGTACTAATGATGCTGGCGTGCTCCAGGTGTCCAAGAACTCTCCTTATGATGATTGCAGCTCTGTCTCCTGCTAGGAGATCCCTGCCCTCCAGGGAAAGCACACCAGGGAAGCTTCAGCCAGCCTGCAAGCATCTGGGAAAGCACCGCGGGGGCTGTGTGTGTTCTGCTGATGCCCAGTAAGATCGGGCGAGGCCAGTGCTGTCCTCAGAAGCAGCCGGGCTGGGCAGGAAGGCTCGGCAACCTGTCTGAGCCCAGTCTCAGGCCCTGCCCACCGAGAGGGGCCTGTTGTTGAGGACCCACAGACAGAGGTTTTGGGAGGCATTGATGACAAAATTAAAACCATATTTTTCTGTGTTGGAAGACTGAGCTGTGATAAATTTGGAAAGTAATAAATATCAGAGCTTTGCAGACCATTTCCCGGCATCTCACAGCACACCAGCCGGAGTGGCTTGCCCCCAGCTGTGTGTGGCCTGGACCAGGGGCTGCTCCAATCGGTTAAGGTGGGGCCGTGCTTGGGAATGCTGAGTGCATTTCACTAGATGCTGGTGGGGGGGCGCTTCCAAGTGGATGGTTTGGAAGCCCACGAGCAGGCCATGTTGGGGCGGGGGGAATGCCCTCTTGGGAGTTGTGGCCAAAACAGACCATGGTTATTCAGTGTGGTTTCCAGCTGCCTCCAAGTCTGCCTTGGCCAGCTGGGACTGTGTGGTACGCCTCCCCCCGTGGATCTCAGTTTCCCCAGCTTCTCCAAGACATCGGCCAACCTTCTGTGATGCGGACATTCTTCCAAGCAGGCTCGAAGGAGGCACCCAAGGCTTCCTGGAGGTAGAGCCTTTGCAGTGGATGGTTCCCTGTGTCATGAACCGGCCTGAGTAACACTGAGTAAAGGATCAAAGAACTTACAGTCATTGGAAGGGCTCTGTGTCACCTCATTTCTGTGGCTGCTCGTGGCCTTTGCTAGCTGGATAGACATATAGAAACTCCTTTTGTATGAATACCAGGATAAGGGAGATCAGAGGGTGTGGGTGCAGAGCCTCTGGCAGGACAGGGTCTGCGGGCCACACCATGTTCAGGTACCCACTTCTGGGGGCTTTCCTCCTGGGCTGCACCTGGCTGGTGGCCTCAAAGTGCCCTGAGCCCACGCTGCCCTTGGGGTTTCCTGGCTTTTCTCTGTACCTGGCAGAGCTGTGCATCTAGCTTGACGTCTCTGGGCCCCCCTTTTTCCCTCTGGAGCCCCTTCTTCCTGGGATTGGGCCCCAGGACTCCCCTGACCTGTGAAGACTTCCTATGGCCCTGAGTCCCATGAACAATCTCCTCATGGCTGGCCCTTGCACAAAGGCGACCATGGCAGGACCAGCCAGTGGCACCAGCTCCATCCCTGCTCTGACCACCGTGTTTGCCCATCTCCTCCCTGGCTTCAGGGGCGATGAGCCAGCTCGTGGGCTCGTCTCACGCGTACACAGGTGCCATGCATGGACCAGGCACACAAAGGCACGTAGGATTTTTGCCTCCTTTCCCCTCGCTTATTTCTGTTTAAAAGCTTATAACTGTACAGCATGTTTAATTTATATATTTCCATAATCCCAGCCTTATTTCTAAAGACTGAGCAGCCTAGAGAAGCTAGTTTGAGTTTGGGATGAATAATATTGAACCATTCAACCTAAAATGGAGCCATGAGAATCCCACTGGACGGGGTGGAGTCTATGTCCTCGCTTTGTAGTTACCATGATGTACCACTGTGATAGCAGTATCCAAAGGGGCAGAGCCAGGTTCCCAGAAATAACTCAGTCCCTCACTTTACGGAGAGGGGAATGAGGTCCATCACGTGGGCTCTTGTTCTTTTTCTGCTTCCTGGTCTTTGTAAGGTCTAAAGAACGCCACAGCTGAAGGACATTTTCAGATTATATTCTCTTAGACATTCCCATCCAGGTATGTCCATAACTCCTGTGACAGTGATGACCAAGAGTATGCCTGGGGGCTGCATTCAATAGCTTACCTACAGTGGGGAAAGCCCACATTAGAAGCAAGGAATCTTGCAGAGTGGCTCCTAACTTACCTGAGTTGCTGAATCAAAGTGGGCAAAGGCTTCAGGTATCCTGGAGAAATGAGGTGGGTTTAGTCATCATTTTTTTGATGACTAAAGCAATTTATTTTAAAGAAAGACAGATGACAGACATTCCTGTGGGAGCAGGTGTGTCAGTCTCTTAGTGTAGGTGTCTGATTTCCTTCTATGACTGGTTCATTTGAATAAAGCATGTTCTTCTGATTATCAAAGTTACCTGTGCTCATCACACACACACACACACACACACACACACACACACACGGATAGAAAATAAAGAAGAAATCAACAATCGCAAATGGCAGCACTCAGAAGCATTCTAGCAATACTCTGGTAAATTTCTTCTAGTTCTAGACACCTAACTGCACACAGGAGAGGAATTTTTTAAAACACTGTTGCTATCATATCGCCATTGTGCCATGTAATGCCATGGGAGCTTCATTTTGCTGACATATTTGCCTGCATTTCTAATCATTTCTGTTCATAGATTCCTGGAGGGGCATCACAGGGCTGAAGGGTGTGAGCATGTTGACTATATCCTGCCAGTTTGTCTTCCAGAAAGTGTGAGCCGCTTCATTTTGTCTCCAGGAGGGCGATAGTGCCCACCACCAGTCTTTAAGAAAGGATTAGGGCTGGGGATGACTCAGAAGTGAGCTGGTGCCTAGTTATCTAGTGACCTGATGCCAATCCGATCCTCTCGTGATGCAGAGCTGCCTGGCAGGGGTCCTTCTGCTCAGGTGTCAGGGACAGAGAGCTGGCCTCCTGTAGAAAAGCCTACACTTCTACAGGTTCTTAGGTTGGCTCTGTATGCCTTTGGCCACCAGGCAACTTCCCACGAAAGACTGGGGCGATGGCGAGTCTGGGGGCAAGTGAGCCCCATTCCGGCCATGTCAGTCGCAGTAGACCTGGGTTCTAGTAGTTCTTCTTCAATTTGGGAAACTTCTTTAAGAAAAAACACAGGAGTATGAGCACAAAATTAGATCTAAAAAATGAACGTTTCCAATGTGACCAGAATCACAATAAATCAGACATTTTTAAAAGGCGATAAATAACATCAATACCATTAAGCCCTTCAAACACATAATTTTGACTCACTTCTAGCCATCCTTCTATAACACTTTCCTTACATTTGGCTGAGCAGTCTTTGTTCTCTTCATGTGACAATGATTTTCTGCAGTCATAATAAAAAGATAATTTAGTCTTTCTTCAGAGCATGGCTGATCAAAAATAGTAATAGTGTTTGAGTAGTTTAGAAAAATTGCTTTCAATTTCGTAACTCTCTGGTAATGATATGTAAATTATAGGATATTATCAGATTTGGGGAAGATTTGTTTTATGTTTCTGTTTGTATCTGAGGAATAAAATTTGAGGGCATTTCAAGCTTTTGCATGGTTTTTATTCTTAAATAGTCTTTGAATGATGATATTCGCATCTTTGTCCATGTTATAGCGACATTTCTCTATTTTGTGTTTTTTTTCATTGTCAGTCTTATTGAATTCAGCAGGAAATTTAAATATCTTCCCATTATCTTTCTGGGATTCACTGCTTTTAATTCACTCCTTTCAACATTCCAAGACCCTATTTATGCTTTTCATTAGAGAATTAGCTCTTCCTCTTCATGGTAAAACCTGAACATTTAAAATTTTAATATGATTAACAATATTTTTATTGATTCCATTGCACATCTTTAAAACTTGTCATAGTCCATTTGATTTTCTAATGTGATATTTTTCTTAGTTTCTTTTTTTTAAATATAAATTTATTTATTTTAATTGGAGGTTAATTACTTTACAATAGTGTATTGGTTTTGCCATACATCAACATGAATCCACCATGGGTGTACACGTGTTCCCCATCCTGAACCCCCCTCCCACCTCTCTCCCGATACCATCCCTCTGGGTCATCCCAGTGTACCGGCCCCAAGCATCCAGTATCATGCATCGAACCTGGACTGGCGATTCGTTTCACATATGATATACATGTTTCAATGCTATTCTCCCAGATCATTCCACCCTCTCCCTCTCCCACAGAGTCCAAAAGAGTGGTCTATACATCTGTGTCTCTTAGTTTCTTTTTTTTTTTAATTGAAGTCTAGTTTCTGTACAATTTTATATGTTACAGATATACAATATAGTGATTCACAATTTTAAAGTTTCTCTCCATTTATAGTTATTGTCAAATATTGGCTATATTCCCCATGCTGTCTGATAAATGCCTCCTTGTAGCTTATTTTCTATTTAGTAGTTTGTGCCTCTTGCTCTCCTACCCCTGCATTCTTCTTCCCACCGGTAACTACTGGTTTGTTTTCTATATCGTGAGTATGCCTCATCTCTAAGTTTCTTAATTAAAAATTTAAGTACAAAAATTTATTTGTACAAATAACTTATTTGTTTTATTGCAACATTTTAAGATGCCTTCTTAAATTATAATTTAAACAATGTATTCCCAATTGAATCTCTCCTTAGCTGGATATGAAAATGCCTGGAGTCCCACCAGGGCCACGTAGTGGGGGTGGGGATGTACGTGACAAAGGGGTATCCCCCGTGCAAAGAGAAGGCAATCTCACTTTTTGTATTGGGCTTCCCTGGGGGCTCAGATGGTAAAAATATCTGCCTGCAATATAGGAGACCTGGGTTTGATCTCTAGATTGGGAAGCTCCTCTGGAGAAGGGAATGGCTAACCACTCCAGTATTCTTGCCTGGGGAATTCCATGGGCAGAGGAGCCCGTCAGGCTGCAGTCTATAGAGTCACAGAGCTGGACACAACTGAGCGACTAACACAGGGCCTTGAAAGGGGCTCCTGCAAACTCAGAGCCTGGCTTACAAGTGTTGTTAGCTTGAAGGTAAGGCCACCTGTGGCATTGATCTTGGATTGCCATCCCTGTGCACTTTGGAATCTCTATTCAAAGGACTTTCAGTCTTTCCAAAGCCTTAGCCTGAGTTGATGACAGTGGCTTAGCAGGCCAGGTGAGATGGACTCGACCATGTTCGTTATTCAGCTTCACCAGGGGAGCTAAGAAGACATTTCTGTAATCCCGACAAACCTGCTCTCTCATGTTGAGGAATACCTACCAATCTGCGTTTGTGCTTGGGTTCAAGAGCAAGGGAGAAGGCCTGAAGATATTTTATGGATCTATATCTCTTATAAATTCCTTAAAATAGTTTCAGGTTATTTTTGTCTTTAAAAATCAATATAATTCAAGAAAAAGAAAAGACAAGCTTCTGACTGGAAGGTATATCTAATAAAAGACTTATGTACACTATACAAGGAACTCTCACAACAGTAAGAAAATGCATGCCGCTGACTAGGAGAAAATGTTTTCAAAAGACATATCTGATAAAGGACAATGTCAAATATACAACGACTTCTTAAAAGTTTACAGTAAGAAAGTGAACAACTCAAGTAAAAATGGGCAAAAATTTGTATATACAGTATGATTCTAACCAAGTGATACCCTAGAAAAGGGAAAGTGATATTGTAGAAAAGGGGATAGTAAAAAAAGATCAATAATTGTCAGGGCCTTCTGAGGAGAGAGGGATGAAGAGGGGAAGCACAGAGGCTTTTTAGAGAAGATCCGATGACTGACAATGGTGGATGCATGTCATTCCAGGCAGACCTTGGAGGTACTGTGTATTCAGCTCCAGACCAATGCAATGAGGTAAATTTTGCAAAAAGCAAGTCGCAAATTTTTTGGTTTCCCAGCACATATAAAAATTATGCTTACATTCTACTGTGGTCTATTATGTGTACAATAACATTATGTATAAAAAACAATGTACATACCTTAATTAAAAATGCTTTATTGCTAAAAAATGTTAACTATTATCTGAGACTTCAGTGAGTCAGAACGGTAACATCAAAAATCACTGGTCACAGATCACCACAACAAATATAATAATAATCAGAAAGTTTGAGGTATTTCAAGAACCATCAAAATATGTCAGACAAGTAGTGAGCAAATGTTGTTGGAAAAAAAATGGCACCAATAGATTTGCTCATTGCAGAGTTGCCACAAACCTTCAGTTTGTAGGAAACACAGTATCTGTGAAATGCAATAAAACACGATATGCCTGTGTACACTTGTCCAAACTCATAGAATGTATAGCACCAAGAGTGAGCCCGAGTGTAAACCATGGACTTTGGGTGATGGATGTGTAAGTATAGGTTCGTCGATTGTAATGAGGGTACCACTCTGCTGGGGTGGGTGTCGATAATGGGGATGGTAAGCACATGAGCGCAAGAACATATGGCAGATCTCTACATTACTCCCGGCTCAATTTTGCCGTGAACCTACCTCTCCAAAAAATAAAAAGCTGTTAAAAACAATATATTCCATGATTTTATACTTTAATAGCCACTTCTAAGTAATTCATTCAATCCATATTTATTAATCGGTCTCTGAGGCCCAAGGGACATAGTCAAGAAACAGGCTGAAGAGATTCCTAGGGTCACAATATAATTCTGCAGAAAGACCATCATCCAGAAATGAAAATAACCGAAATAATCATAATAGCCATAAGTGTTTTCTTCAGTCATCTGTATTTCACAGAAATAATGAGCGAGGTGGGGGCGGGGGACATGAAATAGTCTACAGGATGAGGGCATTTTTCCCAAGGAAGTGACATCTGACCTGAAGGGTGGTTGGAGTCACTCAGGTCAAGAGAGCGGCAGCAAGAGGCCAGGGGAATAAAAAGATCAGTAGGAGGCCCTGAGCAGGGAGGGGCTGGGGCTCTGAGGTGCAGAGAGAAGGAGTCTGGCTGCAGCTCAAGTTGCAAGGGGGTGGCTGTCCAGAGCGTGTGATTGTGCACAGGGCTCTGCGGAGGGGCAGGGCCAGCCCTGCTGTGCCAGGGGCTGCACCAGGGCTCTGCTTTCTCTCCAAATGGACCAGAAATATTCAAAAGGCTTTAGTGAGGGGTGGACATGATTGGACTGTGTTTCGAAAATATTATCCTGGCTAATGCCCAGAATGGGTCAGGTAGGGGAAAGAGTGGATATGGAAGACTAGTTAAGAGACACCGCAGTGACCGAGGCAGGAAAGCATGTTGGCCAGTGTGGTGAGAGAGAAATGGACAGAGCCAGGAGAGCTTCTTAGACTGGAGACAGGGGACAGCATCAGAGAGATATGGGGTTATATCCTGAGACAGAGGACGCTGGAGTGGAGGAGACCTGGGAATGAGGATGAAGCGGTCGCTGTGGATCTGCCGAGTGAGATGGGCTGCTTGTAGCCAGACCCCCACGTGCAGTCTGGGCTGGAGACATAACTCTGAGCAGATAGACAGTAATTGGAGCCATGCGGCAGATGAAATCATCTAAGGGGAACGTGTGGGCTGAGACCAGCAGGGAACAGGGCCCCCACGGCCGCCTCCGTCCCCTGTCAGGACATCATCAGTTCTTCAGCAACCAAAGCTGGAGCCTACATTTGCTCCTTGCTCTCCAGGTGACAAAGGCCTCACACCAAACCATGTCGCTGTGATTCCTCACCAGACCCTTAGAGGCAATCGTGCTTATACCCACTGGGAGGCTTTGCAGTGCAGGGGAGACAGAGTGGGGCGGGGAATCACAGAGGCCGAGGGTCTGATTCACAGGGTACTAATCCTGACCCCTGAGAGAAGTGGAGATCCAATGACATGCTGCATTTATAAAGCACCAGGCACCGTGCCTGACACATGGCTGTTGAGGCTTTAAGGGACTCATAAATAACACGCCATTACGCTCCTCCTCTGCTCACATCCAACTGAGAAATGAGACACTGGGGCCAGATCAACTGAGAAGTGGATGAGCGATGGCATCCTTGCGGCCCTGCTGATGGACAGCAGGCTTAGCTCTGCAGTCCACATGGGGTGCTCACCTGTCTGCACCTGCCAGCATCCTCCCCATCACATGGTCACATCGAGGGGCAGCCCACCTGAGGGACTGTGTGGGCCAGCAGAGCAGTCAAACTCAGCCGAGAGCAATGGAAAGATGCTCAGACATTTCACTCTCCCTGGTGAGCAATCCTCCAGGCACCTGGAGCTCCCCTACGCCAGCCCCCGGACCTTATTATGCTAACCAAGTGTCCGTCTCTGTCATCCTAGCCTGGTGTGTTCCTGACTCAGAGGAAGAGGAGAAAGAAGAAAAGAAAAAAAAATCTTCCACATACTATAAAAACAAGCAGGGATGTATCATGAGGGAAAATGAAACTTGTGCATGAATTTTAAGGATTATAAACAAGATTTCAAATAATTTTCTGGATTGCTGCTTCTTTCTGTCTGTGCCCCAAATGCCCCAAGTGACTTCTTCATTCACTAGAGATTCGTTGGATAAAAAGTTCAAAATGTGCTGACTTCACCCATTTAATCATTTCCTTGTTGTTTCTTTGGTAGATTTTTTTTTAATTTATGTTTATCAAAGTCATACATGTACATAGTTTTAAAAGTTAAAGGGTTCTGCATGACTTGTAATGAAAACCAGCATTTGCCTTCCCCCCTGCCGACCCTCCTCCCCAGAGGCCATCACTTTGAATCCTTCTGGTGCTTTCCTTCTAATTTTAAAATAACATGCTTAGACTTGCATTTCTTGATTTTCCAGTTTAAATGTTATTTGATGAATTCTGACTATGGAAGAGGAGGACTTAGCACTCTAAAGCCACCCTCCACCTCTCCCCCCCTGCAAATGCACACTCTCTTCATCCTCCCGTCACGGTAGTTATAGCGTGATTTTTGGCCAAATCAATACTCGGTTTTATGTAGTTATGACTATGTTCATATTATTCACAGCTAAACCATGTAGAGCACATTTCCTATCTTGTACAGCATTTTGTTTTGCTTGGAATAAAGAGTTGCCAAGTTTTCTCTTTGTTTAGTGTTTGATTACTAGTCATTCGTAGACTCTGGGCTCAAGGAGGCTCTCCTTGCTCTTTGTACAGATTCATGTGCTCTCCAGCGTGGACTGGCCACTCCCTGTACTGACCCCCTCCACCTCATGGTCTTGGGGTCCTGGGCACCCCTTTGACTTCCCCGAGTTGAGTCTCTTGGTTTTCTCCTGTTTTGATGAACTGCCTCCTCCAAGAGGTTCCTGAGAAACGTTTTATGTTAATACAGTGTTTTGAGAGTTTGTTCAGGCAAAACTTAGCCATTCTACCCTCACATTTTATTGGCAGCTTGGGTGAGATGCTTGACCCTCAAACTGAAGCTGTCACCCACTGCCTTCCGGCTCACAGAGCTGCTGTTGAGAAGTCAGAGGCTGTTCTCTTCAGGCCAGTTTCCTCTCTGAAATCTCTCAGACATTTCATTCTTGTGCTGCTCGGGTGTGGGGTATCATTTCATATGGGGGTTTTCAAACTGGAGACTCATGATTGTTACTCACAATCTGGTAAATATTCTTTTATTATTTTCTACCCCTCCAGCTCATCCTCCCAATCTTTCTCTCTGGTTCTCATTTCTAACCCGTTCTGCTTCATAGTCATGGACCTCCTGAGCTGATTCTCTAGAGTTTGCAGTTTTTCTCTCCTATGCTTCATCTCTTTGGTTGTGTTTTGTCTTTTGAAAGATGTCTTAACCTTTCTGTTGAAGCTTATTGTATGCTAATTTGTTTTACATATTTGCCATGCTAATTTCCAAAAACACTTTAAAAATTCTGAACGATTCTTTTAAAACCATCTTTATTTTGTAAGCATCCTGCTCACTCATTTCATGGATACAAGAATTATCTTCTTATTTCCTGGATATAGCACTTGTAATTTACATATATTAATCATTTTTTTCTCCCCCACTCTTTGAGGTGTCTCTGTTTCTTCTAAGTTCTTTTTTGCTGTTTGATAGTTTTCTCCTGTGACTTGATGTAATAGTAAGGCTGTAACAAACACATTGGAAGTTCTGTGTGTCTGGGTGGGGCTTTGTTGGAGAAAGACTAGTCTGGGCCATTTTACTGGATGGGGGTGAGGGATTGAATTGCCAGTTCTGAATAGATTCTATTGGGCTGGCCCAGTATCCCCAAGAGAAAAGTCATCCAAAATCCCACTGAGTTCTTAGTTCTCAAGGAGAAAGAGGTATAGGGTGTGAGTTTCAGCATTCAGCACGTTCACTTTATCTCCGTGGTCAGCCTGGTACCCTCATGTGCATCTGCGCCCATGGCTCCTGAATCCAGAGCCCCCAGTTCCCTCTTGCTAGACAGCAGAGCCCCATCTTCTGCCAGGATAACGGGGAAGTAGTTCCTGACCTGTACAAATCAGGGCCAGGGACCATGGGCCGAAACATTCTCATACTGATTTTTAACTAGCCCTTTGTTTTTGGTTCCACTCATATTACCACCTGCAGAAGTACTTGCCGCTTGGATCTTGATCCTTTACTGGCAGACCCTGCTTTGCTTCCAGGCTCCGCCTGTCACCTGGGTAGGCTTCCGGCTTCTCACATCTGCTGCATCACGGCCACTCAGGCAGCTGGTTTCCGGGTTCCAAGCTCTTGTCTCTGTTGCTTCCTCTCCGTTTTTTTGTCCTCACCTTATTTTCCCTCCTTCGCTGTCATTTAGGAAACTTCCGGGAGAGACTGGATTAACACCCTGGGTAGCCCACGGATCTTCCTTCGCTTACTCTCTTCTGGAGACTCCTCCATCCCGCCCTGCCCTGCCCCTACCAGCCCAGGACCGAGCCCCTGTCTCCCTCTGCCTCGCAGGTGGGTGGGAAATGAGTGATTAGAAAGCACTTCTGGCAGGCTCTGCACCCAGCCTTTGGGCCCTGGGGGGTAGTTGGCATCCACGGTGCTGTGCTCGACCTTTGGAGTCTGCGCAAACCAAGAAAGAAAGAGCCCCCTGGAGCATCCAGCACCATCGCCTTCGTCTTAATGGTCTCTTCCAATCCTTTACCTATTTTTCCATCAGATTGTTTTCTTTGTGTGATTTGTAAGAGTTGTTTTTGGCTATGAATCCTGTGCTTGCTAGAAAATTCCAAATGCTTGTTTTTTTTTTTTAAAGTTTCTTTATGATGTGTTTTAATTTTTGTGAGATTACGCAGTTGTTTCCTTTATGGATTCTGGGTGTTGAATCTTCCTTTCTGTGGAAAGGCACCCCCACCCTAAAGTTGTGTAAATAATTCTCTCCCTAAAGCTTTCATGGCTTTTTTTTTTTTTCATGGCTTTTTTATTTAGCCTTTTAAAATATCAATTTTTCACGTCAAAGAATGCATCCTAATGTACCCCAATAGTCAACACAGAGACGTGTCACAGGATAAGTTAACAATCCTTCCCTTTTTACTTCCAGGTCAACTTCTTCAGGTTATCAGCCTTAGCAGTTTGAGGTCATCCACACCCTTCTTCTGAGTGCTAAGATGCTTCAGTCATGTCCAAATCTTGTTGCAACACTATGGACTATAGCCTGCCAGGCTCTATTCATGGAAATCTTCAGGCAAGAATACTGGGGTGGGCTGCCATTACCTTCTCCACCCCTTCTCTTGCTGCTGCTGCTGCTGCTGCTGCTAAGTCGCTTCAGTCGTGTCCAACTCTGTGCGACCCCAGAGACGGCAGCCCACCAGGCTCCCCTGTCCCTGGGATTCTCCAGGCAAAAACACTGGAGTGGCTTGCTATTTCCTTCTCCAATGCAAATTCAGATTTATGGGATTTAATTTTGCTTTGTTTTTATTAAAATCGGAAGATGGCACTTTAATATCTCTGAAACTAATTTTAAAGCTTTATTTATTATAGATTCTGTTGTTGCACTTTAAGAACATGTTTAATAAAAATTTTAATGGAGATAGCTATAGATTTACATGTACTTGTAAACAATACTGTGTATCTTTCATCCATTTTCCTCCAACAGTAATATCTTGCAAAACTGTAAGATATCTTGTAATATCTTGCAAAGCTGTTCAGTGTCACAGCCAGGATAGTGGCTCCAGGGATGACCCAGGGATCTTCTCCCCAGCTTTATTTGTACTTCTCTCTGTGTGTATGTGGGTGTACAACATTATCACGGGGGCAGGTTCATGTATCCACCACCACAGTCAAGATACAGAGCAGTTCATCACCATCAGGATCCTTTTCTGTCTCCCTTTTATTAGCACATCCGCTTCCCTCCTGCATGCTCCCTGCAGCAACACTTCATCCACCTTCCTCCAGTCCCTAACCCCTGGCAACATTAGACTCCTCTATTCCCATAATTTTGTCATTTCAAAACGTTATATAAATGAAACCTACAATGTAGTAGCTTTCTGGATTGCTTTATTCACTCAGCGTAATTCTTTGGATCATCCAGGGTCTCCCAATAGCTCCTTCCTCTTTACTGCTGAGTAGGATTCCATAGAATGGACAGACCACTGTTTGTTTAACATTCACCTGTTAGAGGACATCTGGTTTGGATTTTAGTTTTGGGCTACTGTGAATAAAGTTACTATGAATCCTTGAGTACAGGTTTCTGTGTGAACACGAGTTTGATTTCTCTGGAAAAATGCCCAGGAATGAAAAGATGTGGGTCGTATGGTAATGCATGGTTAGTTTTATAAAAATTTGCCGTTTTCCATTTTCCAGACTGTGAAACTATTTTTAAAAATATTGTCTGAGACCCTTCGGGGTTCCTAAACGCAGATCGAGCCTTTTTGTTTCTCGCAGCTCTGTCTCATGGTGTGGATGTCGTGCAGCTGAATCCACCATTCGGGTTGTCTTGGTATTTTGCTGCTGTCAGTGATGCTGTGATGCGCTTCCTCTTACAGAGAGTCTTACACACTGGCCTTGATTTCCACAGGCTGGGTTTTCAGAATTGATAGATTTAGTAGATGTGGCGTATTTCTTTCCAAAAAATCATGGGAATTCACAGTCTCACAAGCAATGTGTGAAACTGGCCATTTCCCCACTTCCTCGCTAGTAGTGTAAACTGTCAGTCTTAATTTTATTCTAATCTTTTATTTTTTAAGTTATTTAAATCCCTATGGAACTAACTTTGGAGTGCATTATAGACTAGAGGTCTAACTTTACCCTCCTACCCTAAAGTCTTCCAGTTAGCTATTATTGCATGGCAAGCTAATCTCCAAACTTAGTGGCCAAAACAAATAATTTGTTATTACTACATCGTCTGATTATGGGATTAGAAATTGGGACAGGGCATAGCAGCAATGACTTCTTCTTGGTCCATTATGTCTGGGAACTCAGCTAGGATGCCTCATACAGCTGGGGGCTGACCCAGGATCTTCCTCCACCTCTCTTTCTCACTGGCTGTCCATGTGGTGAGCATGGACTTCCTCACAGCATGTCTGCCGCAGGGTATCAAACTTCTCACACGACAGCTCCGGGCTCCAGGAGAGAGGCAGCAGCCAGCGGTCTCTTAACGTCCAGGACTAGAGCCGACATAGCGTCACTCCTGCCGCCCTCTAGTGGTTAAAGCAGTTAAAATCCACCCCAGATTCACAAGTGGAAGCAGAGACTCCGCCTCTCAATGGGAAGAGCATCAAGGACTTTATAACCATCTTTGATCTGTTACACAGATGTTGATACCTAATTCTGCTAGTTCTGTTTACTTCATTATTCTTTTTTCATTTGTGGGCTTCCCTGGTGGCTCAGATGGTAACGAATCTGCCTGCAGTGCAGGAGACCTAGGTTCAATCCCAGGGTCCAGAAGATCCCCTGGAGAAGGCAATGGCAACCCACTCTGGTATTCTTGCCTGGAGAATTTCATGAACAGAGAGGAGCTACTTTTTTCTTGGACTCTATTCCCTTTCACTAATTTGTCTTTTCCTCACCTAAAGCTGTTATGTTCTGATTCCTACAGCATTATAATATATCTTGATACCTAGTAAGATTTGTGCACCATTATTGGCTCCCTTAGCCCAAAATCAGCCCTCATACAAGCTGATCATTTTGTAAATTTGCCTTTTCAGGTTCCCTGCTGCTAGGCTATATGGCCCAGAATCACTTGTCTGACATCCTAAACTGGGAGCCAGTGATGTAAAGAATCAGGGACAATGCAGAATTATTTCCAGAAGCAGTAGCAGCAAGAATGTGTAAGTATACATTCAAGTGATGTTTTTCCTGCTTTGGGATTTGAAGATATTTATTTTCCCCTTTGAGGGATGGCTAGTGCTGCCCGGTCTGTTTGGTTACCTGAATGGGGATCCCCTGGACTCAGATACTGGCATCAACTCTGAAGTGTGAACCAGGGCTGGGGGAGAAAAGAAAGTTGTTCATCCCAGTGAGAAGAACTACAGGGCCTCCTGCCTCAGAAGCTTCCAACGATCAGCGTTCACACAAGGTATGATAAGTGCTCTGAGCACACAAGAGGCTGCCTCCCCTTCATCCTGGCTTACTGCTGTCGTCCTTCAGTCGCTCAGTCGTGTCCAATTCTTTTGAAACCCCATGACTGCAGCCCACCAGGCTCCTCTGTCCATGGGATTTCCCAGGCAAGAATACTGAAGTGGGTTGCCATTTCCTCCTCCAGGAGATCTGCCTGACCCAGAGATGGGACCCACATCCCTTGCAAGTCTCCTATATTGCAAGCAGATTTTTTTACCACTGAGCCACCAGGGATGCCCTCATTATGGCCTACAAGCACACTAAATGTCTTTTTGGAAAGGCTGGCATGTGAGGGGAGGGTTAATTTGGGGCAAGTGCTTCAGATGTACAGGAAGACCCTGAGTAAGACAACCATTGCGAGAAACATGCCAGGCACTATTAAGCCACCTCAAGGCCAGTGAAGGGAGGGAGACCCAGATAGAAGTGATGCTGGCTGCCTCGGACATATGCTGTAGTGTCCATTTCCTAGATGTAGAAATGAAAGAGGAGCTTAAGAGAAGAGGCCGTCACACCTTTGCATGGAAAGCTGCAGCCTCAAATTGTGAACCATTGTTTCTTTCCTTCAAAAGACTGAGCAATCAGTGCTGCTTTGGTTTTGATTTTCCATGTAAAAGAAAAGGGCAGAGACATAGCTTTTTTTTCTGAGAGCTACTGTCCACAGACAGGAAGCCTGGGAAGATTAGAGGGAAGATTGATGTGTGACATTTTAATATGGGATTTGGGAAGGATTGCTGTTTTTTTGTAAATCAATGTCTTTTGTCCATAGTCTCAATAGATACGGATTTGTCACTGGTGATAATTTAACCATAACATAACCTCGGGCAAAATCCCGTCTGCCTCTAATGAGAAGCCTCTCAATAGGCCATAGCAAAATCTGCATGTGTAAGTTTTCCTAGATGGGGAGGGACTCACTTTACCTATTTCCAGGAGATGGGGAAACATGTTATGACTGCTAAGATGGAAAACAAGTTTCAGCTGCTATCTGTCTGGGTCTATAGAGTGATAAGTCACAGTCACACTTCTAAGGGGATCAATAGATATAAATATCATCTGTAAAACACTAGTAGATGACTATGTGTTAAACTGGGCTGCTGTTCCAGGGCATGTGGTGAGGAAGACCTGTGCTATACTACACTCTGAGCACTGAATAAGGATAAAGGTGTCCCTACTTTCAGCTTTTATGAGTTGGAACAAACAGTATTTACCAAGTAGTAGAGCAGAGAGCTCGGAGAAGGCAATGGCAACCCACTCTAGTACTCTTGCCTGGAAAATCCCATGGGCGGAGGAGCATGGTGGGCTGCAGTCCATGGGGTCACTAAGAGTTGGACATGACTGCGTGACTTCACTTTCACTTTTCATTTTCATGCATTGGAGAAGGAAATGGCAACCCACTCCAGTGTTCTTGCCTGGAGAATCCCAGGGACAGGGGAGCCCGGTGGGCTGCCATCTCTGGGGTCGCACAGAGTCGGACACGACTGAAGCGACTTAGCAGCAGCAGCAGGGCAGAGAGCTAGATTGAAAGAAACGGTTCCTTGTGATACAATGGGAGCAGTGCCTGCAGTGCCTACATGTAGCGCACTTGTTGGGTGTG
This sequence comes from Bos javanicus, assembly GCF_032452875.1. Taxonomy (NCBI): domain Eukaryota; kingdom Metazoa; phylum Chordata; class Mammalia; order Artiodactyla; family Bovidae; genus Bos; species Bos javanicus. The sequence goes on along the minus strand of NC_083895.1, from coordinate 43,948,826 downwards.
GCCATGTTAGCTGGGAAGGGCAGCTTCTCTGCTGACAGCTCAGCGTCCGTGCTGAGTGCTTGACCATGGGACGAAGGGGAAGCAGACATAGGGAGGTCTTGTCCTATAGACCCTCTCCACCACTTGCCTCTGTAGCCTCCATGAGTTTAGTCTCTTATCTGTCATTGGGCTCTAAACAAATTCTCAAGTTTCAGTTCCTCCCTGCATCCTGCTCCTTTGTTTAGGACATTCACACACACAGGCACACAGCTCGTGTGCCTACAGTGCTTTCCCCTGGTATTAACCTGGAGAACATCTGGCTTTGTGTTTTCCATCTACTACCTGGGCAGCATTCAAAACCCCAACAGGACACAAACACATGTGTTGCTGAGTAAGTCTCCCCTCTGCCCGGGCGCCCGCTCCCTCAGATCTCAGCACAATGGCACCGCCTCAGGAGGCTTCCCTGCTTCCCATAACTCAGTTATGCTCTCCTGGGAGGTTAATCTTAGTTCCTAGGAAAGCTGTTAAGCATAGATTTATTCGTGATTATTTATGTGGTGTATGTCTTCCCCGTATAGTTGTATCAGGAGAAGAGAAACACTGTGCATTTTGTTAATCACTTTTCTCAGGCTCCAACCCAGACCCTGATGCTTGGATGATCCATCAAAGTTGGTCGTCTATGCTCATCTTGCTGCTTGAAGAATAAAGAATGATGCGTCAGTGTCTTAGGGTGCTGAAGCAAATCATCACAACTGTGGGGCTTAAAACAAGAGAAACTTATTCTCTCCCAATTCTGGAGGCCAGAAGTCTGCTATCAAGGTATCATCAGGGCTGTGTGCCCTCTCAAGGTTGTAGATCCGGCCTTGCTTCTCAGTTTCTGAGGTTGTTGGCCACCCTTGCTGTTGCTCGGCTTGTGGGTACACACTCCAGGCTTTGCCTCCACTGTTGCCTGACATTCTTCCCCTATGTCTATTTGTGTCTCTTCCTCTTCTTGTAAAGAAACCAGTCATATTGGATTAAGGGCTCACTTGACATCAGTATGACCTCATCCTAACTTAACTAACTCTATCTGCAATGGGCATACTTCCCAATAAGGCCACATTCAGAAATTCCAGGAAGGACATGAATTTGAGAGCCTACAATCCGACCCTACACAGCTGAGGTGTCTCCCGTTCAGCCTTCAGCTATTGCTGGGATAATGCTCCTGGTGTGCCCTCCTCACTAACGGATCTGTCCTGACTTCCTTGGGCTCCATGAAGGAGCAAGTTGATGCCTTTTGATCTATGGCAGAAAGTTGTGGAGGAGCAAGGAAAGGCCAAAGGCTCACTCCTGAGAGAGGAGACCCACTCTTTCACTGACAATCCAGAGAGAAGGGTTGGATTCAAATCCAGGTTTCTCAGAAGTTAGTAAATACTTGTTTTTCTGCACACTCTGCAAGCCGCTGTAGCATCTGCAGGCTGGGAGGCATGGCTCCTCAATATCGAGAATGAACTTGAGGTCTTCCTTGGTAATGACAGAGCATCTTTATAATGGGACATGGGCACTGTTCCTCTGGGTTCTTCCTAAATCACGAGGTTTGAATTACATCATCTGGGTAGTGGGATCCAAATCCATCCTGGGTTTGCCAGCTCCAGGGCCTGAGTACCTGACCTTGGGCATGACATATTTGAAGCCTAGAACACATGGGCCAGAGCAGTGGAAAGTGAGCCTCAGACAGGCTCTCCTCACACCTTGGGGTCAGACATGTTCCTGGGCAACTGATAAGCCCTTGCCTCTAAAAGACTCACAGTCCATTACATTTTGCCTTTGCCAACATAGGGGGTGGGTGGGCTTGGTTTGGTTTCCAGGAACCAAAGAGAATAAATACAAAAATGTTTGTACTATAGAAGACTGAGTGGAGCGGAGAGATATGAGGGAAAGAAAGAAAGTGAAGTCGCACAGTCGTGTCTGACTCTTTGAGATCCCATGGACTGTAGCCCGACCAGACGCCTCTGTCCATGAGGATTTCCCAGGCAAGAATACTGGAGTGAGTTGCCATTTCCTTCTCCAGGGGATCTTCCCGACCCAGGGATCGAACTTGGGTCTCCCTCACTGCAGGCAGACACTTTACCATTTGAGCCACCAGAGAAGTTGATATGAGGGGAGTTAGAGCATTTTGTCTAGTTGGCTCTCAAGTACATAAAATCTGTAGCAGGATCGATGAAGGCATAAAAGTAATGACCTTGTCAAATAAAACCATGGATATCTTTACTGAGCTATAATTCACATATCACACAATCCCCCCATTTAAAGTGTACAGTTTGATGATTTTGATATATTTACAAGCTATGAAATTTCAAATCAATTTTAGAACATTTTCATCACCCCAAATAGAAATACTTCATTTTTAAGCTCTAATTCCTGCATTCTCCAAGCTGTAACAAAGTAGTAAGCTACTTTCTGTCTCTGTAGATCTGCCTGTCCTGGGTATTCCATATAAATGAACACATACAGTGCGTGGACCTTCGTGACTGGCTTCTTTCACTCACCATCGTGTCTTTTAAATTCACCCACACCGTAGAGTGTGTCAGTACTGCATTCCTTTTGTGGCTGGATAGTGTTCCATTGTACGGATATACTGAATCTTGTTTTACCCATTCATCTTTTGATGGGCATTTGGGTTTCACCCCTTTTGTCTATCATGAATAATGCTTTAATAAATTTATATGCAAATGTTTGTGTGGACATATGTTTCCATTTCTCTTGAGTATATACCCAGGGGTGAAACTGTTTGGTTACATAGTAACTCTATTTTTAACATTTTGAAGAACTGCCAGATTATTTTCCGTAACAGTTGCACCATTTTGCATTCTTATCAGCAATGTTTGAGGGTTCTACCTTTGCCAACACTTGTTAGTATCCGACTTTTTGATCATAGCAAACCTAGTACCTATGAAGTGCTGTCTTATTGTGGTTTTGGTGTGCATATCCCTGATGGCTAATGTTGCCTCTCTCTTCACATGCTTATTGGCCTTTTGTATGTCTTCTTTGGAGAAATGTCTATTCAGATCCTTTGCCCATTTTCTGATTGGGTTATCTGTCAATTTATTATTAAGTTGTAATAGTTCTTTGTTTATTTTGAATACAAGTATCATATAAAATCGGAGAAGGCAATGGCACCCCACTCCAGTACTCTTGCCTGGAAAATCCCATGGACGGAGGAGCCTGGTGGGCCGCAGTCCATGGGGTCGCTAAGAGTCGGACACGACTGAGCGACTTTACTTTCACTTTTCACTTTCATGCATTGGAGAAGGAAATGGCAACCCACTCCAGCATTCTTGCCTGGAGAATCCCAGGGATGGGGGAGCCTGGTGAGCTGCCGTCTATTGGGTCACACAGAGTCGGACACTACTGAAGCGACTTAGCAGCATCATATAAAATATAAGATTTGTAGAAAGTTCTTCCCACTCTATGTGTTGGTATTTAATTTTAATGATGGTATCCTTTGAAGCACAAAGTTTTAAATTTCAATGAATTCTAAAATATCAGTTGTTTTCTTTTGTTGCTAATGGCTTTTGGTGTCATATCCAAGACTCCTTTGCAAATGACAGGCCTTGAAGATTTAGGCCTGTGTTTTCTTCTAAGAGCTCAGTAGTTTTATCTAACATAAGGTCATTGATTCATCTTGACTTAAAAACCACAGATATGTTTTACAATAATCAGATGTTTGGAAAGAAAGTGCAAGACAACTTACCCAATGACAAATTTGTGGTCTTTAGCAAATTTATCTACTTAACCTATTCATTTCTGTGTGCTCATTTATTTACACAAACATATAATAATAACAGTAATACAACAATAATAGCTATTGTAGCCATTAAATGGTGTACTAATTTCCCTCACAATAGGGACTTGGTAGTGAAAAGGTGGGGGCTCTTGGTGCACCACAGCCTCTACTAGAAAATCCTTCAAACTAGCACTTGACCTAGAAAAGTAACCATTTAATTCAGCTTTGAGGACCAGTACACAAAGGCTGTGCTCGTGTTTTCACTCCTCTGAATGACCAAGAAGCTGCCACTACTTTCTAGAACTTCTGTTGTAATTCTACCTGCCTCCCAACAGGGGCAATCCAGGATAAAGGAAGACAGTGGCAGCCTCATGCCAGTGGGATTGTTCTCACTCAGGATTGACTGTGGGAATAAGAATCCCCCATGCTGGTCTGTTCAGGGCATCTGGAGTTGGAAAAGCAGACAGAAGCAACACCAGTTCCCTTGTAGACAGCAAGCAACAGCCAACTGAAGCTTAGCCAGAGAGTGGGAGCCAGAGGGCTGGCTAGTGTCTGCGTTTGGTCTATCTGAAGGAAGGGCCAGGGAAGGCCATGCCAGGCAGGGTTCTTTTTGGTAATGATACAGATACAGAAATCTAACTTCTCAGGGTACCTGGGACTGTCTGAGCACAAGGGATTGACTAAAAATAAACAAGCTGTTAAGATATTGATGGTAATTACAATCATGGTGGTGGTGATGATGATGATGACATAGCTAACATGTACTTTGGAACTTTTTTGTGCCAAGGTCTAGGCTAAGTAGTTTGCATAAACTATCTCTACAAATCTTCTTCATAAACCTCTAAAGTAGATACTATTTTTATCCTTTATAAGAGAAAACTTACCATGAGTAGGCTGGGTAAGTTCTTCAAGTCACATAGCCAGAAAGTGGTGAACCATTATTTAAACTTTGCCAGTCTTACACTAGACCCTACGCCCCTCTCCAAGTCTTCCTTTTCTCATTAAAGGGTGCCATCCTTCACCTAGCTGCTCAAGCCAAATCTTCTAGGAGTCAGCCTTTAGTCCTTTTATTTGTAAACATTCTATAACTAATTTATCAGCAAGTCTCATAAATTTTACCTTCAAAGTTTCTCTTCAACATGGCCAGTTAGCCTTATCCCCCAACCTGCCACTGCATCAGTCAGAAAGAGCTAGGTTATGCCTCAGTAACAAGTAGATCCTAATTCTTGGTGGCTTAAAATAGCAAAAGTTTTCTTGCTCTTGTTCTACATGCATTGCTGGTTGATAGGGCTCTGCTCCATATTATCCTTACTCAAGGAGGCAGGTTGACAGAATTTCTAGAATTCAGAAAGTGTGGCAAAGAAAGGGCAAGGTGTGTGCAAGCTCTTAGAAGTATCTTCTCGCATGTTTTGGTTGAAGCAAATCACATGTCCACGCCTGATTTCACAGGACTGGGGGATGCTGCTCTATCACAGCCCCAGGGGAGCCCTAGAGACACGGGAGAGCAGCAGCATCACTGCCGCAGCCCCTGGAGGTCCAGTCTGCGCTCTCTCCTACACAGAGAACTTTAACAACCTCAAACCAGCCCCCTATTTCTGCCTTTGCCCTCCAAGGCTTTCTTCATGTAAAGATAGAATGATCTAAAACCTAGATCACTTTCCTCTCAGGCTTAGAGTCCTAAATAGCTTCCACGACATTAACAGTAAAAATAAAAGCTCTCACCCTGGCCTACAAGGCTCCAAAACAAGGGTCAGCACACTACAGTCCTCTCACCAAATCTGGTCCACAGCCTGTCTCTGTCAATAAAGTTTTATTGGTACACAGCCACACCCATTCATTTACACATCGCCTGTGGCTGCTCTCATGAAACAGCGGCAAAGCTGAGTAGATATGACAGAGATTGTACGGCTGCAAAACTTGAATATCTAACTACCCCCTTACAGAGACAGCTTGTTGACTCCTATTGTGAAAGACCTGGACTCTGCCTCCCCCGACCCCCAATCTCATCTCTTCTCACTCCCCGTGGCTACCTCCCTTCAGCCATCCTGGACTGCCTATTATTTCCCAAACTGTCCAGGTCCCTCCCACTTCAGGACCATTGCACATTCCACCCTTCTTCCTGGAAGCCTCTTCCTTCACTTTTTAACATTATTTATTCCAGGAATGAATGGCTGATTTCTTCTCTGATAGCACCACCTTCTCAGAGGGTTCTGCCTGATCCCCCCTACAACAGCAACCCCTCAATCTTGTCTGCATTCCTTGTCATATTCCTCTGCCCTTGACACTGCAATACAGATTTTATTCATTTGCGTGTTTCCCATCTTCTTCCATATTTAAGTTTGTGAGGTCTTAAAGTTTTGGGTTGAGGGGCCTGGAATTATCTCAGTACCTGGGTAATCTCTTACAACCTGTGCCTTCTGCATCTCCCATTCTAAACTGATCAATACCCTCCTGAGGAAGGGATTTTTAATTTTTGGCCCGAGCTCTAGCGTACATTTCCAACAGATTTTCAAGATCGTTTGATGTTTGAGGATTTTAATTTTTGCATTTGAGGAACAAGGACAATGGTGGTATTATGATGCCTCTTTAAAACCACTTCAAGCAGATTCCGGCCATCTCTGGGAGGCAAACTTTGAACATCTCTGCAGTCCCCAGGGAGAACAATCTTCTGTAACTTTGAAGCCAAATAGGATTTCTGAAAAGGAAGTTACAGTCCATTGAAAACTCTCAGTGGAGCGTGAAGAGCAGAGGTTTCCCTGTGGTGGAGCTGCAGCTGGGCCTGCCCGGGCTAGACGTGCCCTTCTCAGCTGGAGGGAGACCGCACAGACAGCACGGTGGGCAGGCTGGAGACGGGATGAGTCCTGGATCTGACCATGTGCTCCGAGACCAGCTTAGAAGATGAAATATCCTTTCCTCAACCTTGCTGTGAATGTGGCCAGCTCAAACGAATTAAGGTGACTAAGACAGAGAAGACAGAATAAAAACAAACAGAGATTGCCTTATCTGTTCCTCGGCAGAGATACTCTGGAATGGGGCACTCAGTGGTCAAGAATCCACCCGCCAAAGCAGAAGATGCGCGTTCGATCCCTTGGTCAGGAAGATCCCCTGGAAAAGGAAATGGCAACCCAATCCAGTATTCTGGCCTGGGAAATCCCATGGACAGAGGAGTCTAGCTGGCTACAGGCCATGGTGTTGTAAAAGAGTCAAATACGATTTAGCTTAAACAAAAACAATACATTGGGATATATCAGAAACAAAGAACTGAGATTTCTGATGGTTGGGTGAACGTCTACGGGGGAAGGTAGACGTTTGCCCAATCTTCCTGATAAGAGCTCCTCATGCCGCCCTTTCCTGCTCGGCCACACGGAAGGAAATGCAGGGGTGCTGAGAGATTTCGCTGCCTTCCTGGCTTCCTGCCACTCTCATGGGATCTTCTGCCACCCACACCCTCGTCTGCCTGTTCAGGGGCTGGTGCTCTGGACCATTCCCTGGAGTACCCTGGGGTCTGCCCTGCCTCACCGCAAATGATTCCCTTTCCTCCATTGATCAGTAAAGTCCAAGCTTAGCTGACCATTCCAGGCCATTTGCAGTCTGTGTCCAAGATCATCTCCTCTTTCTTTCTGCCATCAACTTACCCTGTGTTTAACCAATTCAGCATCCAGCTATTTCTCAATGATTCTGGCACTGCCCTGCTCCTTGCTTTGGTTCATGGTTTTCCAGACTCCCTGGTATCTCCTACTTCTGTCTACAGGAGTGTATTTATCCTCCAAGGCCTTTATTCCAAAGGCCTCCTATTCCATAGGCCTCCCATTTCACCTCACCTGTGACATTCCATCTGCTTCCTTGTAGCCCCATCATGGGTATCTGTGCCTCTGTCATGGCAGCTTCACACACCTCCCTTCCACGGAACTCCATAGGAACAGACCACGGCTTATTCAGCTTCTTTCCATTCCTTTTTGCTGGCCACCCAAGGGACCTGGTGCAGACAGTGAGTTAGAGGGTGTTTAGCAGATGAATAAATGCTGTAAGAATAGGGACTAGTGCTATAATTCACACTGGATTTACATGTGGCTTCCCCAGAAAGCTTGGCATCTCTGAGGTAGTGGGTGAAGGTGGAATAGGACAAGATACTGTGAAAGAGAAGAAAACCTAAGCCAGAGAAGGCACTCGGGTTGTGGCTCCCGTGCAAGGCTGGCTAACTGATTGGAGCGAATGACTAGGGTGACTGGTTGGAGCAAGGACAGGAGTAACTGGTCAGGGTAAGCGATTGGGGTTATCTGCTGAGTCCTGTGCAAGGGGACGGAGAGCCTTTATCTGGCTCTTCCAGGGCAGGTTATGGAGTGCTGCCTGATGTAATCCCAGTGGAACATACATGAGTACTCACATCTGTGTCAAAGGTGCGAGTCTCCGAGAAAAAAAAGAGGAAGGCAAATCTCAGCTTCAGGGATCAGATGAGCTATGCCTGTGGAGGCTTTGCCACTTCTCCTGCGGTGCCCTCTGATGCCTTTAGAAGTACCTCCAGGTGGACCGAGCTGCTCTCACCTTGGATGTGTGTGGGGAGCTTGTCCTTGTAGCTGTGCAGTCGTGAAGCACAGCCCTCACCCCATCCTGACTCCTTTCTGTGTCTTGTCGACCCTTGGCCATGCCCACTGGGGTCTCAGCCACACACATAGCCCAGACCTAGCCACACTTGGGGTCCTCTCCTCACTCCAGCTCTCTCTCTCAAAGGTCAGAAACCTCCACAGGCACCATGCTACAGTCATTCATTTCAGAAAGTTCACTTTGGCACAGTTCTGACAAGGGCCATGGTGGGCAGGTGGCCTGGTTCTTGTTCTGGGTGCGGACTAATGCTCTACCAAGAAACCCATGTTCTACAGAAAGGCCCAGCAGGTCCCTGTTCAAAGGCTGCTCCCCTCCAGTGGCTGAGCAGAACAGCTCCACCCCAGAGGTCGTGCTAGACGCCAGGAGCTGCAGTGCCGAGGGAAGAGAAGCACTGTCACTAGAATCCTGATGGTCACTGGGGTGGGGGGATAGAAAATCTGGGGGTAGCAATCAGACGAAGGGGAGAAGCCACGACAGCCAGGTGTGGAGGAGAGCACAGTTCAGGGCAGGCCAGGCCCACTGCCCCCCTGGATGGGTTTAAAATCATCTACTTCCCAGCAGACGAAGGCCAAGAGGTCAGTGCTACCCCCCAGATTGCCTCCATAATGTGGGGGAAAAAAGGCAAGGTCAACCAGTCCATCCTAAAGGAGCTCAGTCCTGGGTGTTCATTGGAAGGAATGATGCTGAAGCTGAAACTCCAGTACTTTGGCCACCTCATGCAAAGAGTTGACTCATTGGAAAAGACCCTGATGCTGGGAGGGATTGCGGGCAGGAGGAGAAGGGGACGACAGAGGATGAGATGGCTGGATGGCATCACTGACTCGAAGAAAAGAAGTTTGAGTGAACTCCGGGAGTTGGTGATGGACAGGGAGGCCTGGTGTGCTGCAGTCCATAGGGTTGCAGAGTCAGACATGACTGAGCAACTGAACTGAACTGAAGTCCCTTTTCCATTAGCAAAGTCACACTTGTTTCCATTCCTTTGGGGGAGGGTCAGGATAGGGGCAAGTGTGATATAGCCAGGGTAGAAGAGTCCTCATGGCTCCCAAAGACACAAGGTGAAATCTATCCTTGTTTTCTAAAGATGTCACCTCACAGCCATATCCTAGAACAGCCCAGAGTCCTCCTAGGCCCACTGAAGCCCACATGGATGCCACCCTCCCATCCTGGTGAGTGCCACTTTTTGGTTGCCAGTCCCAGCTCTGCCCGCTTACATCCTTATCTCTTCTCTTACCACTTCTCATAAGAGCTTCTTCTGCCATATTTCTCCACCAATGCACCTTCCACGTGCCTTTTGGAAAGGTCTCTCAAGGTGAAAATCTGTGCACACATCTCTCCCTGTGCACACGCTGTGACTGCTTTCTGGAACACCCTTCCTGTGCCCTGCTTTGGGCGAGGGCAGGAGTGATGGGGAGGGAGTTAGGATATCTGGGAAGGACTTGGGGCTGGATCCTGTTGACTGGTGATTCTCAAACTTGTTCATGTGGCAAAGGTCCTGGAAGACATGGGCTCATTCTTCAGAATACCACAGCCTACTGGTAGATTTCATTCTAATGTGACCACAGGAAGGTACATATTAAATTCAAAGACGGTCCTCTGATATGCAGGACTGTCACGCTCCTTATGCACGTGCAACTCTTGACATGTGTAATGTGTTAAAACACATGACCAAGTCTTTCAAATCATGTGCACTTTCAATTTGCTCAGTCATTTTCTAATATGCTTGGTTTCATAGACTGGAGCCCATGGTTGTATAAATCTTATCACCTTGCTGAGCCCTGAGTTTCTAAGCCTACAAGGTAAGCATAACAGCAATTCCACAAGGATTCAGTAGATAAACCTCCAGTGCACACTGGAGCTGCTCAGGACATGCCAGCAGCTTTTTCACTGTCACTTTTCCATGCATACCACTGGCCCCTCTACTTGTGACCCACGGTCCCAGCTGGGAACGTGGTCTCTTTCAATAGTACATATTTAATCATTTTTCCTGCCCAATATCCACGTATCTTCGTCATCCCAATATCTCTGTGGGGAATTCTCCTCCCTCTGGGTGAAGGATTGAAGGAATTTAATGCAAACTACTGGCCTCCCATAGGCTTCCCTTGTGGCTCAAGGGTAAAGAATCCACCTGCCAAACAAGAGTTGTGGGTTCGATCCCTGGGTCAGGAAGGTCTCCTGGAGAAGGAAATGGCAACCCACTCCAGTATTCTTGCCTGGAGAATCCCATGGACAGAGGAGCCTGGCGGGCTAAGTCCATGGGGTCGCAAAGGATAGGACACAACTTGGTGACCAAAGAACAGCAACACACGGGCTTCCATCGAGGCAACAGGGCTGCTTTCTGGATGCTGCCCGGTGGGTCTGCAGAGGAAGCCAGGCTCATTCCCGAACTTTTCATTATAAAATTCTCAGTTTTTTTTTTTTTTCCTCCATGTGAAAGAAAGTTGTGGGAACGGCTGGGACCCAGGATCTCCGAGGCCTGTGTGTCACAGATATCACTCTGACCCGTGAGGGAGGTCCCAGAGGTAGGTGATCCAGGACCCCCGAGTTCTCACAGGTCACTGGGAGGCAGACGGGTCAAGGGTCTGGAAAGTTTTTCGGGGAAGGGCTTATTTTGGGTCCTGAGAGACTGGGGTCTCTGATACCACACACAGAGGAGGTTCACTTCTGCCACCCAAGGCGCAGCACGACTGCTCTTACCAGCACGGAAGAGCCGTTGGAAGCCAGGCAGAGATCCTTAGCAGAAGTCCAGGGTGTGCTGAGGCTGGGGAGCTGCAGCCATAGAAGTGGGAAAGAGAAGTGGAGGTGACTCCGGAGCATCAGTGTCCACTCCCCTTGCTCCTGCAGGCCAGGCACATCTGCTTCCACTAGGTCCGTCTGAGATCCTCTGTTTCTTTGTCTAGAAAGGGGACACACTACTTGCCTCCTGCCACCATGGAGGTTAAATGAAATAGTGTATCAGAAATGCCTGGAACATTGAGGGCCTTCTCCCTGTGGCAGATGGCATCAGAGCAGACAGAGGAGGGCTCCAGCATGCGCCAAGTTCACCGTATCTGCTATGGGCAGGGAAGGAGCAATGTCACTGTATCTTCTATGATTAGAGACCAGAAATTATAGCCAGGAGAAAAAGCATTCTCGAAAAGGTTGGTACCGAGGGTGGGGAAGCCCAGGAGTAGCATAACAGGATTTGAACCACAACATGGGGACTGACCATAGACACAGGACTGAAGACCAAGCCTGAGTCCAGCCCCTGGGCATCTCTTCCCTGAAGCTGATGGCTGTGTGAGCAGGTGGGTGTGTGTGAGTTCATTATGAGTGTGTGGAGACTGCTAGTCACAACGAACTCATGCTGGAAAATTCTTCTCCTAATTAGTCATTTCTGTTGAACTTAAACTGCCCAGCAAATCTCATTTTGAAGTTTATCCAAGATGTGATTATGTTCTTTTCCATATAATCTCTTTCTTTGAGAGTCCTGGTAAAAGAAGGCTAATTGGATGCTGTTTGTTTGTAGTAAGAATACACAAAACCAGGTGGAACCAAGTGGCCTTGTGCTTCCTGCTGTGGGGCCAAGGCCAGGACCATGGCCCTGATTGGGGCTGTTCATCCAGGACCCACCCCTGGGAGGGAGGCCGCTGGCGACGGGCAGTCCTGAGCAGGACCAGAAAAGTGAGGACAGAGGACTCCTCTCACTCACACTCTGCTCTCCCCTTGGGAGTCAGCAGCCTGCCCTCAATCAGCTTTTGGCCTCGCTCTCAATTTCCATTTCCCTTTCTGACAACACAGGCCAAACTCCCAGAAGAAGAAAGATGAGTTTCTAATGCAAAACAGAATCTGTTTGAACCAAGGTCAGGAGAGTTTCCTGACTTTCATGAGGAAGGGGAAGAACTTCCAGGTCAGGAGACCAGAGGTGCCACTAGGCATGGAGGCATGGAGCTAGTGGGGATGAGTGTACTTAGGTTGGACAGGAAAGCTTGGGAGCGAGCTCTGGGCATTAGGGCGGGTCTGCTGGGGGAAAGTTGGGAGAATGGAGGCCTTTCATTCAGGCCTGTCCTGAATCCCATCGTTCAACCCCCTTTCATTCTGCCAGAGGCCCCCTTGACCTGCTAAAATTGAGTTGGGGGCTGGTGGTCTCCAGCATCCTAAGGGACATGCAATATTCAGTCCTCAGGGGAGGCTGTGGGGGCCAGAGGAAGAGGAAACTGGCCTCCACCTGTTGCAGGGCCAGTCCTGACCCAGGATGTCAAGAGAGAAAGGAGCTGGGAGGGGAACAGAGTGAAAGAAAGGCAGCCAGGAATCTGCCACAGTGGCCCCGAGCACAGGGTCCCCCCAGCTTCCCTCGGCCTCACCCTAGAAAGGCAGACACCCAGGTTCCCTGGTAAGGCGGCCTCCTGCTGGGAGGGAGGTGGGAAACAGGACCCAGAGCAGGTGTGGACTCGAGAGCTCGAACACAGGGTCCTCCCCAGCTTCCCGCAGCCTCACCCTGGAAAGGCAGACACCCGGGTTCCCCAGTGAGGTGGCCTCCTGCTGGGAGGGAGGTGGGAAACTGGACCCAGAGTGGGTGTGGACTCGAGAGCTCAGTTTCTCCAGCAAGGAGAACCTTTGTAGCCAAAGTGATGACCAAAACCTCAAGAGCTAAGCTCCCCTGGAAGGGAGCGAGCAGAGAGAAGACACTGCAAAGTTCCCCAAGTTTTCTTTCCTCCTTTGCCCTCTTCGCACTCTTCACACACACAGGCCCACAGAGCCTTGCCCGTTTTCCCTTCTTGTCTTTGGAACTTGTGAGGTAACTGCTGGAGAGAGATGGATGAAGTCAAGTGTAAAACCCACAGCCCATGTGGCTCCTCTGAATGTCAGTAAAACCCTCATTGAGCTAGGGGGAAGCTCAAAGGTTTCCTCAGACTGCACAAGGTATCAGAAATCCAGGCTCACGAGCCACAGTAAAACTACGAAAGAGAGTGACAAGCCTACCTACCCTGTGAAGGCTGCGTGCTGGCCCAGATATGCCTTTCTTCTGGTAAATCTGCAGGAAATCCAACCCTCTGACTGCAGTTCATAGGGGAAGAAAGACCTCAAACTACGTGGTGAAAAAGTCAGGGAGATTTATCCATACTGGGCTGTGCTTAGTCACTCAATCGTGTCTGACTCTTTGTGATCCCAAGGACTGTGGCCGAGCAGGCTCCTCTGTCCAAGGAATTCTTCAGGAAAGAATACTGAAGTGGGTTGCCATGCCCTCCCCCAGGGGATCTTCCCAACTCAGGGATCAAACCCAAGTCTCCCTCGTTGCGGGCTGATTCTTTACCATCTGTACGGGAACAAATAGAGTATCTAGAGAAAGCCACCACATAAAACATGGGAAGGATTTAACAAATGTCCAGGCACCGATACAAACATACTTTAGCAAGAAAACAAGATGGAAGGAAAGAAATAACAAAGGAAGGAAAGAAGGGAGGGAGGGGATAGAGCCTGGAAAACATAGATGAGAAAGATATTCTGAAAGAAAATGTAATCCAAGAAAGAAACTCCTTTAGGTACATCTGTTTGTTCATTGAGCATTCTCTATGCTCTACCAGGCCCTCTTCTACGCACTCAAACATGCATCACTTTCCTTAATTCTTATAACACTTATAAGAATTAAAGTGTTACGGAGGTAGATCTCATTATAAACCACATTTTATAAGCCTCAAGTAAATTGAGGCTTTTAAAGAGAAATGAGAAAACAGACACAGAGAGGGTAATTAACTTGCCCAAGTGGCAAGTCTAGTATTCAAAATCACGAAAATCTAGATAAATTACATGATTACCAAAAATCTTGATAAATGCATAAAGGTACAAGAGAAAAAAATTGTAATTCTACTGCCAAAAGTTAACAACTTCTTCCTGTCAGTTATCTATTTAAGTTTATTTTTATAGCAGCTCTTAGTGTACTTTATTACAAAAATTTTTGAAAAAGAAAATTTAAAACTACTTAAAATCTGTGAATTGAAATTACCTTTCCACAATATCTGCTTTCTTCTGCCTCTACCAGTCTACCAGGAGAAGGCAGATTCTTTACCACTGAGACACCTGGGGAGCCCATACTTGCTATTGTTTAAAAACACTGCTCTGGAGCAGCGGCTGCATGGTGCTGGAGTGACTGTGAGGAGGTACCCCACTCTAAGGGCAGAGAAGCCCCAGCAAGATGACAGACACGGGAATGGTGGCTGCGTGGCGCTGGAGCGACTGTGAGGAGGTACCCCACTCTAAGGGCAGAGAAGCCCCAGCAAGATGACAGACATGGGAATGGTGGCTGCGTGGCGCTGGAGCGACTGTGAGGAGATACCCCACGTCTAAGGGCAGAGAAGCCCCAGCAAGATGGGAATGGTGGCTGCGTGGCGCTGGAGCGACTGTGAGGAGGTATCCAATACCCAAGGGCAAAGGAGAAGCCCCAGCAAGACGGTAGCAGGGGCGAGATCGCATTTAGAATCAAATCCCATACCCGCCAGAGACGCTCAGAGGGCTCAAACACACCTTGTGTGCACCAGGACCCAGAGACCTCAAAGAGACTGAGACAGAACTGTGTGCGGGTGTCTCCTGAGTAGGTACGGGTCAGCGGTGGACTGCTGTGGGGGCAGGGGCTCTGGTGCAGCAGACCTGGGTATGGCGTAAGCCCTCTTGGAGAAGGTCGCCATTAAGCCACCATAGAGCCATCAGAACTTACACAGAACTGGGGAACAGACGCTGGGAGGGCACACACAGAATCTTGTGTGCACCAGGACCCAGCAGAAAGGAGCAGTGACCCCACAAGAGACTGACCCAGACTTCCTCCTGAGTGTCCAGGAGTCTCTCAGAGGCATGGGTTGGCGGTGGCCTGCTGCAGGGTCGGGGGCGCTGAGTGCAGCAGTGCATGTATGGGAGATTTTGGAGGAGGTCACCATTATCTTCATTACCTCCACCATAGTTTGTCCTCAGGTCAAATAACAGGGAGGGAACACAGAAAATTGGATTAAAGATTTACTGAGCATGGCCCCGCCCATCAGAACAACACCCAGTTTCCCCCTCAGTCAGTCTCTCCTATCAAGAAGCTTCCATAAGCCCATTATCTTTTTCCATCAGAGGGCAGACAGACTGAAAACCACAATCACAGAAAACTAACCAATCTGATCACATGGACCACAGCCTTGTCTAACTCAATGAAACTATGAGCCATGCCATGTAGCCATCCAAGACAGACATGTCATGGTGGAGAGTTCTGACAAAACATGGTCCACTGGAGAAGGGAATGGCAAACCACTTCAGTATTCTTGCCTTGAGAATCCCATGAACAGCATGAAAAAGCAAAAAGATAGGACACTGAAAGATGAACTCCCCAGGTCAGTAGGTGCCCAATATGCTACTGGAGATCAGTGGAGAACTAACTTCAGAAAGAATAAAGAGATGGAGCCAAAGCAAAAACAACACCAAGTTGTGGATGTGACTGGTGATGGAAGTAAAGTCTGATGCTGTAAAGAGAAATATTGCATAGGAACCTGGAATGTTAGCTCCATGAATGAAAGCAAATTGGAAGTGATCAAACAGGAGACGGCAAAAGTGAACATTGACATTTTAGGAATCAACGAACTAAAATGGACTGAAATGGGTGAATTTAACTTAGATGACCATTATATCTACTACTGTGGGCAAGAATCCCTCAGAAGGAATGGAGTAGCCATCATAGTCAACAAAAGAGTCCAAAATGCAGTACTTGGATGCCATCTCAAAAGCAACAGAATGAGCTCTCTTTGTTTCCAAGGCAAACCATTCAATATCACAGTAATCCAAGTCTATGTTCCTATCAATAATGCTGAAAAAGCTGAAGTTGAATGGTTCTATGAAGACCTACAAGACCTTCTAGAACTAACACCCAAAAAAGATGTCCTTTTCATTATAGGGGACTGGAATGCAAAAGTAGGAAGTCAAGAAACATCTGGAATAACAGGCAAATTCGGCCTTGGAATATGGGATGAAGCAGGGCAAAGACTAATAGAGTTTTGCCAAGAGAACCCATAGGTTAGCATAGTAAACACCCTCTTCCAACAACACAAGAGAACACTCTACACATGGACATCACCAGATGGTCAATACTGAAATCAGACTGATTATATTCTTTGCAGCCAAAAATGGAGAAGCTCTATGCAGTCAGCAGAAACAAGACCGGGAGCTGACTGTGGCTCAGATCATGAACTCCTTATTGCCAAATTCGGACTTAAATTGAAGAAAGTAGGGAAAACCACTAGACCATTCAGTATGACCTAAAGCAAATCCCTTATGACTATACAGTGGAAGTGACAAATAGATTCCAGGGATTAGATCTGATAGAGTTCCTGAAGAACTGTCAACGGAGGTTCGTGACATTGTACAGGAGACAGAGATCAAGACCATCCCCAAGAAAAAGAAATACAAAACGGCAAAATAGCTGTCTGGGGAGGCCTTACAAACAGCTGAGGAAAGAAGAGAAGCGAAAAGCAAAGGAGAAAAGGAAAGATAAACTGATTTGAATGCAGAATTCCAAAGACTAGAAAGGAAAGATAAGAAAGCCTTCCTCAGTGATCAGTGCAAAGAAATAGAGGAAAACAATGGAATGGGGAAGACTAGCAATCTCTTCAAGAAAATTAGAGATACCAAGGGAATATTTCAGGCAAAGATGGGTACAATAAAAGACAGAAATGGTACGGACCTAACAGAAACAGAAGATATTGAGAAGAGGTGGTGAGAATACACAGAACTATACAAAAAAGATCTTCATGGCCCAGATAATAACAATGGTATGATCACTCACCTAGAACCAGACATACTGGAATGTGAAGTAAAGCAGGCTGGAGGAAGCATCACTATGAATGAAGCTAGTGGAGGTGATAGAATTCTCGTTGAGCTATTTCAAATCCTAAAAAATGATGCTGTGAAAGTGCTGAACTCAATATGCCAGCAAATTTGGAAAATTCAGCAGTGGCCACAGGACTGGGAAAGGTCAGTTTTCATTCCAATCCCAAAGAAAGGCAATGTCAAAGAATGCTCAAACTACCACTCATCTCACACACCAGCAAAGTAATGCTCAAAATTCTCTAAGCCAGGCTTCAACAGTACATGAATTGTGAACTTCCAGATGTTCAAGCTGGTTTTAGAAAAGGCAGAGGAACCAGAGATCAAATTGCCAACATTTGTTGGATCATCGAAAAAGCAAGAGAGTTCCAGAAAAACATCTACCTCTGCTTTACTGACTACACCAAAGCATTTGACTGTGTGGATCACAACAAACGGTGGAAAATTCTGAAAGAGATGGGAATACCAGACGACCTAACCTGCCTCCTGAGAAATCTGTATGCAGGTCAAGAAGCAACAGTTAGAACTGGACATGGAACAGCAGACTGGTTCCAAATAAGAAAAGGAGTACATTAAGGCTGTATATTGTCACCATGCTTATTTAACTTATATGCAGAGTACATTATGAGAAATGCTGGATTGGATGAAGCACAAGCTGAAATCAAGATTGCCTGGAGAAATATCAATAACCTCACAGATGCAGATGACACCACCCTTAAGGCAGAAAGTGAAGAGGAACTAAAAAGCCTCTTGATGAAAGTGAAAGAGGATAGTGAAAAAGTTGGTTTAAAGCTCAACATTCAGAAAGCAAAGATCATGGCATCTGGTCCCATCACTTCATGGGAAATAGATGGGGAAACAGTGGAAACAGTCTCTGACTTTATTTTTGGGGCTCCAAAATCACTGCAGATGGTGACTGCAGCCACAAAATTAAAAGACGCTTACTCCTTGAAAGAAAAGTTATAACCAACCTAGACAGCATATTCAAAAGCAGAGACATTACTTTGCCAACAAAGGTCCATCTAGTCAAGGCTATAGTTTTTCCAGTAGTCATGTATGGATGTGAGAGTTGGACTATAAAGAAAGTTGAGCTTTGAAGAATTGATGCTTTTGAATAGTGGTGTTGGAGAAGACTCTTGAGAGTCACTTGGACAGCAAAGAGATCCAATCAGTCAATCCTAAAGGAAATCAGTCCTGAATTTTCACTGGAAGGACTGATGTTGAATTGAAACTCCAATACTTTGGCCACCTGATGCAAAGAACTGACTATTTGAAAAGACCCTGATGCTGGGAAAGGTTGAAGGCAGGAGGAGAAGGGGATGACAGAGGATGAGATGTTTCGATGGCCTCACCGACTCAGTGGACGTGAGTTCGGGTAAACTCTGGGAGTTGGTGATGGACAGGGAAGCCTGGCGTGCTGCAGTCCATGGGGTCCCAAAGAATCAGACACAAGTGAGTGACTGAACTGAACTGAACTGTACTTGGTATATATAGCTTGATTTTTTGTTTGTTTCTCGGATTGAATTATTCCTTCGTTAGCCATTATATTTCATTTCTTTAGAAAGGTCTGTTTAGATTGCCGTTATTTTGTCTGTAACACGATAGGTACTTTTATATGCAGATTGAAATTTTTCTTCACTTCAGTAAACTAAAAACATCTGTATCTTCAAATACATGTTTTGCTCCTATATTATGATTCTCTGAAATATCAATTTCCCCCCGTTGTATTGTCTTTATGTATTATCTTCTCTTAACAGTTTCTATCTGCTTTCAAACAGATCTGTCTTATATGTCAGTTGCTTGACATTTAGTTGGATGAGGTATAAAATTCTTACTACTATTCTCAGAAACATTCAAAGAATATATTAAGATACTTCATCCCAAAACCATGAAAAATATTTTCTATGGAAAATTTCTCTGTCCGTTAGCAGAGAGCATGAAATTATACACAGAAGTGAAAATAATAATATTATTATCCCAATGTCAAAATTATTATGTAATATACAGCTTGGTGACTATATTTAATACCATATTGCACATTTGAAAGTTGTTGAGAGAGTTAGACCTTTAAAGTTCTCATCTTAAGAAAAAACATTTTGTGTGACTATGTGTGGTAACTAACATTAACTAGACTTTTTGTAATGGTTATTTTACAATATATAAAAATATCAAATCGTTATACTGTTTATATCAAATTATTATATTTGATATATATCATTATATCAAATCATTATATTGTACACCTGAAACTAACATAATGTTGTATGTCAATTATACCTCAATGAAACAAATTTCATAAGACTTACAAAAATGAAAACATATACATAAATTAAAATATTGTGCATTATTATTCCCAATTTTCAAAATTCCACATAAAGCTTAAAAGAAAATGCAGAGAAACTCTCCGAGGACTTGGAACAATGTAATAAGAAAGATGCAGATGTGTTAGAGAAGAGGTAAATGAACTGGAAAATGAAATGTAGAAGAGTTGCCATCTATCCGTTCCAGGAAATAGGAACAGAGAAAATGAAGAGAAGTAAGTAAAGAAGTAATAGTGTTTCCATAGTCTAAACAAATATCTTCAAATTAAAAGGAGTTGCTGAGTGCCAAGCAGGAAAGATGGGGGAAGAGTGAAGGGAAAGTTGAATTCCTTCTAGAGAGAACAAAGGAGAAAGCTACAATGGAAGGAGAATCCAACAGGCCTTCTGGCCGGCATCACTACAAACTGGAATTAAAGGCAGAAAGGACTTCGGTGTCCTAAAGGAAAATTATTGTATACTTATAACCCTGTCAATTAGATGTCAGAGTGAAAGTCAGATATTTTCAGTCTTAACAAGGATTCAGGAATTTTCTCTCCCATATGTCCTGTCTAAAAAGAAAAAAAAAAAAAGACAACCAGATTCTCCAGACAAAACAAAAGGCTTGAAAGAAAGTCATGGTGCAAACATGAGACAAGCTAAAACTTGGCATAATTTTAAGCAAAGAATGGCATTTTTAAAAGGGAATCTATTTGACTTTAAACCTTAGAATATTCTCAGTAGAACAGCAAAAATTCAGTGACCTAGGAAAACATTCTTGTCCTTATGTAGATGTTTCTCTAATAAAAATATCTGGCTGAACCACAGGAAATTGCCACATTTTTGGGAGGTAAAAGCAGATTGAATATAAGGAATTTCATATGGTTCATATGATTCAACTGAATACATAATTATACTGTCAAAAGTTCTTTTTGTTGGGCTTTGACTTTCAGAATCAACATATAAATAAAAGCTGAGACACAATGGCAGTTTCAAACAAGATATAAATGATAAAAACTTTGAAAATGTAAAAGCCATGCTCTGTTTAGGAGGTGGAAGTTTGAGGAAGGTAGAAAGAAGTTCAGGGGTACAAAATCCCAAGGATACTGGAATCCCAAGATACTAATTATACTTAGTGAATCAAGAATAGAATGGATATTATAACGTAAAACAAATAGGTACGTACATTAATACTGAGAACTAAGATTTTCACTAATGTCAAAGGAAATATGGGTAAAAACTAAAATAAAAATCCTATTTCATTAAATTTGAATTGGGAAATCACAACAAATTCATAAGTTTATGTGTAGCCACCTGTCAATCCATCCATACAGCTACCGTAGATCTGCCTGAAGAAACAGCAAAATGCCAGTAACAAGGGACCTATATGGTGACCCATAGACTACAGAGGAAGTGACATTATGTGACACCCAGGCTAGAGTGTAACAAAAGTAGGTTATTCCAGGTTCTTCTGGTGTTATTCACTCTCGGAACCTACCCATCTCGTTGTGAGAAGGCCTAAGTAGCCTGTGGAAAAGCCTCCATGAAGAGACCCCAGCCCACAGCCCCCGCTGAACTCCTAGCTGACAGCCAGAGTCAGCTTACCAGCCTTGTGGATGAGCCATGTTGAAAGCTGACCTTCTAACCCCTAGGCTTATGCTAGGGACAGAAATGAGCCACCCTGTCCAGCTGAACTTATTCATGAGCAAAATGAAGGACTGTTGTTATTTTAAGCCACTATAGTTTGAGAGCAATTTGTTATGCAGCTACAGACAACTCATATGAAGCTCATCTAAGAAAAAGATATAAACTGATGCAGGGTTCAATAACTGAGGCACATTAATATGAGGAGATGACAGGCCCAGCCCTGACTGCCACCTGACAGCCTTCTCTTCTGAGCAAACCGCTCTTACATTCTGGCAAGTCTGGAGCATTACAAGACAAGAGTGAGAACCGCCTGCCCTCTGTCGGACTTCCAAGTTAAAAAAATTATACCTCTGTCACCATATATAAACATTTTTTGGAACGGCGTAAAAAGTGTTCTTGTTGTAATACTGTTTTTGAATTATGGGATTCACTAGAGCTCCAGATTACTCCTTTGCAAATGTCAAGGGTTTCCCCTATCATCCAGGTTTATAAAACTCTTTCTGCACAATTTGTGTTCCCACTAGGCTGTCGAGAGCATTTAGTGAGGGTTTATAACAGTCTGAACATTATCCTGCTGCCCTTTGTAAATCATGTCCATCCCTGTGCCAACTAAGTTGGTGCCTCTCAATCTCCTGGGGGCTTGATTCAGCAGCCCTAGGCGGCCCTACAGTCTATACATCCAACAAGGAATGCCCTTGAGAAGAAAGCGTTGGGAAGGGATGGTGCTGGTTCAGGTCACAATCCGTCATGTCCCTGGGGGAGATGTAAATTCAGACAATGAATATCGAAGCCTTAGGCTAGTTGGCAACCTTCGAATTTTACTGAGGCTCCTACTTATTTCCTATGGGAAGAGCATGAGTTTTCTAGAGAAAGGGAGGATCCTGTACCTGGTAGCACTCCGAAGTCCTTTCTGCACTGTAGTTAGCCAAATGGAGGTTGAATCTATCTCTCTACCTGAGTTGAGGCAGCCTGTCTCTAGCCCTGAACTCATATCCCCTCAGTGTGTCTGGCCTTGCAGCCTGAACTAAGCCAGGAAACCTCTTGGGAGATAAACCTCACAGCATCTCCCAACCCGCACCCGCCCCGTCATCCTCACACTTGTTATACTTGGAATATAGGCAAGAGGTCTGCCTATGGAGCTAGGCACGTGTAAGTCAGCAGCTCAGCTCCAAGCCCCTTACTAGCTGAGCGATCACAGTGAAGGTCCTCTCTCTTGTAAACTTGACTTCTTCATTTGAACGATGAGCCATGATACCCTCCCAAAGGCCCATGTGATAATGCAACTACAGCAGAGTTACTTAACAGAGTGCCACACACGGACACATGCCTAAAGAGGGAGCTAGACGACACAGCTTGGGAATCTGGCGATACATCTCATTTAAACACACTTTCAAGATGAGAGCCCAAGGTATCCATTGACCTGTGATCGTCAGAGATGACTTGTGACCTGAGAAGTGCTGGCTGAATGCATTGTTTTCTCTGCCTTGCACAAAACACCACTCTATTTCACATTTGAACACACAGCAGTCGGAAATCAGAGGCCCCTGTGTGTTTTATGGACTCCCCTTGCTCTTGAATTCAGCATTATAAAGAGAATTTTCTTGGCCCCCAATGTCTGCTTCCCCCACAGTCACAATTCCCCAGTTCCTCAGTAAGCCATCTGCAAAGCCTGCTATCATATGTCATATTCCCTGATGCTTCCTGTGGCCAGGATTTTGGGGCTCCCCTGAGACTGTCCCAGGCCAAGCCTGTCAGCCCTCACCTCTGTGACGACCGCTCCCCGACACCCCTGCCTCTAATGGGCTCTTTGTCCTGAGCAGGGTTCCCTTGAAGAAGGAGAGATTTGCTTTCTCCCTGGGCCCTGATTTCTACCCCTTCCTCAGTCCCCACCCTCCGAGTTGGGTTGAGTCATGAATTTTGTTTTTTATGAAGTGCAGTTCGTCTCAGCAAGCTTTCCAATCACGCTTCTGTCATTTAAAAGTACTTTTATTCAGATTATGTGGACTGGTTTATGTAGCTTTGTGGTCAAAACTATTTTTTTTAAATTTTTATTTTTTATTGTATATGAGTTTATTTTTTCCCTATCATATAAATACTAAGATTTGCACACAGTAAAATTAACTCTTTTGGGTGTATAATTCTTACAGTTCTACGTACATAAACGTACGTAGATAGGTTCTTAAAACCATCATCACACAGGGGATATAGAACAATCCCAACATCCTGAAGAATCCCTGACCCCTACCCAGCCTCAGCAACTATTGGTTTACATTTTTGTCCCTGTCATTTTTCCTTTTGCAGATTGTCACATAAATCTGCAGGCAATTTGCAGATTGTCGCATAAATGGATTAAAACACCTTTTGTTACTGGCTTCTTTCTTATTTTTGAAAATATACTTAATTACAAGACAAATGCCACAAGGATGCTAAAAGCTAGGCAGAGATTTTTTTCCTGCTGCAAAATCAAAGTGATTGAGTTGCTATTTAGACCAGGTAGGAAAGCCTGGCTGTGGGGTCCTGTGGTGGGACTGAGGCCTGCTGTGGGTGCCAAGCAGGTGCCCAGAAGGGGACCATGGTGCTCAGTGACTGATGACCCACGCTGTGCTGGCACAGCCTGGGGCCACACTGCCTTTAATCTCCACACGAACTCTGCAAGTCCTGTCTTCCTCAATCTGCTGAAGAGGAAAACCAGTCAAAGAGGCTAATACATTGTGTAAGGTTGTGTGTTAGAAGCAGGTGGGGCTGAAAATCAAACCCAGTCCTTCTGATTCTTCTCACTGAGTTCCCAGGACCAGCTCTGGCTCAGCAAATGCCTCCTATTCACACTCTGGAGACAGATGGTCCCTGAGAACCTGTCTTAAAATTGACATTTAAAGAAAATGCTCTTGGACACCAGCGAATTTAGCTCCGGGACTTACAGACCTCTGCCAGTGGAGAATCACTGGCTTCCTCCCAGGGCCTCAGTTCCCTCCTTGTGTAATGGGCCAGTGCTACATGCTGCCAAGTGTTCTTGGAGGCTCCAAAGAGATGCTGTACATGCTGCTCAGGGGGTCTTTCTGACGGTTCTGCAGGTCCAGTTGAAATGGAATCAGAGATGGCTGGCCATGCAGCCCTCCCCATGCCAGGGCCCAGTGGAGCCCGGCATCTTCCAGGCCCTTTCTGGCCCTGGGCTCTCTAGGGTGGGCGCTGTCAACCAGACGCCTGCGTCATTCTACGGAGCAGTTCTCCTTTCCTTTCCAAGGGCAGACCCTAAAATGGCTCCTTTTCTTTTCTTCCTACGGATTCTGGGGGATTCTTATCTACATGGAAAATGTAGTAAACAGTACAATTTACAAACTTAATCTGCTTAGTATGAAATTGAGGTGCTTGAGCTCAGCTGGCTCTGGGCCTATGGTCCTTTTTAGACTGTTTTGGAAAAAAAAAAATGTGTTAGGGTCAGCAAATCCTTTTCCTCCAGACCGCCTCTTAATTTTTAAACCCCTTTGTACTTCAAGGGAAATGCAAGCCGTATGTTTCCAACCCATTTTCCCTTCGGTCACTAAAGCTGTTGTGAAAGAGTTATTGAAGGTTTGGACAGCGCTTTTCTCAGGACAGGAAGTTGCGTTGCTTTCCTGTGAGCAAGCTCTGATTTCCAAAGATCTGAGAAAGGGCCAGAACCCCCAGTCCAGCAGGATTTCAACAGACAGAAGGAGTGCCTTCTTTAGCCAATACTTACATTTTGGTTCTTTTAGATTCTATGTCCCTTTGAAGAAACAACTCAGCAAGGATCATTAATTTATTTTTCCAAAAAGCCATTTCAAGGCCAAATTGCCAACACAATTCAACAGAGGTACATAAACGTTTTTGCAGTGAAATCTGAAATTGGGCAAATTCCCCCTGTCTCATGTTTCTTTGTGGGTTTAGAATTGGACTAGAAATCAAGGCAGGCTCTGACTTTTTCTATAGCCTCCAGTGATCTGCAGTTGTCTTAGTGTTGCTGAGATGGTTTTCAGATTAGTCTCAAACAATCAGATTAAGAGAGGAGCTTACCTAGGAAAGGGTCTGGGGTCTTAGCAGTAAACCCAAATATAAAATCAATGGAGGTCTTAGCGACAGTGGTTCAAAGCTATTGATTTGTGCCTCAGGTTTTCTGAGTAATGGGCTTCAGGTTTGGTTCTGGTTTTATTCCACATGCGAGTTACCTCTTCCTTCTGGTCTTTCCATGAGGGAAAGAAACCAGCTGGCCTGTGAGCTCCAGAAGGCCCTGGAGGGGCCCTGTCTGTTTTGTTCCTATTGTATCCAACTAGAACCTGGAATATAGTTCTAATTTGGTATATTTGTTAAAAGGGAGAATGAATGAATGCCTAATGCCCCTGCTCCTTTATTTCCTGTAGTAAAGGTCTCAGGTAACTAAGCCTCCTCACTCTTCAGCTCCCCTTTCTGATGTGGTCCCAGAACTTCCCTGTCTGGCCTTCAGACTGCTATAAATCATACCTCCATTTGTAAATCAGCTATGAAAATTATAAAAGAGCTATTGAGTTAGAAATTCTTAAAACTTGTCTATTGGCTACTTCCAGGTTCCCCCTGGTACTTACATGGAGACAGTTTCTGTATTAGCTGGACATGGAGGGATCACTTATGACAGAAATGTCCTAGATCTATAATTTCACCTGCCAAACTGAGATGGGGAGACAATGAGGGTTGGTGGGGGTGGGGTGGTGAATCTGGCTTTATAAGAAAAACAACAGGCCCAGGTGACATGGCTCAGCAGGCATAGGCAGCAACGGACAGACCATAAGGGTGCACTCCTGGCTCCCAGATGCGTGAGTCCTAAGATAGTGTATGATGGCTGTCCACGGGGTGGCCAGGGTGGATGACATTTAGACTTTCAGGAAGGCTGGGAGGTGGTAGGCTTGTCCTAAACCCCTAGCAAGATTCAGAGTTAGGTCTCCAGTCTTGGGGGGCTACTCTCTCCAGCCAAAATTAGCTCTAACTCAAGAAGAGCTGGGATTCATTGAGAATCATCTTTTAGGAACCAGGCAGAAATTCAGTTGCCAGAAGGAGAACACAAGGCCAGAACTAGACCAGCAGCAGTTGTGACCCTCAACACAGCCCTAAGTGAAGAGTTAGGACTACCTCAAAGCCCCGACTTGACACTAGGACTAGGGTGTGAAGAGCGAGAGGCAGAGGCAGGCTGAAACAGGTCAGGCGCACCCTTCCTGCATCCAGCTTCTCTTCTCAGGTGATTATGACTTAAAATGCTTGACAGTTTGGAAATGAAATCAGAGCACAAGAGAAGGACCACAGCTCTTCTTCACATGCCAGGTCCTTCTTGGACAAAGAGGATTTTCAAGCTGTGCATGGATTGCCTTTAGCTCTATCTGCAAACTCTGGATTACCTGTCATGGCATGGCTGGGTCTGATCATGGGCTTCTACTTTGATGAAAACAGCCACTCAGCCTGTGGTTGTGGATACTTCACTCTACTCTCTTTCATCTCCAGTTTAATGCTTATAAGATCCCTGAGAGGTGGGACCCCCTCCCCTACCCCGCACTCACTATTTACATGTGGGAATATGGATGTAAGTCAGTAAATGAGAAGACAGGTCAGAGGCCAAAGGCTTGGCCAGGTCCTTGCTCATCTCTGTGGATTCCCAGGATGACCATGGGCTCCTTGGGAAGCCCACGTCATCTTTGCCACTTGAACTCCCCCAGAATCCAAACACTCAGTTCCTAATCACAGTCACAGTTGTCCCAGGTCATCTACCCACAGTCTGCAGAGGGACCCAGGCTTCTGTGGCTGCAGCACTACAGCTCGGCCTCTTCATCCCTCACTGGGCATGTCCTGGTCACTGCTGCCCTGTGTGTCCAGCCCTGGCTCATCCACTACTATGGCCCCAGCATTGCCTGGTGGTTGCCCTACCCCTTTCTCAGGAGGCTTAATACATTTGGGACAAATCCACAGGGAAGTGGCCCCCTGCCATCCAATATGAAGTGGTGAAGGCCAGAGGTGGACTCTGCAAGGGATTAAATGTGCTCAAGGGAACTTTCCAAGAAGTTCTCAGAGCATGCATTCTAAGCTTCAAACAATAAACCTGGAAATAAGCAGAAAAACCAGGACCTAAAAGCACCTAACCACAAAGGATCTAAAAATAGTTTCCTAAATATCAACCAGGCAGGGAGGAAATTCAAAGAAAGTAAGAGCATTTGAGAATATAACTAAAATGTAGATACTCTGACAAACTGTGCAGACTCAGACCACACCATTCTCAGAGAGAAAGTAATTTCTTTAGATGGCAATTTGAAAAAAAAAAAAAAGCTAAAGGAGCTTTAATGACCTAAAAAATTAACAAAGAAACAAAGATGTTGATTCACAGAACAAGAGGAGGGGTGGGGAAGAAAGACCAATGGCAGGGAAAAAACTGAGCTAGAGACAGAGCAAATCAATGTGGGTTAATTCCTAGAAAAAAATGTTTAACAAAGCCACAGGAACAATTTTTAACAGAAAATAGAAGCTGACATACTTAGAGATGAAAAAAGGCTGATGAAAATTCAGAGCAATATAAAGGTTTGAAGCCTCAGCACACACTTTCAGGAAGTAAACAGAACGGCCAGGGATGGGGGTGGGGGAGTGGGGTTGGTGTTGGGGGTCAGGGGGAGGACCGGGGTGGGGGTGCCCTCAGAACCAGACTGCTGGATCTGCATCTCGTCTCTCCAAGCTACTTAACTTCCGTTCTGCCTGGTTCCTTCCGTAAAATAGGGAGGATAATGATAGCCTTCCTCTCGTGGGTTTTGCAAAATTTCAGTGAGTTAATCCAGGTCACCTATGGGAGCATTTCAGGGAGAGAAGCCGTCTGAGTGCCACGTGATGCCAGTCACAGAGCTCAAAGCAGCCCACAAGGCCTGCACTAGTCTTACCCTATCTTACAGAGAAAGACCTCTCAGGGTCATCTAACATTCTTAGAAAGATTTTTCCAAGTTGGGGAAGGATCGTAGAGCTGTCACAGGGTTGAGAGAGCTGAGTCTGTTTTCCCTAAGGTGGCATGCCCTGGGGAATAGCTGACATCACAAGTGGAAGCTAAAGGGAGGTACATTGTCATGGCTAGTTCTACACGTCAAATTGACGGGGCTCAGGGATGCTCAGAGAGCTATACAGCATTATTTCTGGGTGCGTCTGTGAGGAACAGATTAGCATTTGAACCGGTGAAATGAGTAAGGAAGATCCACCCTCCCCAATGCAAGTGCATCATCCAATTTGCTGAGCGCCTGAATAGAACCAAAAGGTGGAAGAAGGATGAATTTGCTTTCTCTGCTTGAGTTGAGACATCCATCTTCTCCTGCCTTTCAGTATTTGTGCTCCTGATTCTCAAACCCTCAGGCTTAGACAGTTAAGACACCACTCTACTGGGCCTTCAGCTGGTGGATGGCAGATCATTATCTTCTCAGCATCCATAATCACATGGGCCAATTCCTTATAATAATCTCTTTCTCTGTATGCAGGTCGAGAAGCAACAGTTAGAACTGGACATGGAACAACAGACTGGTTCCAAATCGGGAAAGGAGTACATCAAGGCTGTATGTTGTCACCCTGCTTATTTAACTTATATGCAGAGTACATCATGAGAAATGCCGGGCTGGATGAAGCTGGAATCAAGCTGGAATCAAGATTGTTGGGAGAAATACCAGTAACCTCAGATATGCAGATGACATCACCCTTATGTCAGAAAGTGAACTAAAGAGCCTCTTGATGAAAGTGAAAGAGAAGAGTGAAAAAGTTGGCTTAACTCAACATTCAGAAAATGGAGATCATGGCATCCAGTCCCATCATTTCATGGCAAATAAATGGGGAAACAATGGAAACAGTGAGAGGTTTTATTTCTGGGGGCTCCAAAATCACTGCAGGTGGTGACTGCAGCCATGAAATTAAAAGACGCTTGCTCTTTGGAAGAAAAGCTATGACCAACCTAGATAACATATTGAAAAGCAGAGACATTACTTTGCGAACAAAGGTCCATCTAGTCAAGGCTATGGTTTTTCCAGTAGTCATGTATGGATGTGAGAGTTGGACTATAAAGAAAACTGAGCACCGAAGCATTGATGCTTTTGAACTGTGGTGCTGGAGAAGACTCTTGAGAGTCTCTTGGACTGCAAGGAGATCCAACCAGTCAATCCTAAAAGAAATCATTCCTGAATATTCATTGGAAGGACTGATGTTGAAGCTGAAACTCCAATACTTTGGCCACCTGATGTGAGGAACTGGCTCATTGGAAAAGACCCTGCTGCTGGGAAAGATTGAAGGCAGGAGGAGAAGGGGATGACAGAGGATGAAATGGTTGGATGGCATCACCGACTTGATGGATATGTTTTTGAGCAGGCTCCTGGAGTTGGTGATGGACAGGGAAGCCTGGCGTGCTGCAGTCCGTAGGGTTGCAGGTGGGACACGACTGAGCTACTGAACTGATGTATCTGTGTATCTATCCTGTTTGTTCTGTTTCTCTGGAGAATCATGACTAATACATTCAATTCAGTGTAAGTGTGCTAACTTAAATGTTTGCACATTTAACCGTCAATGTCTGTTTTCTTGAGTATTTTCCCCTTTCTCTCTCAGCTTCCAAGTTTGGGAGCAATGAAAAAATGGCTTGACTTTTATGTTTCTCAAAACCTTAGTCTGGTATAGAAGCAATATCTTGTGCCTATGAGAAGAAAACTGTTACTGCTAAGGGAAAAAAGGGCTTCTTCTAGAGGCTAGAAAAGATCTTGGTTGGTGATATAGGCATGGAGGGAGTGGGCACATGGAGAGACCAGGATGCATGGTGAGAATGGACATGCCTACTTCCTGGGCAGAGACTGCTGGAGTTTCAAGGAGGCAATGAAGCCCCAAAGAGTAACTGAGAATGTCACAAGCCTCTTGTGCCCAGGATGCTCCTCAGAGGCACAGGCAGACTCCAAGTGATGGAAGGCACAGTGATGGGGCAGATGAGCTGAGGACAGCTTGAGGTCTGCAGGAGCCATGGCAACAAGCAGGAGAGGGCCTCCAATGGAGACGGTGGAGACCCAGGGTCAGCAACCGATGAGACTATGCTCATCGTGGCAGACATCCAAGTAGACAGAGAGCTCAAGGGTTGGGCGCTGCTTAGCTTTTAGTCTCCTCTTAAACAACCACGACCTTGGTGGGGAAAAGAAAGGACAACTGATGAAATTTAATTTTTTTCATAAACTTAATAGCATGAGACTTTCAAATAGAAATTAAGTAGAATTGGATTTATAGACTGAGAGTCTGCTTTCTATGTTAAGAAACAATTTTTTTTGCCCACTAGTTCCCTGGTGGCTCAGATGATAAAGAATCCTGCAATACAGGAGACCTGGGTTTGATCCCTGGGTTTGGAAGATCTCTTAGAGAGAGAAATGGCTACCCACTCTAGTATTCTTGCCTGGAGAGTTCCGTGGACAGAGGAGGCTTGTGGGCTACAGTCCACATGGTCAGAAAGAGTCAGACATAACTGAGCAACTAACACTGCTGCTGCTAAGTCACTTCAGTCATGTCCGACTCTGTGTGACCCCACAGACGGCAGCCCACCAGGCTCCCCCATCCCTGGGATTCTCCAGGCAAGAACACTGGAGTGGGTTGCCATTTCCTTCTCCAATGCATGAAAGTGAAAAGTGAAAGTGAAGTCGCTCAGTCGTGTCCAACTCTTAGCGACCCCATGGACTGCAGCCCACCAGGCTCCTCCGTCCATGGGACTTTCCAGGCAAGAGGACTGGAAAGTGGGGTGCCATCGCCTTCTCCGAGCAACTAACACTAGAGGTACTAAATGTAGAGGTCCTCTGTCACTGAAATGTTCCAGAAGGGACTGGATAAACCTTTGCTGAGGACACTTAGAAGAAATGCACACAGAGTCCAGAAACTGGCCCACCTAGAAATTCTATGATTGTATGAATTTAATAGATAGAAAGATGACAGCTGCCAAGAAAGACTCAGGGGGAAGTCTGAAATTTTCTGACTCCAAAATGTCTCCTTCTACCAACTAAACCTCATGATCATTGATCCATTTCTGATGGAAATAGTCATGGAATATATGAGGTTGATGAAGGGAGATATAGAATTTGGGAATAGAAGATGGTGATGCCAAAGAGAGGTTCTGTGTGGGTCATTGAAAGGGAGTGGCCAGCACATGGACAATGCTGTACAGCATGAGTGACTAAGTGGGGTTTGCACAGTTGAGGGATGCTCTAGGGGAGTGATGGCAGGGGGTGCATACTATGAGGATGACTGATGGCTTGTGTCAGGAGATACAGGATATGGGTGCCCAGTGGAGAGGATGAGTGGGGTATACAATTGGGAGTTGACTATGTGTGGAGCATAAGGCAGACTATCCTGGTGGGTGTTGGTTGGTTCAGTGGTCTTTCCTCTGTGAAATACCCTTGTGGGTACTTGGAATTGTACCAGATTGATTTTTAAAAAATGATCTAACTTGGCCTTCTGTAAGCTTTTTCTTCAATTCTAGAATATTATCAGCTATTATCTCTTTAAATATTGTCTCTCTTGTTTTCTTATTATAGAACTCCTGTTAGTTGTATGTTGAAGATTCTTAATCTATCCCCCATGGTCTTGACTTCTTTGTCATATTTTCCATCTCTCTTTTTTTTTTGGCTCTTCTTACTAATTAGCTTATTAAAGATTTTTAAGTTTGGTTTTCTCAACCATCACTTCTCTTCCATTCTATTTCTCTGTTTATCTCTTCTAACATCATTTGTTTTTGTTTCAACAACTGTACTTTCTGCTTTCAGATTTCTAATTCTTTTGTATGCTCCTATCCTATCGTATAGCGTCTGCTGTTTGACTCATAACCTCCTATTCTTATTTTATGAATGTAAATTCTTAAAATTTACATTTATTCCTTCCTTTTTCTCTAGGGGAATTTTAAGCTTACCAATTTCAAAGTCCTTTTCAAATGACTTTGTTATTTTCATTTTCTCTAGAGGTTAGTTCTCCCATTTATTGGATTTGTTAACTGTCATTCACAGTGTTATACTTTCTTGTTTGTTTCATACTTTTGGCTTTGAGGCTCATCTTGCTGTGGGTTTATTTTTCTGGTTATTATTTTTAAAGTTTTTTTTCCAAATTCTCTTCTTATTGCATGGTGGTTTTCCAAATTCAGCCAGCTTTCTTGTGGTCTGCATCTCAGAACAGTCTTATGAAAGGGCTCAGGGTTCCTACCCTTTGGGAAGAGGAAGTCCTGGTCCCTGGGCCTGTGAATGCACCCAGTTACACAATCCTAGGGACACCATTTACATGGAATAAAATGTCAACAGGGCCCTTTAGAAGTGTGCAATAAGATGGCCCTCATGGTAACCCATTTCCAGTCTTGAGACGCCCCTTCTCTTGTCTTTGACTTCTTACAAGTACCACTTTTCCGAGGCTCAGAGAAGATACATCTCCTACTTAAGGAAATTCATCAGGGAGTGGTCCAAAGTCTGTGCATTTTTCTGCTACAGTGTGGTGCAACACAGAGCTGTTAAAAAATGTTATAGAAAATAAGAGGGTCCTTGAAATTTGGCGCTGAAGGTATTTCTAGGATCTACTGAAAATAAGATTACTCACATTTTGCCACGTGTGCACTTGTTTGTGGAGAAGGAGGAAGATGAGAACACACTAGTTGGGGCTTTACTGCTCCAGACTGCCCCATGTCTGCTATTGCTGAAAGGACTGGATCCTGAGAGAGTATCAGAGAAGGGACTATGTTTGTCCCAGGAGACTTGTCTGTGATTCTTGCAGTTCCTTTCACCACTACTGAGATTGAGAGGGGCTACTCTCCTCCAGTCAGAACTGTCTCTGGCTTTCAAACAGCCCCAGGATTGTGTTACACAGATATTGGATGTGATTTTCCAAAACCACGCTTCACTTTGAGTTTGTATCACTGTCAGGCAGCCTTCCCTACTGCTTCAGAGGCGAAGGATGGAGCCCAGCTGAAGACTCAGCAAACACACACATAAGCCTTTGTACGTTTCCTTTCTGATACATGACCTGATGGGTTCAATAACCCCGGAAATATTTGATCTTTATGCTGTGAGTCCCCAGGTCACCAGTGTACTGGAGACCAGTGCTTGAAGTCTCTCCTGCTAAAACCAAGTCACCAGAGGAAAAAAAAATCTCAAGGTTACCATGGGAACTGACTGCATGTTCAACCAATCTGATTTTGGGAGGAGGGTTCAAGCCCCCTCCTCTGGGTAAGTCTGTCATAGGGAGTGGGGGAGCTGCCTGGTTTTTACCATGCTTAGCATGGTACCTGACACATGGATGACTCTTAGTGACTAAAGGGGAACACTTGAACCCATGATAATAGACCTATCCATTGTCACCACTCAAGAATGGCAAAGGGGAAAGGAGCAAAATAGTTCATTATCAGTGGATCCAATCCAAAAGATGACAATCTGCATGCACTCCGGGTTTTCAAAGTAGATGAAACTGCTTTTCTAAATGTTTTAGGTCTGGAAAACTTCAAAGGTACTTGGCCAAGCAAGTCCTGTCTTAATTTTTAAATCCTGGTCTATTTTAAGAGAAATGTAAGTTGCCTGTTTCTGATTCACTTATACTTGATTTGTCAAAACACTCTTGTTTTAAGAGGTATTTGTTGTCCAGAAGTCCTTGTGACCCCTGCTGGAAGTCTGCATCCTAAGTCAGGAATTGGTTCTGGGCAGTTGCCCTCATTTCAGATCTATGTCTCATCACCCTGGAGGGCTCCAAGGTCCTAAAGAGTCCTGCCTGTCTTTCCCCCTCTTTTAGAAGTAGACAGGGACTTTAAAAGAAGAGGCTGTGGCTGGTTGTCCTCAGATCCCCAACCAAGTCTTAGAGGTTTGGCTAAAAACCTTGAACACTCTTCCCAGAGGAGAGTAAATAGAGCCTTGTAAAAATACAGCAGTTGTGTTCCTTTGACTTTACGAAGTTTACACACTTGAAGTGTAGCATGATAAATGAATGTGTTTTTCTGTGCTTACCTCTATTTGGTCT
The DNA here is from genome assembly GCF_032452875.1 of Bos javanicus. Classification (NCBI taxonomy): domain Eukaryota; kingdom Metazoa; phylum Chordata; class Mammalia; order Artiodactyla; family Bovidae; genus Bos; species Bos javanicus. The sequence continues at coordinate 43,914,722 of NC_083895.1, read as the reverse complement.
GCTGTATAAGAGTCTGCATTCATTAGAGTGATATCTAAAATGACAAATCGTCCTTTTAAAGTATTTTTAAATTGAAGAAAAATTTACATGTAGTTAAAGGTACAGGTCTTAAGTGCATAAATTGAGGATATCTGACAAATGTATACACCCATATACAACAATACAGTCACATTATACAATATTTCCATCACTCCAGAAAGTTTACTTGTGCCTCCTTCCAGTAAATTCCATCGTCTGTAAGCAGCTGCTGTTCTGACTCCTGCGACTGTGGTGGCCAGCTTGTAAGATTGCCTCCCAAAGACGTGCATTTTAGCATTCATGCTCTGTGTATCCCCTCCAATGGTGTATGTGTTGGATCAAGTGACGTCTTACTCCCTCTGTGGGTAGGGTGGGTTATAGAGACTACAACTTCTGTGTTTCTTGCACTGTCTCCTGGACACCCGTCTCTGGAGGAAGCCAGCTGCCATGGGACAGGTCCATTAGAAGAGGCCCATGAGGCAAGGAACTGATTTCACCAGCCCACAACCATCAAATAGCTGAGATCTGCCAACAGCCACACCAGTGAGCTTGGAAACAAGCAGTCCTCAAGTAAAACTCTGAGATGACTGCAGCCCTGGCCAATACCTTGAAACAGCCTGTGAGAATCTAAAGACATCCTAACCCTCAAAAACCATGAGATAATACATGCTTGACAGTTTAAGCTAATAACTTTTGGCATAATTTGTTATGCAGCAATAAATAACCAATGTAATCACTGTTGATTTGTTTTGCTCTTGAACTTTAAGAAAGTGAAATCATACAGCATGTATTCTTTCATGATTGGCTTCCTTTGTTTAACAGGATACCTGCAAGATTCATCTGCGTCGTTGTGCGGATCAGAACTTCATGCTTTTTCAGTGATGCGTAAATTTCATTGCATGAATATGTGACCGTGTATTTACCACGTCCTATTGGTAAACAGTTGGGTTGTTTCCAGTTTTATGCTTTTTTGAACGGAGGTGAATAAAGCTGCTATGAACATTCTTACATAAGTCTTTCGTTGAACATACGTTTTCGTTTTCCTTGGGTAAATACCTGGGAATCCAATTGCTGAGCCATTGCTGATTAATAATAGAAGAAACTTCAAAATGGGCTCCAACGTAGCTGTACCATTTTGAACTTCTTTGTGCAAAAGTATCTATTCAAGGCTTCCTCCTACTTACTTTTTTATACTTTTTCAAGTTTTTCGGTGGAAACTTAGATTGCTGACTTTTATTTTTTTTATTTTTTTTTAATTTTATTTTATTTTTAAACTTTACAATATTGTATTAGTTTTGCCAAATATGGAAATGAATCCACCAAAGGTATATCCACGTTCCCCATCCTGAACCCTCCTCCCTCCTCCCTCCCCTACCCTCCCTCTGGGTCGTCCCAGTGCACCAGCCCCAAGCATCCAGTACCGTGCATCGAACCTGGACTGGCGACTCATTTCATACATGATATTATACATGTTTCAATGCTATTCTCCCAAATCTCCCCACCCTCTCCCTCTCCCACAGAGTCCATAAGACTGATCTATACATCGGTGTCTCTTTTGCTGTCTCATACACAGGGTTATTGTTACCATCTTTCTAAATTCCATATATATGCGTTAGTATACTGTATTGGTGTTTTTCTTTCTGGCTTACTTCACTCTGTATAATAGGCTCCAGTTTCATCCATCTCATTAGAACTGATTCAAATGTATTCTTTTTAATGGCTGAGTAATACTCCATTGTGTATATGTACCAAAGCTTTCTTATCCATTCATCTGCTGATGGGCATCTAGGTTGCTTCCATGTCCTGGCTATTATAAACAGTGCTGCGATGAACATTGGGGTACACGTGTCTCTTTCCCTTCTGGCTTCCTCAGTGTGTATGCCCAGCAGTGGGATTGCTGGATCATAAGGCAGTTCTATTTCCAGTTTTTAAAGGAATCTCCACACTGTTCTCCATAGTGGCTGTACTAGTTTGCATTCCCACCAACAGTGTAAGAGAGTTCCCTTTTCTCCACACCCTCTCCAGCATTTATTGCTCATAGACTCTTGGATCGCAGCCATTCTGACTGGCGTGAAATGGTACCTCATAGTGGTTTTGATTTGCATTTCTCTGATAATGAGTGATGTTGAGCATCTTTTCATGTGTTTGTTAGCCATCTGTATGTCTTCTTTGGAGAAATGTCTATTTAGTTCTTTGGCCCATTTTTTGATTGGGTCATTTATTTTTCTGGAGTTGAGCTGTAGGAGTTGCTTGTATATTTTTGAGATTAGTTGTTTGTCAGTTGCTTCATTTGCTATTATTTTCTCCCATTCTGAAGGCTGCCTTTTCACCTTGCTAATAGTTTCCTTTGTTGTGCAGAAGCTTTTAATTAGGTCCCATTTGTTTATTTTTGCTTTTATTTCCAATATTCTGGGAGGTGGATCATAGAGGATCCTGCTATGATGTATGTCGGAGAGTGTTTTGCCTATGTTCTCCTCTAGGAGTTTTATAGTTTCTGGTCTTACGTTTAGATCTTTAATCCATAATATAAATATTAAAAGATATAAATTTTCCCCTAAGCAGCAGCAAGAATCTCCCAAATATATCATGTATGCCTCCTCAGCTCAGTGAAACATCCTCTGTTTGAGTTCCATCCCCACCTCCTTGTATGATGGCTAAAATTTGCTTCTAGGCAGAAAACCAGCATGAACGTGGAGCTCACTCCATGTGATTCCTTTTTTAAAAAGATCACAGACCTGTCTTTTCCTTGGCTCAATACTCGTAAACATTTTCCTCGTATATTTTGTGCAGTCTTATAGTTATTTTCATTAGGAGGACAATTTTAGAACCAATTACTTCGTGATGACTAGAAGCTGAAATCCTGATTGATCATTTTTACATTTTGGTTCAAGGGCTCAATAATTTATTTTCTAGTTATTTACACTTTCCTTTCAGTTTTGGCTCCTTGACATTTGTTTTTGGAGAGCAGTCATTGACGAGCTCAGACATGAGCTACTGGAAAGGTAGTTAGTGTTGTGGAAAAACATGGGCTGTGGGAAAACCTGACTTCAAATCCTAGTTTAGTAATTTTAGTAAGCCTACAACTTTAGGCCAATTTAACTAATCAGTGTGAGCTTTCTTATCTGAAAATGGGGATTGTAATATAATATGAATACTGATGCTTTAAGATAACATTTATAGAATGATCACTCTGTGCCAGGAATTTTGCTAAGGGTTTTCAACTTGAAGTTTCTTTGCGAGGATAGACATAATGATATGTGTAAGTGGGCCTGGGGCATGGGAAGAGAAAAATGAAAGATTCTGGAACTCAAGTAGATCTGACAGCCCTAATGGCCAATCTTTGCCTAAGCATTATTGGTTGGTACTAAGTCCTCATTATGGTGATGACATTTTGTCCTCACCAACAGCAAGGGAAATGATAAGCCTCATGGAAGCGTGAGTGACTGAATGACTCCTGGATGTTAGTTGCTAGTTTTCTACATGAATATATTGGTAATGGGATTATACCCATTACAACTTCTCAGTAATATTTGTAGTGCAATTAAATGTTTGAATGATTAAAAGTTTAAATAAGTTATGGAAGGGAGGACTTAGTTAATGTTTTATTGCATCATTGAGTTCTGTTCTCTTAGCAAAGTAGAGAGCAGCAGCTTTCTTGATCAAGACTGTTAAATAAACCTCAAGTGTTGCATGAGTCAGTGTAGTCTAGGTTCCATTTTAATGACAAACAGTTCCTAAATCTCAGGGAGTCAGTGCCAAGCTTGTTTCTCATTGTTACATGTCGAGTTCAGGGCATGGAATCCAGCTCATTGTAGTTTCTCAGGGATATGAGGTTATTGAGACTACTTTTCTATGTGTGCTTAAGCATTGAGACGGGGGAAAGGAATAGAGAACCCACTCAGCTGTCTGTCAAGAGCTTCTGCACATCTCATCAGCTAAGGAGGTCATTTATTCATACATAATAAATTATGAGGAGGAAAATTTTAGTACATCCCCAGGATTAGGCCCTATTGACTACACTATATTTGTAGGTTTCACCAAGGCAGCTTGAGCCATTTCAGCCACACTTTCATTTGGCAGCACCTGGCATTCACAAGTGTTTTTGCCAAAGAACCATCATGACTTTAAAATGATTATTCGTCTATTGGACGTATGGTCCATGTTTTTTCCTTAAGACTCTCGTAGCTAAAAAGACTGCCATTTCAGTCAGTCTATGTCTCACTCCATCTTTTATAACAAAGATTTTCAAAACCATGAAGTTTCATTTTAGCCAATGAAAAAAGATACATCAAGCATAAAAAGTTAAAACTTCTGTCAAAAAATCAGGACTGTGTGCTTTCTTTGGTTCCTAATTACTTTTGAAACTTAATGGCACCTCACTCCAGTACTCTTGCCTGGAAAATCCATGGACAGAGGAGCCTGGTGGCCTGCAGTCCATGGGGTCGCTAAGAGTTGGACACGACTGAGCGACTTCACTTTCACTTTTCACTTTCATGCATTGGAGAAGGCAATGGCAACCCACTCCAGTGTTCTTGCCTGGAAAATCCCATGGACAGAGGAGCCTGGTAGGCTACAGTCCATGGGGTCGCTAAGAGTTGGACACGACTGAGCAACTTCACTTTCACTTTTCACTTTCATGCATTGGAGAAGGCAATGGCAACCCACTCCAGTGTTCTTGCCTAGAAAATCCCATGGACAGAGGAGCCTGGTGGGCTGCAGTCCATGGGGTCGCTAAGAGTTGGACATGACTGAGCGACTTCACTTTAAGTTGACTAATGATTACAATATCATATAAACCTTAATCCATTTGTATACTAGGTCAACAAATTCTTTCAGGGCCATTAACACTTGTCATCAGATTTTCTTACACTGCGTATGTGATAGAAGGATCACAGCGAGGTCAAGCCTATTGGTATGTAAGCTTGTAGGGAACATACAGATACATATATGTACATACACACACATCAGTGCAATATACTGATGCACGTGTGACGCAATACACTGACACATTTTTGTCTCTTTTCTTTTCTTTTGAGTGACAGCACATATTCACAAGCTTTACAAACACCGTGGTGGGCAGTGGGACTGTGTTGGCAGCACGAGCTTTACGGGCATAGAACCCATCCAACCCCACTGAGCCCCATGTTCAGAAGGGTCTCATATTTAGCTTAATGCTCTGGTGTTTCTGTCTTGAGTTTCTTAATAACTCTTTAATAAAGGACCCCACATTTTCTTTTCACACAAGGTCCTGCATATTTTGTAGCCAGTCTTGTAGATGGGGCACTGACTATTTGTCTTTTTTCCTCATTGGCAGACGTAAAAACTGAGGTTTGCCAATGTGGCCATCACCTGCAATTGGGAAGTGGAAGACGGATGGGGCCAGTCTGGCCAGTGCTATATGTGAGTCTGAGGGAGAGATATAAATAACTTAAACAGTTTTCCTTGAAACAATAAATAAATGTTCCCCTCCCCAGGAAAGTCTCTTCCTAAGGTTCCTTCTATGGGCCTTTTTGAGGCCTTTTTCCAGCAGCAGCAAACCTCTCGCTGCCTGCCATCCTAGGACTGGCTGAACTCGAAGTCAGCCGGTACTAAACAGGGGAGGGGTAATAGCCAAGTTATACAATAACTGGTATAATAGCCCCCAGATTCAAGGATGATATGGATCATCCATGATATGGATCCCCATGCAGGTACTCTGGGCACCCAGAGCTGCTCTCACACACACATCTCAAGGCTAGGACAGGAGGCTGCATTGTCCATACCGCCAGGCTGATGCTCATGGTGAGAGCTAGTGGGGACCCCTGCTTTCTACCTGACTGTCACGCCAGGAGCCCTCTTTTCACTTCTGCCACCAAACACCACTTCAGGAGATTATTTATGAGAGCAGTTTTGTGCCACACGGGCCAGTCCTAAGAAGCAAAACTTACAGTGAGATCCCAGCAGGTGAAAGGAAGTTCTCCTCCCACCCTGACACCAGACTATCTTACTTGTAGACCTGAAATTTGGTCTAAGATGGATATGGGGGGCTGGGGCTGAGGCTTCCAGAGGTTGAGTCTGTGTTATGTGCCTGGCTCTCATTTTCCCTGCCTCTTGCTCACACAGTCATTAAAGGACCCTCACAACCTCCTAACCAAACCCAATGATCCCCATCAAGCAGATGCTCAGACTCCAACTGGACGGGACTGGAAGGGGAGGTCCTTATTTCAGAAACATCCCAGTTCACCTCAGGATAGCTCTGATAGTAAGAAAAATCTTCCCTACTGTTATAACTTTGGAAGATGTCAGCTTGGATGAGTCCAACTCCTTTTCTCAGAATTCATTTTCAGCTATGTTTCTGATTACCATGGGTCACAGGAAGATTCTTGGGAGACTAGGAGGGTTGACAAGGGGCCCCTTGGAAGAAAAGCTATGACAAACCTAGATAGCATAATAAAAAGAAGAGACATTACTTTACTGACAAAGGTCCGTCTAGTAAAAGCTATGGTTTTTCAAGTAGTCCTGTATGGATGTGACAGCTGGACCATAAAGAAAGATGAGCACTGAAGAACTGATGCTTTTGAACTGTGGTGTTGGAGAAGACTCTTGAGACTCCCTTGGACAGCAAAATCAAACCAGTCAGTCCTAAAGGAAATCAGTCCTGAATATTCATTGGAAGGACTGATGCTGAAGCTGAAACTCCAATACTTTGGCCACCTGATGAGAAGAAATGATTCATTGGAAAAGACCCTGATGCTGGGAAAGATTGAAGGCAGGAGGAGAACGGGATGGTTGGATGGCATCACTAAGTCTATGGACATGAGTTTGAGCAAGCTCCAGGAGTTGGTGATGGACAGGGAAGCCTGGCATGCTGTGGTCCATGGGGTTGCAAAGAGTCATACATGATTGAGCAACTGAACTGACTGACTGAGGAGGTTTGATGGGGAAGTAGCAGCAGACACTTTCTGCTGACTACTGATTTACCAGAATGGTATGAAGCCATAGCCTGATCTGTTCCTCTAAACTCAAGGCCAAATATATGTGTTTAACCTCATGATGGAGGGCCCAGCTTCTGCAGGTTCTTGTCACCAGGGCAGAGACAACAAGAGCGGACACATTTTTAGCCCAGCCTCCCACTTGTAGGTTCCAGCCTCCTTGTGATTGTCCCTCCCTGACAGCCTTCCCTGTGGACTGTAAGCTCCAGCATCAGCCTGGAGGACAACAGCCATGCAGAGACTGCTTAGCCAAACCACCTCCCATGACTGGGTTAGAGCAGTTCCCTACAACAGAGCATAAATATATATAGATATATAAAATCTCCTATTGGTTCTGCTTCTCTGGGTGAACCCCAACGTTACACTTAGGTCACATTGGAATTGAGGTTCCTTTAACTTGCACGTGTAGGCCCCAACTTGACTTCTGGGTGTCATCAGTTAAGTTCAGTCAATTGCTCAGTCGTGTCAGACTCTTTGCGACCGCATGGACCACAGCACACCAGGCCTCCCTGTCCATCACCAACTCCCAGAGTTTACTCAAACTCATGTCCATTGAGTCAGTCACTCCATTCAACCATCTCATCCTCTGTCGTCCCCTTCTCCTCCTGACCTCAATCTTTCCCCGCATCAGGGTCTTTTCCAATGAGTCAGCTCTTCAAATCGGGTGGCCAAAGTATTGGAGTTTCAGCTTCAACATCAGTCCTTCTAATGAATATTCAGGACTGATCTCCTTTAGGATTGACTGGTTGGATCTCCTTGGAGTCCAAGGGAGTCTCAAGAGTCTTCTCCAACACCACAGTTCAGAAGCACCAATTCTTCGGCGCTCAGCTTTCTTTATAGCCCAGCTCTCACATCCATACGTGTCATAAGGAACACATTTTCCTCCCTGTGCATCAGTCCTCTGCCTGCATTTGCTCTTCTCCAGCCTAGAGATCCTCGGGATCTTCAGATGTGCTGCTCTGGAATGCATGAGCCCTTTCCAAAGCTGCCTCTCTTATGTCTAGTCCTGTTGTCTCAGTAGGACACGTAGGACTTGCCCAGATTGCCCAGATGAGACCTTCGCTTTATTAAGTCCTTGTCACAAACCCTTCACACAGGGCTCAGACAAAACATGTTTATTAATGACCCCTAGTTCTTGCCTGAGTTCACAAGCACACTTTGTTTTTTTCTGCCCGCAGTAGGGAGAGATTGGCCATGGGAGAAACTAACCCACTCTGGATTTGTTTGGTTTCTGCCTGGAGTCTAAATGCCGGGCCAGGCTGAGCCTCCTCTGTCTCCTTATCACTCATAACACATGCCAGGCTTGGTGGGCCTCTGTCAGCCTCCGCACTGCCCCTTGCGTGGGTTTTGGCTGCAAGAGGGCTTCAGGGGCCTGGCAATGACATTGCCTCACTTAAGCCGGGCCTGCTCACGCACCCCCTCACTCCCAGAATGGACTCATAGTGAAGCCACTTTAGCTGGCTGAGCTTTTCCACTTGATTCTCTGTGGCTAACTGGCTTCCTAAGTCAGTGAACATTCCAGACCCTCACACCCTCCCCCCGCCCCAGTCTTGCCCCCATGACTCAGGGCTCTGACAGACGGATGTAAAAAGAGAACTAGAAATGGACCCATCTTTCGATATGCTTCTTTACTACTGCTATCCAGGGCCCGTGGTTCTGTCTTTTGGCCTCATTTATCTGCCCAGGAAAATTGTTCAGCCCTCTTTCAGACTTTTTCATTATAACAATGAGGCAGTAAGACTAAGTACTTGACCTCTGGATCCCTGAAAAAAACAGCTAACCCCCAAATCTAGGCAGAGTCCAAACCTCACTTTATCCTTGGCCCACCCAGACTCCTTAATTTCTGGCCACATATGTACACTGTCTGCAATTGTTAAGCTCTCCACTGCTTACTCCTATGCTTTTAATGACTCTCATAACCTTGGAACAAAAATCTCTTTCAAGAGAGACGATCCCAAGAAAATTCAAAGGATATTTCTGAGATCCCAGAGGAGAAAGACAGAGGGCAGAGCTGAGGTCTTAGAGGTTGACTTATGTATGCTTAGTATCACTATAAGCTGTGACTCTGCATCAGGCATTGCCAGGATAGTCATTCAGAATGACTGTTGTGTCTATGACAGTGTATGTCTGTCCCTAGACAATTACTATGGAGATAATTAAAGGCAGATTCTGGGCTTCCCTGGTGGCTCAGGCGGTAAAGAATCTGCCTGCAGTGTTGGACACCCAGGTTCAATCCCTGGGTCAGGAAGATCCCCTGGAGAAAGAACTGGCAATCCATTCCACTATTCTTGCTTGGTGGGCTATAGTCCATCGGGTCGCAAAGAGACATGAGTAACACTTTCATTTCCTTTCACATTTATCCGAGCTTCTCCTAAATGCTGCACTCTGTTGGGAGAACCAGGAAGAATGGGCAGGACACCACTTCCTACCTGGGCCGTGCCAGTGCACCCAGGGGACCTGCTGGGGCCGGCAGGACAGCAGCGTGATGCCTCTTCCTTTCCCATCACTCTCCCGTGCCTCTCTCCAGCCTCCCAAGCCTGACCCCTTTGGGAAGGCAAGCAGAGTTTGGCTTCAGCTTGCAATGCTCCCACTCTACCTCACTCCACTTGGTTTGCTGCCTCATATGTCCTGAAAAAGATGGTTTTTCTCAAGCAATTTTTCCTCTTCCCACACCAACCAGTGGACCTCTTTTCATGAGGGCACAGTGTTTGGGTCAAATCTAGATTTTTTTTGACCTAGATTTGAATCTAGGTTCTCTCACTTGATAACTGGGTTCCTTTGCCAAGTGAATGATACCTTCATGTTCCAAGTAAATGGAGACAATCATAGCCATGAGGAAGGTCCCTGGTAGAGTGTAGCACCTTATAGGCACATTTTGTACATATAGGACTCCTCTCTTCCTGTTCTTATCAACCACAATCACTCAGTAATCACCTCCTCATGCCCCTGACCAAGGATACTGCTCTCTTTCAAGCAAGGGAGCCTGGAGCTCAGTGGCCTCAATCTGCAAGACCATAGATTCCTGAGTGTGTAGCCCAGCTGAAATTCCCTCCCCGGGAGGCCGTCAAAACAGTCCATGCCTCCTAAAGCAATTCTCCCAGGAGGTGCTGCAGCTCCAGAAACAACTTACCACAGTTCACGGGAAAGTTTATCCTGTAATCAAACTGTAAGAAACACAACAGCCTCTTCTGCCCTATGCTGCTGAAGCTTATGATAGTAACTCAGTGATTTAAAAAATATATATATTGTGTTGACATATGTCTATTCCTGGGCAAAAAAAGAAAGGAGAGAAGATACAAGTGCAATTTTTTTTAACCCACGTTCAGGAGAAAGCATGCAACTGTGTTCCTCCCACAGCAGGATTCCTGGGCTGTGAGGTTTTGGTCCCAGGGAAGGCAGGGCTTCCGCAAGGCTGGCGGCGGACTTTCCAGTACCCTTAACTTTGGTGAAAACAGTGCAGCAAGGACCAAGAATAGGCACGGATGAATGCAGACACAGGATGCTGGGAGTGTCTCCAGCTGGAAGGGCCCGGCGCGAGGAAATGAGGCCTGGGATCTGCTGAGCCCTGCAACTGATACATGTGTGGCCTGGATCAGGTCACCTCTGATCCTCTACTTTCCCTACTGTGAAAAGCATCACAATCCCAGTGAAAACTGATAGGCAGGTGTCTGGTCTCTCTCTCTCCTTTGTCCCATTGGTGAGGATGGGGCCCAGATACTGTCTCTGCCTTGGAGGAGTCTTTTTTCTGCCTCCTGCGCTCGCGAGACCTGTGGGTATCCTGGGCACCTGCCAGTCTTCCCCTGGCAACGAGAGCAGACTACCAGCAGGGCTCAGCCCATAAACCTTGCAGGATCTTCAGAGGGCAGTGAGCGAGCAGGGAGAGGCCTCCCTCAAGCATAGCACACAGGGCCAGTGTTTATCAGCTCATGCCCTGTGCCAGGTACACACGCCATCCTCACAACAGCCCTGTGAGGGCAGTATGGAAAATGAGACCCAGAGAGGTTTGGTCACATGCCCCGGGCATCCAGCCAGTGGACCCAGAGGGCCATGACCACCTCCTAAGCTACCTACTTGGGAGGGAGCGGAAGGCCCACTCCAAGAGAGGTCCTGCAGATGGTGTGTGGGTGTGCTCCTTACTGCAGACAAACTTTCTCTGTCTCCACTCTGCTTTGTTCCATCTTCCCTGGGATCAGAGGCTATGGACGAGAAGCACTGTGGAGTCCCGATGAGTCCATTGTCCAGGACTCTGCAATCACTGGGGCCCTGCCTTCTCTAAGCCTTGGGCAGGAATCTGTATGGGTATCTATAAAGGACCAGGCATGATACCAACTCCTTATTCCATAACCTGCCCATTATGCGGATTGGCAAACTGAGCCTCAGAGAAGATCAAAAACAGTTTAAGCTCACCCAACATGACTACAATTCTCTGCAAAGCTGATGGTCGGGTCATCCCAACCTTCTAAGGTGACAATGCTGACTTCACCCAGCCACTGAGCAACCAGGGGATCCCAATCAGCAGAATCGCAGCAGCAGCTCTCACCTCATCCAACTGTAGAGAACATTTGTTAGGATAAGTAGAGCATGTACGCTTTGCTTAAGAATCTTGATCTTCTCTGATAGACAGAAGACTGCTCTCTTTTTCTTTTACACCTTGGATCCTAATCATTGCTGTGTGTGCAAATACATGTGTTCTGTTTTGCATTGTAGAAAACAAGACAAAACCACCGACACCTAAAAGGCACCTGAGAAATTAGGAGGGAACTAACACGTGTGTTTGGTTGCCTCACGTGCCAGGCTCTGTTTTGGTGCTCTGTATACTGACTCCTCTCAGCATTTCATTTCTGTGAGAGAGGTACCACTGCCATCTCCATATCACAGATGAGGCGCCTGAGACTCAGAGCAGTGATCTGGTCTGCAGTTCTGGGACACTGGGACTTGAACCCAGGGTTCCAGCTCCAATTGGTGGGTCCCATGGCTTTCTCATCCTCTCTCGGAGCCTGGAAGCAGAGCAGAGGGAGGAGGGAGCCCCAAGCTGGCAGATGTGAAGAAAGATCTTCCAGGGCAGAATGCCACGAACTGTGGGAGGGTCTGGAGGTGAGAGGATGTAGCGAATTTTAAACCTGACATATTTCACTTTTAACATCCTCCCCTGACAGTCTCCAGATGCAGGAAGTGGTGAAAGTGCACATTCTTCAAAAGCCATCCCAGGCGAATAATCTGACACTGAAGCAGAAGGGGAAGCAGGTTAAGAAAGCGGGGTGCGGGGCTGAGGGGGGGCTTACCTGCAGTGCAAGGCCAGGTCGTGCACACGACGTCCTTCACGCGAAATCCAGGGAGGCCCTCCTGAGGCTGCTGTGGCCATATGAGCTGGTCAGACAACGTCACCCTCGTGGTTCCGAGACATGAAGGACGGGGCAGGGTGAGGGGCCACTCCCCTCGCCCCACCCCCACAGGACTAGAGTGCATGCCACAGACCTCTGACGATGCCTTTCAAAAGGGTGTGTTCTCTAAACAATGTCCCAGAAATAATAACTCCAGTTTCAAATTCTCAACCAAAAAGCATCCCAATCTGGCCTGGTTCTCTTGGTCTGGGACCCCTGCTATTCAGCCTCTTTCACTGAGGCTGGACTATATCAAGGGTCAATGTGCCACTCTAGCCTCCAGACTCAGGATGGTCAGTGCCCAGGCTGTGGCTCATCGGGCACTGAGATCTGTACTGAGTCTTCAGGATTGGGAGCAAGAAAGACCTGTTCTTGCCAGGGTCCTGCACACCTCCCTGGGGCACTGTGCTGTGGGGACTGGAGCCCCAGAGCTGCTGCTGCGTGGCTGGCTGGACTTAGGTAAGGTGACAACTTCGCTGGGCCTCGGTTTCCTCATTTGTCAAGCAAGGATCATGATTTCTCCCTGGAGGGTTCCGAAACGCTGCTGTAGGGGCAGAAGAGGAACGGGGAACCCAGATGGTCGTTGTCTTGGAGAGGAAGGAGGCAGAGAAGAAGGAGGGAAGCAGAGAGATGGGAGAAAGTTCTTCCGTCAGAGTTAACAGTCAACTACTGAAGGAAAACCAGGCAGTTGTATTTTTTTTCAAGGTCGGTAGAGGGCGCCACCATCCACAAACAGGTGCACCAGAGACCGCCATTCACAAGCTGCTCGCCTGCACTCCACGCTCAGTCCAGTTTTGATCCATGTGTCACTCCAGCCCGCCAAAGCCATCTGTCTCCCGCTGTGCCCACCCCCGATCTTGGGCCCACACCCCCTTCCCCTACAGCAGCCAGACCCCTGTTCCATCCCTTCTGAGTTTATTGCTGCTTGTGGGATGGAGGCCAAGGCTTGGTCACTTCTGGACTGGCCAGCGTCCATGTGTGAACAGCCCTGCCTTCCCTTCTAGCCTCCTCCCTGGCCCTGCGCACCTCAGACACCCTGGTCTTTTCCTTCCCGAATCACCCGCCACACTCCCATCTGCCCAGAACCTTTGCACGTGCCACGGTCGTCCCTTAGTCTGTCTTTCCTCTCCCTCCAGATGGTTTTCTCTTTCATCCTTCAGATACGTGGTCTTTGTGCCCAACAAACAACCCTAAAGTGCGTTGTGTACACACGCCACGACTATACTTTTAAAAAAATTTCAGCAGGAGAGTCCCTTCTGATATAATTGTTGCCTCCCTCCCATACTAGAGGGTGATGTTTGTGAGGGCAGGAGCCCTGGTACCCCAGGGCCTCGTGCCAGAGGCAGGAACATGTGCTAAATGCTGGAACGCCAGGCCCATGGGGATTTAGTTAAAGCACTCAGGTTCTAGAAGTTTCTGTCATCTTAGAAGAGTGGTTTCTATGTCTTGTAGCTATAGTGTTTCATTGGGCTGTGCAGGGAGTCAACACTTCTTAGTTCTGGGTGCACCTCTCGGTGTCCAGAGAAGATGTGAGGATTCCTGGTTTGCATCGGAATCGAAACAGAAGCAGGAGGCCTTCCCTGCATCACACCACCTGTCAGAGCAACGCATCCACCCTCTGTGACAGTGTGCATGACAACCCCTGAGCTACGCCTCACCTTCTCCCTAAAGCAGAGCCTGAACCACAACCTGGAGCTCAGATTCCAAAACCAAAGCGGCACAGTGGGCCAGCCTGCTTTTAAGGCCTTTGACCTCCTTTGGCTTCGTGAGTAGGGAAGTAACCAACAGTGACCCCCACTAGCTCTCTCTGCAGAGCAGGGACAGCTCAAGCGAGTCCCAATTAAAAACAATGCTTGAACTTATCTTCAAGCAGAAGGACAGCCTCTGGCAATGTTTCAGGGCCGCGTTTGGGAGGGGTGCAGGTAAAGGCCCAGAGGGTGGACAGAAGTGGCATATTCAGGACATCATAATTGGTGGCCTTCAAGGAGAAGAGGCTAAGACTCTGCGGTAGCAGCAGAGGAAGAGCCCCTGAAGGACTGAAAACAGACTCTGCTGCAAGAAAGATGACCTTGGCAGCCATAGGGAACTCTTCCTGTGTGGGGAGGAGAGGCCTGGAGTGGGAAAAGGAGAACAGGCTGTGGCTCCACTCCAGCAAGGAGAGGGGAGGCCTGGATCAAGGCCAGCCCACGGGAGGGCAGCAGGGACAGGGAGGCAAGACAGAACCCAGCACCCAGCTGCCACCTGACGCAGAAGTGACCAAGCCCACGGCCTGCTCAGGGCCAAGCAATCCTGCCAGCAGGGCCCATAGCTATCTGTCCAGACAGCACACACACTTCTGCTCTGGTTCTCTCCATTAAGCTCCACCCTGGAGGGGTGGCAGCAGGCAGGGACCACACAGAAAAACCAACTTAGCAAACTGGTAAGTGTAGGGAGAGAACAGAGGAGAGAAAAAGATGGGAAGATGGGGGCAGGGGTGGGCAGAGGGACTTATTAATAACGAGACTGAGAATCAGAGAACGGAATCTCCAAGCAGGTGATTTAAAGTTGAATTCTGAAACCAGTAGGAACTGGTCAGGTAAAGAGTCTGGAAAAGTCTTCAAGGCAGAAAGAACAGCACAGACCAGCCTGTGAGGAGGTGAGTCCCACCAGCCTGGAGGAGTGGGCAGTGCAGAATGGCTGCACTGTCCCTGAGGAGCATCAGGAGTGGAAGCTAAAGAGGCAGTGAGGCCTGGATGGCCCTAGTGAGACCCTCACTAGGTCTGGTGAGGCTCTGGGGAGGTCTAGGGAGAGCTTGTTGAGTTGGGTCCCCAAGAGTGGGAGTCAGGTCTGTGACCTTTATGTCTCAGGGTCCAGTCCAGGCCTCCCACACAGCACAGCAGATGCTTGGTAATTATCAGCCTCACAGGAAGGGATGATCTTCTGGCCTCAGCACCGTGGGTCCTGACAGCTCCTCCCTGGGGGCTGGGGTAGTATTCTTTGGAAGGTCCAGGCCTTGTCTGCACCCCCGTTGGCCATGCCCTACACACTCTGGCCTGCCTGAAGCAGAAGGACCCCCAGCGGGCAGCACAAGCTCTTTTTCTTTGCTAATTACTACCTGACATTTTAATGTTCACTTTTAATTACATTCTCCACCCTTTGGTACAAAAAACCAAAAATGCATGAAGCCTTAGAGGCCTATAAACCAAATAACAGAACTTTTGTAAAACCCTTTGAAGTCCCTGCTGGAGCCCAAAACTGCTTTCCCTTTGAATGTGCCGATTGTGTGTTGGGGCTTTTGAAATGAGGAAAAGGCTCTGGGATCTGGGGACACATTCACAGCAAAATGTGCTCCCAGGGATGCATGCACGTGTGCACACACACACACACACACACTCCCAGGGATGCATGCACGTGCGCGCACACACACACACACACTCCCAGGGATGCGTGCACGTGTGCACACACACACACACACACACACACACACACACACACAGTCTGGAGCTACCCATAAACATGTCACTGCCTCTCAGGGACTTCCTGAGCCTCTGTGAATTTCTTGATTCTTTCCTGGGAAGCTGCACCCATTACCCAGAAGAGTAACACTTAAGAACTGAAGGTTCAGAGCGCACAGTCTAGCCTCCCATCCCTCACGTGTAACCTGGGCACATGGCCGTGTTTCTCCCTCCTCGTGGAACAGGCAGTGGTCATGTCCAAGAACTAGTGCTTCACACGGGGCTTGGTGTGTGATCTCATCCCATCTACACTCGGTTTAGGAAGGTGACTTGTTATATGAACACCAAACCATGAGGTCACTTTATAACATCTTAAAAGATTTTCTATGAGAATAAATTCACCTTCACCAGAGGAGGACACACCTCCTCTGGACACAGTGTCCAAACGAAGCAGGCCGGGTCGGGGGGCGGGGGCCTGCTCTGAGCTCCTTCATGTAAATGCTTACGAGCTCCCCAATGACAGCTGTGCCATCAGGCTGTTCTAACACAAGGTCTTTTTGATGTTGGTCTGCAGCACCCATAAGGCAGACTCATCACTCCCACTTCATCTTCTTTCCTGGTGGCTCTGGAAGCAGAATCAAGTGGTGGCAGGGTGCTATTTCCTCAGTGCACGAACAGTTTCTGTCCCATTTAGAATTCTGTGGTGAGACTTTGCTGGCCTCCCGAAAGGAGGTAGGGGCTACCCAGGTGACTGAGTGATAAAGAATCTGCCTGCTAATGCAGGAGTCAACCTTCCCTAGGTTGGAAGACCCCCTGGAGGAGGAAATAGCCTACTCCAATATTCTTGCCTGGATAATCCCGAGAAGGATCCTGGCAGGCTGCAGTCCATGGGGTCTCAAAGAGCTAGACATGACTGAGCATGCACGAACTCATAAAGACGTGGAGGTCGATCCCCCTCTACTTTGAGTCCACACTGGACATAGTGACTTGCTGGTAACCAATACAATGGAGCAGAAGCGAGGCTCCGTGGCTCAGTGACGGGTTAACAGAGGTCCTGTCTTGCAGTTCCTGTCTTGTTCTCCAACACTGCCTCTTGGAACATTTTTTCCTGGAATCCAGATGCCATGCTGTGAGAAGTCCAAACCCAAACAAAAGGCAGTTGACAGCTGCAGCAACCAAAATTTACGTACTTGGCAGCCCCGCCTTCTAGTCATCTCAACTCAGGCACCACACGCAAGTGAAGAATTCTCCTGGTGGTTCGAGCCTGAGCTGAGTCCCGGGTAACAGGGAGTATAAACCGCTCATAAACCCCTTTCTGCCTTGTCCAAATTCCTCACCCACAAATTTGTGACCATAATCACACAGCTCTTGTTTTACACCACTGAGCTTGGATGGTTTATCAAAGAGCAAATGAAAATGGCGATAGCCGCAAAGATGTTCAGATAATGCAACGCTGAAGGTCAAATTGGGAGATGGGTGGTGTGATTACATAATTTATTGTTCAGCTTGGAATAATTTTAAAAGAAAAAGGGAACGCTATTAATCTGTATGTCAGAATAATGAGCATAAACTGGAATTCTTCAGGACTCGCAGTCACCATAGTGACGGGACAACTTCATCGCTGATGCTTCTTTCCTTCTCTTCCTGTTATGCACGGGAAAAAGTCTAAGCTTGGTTTTAGAATATCTGAATTTATGTTCTTGCTGTCACTTTATCAGTTGAATAACATTAGATACATCATCTAGATAATCTTAGATAACCTTCTAAAACCTCCGCTTTCTAGTCGGCAAAATGAAAATAATAATTCTTTTCTTTTTTTCGGCCAGCCTACAAGCCATAGCAATTAAAATTTTCATCCTATGGCATTGAGAAAACTGTCCTAGAAGAGGTCCTCAGTGACTGGCTCACAGACCATCCAAAAAGTGCTGTTCAGTTCTCACCTTACATGACCCCTCGGCGGCATCCAACTGTGAGGGTTAATCTTGTGTGTCCATTTGACTTGGCCATGGGGCACCCAGATATTTGGCTAAATATTATTCTAGGTGTATCTGAGAGGGTATTTCTGAATGAGATTAATATGTGAACTAGTAGACTGAGTAAAGTAGATGTTTCTCTAGGCAACTTTACAGTAAAAGAATGGAGAAAAGATATAGCATGCAAGCATTAATCAGAATAAAGTAGGAGTGGCTATATTAAGATCACTAAGACTTCATAGCTAAGAATGTTTCTAGAGGTCTAGAGGGATACTGTGTAATGATAAAAGGGATCAATCCTCTAAGAAGCTAGCGCAAGGAAACACAGAAGGTCACATCGTGTGTCTTGAGGGATGCCTCATCTAAGAAGATAAACACAAGTGTATCTAAACAGGGGGAGTGAAATAAGCAAAGACACCGCATATAATTAGAGGATGGGAAGAGAACATAGACAAGAATGGAGATGAGGTAAGAGGAAGAGCCAGAGGCAGACCATCTCTGGTATCACCCTAAATGCCAGCATGCATCTGTAGCTGCCAGAAAGCATGGAGGGCCATCGGCTTAACAGTGACATTGGACCAACTGACTTCCCACTCGACTTTTTCAATCTACTCTTACTCCTTAAAATGCTAGTTTATGAGCTAATCAAGATGGACAGTAAGAGAGTTTGTGCTCGGTTTTTATGTCCTAATCCCCTGTAATTCTAAGGAAGAGCATTGGGCAGCTCAGTTTGTCTGGCACATATTAGATCCTGATGAATATTTGCTAAGATGAACAAAGTGTACTTTAATACAAATTGAACTAAACTCGAGCCCTTTGGGACAACTTTGGAACACAAATGCTTAAGGAAAAGTGTTTACCCTTAATGAACCTTAGGTGACCTGCAAATTACTCATATTCAGTTCAGTAATTGGCGGTTATTTAGCTAAGTCTTGATTACATGTAAAAAGCCAGAGCTGGCCAATGGATAACGCTGCGGTGCTGTTTCACCTCCTCCTCTGCCTGGACGTCCTTTTCACGAAAGGACACTTTGCTGCTTGTACAGCAGCCGGAGGCTCACATGTGAATTCTTTATATGCCCTGCAAGCAATCCAAGCATCTGACTTCCATTCTCCACTCACAGCTGGGGCAAGCCCGAGAAGTCAGCAGAAAGTTGGAGGTTTGTTAACAGGGGGTTTATTTTGGCACTCAGTTGCAATTAAATCCAGTGGGTTAAAAGCTTCTGAATGCATTACCCTCTTTGAAACAGGGCACTTTTAAAGAGTGTTTCCACAGTGAACAATATTCATCACCGATGTTATATATGGCTGTCTTTCACCCTCAAATAATGCTTTCTTTCCTTGGAAGGAAAAGCAACTTTCTCATCATCATAATTGAATCCAAACATCTGTCACCCACAGCAGCATGGCTTTGGAGGTCGGCTAATGGATATCTGGCTCACAGAGCACCCAGAACCACAGTCATTTGCAACACATTTACACCCACACCCACGTGTACAGGCACACACCCTGAATGCCTTACTCCAGAAAGTTAGGCTTTTTCACTATCATTTCTTTGAATTAAAGTAAGACACGAATGAATGTAGCTGGAATAGTAAAAGGAGCAAAGGCCTTGGGGATAGGAGACCTTGATTCTGCCTTCACATCAGCATAACCTCTCTAGTCCTCAATTTCCAAACCTGTGAAAAATGTGAAAGATGAAGCCACCTCTGTTTAACTCTTATGACCCTCCAATGACCTCATGGGTTCATGTATTTGGACATTGGTATGAAGGCCTCTCCACTAGCTGTGTTCTACTAGAGCCTCGTCATTCTTCAAGACTCAGCGATTATAATGCTGCTTCCCCAAGCAAGCTCTCCGTGGTTCCCTCACGTGGAGTGACCAGCTCACTTTTCACATCCCAGAAACCTTGCAACTGGTTGCACTTTAGTATCCACTGCATTCTATGGCCACCACTTAGTCATGCGCCAGTTTTCCAGTCTAAACAATTAATCCACAGAGAACAGACCAGGTCTTATTTTTCTCCATTTCCCTGATGGCAAACAAAGGATTAGCACAGTGCACGTGCTAAGAAAAGGTTGAAGGAATGAATGAACAGCCCGATGAGTAATTACCTGAGGGACACAACACCTTAAAGGCAGCATCACACGAGAAAGTCTGTGTGCGGCCACTAGCCCCTGCCTCTGCAGATGATGAGAACGTGCTCTTGCAGAAACCCGGTGCTTGTCACAACTCATCTATTGTCACTCCACACATCCCCCCTTCTCCTTTCCCTCCACTCCTTAGTTCTGGAGCTTGCATGAAATAAATGATGGAAGATTTCCAATGCCCTCCTGTGTATCTTAACCTCTTTTTCAAATACCCACACTTTCTACTACGCTGTTCCCTTTTTTATTTTATTTTTTATGGAGCTCAGACACAGAGCTCTGATGCCTCTTCCTTTTCCTAATTCATGACATCGGTTGTAATGGATCAGTGTGTGTGTGTGTGTGTGTGTGTGTGCGCGCTCAGATGCTCAGTCATGCCCAACTCTTTGAGACCCCATGGACTATAGCCTACCAGGCTCCTCTGTCCAGAGAATTTTCCAGGCAAGAATACTGGAGCAGGTTGCCATTTCCTACTCCAGGGGATCTTCCTGACCCAGGGATTGAACCCAAGTCTCTTGCATCTCCAGAGAAGGCAATGGCACCCCACTTCAGTACTCTTGCCTAGAAAATCCCACGGATGGAGGAGCCTGGTAGGCTGCAGTCCATGGGGTCGCTAGAGTCGGACACGACTGAGTGACTTCACTTTCACTTTTCACTTTCATACACTGGAGAAGGAAATGGCAACCCACTCCAGTGTTCTTGCCTGGAGAATCCCAGGGATGGCGGAGCCTGGTGGGCTGCCATCTATGGGGTCACACAGAGTCGGACACGACTTAAGCGACTTAGCAGCAGCAGCAGCAGCTCTTGCATCTCCTGCCTTGGCAGGCAAATTCTGTATCACTGAACAATTGGGGAAGCCCACAGAGGATTAGGATCCCCTTCTTATGACCTGCTGAAAGGTCCTGTCTCTAAACACAATCAGATCAGGGGTTTGGATTCAACGTATGGATTTAGGGGGACACAATTCAGTCCATGGCCCTTTTAGTGTGACCTGTGTCAGAACCAAACAGAACAAGTAGTGCGGAAAATGGAGATGCATGCACTTGGTATTTCTCTTTTTTTCATCAATGGTTTTAACAACAATAAAATGATGTCTTTTGTGATACAGAGCTCACAAACACTCTCTTGTACATGTGTCCCAGTATTCTCTTGAATCTCTGTTATATGTTATGAGTGTATGGGAGAGGTTGTCCAGTGAGGATGAACTTTAGCTTATCTTAGTGAGATCCACTCCCGGCCATCAGTAGAGACACCACATCACCTTGGAGCTGACTTCCTTTGTTCTTGGTTACTGGATGGTAGCAAATAAATGCTCTCTGCTTATGTTTATTGTTTTGCATTGAGAAGGTCATTCTTCTCAATATTATTCTTGGTCCTGGAAGAAGACAAGCTCCTAGGCTCCCTTTTTGAGGTTTAATGTTAAAGAGTAGAATTAGGGGGTCCCTACTGGTAGAGCTGATGGGAAAGGATAGAAGAGCTCCTAACAGGAGGTGCACTGTGAGGGCAGAGAGGGTGGAACTGGTCACCCTGGGCAACATAGGGCCTAGGAAAGGCTATGGCTGAGGCTGGACATCCTCTTGCCAGGTCCACTTGAGCATGTCTGGGAACATGTATGGGGTGCACGTGATTGTGGGTGTCGTATGCACCCCCGTGTACGTAAGTCAAAGCAGCTGTCTATCTGAGTAACTGAACACGAGAGGCCCAGATCCACCGAATATGGGTCCACTGTGGAGCAGATGAGGAAAGCCCCTCCCTGCCTCCTGCCCTGACCTAGTGCTCTGTGTCCCCAGATCACCAGATTCATGAGTTTCTGCATCCGACAAGGGTTTCTGAAATGGAGGAAGCAGCAAGAGCAATGTCCAGAAGAGAGTATTACGAGGACAGACTGGGGGAAAGTGACCAAGAGGACCTGGGGTTGGGCCAGCCTCCCTGAGTTCTAAGGATGGATGATGACCTGATCCCAGGAGGAAGGAAGCTTCCTGGGGAGGGAGAGAGGAGGGCAAACACAAGCAATTTTAAAATGTAAATAGTAGAAGCAGTAAGATTTCATGTTATACATCAAGCTTATGAATTGCCTCCATTATTTAGAAGTCAAGGAAACCATCGCAAAAATATATATTTATGGATCAAATACATGCTTATTAACACCTGCTGCTGCTGCTGAGTAGCTTCAGTCATGTCTGACTCTGTGTGACTCCATAGACAGCAGCCCACCAGGCTCCCCCGTCCCTGGGATTCTCCAGGCAAGAACACTGGAGTGGGTTGCCATTTCCTTCTCCAGTGCACGAAAGTGAAAAGTGAACATGAAGTTGCTCAGTCGTATCCAACTCTTAGTGACCCTATGGACTGCAGCTTACCAGGCTCCTCTGTCCATGGGATTTTCCAGGCAAGAGTACTGGAGTGGGGTGCCATCGCCTTCTTCATATTAACACCTACTTTATGCCAAAACCAGAATTACACTTTGGGGACACAGAGAGACTCAGCACTGATCCGCCTGCAAGGGATACCTAGTCAGAGGAAGCACTTCAGTCAGCTTTGCTGAAGCCATGCGATCCGTGTGGAGTGAACACGCCTGGACTGATTGGAAGGAAGACTTCCCAGGGGAGGTGTCCATGGGTAGTGCATTGTAAAGTGAATGAGAGCTTGTTCGGAGTGGAATGAGGTGTCAGGCGATGACCAGCTGTCTTTATTTCACATTTTGTGAAAGTAAGAGTCTTCCATCCAGGGGGTGGGGCTGAGCCCATCTGTGACCACAGATGGTTCCAGGGAGGAGTTGGCCGTTGCCCACACTGCAGTCAGGGACGTCCGGGGGTGTGTAAAACAAGCTGTAGCATTGGAACTCTCCGTCCTGC
Organism: Bos javanicus; assembly: GCF_032452875.1. Classification (NCBI taxonomy): domain Eukaryota; kingdom Metazoa; phylum Chordata; class Mammalia; order Artiodactyla; family Bovidae; genus Bos; species Bos javanicus. Next base: position 43,891,947 of record NC_083895.1, on the reverse strand, counting down.
TCTTGGGATGTTCCCCCAATATGGAAACACGGGAACATTCCCTTTGCATCTGGCCAAACTGGAGCTGGTGCTAGAGACGCAAAGACCTCCCCAGCCTGGCGGGCCCTGCTGCCCAAGTGGAATGCTCCCCAGGAGGACAGCCATCAAGCAACTCCTGCCTTCATCTGCTTTCCATCATCCTCCCTTCGAAGCACATTCTCACAAGTTAACAAAACAGTTTTGTATTCACCAACTGCTTAACGCTGGGTCAGGAAGCTCAGCTCCATGTGAGAAACCTGAAGGGTGAAGCCCCTTGACCAAGCACTTAATTACATCATCATTTACTTAGGTCTGGGGGTGTGGTCCTGGTGCTGGCAAGCCCTTCACCATGCCTCTAATTCCCAGGGTGGTCTGGATATCAGCTGAGCAGTCCCTAGGCCCCAGCTGGCTGTAGGAAGCTCTCTGGCAGAGGTCTGAGTTCTAACGAGGCTCTGTTTGTCTACAGATCACATTTTGGTACCTGCTAACAGAATCAGGGAACATCCAGGATCCCTCATCCCACAGTTTCTTAAGTTGCTGTCAATAGGACTTTGGCTCAACTTACTGCTCATCTCTCCAAGTAAGTTACGGAAAGAGCAGCTTTCTGGGCCTTCACACATGTCAGCAATCAAGTGACAGCCCCCAGGAGGCCCCGCGCCCCCAGCTCAGGGTATTGCTGGTGAGGTGGTGTTGTTTGAAGCCAGGATCTCAAAAGCATTAGAATGCTTTGGAAAGGGAGGAATTTTGCCATCACTTCTCCACTGTGGAATTCGTACACCGAAATGGCGGCCCACTCCAGTGTTCTTGCCTGGAGAATCCCAGGGACAGGGGAGCCTGGTGGGCTGCCGTCTGTGGGGTCGCACAGAGTCGGACACGACTGAAGCGACTTAGCAGCAGCAGCAGCAAGGGGCTTTCCAAGAAGCAGGGGCATGGATACAGAAATGCACAGCACAGCAGGTGACCTTCCTCTTCCTCTGTGGCGACAATAGCAGGGATACTTGGGCACCTGGGAAAACAGGTGGAGATGCGACTGGCTGTGTTTCGGGCCTTCCATGCTGTTTGTATTTTGTGGGAATTTCTTGTGCTGATTTCTGCCATCCAGAATCTCACTGTGGACCGAATAGGTTTTCCATGACTGCGTATGCTTCCCTGGCACGGAGACCCAGCAGAAAGTAGGTCTAGCCAGGCGGAATACAGGGTGCGTTCTTTAATGTGGGTCGTGGCCATCGGGGACTTTTGAAATCGTGTACCGGAAGTATAACTTTAAAAGGCTAAACTGAGTTGGGGCATCTAAAGGGCAGCTGCAGTTAGATCCCTGTTGACCACTAGGCACTCAGGCTTGGGGTCCTAGAGTGTGCCCAGTGGGGGATAGGTGGAAGGTGGGTCTGTGTTTTAGGGCTTTACTAACATCCATTTCTGCAGTCATCAATAGCCTGGCTGAGAACCATGGACACACTTCCTCTATGATTAGAGGGGTAGGAGGGCGGGACAGAGCATTTTAATGGTACATAATCCACATAAAATTGGTATCTGTGTCCTTTCATGTTGGCATCCCTGGCTGCCAACCTTCCTTTTGAGCTCCAACTCATAGTGAGGAGAGCAGGAGGAGCAGCCTGGAGAAAGGTCCCCCTGTGTGAGTGAGGGTTTGCAACCTAGCCTGTGCCTAGAGAAGGCAGGAACCCGAGAAAAGGGAGAAGCCCTCTAATAAATACAGAAGCATGAAAAGCTAGAGGGAGCTGAGACCCCAGGTCAAGTTAAAATTAATAAATACTGAGAGGCAAGAAGAGATGCCAGTGGCAAGCGAAGGGCAGAGCGGCCCAGAAATCCAGCAGAGATGCAGTTGAGTGGGCTGTTGGGTTGCAGCTATTTTTATTAAGCTCGTTTCCTCTGGTAGATTACAAAATGGCACTGTAACTCGCCGCTCCTCCCATCCATTGTTGGGGTCTGTCTTCAGCACCCTGAGCTGGCCTTGAGGCTTCTTCTGGCCAGCGGGGTAACAGCTCGTGTGAGGCAAGCGGAGACTTGCTCGCCCTGTGGGGCTCCCCTTCTGCTGCTCCTGGACCTCCATGGCCATGTGACTACATCTGGAACCTCCTGGATAGTGAGACATGGAGCCCAGTTCTCCCTTTCCCCCTTCCACCCCTCTCCCCTTTCCCTCCATTTCCTCCTCCTCCTCTCTTCTTCCTTGACTTTTTACTGCTAAGTTTTCAGAGTTCTTTATGTATTCTAGATACTAGTTCACTCTTGGATATGTGATTTGCAAATATTTTGTCCCAGCCTGTGACTTACTTTTTCATTTTCTTAAGGGGTATTTTTGTGGAGTAAAGTTTTTGTATTTATAAAGTCTAATTTATCAATTTTTCCCATTTATAGATTGTGGTTTTGCTAAGTCTACTAACTCTGTCTAACTCTAGCTCCTGGAGGTTTTCTTGGGTGTTTTTATTTTTTCTTGTTGGTTTTTTGTTCTGTTTTCTACATTTAACTTTATCATCTATTTTGAGTTTGAGTTAATTTTTATAAAGCTGTAATACTTAGGTTTAAGTCCCTTTTTCTTTTCTTTTTCTTTTCTGTGGGGGGTGGCTGTGAATGTCCAACTGCTCCAGCACTTTTGTTTAAAAGACTATCTTCCACTGTTTTTTGCACTTTTGCCAAAAGTCAGATATGCATATTTGAATGGATTTGTTTCTTAGTTTTCTACCCCATTCCACTGATATCTCTGTAGGTCTGTCCCTCCCCTGATATCACATGATCTTGATAACCATAAGTCTGTAGTAAGTTTTAAAATCAAGTAAACTAATCCTTCCCATTGTATTATTCCTTTAAAAACATTTTTTTGCTTTGTTTTAACAATTCAAGATCCTTTGCCTCTTCATATAAATTATGGAATAATTTTGTCTATATCCGCAAAAAAAATCTTGCTGAGACTTTCATGAAGTATCATTAAACCTGTATGTCAACTTGGGGAGAATTGATATTTTTACTACATAGTTTGTAGCATGAAAGTCCTGTATATATTTTGGTAGATTCATACCTAAGTATTTAATTTTTCTGAGAAATTATAGATGGTATCATATTTGGTATATTTATTTTAAAATGAAAGTTCGTTTGTTATTCCATAAATGAAAACCAGGTATCACTTGCCATAAATAGAGAATAATCACAAAAATACAATCATACTTCATTTAACTGTGCTTCACGTTATGGCTCTTCACAGCTGTTGTGCTTTTTACACATCGAAGGTTTGCAGCAACTCTGCGTCAGGCGAGCCTGTTGGCACCAGTTCAACAGAATTTGCTCACATTGTGTCTCTGTCACATTTTGGTAATTCTATCAATATTTCAAACTTTTTCATTGCTGTTATATTTGTTATGATGATCTGTGATCAGTGGTCTTTGATGTCATTACTGTAGCTGCAGAGGTGGTAGAAATAGCAAAAGAACGAGAATTAGAAGTGGAGTCTGAAGCTGTGACTAAATCGCTATAATCTCATGATAAAACTTTCATGGTTGAGGAGCTACTTCTTATGGGTGAACAAAAAAAGTGGTTTCTTGAGATGGAACTACTGTTGGTGAAGATGCTGTGAAGATTATTGAAACGACAACAGGAGATTTAGAATACTACATAGATTTAGTTGATGAAGCAGTGACAGGGTTTGAAAGGATGGACTTCAGTTTTGAAAGAAGCTCTATTGTGGGTAAAGTGTTAGCAAACAGCATTGTATGCTGCAGAGAAAAGGCTCAAAAGCAGCTGCCCCCTAGTCCTCTCCTGAGGGGGTCTGCCATGCTCTTGCCCTGGGTCTGCCTGAGCAGCCTGGAGAAGAAACCCTCCCTTCGTGGGATGTTTGTTTGCTCAGCTCCATTCATCCAATGAGTGTCTTTGATTAAATAGTCTTACCTGAACCTGGTTGGGAAGATGAGCGAGCTAAGGGTGAGGGGGGTCAGGAAGTGTAGGGCAGAGGAAAGAGTACACCTGAGTTCACAGCTCAGACCTGCAACCCCAAGAAAGGAAGCGGTTTGTCTAAGGATGGCATGTTCATCAGATGAGAGCCAGAATTTAGATTCCAGGTTTGCCTGGGCCCTTCCCTTGTGCCCCCTCAGCCTCCAACAGAGATTCAGAGGCATAGGATAGAGCAGTCAACCAGGCTGACCATGCAGGTGACCCAAGAGCAGGAGTGGGTGGCACAGAGTTCCCCAGGGCAAGGGGAGAACGCATGTCTTCCTTCTGCCCCAGACAGTGCCCTGCTAGGGCGCATTCTGCATCCTTGGAGCCCCAGACAGAGGCCTCATTCCAGCTTCCTCCCCAGCAGGGCCAAGAGCACTGCAACAGCTAGGCAGCTCCCAGCGAACCCCGTGTGAACCCTCGGGGGCTTTATTTTCATTTCTTCTTGGCAGGACGTAACTTCCTGCTTCTAAGAAAAACATCTTTCAGCAGAGTCACGAACCAGTTCCAGGGTGTCCGCACATCCCCCAGCTCCGACTGAACAGCAGTGTGATGAGCTAAATGGAGCACGATTGGAAGCACATGGAGCCTGTTTCCTTTCAAAATCCCTGCGGGTCTTGGGGCTGGAGGAGAGAGGTGTTTGATAAATCATGTTCGAGGTTTTATCAGGTCCAGTGTGCATGAGCAAACACCAGGCAAGGGAGGTGGAGACCAAGGGCCCCACTCGGGGAGGACCGAGGAGCCAGAATTACCAGGCTAAGCTCAGGACCAAACCGGAAGAAGAAACTGTTATTTATTGAACACCTACTATGTGCCAGGTACTGGGCTTATCCAGAGCCAGAAAGAAGTAAGCTGAGTCCTGTCCCAGCTGGTGCAGAAAAGGCTTCCCAGACTGTAGTTACAGAGCACAGAGAGGAGAGAGTGTGAGCGGATGTCCACTCGGCGCACCACGATGCCAGCTTGTGATGATGCTCTGTCCTCATCCTCACATCCGAGGATAAAAGGGAGGTGTATTTGCCAGAGCTGAGGTGAACTGTTCTGAGTCATTCCTCTCTCTTCCTTTGTTGCAGGCAGATCCATTGCTTTTCAACCATTTCTTAGCACCTCAGGGAGCTCCACATGAGAACAGAGAAACTTGGGGTAGGACAAGGAGGGGAAGTGAGGAGCAGCAGAGGGGGAGCGGCTGAGGGCCTGAAGGGTCTCCCACAAGCAGGGAGCCTGCTCCCCGACTCCCCAGGCAGATGGGCACGCTCCATGTCTGACTCTCACAGGAAGAGCTTGGTCATCCCGGGGCCCGTACAGACAACTGGTCTTGCTAACCATTATGGTCAGGATGTAGGTCACACGCAGAAGACACCAGGTTTGTCACTTAGCTTTAGTGGCTTATAAACAAATATCCTTTAAAATATAATATTCATCAATAATTTCCTTGCAATCTCTTGGAAACAGAATTGCTCCTAAGAACTTTACAGGTGCTCTTTCTTACATGACAGGAAAGGATGCTAAGACCACTGGACTTGGGGATCCTACAGCAATGATTCTACTTGTACCTTCTTGGCAGACTCAGTCTTCAATGATCAGTTTCCTTATCTGTGATATAGGAACAAGACACTTACCTTATGGGTTTGGTGTGAAGGTTATTTTTGTTATTAATGTATCCTTTTTGTTATAAAACTATTAGAGTTTCTTAGGATACATCACTTCAGTTCAGTTCAGTCGCTCAGTCGTGTCCGACTCTTTGCGACCCCATGAATTGCAGCATGCCAGGCCTCCTGTCCATCACCAACTCCCGAAATTCACTCAAACTCACGTCCATTGAGTCAGTGATGCCATCTAGCCATCTCATCCTCTGTCGTCCCCTTTTCCTCCTGCCCCCAATCCCTCCCAGCATCAGAGTCTTTTCCAATGAGTCAACTCTCTGCATGAGGTGGCCAAAGTACTGGAGTTTCAGCTTTAGCATCAGTCCTTCCAAAGAACACCTAGGACTTATCTCCTTTAGAATGGACTGGTTGGATCTCCTTGCAGTCCAAGGGACTCTCAAGAGTCTTCTCCAACACCACAGTTCAAGAGCATCAATTCTTCGGCGCTCAGCTTTCTTCACAGTCCAACTCTCACATCCATACATGACCACAGGAAAAACCATAGCCTTGACTAGACGGACCTTTGTTGGCAAAGTAATGTCTCTGCTTTTCAATATGCTATCTAGGTTGGTCATAACTTTCCTTCCAAGGAGTAAGCATCTTTTCATTTCATGGCTGCAGTCACCATCTGTAGTGATTTTGGAGCCCAGAAAAATAAAGTCTGACACTGTTTCCACTGTTTCCCCATCTATTTCCCATGAAGTGATGGGCCCAGATGCCATGATCTTCGTTTTTTGAATGTTGAGCTTTAAGCCAACTTTTTCACTCTCCTCTTTCACTTTCATCAAGAGGCTTTTGAGTTCCTCTTCACTTTCTGCCATAAGGGTGGTGTCATCTGCATATCTGAAGTGATTGATATTTCTCCCGGCAATCTTGATTCCAGCTCGTGCTTCTTCCAGCCCAGCGTTTCTCATGATGTACTCTGCATATAAGTTAAATAAGCAGGGTGACAATATACAGCCTTGATGGGATAGACTAAAATGGTATAGACATAAAAGGGAGAAAAAAGTCAAAAGAGAGGGTAGAAAATGAATTCAAGAATAAGGCCAACACCCACATTCTATAATGATAGTTTACTTTCTAAGGGTGAAGAGTTTTTTTCTCTAAGCGTTCTTGCTACATATGAAAATAAGACCAGGTTTTTTTCTGCAGTTCATGTAGGTCATATGATGATACAGAAGAATGTCAATAGTTCATGGTACAAGATGAGGCAGCCATTAAGCCTGGAAGTGTTTTTTAAAGAGAATGCAGTGTGGGATGGTGAATGATGTCCTGGGGAAATAGTATCAGTTCTTACATAGGGCAGCCTCTCAGGCTAGATACATAGCGTCATGCATCAAAGCGGTTTAGTAACAGTGACTGCCTGTGCGCTCCAGGTGCCCAACTCCTGGCTTAGCTGGCTTGGTGTAAATATAGATTTCACAATACTGGGAAGAATGACATAACTAATGGTCTTTCAAGAAATTATCCCTATCACATGTCAACAAATTGAAGACTATCCTCTCCAACAGCTACAGGATGGGCAGCTGCTCTCAGCTGCTGATTAAATGCAGACCCCATAAACTTTGGCAAGAAGTTGAGCAGAGGAAGTGTTGGCCTCCTCCCGGGAAAACTGAGATGCCCGACAATGAGTCAGGCCTCGGCTCTTGCTTGGGGGAGGGTGTGCATGTGTCTGTCTGTGTTCCATAGTCCTCTGTAGAAAATTAGTTTGAATCCACTAGAAAATGCAAACTTTAATGAAAGATCAAGGCCCTAACATACATAAACCTTATTAAATGGACACAATAGTTTTAGTCTTGAAAATATTCAGAGCTAGCAAACTCTGTTAATCAAATAATCAATCAAATAATCTCATAAAGTATTCCAAACTTGAGGCTGAACAATGCCATTTCCCAAGAATTGTTAGTGAAGTGAATTATTTATTTAAAGAGATTATTGTTTGTAAACCACTTAGGTTAAGAATTGTCTACGAAAACTATAACTTGAATTTTTGAATAGTTGGTTCTGCTTTCAAGCAATGCATAGCTATAACGCATAGTCATTTGGGCCACAGACAATCTGAGATACTATGTCTCATCAACTGCACAGAGGAGGATGCATGTGTTTACACTATTTACACTCTTTATACCAGGCAATTACATGTCCATCTTTCCTGGGACTGCATAAGATAATGGATAAGTAAGTTTGGAAGTGTATTTTTCAGTGCTAGATTGCATTTTTCTAAAATATTAATAACAGTGATACACTTAGTAGTAAAAATCCAAACAATACTAAAAAATATAGAAAAAGCCTCTCCCTTATTTGCTTTGCTTATGCACCTCTCCAAGGGTAATCACTTTTCAAAGATTCTAATTTTGATTTTCCTGGTTGTGACCTCAACGCTCTCAATAACATGTTCAAAGCTCTATTTCTTGACCTGTTTATTCTCAACAGTGTCTCTTGGCTCCCCCTACTTAAAAAAACAATAGAAAATTCAAATTAATTACATCAGATTTTACTCAACCAAAGCTTTATTTATATTATATATAATTATAGTAGCTCTCTGTTAGCTCTTTTAGCTTACCTTATGATGTAAAAATATGCCCAAATTGAAACATATACATTACCATATGTAAAATAGATAACTAGTGGGAAGTTGTTACATAACAGGGAGCCCGCCCCCTGTGCTCTGTGACAGCCTAGAGGGATGGGATGGGGTGGGAGGTGGAAGGGAGGGGATATATGCATATTATTCATTCATGTTGTTGTATGGCAGAAACCGACACAGCATTGTAAAGCAATTATTCTTGAATTTTAAAAAAATGCTCAAAGTTATTTCTTAATCTCTATTTTCCAGGGCACCTTTTTGAATCTCCATCATGTAAATTAAAGAAATTAAGACTTTTGCTTTCTCTGCTCTTCCCCATCTCATTTTCTATCATTTCTATTTTTACTTCAAACTGTTAAGGTTTATAACATTTTCTTGGTCCTCTGTCAATATATAAAAGTTTATTGCATATAGTATGTCATCAGTTCTATGACACAAAATGGTTTTATATTCCATTAAGTTAAAAAATGCTGCCAATGATATTCCATTTTTTTAGAATTGGTGTCTTTTTATGAATTTATGAAAGATGATAGTCTCCTGTGCTTGCTGATCAATCCATCCTAATAATAATAATAAGCTACTTTTATAACATTATTACTGTGTAATATTCCAGTAGGCTGATTAGGACCATAGAGAGCTTTTTGTCACTATATCTGTGCTGCTCAAGTGGTATTGTCCCATGTTAGAGAGGTTCTCTTTTCTTACTGTTCATAATTTTCCCCAAAATGTGCAACATTTTAGTGTTCCTCATATGACTATATTATACACCTTTCCTGGAATATTTATTGTATGTATTTTTCTTATCATTTTTAAAAAAGAATGTTTTGACTCACCTTATCACTAAGGTTATCTCATCCTGAAATCATATTGCTGGTGCATGATGGTCAGTTGCTCAGTCGTGTCCACCTCTCTGTGACCCCATGGACTGTAGCTCACCAGGCTACTCTGTCCATGGAAATTTTCAAGGCAAGAATACTAGAGTGGGTTGTCATTTCCTTCTCCAGGAGATCTTCCTGACCCAGGGATTAAACCCAAGTCTCCTGAATTGGCAGGTGGATTCTTTACCACTGAGCCACCTGGGAAGCCCATCAAAATCATGTTATATATTGTAAATCTACTTTTTCCTGGAAGATCTCTGGTTGGACCAGTTCATTCCTAGACCCACCACCTACGTATCTGCTGTCTTTAGACTTTCTCAGCATTGAGTACTGGTTTATATCTTCAATTTCTCAAAAGCATACGTCTTCTCCTCTTCATTAGATCACTTCTTCATTATTTTGTAACATATCCTCAGGTAATTTTTTTTCGGAGGAGTGAGAAGAAAGTGTATTTCCAGATCTGCAAATACTCCAAGAGAGTTTCTGACTAAGCATGTTCATTTATCTCTGCTTCCTCACCAAACCCTGTTAAAATGATAGTCATTTTTTTTTAAAGCACAGTTTTCTAAAGATATAAGGGAGTAGTTAATACCAATAGAATGTTGGAAGTTACAAAGAAAACTAGAAGCAGTAAATGACTGAGCAGAACCTCAAGCCACAAATGACAAATGGCTCAGCATTAAGCCTAATGGCTAGTCCCCCATTGTCTGCTACGGACTCAGGAACTGGTGACTCATCTGTCTCTGGGATTAGGATACACATGGGTTTTGCCAGCAGTGTGTTTAAGCTGCTTAATGTTTTCCTTAAGGATCTGATGATCTTCGGTTGTCTGTTCCTCTTTATGATCAAATTATGATGATAATTAGAGTCAAGCACAGTCATTTTTAAGCTGCTAGTGTATACTCTTCCTATTCTCACTGCTGTTGTGAAATTTCCCCGTTCCGTGTCCCTTCATTGTCATTGCACTAGAAATTTAAGGAACATCGAAGATATTAATAGGTAGGCGTGCAGATAGAGGATAGACAAATGATAGATAAAGTAAGCAGTCAATCATTTTGAATTACTATTATTGCTGGAAAAACTTAACATTTTTGCCAAGAGATGGTTCCCCTTGATTCATGATGCAGATCCTATAATCTTGATCCATGATTCAAAAGCAAAACTCTTTGCTGACCTCATACAGTTTTTGTCTATGACCAAATTACATCAATAAGTTAAAGGTCACTGAAGGTTAATGAAACCCACCAATAAGGGAGCATAATTGTAATGTTCCCCAAGTGTTAAACAGTTGAACATTAGGCTATATGTAAGGTCCTTTGGCTACATCGGGAAAACATTGCCTTAAAAAACCCCGATCTATAGTATGTCAACCAAGAAACAGAAAGACATTTGGATACAATGTTGTTAATTAAATTTTCAGGTAGAAATGAGGGGTCTTTTTAAAGACAGAGTCCCCTTTCTCAAACCACATGGGACCATATCTATAAAGTTAAAAGTGAGTGAGGGTTTCAGAAGCAAAGCCCATCCCACTATGCAACCCTTTGTGGCCTGGATCCTCAAACCAGGGGACCATTTCCTAGTTGGACTGTGTTAGTCTACTAGGGCTGCCTTAACAAATACCATAGGTTGAGTGGCTTAAGCAATAGAAATTAATGTTCTCACCATTCTAGAGACTGGAAAGTCTGAGGCTCCAGCCAGGTTTGGCATGTGGTAAGAGCTCTCTTTCTGGCTTGTAAGCAGTTACCTTCTTGTGTTGTCACATGGCAGAGAGAGAGAGATCTGCTGCCCGTTTCTCGTTTATAAGGACACAAATTCCATTGGATCCAGGAGCCACCCTTATGGCCTCAGTTAATCTCAGCCACCTTCTTAAAGGCTCCATTTCCAAATACAGTGGCATTGGGGGTTAGACCTTCAACATATGAATTGGATGGGACACAATTCAGTCCATAGCAGTTCCTCAGGCATCAGGCACATGGGGACCAGAGGCCATTATTCATAGATGAGAGTAGAATACATCTCACAAATGTCCCTGGTCTGGGACTCTTCACCTCACTGGGTGCACAATCAGCCTGTTTCAGACCATAACAGCTTGTCTCAGTTCCTCCACCACAGATAAACTTACAGCACTCAAGTTCTGTCCATTCTAAGGTAAACAGTGGCTGCTCCTGGTTTCTACCAAGTTCTTTCGTACTGTGTCGGTTCTGATCCAGGCTCTCCCATTCCCTACTTTGGTAAGCTTGAGCAAGTTATTTAACTTCTTTGAGCCCTATTTTTCCTCTTCTGTAAAATGGGGGGCATAGCATCAATCTCCGGGCTGTTGGGAATATCAAGCAGACGGTGTATGTCAGCCATGCGATGCTGTACATGGTGGAGGTGCAGCCCAAGTACTCAGTCCCTACTCCTTCCCACCCTTCACAGGACATCCTGTGGGTCCCTTCTTATTCGAGATTTTTCAAAATGTAAATTCCATTTGGTATCACTCACTGACAGTTTTCCTAGGAATACTCAGACTCAGCTGGCTCTGTGCAGAGACTAAGTCTCTGAGGATAAACCACCCCTCTCCAGGTTTTGCTGTGTGGCAGCAGTTTCTGGGTTTCTCTTTCTCTTTCACCCTGTCCCAAGGTAGCTCTGCCGATGGGTCTGCTCCTGTTCACTAGTTCCCTCTGATGTTACTCTCATGAGATGGTACTCCAGAGCAGGGTTTCTCCAAGTGTGCCCCACCAGCATCGGCATTCCTGAGAATCTGTCACATGTGCACACTCTCAGGGCCCAGCCTGCATGCACTGAACCAGAAAGCCTGGGTGGGCCGCAGCATCAGTCTCATTTTAAGTCCTTTAGAAGATGATGATACACACCTGAGAAATGCTGCTTCAGTGACTGACAGGGGGCAGATAGGAGGGGGATGTGACGGAGTCGAGGCACACGCTATGAAAAGCATGAGACGCACTTCACAAAGGAAGGTCAGACGCAAGAGCTGGGGCTGAACTGTTGACTGTGAGTCAGGGCTGAGTGTGGGAAGTCGGGGGTTACAGAAAGTCATGCGATTCCCTTCCCTGAAGCACATTCTGCCTTGGGGATGATGAGCAATCTCCTCACTCCCCCCCCAGGGTTAGAGCAGACCAGCAGTGGCGCCCAGCTATGGACTCACACTGGATTCTGCGCTGGCCAGCTTGCAGGCCACGTCTGGTGACGGCCCTGCTGGGGAGCTTGCATCCCTTAGGACGTCACACACGCACTGATGGAGTTCTCTGAGGCCTGCATCAGTTGCCATCAGTTCAAATTGGATTTGAAGCTCTGTTGACTGTGTGGCCTTGGGCTACCTGTGCCTCAGTTTCCCTGACTGCAGGGTGGGGTCCAGGACTAGTTAGCTGACCCTACCTGTGTTCTCAATCCCTTCTCGAACTTCCCTTAGAAACCGAGGGTGACTTGGAAGCCCTGGTAACTCCTGCTCGTCAGTGCACTCTGTGTGCACAAACACTCACACTGACAGTGACTCTGAGCTGCTTGGGAGGCAAGTCTTCGCCTCTGAGAGTCTTCGCCAGCCCAGTGAAAAGTCACTAAATTACGTATGAGAAGGCACTTTGCCAACAGCCCATCTCTACACAAATCAAGTGCTATCATCCAGGCAAGAATATACAATCCAAACGGGGTGTTTGGATTCCTTCCAGCAGTGGGATTTTTACTCTGATGAAAGTCTCCAAATGATGGGATGGAATGTTCCACTGGGCCAGACGGGCAGCGAAGACCTCAGGCCCTAGAGGACAGGCTCTGCCCCACATGGGGAGAGCGCTAAAGGCATTGGCATCTGTCCTGTCTGTGGGTAGTTCCTCGGGTGGGAGGATGGGCCAGCCTCAGCAGGCATCTCCATTGTTGAGGCCTAGCTGGAAGTGTGACTGGGAGACAGCCCAGACACCAGTGATGAGATCTGTTTGATTTTCCTATGGTCAATTAGCCTTTATTTCTAAAAACCCGGGGGTCACAGTGCTTCCATCAAGCAGCGTCTCTGAGCTCTGTGCCTCCTGAAGACAAAGCCTGACCTAATGAAGACTGATGGCCCGTTGAAGCCTGCTGGGCCTTTCCCCACAGTGGGAAGAGGGACTTCGAGGAGCCTGGGGGAGGCAGGCGCCAACTGCTCCTTTTGGACACAGCCCGCTAGCAAAATGGGGTATCTTACTGTTGGCCTTTAGAAGCAGGTTAAAAATAAACTCTGATGAGCTCATCTCTGCCCCCAGGCCTGTTTCCATGCACCAAAGAGACTCTAAAACGCAATGCTCTTGGTTACCTTCTGTTACTTCCTTCGGGATGAAAAAGCAATGGGCACACAGAGCTTCTCCATCAGGGCCCAGCCTCTTCTTCCTGGTTTCCTGCCACTCCTTCCTGGGCGTTTCAGCACCTCTGCGCTGATCCTAGTTGTAGGCCCTGCGTCCTGTCTCCCTGGTGGGGACGCGTGCTGGTGGAGGCCATGTGTCTGCAGGCTGCTCCCACTCATCCTGTTTCTCTTAGCCTCCCCTGAACCCAGCAGTTAAACCTGACTCCATGGTAATGCATCTACTTCCTCCTCTGTCTCCTCCTTTCGTGTATTCCACGGTCCTTTTTTCAAACCTCAGTCCTTTGTTTTTTAATTACCAAAGGGCTACATGTTTACTGTAAAATAGAAAGCACAGGAACATATCCACCCAGTCAAAAAATGGGCAGAAGACCTAAATAGACATTTCTCCAAAGAAAGACATACAAATAGCGTCTGGAAAGATGCTCAACATCCCTAATTATTAGAGAAATGCAAATCAAAATTACAGTGAGGCATCACCTCACACCAGTCATTAAAAAGTCTACAAATTACAAATGCCAGAGAGAGAGTGGAAAAAAGACCTACACTGTTGGTGGAAATGTAAATTGGTGGAGCCACTATGGAAAACAGTATGGAGGCTCCGTAAAAAAGCTAAAAATAGAAATGCCATGTGACTCAGCAATTCCCCTTCTGGGCATATATCTGGAAAAAACTCTAATTTAAAAAGATCCATGCACGTCAATATTCATAGAAGCATTATTTACAACAGCCAAGATATGGAAGCAACCTAAATGTCCATTGACAGATGAATCTATGAAGAAGATGTGTATCAGATCAGATCAGATCAGTCGCTCAGTCGTGTCTGACTCTTTTCGACCCCATGAATCGCAGCATGCCAGGCCTCCCTGTCCATCACTAACTCCCGGAGTTCACTGAGACCCACGTCCATTGAGTCAGTGATGCCATCCAGCCATCTCATCCTCTGTCGTCCCCTTCTCCGCCTGCCCCCAATCCCTCCCAGCATCAGAGTCTTTTCCAATGAGTCAACTCTCTGCATGAGGTGGCCAAAGTACTGGAGTTTCAGCTTTAGCATCAGTCCTTCCAAAGAAATCCCAGGGCTGATCTCCTTCAGAATGGACTGGTTGGATCTCCTTGCAGTCCAAGGGACTCTCAAGAGTCTTCTCCAACACCACAGTTCAAAAGCATCAATTCTTCGGTGCTCAGCTTTCTTCACAGTCCAACTCTCACATCCATACATGACCACAGGAAAAACCATAGCCTTGACTAGACGGACCTTTGTTGGCAAAGTAATGTCTCTGCTTTTCAATATGCTATCTAGGTTGGTCATAACTTTCCTTCCAAGAAGTAAGGTCTTTTAATTTCATGGCTGCAGTCACCATCTGCAGTGATTTTGGAGCCCCCCAAAATAAAGTCTGACACTGTTTCCACTGTTCCCCCATCTATTTCCCATGAAGTGGTGGGACCGGATGCCATGATCTTTGTTTTCTGAACACTGAGCTTTAAGCCAACTTTTCCACTCTCCTCTTTCACTTTCATCAAGAGGCTTTTTAGTTCCTCTTCACTTTCTGCCATAAGGGTGGTGTCATCTGCATATCTGAGGTGATTGATATTTCTCCCGGCAATCTTGATTCCGGCTTGTGTTTCTTCCAGTCCAGCGTTTCTCATGATGTACTCTGCATATAAGTTAAATAAACAGGGTGACAATATACAGCCTTGATGTACTCCTTTTCCTGTTTGGAACCAGTGTGTTGTTCCATGTCCAGTTCTAACTGTTGCTTCCTGACCTGCATACAAATTTCTCAAGAGGCAGATCAGGTGGTCTGGTATTCCCATCTTTTTCAGAATTTTCCACAGTTTATTGTGATCCACACAGTCAAAGGCTTTGGCATAGTCAATAAAGCAGAAATAGATGTTTTTCTGGAACTCTCTTGCTTTTTCCATGATCCAGTGGATGTTGGCAATTTGATCTCTGGTTCCTCTGCCTTTTCTAAAACCAGCTTGAACATCAGGAAGTTCACGGTTCACATATTGCTGAAGCCTGGCTTGGAGAATTTTGAGCATTACTTTACTAGCGTGTGAGATGAGTGCAATTGTGCGGTAGTTTGAGCATTCTTTGGCATTGCCTTTCTTTGGGATTGGAATGAAAACTGACCTTTTCCAGTCCTGTGGCCACTGCTGAGTTTTCCAAATTTGCTGACATATTGAGTGCAGCACTTTCACAGCATCATCTTTCAGGATTTGGAATAGCTCACCTGGAATTCCATCACCTCCACTAGCTTTGTTCGTAATGATGCTTTTGACACAATGAAATATTATTTGTCCCTAAAAAAGAATGAAATAATGCCATTTGCAGCGACATGGATGAACTTAGAGATTATCATACTAAGTGAAATAAGTCAATCAGAAAGAGAAAGACAAACACCATACGGCATCACTTATATGTGGAATCTGAAATATGGTACAGATGAACTTATTTACAAAACAGAAACAGACCCACAGAAACAGAAAACAAATTTATGGTTATTACCAAAGGGGAAAGGGGGTGGGAGAGGGATAAATTAGGAGTTTGGGGATCAGCAGATACAAACTACTATACATAAAATTTGTTGTTCACCAAAGTCCTACTGTATAGCACAGGGATCTATATTCAAAATCTTGTAAGAAACCATAATGGTAAGAATATGAAAAAGAATATATATATATACACACACATACACATATATATATAATGATTCATTTGCTGTACACTAGAAACCAGCACAAATTGTAAATCAACTATACTTCAATAAAAAAATTAAAATGAAATATTTATTCCCTGTCACCCAGCTACTCTGCGTGTATCTCAGTGTTCCTGCGTTTGTGTGTCCATCTCCCCCACGTCAGGGGTGCTCCTGGAGGGGGCGTGTTGCCCTACTGTCCTCTAGAGCACTGCTGACTGTAGAGCTAGAAAGAGCAAGATATGAGGACCCCACTCACTCTCACAGTCACGTCTAAAGCAGATATGGCCTCAAGACCTCACTCCCAGATGCTTCTGTCTTTTTCCTATAGTCCCACCCTCCTAATAAGCCCCTGGAAAATGGCAACGTGAGATCAATTTCACAACACACGTAGGGCCCGAGCTGCCTTCCTGCTGCACATGTTTAGCTGGGAGAGATAGAGTAAGAACTCTTAAGCCCACAGGTTTAAGGAAGATGTGGAAGTTCAGACCTCTGACCCAGGATCAATGGTAGCAGAACTGAAATCTTTTTGAGCTGCATGCCCCAAAGAGCAAAGTAAGAATACAGTGAGCCATGGACTCTCCCAAAGCTGGATGACTGAGCTGAGACTGAGTCCTAGGCCAGTCCAGTGCCTAAACTTGCACTCTGTCCATGGCTCCACACTGCCCCCTACCCAGCAATAAACAAGAATAGGACTATTTTCTTTGGGACTCAGCAGCCAGCACCAGATGCGGACCTGAAGACAGACCATTGCAAATCAGGATGACTCATGCGATGGTGGCTTTGGTGAGAGGCTGTCAGCTCTTGGGTGGGTCTGCAAGTGCTTCAGAGTCAGTGCTTGTCTTCAGCATATTTTCCACACATCTTGTTATCTGTCTGGCCCTTTCTAGAGCAGATGGTCATTAACCTTGAACATAAGGAATCTGGTCTTGGCTGGATGTCCAAAGTTGACTCCATCTCAATGGCTCATTTGAGGACTTCAAAATAGAATTTACTTAGTCAACAGAGCTTTGTGTTAAAAGTAAACAGG
Source organism: Bos javanicus (assembly GCF_032452875.1). Lineage (NCBI taxonomy): Eukaryota > Metazoa > Chordata > Mammalia > Artiodactyla > Bovidae > Bos > Bos javanicus. The sequence goes on along the minus strand of NC_083895.1, from coordinate 43,874,829 downwards.
TGGAAAATAACAGATCATGCTTTCAAACTTCAGCCGAGTAATAGTACATGACAGCACGACCTGCGTGTTACCAGGCTTCATGGAAATGTTCTGCGCGGTTTCAGTCACTCCACAGGCTCTGGCCGCTCCAGGAAGTGAATAGTTTTTCAATGATGTGCACGCTTATTTGCAAGATCCACGGCCAGCTCAGAAGGAACTTTGACTGAACCGCTGAGGGAGAAGCTAATAGAACCTATTTGCAGACATGGATTTTAAGAACCTACCTTCACTTCCTCCCAAACCTCTCAAATTGTCCACATCTTTATAATCCCCATATTCACAGTCCACCTTCCTGAGGACCTTCCCCCTACTCACTCATGTCTTCTTCGAGTCTTCATTTCCTTTCCCTCTTAACAGTTCCCACTGGGAGGGAATTGAGGGTCAGGGGAAGTCGGCCAAAGGATCTTCTGCCTGGGGAGCATTTGCTGATGCTTCAAGTGCTCAGAGATCCGTAAATCCCAAATGGACCATGCCAAGCACTTTTCCCTTAATTTTGGAGGCCCATAGTGTAGTTTAAAGAAAATCTAATCCATGTGTTTCTGATCCATCTCCACCCAGCTCGTCCAAATGCTGGATATGAAGAGTTTGCAGATATGCATGATGCTTTTGGAGTCAACTTTATAAGCCTTCCACGCTCTCATTTCTGTTGTGAGAGGAAGCTGTGTTTTGCCAAGAGTAAATGAGTTGGTGTCTCAGAAGGTTCACGTTGGGTCTGTAACACTGAAGCCATAAGAACTTGAGTGGAAGCTTAGCCTCAGAGAAAGTAGTCTCATCTCTCCCCAGATTCAGAGATTCGTAGGAGGTGTTAAAGCCTTTACATCTTCAGCCTCTGCATGTTTCATGCTCACTTGTCATATCTCCCCATGGAGCTCAGCAGTGTTGAGATGGATCTAACACCACCAAGAGGTTCTCATCTGTCAGGACTGCTCTCTGGAGATGCTGGAAATGAAGCTTTGGCAGAGAATTGATGACTTTGCCTTCTGGTTTTAAGGTATTGAGAAGAGAGGTACAATGGTCCCCAAAGCTAGCAGTTTGAATCAGTCCCTAAACTGTCAATGCATAATGTTGAAGTTCAGGCCAGAGGAACATGAATGTGGACCTAAACTCAGCTCCTCTAAAATTAGTAGTGGTAGCCAGGAAGACGTGTGGAAAGAAGCATGGTCTTTCTGGAAAGTCATGAACTAGGCAAGGAAAGAGGGAGGGGGCTGTTAGGCCTTGACTGGAATAAAACAAGCTGCATATCCAGTAGAACACTGAACAGCATGAAATGTGCTGCCCAGGATTTGTCCAGATCCACCACGTGGCTGTGTAATTGACACACAGTTCATATAAAGAAGGAAACACTTGCATGCACAAAGCAAGATGCATGGTTTCATGAAATGCTTTCATTTCCATACATGTCATGGAGCCTATAAGACAGCTGCAGGCTACAGTACAAAGCTGGTGGAGGCAGATGAATCTGGATTTTCATTCCAATTCTACCCCCTGTTAACTATGTGACCATGGGCAAATTCCTTTACCTCACTTTCTTCCTCTGTAAAATGGGTATAACAATATCAGTCTCTCACAACTGGGAGGAAATCCACTAGAAAATACATAAAATGCTTAATAAACAGGGTCATAATGCATGAGGAGGGTAACAACGCCACCGCTAGCAGGAGAGGAAGGTTCTGTAGCTCTGTGAGCTGGTTGGCTGAGGTCTCAGGAGCTCTCCTCTCCAACTTGGTCCCGGGGCCTTAGTGTGTTTGAAAGGAGCAAAGACAGAGGCTTTCACGGTTCACATAGAGAGGCCATGTAGAGCTGGGATTGGGCTTGGCTGTGGGAATCCAAAATCTTGAGTCTCAGCTTTGTCTTAGAAGGTTGAGTGGCTAAATCTCTTGGGGGTCTCAGCTTTCTTATTTAGAGAAAAGGGTTCATGTTACTGGAGCCCCCGAATCGCCCCCAAGGTTTGTATGAGAAAAGGAATATGGAAATGAGTTGAACTCTAGGCAAAAGCCTCAAAGCCAGTGCTCATGGGGACCAGCAGATGCAGGAGTGAGGGGGCAACCTGGGGGCAGCTATAATGGTGGAAATGGGATGCTGGTGCAGACCGAGAACATTCACTTTCACCTTCACATATGATCCCACCACCTCTAGCAGGAACCACACTCACCCAAGCAAAGCATACCAGCTTCAGGGAGCTCGGACAGAGCCTCTGAGAAACTGGTGCCTATACCACTAGCTTCTATATTACATGAGAGGTCCTACAGCAAGGAAATCTCCACTGGCTGCCAATAAGTCAGAGAGGGTTGGAAAGCATCAGAAAAATACACGAACAGAGGGGGCCCATTCCTCAGCCTACCAAGGTCTTGGGCAAGTCATTTCCCTCATCAAGGCTTAGTTTCCTGTCTGCAAAACCAAGTGTCAGTAAAGATTAAAGGAGAATGCAAACACCAGACACCTGGCACAGTGTGGGCTCTCAGTAATTGTCCTGATCTTGTCTTCCCACACAAAAAAGTCAAGCTGCCCCCATGGTTTTCCAACGGACAGTGCAGTTTTTTCTTAATGTTGGTGGCCAATTATACAAAAGAAAAGTTGGTTGTGAATGAGGTCGGTCTGAAGATGGCCTCCTGCAATAGGCTGGGAGAAAATACAAATCTGATCTGGGCGTGATTCAGTTTCACTTTGTATAAAATAGAAATGCACGTGCTTGTGGGGACTTTTCTGTCTCACTTAGGCAGAGAGCTTTCAGGAAGGCCCACTTCCTCACAGGCTCTGCTCACAACTGACTCCAGGAAGGCAGCTCTCCCATCTCCCTGGTGCATTTTGATTCTGGAGACCCCGCCAGCTCCTAACAGAGTCGCTATTCACTGCCTCCTCGGAAGAGTAACAGGGCATTTCACTACTGCAGGCAGCAGGCTCACAGAAACCAGGTTTATACAGAGTTATTTTTTTAATAGATTTTTGAAAAGTCCATCTCTTTCTCTCTCACCCATGCCCAACCCCCATATTCTTGTGATTGGACCAGAAATCTCTGCTGCCAAGCTTTTCTTGGACCGTGTGAATCGAGATCAGTACATATCTGTGCTGGAGCATGACATCCCGGCGCCTCTCTGTGTTCTGGAATACGGGCCCTGGTTGTGCACGGCCCTGCGGCCCTGCTGCTCGCCAGCTCTGCTGCTCTTGTGCGCGTGCTGCGTGCAGGCCTGTCAGGATGCTGGCCCCCAGAGAGGAAAAAACCTTTTAGGGGCTGAGTACCGGGAAGAATGCAACTCGAGGGCACTCTCCCAGGAGTGGTGCCAGTAAGGGTTAGGAAAGGGCTCTGTTAGTCTGGGCTTTCAAGGATAAATTTCCAGGCCATGTGGTCCACAGCTTGATTTCAGATGGTTCATGAGGTGTTCCAGGAGCAGCTGCACATGTGGGCTTTCACGTGCCAGCACAATTCCTTGAAAGAGTAGGAAGCGGTCTCTACTCCCCACCGGCCCTTCCTCACCCCCTGTCCTCCCTTAGAATCACTCCAGTCAGGAGTTTGCCCCCACTGTTCCACCAGAGTCACACTCATGGCGCCATCTTGCCAAACCCAGTGGTGACCTCGTTGTGTTCATCTGGCTCAGCTTTTCAGTGACCGTTGGTAGCTATCACTCCAACATTGCCCTGATTGTGCTTCTAAGAAACCACGGAGTACCACAGTGGGCTGCCTTCCTTTAACCCCTGAGCGGGCCTCCTCTTCTTTGTGACTCGTTGGTGTGGGAGCATCAGGGGCCCAGGTACCTATGGACACTCACTCCTGAAATAATCACATCTGAGCCTGTGGCTTCAAACACCACTGATGCAACTAACACCCTGACCTTGATCATTTCAGTCCCAACCTCTCCACACTGACCTTGCTCAAGTCATCATTCAAATGCATACTTGAAGTCAGTATTTTCAAAACTCACTGAGTCCAAAACATAACTTTGATTCATCACCCCTCGCCTGTGGCAAATGTGTACTCCACTCTCCTCTCTTTCTTTGCTTAAAATTTCCTTCTTACAGTTAGATTTTTTTCATTTGTTTACTTGTAACTTCTCTCTTTCCTGATAGGTAATCAACTCCACAGAGAAGAAACTGTATCTATCTTATATTTAGTGCTTACTCTTAGTCCCAAGGAACAGCCATTCCGTTAGTTAGTTCAGTCACCCGGTCGTATCCGACTCTTTACGACCCCATGGACTGCAGCACGCCAGGCCTCCCTGTCCATCACCAACTCCCTCGGTTTACTCAAACTCATGTCCATTGAGTCGGTGATGCCGTCCAGCCATCTCATCCTCTGATACATGTTTCCTCTTACATTTTATTTATTTAGGCAATATGATGAATCAATTTAAAGAAGATAGTAAGTAAATAATAGAAGACTGGACACTGGGACTAGCTGGTGAGGGAGAGACATCTGCCAACATCACCAGATACAGCATCACTGGGCTCCAGCGTCACCAGGAAAGGAAATGAGTCTGGTGCCTCCTCATCACTGGACCAGGGAATAGCTTGATGAGGCAAGGGTTCCCAATGGGTAGATTCTGAACATCTCCTCTCAACTTCTGCTGGGTGTCTGGGACCCTGCCTTCCTGCCAGGATACTGTGGAGGGGGGTTTGCATGTGGACAGAGGTGAATGACCTTAAGAGCCTTCTAGGCAGAGTCTAAGCAGGAGGAGAGTAAAGAGGGAGGACAAATGGAGGCATGGGAAGGAGAGCAGGAATATATTAAGGATTTATTATTTGTCAGTTTTGCAAATTACCTCAATCTAACTACTCTAAATGTATGATATCATACAGACACAAAGCAGCAATTATCTAATTGCTTCATTTTCTACTCTGGAGCCATTGTCTTTGGCAATAAGACTGGGCATCGTACCTCCTTGCATGAGGCCTCTGATGTGTGCAGGCTGCTCTCTGAGACTGGGAGCTGAAAACGGCAGGGCCTCAGCCTATACTCCTCCTCTTGGTGGTGTCCCCAGAACCTTAGGAATGCTCAGCTGCTCAAAAGTCTTTGCCCAATAAATGAAATAAAACTGAAAGTAAATGAGGGGAAATCCCTGAAAATATAAAATCTCCACCAATAATTTAAGACAAGATGATATAGGAGCAACTCAATAAATGTGTGAGGAATAAATGAATGAATGGGCCGTAAAGCTGTGAGATGAAGGTGAGGCTGGGGTGTTGGTGTGGCTTTCTCAGTTCTCCAGGGAAGACATGCAGAACATTCCTTTACCAGGGTTTCTGGCCTCTCCAACAGTGTCCTTGGTGGGAGGCACATATATGGTAGGTGAGGCTGGCAGCCGTTCCCCAGGTTAAAGCTCCCCTCCCTGTCCGCCAGGTAACTCCTCATAAGAGGGTTTTCTGGATGGGAAAGAATATCTCCTGTCAAAGAGAAATTATTCTCATCCTTGATTTTTAAAAAATGACTTTGTTCAAGATTACTGCAGTAGGGGAAAGACATTGAACACAACTTCAAATGCAAACAGAGACAAATGGGGATTTATAGCCAATGGGAAAGTAAGGGAAAGAACAGGGAATTATGAAGAGGGAATTGGTGGGATGTCCATGGTTGGGGAAGTGAAGCTTAACTGGACATTAAGGATGGGGGAGTATTCATGATGAACTGACTAAGCAGGATTCTTTGCTATAACTAGGTTTGCATGACAAGGACTAAGCTTAGTCTGGGGGAGGGCTCAGAGAAGCCTGATTATAGTTTGATCAAAGAGTGGGGACTTTGTTACTACTAAGAAAATAAAAATGCTTGCCTGGGGCATGGACCAGGCTTGGGAGAAAGTAGTTTTGAGGGCAGCACTGCTAGAAGTCACTCTGATGTCTCTCGGGCCCCAGGGAATATGCAAGGTCCATCGGTTAGAGGAATGGTCTGGAGGATACGGCAGGGAAAAGCTGAGCCCCAGAGTCCTCAATATGTATCCCAATCAAGATGCGTTGCAGGAGAGAGTAAGGTGTATCCTCCCCAGCCCTGCATTTCAGCCGGTAAGACCCCAGTGAGCGGCAGGACACTGCCACTTGGAGAGAGATGCAGTGACTGGAACCAGGGCTCTTAAAAGTGGTCATGAGTTCCAGGAATGCAGAGGGCATGGGATCCACAAGGGGAAAGCAGGGCCATGTGGACCCTCAAAACTACCCAGGGGCTGATGATGGAGAGGAGGTGTTCAGATGGGGATGGTGGTGAGCCCTTGGGAATTTTATGACTTGAACTAGAGCCAGAGAGTACTAAGCTGAGATTGTTGGGGACCTGTTCCTTGGTCAGACCCCCCAGGCTGGCGTGGTCTTCTGGGGCTTGGTCTACATCACTATGAGCCTGGAATGATGTGACAGGATGATGGCCAAGGCCTGACTCCCTTTTAATCTTTAATGACAGAGTGAGTTACTTTCACCAGACTAGGCAACCTGTGGCATCAGGGTAGGTGAATGCTTTACTTTCCAGAGGAATGTTTGAAAAAGGTAAAGTTTCATTACATTTCTGTCCAGGTGTTCCACTATTAGAATCCTAGCCAAAGTAAATAATATTAAACAGAAATCAAGCTTTATGCACAAAGATGTTTATTGCAAACAATCTAAGTATCCCACCACAGGGCATGATGATTAAGTAAGGTCTTTCACAATCCAGTCATTCAATATTTACTCAGTCATTAAGAATGATGCATACAAAACCTATAACAACATGAAGGAAAGTTTAAAATGAGTGAAAAAGTAGGAAACAGAATTCATTTATAGTGTGTTTGCATCTGTGTACAAGAAAGAAAAAATAAAATCCCGTGCCTTCAGAATTCAAAGACATCGTTTAATCAGAACACATAGCTTTTCCAGATAACCTTCTCCTAGAAAATTCTAGCATTGTTGCATGATCTAGGTCATGATGCCATGCTCGCCAGGCAGACACCTGGGGTGAATGCCTGCAGCAGGTGGTCTGTACTGACTCCGCTAGTTAGTATGGGCTAGGCTGTGCTGCAGTAACAACCAACTGAAAACAACACAAGTCGACTCCTCACTCAGGTTACAGGTCCAGGGCTGGTCAGCAGGAGATGTGCTCCTCACTGTCCTTACTCAGAGTGCACTCCAACAGCATCACCTGATGCTGCTCCAAGATCTCTAAGGTAGATTTCCTGGTGCTGATGGCTCAGCTAAGACCACCACCAAGAAAGGCAACACCAGACATTTGGTCCAAGACTTACTAAGGAACCGTAGCAAACTTCTTTTCTCCCCTACTCCTTTCATTTTCTTGCTGCAAAAAGGAGATATTTACCTTCTACAAAACTGTTCATTCTTGGGCACTTTATAGAGTGTGCAGCATTTTCATACCCACACAGCCCAAGGTTCAAGACCAACGCAGAGATACACAAGATCCGTCACCAAATGGGCTCTTTGTTTGTGGCTAGCTCTCCCTCCAGACCTAACTCCTAGTCTGCAGAAATGCTCCAGTCTCTGGGGAAATAGTTCTAATCAGGGGTTGTAAAGGGGACTTCCCTGGTGGTCCAGGGATTCAGACCCTGTGCTTCCATTGCAGAGAGCACAGGTTCAGTCTCTAGTTGGGGAAGCTCCACATACCACTATAGTGTGGCCAAAAACAACAGAAGTAATAAAAATTAATTTTTCATTCTCGTCACTATTTGAATGAAAGAGTTTACAAATGAATGAGTAAGTAAAACAAAGCAAAACAACAGTGTTTAACATAACAAAAGTACAATGTCTGGAGAAACTACGGGAGTTTCCCAGTCCCTCTCTTTCTCACTCTGTCTCTCATTGCTGCGCACCTCTGCTCCATAACCGTGTTTCAACTGTATGTTGTAATGTTCAATTTTTTTCTATCAGACATGCTTGAACTGAGATATGTCTCTGCCCAGGTGCCAGACTTAGCTCAAACTTTACTTCACATGCCCTGAGAGATTTATCAATAGAAGTGTGGAAGAGGATACATTAGCTTTTGATCACTGTGTAATGAGTTACCACAAGCTTATATGGTAATTTCATCTCACAGTTTCCTAAGCTCAAAAGTCTAGGCAGGGGTTGGTGAAGTCCAATGCCCAGGGTCTCACTGGACTGAAATCACAGTGTTGGCTGATTGCATTCTCCTCTGAGGCTCACTTGTGTTGTTGAGAATTTAGAACCCAGTGATTATAGCACTAAGGTCCCTATTTCTTTGAGGGCTGTGAAGCAGAGGCCACTCTCAGCTCCTACAGAGTCTGTGGTTCCTTATCATGGTCCTCTTCATAGGCAGCAGAAGGGCTACTGCTTCTGCCTCCCATCTTCTCTAAGGCTTATCTGATTAGATCAGGCTCACCCAGGAAATCCCCTCCCCTCTTTTTTTATGCATATAGAGATTTATTTTCAGGAATTGGCTTACATAATTGTGAATGCAGACAGGTCTATTTCATATAGGGCAGGTTTAGTGGTGATAAACTCCCTCATTTTTTTATTTGGAAAGATCTTTATCTCTCCATCATTTTTGAAGGACAGTTTTACCAAGTATAGTGTTCTTGGTTGATCATTTTTTTGTGCTCTCTTTTAGTACTTTGAATATATCACTGTACTCTCTCCTTGCCTGTGCAGTTCCCATGAGCTGAGACGCAGGGGGGCCACTAAGGCAGCGTCAAATACCGAGGAAGTTAGATGTCCTCCTTGGTCTCCCTTCCCCGACAGGAGAAGCTGGAGACCCGAAACATCCTTCTTGGCACTGTGCAGCTGTCGCTTGAGGAACAGGTGATGTGGATAAAGTGTACCTCTTGCCCATTTTAATGTGGTTTTTCTACTTTATTTTTGCTCCACTGGTGTGCTGTAACTTTTCCTCTGGGATTTTTAGTTCTCATGAAGAAACCCTCATTCCTGGATAGTTGCTTAGCAGTGCTTCTGTTGGATGGGACTAAGGCTGAGGATCCTCTATTCTTCCATACCTTGACATCGCTGAGGCTGGCAAGTCCAAAACATGCAGCACAGACTAGTAGACTGGAGACCCAGGAAGAGCCGATGCTGCTGTTTAAGTCTAAAGGTTGGCAGGCTGGAGACTAAGAAAATCCAGGTTGAAGTTCAAGTCCAAAGCCTACCTTCTGGCAGAATTTCTTCTTGCTTGAAGCAAGTCAGTCCTTTGCTCTGATTGGACGAGACCCAACACATTATGGAGAGCAAGCTGCTTTATTCAAGGTCAACCAATTTAAATGCTAATCTCATCCCCAAACCCTCATGCAAACATCTAGAATAATGTCTGACCACATTTCTGCGCATCATGACCCAAGCAACTTCACACGTAACATTAGCCATCATACACCTGGGATGGATTTAAATGAAGATATAGGGGAAAGAGAAAGTGCTGGGTTGTGCAGAAGCTGTTGCATTTGAATGGAAGGGGTCCCTTTTTATTAAATCAAAGTTAATCTACTAGGAAACTTAATAGTATCTGTACAATCCATCTTTCCATATAATGTAACTGACTCACATATGGAGAGGAGCTACGTGGCATTGTATTCATGGGCTCTGCCTACATTAAAAGGGAGGATCTGAGTAAAGGCATGCACACGTGGAGCAGTCATGCGGCCATCTTCGAATTCTACCCACCCCAGGGCTCTGCTTTTCCATGGTCATTGGATTCAGTGCACAGCTGGAGGAATCTCCAAGATGGTTGCACTAAGCTGTCTTGAACACTGCAAAGAACCATATTTTGCTCACAGTTCTTTGTTCTTACATGCCAAGCTCTTGGTCAGAGGGGAGCCTTCTGAATCCCAGAGCAGAGAATGGGAGCCAGCCAGCAGTAGACGCTTTTCCAATTTCTTTCTTTCTCCCTGCTGCTTCCTAAGGGAGCTCAGGGAGGGCCAGGATGGCCCTGGAGGAAGGCAGAGCTGTCAGAGCAGGATAATGCCACACACAGAGCCCTTGCAGGCCTCAGACCCCTGGGGCAGCCATGCTAATATTTTCTTCTCACCAGTCAGGGGAAGCAGAGGGTAGTGGGAACCAGAGAAGTGATAGCAGATGTGTGCAGGGCTTTGGCTGAGAATGGATGACATAAGGGTGGCAGAAAACTGTCCCTCTCTTTGGGAAGAGACTTCCTGGCTTCTGTTCAGAACCGTCTCTCAGAGCTGTTCCCCCACTCTCTTCCCTGGCATCTGGGAACCCCTAGGGGGAGCAAACAGGCAACCAGGACTCCTGGGGACTATACTGGGATTAGACCCCGGGCCTCGGGGTCCAGTCCTGCCTTTTTTGCTGGCTGCTGGTCTAGGGCAAACACTGAAGCTCTCTGAGCCTCAGTTTCTCCCTCTGAAGATGAAGGAGGATGCAGGATAGAGGGAGGTCCCTTAGAGGAGGCAGATTTCTAGCCCACTGTACACTCCTCTCATAGATGTGCTCCTCACATCTTTTGTTCCTGGGCATTCCACTGCACATCTGGGCCAGTGGCCACCCAGCTTTGCTCAGAGGAAGGTAAGGCAGAATCCAGGTGGGTCCAAAATGATGCTGTCTCCCCTCCACTACCACCTCACCCACATAATGACACCCTTTGCCAGACTGAGTCAGGTAAGTCAAAGATGGCCTCATGTGGCCAACAGGCCATATGCCTGTGCCAAACCCTGAGCCAGACCTCAGGTCAGGTCCAATAAGCCAAGGCTGTATTCAGTGCCTCAGATTCCCCATCTCAAAATAAGGTAGCTGAGTTGGTCCTAAAATGTCCACTCTGACGCCCGAGGTCCAGGGCTGAGCCCCCCTGACTTGGAAGCATCTCGGTATATTTCTAAATCTTTTTTTTTTAAACTAAATGGTCTAACATCCAGTACTTAGCAGCCTCAAAAAAGTTTACTTACTGAAGCCCAGTTGAACAGGAAAATCTCTGGGTAAGACCTACCCAGCCCCCAGTTGGAGAAATCTGCAAGTCTAGTAAACGTTGACTGTGCATTGGAAAATCCCATCACTGAAGACAACGCCCAGCCCAAGCAGGGGCCTCAGCCCCACCCTCCCCAGAGATGGGAGTTCGCTGCCCAGAGACCTCATTTCACTTTCTGTTGTACAGTTCTGCTTAAATTGAATCTAACCTCCCTGTCCTCTGCATGACAGCGTTTGGGGGTGTCAACAAAGAATGTCACTTGTCATATCAAGTGAACAAAAGACATTGTGGCCACCAAGCTGTCAGCCCAACTGTGCACCCTGAGGGGACTCAGGATGGAGAAAAGCAGGGTACTAGCCCTAGATAGCTAAGAGGCATCTCAAAGGAATGATTTCGACGAGCCCAGACGCTTGTATCTTCACATATGCAGAAAAGCTAGAAAAGCACTCAGTTCATTCACTTGAGATGTCTGGTTTTCAGCCAGTCGTCTTCAGCAGTCATCTTTTTGGTGTTTGTTACCAAAACTCCTGTATATTCTGACTCCTCCCTTACCTCTTCTGAGCAGTCCCTGAGAGCTACCTGAGAGGCTGTCTTCTGGGCCTAAATCCTCAGAAAGTCTGCCAAGTAAAAAATAATTCTCAGCTTTCAGGTTGTGTGTTTTTTTTCAGCTGACAGAGGGTTTAAGGAGTCTGTGCAGTGCCTGGCATGTGCTCACCTGGGGTTGTAGATTGGACATAAGTGTACTGTGGTAAAAATAGGAGATCCTGAAATCCTACACCTCAGGCTACCATCTGCCTTTGCTGGCCGTGGGAGTTGGGAGGCAGCAATTGCCTTCCCAGAGCCTCAGTTTCCTTCTCCACACAGTAGAACCACCAAACTAGTTTCTCCTGAATTTATAGGGTGTTCGAAATTGTGTCCCTGAAATTTCCACATATTGAAGCTTTAACCCCCCCAGTACTTCAGAATGTGACTGTATTTGGAGATTTGGACCTTTAAGGAGGTAATTAAAATGTGGTCATTATTAGGCAGAATCTTAATCCACTATGACTGACATCCTTCTAAGAAGAGATTAGGACACACACACAAGCCGAGGGAAAATGTTGCAAAGACAGAGAGAAGGTGGCCATCTACAAACCAAGGAGAGAGGCCTCAGAAGAAACCAGCTCTGCCAACACCTTGATCTTGAACTTCTAGCCTCCAGAAGTGGGAGAAAATGACCGTTGTTTAAACCTTCAGTCTGTTGTATCTTGCTACAGTAGCCTGAGCTCACCAATACACAGGGGAAGATTCATTTGTCTTAGTCAGGAAAGGAAAAGACCTATGAGGGCTGGAGCTCCACCGTGCAGCTTCCCCAGCAGCCAATTCCTGCATCCAGCCTTTGCAGCCCTGGGCCCCACATGCCCAGGCCTGCCCTGTGGCCTGCAGCACCCAGTGCTTGGTGCAGGACAGTCAGCAGGGCAACGGGTAGTGTAGCTGACAGCATGCCACTGCAAACTTGTTTTGATTGTAGGCAACTCTGCTGAGAGGCTGCAGAACTCCGCCAACTGGTCTAACATGATTCCACGAGAAATGTTGACTCTAAATTACAAGGACTTAATTTTTCCAACCACAGCTAGGCAGTAAATGACTCTCTGAAATGACAGATGGAAAGTTCTGTTAATATGTTTATCTTCTGGCTCTCAGCAGCCCCGCCTCCCCCAGCACTGCTCAGGGCAGCCAGCACAGGGAGGGGAAGGTGAAGTCTGCTGTCCCCAAACACTGGCCCACTCCCTAGACCTGGATTCCCAAACACCCCCGGGCACGAGATTGCTGCCATACATGGGGCAGAAAAGCAAGCCCAGGCCCAGGCCCCTGTACAGCCAGTCTGGCCCTGTCCATCTCCAAAAAGTCAAATGACCTGTCCTGAGGCAACAATGCCCTGGCTTTGTTCCCAAGGTGGCAAATCACATGACCTCTCAGCCTGATCAGCTACTGAAGAGTAATACAAAACTCTCTCTGCCAGTTCCTCAGGCAATACCAGTAACAGATCATAGTTAAAACAGCCATGATCCACACAGCGTTTTCTATGGGTCTGTTCAAAATGGGATGTAGGTGGTATAACTATCCTCCTTTTATTGAAGCACAGAGAAGTTGAGCAACTTTCTCAAGGTCACACGAGTAGTTATGGTAGAGCTGGAACTCCAACCCAGACAGGCTGGCTTCAGAACTCATGCTTTGATTTAAGAGTATCCCAGGCAGAACAACGGCCCAGACAAGGAAAAGAAAGCGATACAGTAGTAAGGGTGGGGCTGGTGTGTGTGTGATGATGTGTGTGACCCTGAGAGAGTGATTGCCAAAGCGTAAGGGGGAGGCCAGCAGACCTGACAGACAGACAGACAGATGAGGCTGGAGGGGACGGACAGACAGACAGACAGATAAGGCTGGAGGGGACGGCAGAAGCCTGACCACACCAACTTCTATCAAGGTCACATGTACCAAGTTAAGGAGTCTGAGTCTCATCTTTCAGAGGATGTGTCTGTTGTTTGTGGAGAAACAGACAACATAAAATTGACCATGGAACTAGTGCAATTAGTGTAACCAGCACTAAGTGGACTTTAGTGTAATAGTGTAATTAATGTGCAGTTCCGTGGCACTGGGAGCTTCCACGTTACTCTGCAACTCTCCCTGCATCCTGCCATCTCTCTGTAGACTCCAACATCCCGAACTGAACCATCACTCACTGAACACCTTTCCTTCCCCTCCTCCCAGGCTTCTCAACCACCATTCTCCCTGCCATGATTATGGATGTGAGGGCTCCAGGTAAGCAGACTTGGTCTCAACCTGGAAGCATGACACAGTGAAGGGTTGGTCCCCCTCACTGCAGGAGCTGCAGAACAGACTGTGGGTTCAGAGAGTCCATGCCAAAGGCAAGGGCTGCTTCTCCATGGAGGAGGTGGCCGTCGGCAAGTAGCAGCCTGTTCTCTGTCCAGAGCCAGGTTTATACCAAAGGCTTTAGATGACCTGTCTCAGACCAGACTCAGGCCTCTTTAGAGTGAGGGAATCTAAGTCAAGGAGAGTGAGGGTTATTAAGGTTCAGGGATTGCAGCCCAGTATTTGCAGCTGAGAGAACCTCAGCCCAGCACAGAGGGGTTGCTCATAAATGAGAATTTACGTACAATCCCTCCATAAATGTAAATCAACCATTATGCTGAATGTCTCACATGAATGCATGTATCAGTCATTCAGGTAAATGGTACTTTCAACTCCTGGAGTTGCTCTATAGTTCAAAGCAAAGTGGCCTCAAAACAGATCTATTTCAGCACAGACATGGTCCCTGCAGGAAGTCTCTGCTTCTGTTGAAAGGCAGGAAGGCCCCAAGACCCTGTGTGGGGCAGGGCAGTGGGGGTGGGAGGAGGGGGGAGGGGGGATGGAAGGGGGCGCTTTGCCTGAGGCTGGCTGGGGCTGTTCTCTGCTCTCCCTCACCTCAAGAGTGTGAGAGGCAGCAGTGCCTCAAGCAGCTTCCTGGAGACAAGAATAACAAGGGGGCTTTTGGTGAGCATCTCAGACACCAGCCTCTGCCACCTCAGGCAAGTAACACAACTTCACAACTTTTTTTTTTTTTTTTCTGCCCACGGGAGAGGAGGATGTGTTCATGCAAGGCTGCAAGGAGGAAATGGTGTTGCCCCCATGAAACCCCAGAGCTGAAGTGGCTGGAGCCAGGCGGTCAGTTGGTGAGTCCAGGCTGCAGGATTCTTTCAAAAAGCCTGGCAAAGGGTCCTAGCCTGTCATGGTCATAAAGAGGCAGCAAAAAGGCTGGGGGGGGTGCTGTCCTGCCCAGGTCGTGGGCTCCTATTCTTCCCCCTCGTCCTCTGCAGTGTTCCACTGCCTGCTCTCACCTCCTTAGCCTGATACCCTGGTCTCTTGTGATCCAGACTGTCCAGTGCCATGCAGTCCAGCTGGACTCACCTCTCCCCACAGGCACTGAGCTTGAGCTGAGAATGTCAAGTCCCTCTCCATCCTAAGTCTTCCATGATTTAGTGCCTATAAGTAGGCTGTGTCTTTCACCTAGACCTGTTTCACTTTCTTCTGCTGACCCAATCCTACCAAAGTTGTCAGGGGAGTGTATAATTTCCTCGGTTCTGTCTCCTCGCAACAAAAGTTTGAAGTGACGGACATTAAAGCCCTCGGCGTGTCACAGCTCTTGGACAGAACAGTGTTACAGCTCCATGTTACAGCTCAGTTTTATTTAGAAAATAAAGGAAAATACATTCAAGAGGTGTGAGGGCATGCCGACCTGAATGACGAGAAGAGCAGTGAGCGAGCCCCAGCTCTGTTATATCTTTTCTCTCCTTCCCCTGGGCCTGCCTTATGTAAACTGGGCTAGCCAGGGGTGCTGTTTGTTCTACCTGAGGGCCTCACTCCGGTCCTCAGACCTTCCTTTGTTCTATTTTCGTGGGCTTTTCGCTTCCTTGTCTTTTAACCACCACCATTCTGGACTCCTTTTTCCTATTCTAACTACCTAACAAAGTCAACTTAATGTCATCTCCTTCAGATACCTTCTGGGACCCTCCCCATCAGATGGAGTCCAGCCCATTCTCCGGTCCTCCTCACTCTGAGCCCTGTGCTCTTACGGAGCTGGGTTCTGCCTCTAGGGCCATCCTTCCACATGGTAGGCTAACACATCTGTCCATGTGTCTTGCCCACCAAATGGGCAGGAATGGTGTCATAGTCTCCATGGCCATTATGTCCAGCATAGATCCTGGCACAAGGTGGTGCTCCAGATAAGCTGCTTATGTGACTTAAGCAGGGCGTTCCAGCTGGATCCTTACTTGGTAACAAACCACCACAGCTGTGGTAGCATAAAACGGCTCTATCGTGCTCATGGACACTGTGGGTCTGGAATTCAGTCGCAGTGCAGTAGAATGCTTTGCCTCATTTCCACAAGGTCTGGGATCTCCTCTGGGAAGCCAGGTTCAGGTAGGGGTGACTTGATGGTTTGGAGGCTGGGATCGCCAGATGACCTTTGGACTCAGCTCCTGCACGTGGTCTCTGCGTGTCACTGGGCTTCATAACAAGATGGAGGCCTCAGGATGTTCAGACTCCAGCACCAGTTTCCAGTGGAAGAGGTTGTATTGTCGTTTTTTTCTGTTCTATTTTTTTTCACAGGCCCACTAGATTCAGGAGGAGGAGGAGATAGGAGCCCTGACCTGTGAAGGTGGCAGAGTCAGCCTGTAGAAGACCATGTAGCATGGATGGTATTACTGCACACTTCTCTGCAAACGCAGTCGGCCACAAAAGGAAGAGCAGAGAAATGGAAATATACACACTCAACTGAATTTTTCTTCTCTTTCTCTCTAGAGAATCCACTTCCCCCAACCCCTTTATCCCTATCTCCAAAATCAGGTTTTCAGTGCAGTGAGGTAAGCAAGCACCAATAGTGTTATGCAGTTGAACTCAGGCATGGCTCTGGAAATATGCTAAAAGAAAACTTCTTTGCAAGCACATATCCTTGTGCGTATTCAAAGTATGACACATCAGACACGGTAACAAAGAAAGTGTTCCTTCCATCTTTCCTACAGGGTAGTTTCCAGAATCAGACTGGTTTTTGATCTGAGTCTGAAAACTGAAAGATGAACATTAGGTCCTAATTTCCATCAACAAACTCCTTCCAGCCAAGAACTCCCAGGTTCCACTTTGTTCATTTCTGTAGGAATTTGGACAAGCTAAAAGAGACACTGTTTTTCAACTCAAGATCTCCATCCCATCCAAGTGGAATTAACGTCAGGTTTAAAAGGGAGTGGTGGTGGTGGTGGTAATTTCTTTAAAGGCATGTAATATGAAGGAAGGAGCAGAGAACACCTCAGAATAAACAAAATGCTGGGTGTTGAAATGCGCCTTTGCTTATTGAACGATTTTTAAAAATTAAAAATGCCACTGGACCTATTTCTTTAATTAAAATGAGACCAGGAGATTGGGGATGTCGAGGTTAGCTGAAAACAGGGATGAACTGACCTCAGTCTAAACAGAAGGAAAAATAGTGTAAGCACCAATAAAAAAAGCATTTGATTATTTTTCTCTAAATGTAAATAATATTTTTGGCCAGTAGAGAGTTGAGGACAGGCTAAAACTGCTTTGCTGCCTTTAGCAAATAAAACTTGTTCAAGACACAGGGTTGACTTACTACCAATTTAATCTGTTTTCAAAGTTGTATGACTTTATTTGAGTCTTCCATGTCATTTGGAAGGAAGATGGGACCTTTGGGTAACATCTGGAAGGCATGTATGTCAACAAATACCAAAAATAACTTTTAAATACCAATCCTCTAGAATAAGTGATGGAGAGGGAGACTTTCTTCAGAAATGATGGAAAGAGCAAACTCATTTTATTGGAGAGCAGCCTAACCTCTAATGCATCTTGTGATGCTAATGTAATGTGATCAAGAGGTACCTTTCTCTAGCTTCCCTCCACATTGCTCCATCACTGTCAACAAGTGGGTTTGTGGAAGAGATGAAGTTATCTTTCACTTAGGAGAGTGCCTGTGGTGGTCGAGTGGGTCTTTGGTTTTTCTGGGATTTCTTGAGAGACAACACTACCATTTAGCTCAGCCAATGGAGCACAAAAGAAGGAAGGCTTGAGAAGGACTCTAGGAAGAAAAGCTGTTGAAGCACATGGCATACCTTGCTCTTGGTGCACCTTATTCCAGCAGCCTCCATAATCCATCCTTCAGATTGCACTTGGATATTCACTAAGATGGGGAACTCACTGCCACTTAAAATCTCCTATTCCATTAGGGGTCTTTATTGGGCAGCTCTCCATAATACTAAGCAGCCCCGTCCAAGCAGTCACTGGATAAAAAGAAAGAAAGAAACCAAGCTGAACTCCTTCTCACTTATACCCACTGGTGATGCTGTGCTCCCTTATAGAAGGAGACCAAGACAGTAAAGCAGACGGATGGGCATTGCCTGTGGGTCATTCTCCACATGCGTGTTTCTCTGCTGAGGCATCAGAGATTACAGGGCCAGCAGACAGGGACAGTCTTAAGCAAGACAAGATCCAGGGTGCTGTGAGCATGAGATGTGAAATCTGGAGGCAGTTAGCCAGTGCCTTGCTCACTGTAGTATAGGAGAACCATGTGAGCCCTCAGGACATGGAAAGGTTTCCCCACACACTGATGCTTTGCTGAAGAACAATGAAGTGAAGGAAATTAGGGATGACAACTAGGTTTTTTTCAATGCTTGAGAATGCTTTCCCTGTTCAGATCTTGCAGGACCTTGGAGGACTCTGTGTGGATACAGCTCTTGCTCTGTAGACATGGAAGCCATGGCAGAGTCTTGGCTGAAGAGCAACAAAACCCAGAACATGGTGAGATTACTCTGAGAGTTGTTGCATATTCAAAACACACTTCCAGCACAAAACCATGGAATGTCATTGCTTTATTCATTCATTTAATTAGTCATTCATTCAACAAATATTTTTGGAAGACCTACCACACATTAGGTGTTAATTGTCATTAGGGTTGGGGACAGGGCAGGGAACAAATCAGGTGTGTATTTATCATCTTGAGGCTCAGTATCTATCTGGGGGATGCAGCAGTAAACAAATGGCGACGTGTTTTATAAAGATGCACAGAGCAAGCTGCGGGGAAAGGAGGGAGCGTGGGAAAATCTCTTTAGAGAGGACATTCAGCTGGGAATCATGGGGAGAAGAGCATCTCAGCAAGTCCCTTCAGAGGAATGGGAAGTGCAGAAGTCTTGTGGCAGCAACATGCTGGGCTGCAAAGGACTAGAAGCAAAGAAACCAGTTGTTCTGGAAGTGAGTGAGCAAGAAGGGAAACAATGGGCTGGAAGGTCAAACGGGTAGTGAGGCTCTGATGACACAGGGCTTTGAAGGCCACTACGTGGATGCTGCTCTTACTTTGTAGGATAGAGGCCACTGAGATTTTTGAAAGAAGAGCTGTATGACCTGGCTTGCATTGTGAGAGAATTACTCTGTAGGAGAAAAATTGAGTAGGAGAAACAGGAAGAAACAGAATTCTACTTCAATAATCAATGCAGGAGATGATGGTGGCCCAGAGGGGGCCAGACTGGGCCATCCTCAGTTGCAAATCTATAGGAGTGAATATGTCTGGCTGAGCCTACTGTCTCCTGAATGCAATCAGAGTCCTAAAGAGGAAGATGTGAAAAGATACAGGCTAGGTATCAAGGCCTGCCACAGCTCCTGTTTACCATTAGGTCCAGATTTGGGTTTTCAATACTAATTTCCACCAAGTGGCATCAGGACTCTTGTTCTCAAATCTTAGGGTAGGAAAAGTATCAATGAATATGGAAGATATTGGTAATGATGATAAATAAGGTTGTTTTTAAAAAAAAATGATGGTAAAATTATAGTTGAAAGGACAAAGGAACCCTTTGAAGAAATCACAGTCACCAAGCTGAGCATAAAAACAAAAATAATAATGAGGCTTACTTGAAACAAATTGATTTTGTGGAAGACCACGAATTCATAACAATACTCAAAAGAGGAAAGTTAACATAAATGTATGCATAAAAGAATCCATGCATTAGAATTTGTTTAATTTTTATTGCTTTTTAATAAGTAGAAAGTGTTTTTTTCTGTGATGTTTTCAAAGTACAGAGTTATATTTCTCATTGCCTCTGTAGATAAGAAAGAATAAACACAGGGAACTATAAATAAACTAAAATAATTCCCCAAACATGGGTTCTGCATTATGTAACAAGCAGATGGAGGAAAAATGAAGCAATTGATTGCTTTCGTGGTCCTACACAGCAAGCAATTAAGCAGAGAATCCCACAGAGTGCTCCAAGATGATTAATTAGCCAAATGCTGCATGCACCCCATCTCTCATCTCTGAGTGTATGGAACCTTGAGATGGCCCTACTAATTATAATCCAATATTGATAAGGCATGCATAAGCTTCCAATTAATATTTATAGACCAGGTCAATTTATCATAATGACGGGACAATAGTGTAAGTATTGCCAACCATAAGAAACTTTCAGAAATACATCATTTCTGGGAATGACACCAAGTTTCAGAAAATTAAATCTTTGGATTTAGATTTTAAAAGGCAGGGGCTTAAGTCTGGATATAACAAATAGAACTTCATTATCAAAAGGAACTCAGCCAGTGATTTGGTTTAGATCACTGTAGACTGTACAAACTTGTCCTTGGTCAGAATCTGTGACCTCTTCTCTCCTGAAATGCTGTGCATACATGTAGGTTAGGGTCTCCTGAGATTATTAGTATTCAATAGAATTTGATAAAATTTGATAGAGTATTAATATAAAAATAAAACCTTGGAAATAATATAAGCAAAGGTAAAAATTTCTTTTAAATCCAGGGAATTCATAATTACATGACCACTTTTATATATTAATCATTGTCTTAAAAAGACTACTAGTGGGGTATCCTAGGCTATGCTGTGATGATAAGTAATCTCAAAATCCTAACAATCTGATGCATGTCTCATTTCTCTGTAATGGTTCCTTTCCTGCTAAGTAATTAACACAACACACTTAGTCTGGTGTATCATCAAATCATAATTTGAAATGATCCTGTTAAATTAGAAAATGGTCTGAAGATGAAGTAAAGCACGTTCACGGAGAACCTTTAACCAGTGGACAGGGCCATTTACTCTCCTTTACTTATTACTTTCAGAACGTGTTTCACGGCTAGTAGAAGAACTAGAAATCTCTCTCCTCCCCTAAGTGTAAATGGTCGCCTCATGGTAAGCACACTTGACCGTCTTGCAGAATGTGTGTGTATGCCGTATGTTTCAGCTTCTTCATGTTAAAATGAATGAGTGAGTTAAGTCAACCTCACACTCTTTCCTAGTTGTCTTCGATACAGATGGAGAGAGCTGAGGTCATCCTTCAGCACTGGAGAACCAAAATGAATTTTCTGTTCCAGTTTAGATCAAAGATGCCTGCCTTTTGTCAATCTTGGGATGCATGCCCAACCACTAATAAAGCCTTTTCATTTTAATTTTCATCTATTTTTGTCTACAAACCACTGGACAGAACCCTGGAAGGGAAGAGGGGTAAGTCTTAGGCTGCAGTTCCCAATAGGTCCAGATGGAATGTAAGCTCAGAGCATGATGTACTTGCTCTAAAAACTAATGTTGTCTTAGTGGCACTGCTAGAATTGTGCAGAGTCTAGAAAAGAGCAGTGATAACCTTATTTGGCAATGGTAAGACTTTTGAGCTCCACAGAGAGTGGTGATTAGGACAGTGAGTAGTGGAAGTCATGTCAGGGTCATTGATGGTACCTGAGGCTGTGTATCCTGGGCTGAAAGGAGACATGTTGATGACCTCAGGCATTTTGAAGGGTCATAGAAGAGGCTATGTGGACAGAGCAAGCTCCATTTAAAGGCAGAAAGTAGTTCTGGGTACTGAAAGAATTTTCCAATCAGGCTGTCTCAGCATGGAATTTTAGGCTCTTGAGGTCGTAAGATTCCAACATTGGAAGAGCAAAAGAGAGACTTGATGGTCATTTGTTAGGATTCATGTCAAACATCCTGACTTAAATTGAACTGCTGCTGCTGCTGCTGCTAGGTTGCTTCAGTCGTGTCCGACTCTGTGCGACCCCATAGACGCCAGCCCACCAGGCTCCCCCATCCCTGGGATTCTCCAGGCAAGAACACTGGAGTGGGTTGCCATTTCCTTCTCCAATGCATGAAAGTGAAAAGTGAAAGTGAAGTCGCTCAGTCGTGTCCGACTCTAGCGACCCCATGGACTGCAGCCTACCAGGCTCCTCCGTCCATGGGATTTTCCAGGCAAGAGTACTGGAGTGGGGTGCCATTCCCTCCTCTGTAGCTTTCAAATTTATTTCTCACCAAGACTCTATGATCCTGAATCTGACTAATCCAAAGAGAAAAGCGCCCAGGTTAGCCAGATGGAACTCTTTATCTAATCAAGAAAACCTTGGTCTATATGGTCCACAAAATCAATGTTTGCCAGTATCTAGTTCTCCTTTAACTTTGCTCACACAGAGAATTATAAATTCTGATCCTTGCAGTTAGGTATGTCCATGTAACTAGTTCTTACCAAAAAAAAAAAAAATGGAAATGAAAATGATGGCCAAACTTTGAGCCAAAGCAATTAACTACAGATGTTTGACCTTCTGACTCTTCATCTGCAACAGTGAAGGTGTTGAGATAAAGGGGCCAAGAGAAGGAAACTATGTAAATTGTTCAATATGGAGGAGAGCTGCCCTGGAGAGTCACCGGGATTTGCAGCAGGCTTCATGAGAGCCAGAAATTAACTGAGTTTTTCTTTTTTTTTAGGTGATTTGTTACTGTGGCAAAATTTAGCCTACCCTGATTGGTACACTTCAGGAACAGAGAGCATGTGAGTTTCTAATAGGAAAGAAACTAGAGAAGCTGGAAGGATATCTGGTGAGGCAGCTAGGGAAAGTCACACTCGGATCTCCTGGGACTATAAATTTTCAAAGAGCACTGAAGCATTATATACATCTCTAATGTTCCCTCTGAGGCCACAGATACATCTCTTTAACTGTTAAATGAAGAATATCTGATATGAAATTTTTGAGGACCAAAGTGACTCTGAATAGTGAAATGAAGTTAAACTTGGCTTCTGGAGTTGCCATCTCGGTCCTTCACAAAAACCAAAGACTTCTCCTCTGAGAGAAAAAGCCAACCTCATTGTGTCTATAAACATAGCATATCTGGGGCTACACAGAATCCACTGGTTTTATAAACAAATTCCTGCTGAAGAATCCAAACTAGCCTGATATTATAGGTGTAGAAACCAAGGTGCTACCGGTTCCAGTGATCCTGAAGCTTGGTCCTCTGGATTTCTGTCTTTTCACCAAGCCAGGCTATGGTGATTGCACAAGGGAAGTATTTCTTCAAAGGAGAATCAAACAACATTCCCCAGGTTCCGTGTCGACAGCCCCGGACTGGAGAGGAAAGCAGGGCTCCTCACAGAAGTTCAGTTTACAGCAGAGCTCTCCCTTGGCCCCAAGACAGCTTTGATCACCGTGAAGTTTCCACAAACACAGAATGAATGAGGAAGAAGATGGTTATGCTTTTAACCTGATCGACACTGATGAGAAATGAGGCATATACAGTCTTTTCTGTAGTGCCCTGCTTCAAACAGCTGTCACCCTTCCCTTTAATGTATGGGCTTAAAATAGTTGTATATTTTGTTTTCTTTTTAACACTTCTCATCACATAATTAAGGTATGATAGTGAAAGGCACTTATGACTTACTGATATGGTTCAGTAGAGTACAAGGCCAGAAAGTAACCAGCCTACCTTAAAAGCCCAACTCCCGCTTCTAATTTTCTGAATGTGTGGCTTTGGGCAAATTACTTAACCACTCTGCACTTCAATTTCCTCATCAGTTAAATGGGTATCATAACAGTATCTACCTCATAAGGCAGTTATGGGATAAAACGTGTTAATATATGTAAAGCATTTGGAAAAGTGCTTGGCATATGGTAAGTATTCAAGAAGTAGTATTTATGTTTTCCTAAGTTCTTGACTGGCAGCCAACCAAATTCCAAGAACTGTGAAGCCTCTGTGTGCTCAAGTCTACAGGGGTTTAAAATAAGGTAATTCATGGGCCTCCCCTAAAGGCCCTAAAAGTCCATCAGAAAAAAAAAAAAAAAAAACTAGACTAAGCAAAAATTCAAGGATTATTATTACGAAGTTAAGAATGGGCGACAGACAGGAAGCTAACAACATCCTCTCTACAGTCACAGGGCCATACGATCACCTTCAGCTACAGGGATGCTGAAGGTGGAGGGAAAAAGAATTGTTTCAAATGGCAAGGAAGGCCAAAGCAGACCTTTGCAGGGGCTTCTGGCAAGTTTTGCCTTCCTGCTCTAAGTGCTGCACTTTCTTTCTTGTCTTATGTTCCTCCTCCCACTCAGAAAACAAGATTGTCTGTTTCCAGTTAGGAAAGGCCACAAGAATTTCAGACAACGTGGACCTGACAGCCTCAAACCTCTGAACCAGTACCTGGTGCAGGAGGGAAAAAAAGGAAAAAAAAAAAGCTGTAGTAGGTTTCGATGTTACTCTTAAGTGGATTTTGTTATTTGTGAGTTATGAGTCTTGCCCACCACACTGGCAAAAATTTAAAAGAATATTGTCCAATGTCATCTAAGATGTTGGGTAAGCACACATTCATGCTCTACTGGTGAGAGTGAAGATAGAGCCAATATTTTTGAAAGAGGTATTTTTTACTTTGGATAAAAGGCATTTATTTTGACAAGACAATTCTACTTAAGGGTGTTTAGCCTTTGGAAATAATCCAGTGATCATAAAAATGCGTACATATGGGGAATTTTATTAAATAATATTTATAGTAGCAAAAAATCAGAAGTGGTGCATGTCTTCAGCAGAGAGCTGGGGCAGTAGGGAGAGCTGTGTTCTACAATGGTGCCGTGCAGGCTGCTGTAGCTCTGTGTGGGTTCATGGCCAGGCTTTATTAAGTTCAAAATTCAAGTGATGAAACAGTCTGTCTTGTAGGATCCCATTTGGGTGAATATGGATCATATATTAAATGTAAAAATGTACATTGAAAGTATTTGCGGTTGTATATTTGGGGTTATATATATCTAATTGCAATAGCTACTACCACAGACGTCTAGAAATTTTGAGGAAGTTTTTCTTTTTAACTTTCAGAATTGTTAGACATGTTTCCAACTCATTAACATTTTAATGAGAAAAAATAAACAGCCATTTTTGGAGGGGGAGACGGAAAATAAAGACTGCCTCCCTACCACCAGCCTCCCTGACTCAGTGCTAAAGAGGGGAGGGGACTGAGTGTTGGCTCAGAGCTGGTGTGCTTGTTTTAAAGCCGGGAGGCCAGGTAGCTAATCAGGCATCTCATCAGTGCCAAATCAGGACTAGCCATTTGAAACCCAAGTGATCACTTTGGAAGGTTTCCTGTCATTTAACTATGACTGGATAATGACCCTGTGTAGGTTCAACTCATGCATTTACTTAGAGGTACTTTTTATAACTGGTTTATCTTGGAGTGTTGCTCAGGAAGTCACATAACTTAAAGTGAGACATCCTTTGCTAAGCTTTACTAAGGCTTTTATGACTAACACGAGCATTTAGTAACACCTATTTTAGATTTTCCAGCCTAGAATTGTTGCTCTAACCTAAAATCTTGGGCCTTGAACACACTTCCTCTATTGATAAAGTAAATCCCAATTCATGTCTCCTCTCATTAATTCTCCAAATATTCTTCCAGTTTGCTTTTGTGCCTGACATTGTTAGGGGATGCAGTGGTGTTGTGGGTTGAATTATGTCACCCCAAAATTTATATGTTAGAGTCCTAACTCCAAGTACCTCAGAATATGACCTTATTTAAATAGGAACTTTACAGAGGTCAGCAAGTGAGGGTAAGGTCATTAGAATGGGCCCTAATCCAATGTGACTGGTGTCCTTACAAAAGGGCAAAATCTGGAGACAGACAAACACACAGGGAAAATGCCCTGTGAACGTAGAGACGGCCATCTGTATGCCAGTGAGAGAGGCCTGGAACCAACCTTGTCTACACCTTGATTTCAGACTTCTAGCTTCCGGAACTGTGAGACATTTTTATAGTTTAAGCCACTCGGTTTGTGACACTTGGTTGTGGCAGGGAAACCAGTGGTCAACAGACCATGGGCGGGTCTGACCTTCAGAAAGCTCCCTGCCCATGGAGGCGAAGACAGAAACCTGATCTGCACGTGATGAAACTTAGCAGTTGGGGGAGGGGGTGGGGGTGGGAGGGGCAGGCAGGTGACTTCCTCTTTAGACAGGTGTCGTGGTCAAACAGCTGTCCAGCTCTCTAGAGGATGGAATCTGGGTTTCAGTCTGGTCATATGTGTATGCGTATTACCCTAGATCTTAAAGGCAATGAAGACCACCTTCACTCCTGGTTTCAGAGAGTAAAACTTTGAAAACATTATCACTCCATAATTAAACATTAAATTTAGACAAATATTATTCCTCAAGGACTGGGTGAAGGATTAAGTCAGAGCAGCGTGGAACAAACTCTTTGAGCCCCCTCTCCTGGAGCTCTTTTCATACAACTGTACTTCATAGTTAGCGTATATGTAAAGCAAACCCAAAGACAACCAGGAAAACTCCCAGTCACCGGCCCTGTGAGGATTCTGGTAAAGGACACGGTCCCCTGTCCTGCATAGTGACTGCTTGGTTTCAGGCCAAAGCGACACGAGTCTCAAGTCGCAGAAGCACAAAACTGAGTTACCTCCTGGGTCGCTGTGGTGGTTTGCTTACATCACGGGCACTGTAAACCATGTTGCATGATCATATTTTCCTCCGCCTTTGGCTGCTCAGAAACTCAGAAACACCTTTAAGAGCACTTTGACAAATGCATGGGTACTTGAAGGGCACATTCAGATTATTTCTATCCTACTAACCCACACTGACTTTTCTTTTAGCCCATATCAATTTTCATAAATACCTCCTGTAATTGTGTGTGTGTAGAGGGGCATGCTATTTAAAATTAAACAGACCAATTAATTGACTTTGGTTACCACTTAAAATATTTTGTTCAGTTATTAAAAATGATAGAGCAGCATGGGTAAATATTTATATTTAATATTTTATTTCATTTAATGTTAAGAAAAGGAGATCCCAGGATGAGATGTCCCTATTGTCCTTTAATGTGAAACACACTAGGAGCAGTGCAGGAGCCCCTGAGAACAACTCTGGTGACATTCCAGGGAGCAGAATCAGGCTGCAGTCAGGGGCATTCCTGGCTGACAGCAGAAGCATATGGTGAGATGGCCTCACCCGTATCTCCAGAAGACTCATTCCATTATAGGATCAGGCTCTTCTAAGTTAAGGTTCTTATCATCAAACTCATTCCCAGGGATTTGCAAACCGAAAGGCTAGTTTCCCCCGTCCCCACCTTAGGATACAATGATGAAGCTGTAAGAGACCCCTCCACCAAAAGGATGAAGCTGAAATGGAACCACATCACAACTGCAGCAGTCCAGCTGGGCTCCTACTTATCCCCGTGCTGTGGGGTAAGAGACATCCCTGATTAGAGACCGTTCTTTTTCCTAGAAGTGGTTCCTAGTTCACTGTTCTCACAAGCTCCTGGACCCAATCTCTTTGAGGTTCTTCCTTTTCTGTAAGAAATGTCTATGTTTGCAGCTGAGTAGCTTTCTCAGCCTGATTCCTGCCTGGAAATATTTGGGGACCCAGGGGCCTTTTTGCAAGTTTCACAATCTTAGTCCCTTCTATAGCAGTGCTGCCATTTAGATCCCTGAATGAATCTCTTCATGAGACAAGTAAAAAAATAGATACAATATAAGAAGCATCTTTTCAAACGTAATGCTGAGCTAGCACAGAATAATATTAAATTTGTTATGCTTTATTAGAATAAATACTAAGTTTAAAAAGAATACTAAATTTTAAAAACAAAATGAGGCTCAGCGTCTTGGAAAGAGCTCACACAAATGGAGAGTCCCAACATGCGATGAGTTGACTCATTAGAAAAGACCCTGATGCTGGGAGGGATTGGGGGCAGGAGGAGAAGGGGACGACAGAGGATGAGATGGCTGGATGGCATCACTGACTCGATGGACGTGAGTCTGAGTGAACTCTGGGAGTTGGTGATGGACAGGGAGGCCTGGCTTGCTGTGATTCATGGGGTCACAAAGAGTCGGACATGACTGAGTGACTGAACTGAACTGAACTGAAGACTCATGTTTCATTAGCTTTACAGTAAATCTGCTTCTAGAAAGTAGTCAACCTAGAAAAACCATATTAAGGTTATCATTTGAGATGACAATAAAGATATTAATAAACTTTAGACATTCTCAGATATGCATATTGAAATAGCTAAGATGATCGATAGAACACACACATACTGTACACCCTTAAAACAAGCAGAGGGAAAACAATGGAATCAGATTTTATGGCACTCCATCCAAATTAAGTCACAAAAGGAGAAGATAAAAAAGAAAAAAGAATGATATAAGTAGAAATTGTGTAGTAGGATTGCAGGCATTAACCCTAATCATACTAGATGTACATGGACAAAAGTCTGGCTTAAAATATGAGGATCATCAGTTTGAAACAAAAGAAAATCCAAATCTAACCACATAAAGTTTACAAGAAATAACTGTAAAACCTGAAGACATGGAATAATTTAAATTAAAAGTAGAATAACGTGTGTTAAGGAAAGAATAATTTGAGAAAAAAGTGCTGAACTTACTACTAAAGCAACCTCAAAATTACAGAGCAAAAATTGCCAAAACAATGAGAAATTGACTAATCTACCTTACTAAAGGAATATTTTAACACAACATATTTTAGTAATTGATCAACAAACAGTTATCATATGTAACAAATGGGGGAATATACACTTTACTCACAAAGAAAACATTTATAAAATCTGACCACATATTGAAAATAAAGCTATCCTCAACAAATTTTTTTTTAAAAATGGTTTCATATAGAAAATATTTATAAATAAATAAAATTAAAAATACCATGTGTTACCCTTGTGGTATTTATAGGAAAATTTATAGCCTGAAATGATTATGGTAGGAAAAAAAGGCTCAAAATTAATGATTTAAGCATCTAAAATATGAAATTTGAAAATAATAGCAAAAAATATGGAAGGAACAAAACAAATTTCTGTCAATAAAGCTCCCAGTGCAGCATTTTGTTATGGCAGCCCTATCAACCTAACAGCTATATAATGTAATTTTTACAGTGGATTCAGTCAACAAAGCTAGACAGTCACCAGTTTAGCTGTCTCAAAGAGCCACTCAAACTTGAAAACTCCTTGGAGGCTGAAAGGAATAAAGGTCTGCTTTTCAGTTTGCAAGGAAGCGTCCCTAGGGGTCTTCATTCCCCATCAGCACTCTCTATGAGTGTGCCTATGCAGTGCCCACCGGGCCGAACCTGGGCATGCAGCAGACCTGTAATCTGCCTCTCATCATGAAAATGAAACACACAGAGTGTGCAGGAACCAGCCACAGGGGCCCAGCGGCCAGTCGGCGCTTGGCAGCAAGGGATTAAAAAAAGAACTAGACTTTTGAAAGGTTCAGGGCCAGGTGCTCCTCGGAGGCTGTAGATGTTTCTGGATCCTGCTTCATTTCCCTCCGTCAGTCCGCCCTGAACACCATCCCAGCGTAAATGAGGGTGAGTCCTGCCCCAGCAGAGCAGGCCCCACGCTGGCTGGTGCTTCGGCACGCTCGCTGTAGCAGAGTCCAAAGGTGAGTTTGTACACTCAGTCCCCAGGGCACCATTCTGTGAGGACCTCCTCTTGGCAGGTCTGCTTGGAGTATTCAAGCGTCTCACTCCTGGAGTCACTGTGTAACCTCCAACGCCTGCTGCTAAAGAGTTTTCTGTGTCCAAAAATAATCTCTAAATGATGGTTAGCATGACCCTGGCATAATTCATCCTCTCCAAATAAGTGAAAGGGAGCTAATGCCCAACTCCTGGCACAGCCACAGAGAGGGTCTTGGAAGAGAAGGTGGCTGTGACTTCAGTCCTTGGCAGAGGGCTGCGGACTGAATGAGGAGCCAGGCCAGCGGCAGAAGCATGGCCACAGAACGCCTGGCTTGGGTATTTCCTTCTGCCTGGGGCCAGGAGGCAGTCTGAAGCTCCTCCACCATTCTGCACAGAGCTTTGGGTATCTATCACCTGGACTGGCCACATCACCTTCCCTGGGTATCACCAGGCTATCACTCTCCCAAGAGCGTCCTGATGCGTACTTGATCACCAGGAAGGATTTGCCTGGTCGATGGAGCTGACCCCTGATTATGTTAAGAGCCTCTCTCCACGTCCTGACCTGGGCCTCTTACTGGTCTTAGGGAGAGATCAAAGATCCCTGCCCGTTATTACATCATACATATATTTTCACTCAAGGCTGTTCTCAGGCCTAGAGGTATACTATTTTGTTCTGAGAGAGGGATACCATTGGCTTCTGCGTGCTAGCTTTCTTCTCAAGCTCCTGTTCCCAATCAATCAGGGATATTGATCTGGAGCA
Source organism: Bos javanicus (assembly GCF_032452875.1). Lineage (NCBI taxonomy): Eukaryota > Metazoa > Chordata > Mammalia > Artiodactyla > Bovidae > Bos > Bos javanicus. Next base: position 43,844,973 of record NC_083895.1, on the reverse strand, counting down.
TTTTGAGGCTGGGAGAGAGGGAAGTTGGAACCTGAGATAGAACAGGAAGAGGTTATTCAGCATCCTTGGTGTGCAGTTCATCTTTTCAGCGCTCCAGGAGTAACAGTTAATGTATCCACATTACAGAAGAGAAGACTAAGTTCTGGAGGTTAAACAACTTTCTCCAAGTCACTAAGGTCTTTGAGGCATTTAAACACAGTTTATTTTGGTTGGGATCTATGATCTTTGCATTCTCCCTCACGGTGAAACTGGAAAGGATATATAAAGGTTTTGAGAGAGGCAAATAAGAGTAGAATAGGGGCCCAAGGATGAAGATGATGGGAAATCTTCAGGGACTTATCCAGAGAAGCACAAAAGGTGGATTCCTGGCCAAAGGCAGGTTAATGCGGTCAATTCTTACCTTGAAGTAGCCATCCTTCATTCGGCTTTAGAGGCAGCGTCATGCAGAGTAAACCTCAGCACCCAGGGTCAGGTCTAGCACCACGACTCACTGCCCCGTGACTCTGGGCCAGTCTTTGGACCTCTCAGTGCTGGTTTCCTCCTCCATCTCTCACCACTGTTGGGAGGATTCAGTCCCACCCTGAGCATCCCTCTCTCTCACCCCACACATGTAGTCGGCATGTGTGTGCGGGCTTCTCACCCTCTGCTCAGGACATTTGGAGGTGTTGAAGGCAAATGGAAAATGTATGCTTCTTCCACAGAGCTCTCCTTGTTTGAATGAACTGAATCTTTATTTTTCTTTTACAAGCAAAGAGGTTTTCATTAATTTGTGCCAGACCATTTAATATATTCTTAGATTTCTACGGTGCTCTTGTTTCACTTAATTTTCTGGATTTCCAAGAAAGTTGCAGGACCTGGTTTGGTGAAAGACCTTGAAGGGACCGAGAGGATAAGAAAAACGAGAGGCAATTTCTTCATAACAAGACTTCTCAGTTTAAGGATCTCACCAAGAAATAAGGACAATTGGATGTAGGTAGGAGTTTTGCCTAAGAACCTTGACGTTGGTTATTTCTGGCAAAGTAAGGTGGGTAGGAAAAATCTAGCCAGAAATTCAAAGACACAATGTATAGCTTTGTTTGATATAATTTGGATCATTAATCAGCAGTGAAAGCCATGGGTAGTAGAGGGGAAGATGCTTTTGAAGAACCACTCACTGTAACCCACCTGAAGACTTCCTAGGAATACCAGAAATCCAGTGGGGACGTTTGTTTGTTTGTTTTCCCCACTAAGCACTAAGCTCATGTATCTGAGGTTTTTTTGTTTTGTTCTACAGCTGAGAACACTGAACTACAGGGAGCTCTGGTGACTTGCCTGAGGTCTCAGAGCACGTGGGAGGAATTTAGTGAGCCTAGGAGATTCCAAATGCCTTCACTGCAGCTGGTTGTGGAAAGGGGAAAGATGGAGGTGGGGGGAAGAGAAAGGGAAAGGGACGGAAGAAGAGGGAGAGAAGGAAGGGAGGGGAGGAAAGGGGAGGGGAGTGTAAAGGAGAGGGATGATGGAGAGAGATAAGAAGAGACCAGGGATCCAACTGTGCTGGGATGTGGAGGAAACAGGGGGACCTTAGCGTTCACATTCCAGTGGTTGCCTTGAAAGTTTGCTTCAGAGGATGAGCTGTAAATTGATGAACTGATATAGGGTGATGCAAAGAGATGCTTCCCAGGGCAGACTTGAGCACTGAGCTTCACGGGCCTCCAGCTGAGTGGCTTGGAGTAAGCTTCTGCCCTTCTCTCCGAACATCAGTTTCCTCACCCACAAAATGGGGCTAAGAATAGCCACGACCTTAGAGGTGGTGGGCTAAAAAGCTGACACTTGCTGGGTGACCCATCAGAGACACAAATGCATACCTGTGATCAAGGCTACTATGCCTACTGAGAATTTAGACATATATCACAAATAAACATTATTGTCACAGTTTTCATGAAATAGATGTATACAAGGAGGCAGCTGTACTTTAGGAAATAAGACTAATGACCAAAGGATGAGGGAGAGAGTGTGACCGTTGCATGGACAGTGGCCTCCAACACCTCTGCCTGAGAAGTGGGCACAGCCTGGGGACCTGGGAGCTCTCAGGGACCCCTGCTGGCAATTTCCCACCTAGCCTGGCCCTGCTCACCTTCTCTTCCAGGTAGAGCTGCCAGATAAAAGAATGCCTAGTTAAATTCTATTTCAGATAAGTAATAAATACGTTTTTTTTTCAGTTTAAATATGGCCTATGCAATATTTGGCATATATTTACACTAAAAATTTGTCATTTACTTGAAAATCAAATGTAACCAAGCATCATACCTTTTTACAAAATGTAGAAATGCAACCTCCAAGGAGAAAAGCAACTTGCCAGGCCATTGACTTTCTGGTTATAATTTCTTTTCTGATTATGGAAATAATACATGTCTCTTGTATAATCTAGGAAATACTAAAATACATGGAAAAAAATAATAATTCATTTTGTAACACAATGAGCTAACACGTGAAAGCCTCTAGTACCTGAAAATATTTGAAAACTGTGGCCTATTTGAAGTCTACCCAGCTGAGACGATATTTTACGTGTGGACTTTGTATTTCTTCGGTTTAACGTTATACATACTCTTCCTGTCACCAACTCTCTTCTGCACTGAGTTCTGTTACACAGCATAGCTTCCTTTCCTTCTTGCTGAAGTCGGTGGTTTACAATGTGCATATCTGTGCGGAATACTCTGTCCACACATCTTCAGATGATCTCTCAAGTGACTTTAAATTATTCCAAGTTATATATATAAAATCATGGCAATTTGAAAGTGATGACATTTAATATCTCATGGCGACTTTTTTCTAAAGCTCTCAGGGGTGCAGTCAAAGCTTCCCTCCCAAGCCCAGCTAAGCCACCGGGCAGAATTTCCACCTGATGGCACGAGCTAATGTTCCATGAGGAGAAAAGAAAGCCAAAACGCAGCTTTTGTTTCTCCTTGGGCCCACAAGCTCTGGGTTCTTCAGAAGTCTATTTGCTTGAAAAACACAAAACCAAAATCTATAACATGGCACCTTGTTTTCCAAGGTGGGAAGAATGGACTTGGGGATGGTGTCTTCCACCTCGTAGGCCAGGACCACAGGGAAGCTGAGGGTCCCTGGAGGAGGGACTGTCAGGGGCCGTCAGTCAGTTTGGACTACTTTAACAAAATATCATGGACTGTTGCTTACCGAGGTCCAGCCCCGGTGGATCCAGGGAATTTGAAGGGGAGACAGTTCTGGCGAGCAGGATACGGTAGAATTAAAGATATAAAGAGTGGTTAAATAGGGATAGCTCAGTGAGAAAACTCAGTGGAGAAAAGAGGCTGAATAACTCGGTTTACGTGGAAAGCCAATAAAATTCCAAAATAAGGAATTTGCATCACCTACGTAGCCCGCAGGCGTCCTCCCGTTCTCCCGAAGGAGAGGAGACACTAAGGCCTCCCCGGTCAGATCTTAGAAGCCCGGGCAAAATTAGTAGGCTTGGCGAGCCTCCACGCTCCAGATGGGAATTCAGCCGGAAGGTGAGAGAAAGAATGACCTGGGGAGACCAAGTTTCGGTGAACAAGGCCTGCACTTTATTTTCCAAAGTAGTTTTTATACCTTAAGTTGTGCATAGAGGATAATGGGGGAAGGGGTAGAGTCAGCAGTAAGCCAGGCTTTCTTCCTGCAAACTTACCATATGCAAAAGTTTAGGTGAATTACATCATCTTCTGGCCAAGAGGCCTGTTAACATTTTATGATCCTTTCTTGAGAAAACTTATTTTTCTCTAAAGGTGATTATTCTAAAGTCAGGCGCCACCCTCCAAAAGCATTAGATAAAGTTGAATTCCTATAGGGCAAAGGTGTGGTGGGATATAACAAGAAAAGAATTAACTCAAGGGTCCAAGGTTACAAACATTAAAGCTACTACTTACATTCCTATACACCAATTATATTAATCAATACACTCCCAAGGACACAGTAGGTAAGAGATACGGAAACTTAGCAGCAAACATTGGCCCAACAAGTGAAAAACCCTTCACCAATACAATTTCTAATCAATCTTTTAACTACTCAAAGGAATTTGTATTTAGACAGTTTAGAACATCTCATGCCTCTCATGGTTGGGAGGCTGTGAACAATCACATGTGGCCGGAAGAACCTATTCAGGCAGGCTAGAGGACTTCCAAAGGAGTTTGTAGGTTGAAACATTCTTGTCATGCCTGGGAACTTTATTAACTGGAGCTGTAAGTTAACTGTTTTTCAGAGAAAGGTGGTGGGGGACAGCTCCCCGTAAAGTCAGAGGTGTAGGTGAGAGCACAAAGCAGTAAAGTAGGCAGACTCTGGTTTTGGGGGTAGATGCTTGAGAATTTCCAGGGGGACTCCTGAGGCTTGATCCTGCCTTTGCGTATGCCAAGCCTCCTTCCTCATGACCTTTGCCATGGGCGGAGTTCCTCACGCTGGCTCCCAGCAGTTGCTTAAACAACAGACATTTATTTCTTATAATTCTGGAGGCATGGACATTCAAGATCAGGATGCCAGCACAGTTGGGTTGTGGTGAAAACTCTCTTCCTGGTTAACAGACAGCTGCCTTACTGAATCTTCACAGGCTGGAGAGAGAGTGAGTTTTGATCTCTTCAAGCCCATTATGAGGGCTCCATCCTATGACTTCATGGAAATCTAATTACCTCCAGAAGTCCTCACCTCCCAACACCATCCCATTGGAGGCTGGGCTTCAACATATGGATTTTGGGGGAACACAAACATTCAGGCCAGAGCAGCAGAACAGAGGAGGAGTCAGTGGAGAGAGAACCAAAACCTCTCAGAAGAGAAGTCACAGATTTAGGAAATGACAGGCTTTGTCAATGGCTTCTCACCAGGCAGGGTTGTTGGGGTGAGCCTGTCATGATAATAGGAGTTGGAAGCAAGGCAGGAGTGGTCTTTTGTACCACTCATCTGGGACCTCCTGAGTTAAGGTGAGAGATGAGAGAGGACAGAAGGGCAGCCTCCCATTCAGGGCAGTGAGGAGCTATAGAGACTGTCGGGCCCTTACTGGTTCCTTAATGATGGCTCCTAGCATGGTTCAACTCCCACCAGTTTGCTATGCCCATTTGCCAATAAGCAGACATGTGATGAGCACCAGCTATGCCTCAGGCTCTGTACAATGAGCAGGACATGCAAATTTCCCTTCTTGTGAAACTCACACTGCAGGGCAGGGCGTGATAAAGCCGAGGACAGTCATCACATAGTCACACGGTGCACAAGCCCAAATGTGGGGTGTGCACATCTGCCTCCCTGCAGGACCGTGGCTTCCAGCTGGGTTCACCCAACAGGGTCCCCATGGGAGCTGGAAGATGGAGGAGGGAGGAGGGAGGAGGGAGGTGCGCTCTGGCTCCTCTGGCTCCTTGCCTGCTTCACACCTGGGTGGCTGCATCCTCTGCAGAAGGCTCTGCTCCTGTCCCCCGCCCCCACCTCCCACCAACTGCATCTGAGAACCTCGGGCCAAGGGAGATAGAATTTCCCCCCATAATTTAGCCCTGCTGGCTCAGAGGACCACCCCACCCCTCAAGGCTTCCCCTAACCCTGGCCCACACTTTGTAGGCAGTCCCCTCACTGAACCCTCATCAAATAACTCAATTTAAATATACCATCTGTTTCCTGCTGGGATCCTGCCCTACCCAGTGACCTAGCTGGGGAGGTCAGGGAAGCTTTCACAGAAAAGGATGTTTGAGTTGAGCTCTGAACAATGAAACTCCAATTAATGGGTGGATCCAACATGTGTGTCTGGCTTCAGAGGTGGAAAGGGATGGGGTGGTACCAGTAAGTTAGATGCTACAGTGAGAGGAGTTGAAGCAGGCAGCAAAGGACCCCATGAAATCCCCCTCTCTTAGTCATGCCTGGCCAGGGTGGGAGGGGGGTCACTGAGTTTGGACCTAGCTGTAAGTAAAAAATGACATCACTGACTCGATGGACGTGAGTTTGAGCAAGCTCCGGGAGTTGGTGATGGACAGGGAAGCCTGGCATGCTGAAGTCATGGGGTCACAAAGAGTCACACACGACTGAGCGACTGAACTGAAATGAATAAGAAAAAAAGGGCAACAGTTCTCATTCCTTGAGCATCACTACAGACACCAAGGGTGTTCTGGGTTCACACATCTTCCTTACACATAGGCCCAGAGGGGCCAGTGCCTGGTGCTCTGGGTTATGAGTGATGCTCTCTAAAAGGTCAAGCAAGCAACTAGAGGGCCTGAACTAAAGTTGGAGGAACACTGTGGGAAGTTCTGAATCCCTTGCATGGATTTAACTTTGCTTCCCTGAGCTGGTACTCTGGAAAAGTGTTAGAACTAGTCACATAGACACATATTCCAAATTCCATTTCATAATCCTCAAGTTCCATTATCTCAGTACATTAGTTTTCTAAGGCTGCTGTAACAAATTACCATGAACTCAGTCGCTTAAAACAATAGATATTTATTCTCTCATAGTTCTGGAAGCTAGAAATCTGAAATTGAGATGTCCCCAGACCTTGCTTCTCCTGGAAGCTCAAGGGGAATATGTGTTCCTTGTCTCTCTCAGCTTCTGGGAGCTCCCAGTTTCCTTGGCTTGTGGCCCCAATGCTGCAGTCTCTCAAGGCCAACATTCTGCTCAGTCTTCACGTCACCCTCTCCTCTGTGTGTGAAAAATCTCTTCTTACCCTGCCCTCTTATAAACAGTTGCATTTACGATCAGGGTTATCCACTCAAATTATCCAAGAGAAACTCTCCATCTCAAGATCCTTAACATAGTTACATCTGGAAAGACCTTGTTTTTACATATAAATTAACACTCGTAAAGAGCTGGACACAACCCAGTAACTGAACAACAACTAACACTCACAGGTTCCAAGGGTTAGGACCTGGATATCTCTTGGGTGTCCTGCCTCAGGCTGCCACACCAGGCAATGAGACATCACAGCACCTACATGGGTGGTGGCTTGGTATTGGACGAGTTGCTGGTGGACAGCAGAATCCAGGATTCCTGATGTGCTGCTGCCACTGAGTCCTGGTCCTGGTGAGTCACTGGATCTCTCTAGGCATTTGCTCTTTATTTTGTAAATGACCTAGTGGAAATAAGTCAGGTTGCATGAACTGCTGCTGTATTTCTAGATGGGCCTCAAGGCACCTGGAAGCCCTTTGCAAGACAAGTGCTCCCACATATGCAAATATTGGCACCTTCCTCAGTTTCTCTGAAAGCCTGAGGCCAGAGAAGCTCCTAAAGGATCAGTGGGGTAACGCTCAGCCCTGGACAGAGAACCCAGGGCTCCCAGAAGGCAGCCAGAATCTACACCTTATCATCCAGACCCAGTACAGGTGCGGCTGGACTTTGTCAGACTGTTTAATCTTTCCAGGTGCTTTAATGTTCAGACAGTCGTGTGTGTGTTGGTGGGGGAACCACAAATCTTTAAATTCTTTCCTTTAACGTCTCTCTGCTGCTGCTGCTGCTAAGTCCCTCTAGGTGATGCATTTGATGAGAAGAGACGGAACCATGAGTCTCCTCTCTGGCTTCACTTCAGCATTATTAACCAACACAGATTTCTGGCAACAACCCTGGAAAGCGAAAGTCACTCAGTCGTGTCCGACTCTGTGACCCATGGACTATACAGTCCATGGAATTCTCCAGGCCAGAATACTGGACTGGGTAGCCTATCTCTTCTTCAGTGGATCTTCCTGACCCAGGAATCGAACCCAGGTCTCCTACATTGCAGGCCGATTCTTTACCAACTGAGCTACCAAGGTCTGATTTAATTGATCTGCGTGTAAGCATCAGGCTTTAAAGCTCCCCACGTGGCTCCCCTGTCCAGCCCAGGCTGATAGAAAATGGCAGCTTTCCTTTGCAGCTTTGGGCAATGGGTTGTTGGTTAGGGGGAGGCCTCCTAATTCAGAGAGCTTCTCAACCATAGAATCTGGGAAGTCATTTCTCTGGAAATCTTAACCAATTAATGAGATTCCTAGCAGTCAGAGAACTTAGGCATGGCTCTGTAGCCACAAGGCTAAGGCATGAATATGGTGACTTTTCAAAATTGATGACAGTTCCTTGAATTATAAAAACTGATATCAAGCTTGACCCTGATACATCCTGTCACCATTTAGACAAGGAATGTAAAAAGAATAAAAATAACCTGGTGAATTCAGGATGGTGGAAAATGTCATTACTGGTAATGAAAATTACAGGAAGCCTTGGTGACTCTTGCTCTCTCCCCAAGACTAACATGAGAACATGTTTTTACTTCTGATGCAATAATTAAGTTTGCCCAAGAAAACGTCTCTCTGCGCACGCCTCAGGGCAGGAGTAAATGAAGCCTTTAACTAACTGATAAATGTGATCATCTCAGTTACTAAACTCTCCGGGCAGACAGGCTTCCCAAGTGGATTAGCTGAGCAGTGATGAGCATGGACAGTGGGGGTGGAGGGGGTGGGGAATGGGCAGGCTCTGGAGAAGGGATTAGAGATTCCTGAGGCTCAGAAAAACCAACTTTATTAGGAAATGGAAGAGGTTTGTTGTGACCTCCGTAGCTAGAGGCAGCCACAGTTCTAGATCCAGAGCCTGAGGCCAAGAGGCTAAAATGAAAATAGCAGCTTGAGGTCTCATCAGATACCACCGGGATGAAGAGACACATTCCCCCAACACTAAGCACAGGCAGAGCGAGGGCCCTGTGTGGCATTACAGGTAAAGGGAGAGCAAGCAAAGCCCTCCCTGCCCTCATGGAGGTCTCACTGAATGGAGGACAACAGGGCCGGGGTCTCCCAGGACGCTCAGAAAACTGAACTGAGGGTGGGGTGGATGATGCTTAGACCTGAGAGCTCAAAAACTGAACAGAGGAAATAACTGGGCAGGGGGCTGGGAGCCGTGGATCCCTACACCAGGACAGAAACAGCAGTTACTCAGCTGCACAGAGAGAAAGGTTTAGCCTCATTAGCTAACAATGAAACAAAAATAAAAGCCTCCTGAAGAATGATTTCTCTCCTCTGAAGGAATATTCAAAGGATGGGCAGTGTGTAATGGAATGGGTTTTCCCTGGGTATAAGTGTAAACAAACATGACCTTTTTGAAGAACAATTTAGGATCCTGTGCCAGACCCACCTTATATTTTGACTCATTATTTTCACCTGTGGGAATTTACTCAGAAAAAATCCACTACACGAAAGGCTTAATGCTCAAGGGTATATACTGTAGTATTATTTTGAAGAGTTTTAGAAGAGGTACTAAAAAGCCTCTTGATGAAAGTGAAAGTGGAGAATGAAAAAGTTGGCTTAAAGCTCAACATTCAGAAAACGAAGATCATGGCATCTGGGCCCATCACTTCATGGGAAATAGGTGGGGAAACAGCGGAAACAGTGTCAGACTTTATTTTGGGGGGCTCCAAAATCACTGTAGATGGTGATTGCAGCCATGAAATTAAAAGACGCTTACTCCTTGAAAGGAAAGTTATGACCAACCTAGATAGCATATTGAAAAGCAGAGACATTACTTTGCCAACAAAGGTCTGTCTAGTCAAGGCTATGGTTTTTCTTGTGGTCATGTATGGATGTGAAATGTGGACTGTGAAGAAGGCTGAGCGCTGAAGAATTGATGCTTTTGAACAGTGGTGTTGGAGAAGACTCTTGAGAGTCCCTTAGACTGCAAGGAGATCCAACCAGTCCATTCTGAAGGAGATCAGCCCTGGGATTTCTTTGGAAGGACTGATGCTAAAGCTGAAACTCCAGTACTTTGGCTACCTCATGCGAAGAGTTGACTCATTGGAAAAGACTCTGATGCTGGGAGGGATTTTGGGCAGGAGGAGAAGGGGACGACAGAGGATGAGATGGATGGATGGCATCACTGACTCGATAGACGTGAGTTTGAGTGAACTCTGGAAGTTGGTGATGGACAGGGAAGCCTGGCGTGCTGCGATTCATGGGGTCGCAAAGAGTCAGACACGACTGAGCAACTGAACTGAACTGAAGGTGAGCAGGACAGAAACCCGTCTTTTTGTAAACTAATCTTGTAAGTGACTGCCGTCACACTTGCTGTTTTCTATCTTTACAAGCAAGTTTCTAGGTCCAGCCCACACTTGAGGGGAGGGGATCCCACAAGGATAGGAATACTAGGAGGTGGGGTTCACTGGGCTGTCTTAGAACCGCAAATCACAAACCTCCTAAAGCGTCTTTCCAAGGCCCTGCTGTTTCTGAGCCATATTGAAGGGGAGTCACCGCACACCACTGCTCTGTTTTTAAAACACCTGTCCCACTCAGTTCCTGCATCACAGGCACTGGTCTTCTGGTACAGTAGTCCCCAACCTTTTTGGCACCAGGGATCGGTTTTGTGAAGGAAAACGTTTCCATGGATTTGGGGCGGGGGGATGGTTTCAGGAGGATTCAAGCGCATTGCATTGATTGGGTAGTTTGTTATTAACACATCAGTTTCACCTCACACCATCAGGCATTAGGTCCTGGAGGTTGGGCCCCCCGTTCTGGTAGATTTTCAAGGGCTTATATCCCAGTTCTTGCAAGTGTGAAAACAGGATACTATTAATACTTTAGGGGAGCAGGATTTGAGTTCAGACTCCTGTGTTCAAATCTTGGTTCTGCTATTTCAAACTGTGTGAACTGGGGAATTTTATTTAATCTCCCTAGGTCTGAGGAAACTCATATTTAAAGTGTGACTTAATGGTACCTACCTCATGGGGTTTTTGAGATAATCAGGAGATTGTATGTGTAAACACGCACACAGGGTCTGGAATTCAGAAATACTGCTCATTATTCTCATTATTATTTACTCTTAAATAACAGCCTAACTTGATTTAATTCTTAAGCATTGCTTTATTCTCTGAAGATTACTATATTGTCTTCTAATTTTGAATGATTCTGTTGTGAAAACTGCGAGCCATTATTACAAAAATGTTTCTCCTTGAAGTTGAGTTGTTTTTTTTTTTTTAATCCTGGGTAGCTATTGAGTTTTTTCTTTGCATTCTAATTCCAGTGCTCCTGTAGAAATGTCTCTTCTTTTTAATTGTGTTCTATAACAATTTTTCTGGATCATGAAATTTCAGGTAAATTTAAATCTTGCTTTATTTAAGGAAAGTTTCTTTTATTATATTTTTACTTTTCAATTATATTTTTTCCCTATTGTCTTGAGGAAAATAAATTGAGTATTAGGCAATGTTTTTCTGTCTTTCAAATCTCACTTTCTTCTAATCCATTTTAACTCTTTATTTTTTCATTTCCTTTTACTTGATTTCCTCAATTTAGTTCTTGCCACTGACTGTATATTTAACAGGATCAAGTCTCCTTTTTGATGACTCATATAACTTTTCTTTCTATAAAGTTTTTAATCTTATTGCTAGAGATTCATATTTTTTCATCTTTCATTGTTTTATCATCTCTTTTTCAAGTCTCATTACCTTGATTTCATGGAATTGGTCTCAGTTCCTTTTCTTGGATGGCACAGGGCTGCAGGTGTCCTCTGTCTTAATATTTCCCTTCTTTCATAGGTACCACGCTGATTTCTTCCTGGTCACTGCTTATCTCTGAAGGGAGTCCCTTCTTTTTGTTCCAGCTAGTTGTTGAAGAAGAGCAGGTAAGCACACAGCTTGGTTTTGGCCTTTTGTCTACAAACATATTCTCACTAACATTCTTCCCTGAAGACATGATTGGACTAGGTCAGGAGACTTTCCAGGCTTAGAAGAAAGCTCTTACTGTCACAGTTGTATGCATGCAATTTGTTTATGTGTCTGTTGTTGTTGTTCAGTCGCCAAGTCGTGTCCGACTCTTTGTGACCCCACGGACTGCAGCTCTCCAGGCCTTTCCCTCCCTCACCATCTCCCGGAGTTTGCCTGAGTTCCTGTCTATTGAAGCAGTGATGCATCTATATCTATACAGATGGATGTGCACTTATATCCATATCTATATCTCTATCTATGATTTCATGTATGCTGTTCTTCCGGTGACCAAGATCAGTAACTGAAAGTCAGCTGCCCTCCCTCTGTGGATGAAAAATTGTCCCTCGCCATCTGCCTTTACAAGGATGAAGTCACTAGCCACAGCAGTCACTGGCCTTCAATACACTCTAAAAGGAGTTCAGGGGAGAGATCAGGAATGAGGCACTCTGTGCTCTGGGAAAAACTGGCAGAACAGACCTTCAGATAGTTAGATATTTTCAGGAGAATATTTTTATGAGCCTGATTTCTTGCATCTTCTCATATCTAGAAAAGCACTAAAATCATTAATGAAGACATCTGCTCCTTGTGACTGGCAGCAACTTTCTTGTGACTGGCAATGACCTTCTGCCAAAATGTGTGCTTGTCTGCATGTTCCCCACTTCACTAAGACCACATATATATTGACCTCTCCCCTTACCTTTGAAGAGTAGTTCCTCAGACCTATCTGAGAGCCTGACTCCAGGGCTATTGTCCTCATTTTGTGCCCAATAAAACCTAACTCACAACTCTCACATTATGCATTTCTTTTTGTAGACACCTCCCTGTTTTCGCCTCCACCTTGATACACACATTTTTGCAAAGATGCATGTCCATGTGTTTCCACCATGTTTTCTCACTCAGCACATACTCCTAGCCCTCCTCATGCCATGCTGCCCTCTAAAACCCTCCAGTGTCCCTGGCTGTTGTCATTCTAAAGGAGGAGCCGTTTGTTTGACCCCTCAGGCTGTGCAACTTGTCTTTGGAGGACTGTGCAGGATTCTTCACCAACTGTGCCTCAAAGGTGTGCTGGATTTCTATTTTCATCACATGTCATGTTTTTCTATTTTATCTCTCTTTAATATTTCCAAATCATTTCAAATCTAAAGGCAAAGACCCATTCCTCTATTATCTTTACTTGGAATTTTCCTGTAAGTTCCCCTTCTAACTAATTTCACATCTATTTCTGATCTAGATTTGAAAGAAAGGGCATAGCTTGCCATAAACACATGAGGTGCATGTGCACACGTGTGCTAAGTCATGCCCGACTCTTTGCGACCCCACAAACTGTAGCCCTCCAGGCTCCTCCGTCCATGAAATTTTCCAGGCAGGGATACTGGAGTGGGTTGCCATTTCCTACTCCAGGGGGACATTCCTGACCCAGGGACCAAAGCCACGTCTCTTGTGTCTTTTGCATGGGCAGGCAGATTCTTTCCCACTGGTGCTACCTCAGAGAAGGACAGACAAATGAGGGTACATGCCAACTAAAGAAACTAGAGACCCCTTAATCAAAGACGTCCTCAGGCCTGCATGAGGTGAAGGCTGGGCAGAAGGAAGAGTTGTTCGTCTAAGCTGAGAGATTTTGATGGGTATGAAAGAGAATAAAGGAATAAATTCCAGGCGAAGTTAATATAACATTGCTGTTGTAGGTTCAAAAAAACCTTGTGAATAGGGCCTTTCAAATATCTTTAGGGAAAGCCTGGGATTTCTTACTCTTTGCAATTATTTAAACATTCTAGATCTCAGACCTACCCCTAAGATTCAGAACAAGGAAAAATAGATGTTTCTCACCCCATAAATCAGAGCCTTCCCCAAGTAGAAATGATAAACTACAGAGTCTTACTGGGGCAGCAGGACTAGAGGCAGGACACTAATTCCCCATCTCTAAAGACTTGCTTTTTCCTTTGTCCTGAGGGCTAGAAACCCTGTGGACAATTCCTGCCAGGCCAGCTCATGGCACCAATTTGGTTTTCCTTTACTCCTCGTAGCAGAGAGCTAACACTCATCACTTGCAAGCTCTTTTGTATTTCATCTACTGTCTCATGATGTCATAGCCTCTACAAGAGATCTGAAGTACTTTCTATACCATGGGCTGGGTCGCTCAGTCATATTCGACCTTTTGCAACCCCACGGACTGTAGCCCACCAGGCTCCTCTGTCCATGGGATTTCCCAGGCAAGAATACTGGAGTGGGCTGCCATTTCTTACTCCAGGGATTGAACTTGCATCTCTTCTGTCTTTTGCATTGGCAGGTGGATTCTTTACCGCTAGTGCCATGTGGAAAGCCTCTCCATACCATATATAGATACATAGTCAGAAAACGTAATAAAGCCCTCTAAGCCTTCTTTAGTATTCATGGATCGAATAGAGATAAATTCTCTATTATAGAGAGAATTTAAATAGAGAGATCATACGGAGCTGATCTCCTTTCTACTCCTTTCAGAGCCTCTTATTTGGGTGTTGTAGTTCATTCATACCTACTGCAGGTTCCTCTATAGGAGAATATGAGGCTAAGAGCAGCATCTCATTATAATTATCCTGGCAACTTTATGCTCCATAGATTGGAACAATGAGAGGGTAGAGATAGTGAAAGTCATTGAGGAGAAAATGGCAAAAAATGGTGAAGAGTCAGGGACCAAAACTGAGAAGCTGCTTTGGAGACAGAGCAACAGAGCACGTGGAAATAAGGAAGGCTCGTGTGAAGAGCGTTTCAGAACACGGGGGTAATGGGCTGACGCAGGACCAGGGAGTCTGCCCGGACACACTCCTAGAAGCCTCGGGCTCCAGAAGTCCTGCCCGTCTGTCAGCCAGAGGTGCTGAACCAGAGACTCCCATTGGCCATTTTGGCTCCATGGTGAATGTAAGAAGGAGTAAAAGTTTCTAACCCTCCCCAGTCTTACCTCCTCCCTTTCTATCTGTGACAGCTGCCTCCAAAGCTGGCCTCCTAAATGAACTATGCCTCCCAACAGCCACATCCTCATCTAATCTACTCCTGCACTGAACCTGGGCTGGCCCAATATAACCAGTAAAGCGTAACAGGAGAGTGACACAGAGTGCCTTCCCACACTAGGTGATGAGAAAGCTTTGCAGTTCCTGCCTTAGTCTCTTGGATCACTTGATCTGGAGGAAGCCTGACTTCATGTGAGCAGTCCAACTCTCCTAGAAATGGCCTTACTATGAGGAAGCTCAAGACAGCCACATGAAAAGGCCGTGTGTGGAGAGAGATTTCCAGCCAGCCCCAAGACCCTAGCCACCTCAGCCTAGGCACTGGGCACATTAGATATGCAGCCCCGGTTAGGCTTCAGATGACTCTACCCCCAGCTGACATCTGACTACATGACAGAGTATCACCTTGTGAACTCAAACAACCCTCAGAACCATGAAAGATCATGACAAAATGCCTTAATTCTCTAAGTTTAGGGGCACTTTATTACCCAGAAATAAATAATTGGAACATTAGCCCAGGAAGCCATGGGAAAGCCACTCTTTGTGCAAACACTAGGACGTTTTCCATGGATGGAAATAAATGGGGAACTGTCACCCCTGCTACCACCCCACTCCAGTCCTCTCTCCTGGAAAATCCCATGGACGGAGGAGCCTGGTAGGCTGCAGTCCATGGGGTCCCGAAGAGTCGGACACGACTGAGCGACTTCACTTTCACTTTTCACTTTCATGCATTGGAGAAGGAAATGGCACCCCACTCCAGTGTTCTTGCCTGGAGAATCCCAGGGACGGGGGAGCCTGGTGGGCTGCCGTCTCTGGGATCGCACAGAGTCGGACACGACTGAAGCGACTTAGCAGCAGCAGCAGCACCCCCTGCTACCAAGTTGCTTGACCAGCATCCCTAGATGAGGAGAACCCATTGAGTACCCATCTCCACATTTCTCCTCTGTCCTGAGAAAGTCAGAGAGTTTCCAGTAGGCTCTTCTGAGCACAAAGCCCATGGAGCCCTGGGCTTGCCTGCTTCTGGCTGCTAATTTCCCTGGCAGCACTTAGTGATATGGGCAATGCCCAGGACCCTGCCATTTGTCACCTGGCTGAATCTTCATTTCTCTATCCCAGAGCTCTGAAATACCCTGCTGCTGCCTGTCCCAGGCTTGGGCAGATCTCTCTGTGGGAACTTGGGAAAGATCTGGAAAGGGCAGAGGCTGTTGGAATCAATGCCCAAAAGAACCTCCCAGGCCAGACTGGAACCTACCACATGCCCTGGCCCTCCCTGCCTGTTGACTTGGGCTCTGTGTATTTTATATTTTATTACTGGTGGCCCTGGGCCAAGGCTACACATAAGTGTTTATGCTGGCAACAGGGGGCAGCATTTCCTGGGCTGCGTTTCGAGAGGCAAGTCATGTTTCAGAGCTTTATTCTCTCTGTACGCTGTCAGTTTTCTCCTCCTAAACCTGCGCCAGGGGCAAAACAGAGCTTGCTTCTTGGGGTGAAAATTCTATTCTTAACCCCATGTCTGGCCGCTTTGGAAGACACACTAGCTCACTTCATCCATGAAGCACTTTTCTCCTAATACAAGCATGGTGTAGTTGCTCATGGGTGTGACAGTATTGTTCTTTAGACTTCCAGGGCCAGGGTCCCAGGAAGGCACTTGCATTTGACATTAAGGGGTTAGCCATCAATGGTGTTGGCATTTGGGCCCGTGATCTTCAGATGAGCTGTCTTATGCAGGGGTCTGTAGCCAGTGTTACTAATGGTCTTCACTTATGTTGATCCCAGCACTAGCCAAGTCTACTTCTCTAATAGTTAAGACTGAGAAGAAGTGGGATAAGTGCCTGGGCAGAAACAATAAATACAAAGTCTATTAATGCAATTTGCTTTAAAATATCAACCATCTTATTAAGCATACACACACACACACCTATAGGATTTGAGTACATTTAAACTTTGGAAGGAATGATGCTAAAGCTGAAACTCCAGTACTTTGGCCATCTCATGTGAAGAGTTGACTCATTGGAAAAGACTCTGATGCTGGGAGGGATTGGGGGCAGGAGGAGAAGGGGACGACAGAGGATGAGATGGCCGGATGGCATCACTGACTTGATAGACGTGAGTTTGAGTGAACTCCGGGAATTGGTGATGGACAGGGAGGCCTGGCGTGCTGCAATTCATGGGGTCGCAAAGAGTCGGACACGACTGAGCGACTGAACTGAACTGAACTGAAACAAAACAGAATTACTTTTTATACATCAACTGGCTAAAGATTGAGGTGGGCAGTTTTCAGGTCCCACACACAATTGGATGCTCAGAGCTTGCCCTGAGGCTGGGGATCTGACCAGCAGCTAGCTCTCAATCTGGGCTTCCCTTGGACCAGTGACCTGGAAAGCAGCAAGGGAGGTACCAGTGGGGCCAGCTGGAAATGGCCCTTTTGTCTGCCTCTGGGCAGTTCCCAGAGCCCACTCTGTACCACCCAGGGAGGTTTTGCTTTCTATGACTGCTTTGCTTGATCCCAACTCCTGACTCCATTTTCACAGTAAGCATGGAAAAACTGAGCCACAGAGAAGCAAAGCCAGTTAGCTGGGCATGCAGCAAAGAGCAGGAAAGCCAGGTCAGAACCCAAGGGTGACCCTGTTGCCCAGGGGGCATGGAAAAAAGCCACCAAGAGTTGAGAATGCTGGGGAGGCTGGGGCAAGAGGACATTTCACCCACTGAAGGTATCTCCTACCAGACGAGTGGGCTTTGACCTTGGCCAGTAGCAGAAGACCCATCCTATGTAAAGAAAGTCACTGAGCTGCTTCAAATCTCTCTTCCTCTTCAGCATAGGTAGATACAAGAATACTCTACCTCTCACTAACCTCTTGTTCACTCTTTGGCAAACCACGTGGATGGAAAAAATGCTTTATAAAACACATACATAAGGTATCTTCACCATTTTCACAAGTGCTAAGCAACATAAGACAGGACCCAGAGAAAATCCTCATATCAGCTTTCCACATCCTACCAGGCAACACCAGGAGGCGATGGGCTCCAGAGTGCCAACTGTGGCAGTTGTCCTTGCCTCCTTATGATTGTCCTTATCTCCCCATCAGCACATGCTCCTCCTCATGTCTAGAGAAGTCTAATCCCCTTTCTTGAAAATGAGCTGGCCTCAGTGACTTGCCTGGCTAGTACCTAGAAGTAACATTCTAGGACTTCCGAGTCAGGGCCAAGAGCATCCTTGCAGCTCCCATCTGGATCTATTTGAATACATTCTTTCAGAATTCTCTCTTGGCTGCTCACTTCCATGCCACACAGAGAAGTCCCAAGTAGGTATTTCGGTATTGTCTGTTTCGGCTGGGCTCCTAGCCCATGCCCTGCATCTACAGCTGGCCATGTCAGTGAGCTGACTTGGATATCCAGCCTAGCTGAGCCCTCAGACCCTCCAGCACAGCCATCACCTGACTGTAACAGCATGAGACAGGCTGAACAAGAACCACCCAGCTGAGCCCAGTCAGCCCAGAAGAGGACCAGGAAGAATAATAGATCATTACTGTAAGCAACTAAGTTGTAAAGCAGGATACTGAACTGAAAGAGGTCTTCGTGGAACTCTAGGCATCTGGGGCCCCTGGCTCTCCCGCCTGAACCCTAATGTATGAATTGATCCATCATCTTCCTAGTGTGGCTTCATCTCACTCTGTCCCACAGCATCTATCTCTACTTTCTGCTGTCCCCCCAGATAAGCCCAGGGATCGTTCTCAATTCAGTGCTCTTACAACAGGCTCCCTACAGAGACAAAGATGAGGAAACAGAGTGACAAGCACCAGGAAGTGACTTTAGGTGGGTCCAGCATGCCCTACACATGCCATTCCTTGCCTGAGTGGCAAATTCCACTTTAGAGGATAACCAGAAGCTCCTGAAGAATTGCAAATGAACTCTAAGCTCCTTCTGACCATCACCCAAATCCTTGCCCCAGGAGCATCTTGGAGTAGAGTCAGGGTCCCCATGTGTGGCTCTGTGGTCTGGAGCACTGCTGGCTCTGCACACACAACCTTTAGTCAAGGGTCTAGTGTTTATCATCTCCACATGCCTTCTTGGCTTTGGCCTTCTCTGCCCTGGAGCAAGGAGACTGGCCAGAGTAAGGGCTTTCAGAAGAAAGGCCTGGCTTTCTGGCTCTGACATCTGTGAAAGCACCACAGATGTTAGGGCTAATTAGCCACATTCGGTGAGACCAGGCCTATCAAACATCCCAGGCAGAAAAGGTCGGCTCTGGGCTGAAAGGTGAGCTGTTTGTTTAAGGGTGGTGGGTGGTCTCTGGCAGGACTTTCAGATTAACCTAAGCCTTCTGAAAATAGAAAATGCAAAGCCGGGCATCCTGGGGTACCAATGGAGATAAGAGCTGGCCAGGCGTGAGGTCCTCTTTGATTTCATGATCCACAGGGGATAGGGGGTAAGGAGGAGGGCAGAATTCTTTCTGGTTTCAGCCAAAGACCAGAGGGGTAGGCTGTCTTGGGGCAGGAAAGCTACAGAGATCTCCTGTAGCCCCATATTGCACTTCTGGGGAGGAATTTTGCAAGGCCCTTGTACTGTTCAGCAACCCCATAAGCTCTCAGTTGATTCTTTCCTATTTCTGGGGGCAGCCCAAGTGTCAGAAATATAAAATCCCAAACCCTGGAGATAATACAAAAGGTGGTAAATAACAATCCAGACTTCAGGGTTAAATATATCAGGCTCCACTGCCTGGTTCTGCCTCTTACTTAGAGTGAGATGTTGAGCAAGTCATGTCTACCTTAGCTTTCCCAGTCTGGAAAAGGGGTACCCTACTGCCTTACCCTCCAAGAAAGGACTGAGAGTGCCCTCAAGGTAAGGGCTGAGGTGAACCACACACGCAGTGCCATGGCACCAGTGATAATCCCCTGGCTTCCCCAACACCTCCGTGTGCAAGACTCAGACACTTTTCTAAAGGGCTTATCTTGAAGCACAGGACGCTCACACACAGCCGTGGGAGGCAAATGTGCTCCCCAGCTGGGACGTGAGGGTGCTGAGAAAGACTCAGAGGGCTGGTGATACAGCTGGAGAGTCTGAGTGTGAATTTTAGTCCTGGTCCTGCTCATCAAAGCCTATGTTTTTGATTGCAAAGCTGTATTTCTGCCCACTGTGACTGCTGCAGAACAAATGGCACTACGCGCTGGGAGCTCTGTGGTCCCGTTGTGCATTTCTGGCGGGCCTCGCTGCTCCTTATGCCTGAGGAACAGCCTGAACCTCCTGGGTCCACAGCAAGCCACAGGGCCGCCTGCTGCTCCCACCTCAGTCCCGCAGGACCCAACAGGCTAGACTATCCGACAGGGGCAGGCCGCTGTGTCCCTCAGGCCCCGTCAGCGCACGGGGTAGGGGCAGCAGCAGACACTGAGAGGCCTCAGCTCCAGCCTAAGCCAGAGCCTCCGAGCATGAGCAAAAGCGAGCTTCCCCAGAGCCCCTGCCCAGGAGGGCAGAAAGAAGAAGTCCTACTAGGCCCCAAGGATGGAACATAGAATCAGGAGGGGCCTCCTAGGATGCCCAGTTCAGTCTTTCTGCCCCCTGGGAAGCCTCACCAACAGCAGGCAAACACTCAGGTCTCTGTGGACTTACAGGCCTCTGGGATTCCAGGGAGCCTCCTGTCCTGGGCCCACCAAGCCCTGGGCCCACTACAGGCTGGACTCTGCTCAGCCACCCAGCCCAGGGCAAAAGCCAGCATCTGCTTCATGACCCAGGTCCTGATGCAGCTCAATAAAAACCCAGAGAGCATCTTGCCGGTGTGTCATGGAAGCAGAGCCACACTCCTCCTGGCTGCTGCCCTGCTTATCCTCTGGGAGACCCTTGGAGCATCACCTAATTTCCGAGCTTATTCCCTCAGAGGCGCTGTGGAGTCAGCAAGATGGGAGGGGTGGCAGCAGCTCATGAACTCAAGCTGAAGCTCATGCTGTGGCCCCGAGGAAGGGGCCTCAGCAGCTGGAGCACCGGGACGGGCCCAGCACTCGCTGGGCTGGGCTTGCTCTGTGCCCAGAGGTCCAGGCCTTGAGCCACACACCGTGTCACAGTGAACTCAGCTGCAGCCTCCTTGGGACAACTTGGCAGGTGGACCTTCAGGCATAGCACAGACCCAAAATGTATATCCAGGGAGCAGCACTTCAAAGCCAGACTTTGTGAGAAGGGAGGCCCAGCTGCAGTCCACACAGTGTGGATGTGCCACTGGAGACAGATACTCTAGACCAAAATGTCATTTCTGTTCTCTGTCAGGCTCCCTGGGCCTTTGAAACAATCCTCCAGGACAATGCAGGGTAGATGGGGTAAAAACACAGACAGCTCTCAGAAGGGCAGCCTCTGCTTGAAGGGAACCCCACCTACCCATCCCATGTCCTGACCCCTGAACTGGGTGACCCCAAGCAAGCTCCTTAACCATTCTGTGCCTCAGTCCTCTTGTATGATGTTAAGCCAGTAATAACTCCAACCTCATGAATATTCAGCTCTGAGTTAAGTGAAATCTTTAGAACAGCTCCAACTATCATCTGTCTATTTATCAATCCATCTATCCATCCATTCATCCATCTATACATCTGTCCACTCACCCATCCATTTTTTTATCCACCCATCCATCCGTCTATCCATTCTCCCCCATCACCCTCTTTGAGAAGGGGCCAGATGCAGGAAACACATGGGTTCTAGCCCTACCAGGCTGTCCAGTCCTTGCTGAGTTGCCTGGGAAGCAGATTTTAAGGGAGAGTTAGAATGTAAAAGATTGGCAGGCAGGTACCACCTAATTTGGGCAAGGAGAGGTCAGGCTGTGATGTAGACATAATCAAATCTCTGCCAGACCCACTGAGCTCCAGAGCAGAACCATTAGAGGAAACCCACTGGGGAAAGAGCTTTGCCCTGGTACCTCACCTTGCTCAGTTGTTGATGGAGGCTGCCCCAGGGAGAGGGTGATTAGGTTAGGATGCAGCCAGTTGCTGCTGCTGCTGCTAAGTCACTTCAGTCGTGTCCGACTCTGTGCGACCCCATAGACGGCAGCCCACTAGGCTCCTCTGTCCCTGGGATTCTCCAGGCAAGAATTACTGGAGTGGGTGGCCATTTCCTTCTCCAATGCATGAGAGTGAAAAGTGAAAGTGAAGTTGCTCAGTCGTGCCCGACTCTTAGCGACCCCATGGACTGCAGCCCACCAGGCTCCTCTGTCCACGGCATTCTCCAGGCAAGAGTACTGGAGTGGGGGAAGCAGCCAGTAGCCATCAGCTAACCACACCTCTCACAGCTGAGCAGCAGAGAAGCCCTCTCTCTTTAAGGCAGAACTGCGTCAGGTCTCAGAGCCTACAAAACTCTCTGGGAGTCCTACAATGGAAGCTGAGACGCAGTTACGACAGAGCCTCACGTACAGACAGGAGCTGGCAGGCCAGGGTGCTCTGAAGATGCCAGAGGAACCTAGAGGGATAGTGAGGCTTCTTGTGAGTGACAGCTAGGATAAGGGATAAATGGTGACTGACAGGTGCCTGGGAGGGACCGGGAAGGAGGCCACTGGCCTAGGAGCAGCACTTACTGGTAACAAGGTGGTGGCTAGACACAGCTAAGGCCTGGGGCTGTGGCTGCAGGACTGTTCTGGAGCCCAGACCCCGATCCATTCCAGGAGGCTGCTGGAAGCTTTCTCCTTCGGGCTTTTCCCCTGTGCCCGAAACCATAAGTGCCTGGGGCCGTCCCACGCCCCCCTCCTCTCCATCCTGTCACCTTCACTGGGAGTGGGGACCAGAGCATGCCGGCCCCACGGTGGGGCTCTCGTTTCTTTCAGGCAGTCTTGACCTTGTCTTCCCAGGGCCCAGAGGTGCTGGTTACAGAGGCAGGGCAGGGCTGGCAACAGGGTGAGTTACCAGCTAAACCCAAACCGCTCTGCTAACTTGGAGCAGGAGGACCTATTGTTTTTGGCCTCAGGAGCTTGCTCAAAAGCCAGGGTTGATTATGGTCATATCCAGCCACCGAATACCCTCACACTCAAGTTCCACGTGTCCATATCGGGTGAGCGAAGGGTCTGAACGTCAGCCCTGATGGGCAGAGTGAGGGCGGGCGGGGGGAGGCATCAGCACCGTAGAGGGCTCTGCACTTGGCCGAAATTCAAAAGATGCACCCAGCCCCTCAAAGGAAATTCTCCGGATATCCTTCCCCTAGAGTGTTATCAGACCCAGGCTGGCCCCAAACCCCGGATGGGAACAGTTCAACCCTGAGATCCTCCTGCCTTGGGCACAGCCAAATGTTCGCACTGCGCCTGGTTTTTCTTCTTTAATTTGTTTCCCTCTGGTAGCCCACAAGGCTGGAGCAAGCATTATTTTCAAACAAGAATCTCTTTTGTTTGCTGAGTATAAACTCCCATTCCAATACAAAAAATATATATACAGCTCCTTCCATCAGATTTGTCTTGGAAACCTGGCCTCTGTTTTGAGGCAAAAGCATTTTCAGAGATTGAGTTCTGGAGACTTTTCCTGCTCAGCCTCATTTTAGCAGACACGCAGCTGAGACCCCATGCAAATCAATGGGCCCATAGCAGCCCCTTGTCCTCTGCTGTGCGTGTAAATCTCCAGGGGCATGTCAACACTCACATTTTATTCTGGACCTGAGGTGGGGCTCTGACCCTGAGTGTTTGACCAGCACTTCAGTGATGCTCATGCTGCTGCCCCATGGGCCACATATGGGTGAGAGTTGAAGATCTGGGTTCTGGTCAGAACTCTTCTCCAGAGGGTTCTCTGCTCAGAACTTAGAAGCCAGAATCTTCATGACACTCCTGGTAGAGCCATCAGAACGCCCCTGTCCAGCCACCATGCAGGGCAGGCCGCAACCCACACGTGGAAGGAAACAGGCATCTCCTCCAGACCTTCCAGAGGAGACCTCACAGTGGACCAGGTGGCCCAGGGAGGAGAGAGGTGCAGGGAGAGAGGAACAAGGACAGAGCCAGAGACACAACATCTAAGTCACCAGCAGGCAGATAGGGCGCCTACAAAGGAGCTGGAGAAGGAGCCCACCAGGAGGGTGGGGAGCCCCAGGAAGGAAGTGTTGCCACGGAAACCGAAGAGGAAAGGATCACCAAACTCCAGTGTTGTAGAGAAATCACACAAGTTAAAGACTAAAAGGTAGTTCCAGGTTGGGTTCAACAGTAAGGCCCTCACTCTGCTCGTAGGACTACAGCCCCAATCCTCACACAGCAGAGGCACCGGGGGGATGGGTGGGTGCCAGGGAGCAGAGGCTGGGAAAGGACAAGAAGTTTAGTCAAATAGGGAGAGAGTCAAAGCAGTGATTGAGGGTTCATAGGGACAATCGGGTCTCTTTTCTTTGTGAGAAGGAGGAGTGAGGCAGAAATCAGCAAAGAAATGATAAAGAAAGAGAGTAATGGGAGCAAAAATGAGCCCTCAAATGGCAGAGCCCTGAAAGCTGGCACAAGGAGGTATGAAGGATCCAGGGAGAATGGGGGGAGGACAAGTGTCCTCTGGGCACCAAGGAAGGTGGTGGTAGAGGGGGCAGGAGGGCCGCCTACTGAGAGGGATGGAGACGTGTGAAAGTGGCCACTATGGAGAGTGGACTTCCTATGGCTCTGGCACACGATGTCGGACTGACTCTCTCCAGCAGCATTAAACTGCCCAGTGTCAGCTCTCAGAAAGGCGTGCTTGGCTCAGTCCATGGCTGGGGTGTTGCCTGGGGGGCTGGATCCAAGAAGAGCGATGCAGGGGATGTGGACACACCTGCGAGAGAGGTGGCAGTGATGCTCTGTGGAGTCTGAGCAGGAGAGGCAGGGAGGAAAGCAGGAGGGAGCCCAGGAGTAGGGAGAAGACAGGGGTCTGGGATGTCCTGTGCTGTGTTTCCAGCATGATGGACTGAGACAGGCACAAGGGAAAAAATTATGGAGAAAGTGAGAAAATTTAATTCTAGACAATGACATACGTGGGTGGTAGAGAAACAATGATGATAATTAGAGGTGACTGGGGAAGGCAGTGGAGTCGAGGATGGTGGACATCACTGCCAAGGGTGGCCACAAACGAGAATTATCTCCAAAGTCCCACAGCTCAGGGGAGACCCATCCAGCACCCCTTCCCTGGGATGTGGACACTTAAGAAAATTACATTCTCAGAACGGCACTCTCTCTGTGCTGATGAACAGCCAGAGATGTGGTGGTGACATCTGAGAGCAAGCCCCCCACTAACTGGGTGAGAACCAGGGCTGGGACCACAGTCAGGCACTAGGCACGATGATCCCTGGGGAAAGCTCCAGGGTGGCAGCCTTGACTTCCACAGGGCAAGGGGTATCTTTTTGGGCTGGCCTTGTCCATCCAATGACCCAGAAATAGAGGAGGCATCCCCAGCACACACAGAGTGAACGGGAGTGGAAATAAGGCACAGGACTTTGCAGCAACATTGTCTTATAAAGAAACAAAGGGAACACGGTACAGGCAAGCCAAGCTCCCCTGTAGGGAAGGATTCCTTACTTGTTTTTCCTGCTAATGAGTCTAATAATTTATGTCCCTCTCACACTGGGCTTCAGTGCCAACATTAGGTACCAATCAACTCTGCTATGTAAGTATTACATACATTATCTTATTTAATCCTTATGACAACCTTGAACTTAAAAAATGTGAACTGGCTTCCATGCAATTCTATGTGAACACTTCTGCTTACTCAAATAGGGAAATGCATAAGGACTTAGGCAGAAAAATCAGTTTAAAATCTCCTTTACTCAACCAAACATCTATTCAAGTAGATCAACTTGACATCTACATGCAAAGAATGGATTTGGACACTTACCTCACAACATATACAAAAAATTAACTCAAAATCTATCATGGACCTAAGTATAAGAGCTAAAACTATTAACATCTTAGAAGAAAACATAGAGGTAATTCTTCGCAATCTTGGGTTAGGCAAAGGATTCGTAGATATCCAAAAGTATGAGCAATGAAAGAAAAATTAAATAAACTAGACTTCATACAAATTTAAAACTTCTGTGTATCACAGCAGATTATCAAGAAAGTGAAAAGACATCCTATGAAATGAGAAAAATTTCACAAATCTTATATCTGATAAAGGTCTAATATCCAGAATACATAAAGAACACTTACAACTCAATAATAAAAAGACAGAAGACAATTTAAAAATGGGCCAGGGACCTAAGTAGACACTTCTCCAAGGAAGATATCAACAAATGGCCAGTAAGCACATGAAAAATGATTGACATTGTCAGTTATTCAGATCAGATCAGATCAGATCAGTCGCTCAGTCGTGTCTGACTCTTTGCGACCCCATGAATCGCA
Organism: Bos javanicus; assembly: GCF_032452875.1. Taxonomy (NCBI): domain Eukaryota; kingdom Metazoa; phylum Chordata; class Mammalia; order Artiodactyla; family Bovidae; genus Bos; species Bos javanicus. The sequence continues at coordinate 43,819,067 of NC_083895.1, read as the reverse complement.
GCACGCCAGGCCTCCCTGTCCATCACCAACTCCCGGAGTTCACTCAGACTCATGTCCATCGAGTCAGTGATGCCATCCAGCCATCTCATCCTCTGTCGTCCCCTTCTCCTCCTGCCCCCAATCCCTCCCAGCATCAGGGTCTTTTCCAATGAGTCAGCTCTTCGAATGAGGTGGCCAAAGTACTGGAGTTTCAGCTTTAGCATCATTCCTTCCAAAGAAATCCCAGGGCTGATCTCCTTCAGAATGGACTGGTTGGATCTCCTTGCAGTCCAAGGAGTCCAAGGGACTCTCAAGAGTCTTCTCCAACACCACAGTTCAAAACCATCAATTCTTTGGCACTCAGCCTTCTTCACAGTCCAACTCTCACATCCATACATGACCACAGGAAAAACCATAGCCTTGACTAGACGAACCTTTGTTGGCAAAGTAATGTCTCTGCTTTTCAATATGCTATCTAGGTTGGTCATAACTTTCCTTCCAAGGAGTAAGCGTCTTTTAATTTCATGGCTGCAGTCACCATCTGCAGTGATTTGGGAGCCCCCCAAAATAAAGTCTGACACTGTTTCCACTGTTTCCCCATCTATTTCCCATGAAGTGATGGGCCCAGATGCCATGATCTTCGTTTTCTGAATGTTGAGCTTTAAGCCAACTTTTTCACTCTCCACTTTCACCTTCATCAAGAGGCTTTTGAGTTCCTCTTCACTTTCTGCCATAAGGGTGGTGTCATCTGCATATCTGAGGTGATTGATAGTTCTCCCGGCAATCTTGATTCCAGCTTGTGTTTCTTCCAGTCCAGTGTTTCTCATGATGTACTCTGCATATAAGTTAAATAAGCAGGGTGACAATATACAGCCTTGACGTACTCCTTTTCCTATTGGGAACCAGTCTGTTGTTCCATGTCCAGTTCTAACTGTTGCTTCCTGACCTGCATACAAATTTCTCAAGAGGCAGATCAGGTGGTCTGGTATTCCCATCTCTTTCAGAATTTTCCACAGTTGATTGTGATCCACACAGTCAAAGGCTTTGGCATAGTCAATAAAGCAGAAATAGATGTTTTTCTGGAACTCTCTTGCTTTTTCCATGATCCAGTGGATATTGGCAATTTGATCTCTGGTTCCTCTGCCTTTTCTAAAACCAGCTTGAACATCAGGAAGTTCACGGTTCACATATTGCTGAAGCCTGGCTTGGAGAATTTTGAGCATTACTTTACTAGCATGTGAGATGAGTGCAATTGTGCGGTAGTTTGAGCATTCTTTGGCATTGCCTTTGGGATTGGAATGAAAACTGACTTTTCCAGTCCTGTGGCCACTGCTGAGTTTTCCAAATTTGCTGGCATATTGAGCGCAGCACTTTCACAGCATCATCTTTCAGGATTTGGAATAGCTCAACTGGAATTCTATCACCTCCACTAGCTTTGTTCATAAATGCAAATCAAAACCATAATGGGATATCACTTCATACCCACTAGGATGGCTATAATCAAAAAGTCAGATAATAATGAGCTTGGCGAGGATGTAGAGCCATTAAAACTTTCGTATACTGCTGATGGGAATGTAAAATGATACAGCTGCTTTAGAGAATAGTCTGGCAGTTCCTCAAAAAGTTAAACAGAGAATTACCATATGACTCAGCTATTCTACTCTGAGGCATAAACCCAAGAGAAATGAAAACATCTGTCCATACAAAATCTTATACATGAATGTAGCTGCATTATTCATCAAAGTCCAAATATGGGAGCAACTGAAACGTCCATCAGTGGGTGAATGGATAAGCAAAATGTGGTTTATTTAGAATAGTACTCGGCCATAAAAAAGAAAAGCAGTACTGATCCATGTTACAACTTGGATAAATCTCATAAACATTTAGCTAAGTAGAATAATCCAGACACAAAAGATCACATAATGTGTATTTCAGTTTGTAAGATATATCTAGAATAGGCAAATCCATAAAGACAGAAACCAGAGTAGGGGGAGAGCAGAATGGAAAATGATTATTTGGTCCGTATGGGGTTTTTCATGGGGATAATGAAAAATTCTGCAGCTCGAATGAGCTGATGACTGCCAAGCACTGTGAAAACACGAGACAGCACCAAACTGTGCACTTTAGAACGGCTAATTCCAGGTTACATGAACCTCACCCGTCAGCAGTGTGGTGCGGGGCTGCACAAAAGTGGAAAGGGCGTGCCAGTTGTAAAAGGGACACGACCGCTACTCTCTTCTGGGCTGGGGGCAGATGGCTCCGGCTGAAGGTGAAGAAGGGCAAGGCAGGCCTCGTCATTTCTCCAGGGTATGATGGCGAGTAAAACCTCAAATCAGTGCCCTGGGCTTCCCCGGTGGCTCAGTGGTAAAGAATCCACCTGCCAACGCAGGCGACTAAGTTCAATCCCTGATCCGGGAAGATTCCACATACTGGAGCAGCTAAGCCCATGCACCACAACTGCTGAGCCTGCGCTCTAGAGCCCGGAAGGCGCCACTGCTGAGCCTGCGCGCTAGAGCCTGGAAGGCGCAACTACTGAGCCGTGTACTGCAACTCTGAAGCCTGTGCACCCAAGAGCCTGTGCTCCGCAGCAAGAGAAACCACTGCACTGAGAAGCCTGCACGCCACAATTAGAGACTAGCTCTCGCTTGCTGCAGCTAGAGAAAAGCCCGCACAGCAATGAAGACCTACCACAATCAAAAATTAATTAATTAAATTGTATCTTTAAAAAAACAGTGCCGTGGTATCCTCTTCCTGTCAGCAGCTACTGGTCTTGAAGGTGACCAAATTCAGTTCTCATAGTGCTGTAACCCCAGGCAGGTTTAGGGAAAAGCATCAGGGAAGACAGAGCAAAGAAATTCACGAAGGAAAGGTGTTTATGTTTCTTATCTTTCCTTAAATGGAATACTCTGTTGCCTCCTTCGCCAAGTTTAAACATATCCTCCTAATTAATAGTCCTCTACAGTTCATCTTCTAAACCCCAGACATTTCAGAACAGATAGTCTCTCTAAGAACATCTCATCAACTCCTCGTTTTAAGGATGGGAGAAGTGAGGCTCAGAAGGAGAAAGGAGTTAGTGACGAAAACAGGATGAGAACCCGGTGTTTTGTCGTCTAGGCCCTTTCATATTTACTGATGCACAAGTCACTGCCTCAGTGCAGAAGGTAAGGATGCTGGGAGGAAGGAACGAGGTTTCAGGAGGGTGGGTTAATAGAAAGGGATGAGTCAGGAAAACTCTTAAACTTGCAGGAAAGGGAAATGATGACATCTGTGAGTGTTTCTCATGTACCCTATCCGTGTGATGGCTCAAAGCTTGAAGAGAAGACGGCAGGGAAAGTGCACAGCGAGGAAATTACAAGACTTGGGGGCAATGCCCAGGCCTCCAAGCTACCTCTGGGTGATAGCAGAGGAACTGTAGCTCATTTTAGCATCCTGACATGCCTTAGTCACCCAGGAAGGGCCAGCAATGGAGAGGCACAGGTAGGTTAGAGAATGACCTCAAAGACTGTGCCAGCCTGTCATCATCGCAGGTCTGGGAACAGGTTGATGGCATGGAGGGGCTAGACCAGTCCTCACGTCAGGCAGAGCAGTCATGGCGAAGGTGTTTCTTCCCATCTTCCCTCCTGCCCCTGTAGTGCTCCCACCATGACTGACACCTTCCGGCACCATGGCATGACATGTGGAGCCACCCTGCAGACACCTGCATCTCCTAGGTCTGGTTGGGAGCAGCAAGCTGGCCAACGATGTGTTTTTCTCTGGCGGCCGGGAGCCCCAGGGGGGACTCACAGCTGGCAGGCCACTGGCCCAGTGTTATTTTGAGATCCGGCTCCGTGATGAGCTGTTGTGACAGCTTTGTTCTCCCGGGCCCCTTTGATTTGTGAAACTCCCTTTATGGCTCATGGGGGGTGCCCAGCCCTGCTGTTTCTGGGCTCCGGCATCCCCCTCAGCTAGGCAGGCTGGGCCAGCTGCCATGAGGGTGGCAGACAGAGGGTGGGAGCAGCAGGACTCGGAGCTGAGCAGCCGCTGGCTTGGGCAGCTCGAGGCTTCACTTCTAGGCAGCGTGGGGCTGACTGGGTGGTCGTGGAAGAATGATAAGTGCCTACTCAGAGCCAGTTCTGAATGGCCGGATCACAAACCACAGGACTGGACAAGGGCTGCCCTGCTGTGCTTGGGCCTTGGCCCAGAGCTCTCCGCAGAGTCTGTGAGGCTCAGGGCTGGACCCCAGAGAAGCCACCGGAGACTCGCAGGGCAGCCAGCCCTTGGGAAAGAGTATCTGGGGCCTGGGAGGGCTCTGCTAGCCAAAAAAGACTCCAGGCCTGTCAGACAAGGTCTGTGGGAGCCCATTTGTGGCACTTAACTTCAAGGCAGGCTGCATCACAGAGTAGAGAGAACGGCAGAGCTGAGGGCAATGGGGTGTGCATCCCAGCTCTGCTCCCAGCTGGTGCTGAGACCCTGGGCCCGTTCCTGAACATCTCATCTCTCACCTGTAAAAATGGAATTCCAAGATGCTCTTTGAGTTGTGAAGGCTTTAACTGAGCTGTAACACATACAGATGTGCTCAGCAGTGTACCTGTTTGGTAAGTGCAACCACACACACATACCCAGAGCTGCCTGTCTCCTTCTGTGATCCATGGGGTAGAGATGGCTTGTTTTCAGCTGCTGCCTGGCTAAGTGTCCCCTCCATACTCATGATTCCATGAATCCTCCATGAAATTGATACATTCCCAAGTCACTGAGGGCCAGACTCCAGACACCAGACTGAAGGCAGCTGGATTCAGCATATCTTGACTGCTGACTCCCCACACCAACTCAGCAGACACTTCAGTCAACAGAGCCTTTTTTGGCAGCTGCAAATTTCATAGTCATGGGTATTCTTTCTAACTAGACTGTCGACTTCCACAGGGCAAACCCTCCTCCTATAGAATGGGTGAAATGTAGACCCCAGATCAAGGCTTGTTGACTGAAAGAAGGAGGGGCCTGAGGAGCTTTGTACGTCCTGCAAGGTGTGACTCGCCCCAGAGTTTCAGGGTCTCAGCCCCAAGGCCTCGGCCACCTGGAGGAGATGGCATGACAGTCACACCTTACGATGCATGTGTCTGGGTTGGAAGCGGGCTCACGTGTCCTCCTGCCCAAGCCGCATAATGTCATAACGTGATGCACATCCCCACTGACAGCTAGATCAGCTTCCACTGGGACTTCACCAGCATTCACTCCCCTTTGGATAGCTCACTGCCTCAGTAAGGCCTCCAAATGGAGAAACCCTGCCGCATGCAGCCTGTATCAGTTGAACTTTATTACCCTGCCTGGGCTGCACAACACAGAGCCCCTCCTCCTTCCTCAAGACAAGCTGATGACACTCTGCAGATTCTGTGAGTCTTCTCATCCCCTCCCCAAACGCTAACCAATCATTGATCCATCTTACCTTTCAGGGAAGGGTTCCAAGAGCCTCATTCTCTTCTGCTTTTACCATTGTTGTTTAGTCGCTAAGTGGTGTCTGACCCTTTTGCAACCCCATGGACTGTAGCCCACCAGGCTCCTCTGTCCATGGGATTTTCCAGGCAAGAATACTGGAGTGGGTTGCCATTTACTTTTCCAGGGGATCTTCCCAACCCAGGGATCGAACCCAGGTCTCCTGCATCAGCAGGTGGATTCATTACAACTGAGCCATCCGGGAAGTCCCTGCTTTCCCTAGAAAGGGACAAATGCACCTTCAGCTTTACACTGAAATAAGAGGGCTCTGACGATGTCTTGTGGAAGCCGGTGTTGACAACCCTTCCCTGGGCCACCTCTCCTTGAGGACCTCTTTAAAGCCTGGGCCCCCCTCCCTCTGGGGGCTGGGGAGCTCTCTTTGGTCCTGCCAGGGCTGGGGACTGTCTTAGGTGTCTGGGAGCTTCACCCTCACCCCTAATCACACATGGCAGCTTTGATCCGGTAACTCTCAGCTTTTCCATTAGAATTCAGAAGGCAATAATAGTAACTGTTTGCTTGTAAAGTGCTTGGAGCTCAGAGGAGAAAAGGTGTCAGACAAGTGTGAAATGTTATTACTGGCACAGGTCAGAGAATGGAATGGAAATTCACCAGCAGAAAGTAGAAACTCAGAGGAAGCCATTCGTCAGCTCCTTCTGAACAAATGGATACAGGAAAGGGGGTCTCGCCTCTGCAGCTAGGCACACCCCAGGTCAGCCAGAGGGGCTGGAGGAGAGGCAGGTGAACCGAGAGGAAATTCCTGCTTTCTGGTGTCAACACCACCAAACTCATTTACTAGACATGGCTTCACCCTGAAGATTTGCTCTCCATTACATGCTAAGAGAGACTGCCAGCCCAGCCCAGGAACCCAGAGCCCCCATGCAGCCAGTTCAACCAGAGAAGAAGCCTCCAGAAGAAAGAGGCCTTTGTACCCATCTTCTTGAAGGACCAACCTGATTTTCAAACAGGGATGCACCAGGCAGATAGAGCAAGTCAACGTGTGTGGCGTGGAGACAGACAGTCCGATAGACTCCTTTGGACATAGAGATAATTCAAAGAACAAAAAAATGTTTAAAACTCCAACTGGTACTCTCAGAAATCCAGGAAAGAATATCTTCTTAGACACATAAAATATGATCTACCATTCCATGTCCTCAAAATGAACCAAGATGTGGAGTCAAATCAGCCAGAACACACAGCAGAAAGACATGAAGAAGGAACTCTAATTGAAATGACCCATACATTTTACTAGGATGAGCGAAAAAAAAAAATCATATAATATTTTACAACACGAAAGATAAAGAGAAATTCATAACCATTGAAAGAGAAAACAGAATCACCTATAAATGAATAAGACTGGCATTTCATTAACAATTGTTGGCAACATGGGAGATTTTTAACATATACTATGTTTCTTAGACCCCTGGAGAAAGAAATGGCAACCCACTCCAGTATTCTAGCCTGGAGAATCCCATTGTCGGAAGAGCCTGGGGGGGAGGCTACGGTCCACAGGGTCAATCTTAGAGAGCTTCCCAGGTGGCGCTAGTGGTAAAGAACACACTTGCCACTGCAGGAAATGTAAGAGACATGGGTTCCATCCCTGGGTCAAGAAGGTCCCCTGGAGGAGGGCATGGCAACCCACTCCAGTATTCTTGCCTGGAGAATCTCATGGACAGAGGAGCCTGGCGGGCTACAGTTCATGGGATCGCAAAGAGTTGGACATGACTGAAGCGACTCAGTACAGCACACAGCACATGTTCCTTAGATGGGAAGGCTTCATGTTCTAAAGATACTGCTGCTGTTGCTAAGTCGCTTCAGTCGTGTCCGACTCTGTACAACCGCAGGATGGCAGCCCACCAGGCTCCCCCGTCCATGGGATTTTCCAGGCAAGAGTACTGGAGTGGGGTGCCATTGCCTTCTCCGCTAAAGATAATAATCCTCCTCAAATGAACCCAAATATCAGACTGTTCTCCCTAACTCCTGACAGCTAAAGCTTGTCGCTTAAGGATTTTGAAACTGTAACCAGTACTACAAAGAATCAGAGGACGGTTCTGAATTTAATGACGGAGGTGATGGAGATGGTGGGGAGAGGCGCTGGTAGCAGCGGAGCTCATGGCACTGGGGCTGATGGTGGTGGCAGTGAAGATGGGATGTCAGCGGAGTCAAGAGAACAGCTTCTTGACAGCAAGCATCCGGGGCAAGAGAACCAGTGGCACCCACTGTCCTGAGGGTGTCATTCCTCTGTGTTCCTGGTTCTCCAGCCGTTCCCCAATCTGACCTTTTTACAAAGCCTGTTTCCAAACACTCCCTCTTTTCACTAAACTATCCAGTATCCTTCTAATAAATCTCTTTTCTGCCTAAGTTAAATAACACTGGTTTCTATTGCTTGCACCCAAGAACACTGACTGGCACAAAGAGTTTTCTAATCCTGAGAAAGAACAAGATTTTATAAGCGAGGCATGGAAGCAGAAACATTATTTTGAAAATAAAAGACTAACTAATTGAACCACAAAGCTTGAAACAATCCAGTAGAAAAAGTGGCATACCCCACTGCAGACCTAGGGGCACACACAGTGAAAGTGAGGGGATGGGAAAAAATATTCCATGCTAGTGAAAATAAAATAAAGATAAGAGATAAAATAGACTTTAAAATACAAACTGTCATAAGAGATAAGGAAAGACACTGCATAGTGATCAAGGAATCAATCCAATAAAAAGATATAATAATTATAAATATTTATCAACATATGAGCACCTCAATACATAAGGGAAAGGCTAACAGCCAAAAAAGGGGAAATCAACAGTAACACAATAATAGTAGGGGATTTTAACATCCCACTTACAGTGAAAAGGTCATCCAGACAGAAAAGGTGACATATCATAGACAAAGAGAAAAGATTGATAAACATCTGATAAAACGCTCACTCTTTCTAGTAATTAGGTAGCTGAAAATTAAAATAAAGAGATACTTTTGCCCTTCATGTCAGCAGAAATATAAATGATACTTAACATCCAAGGTGTAAGCAGGTGGGAAAAATGAATTCTCTTACAATGCAATGGGGAAAACAAAGAATTACCTCGACTAGAAGCAAGTTAGCAGCAGCAGCAGCAGCAGCAGAAAGTGAATGGTACCGCCCCATACTTGATTCAGGAATTAAATGTTATTTCAAAGTTTGTATCCTTATGAAAATACTTGCACAAAACACACAAATGTTAGTAGCTAGATTATTTTTTAAGATTCAAAAACTGTGGATAACCTAAGCATTACCAACAGAAGTGTGGTTGCACAAAATATGGAAAAACATAGGAGGAATTAAAAGGAATAAAGAGTTCAAATGATCTCTACTGATTTAGAAGACCCCTTTGTGTATTGTTTAGTGGGGAAAAAAGCCACCAAAAAACAGTCTATGTGGTATGATTCCATGTCTCCTTTTAAAACTTAAAATTGCAAAAAGTCAGCTTAGATCACATTTTTTTTCCTTACGCACCTCCGTAACAAATAATACCATATAATTATCAAGTTCTATTTTTGCAATTTCTTGGCAAAACTAAAAGTAGAAAGGAACGGCATCAACAGGAATATCCTTTCAGGGGTTAACCACCAGGAGGGTTTCACTATTGTCATTGTGAGCCTGCTGTGAACAGGCTGGGTGAGGGGTGGAACTTCTGCTGTGTCCTGTGCTTTCTTGCAGTGGTAGATGGAAGAGGCAGAGGGTATCTGGTTTTATCTTATGGCCTCAGAAAAATTCCTCTGGAGTCTAGGTCAAGCAAAAGAAAGAAACACTGAAAAGAATGATCATTACATTGCTTAAGAACTACCCTGGCCACCTTAGTATTCCATCAGAAGAGTGACGTTAACTAGAAGAAGAGCCCCTATGCAAGAGACGGAATCATAGACAGATGAAAAGATGTTTGTTTGACCCAGTAAGTACAATATACTGTACCACAGCGCATCCTGATTGAATATTACTAAGGGGCTGCCTGTATTTTTGAGCCTAAAGTCTCTTTGATTTATAGTGCCAAAGTAAATGACAAGCAGAGCCAATAAAAATTCTTTAGATTCAGGCTTACTTTCCATTCCATTTTGTAGAGGAGGTGGAAAGACGTGCATGCTTGTAATGGGACTTACAAGCATGGGTTTCTTAGTGAAACTCATGAACCACAAATGGGGCATTTGTTCATCTATGTCGAGGACATTTCTGTTGTCAGAAGGGGACTTCCGTCCAGGGCGGGTCCCGAGGCAGGACTATAGCTTCATCTGGGGGAGGCCTGAGCTCGATAAACATTTTGTCCACTGCTGGGAATCTACTGAGCAGCCTCAGGGGGACCCGAGGAACAGGGTTGTCCAGGAGTTGGGTTCCTGAAAAGCGTGATCCACAGCCACTGTTCCCAGTGGTCAGCCTTCCTTTCAAAAGAACCTGGAGTAGAACAGACTTCAGAGAAGTGAGTGTAATCATGAATGAATGAATGAATGATCTGTTCCTTACCTAAGTTGAACCTTCGGACAAAGCCTGAGAGGAATTACCCACGGAAAGTCACAGGAGGTAGCGGGCTTGAGATGAATCTGGGTTCAAACCATACTCGTGAGTAACTTTGGGTAAGTCATTTCTTTGAACCTTGTTTTTTCCTTCCATTAAATGGGCATGATACCGTTACCTTCATAGGACTGGTATTCATATTAACTGACCTAAAATATTAGTTTGCTGGGGCTGCCGTTAACAGAGGACCACGAACTGGGAGGCTTGAAGAACAGGAATCTACTGTCTCACAGTTCTATTGAGGGAAGCCTGAGGCTTGATGTACGGAGGCTCCAAGCCCCAGACTGAGGTGTTAGAAGCTTTCTGGGGTCTGTGAGTGAGTGTCTGTCCCACACCTCTCCTCTGCCTTCCGGTGGCTGGCTGTCAATCTTTGACGTTTATGGGCTTAGGAAAGACAAACTCCAAATTCTGCCTTCATTTTCAAGTTGCATTTTCCCTGTGGAAGTGAAAGTGAAGTCACTCAGTCATGTCCCACTCTTTGCGACCCCATGGACTTTAACCCACCAAGCTCCTCCATCCATGGAATTTTCCAGGCCCCTTTTGTATAAGGTCACCAATATATAGGAGCCCACCTTAGTGACCTCATATTAATTAATGACATTGGTAATGACTCAACAGTCGGGTAAAGTCACATTCTGAGGTAATAGGGGTGAGGACTTCAGCTTAAATTTCTGAAGGACACAATCCAACCCACAAAGGGAAATAATGTAAAATGACTGGCATATAATAGCTCTTCAATAAACATAAATAAAATAATTGCAAATTGAAATACTAATATTTTGGAACTGTTGAGTTAAAAAAAAATATTACTGGAATTAACGTCACCTGGCTTTCCCTTTTTTAATGTGGCTATGAGAACATATAAAATTACATATTTGGCTCCTGTCTGTGGCTCAGATTCTGTTTCCATTGGACAGTGCTGGTCTAGAGTCTGAAGCAGTAGACAAAGCATGAGCTTTTGAGTCAAACTCCGCCGTTAGCAGCTTTGTCGACAAGGGCAAGTGATTTAACCTCTATAATCCTCAGATTCCCCATACGTGAGATGGAGATAAGAATGGATTTCACGGTATTGTGGGAGGATTACGTGGGATCAGGTACATGGGATGCCCAGCAGGAGTTTGCTACCTGGAAGAAACTTGGTACATGTGTGTCTCCAACCCTCTCGTTAGGAGGAAGAGAAAGCCACGCTGTCCGTGCACTCTTAATCAACGCCAGATGCAGACCTAGTGGCTTTGCAAAGATGGAGTTCTGAGAAAGCAGAGAGGGAGGGGAAGCTCCAGCATGCAGCTGAAGTCCTCCATGTCGCTCTGTGTGCAAAGCTTTCAGGGTTTTGGGGGAGAAGGTCTTCATTTGAACTTATCTTCTTGCATGTCTTTCAGCTTGCTCTAAAATGTGGAATGTGTCCCTGCGGAATAGAGAACTGTGCTGCATCAATACTGGTGCTTCATGTCGATGAAGTCATGCTTGTATGGTGTGTGATTTGCTCCTGTTCTCACTGTCCCAACCCAAACCTTAGAAACTCTGAGGGGGTGCTCTCATCTCCTGGTTTTCAGGCCACCTCTATCTCCCAAGCACTCTGGGGACTACACCTCAGAGCACTCTCAGAAACCAGTCCAAGATAACCAGCCCAAATATAATAGTTCAGTTCAGTTCAGTCGTTCAGTCATGTCCAACTCTTTGCGACCCCATGAACCGCAGCACGCCAGGCCTCCCTGTCCATCACCAGCTCCCAGAGTTCACCCAAACCTATGTCCATTGAATCGGTGATGCCATCCAGCCATCTGATTCTCTGTTGTCCCCTTTTCCTCCTGCCCTCAATATTTTCCAGCTTCAGGGTCTTTTCAAATGAGTCAGCTCTTTGCATCATGTGGCCAAAGTATTGGAGTTTCTCCTTCAACATCAGTCCTTCCAATGAACACCCAGAACTGATCTCCTTTAGGATGGACTGGCTGCATCTCCTTGCAGTCCAAGGGACTCTCAAGAGTCTTTTCCAACACCATAGTTCAAAAGCATCAATTCTTCGGCGCTCAGCTTTCTTTATAGTCCAACTCTCACATCCATACATGACCACTGGAAAAACCATAGCCTTGACTTGATGGACCTTTGTTGACAAAGTAATGTCTCTGCTTTTTAATATGCTGTCTAGGTTGGTGCAATCACCATCTGCAGTGATTTTGGAGCCCCCCCAAAATAAAGTCTGACACTGTTTCCACTGTTTCCCCATCTATTTCCCATGAAGTGATGGGACCAGATGCCATGATCTTAGTTTTCTGAACACTGAGCTTTAAGCCAACTTTTTCACTCTCCTCTTTCACTTTCATCAAGAGGCTTTTTAGTTCCTCTTCACTTTCTGCCATAAGGATGGTGTCATCTGCATATCTGGGTTATTGATATTTCTCCTGGCAATCTTGGTTCCAACTGTGCTTCTTCCAGTCCAGCGTTTCTAATGATGTACTCTGCATATAAGTTAAATAAGCAGGGTGACAATATACAGCCTTGACGTACTCCTTTTCCTATTTGGAACCAGTCTGTTGTTCCATGTCCAGTTCTAACTGTTGCTTCCTGACCTGCATACAGGTTTCTCAAGAGAAACTGCAATTGAGAGAAGCCAGATATCCTGTCATGGACAGAAGGGTCTTATCTTGGTTTGGTTGCCTAGATGTTCATGTTAAAGGATGGGTGTATGGGGGTTAGGGTGAGGGGGACGGTGTGTTTATTAGCTGTGCATTGAGTCAAAGGCCATGGTGGGCTGCTCGATGCATCAGATGGAGTCTGGAGGCACAGGGAATCCAGAACACCGGTCCCAGTGGCTGCATGTGCATGGTTCATCTGAAGAATCGGTCAGTTCTACAGACCACATTCTAAGAGGGGAAACTGATTAGTGGGGCTTGTCCTAAGGAAGATAAGCAAGTAGGAACCAGGTCACATGGAAACCATTGGCAGAATGGGAAGGTTTACTCTGAAAAGTGGAGACAGGGGAAGTCTATAAGAGTTGGGTTCCTTGCGTGTGAAGAAAGTTCTTGTCTCACTCTGCTGGCCCCTTTGGGTGTGACAGAGACCAGTGGGTAAACTCTCTGAGAGAGAGGTGATTGCCTTCCATGGAAGAGAGTGCATTTAATGATTGATGCCTCCCCTTATTCCTAAAAAGATTTAAAATAACTGAAACAAACAGATGGAGCCCCAGTTCAGCAAGGTGTCTTGTGAGGCTGTGGGCTCTGCGTCCCTGGAGACATCTGAGTGTTTGCTGCCTGTGCTCCCAAGCAGAGGCCTTAGTTGAGCGAGAACCTCCGGTCCTGGACCTGGAAGTGCAGACAGAGCTCCTGAGAGCAGCGGGGTGTTCCCATGAGGTGCAGAGGGCCCACCTGCTCCCTACTCCTCAGCATCACAAATGCTGGGCACTCTCAGGGCCATGTGCATGCTTGTGAGGTTATGCGTTTGGCTTGGAACCTTCTTACCTCCTGAAAAATATACCTGCTATTTGTAAATTTCACTTTTTTGTACCCCTTCTCCAGGTTCTGGTAACCTCAGGCTCCTGACCCCATCATCAGGGTTAAAGAGACTCCTAGACCAGCCTTTTATCTAATGCCCACATACAAAGGAAAATCCAAGCCAAGAGTGGCCAGCACACAGCTGGCATGGGTGGAGGAGGGCTGAGGCAGGTAGAAGGAAGCGTCTCCAGGGCTGAGGAGGAGCCCCCGGGCGGAGGTTGCCGTGTGTGCCCACCTTGGCCTGGCTCTTGTTTTCGCCGGCCCTGCCTACGCCCCAGGATGAGCCAGCCCTGGGGACGGGCTGCTGCTGGGCGGGGTGGGAGGTGCTTTCAGTGTTTTCCAATTGCAGTTGCTTTTGGGGATGGGAAAGAGTGAGTCAGACACAGTTATTTGAACCTAGGACCCCCGGCCCGCACTCTGAGGAGACAGGAAGGCGCATGGGTTCGTCACCGAGTTGCTGTGGGCCATGTCGGGGTTGGGGCCTGCTCATGTGTTTTGCCATCACCAGCCTTTCCATGGGTGGGACAGGATGCTTGGGAGCAAGGGCTTCCATGGCATTGCCCAGGGCCAGCCAAGCACCCCAGCCTGGAATGCTCTTCAAGGCCTCTGAAGACCACAGCTCCCCACAGCTCTGGACAAGAGATGAGAGGTGGGGGGTGGGGAAAGGCCAGCCAAGAAGGGCGCACAGAGCTCCTCGTGGTCAGATTGAGGCCAGTTGGCTGGTCAAGAACAAGTGGACAGGGGACTGCTGCTGCTCCCTCTGGGCACATGGAAGCTGGATCCTCAGGTTGGCCTTCCACACGGGAGATCAAGAACCTGAAAGTGTATTCACACTGCTTCAAGTAGCTCTTCCACTCTGAGAACTGACTGTAAATAATTAATTCCAGATTTGAAAAAAAAAAAAAAACTACCAGATGGCCACTGCACTATTATTTATCACAGTCAATGCTTAAAATGGACTAATTAACCAATAATTTGACTAAATTAACCTACTTTATGTTCTCAGTCACTACTTGTGGTATTTAGGAAAATTTTGTAATTACATGGGAATATGTTTGTGTCTTTCAGTAAAAAACATAAAATCACCATACGAATGTATATAATTGTATAGCCCCAGCTGTGTGAAAAAGCAAAAACAGACACAGGAAAAGTCAAAGATGGAAGATACCAAAATGGTAGTTCAGTTCAGTTCAGTTGCTCAGTCGTGTCCGATTCTTTGTGACCCCATGAATCGCAGCACGCCAGGCCTCCCTGTCCATCACCAACTCCCAGAGTTCACTCAGACTCACATCCATCGAGTCAGTGATGCCATCCAGCCATCTCATCCTCCATCATCCCCTTTTCCTCCTGCCTCCAATCCCTCCCAGCATCAGAGTCTTTTCCAATGAGTCAACTCTTCGCATGAGGTGGCCAAAGTACTGGAGTTTCAGCTTTAGCATCATTCCTTCCAAAGAAATCCCAGGGCTGATCTCCTTCAGAATGGACTGGTTGGATCTCCTTGCAGTCCAAGGGACTCTCAAGAGTCTTCTCCAATACCACAGTTCAAAAGCATCATATGTAATAGGAATGAGGATTATATATCTTCTTTCTTTAATATCTTCCAAACTGCCTCTGATGAGTGGATATGTTTGATCATTATTTTGATGTTTTTCAAAGTAACTTCAGGCTTAAAGCAAGTCAGTAGCCCTTCCACACCTCCACAATGGTCCCATGTATGGTAACAGAGAATAAGTTTCTTTATGCAAGAGGTTTCTGTATTGATGGAATTCAAAGAAATCTGAAGGCTCATGTCATAGAAAGTTGCCTGAGGATGAAGGTGCGAGTTCCACCAAGCAGTCACTGGCTGGTCAGGGCTTTCATCTTGCCCTCCCCCACAGATCTCCACAAGCCCCAGGAAACCTGACCATTTTTCAGGGGAGATTCTCGGTCCCCCACGAGGCTGCAGGGGAGTAGATGTCTACCTTCCCGGTGTCCCCGACGCAGCCCAGGGATGGTCAGATCCAGGTATGGACTGACTATGTGTTCTTAGTCTCCTGACACAATTCTGTCTCCTTTTCCCATGCTGATGGTCACAAAGTGAACTATCTCCTCACCCTCCCCACGAGTCTGGCCCCAGGACAGAGGGATACGATTGTCACACGTGTCCCATTTACCGGTCTCAGAGGCTCTGACACTCACTGTGCCAGAGGAGTGATGTGATGACTCACACGCGGCAGGAACTGGCACATGCCTTTATGTTTCTCCATCACCACTGCTGTTTTCCTGTTATCCCCACCAAATCAGGATGTTTTTGCCCTTCAGTTGGGTGTGCTTCCGGACCCCACAGACTTGCGCAAAAATAGTATTATGGTCTTAACAAGAGCATCTGTCCCTGAAGGGATTAAGGACTATCAACAAAGTGATTAACTACAAAAATCTCCCATTGGATCAACATGAAGTCTCTTGTTTCTGCCCCTGAGCAAGGGGGTGGAACGGCTGGCAGAGACCCCACCTGGGTGAAACGTCACTAGACTGCTGTGGACACTCATCTGGATCACAGACATGACTGAAAGCTAGAACATGTCTCTCTGTGATTGTGTTGAGAGTCCCCAGTTATGCATTCCTTAGAGAAGGAAGATAACGTAGAATGGGCTCAGGAGCTCATGGGCAGGACCCTGCTGCCTGTCCCCTGAGTTCCCAGGGGACACGAGCCTAGCACGAGCCCCAGCAGGAACTGGAGGAATGTGGCTGAAAGGGCCATGATGCTTCCTTGCTCTAAAACACCTGCAGCCCTGGAGCTCCCAGCAACCCCAGGCTCCCAGGAGCCTGTCTCTGCCTACCCACCTTACATCTGGCTCTATCCCCCTTCACCTGGCTCAACCCAGCCCTTCTGTGAACTAATGGAAACACTCATCTCAGGAGAGGAAAGCTGTAGCCAGGAAAGCCCAGCCCCCCTGCTCTGTGTCTGGGCCTGAGGGAGTGGGGTGGGGCAGTCCCCAGGGTGGGCCAACTGGGGTGGCCAATGGCTTCTATTCTTGGGGCCCAGTCAGGAGCACGGACATCCCCCAGCCACCCACACACCTAGTCAGACACATATCTGCCAGGCTGCACCATAAAACCCTAACTAGGCGCATAAAAGCTGCCTGCCAGCCCTCCGGTGCCTCTGCTGGCTCCACAGAGCCTCCCAAACCAGCCAAGACAGACGGAAAGGGTCTGGACACAGTGGCATCAGGGTACACAGGGTCCCCAGATGCCTGACACCTCGGCACAGATTGTAGCCACAGCAAGGCTGTGGTGGCCAGTTTGGAGAATCACCTGGCTGCCCCCTCTCTCGGGAGTAGAAGAGACTTGGCATCACCAAAGTGGTTTAAAGAATGAAGTTTAAGCCTTGGGATCCACCAGGCAAGGTAAATATTACACGAGATGCAGACACTATGCTTGGAAAGTTAAAGGTCGTCCAAGGTCATACAGTCAGAGGCCAGGCTAGTCTTCTACCCCCTGCTGTCTGCTGGGGATAGCCACTCTCCGTTACTGTTCTCCTCCACGGACCAGGCTTTAGAGGGCCACTTTTGGGTTGGCAGGAAGTTAGACCCTGTCCTCAGGGAGAGCAGAGAGCCACTGTTTACAGAATCCCAGATCCAGGGCGGGTTATGGCTCCAGGAGATGTGTGCTTATCAACTAGACCTGATCCTGCTTGTGACTCTCTTAATTGTCTCACCTGGAGGGAGGCCCCAGGCCCCAGGCATCTGCCCATGAACAGTCTCTGAGTTTCTTAAACTGCCTTGAAAAGCCACATCTCTTATTCAGTGGACACCACATGCTTCTCCTTCTCTCCTAAAGACTCACCTCTGTTGTGCTGGTGGCTGACTGTGCAGAGTCTACAAGGGCCAGGGGTTACCTTCCACTCTACTTGCAGTTTTTGGAAAGACCATGCCTCTTCCTCTCCCTCTTACTCTGTATACTCCCTTGGCTGGAACATCCCTCTTTTCTCTCTCCTTATGCTAGTTCACCACCTCCTCCAGGAAGCCTTCCTGGACCTCTCCACCCAGGCTCAACTAGGTCTCCCAGTGACATCTCTACCATGGCTTTCACTCCACACCTACCTCTCTAACCGTATCTTGTGACCCACCCCACCTTACTCTCAGGTCTTGGAAGCCTTGAACCCACCTGCTTTTTCTGCATTCCTGGGACTACCTGCCCCAACACTCAGCTCATCATAGATCCTCAAGAAACATTGTTAAATGGATTCTGAACAGGAAAAAAATTTCCATATCCTACGGATGCAGTGAGAGTCCAGAAACAAGACTCCAAAGAGCCTTGTAAGTAGACTGGGATGAGGGCCAGCACCTCCCTGAGCTGCTCTTGAGGGGCGTCCTGGTACCTGCTCCAGTCTCCTCTCATTTGCATGTGGGGCCAGGCCCCGTGCTGGTGGCTGACTGCCCTGGATAGTGGCAGTGGGGGCTGTTCAGTGGCCCATCAGTGTTCCAGAATGAGGCTGGGGTGCAGGGATGCAAAGAAGACCACC
Organism: Bos javanicus; assembly: GCF_032452875.1. NCBI lineage: Eukaryota > Metazoa > Chordata > Mammalia > Artiodactyla > Bovidae > Bos > Bos javanicus. The sequence continues at coordinate 43,801,095 of NC_083895.1, read as the reverse complement.
AAGGGAGGATGTGCGGCGTAAGGGTTGCCCCTTCCACACCACAGCCCTGCCAGTAGGCTCCTGGAATATTACAGCATTTCACTTTTCCTTATAATCCCTCTGCTCCACCACGAAGGGTACACAAAAACTGACTGATGAGTTCAGAGGAGGGAAGGTGTCTTGGGAGGTGAGTGTATTCCTAGCTTTTATGCCCAAGCAAATTAGAAGCCAGCAATCAGAGCCCAACTACCTTACCTCACATGGCAGGTCAAAGAAATTGGACCCAGACCAAATGGCAAATGTAACAATGTATAATAATAAAACGGAATAAATAAACAGCATAGGACAAACTACAATTGCATATTTAATCTGTAGAAGAGGCTGTAACAAGGCTTAGAAGTATAAATGATATAAGAAGAACCAGACTCAATTTTATAAAACATGTAAAACTTGATACATTAAAAAAATTAAGTTTAGTAATAAGCTTACTGGATGGAAGTTTAAGATAGGCACATAAGTCCTATAAATATTCATACTCATTGATCAAATAATTTCATTTCTGAAAATCCGTTTTTGGTATTATTTGCAAAAGTCAATAATTTTAAATGTGGAAAAATATTTATTGCACAAAGATGTATCTTTTGGTATTGTTTATCATAGGAAAAATGAGAGTAATCAATAAGAGAATATTGGTTAATTGAACCATGGTAAAGCTACTCAATGAAATATGCAATTAAAATACGCTTTTGTAAAAATTTTTTGCATTATAAAGAAATGTTTATGCTCCAAAGTTTAGTGACAAGTGAAAAATTGAAGGCTGTGAATCCAGAATGATGTCAGCCATGTGAAAACAAAAGACAGTCACAGAGTTAGAATGGGAGAGAACTGAATAATCTATTGACACTGAGTTTGGATGGTACAAAAATAGAGAATTCTTTTCATCTCTGCTTTTCATATTTTCCATATATTCTTTAATGAGGTTGAAGTATATTTATAATAAGAAAGCAAATATCCTTCTGAAGCAAAGCTAAAATGCTTCTGCTTTATGCTCTGACACTGTGCTGACTTGGGTGTGAGGGCCTAACACACTGGCCGTGGGCTCAGGGTCCCTGGTCAGAGACAGCACCCCCGGCAGCAGGGCTGAACTCTGCAGTATTCACTGTGCCCAGAGATGGGCAAACGGAAGCAGTAAGCCACACAAAGGAACACATACTGAGAAGCACCGCATCTTACGACTTTACCTGAAGCAGGCAAATTTAAGACATACTAGAATTCTGGATTGGGTAAAAAAAAAAAATGCTCATAAAGAAAAAAAGCAGGAAAAACTCAATAGATTACCAACTGTCTCATACAGGGCAAAATTATCCCAGGTGAAATGTTAACCTGATTAACCTAAATCTGAGACAAGAGCACCACTGCACACTGGCTCTAGAAGAATGGACTATAGTCTAGCTTGCTTTCAGGGGACTTGGCTTTAAGTCCCTTCATCAGCTCAGCCTTGGTCATAGGAGAACACGTACAGGCCAAGGACCTCGCACCCTGGTGTCATGTGACGCTCCTGTGCCCCCTCAGCGGGCACCACGAACACAGGACGGAAGGACCATGCCCAAGTCCTCAGGAAGCAGGTGGGGATGCGGCAGTCCTCATGGCCTCTTGGCATACTCTCCAGGCCCAGCCTCCCACTCTTCTGAACCCCTCCCCATGTAGCCTGTCCCTGCTGGCAAGCCTCCCCAGGGCTCCCAGGGCCACAGAAGACATACACCTGCAGCCTAGCAGTCCAGCTGCCTTCTCAGTCCAGCCCTCCTCGTCCTGTTTCATTTCATATTCCTCACAGCAAGTCCACCAAACCATTACATTTTCCCGAAAATAGCTAAACTTCGGGAAAGAGCCTAAATGGTATCATGAACAGGAGCCCCCAGGAGGTAGCGCCTGGCTTGCAGAGGAGGAGGAGGTTGCACAGAGCTTGGAAAGCCAGGAGGGGTGCCCAATGCCACAGCAGAAGGGAGGCGAGAGCAGAGGACCCTCTGCGGGCTGGCAGTTTTCATTGGCACGTTTGTCCTTCGTCAGGCAGGCCTGAATGAGTATCAGCACACACGGTGGAGCTGGGACTTGGGTGTGATGGACAGCAGGGCATGTCCCAGGCTTGCAACAGGGCCTGAGTCCTCCTAGGATGGAACAGTAGGGAAAGCTGAGGCTGAGGCCAGCGTAGAGAGGACACCTGGAGTGGGGTATCATCCTGGGGTCTGAGCACAGCAGGAGAAGGAGTGTTCTCCATGCAGCAGCTTAGGGAATTCCAAAGCTGGAAATGAAGGTGTATGAGGACATCATCCCCTGTGAGAGGGCCCCACTGGGAGAGGAGGAAAGCAAAAGTGATGTTTCCTACAGCATTTGCTGCAGTATTCATTTGCCCAGGTCTGAGAGTCTCCTGGGATGCAGGACTTTCAGCACTAAAACCAGGAAGGTCCTGGGTCAGCAGACATCACTGTCACCCTCACCTTAGAGTGAGTCAAGAATAGGGCTCACCTCAGTCGTTTTACTTTTCACAAGCAACCCGTGAGGTCTGTTCACTATTATCTGCATTTTACAAAACAGAAAGTAGAGCTTGCCAAAGTCTCACACCAGCTCAAGGATGAAGCCTTGGGCCAGACCTTGATCCACAGATCCCATTGTGATCTCTTTCCACAGGATCATGGTGCTTTCCAGCGGACCAGACATTTAAATAGTGCATACTGAAGTTTAAGCTAAAGCCAGAGGTGAATGGAAACCAGAGAAGGGAAGAGTCTTCAGTCAGACCATTCAGGCAGGTCCAAAAGGAAACTGGAGACAGGTGGGCTGATCCCAGAGGTGAGCTGGGCATGGGGACTTCGGGCAGCCAGGGAAGGAGGTAGAGGGTAGGGTCTCCTCCATGGTCTCTAAGGTGCAAAGCGACTCAGTCACTAGTCTGAATCTGTAGCTTGTCTGAGCTGGGATAGATGCCTGAGTTCATGACAGGTTGAGCTGGGTTCACAGGTAGGGAATGAGGGGCTCAACCATCAGCGTCAAAAGTAGGAGGTCAGGGCATAGTTTTGGCCATAATGGGATCTGACCAGACAGAAGCCTGTCAACAGCCTCTAGAGTCTGACCAATTCATGGCAGGAAATGGAATGGAGAAGGGCTGTGGTGAAGGGGGACACATTAATAAGAAACCAGGTAGGTCCCAGGAGGCCAATATTCTGAGTCTCTCTGGGTGTAAAAATACCAGTTAGGAGACACATGCCAAAGCCTGGAGTGCATTTACAAGGATGGGAATGGATCCGGCACCAACTAAACTCTGAGTGGGTAACAATAGTGAGACATGAGAACATTATTTTTTTTTTTAAATCATGCTGTAGTAATAATCAAGACTGATTTCACAAAAGCTGAGCTTTATGACCGGGATCCATTAATGACCTAGTCCCATAAATGTCTCCTCTAACAGGAAGTTAGTGATGCTCTGAGTACCCCATACCAATGTTAACTTGGATCTTGTGTCCATCCATCCCTGAAGTTCTGGATGCTCCCCTTCTCCCAGGTGTAGTTGTTCTCTGACTGAATGCCGTGGGTCCTCTGGGGAAGGATGGGGAATCGCCACTGTTTGCTGTGCTTTTGCAGTCTCCATCCTCTTGGGGACCCAGCCTCTCTAGTCAATGTGTCCTGGGCCTAAAAACTGTCTCAGGACCAGAAATTGGGCAAGACTGTGATTTTTATTGGGGTGGCTGCCCCAAGCCTCGCTCGTCTACCCTTGATCTCATTTTGATGTTCAAATTAAGCAGTACTCCCATTGGGCTGCCCATCTAGGGATTCTGGGTTCCTCTAGGCATTCTGGGTTCTACTGAGCATCTCCATAGCTTCATGTGAGTCAGGCATCCTGGCTGCACTCCAATTATGCCTTCTTCTGATAACTGTTTTACCCCCAACGGGCAACTACTCCATTATCTGGGGATCCTTTTATCCCATTTCTACCAAGGATCCCAATTCAGTAGTACCATCTCCTATCCCAAGCCCCAGTCCACAGGGAATGGCCATCAGTGAGCTCTTTATGGTGTTGATGCCCTACTCACCACCAAATTCCTTGTCACCTGTAAATGAAGAGTCCTCTGAACCCTTCCATGGAATATACAGGCTTGTAGTTCTCTGGTCCACAGGGAGTCCTGGAGCCAGATGGTCCTTGTAGATGGCCCTGCCTTGGGGACAAGGGATCCTTCAGGGCATTCAACACAGCACTCAGACTGTCCCAGGGAGAGGGACAGCTTTGGGTGAGGTAATGCTTGGGATAGGAGGATGTTGGGGGGGGGGGTGGGGATTCAGCTCTGAGCAATCAGCAGATTACTGTCCTGGCTGCCGGGGATGACGAGGGCTTGAGTCCTGGAAGGGGTACTGGTAATGCACCATAGCCTGTGTGTAGGGAAGCACTGCAAGGGGAGGCTGGGATGTGTCCTGAGAGCATGTGGAGACTTCTAATTCTGGGGCACAAGAGGACTGGCAGGAAGAGAGAGACTAGAGAAAGGCTCTACCAAGACGGATGAAATGGCTGAGCCAGAGGATGAGAGCTTGGATGCCAGCACAAGAACTTCAGGCTTGGTCCCTCCCTCAAAGGTTTTGAGGAAGACTATTTGGGATTGTAAAGAGATGGCGCAGCCCCTAAGGGGTACACATTTCTAAAGTGTCCCTATGGCTGCCTCCCCCACCGACTTGTAACTGGCTTGCTCTGGCCAACTCACACACACCACCCCCCCTTCCCTCAAGTCGGCTCCCTTCAAATTGTCACTCCCCACAGTGCAGCATTCATGCACCGGCTCTAAATAGTCCCACTGTTCAGCTTTAACGAGAAGTAATACCAATTCCCATGTTTGCTCAGAGAGCACCATATTTCATCAAACCAGAGCCCATGCCGGCTCAGATTACTGGCCGAGACAATGTTCTGTAATCCTGGTTTATTCACATGTCACGGGTATTTTAGCAAAACAGAAATGAATGGCCCGAGCCACCCTAGGAAGTAACGGGAGAGTTGGGTTCCCGCCCAGGGAAAGTCATGCTTTCTCCTGCCACGGTTCTCCGAGGAGCTGACTTTGATTCTCTGAGTTTTTCCCAACTTTCAGAAAGAGAAAATGGGCTGAGGAGGAGTCACAAAGTGGGTAGTTATTTCCCTATAAAATGTTAACTCCATGGATGGATTTCGCCAGAGCAAAAATAAAATCTGTCATTGATTATAAAGTCTTTTGTGCTTGTTATTTCACAGATTTATTACACTCGGGCCTGGCGGCCTGGGGGAGGCCCTGGGATTCTTGTCTCTAGCGTCCCAGCAAACCCTTCAGCCGCCTTTTCACAGCTCATGCCCCACATGGGAAGAGGGATTTGCTCGCATTTCTTTTGTCCTAAGGGCCAAGAGCTTAGCAAATCTAGACGAAGAGGCATGAATCATTCACCCTGTCCTTGGATGGAGACCCACAGATACTGATGATACAGGCACGTTAGTTGAAGTCTATGACTTCTTAAATAAGGAAACATTCTCTCTTTTTCTTTATCTTTTCAGCTCTTGGCACTGTGCACTAAGAAATACATTTCCTCTGCAGAACAAGGAATGAGCAGGCTGAACTTCTCATCAGATCTCCCAGAATCTGGAGCCATTTTAAACAGGCTACAACCTCTTTGAAACACATGATAAACAAAAAGAGTAGTTAATAAGGATCAATGCTATTCAGTACCACCTCATGTTAAAACCTTAACGATGATAATCCTCATAGCCTACTTTTGTCCCCATTTTAGAGTTGAAGAAACCAAGACCCAGAGAAGACAAGTAACTTGCTTAAGGCCATACAACAAGAAAGGATTAAAAATAGGGCTACGAATCTTATCTCAATAGACTCTAAAAGCTCATGGAGATGCTCTCATTTCCAAGAGTGAGTTGACATGGACTCAGGCATATAGACTGAAGCATAGCGTGTTGGGGCCTTCTCGTTTAAACAGGAGGCACCCAGGGGTTCCACAGAGATGATGGGGCTGTCCCTAGGTGACAGAGATAATTAGAGCCACAAACTGATTCTCCCACAAGGTAACTGGACAACATCATGAAACAACTTCTCAGGCACATTTCCTTCGGGTTTACTTGGGGTGAGGTTCCACATGAAACCAAACGAGCCTACTTCCCCAACTGTCCAGAGTTTGATTTCTCCTTTATCAAGTGTAGAGCTTTATAACTGTGGAGCCTCAGGGTTATCTGAGCCCAAGAAAAGTCTGCTATCCCAGAATATGGGGCAGATAGACCTGGGACACACAGGGGCCTCAAACAATCTCTCACCACCCAAGAGAGAACATTTTCTACCCCCAACAGTAAGTTCAAGACTTCAGAGCCCTTGATAAAAATAGTGTCGGATGCTCCCAGGACTGGGACCATTTTGGTAACAAGCTGCAAAAAATCACAGCTCTGGGGACTTATATCTACCCTCCGCCATCTCAACTCTTATTTTGAGCTGCAGCCTGAGCTATTAAAAACCAAACATTCTCATTGGCAAGCTCCACAATTAGCCTCATTTCCACGCTCGGAACACTGTTGTGCTTTAACTGAAGTTGTACAGTGATTGTTTCTTGTCTCAGCGATGCTGTTTGCAGGCGATGCTGGGAGCCAGCGAGGATGTGACCCGGTGGTAATCTGAATTGCTTCACCAAACACATTTTTATCCCATCATCTCGGCTACATGAAAGGGGGCCATAGTGCTCCAGTGTTCAAGACTTTACAGTCCCGCTGTTTGGCAATAAAATGAGGCAAGAAATATTAGCCGTCCCTGGCTGATGCCTTAATTCTTCCCCAACAATGTCAGAGAATCTGTACCCTCCAGGTTTTAGTGCCGTCTAAAGCCTGACCCTCAGGCTGGCTTGAATGGAGCGGGAATGAGTTAAGGAGAGCAAGGAGGCTTTAATGGACACAGACCCCGAATAGCCCAGCTTGTCCCGGCCTCCTGCAGACTCACCCTCCTTTTCACAGGCCTCGATTGTCTATGGCCCCAGCAGAGACAAAACTACCCATGAGCAGAGGTTACCCCCAGCCGGTACAGGTCAGAGGCATTCTGGGGGAGAAGAGGAGAGGGGGCGGAGGGGAAGTAAGGGGCACATGAAGAAAGAGGGAAGTGAGGATGGGGGTGGGAGAACGGAGTAGTAAAAGTTGGTGTGGATCATTTATGAGGAGAGATTCATCAAGTTCAAGACTGTGACTGGTCACCTCACCTTCAAGCAAATCGCTTTCGAAAACTGTTTCACTGGACGAATGGGAGCTATACTAATGGGAAGTTGAACGTGAAGTGTGTGAATTATCAAAAGAAATAAAATGCTTCTCTATCATTCTTCCAAAATCTATAGGCCTAAGGTTCTGAGGCTTTCAATGGGATGGCCTCTAATTTGACACTACAAGATTTTGAAAAATTACAAATGGGTTGTGCTTTACGCACCAAATGGAAGCTTTCTCCAGCAATTTTTCAATTATTGAATTGTGAACCCTCCAAGAAAAGTAACTATTTTGGCTCACGCAACCCAGAGTTATCAAGGAATGGGAAAAGCATGCTTGCAAGTTTGCAGATAGTCCTTTAAAATGTAGTATGGTTAGCATCCTGGACCTTGCTGGAAGAATATGAGTTTGAAGAGGTCCTTTCCTTCCCTCAGAAGGGTTCCTAAACCTTCTGTGACTCCTAGCTCGGTCCAAAGAAGCCTATAGACCCTTTCTCAAAAGACTGTTCTTACTATGCAGGGTTACAGAGGAAGCCAATGACGTTCAAATAGAGCTATCAAAATGTTTTTTAAAACAACTTTGTGACATAGTATACACGTCTTTTAATGAATTCATTAAGTAAATAGCAGCAGAATTAATTACTTTAATTTCAGAATAGTGATGAGCAAGAGTGATAATTTTGAGAAATCTGAAAACATGATAAGAAAATGTGATATGAAAATATCTGTGGTTGGTGGCCATTGGTGACAAAGTCACAGGGAGGGTTAATACCATTTTGGTTGTGTTTACCTGAGTTTTTTACACTACAGAATGTAAGTTTCACGGAGAAGGCAATGGCACCCCACTCCAGTACTCTTGCCTGGAAAATCCCATGGACGGAGGAGCCTGGTAGGCTGCAGTCCATGGGGTCGAGAAGAATCGGACAGGACTGAGCAACTTCACTTTCACTTTTCACTTTCATGCTTTGAAGAAGGAAATGGCAACCCACTCCAGTGTTCTTGCCTGGTGAATCCCAGGGATGGGGGAGCTTGCTGTCTATGGGGTCGCACAGAGTCGGACACGACTGAAGCGACTTAGCAGTAGCAGCAGCAGCAAGTTTCAGGCTTCTCTGGTGGCTCAGTTGGTGAAGAATCTGCCTGAAATGCAGGAGACCCAGGTTTGATCCCTGGGTCAGGAAGGTCCCCCGGAGAAGGGCATGGCAACCCACTCCAGTATTCTTGCCTGGAGAATTCCACCAACAGAGGAGCCTGGTGGACTACTGTTCACGGGGTTGCAAAGAGTCAGACATGACTGAGGGTCTAACACATACACAAGTTTCAGGTATAGGTTAGTGAAAATACAGACAGAAGCTTTTTCCATCCAAGTTCACAGATGCCCTAAAATTTTATCTCTGGACAAGAAATCCAGCTAAAGGCAAGATGAAGTTCAGGACCTCCTGCCCTAGGGCTAAACTGAGAGGCAGTGGTCCAGGATTCACTGTGCCCTCACTGTGGAACTTTCTTGGGACAGTCACTTGACTTTTCTTCTTTTTTTCTTCTCCTGTCCTGAAGCTCTGGAAACGTTTTGTAAAACAATTTAAAACCATGTCCTTTTTTCAGGACAAGCCTGATGTCCAAAGATTAATAAGCACCTTTGATGTGTTTCTTCAACAGGAATTATTGTTGCCAAAAAAGGGTCAGTTAATCGACTAATTATGAATGTTAATCAGGATCTTGTTTCAGTTACCCTAGGTTGGTTGAGCTTTAGCGTCAAGGTTTTTCTTTTCAAAGGATGCCCAGGGAGGGTTTGTGCTCCCCTCACTTTTGCATTTGGGACGCACACTGGCTCAGAGACAACCGGGCGCACACACATCCCCCTTCGCCCTCCCCAGCCCGCCTCGGTTGCTCACGGGGGAGCTGTCATCTTGCAACCACAATCATCGCATGCCATTGCAGGGGCAACCCGGCAGGAGGGCCCCCCTCTAAATGCCTCCCAGCCCTCGCGCAGTCCAGGCCAGGCCAAGGCGCCGACACACAGGAGCCGGGCTGGGTCCCCGGGTCTCCGGCTCTCCGCAGGGGAGCGACGAGCGCGCCTGCCTACGCCCACGCCCCCTACATTTTGGGCGCACACTCGGGCGCACACCCCTGCGCGCGCGCGCCGCCACACTCGGGCGTACGCACACCGCTGTCGCTGTCGGGCCAGGGATTGCCGTGTGGGCGGCGGCCCGGAGTGGTCCGGGGCGCTCAGCCGGGTCTCCCTCTAGGGCTCCGCCGGCCGCCCCGCCCCGCCCCGCCCCTCGAACCCGCCGAGCCGAGCGCGCCTGGGGCTGCAAAGTTTTGCCTTCAGTCCGCCAAGGCAGCGCGCAGGCTTGGGCTCGGCTCGGCTCTGCGTGGCTCCGGATTGCCGTGACCGTGCCTTACCGTGCGCCCGGCTGTGCGCCCCGCTCTGCCCCGCGCCCCGCGCGGATCTCGGCATCCCGAGCCCCCGCCTGCGTGTGCAGTCTGCGTGCCCTCCTGCCGCAGGGTCTGTTCTCAGCCTCCTGTGCGTCCTCGATCTCCTTTCTCCTCCTCCCCGGCGGCTCCGGCCCCTTCGCCTCCGCCACCCATCATGGCTCGAGGCCCCGCTCGGACCAGCCTGGGACCCGGGTCCCAACAGCTGCCGCTGCTGTCGCTACTGCTGCTGCTGCTGCTCCGGGACGCGGACGGCAGCCACACGGCCGCCGCTCGGCCTGCCCCACCCGCGGCCGCCGACGGCCTTGCAGGGGACAAGAACCCCCAGCGGTCTCCTGGAGACGTGGCCGCTGCACAGAGCCCAGGCGCGCAGGACATGGTCGCTGTCCACATGCTCCGGCTTTATGAGAAATACAGCCGAAGGGGCGCGAGGCCGGGAGGGGGCAACACGGTCCGCAGTTTCCGTGCCCGGCTGGGTAAGTAGAGGGGACCCCCGCCCCCCTGCTCCTCATCCTCCGGCCCTCCTCGCTTGTCCATCCTCTCACATCCCTGCACCTTTCTTTTCCTCTTCCTTCTACTCATTGACTAGTTCATTCATTCTTTCACCAACTATTCCGCCTTCCCCTCCTCGCCCCTCCGCGCCGGCAGCACTCTACGCCAGGCCCTGAGCCTCCAGTGGGAAGCCAGAGTGACACAGAGTGACAGATTTCCTGCCCCTGGGGTGCTGCTAAGCCTGCGAAGGTGGCAACCTTGCTGGACACAGACCACCACCACCACCCGCCCCCCCCCCCCCAGGCTGTAAGCACAGGATGAAGATGGCACTGGGCTGGCAGAGCTCAGGGTCTCTGTGTGTGGGTAGAGCGTGAGGGTGGGGGTTAGGGGATCCATGTAGCAGGGTTTAGTTGTGTGGACTCTAGACAGATGAGGCAGGCGCGGAGGAGTGCCCACCAGGTGGGTATAATGCAGCCCTGACGGAAGAGCAGGCCCTGGGCCCAGGCACATACAGTTGGGGCATTTAGTGGGTATGGGGTTGGGGAAGCAGGGTGGACTGAGAATGGGCTTGAGTGCCCAGCCTTGGGTACATGGGACTGAAGTCTGCTGAGCACTAGCATGAAGTTTCAACCATGGTGGCTTGAGGAAAGTTCTAGAAGCTTGGGCAGTGGGGGTTCCCCTTTTCTTTCCTGCCCTTGCCCCTCTTGGGTTGATCCTTTCCCCTCTCCCCACACCCTGGATGAAACTGGACAGAGATCATTTGCAGACCCCTACCCGCCCTACTTCCAAGAACCCTTCAGAATCCAGCTTCCGCTGACTGCCCGCCCAGCCTGGGCTACCTCTGCAGGCCCTGAGTGAGCAGAGGGGAGAGGTGCAGCCTGGTGGCAGCGGCTGAGGGAAGACCCTCGTTGTCATGGAGATTACTCATGGTCTCAGAATGCCATTGCAGAAAATGTGGGTAGGGGTTCCCTGCAGCCCTTGTGAAGGAGGAGGCCATTCATCAGGAGAAAGATCATTGATCTGTAAGGCCCCCTTTTGAGGTAGAGGGGAACAAGCCCAACACTGGGCAGCCAGACAGCCTAGGGTCAGATCTGCCATCTCCCTGTTGATCACTGGCTGTGTGACTTGGGGTAACACAGCCATGACCACAGAGCCAAATTCCAGAACCTTGGTCTCCCATAAATGTATACTGGGAACTCCTGCCACAGAAAGGCCCTTCCCCCACCCCATTCCCATCCCCTACTGGACAGACTCACTAGGTCAGTGTTCCTGGGTTCCAAGCCACCCAGATCTAACTCCATCCCCCCTGGTGCCTTTAGTTACATCTCAGGGCACATTTCTGGAGTATTATTATTATTAAGCCACTCAAGATTCATCTAGCATGACTGTAACCTTGGGCAAATGGCTGAAATGAAGCTCTGTGGACTTGAGTGTACTCATCTCCAAAACTGGCAGGTCATGGCAGTATCTTCCCTGTGGAGTTGCAGGAAAGATGATGACATGAAATGATATGTGTAAGCCGTGAGCCCAGCACTGTCTGGGTTAGGTGTTGGTACATTGTATCTCCCCATATATAAAACATTTGTGTTCACAGCAGTGTAGACTTGACCTTGCATCCATTAATTCAGTCCCCGAAGCCTTGCAGCTGAGGAAAGCAAGGCTGGCAAGGTTACTGCTGCAATAAGGGGTGAATATGACCGCTGAGCCCACCTGGCTCCTACAGGCCCAGGCGTGAAGGTGCACAATCTGTTTTTCTCTTCTCATAGACTGGGGGTACAAGTAACAGTGAAGCGACAGTTAGCCTTGCTTCTGTTCTGAGAAGAACGTGGTGGCAGTACTTCAGATCCAGCCCTCTGATTTTACAGATAGAGAAACCCAGGCCAGGGCAGGCAGAACTCTTCACAGCAGCAATGACTGGCACTGTCCGTTTGTCAGGATCAGGCTGTTTTCTCTGCTGGCCCCTCTGCAAACTTCCATCAAAACTGAGCCCAGGATTTGGGAGACGGAGGGTGGAACAGACAGTTACTCTGTTAGGCAGATGAGAGTTATTCTGGGCCAGTCTCAGATTTTCTGATAAACCCAGCGCTCTTGTTTAAACCATCTGGCAGCCATGGGTAGAAGTCCCAGCTCCGCCAGCTACTGGCTGTGTGCCGCAGCACGCATTACTGTACCTCTCTGAGCACTGATTTCTTTGCACATAGAGGCAAGGTGAAGATTCAGTGGGACGAACTAAATTTTGTGTCTGACTCAGGAAGCTTGGTTTCTCGTCCCCTCCCTTGATTGCCTTAAGTTGGTTCGTACCCAGCTACAGCCCTCAGAGGTGCCTGCTTCATGCTCAGTGACCCTGCTGTGAGGAGGTGTGAGCCTGGGCAGGACTCCTTATTTTATGAATGAGGCACAGATGTAAGGGTTTCAGCTCTGGATCATGGCAGTGCCAGCCTGCTCCAGGACGGT